>NC_140948.1:69445028-70837528 GCF_014529385.1 Adiantum capillus-veneris
GGAATGTAAACGCTCTCTTGTGGACTTGAATGCTTTGAAGGAGCGGATGAGCAAAGTAGAGCATGACCATGTATTGAAAGAGGAGAAATTTGACACTATGAGCCGGGATGTATGCGACATGAAAAATGTATGCACAAACAAGTCTTGGGCTGATGTATGTGGTAGCAATGTGGTTTCTAATTCCTCACTCATGCAAGCTATGGTTCAAACAAAGAATGTTGAGAATGTAGATGTGGAGGAGTTGAAGGAACGGGAGCGGCGTTCCAAGAACATTGTTATTCGTGGAATTCCCGAAGAGAAGTTAGAGACACCTCCTTCTCTTGCCATTGTTATTGAAGATTTCTTCAAAACCCACTTTGGCATGTCCGGAGTTATGGTCTATGGAGCACATAGAGTGGGGAAGCAAGGAGCTCCTCGCTCGGGAGAACGGCCAATTGTATGCACCATGCCGGATGAGACCAAGCGAAAGATTATCCTTGATAATAGTTGGATCTATTTGAGGAATACAAAATGTTTTGTATGTGAAGATCGCACTATTAAGCAACAAAATATGCGTCGCAAGGCATATGAGGAAAAGAATAATAAAAACAAGGAAATCTCTCATGAAGAAAATGTGCCCAAGGAGGAGGCAAGTCTCTCAAGCAAATAGGGATGCGTGACCTATGAGACCGAGTTACAATTGAAAATATGCTTTTGGAATTGTAATGGATACCCATGGAATGCGGGGGTTGGCATTGATGAACTAACAAGCAAAGCCGATGTTATACTTCTTGTTGAAACTTGGGAGCATGATACACAAAGGATTAACGGCTTGGAGGATTACAATGTACATTCATTGATGTGGTCAAAGAATCTCAAGCAACGAAGAGGACAAGGAGGGTTAGCATGTATGGTTAAGAAAGGATTGGAAGATTTTGTATCAATTGTGAAAGATGACAAGTACAAACGTTATGTATGGCTGAAAATTATGACACCAAAAAGAGCACCCATTTTTGTAGCCGGTTGCTACATTCCTCATCATGATTCTCCCTTTTATGCTTGCATGGATAGAGATCAACCATTTTCTGATTTGGAAGAGGACATTGCTTATTTCAAAGGTGAAGGTGATGTTATTGTATTTGGGGATATGAATGCTCGCACAAAAACATTGCAACATGATACTCAACAATTTGATATGCCATACATTTCAAGGGAGTTGGAGGAAGTTCACTTGTATGATCGTACTTCAATGGATGAGAAAGAGCCGGATCACTATGGAAAGTTACTTTTACACATGTGTAATAGCACGGGTATGCTCATTGCCAATGGTGTATCTTTGTGGAGTGGAACCAATGGATTTACATGTAGAAGACATAATGGGGATAGTGTGATTGACTATATGCTACTCTCTAAAGCCATCATGTATCGCATAAAGAGTTTTATGTTTGGTCAATGGACCCCGGAATCTGACCATCGCACCTTATGTATTGACCTTTCATGTGGAGAAGCAACTAAACATGATAATCTCAGCCAAAGGAAAGAGAAGTTATCACTATGTATGGATTTCAAACGGGCACCAATGTACATTGAAATGGTTGAGCAAAAATTATGGATGACAAAGCTTCAATGTGATGCACCATTGGAAACTAAATGGGAAGCTTTCAAGAAAGCTATTTGTTCTTGTGCGGAAGAATGCTTTGCCATAAAGCATCTCCATGGTATCAACAAAGATAGATCACGCAAAAGGTGGTTTGATAAAGAATGTCAAGATGCTCGAAAGTCCTTGATAAAGCTTGATGCAACTATGGACAAAGACAACTATCAAAGTCATTTGCATACATACAAGGCATTGATTCAAAAGAAGAGAAGAAGATGGGAAGTAAAGCAACAAGAATTTCAAGTCCAAGAAAAGGCACATGCATGTGGAAGATTTTGGAGAAACTTGAGAGGCAAGCGGGTTGAGAATTTTGGTAACTTGAGTCTAGTGGATATGTACACACATTGTAGACAATTATATGAGCAAGAAAATACTGAAAAAATGCCATTTTATGGTTCACTCCCATGTATGCCATCTTTTTTTACTATTGAGGATGTATGCGGTGGGCTTGAAAAGTTGGCCACTCGCAAAGCGGGAGATCTTCAAGGTATCAAGCCGGAGATGATCAAATGGACGGGAGATTTTACCCATGAGTGGATGTGTGATATGTTCAACCTTGCACTTCAACATGGTATGCCTTATGATTGGAGTACTAATTGGGTTAAGCCTTTGCATAAAGGAGGGGATGTAAAGAATGTAAGCAACTACCGGACTATAATGATTGGGTCTCTTATGGCAAAGTTATTTGGGTGCATAATGGAGATGAAATTGAGTGATTGGGCTGAAGAGAATGACAAGCGTGCAAAGGGACAAGCGGGTTTTCGTCGATGCCATAGCACCATTGATCATCTTGTCACTCTTCGTGTTCTCATGGAGGAAAGTCGGTTGAAAGGCAAGCGATTGTATTGTTGTTTTGTGGACTTTAAGAAAGCCTTTGATATGATTCCACGTAACAATTTGTGGAGAAGGATGGAAGAACTCCAAGTGCCAAGTGAGTTTATGCTTGCGGTTTCTCGAATCTATGAGAAGGTGATTTGTCAATTGCGCATGGGAAGAGAAATTTCAGAAATTTTTGTAAGCACTATTGGGGTTAAACAAGGATGTCCATTGTCACCAACTCTCTTTGGTCTATGCATCGATCAATTGGAACAAATGGTACTTGACTTTATGCAAGAAGAAGGCATTGAAGAGGTCACTATTTGCAATGCGGTAATCATGCTTTTGTTGTATGCGGATGATGTAGTGCTTCTAGCACACACTTTAGAAGATGCACAAAAGCTTATGGTTGTCCTTGAGAACTTTTGCTTGCATAGTGGGCTGATTGTAAATGAATCCAAAACAAAGGTTATGCTTGTGAAAACCAACCATAAGGAGAAGCCATGCATTGTGTACAACAACGAGACACTTGAAGTTGTTGAGAGCTTTAAGTACCTTGGCCTTGAGGTTCCATCCAATCACAAGTGGCATGAATGTGCTATGCGTCGTTTGGAAGCGGGAAAGAGAGCATATTATGCATTTGAGAACATGTGTAATGCGGGAAACATCAAGTGTTGGGTTCTCAAGAAGTATCTTTTTGATGCATTGGTGACACCGGTCCTTCTTTATGGAGTTGAAGTGTGGGGTGGGAGCATCTCAAAGTCTACTTGGAAAGAGTTTGAGAATGTCCAAAAGCGTTTTCTTACAAACTTTCTCCAAGTTAAGACACAAACACCATATATGCTCCTACTTCTTGAGTCGGGATCTCTTCCAATTGAGGTTATGGGCATGGAAAGGGTTGTGGAGTACATGATAAAGATGCGTCAAAACCCCTCACATCGACTTCCTACAATTGCATGGGAAGCAAGCAAAAAAGTTCAAAAGACGCATAAAAGCAAGATCTTGAGCACGGGATGGATGCAAGACATAAAGAAGTGGTTTGGGAGATGGGATGCATTACACTTGCTACATGATGCTTCAATTGACTCTCAAGTGAATGAAGCTTTTCTACAACGCCAATGTATTACGGCTTGGGAGAAATCCGGTGGGTCACGCTTCATACATTACACCACCTATATTGCCCCCAACTACAAAACCATGTTCTTCGCTGAGAGAGGAAACCGTACTCACACTTACATGCTTGAGCCTATTCCCTTGTCCGCGATACGCACTATCGCAGCAATTCGGCTTAGCTCCCATTTCCTTCGATGCGAGATAGGGCGTTGGGGCAATGGAGAAGAGTCAAATCGATTGTGCACATTATGCTCACTGCAAGTTCGAGAGTCTGAGTACCACACACTACTAGAGTGCTCAGCTTTTGATCACATCCGAACTTGCTTCTCTCACATTTTCAGCCATAACTTAGACCTACACACTTTCCTCTCCCAGCCAAAGTGTGGGCTCTCCATTGCGACTCTCATCACTACAATTTTGGAGCATCGAGAGTCACTCATCAGCCGTACACATACTACATCACATGTAACTTTGGTCCCATAGGTCATATTTGACCTCCGAGGACGATAATAAAATCTATCTATCTATCTATCTCTCTCTCTCTCTCTCTCTCTCTCTCTCTCTCTCTCTCTCTGTATCACGCAGGCCCAGTGTTTGTGAAAAATATCATGCCATTTTCAATTTCAAAAATGCCGGTTGAGGGCAAGGGGAAAAGGAGATATTATGCCCTCAAATAGAGAAAAATAATGTAAAAACCCAAAAAACAAACTTAATTTTCTAAAATTTCCTTCTCAGTTTAATATCGTGCCGGTCCTCTCTCTCTTCGAGACTCTCTCTCTCTCTGTATCACGTAGGCCCAGTGTTCGTGAAAAATGTGTTTCAGCTTAATATCGTGTTGTTTTCAATTTCAAAATTGCCGGTTGAGGGCAAGGGGAGCCGGAGGAAAAGGAGATATTCTGCCCCCAAATAGAGAAAAATAGTGTAAAAATCCTTTTTTAGTCGAGATCCGCTTTTGACAGTCGAGATCCACTTTTAAGTGATTAGCATGTAATTCATCTCCAAAGCCTACATAACCAACTCAAATTTTAGCTTAATCTCACAACCATGGGTATTTTGGGAACTTTGGAAAATTTGAAGGGCAATGAAATTTAAAACAATGAATTTTGAGGGGTATTTTGGGAGTTTCCACAAATTAGGGGGCAGTGGGTTATCAAAGTTGTGTTGTCAGTCAGAGGCGACTCGCGCACGCTTTCTCTCTCTCTCTGTGTGTGTGTGTGTGTCGTATCGAGGGTAGTACATAGCGCCGTCAGTACGCAATGTCGTCAAAGGCCACTCGCACACGCTTTTTCTCTCTCTGTCGCGCAGGGGGCAATAAGGAGCACCGTCTCTCTCTCTCTCTCTCTCTCTCTCTCTCTCTCTCTGTGTGTGTGTGTGTGTGTGTGTGTGTGTGACTCACGCAGGGCACACTATCCTACAACCCGCTTCGTACAGTGTCTGTCCGCTGCCATGCGCCAGGGCACACTACCGGATCATGCTACTTCCGACACGTGTTGGGGGGGGGAGCCGGAATCTCCTCCCCCATTATCTATTAGTATAGATACATGGGGACAATGTTTTCTCTAATGTTGTCCCATGCAATTAAAGCATAACTTTTGCATTTTTCTCCCTTAACATTTTTAGCTAAAAGTCTCCTTTTGGCCACGTTGATCGAGACTTTTTTGACCTTTTCTTCATGGGTGATTACTGTATTTTGTGAGATGTGTGAGATGATCAACTCTGTAAGTTGCGGCACCTGTGTAGCGAGTAATTGAACTCGAACTCCCATTTTTAAATCGATCGTCAAACTTTTGGAGGTCATGTTGTGTGATATATGAGGTGATATGTATTCCTTTGGTTTAAGTAAACTGCTGGTATCCTCCAAAATTTCCAACATGTACGCCAATCGGGTGTGTGCCCAGGGTGGGCATGCACTCTTAGTGAAAATATTTTGGCCAAGGTTCCAACTTTGGTTGCGTTTGGTTTTTTCTTTCTCAAAAATTTATATTACATACTTTTTTTTTTGAGAAAAAAGGGGGAGGGCCCATCATCCGCCTGCGCACAGACGATGGGAGGTCTCGGCCCTCATTTTTCCACGGAGAGAGAGAGAGAGAGAGAGAGAGAGAGAGAGAGAGAGAGAGAGAGAGAGAGAAGAAACTACATTAGTTGACAATAATGGTTATCTTTATCCGCTTAACACGTTTCCACATGAAGCGTTTTTGTAAACATTTTGGCGTTGTTCTTTATGAGACACATGGTGCAAAAAGGCATTTAGGCTAGCCTCGAGGCCTATACAGATTTGATGTAAGCTATGCTTTGATTATAAGTTTTCAACTGGTCTGTTGGCATAGTGTGAACCAGACAACAGTAGGAAGGGTGAAGGGTGCTTGGGCACGTGAGCAGTGTGAACCCGCCCTTCTGTAGCACATTTTTTGTGAAAAACAAAGGGGAGGAACAAGATCCCTCCCATCGTGCGTGCTTATGGATGATGAGGGGACTCTTTGCCCTCCCTTTTTTTTACATCTAGGTACTCCTGCTCGCTAACCTGATCTGTCGCGTGAAGGGAGCACATCCATGGAAAAATTAGGTGAACATGCGGAGAGATACGAGGAGATGGTGGAGTACATAGAGAGGCTAAGAGCGTTTCAAATTGAATCGCTAAATATGAAAACCGTGCATAAACTCTCTCATGCAATATCGCTTCACATTCCCATGGCATGAATATTCAGAATGATAATCTGCTACTGATAAAGAATGTGGAGCCTGCACATCTATTCAAGGGGCTTTGAATCGGAAGCTTGCACGTTTTGATCACCCTTCATGAGTGGACAAGCAGCTTAGAGGAACAATTTTGCAAACTTTTGCTGTTTCAACAAAAGTTTTTTGAAACACCAAAAGTTTGTCGAAAGAAGTTCGAAGCCCACGGCTTCGTGTGTGTTTCCAAACTATCCTATTAAAGCAGCATATGGACGTTTAATATTGACCAATTTTGCACTGTGGGTAAGCCCTCTAAGTGTTGGTGGAGTACATGAATTGCACCATGGGTAAGCCTTCTTAAGTGTTAGTGGAGGACATGGAGAGGCTAAGCGTTGAGGCAATAAAGTTTGAAAAAAAAACGGGGGGGCTGGAGCCCTCCCATCATCCGTGCGCGCGGATGTTTGGGGGGCTCCAGCCAGTTCCCCCGCCCCCCAACCCCCCCCCCCCTGTTTTTTTTCATATGTGCTGAAGGAAGTGGGGCCTCTAGTCTCTATGATCTCTCCAACAGTCAATGAGAGCAGAGGTAGAATTGGTAGCAATTTGCAAGGCTATGGAGGAGACTCCTCCCATCTTCCAACAAGCTGTCCACTGCATAGTTTGCGGCTCGGCAAAGCTCATCATGTTGCACCTTTTCCTGGGCTAGCAGCTTGAATTCTCAACTGTGATTCGTCTCCTTGTAACCTACTGAGCTCTTCATACTGTGTAATCTCCCGCTCTTGCATGGAATCCTTCATCTTCTTCAACTTCTCCAGGAACTATTGTAGCCCTTCTTTCTCATAGGAAAGCTGAGTAATATGTGAGGCGAGCTGTTTTACTTCTCCCTTAAGGACTTGTTGCTTTGCTTCAAATTGTCTGGTAGCATGTACGTGCTCTGTGCGCAGGCCAATAATGGAATTCTCAGGCTCTTTCCAGCTAGCGAGCAACTCCTTTTTCAGCATCAAAGCTTCTACAAGCTTCCTCGAAAGTTTATTTCTTAGCCTTCCATTGCGCAGCGGCTTCGCAAAGCATGCCAATATGCGTAGATGACCTCATGGTTTCAGTCACATGGCTTCAGCATGGATAGACTACCTCCGATTTAGTATCCCTATCTCTCACACAGATAGAGATCACTATACTTTTCACTAGATATGAGGAGCACAATACAAGAGTTGGGCAACACAAAATAGTATTGGCAAACATAGAGTGGGAAAATTGAATCATCCACTCTGCCAATGTTTCAACCAAATCAAATAGTGGATGATTGGTATGCTAGGATGTCTTACCCATTGCTTAAGTATGAATGCCTAAAGCCCAAGGAAATGATAGAAAAAAAAAATTGCACAAACATCTCTGACAGAGATATTGCTAATGGGGAAATGAAAGAAAAAATCATATATAGCTAGCCAAAGTGAAGAAAAGGTTGGTTAAAGAAATACGGCGGCTACTTGATTCATTTGATCAAAGCACCAAGATACATCAGAAATGATGTATCAGTTTTCCCTCTACAAATATGAGGAGTTGGACAATGCTTGAGTAGCTTCTGAAGAAGGATATAACTTTGAACAAATAATACTATTGTACCATCTACCTTGAGGTCTTCAACAACTCATAGCTCTCTTGATATCAATTTTGCATGGCAATATCTCAAAATAGTTTAGCAGATATACCTTGTCCAAATCATCCATCACCTCTTGCGTTTTGACTATGCCAAGGCTTCAATGGGTATCAAAGGTACTTTCACATGGTTTTTTTTATCATCTTTTATGTACCTTGCTTTATTACTCAGTTTCTAGCCTCTAGAAGTAAGCAAGGTGCCGATGTGCCTGTTTTCATTGTAGAAATAGTTGGAGAGGGCAAGATATCAAGATCAGAGATGCCTCGAGTTATTTTTTCTAGAGCTGAGGAGATTAGGTAGTGGGAGACATTCAAAAAGGAAGATCACTAACTTCTTTAAAGCAAGGACTTTGCAGCAAGATAAGCATGCTTCATATCAAACTTCAGAGCCCACTTACACTAGAGGTATATTAGCTGATAGAGGCATTGAGCTCAGGAGAGCTAGATGCCCATGCCTACGAGGACCACAACATTGATGGAGGATCCATCAGAGGATCGGGACTATTCTAGAACATAAAAGACACCCAATACGACAATTTACAGAGATGGACGTTGACAAAGCTCTTCCAGACCGATGCGATACTTTCTTGGACAATGCCTAATGATGGCCATTCTCGGGCATTGATGATGATGATGATTTTAGTCTTTCACTTCACTTTATTTTCACTTTTGTACCCATACATTGGATTAGATCCACCGTGATTGTATCAAATTGGTCTCATGGGTCATTTTGGACTTCTGATGACGTTTAATATAACGTTTAGTTTCATTTCTCTCTCTCTCTCTCTCTCTCTCTCTCTCTCTCTCTCTCTCTCTCTCTCTCTCTCTCTCTCTCTCTCTCTCTCTCTCTCTCTCTCTCTCTCTCTCTCTCGTAGACAATTCATCATCAAGGACTTGTGATGTCTGCACTAGAGCACCACATTTGGCATACATATCCACTAAAGCATTGCCAAGCACGGCTCCCTACCCCAACAGATCCAGTTTCATAATATCCTTATATATTGTCTCTCCTTTTTCAAGTGGATGAATGCTAGAACAAGCCTTTAAAAGTGAAACATAGGTGAGTGCATTAAGGGAGCCCATTATTATGCATCTGCACATAGCAATCCAAAGCATCTTGATCTTTGCCATGCTGGGCATACCCCAAATCAGTGCAAACCAAGGGACCACATCACAATTGGGTAGCTTCTCCAACAATCGTTGATCTTTTTGAGCACTACATCTTGTATACATATCAACTATTATGTTTCCAAGTGTAGTAATGTTTTCTTAGCAATCTTCATCTGGAAATTTAATCATGAATTTTTTCTATGAAGTTGACGTCTTCTACATTGCCACATGCTTTTGATTAGCTGACAAAAGTCACCCTGTTCAAGGAGAAGCCTCTCTTTGCATCCAATCTAAATACATCAAAGTGTTGGTCCTTGCCACTTTGGGCACATCTTGCTATAATTGAATTCCAAAAGATTACATTTTGTCACCAAAAGCTTTAGATGCTTATCCAAGGGCATGGAAATCGGTGTACATATCAACTAACAAAATTGCCCAATACTACATTGCTTCCAAGTAGCTCTTGTGTATAGTTGCCTATGTCTCTAAGATGCCTCAGCATGATTCATGTAAGATTGGTTTATGTAAGACACAATATAAGATTATAAAAGTAAAGCCTTACATCACACATACTCCTCCCTAATTTGTACACAAGTTGTGGACATGCTGCTTCTCGAGAGCCGAGTATTGTTTTTATTTTTTCTCTCCCTTGACCGTGAGGGCATATAAGACAAGCACCCTCAGTAGGCAACAACCCCTCCTCCCTATATCTGTAATGACCCCTTGCCATACCAAATGGACATCTCCAAAACATGGGCCTCATGACATTCATCTTTCAATAAACCACAACAAGAGAAATTCTTCATGTCAAAGTCCCAAATGTCGTAGCTAGTAGATTCTTCTTGAAACATTTTCATGCATTCATGCTTCCCCTTTGGAACATCTGATGCACCTTGCAGTTTACAAAAACATTATGTATTGATCTTTGACCACTCTTTGCTCCCTCTTCATTCCTGACCTCACTTACCATGTGACTTGATACTCTCAATTGATAGACATCCCCTCTTTTTGAAAAGATTACTAAGAATGATATTCACTCAAAATACTTGCAAGATCAAAATGATCTCGCAAGTATGTTGTTTGCTATTCTTGAAAATATGAGGTTTAATCAAAAATAATTAAAAATGGTGAATTTTTTTAAAGTTACATTTGAGGCTTATAAGACATGTGCATGAGCATACATTCCCACAAGCAAATATATGCATGCATGTTACATTTGATTATTTGGTGATTGAAGAATTGCACAATCTAATGCATACTTTTCTCATGCCACACTAAGATTCGAAGATATCATTAGTATAATACGAGCGTTAAAAAGCTCAAAAATGAAAGCTCGCAAATATAAACTCCCAATGGAATGATGGTTTCATATGGAAATAGTTTTTTGGTTCCAGATTTGCCTAAACTGCTTAGTTTTGAAGAGCAAATATTTATGGATCATGTGGATCATCTTTTATTTGGATGTTGGGAGCATTTTGTCTTTATGCACAGGTTAATATGAAGATTTTTGAATTCAAGGAGGTTTGAAGATACAAGAGGATATTCAGGTTTTGGTGCCTGAATTGCAAAAACGTGATTTTCAGAGTCAGATTCTCATGTTTTCGAGGTTGCAGAGATTGATTCTTCTAATGTTTACTTCATCATCTTTGAGAATGGACGTCCTTATTCAGTTTTGATTTTATAAGTTCATTCTCTATGAGCTCTCATGTGATATAAGCCTTTCAGGAAATTTTGGGCGGTGTTTAGTTTCTCTCTATGATATATTTTGTGTACCTTGGTTTAAGTACCAGGCACTGCACTTTGCATCATATGAAGATCCTAGCATTTAGTTTTCTATAGTGCTGTATGGTGTATTTGTATATCTTGCATTGGTTTCCAGAAACTATACTTTATGCTATATAGTAATTATAAATTTTTGGCAAATAGGATAAGGCATTTGAATTTCTGATCAAGGGATATGTGGATCTGAGTTGGATTTCTACAAAATACACCATTGGGATGTGCCATTTGTTGACGGGATCTTGTATGCTGAGGCGGATTTAGAAGATTTGCTGAGTCTGAATTGCTAAATTTTGTTGAGTCAAATTTATTGCTGAGCCGGATTTGATATTGCTGAGTGTGATATTTACTGAGTCAAAATATTTGGCTGAGTCTGATATTTGTTGTGTTAGAATATTTGTTGAGTCCAGATATTGCACGATAGTATTTTTTTGAGTCTGATATTTTATGTCAAGATGATCTTGTTGGACAGTTATAACTATCATCTTGCACTTGTATTTTGGACGAGTTCTAAGTATGGGAATGAGAGAGAATCTTTGTTCATGGTGTTCTTTGCTCTATCTGATCTTTCTCTATGATATGTTTGCTGACTATGAAGTTATCTATTTGTGTTCTTACTGAGTATGACCATGGAGTAACTGTCTATTCTTGAGAGCATGTGAGAGAGATATATTCATGTGCTTCCTCGAGGGGCTCACCATTTAGTACCCCCCTATATAATGTGCGTTTGTGGGGTATTAAAAAAAAAACCTCCTTTAACATGTCTAAATGAATAAAATGACCCCTTATTTGAGATATTTTTTTCTAAAATTGAATATAGAGCCCCCTTATTTATGTATCTCTGTTAAATTTCCTTTAAAAAATTTATTTTAAAACCCCTCCTATCAAACTCACATTATACATTAACATATTACATAGTGCACCCCTTGAGTGTGTAGCTTGAACCCCAACATTTACCTTTTCCTTCTCTGAAATTGTAAAATCCCTTTGGAATTAAAAAACATGTTCCAATGAGGTGAAATTTTACCAATAAGATCAAAACAACATGTAAACCCTCCTACATGGTCAGTTGATCAATTGCACCTTCAGATTTTTCCTTGAGACATCATACATGTATGATGTCTGTTGTGTCTTTTCCACTCCGAACTAGTGCAAAGTGATCTCTACATTTTCATTACTTCATTTTATGCCTTATTAAGAGTTTTCATATCCCTTGAAGCTCAAACAAAGCAATTTCTAAAATTTCACTCTATTAGTTCTCACCTTTTGTGTTTCAAGCACCAAATGTTGGTCAAAACTCTAGTCTCAAGGTGTCCTTAGGGTAAAGCACCCCTTTTGAACACTCTAGTGCAACCAGTTTTGTCAAAGTTGGCATTGTGATAACCCTTAGGACATCATACATGTATAATGTCTAGAGTTAAAAAATTGCAAATTTAGTCAGTAGATCTCTTGCATATGCTTTCTTATATACTTAGTATCTTTCAGTCGTGCACACATATCCTCAAAAGCTTGTCCGTTGCATTTTTACCCTAAAAATAAAACTTCTCTAGGATCTTCAACGCCAACAAGCATACAAGCAAATAAATATGTGATGAATTGCTCTAAATCATCATCAACATGTCCTTCCTAAAACTACTCATATATATCATATGGGGTGATGCATTTATGATTAGAAAAGCGCTTTATTGCTCATACGGACTAGCTATCTCTTTTATCAACTCACAAATCACTCACACACCAACAACACTAAAATATGACTAATACTACTTATGGCGAAAAATCCAAGTGAGTGACACGCTCCCTAGCACCTCTCTAGGATCTCAAGAGTCCAACTCCCAGATCCTACCTAAAATAACGTAAGACAATTCTTGAAAATCGGAAGCACTTCTACCTTGTAGGACTAGTCTAAGGACACCTACCTTGTGCTCTCGTCCCCGACAGGGGTGCCAAGGTTGGTGGATATGCCGCGAGCATACGCTAGCATAGCAAGAACTAAACCAACATACCAAAATGTCGTCCAAGGACGTAGTGATAGCCGTTTTTGGCTATCCAAAATTGCCATAGTGAGCTAGCTCACCCTATCAAATCACTAAAACATTATGGTTATCCTCACCCTTTCACTGTACATATGCGTGTGTGAGTTAGGAAGTTTTTCCCATATCTCCTTAAAATCCTCAGCTAGCTAGTAATTTGGGCTAGTTGAGCCAAAATAAATAAATAAATAAATATATATATATATATATTATGACCCATTTGTGTTTAAATATTTCATTGTATATAAAGCCTAAGTATAAAGAATTTTCATAATTATTTTGGTATTTATTTTAATATTTCTACCTAGGTGTGCGTTATTTTCCTAAGTATGCTATGTACATTTACTTACAATTGCCATAATATTTCTTACCTATGTATTCTATAAAAAATCATTTCATGTAAGCTTCTCTTATTTTTGTTGTGAATCCACTTGAAGAAAAAACCTAAAAAATACTTTCCACCATCAGTCATTGCCTTTCACTAAATTCCTATTTCCTACAAGTATTCTTTCCTACCTCTTGTAAATAAATGTACATCAATAAAAACAAATGAGGACCCTCCTCATTTGACTCTCTATATTTTTATAAATTTATTTTTTATATATATATATAGCCCACACTATTTTAGATTGCATGAATTTTTTATATATACTAGCCTCTTTTTTTCCATCATATCCATATATTATATTTATGCATAATCCACAACCATGCATATTTTCAAAACCCTAAGAATCAAGTAGGTCATGCTCTCATTCAAGGAGGGGCTCCTCTTTGGAGCCATATGCAAATTCAACAACAGGAAGGCCATTGAAGACTTTTGTGAAGAAAAACAGGTATTTTGGTGGGATGTTTAATATCCATCTCTACTCTGAATTTGAAGTGGTGGTCAAAAGAGAAAATGTGGACCAAAAGCTAAATAATTACCTCAAAAATTTTGATAATTTTTGGAGCAACCACCGGTGAGATAGGATTTTTTGAGTGGACCCTAGTATGCCCACTTTTCTCACAAAGTAACCCATAGTCTTCTCTCACCTCCTTCCCTACTTCCACACACACACAAACTCATTCCTCTCCATCCCTCACTCAAACCTGCAACTTTCAAGGCACTAGTGAGTCCACGACAAAATTGGGAGGGCAAATCCCAACTCTGTTGGACATTGATCAAATGATCGAGGAAGTGATCAAAAGGATAAACCAAGGAAAGAGGATGGACCCAAACAATCGACAACCGTCCACCCAAAAATGCGACACGTGTGGAGGAGATCATCCAATCCAGTGGTGACACCTTCAACAAAGGCTAGGAGTAAACGCACAGCAAGTATTGAAGTGGTGTGCTACCAAACAGAAATGGAAAAACCATGAAACTCACAAATGTTTCTATAATCGGAACTATGTTAGAGAGAGACAATACGGACCACACAGATTCCGCCTCCTCCAAGGTACCAAGTAGGACCAAACAACACAATCTTAGCGCAGGAAAAACCTCAACATGTGTTGGGACATCAACCTCCCTTACCCCAGGCAAATAGGGCTATGGTAAGAATTTCTCAACCCATAGAACCACCTTCTAATCAGAGTATGGTCCAAGTAGTCTCATATCGAAAAGATTCAGACAATACTTATGAGAGGGGATTTTTCCAAGATATGAACTTTCGAACACATCCTATCCATAATCTAACCAGCAACAATAGATTAGTGCACTCATTCGTAGTGTTTTAGATACATATGATTGATTCCATGCTAGATGTGTGTGTCTTGAGCTCCGACCCATGGGTTCAAACACCGGTAAAGTGAACTCCAACACAAGGTTTCAAATGATTTATAGAGAGCAGTAATTGCCCCTCTCTGCCACTCACAAGACTTTCTCTACCTAAAGCTAGCGGCGAAAACTTCCCTTTGACTAAAAATCCGATGTCGTGGCCACCGCCAAGTGTGCCATGTTGATCTCCTCTATTGAATCTTTATTATCGTAATGTATGTCCAGCTCCCCTTTGTCTTTGTCTGTCTGTGAGATCTTGCCTTTGCCTTTGGCTTCAAACTCCCGAGCCAAACAAAGCATCAAGTCACATTTATAACATTGGTTGTCGAACCTCATGGGTACCAAGAGAGCTAACTGAGTACTAGTACTCTTGTCCTTGTCAAGCTTGCATTTGCCTCGATCCTCTAGGAAACTCGTCCATTTGCTTTTGGCTTCACAATCTTGAGCCAAACAATTTTATGGTTTCCTTGAAAAATGTTGGTGAGCATATGCCGCTAAAGGGATGGTTGATTTACTATCCATAGCCATCAGTGGTTTTGGTCATGGTTGTTGGCGCTTAATCAAGGAGGGCTCATGTTGAAGTTACAAGATCTAGATACTTGTGCTCCTTCTCACACACCAAAGGGGCCGCAAAATTCCACCAAGCAACTCCACAAAGTCTGTTTTATGTCCTCTCTAGAGCTCCAAACACTCCATTGAACTAAACCTTTCACCGCTTCAGTACTCGCTCCTATAAGAGAAACTTGAATTCGTCCATGCTACATCACACCTACACCATGATCGCCAAGTGTTATAGGCACAGACATTCAAAACAGACAAACAAAAGAATCAAAATGGAACTGGAACAGAACACAAAAACAGACTAAATTCCACCATAACTTCTGCCTTCACATTCTCAAACATACACTGATCGACAATTACATAGTTGGAGAATACTAATGGGCAATGCCCTTTCCCAAGAACACCCCTTGGAATCCCAAAAGTACAAAAGTTGATATTCCGAATTCCACTAAGGTAAAACATCCAAAATTCCCTCAGCTTAACAACTTCTCCCTTCCCTAAGCAACACAATCAAAAAACATTGTTGATGCCCCTCACTTGACTCCTTCTCAGGCTTAATACAACATTTTAAAATGCAAGCAATGACAAGCCTTTGAGAAAATGTTGTACACCATGCAAGAAGAGATTGGATGCCATCAAACGTAGCATTTCAAAACGTTTTCATGGGTGGGGGGTTATAATGGCGGCACCAAGTAACAAGCACTTGTAGGTTGTAGCATTTCCATATGATATGGTGGATTAAAAATGCTAACTAATAGTGGAATCAACTTTGTGAGGCTATGATAACATGCATTTTAGCATGCCGTCGGAGGGGACCAGATTGGATGCCAGTGACAAGGGAGAGGAAGACTCCTCACGGGCTCCTCTTCTCCACGGGTTTTCTTCAAGATGTCACCTAGGAGAGAGAGAGAGAGAGAGAGAGAGAGAGAGAGAGAGAGAGAGAGTGGTGCTAAGCAAGAGGGAGAGAGAGAGAGGGTGGTGCCATGGGTGGCGGTCCCTCTGTGAGCACAAGGACAAGGGAGGGCGTGGTGGCGGCAACCTGCAACAAAAAACTTTTAAAAAAAAAAAAAAAGCTCCCCCTCTTTGGGGTTAGTGCCCACGGCCGAAGCTTTCGAAAGCCGGCCATCATTAGCCCTCCCCTTCTGGCTAGAGGCATTCATGCCTCTAGCTCTACTTGTGATTCTCTAGCAGTGGAGTTGGAGGGTTCTCCCTCCTAGGGAATATCTACCATGAACTCCATATCAAACCTTAAGAAGTACCTTTTGAGCCTCCATCCATTGACTCTGGTCTTGTGAATTCAACCATCAATTTGTAGCTACCATTGGTGTATTGTCTTTTGACAATGAATGGCCCTTCCCAGTTGGGTTCAAACTTCCTATCTTTCCTAGTGTAAAATCTGTTGTCATATCTCAATACTAGCATGCCTTTCTTGAGGCCCTTTTCCTTAAGCCCTTGATTGAATGTGAGTCGGCGTTGTTATGCTTACATCCTCTAGGAGTTGATTGCATCTTACCTGTCTAACTCAAGTCTTTCTAGATCCAAGATGTGGTTGCGGAGATGGGCAATTGGGCGCTCTAGCTGGCTAGCCATGACTCGCAAGCTAGCTATCTGCACCTTGATGGGTAGAATGGCCTCTTTTCCATATACCATATGGAAAGGGGTGAAACCTAGTGATGTTTGGAATGTCATGCGGTAGGCCCAAAGAGCGGCCATGAGACGCTTATCCCAATCACTGGTGTGGTTATTCACATGCTTTGTGATGATTTTACAAATCATGCCATTTACCTTTTCCAATAGACCATTGCACTGTGGATAGTACGGAGTTGAGTGTCGGTGTGTCATGCCTAGCTTTTTCATCAATTCTCCCACCAAGTCACCTCTGAAACCTGGCCCTCTATCAAATATTAACTCCAGCGGTGTGCCAAAGTGGCATAAGATGTTCTCAAATATGAACTTTGCCACTCAGCTTGGGTTGTAATGCGTGTGGTGATTGTTATTTCCACCCATCCGGTCATGTAGTCTACGCCAACTAGAATGTAAACTTTACCCACTTGGGCCTTGGTAAAGGACCAATTGCATCTATCCCCCACTTCTGAAACAGTCCATATGAGATGATAGGAGTCTGTGGCTCATAGGTTAGTGTTCAATCACTGGATAATTGACACGCTCTATATGTTTTACACCAATGATGCACATCCATGTTCAGACTAGGCCAAGAGAATCTTGCCCTTAGAATCTTCCTACGAGTAATATATAGAGCAAAGTGGCCACCGCAAGCACCATCATAGAAACTTGAGACTACCTCCGTGATTTCCCTAGAGATTGGCACTCGCTTGAGAATCTAGTCTTTGCCCTTGCAGTACAAGGTGTTGTTTATAAGGCAGTATCTTGTTGCCTTTCGGACAAGCCATTGCTTATGGCCCTTGGTATACCCTTCAAGACATTATCTTGTACCTAAGAATCTGATGATATCAAGCATAGAATCACTAGCCTGGAAGAGGGGCAGCTTCAACTTGATTGCTCCTATGGGAATATCTTGTATTATATACTCGGCTAGAACATCTGCTTCTTGATTTTCTACCCTAGGGACATGAAATAATTGTACTGCTTCAAAATTTCTTAAAAGATCCTTACCTTGGTGTAATTGGCCAAGAAAAACCTGATGTTTATAAACCAAGTTCCATTTATCTGATTTATCAAGAGCATGGCATCGCTAAACACATTTAGGCATTGAACCCCTTGCAAAAAAAATTGTTCTAATCCAAGAATTAGGGCCGCATACTCTGCTTTGTTGTTGGAGTGGGAGTGTAGTAACTCCCCAATAGAGAAGAACGTTTCCCTTTGCTCATTGAAAATGACGATGCCAGCTGCAGCCTTGGTCCATTGTCCTTTCATAAGCTCCAACAAAGAAAAGAGAGTGAGCTCCTTCTAGCTTAGGAACCTCCACCATTGGTGTCACTCCTTTTCCTTCTGTGTTGACCTTTAGCTTCTTCTCAAAGTGAAAATGAGTAAGAACACCTGCTAGACTAGCTCTGGTGGAGTTCTCCACTTGCATAGTATAATCGAACTCTTGTAATCTAGCAAGCCACTTAGAGATTCTAGATGAGACATCCATGTGTTGTATTACATACGGGAATAATTTTTCCATTGTTAGAATTACAAAGGGTCTAGGCAATAGATAAGAGCAAAACTTTGTAGTGGAAAACATCAATGGAAGCACCATGTGCTCTACCATGGTGAATCCTTTTTCTAATGGGGTCATGACACGACTAGAGAAGTAGATAGGACGCATGAAAGAGGTTTGGGGGTCCTTCTAAATTAGTACGGCCCCAAGTGTATCACTTACTACACTGGGGTTAACATAAAATGGCTTGTCCCATCTAGGGGGTGGAATGGTGGGAAGTGAAGCCAGGATCTGTTTCGCTTCGTTGAACTGTTGCTCATTTTCTTCACTCCATAGGAAGACATCTCTATGGGTGACTTGTTGTAAAGGGAGAACCACTTGAGAGAGCAAGTGAATGAACCTGCTAAAGTACCTTACCTTCTGAAGGAAAGAGACCAATTTCTTAGATGTTGTGGGTGATGACAATGATACTAAAGCTTGAACCTTGCTTGGGTCAACCTCAATTCCTTTGGATGAAATTACATGGCCAAGAAGAGTAGCCTTGCTTTCACCAATGTGACACTTATCTTTGTTAAGCTGGCCACCCAAGCCCTACAGCCTAGCCAGGCCATCATAGACACTTGCTCAAATGGTGGGAGGGAGAGATGTAGATGCAAAAATCATCTATAAAAACCCGTATTAACTTACCAAAGTATGGCTGAAAGACGAAAGTTACATAGCATTGGAATGTGGTCAGAGCGTTGGTGAGGCCAAAAGACATCACTCTGTAAGCAAAACATCCCCATGGTGTTATAAATGTTGTCTTTTTTTGGTCTTCTTCTGCAATGCTAATCTGAAAATAGCCTGAGTAGCCATCACATACTGTGTAGCGCTCGTGACCTGCTACCTCGTTGAAAATCTCGTCTTATGGAAGGAGAAAATGATCCCTCTTTGTTGCTGCATTGAGAGGTTTGTAGTCTACACAAACTCTCCACTTACCATTCTTGTTTGGTGTGACCACCATTGGCAAGACCCACTCTGAGTCTTGACTGGGTAAATGAAACCTTCTTGTAGCAAATTCCTTACCTCTTTGAGCAATACCTCTTGTTGAACTACACAAGACTTCTGAGCTTTTCCACCAAAGTCTTACATCCCTTTGAGTCTTATGCGGTGCTCGACCACTGTGATGCCTGTGATCTTGTCATAACCCATCAATGAAAAGTGTCGTGAAGTTACCCAACATAGAGATGTACTCTTCTCTCTCTTCACTAGCTAGCTCACTGGAGAGCATCCGATGTAGCTTACTTGTATCTACCAAGGGTTGTGTACCTTTTGGTCCCTCTTGGTTCTCCGGTGGTGCTTTAGACTGTGTCAATCTCTTTGGATCTTTGAGGATGACTCCCATCACTTTGATGATACTGTTGCTCTCTTCAATTGTTGTCGTCTCTTCTCCCAAGGTGGTCAAAGAGTCACTAGTAAATTTATCTTTCAATGCCTCCAAGATCATGTTGCGTTGCTTCCCAATCTTCATGCCATAGAATATGGACTTCCCCTTAGCATCCTTCATCTGGATCATCCCAGTACTCCAGTCTTTCTTAGCCTCCGTAGCCATGAGCCATGGTCTTCTGAAAATGATAGGGTAGCCCTCCCCTTTGTGTGGCATGACAAAAATTTCTACCTCCACTTCTGTGTTGAATGACATCACCTTGAATGCATTCACAATGCCTACGCATTTCACTTTGACGTTATTTGCCATTTTAGCTCGGCTGGGTGCCGGCCTACTTACTTCTAGGCCTAGATGGTGCATCATTTTCTCACTCATGACGCATATTTATACGCCACCATCTATGTAGATGTTTGAGATGCGTTGCCCCTTGATGTGGGCATCCATGATAGGTAAGATGTCGTCTAGATTCCTCCGAGAGAGAGCCTCGGCTATCCTTGGTCTTGACTTTCTAGTACGTACCAACTTCGTCCATTGTCTCCTCATCCTTGGTGCAAGATGGAGTAATTGGGGCCAACTTATTTTCGGACCCAACACCAAAACATTCTGAACTAGGTCGTATGGTTTAACATACTCACCCAACAAAAAATCCATGATGTCGATCTTCCGCCGAGGCTTAGACGCATGCTTTCTAGACTCTCCTTTTCCTTTCATCTTTTCTTCCCTTTGAGAGGCCTCTTCATGCCTAGCACGCTTCAATCCCATGGCATCCACTTCTTCTACTTTTCCTTTTCCTTTGTCCTTCTCTTTGACACGCTCTTCTACCTTCGCCTTTTCCTTAGCTTCAAGACTAATAACGCTCACTGCTTGGTTTCCAGCAGGTGGTGGAGGTAGAGGTGGAATGAGAGGTTGCGGTGGTGGTAGTGGTTGTACCGACGGTCGAAGGATTTGGATTGGTGGAATCTACTCTGGTTGCCTGGGTAATGGTGTCCTCACCCTTGGTGGAGAAATCTATTCTGCCTTACTCCTCTATTGAAGTGCTGCTTTCTTGGATGAGAAAAGTCGTACCTGCCATGGTCGTCCTCTCCACAATTGTAGCAATGGTAGTCCTAATTTTGTCTTTGCTGCCCTCTTCCTTGCTATGGATTTCTGGCAAGTGCATGTCCTTGCTGCACCAGATGTACTGAATGTCAGGACATGGGTCCTGTACCCTAAGAACTAGGCTAAGCAAGGACTACGGCCAAGGGCCGGGCTAGGCAGTGTGGACAGAGGATCCGTCTAGGGCAAGGGGCTAGGATCCCACCTATAAAGGGAGGTTGGGAGGAGGATCCAGTAGAGCCTAGTTTCCTAGTTTCTTATATTGGTATCAGAGCTTCTGGCTATGGAGGTGGAGCACGGTTTCTTCTTCTTCTTTGTCACTCATGGCAGGCATGGAGTATCTCTCTCTCTCTCTCTCTCTCTCTCTCTCTCTCTCCTCTCACAACGTATGGCTATCGAACGCTTTATCTTCGTACGTTTCATGCTCACGAGTCACGACTATCGTTTGCTGCCTGCAAGAAGAACAAAGAGAAGGACGTCCTTAGCTTGCCTCAATACAAAGTCATGCTTATTTGTGTGGCTCTTCTTGATTTCCTGTAGCGGAAAGCTTTGGCAGATGGTGCATGCCTGTGATGATAAAACATCCGCATCAGTATGATGCCAGCCCATGGATGCACGATAATCAAGTGGAGGCTCGGAAAAGAATCGCCACAGTATATACGAGAATCAGATGAAGGCCCAGAAAAGCTAAATTTGTTTTCTCTCAGGCTGCTCTTCGGGTGGAATTACCCTCAAAATCACCACAAGGTGAAGAAGAAAAACTGATTTCTGCTCAAATCGGGCCACTGAGGCTAGATTTGCGATCTGGAACACCAGGAGGAGGACCAGAAAATCATGTCTTGCGCTCCATATCACCAGGCTGCCTAGCGATCTCGGCTTTGCTTCTCAAGCCAAGAGAAGAGAGAGGGTGCTAGGAGATTAAAGCTTACACAAGCCAAACTCGCTTGTGAGACAAGGGCGCACTCATCAAGCCCAGAACTGCTGCGTTTTCTTCCCACAGAATTTAATTTCGGGCTTATATGTGTAGGCGGAGCTTCACGCATCAAAACTGCCGAATAATTGCAAGAAGCATGCAAAAATTTTCCTCTTGGCTGAGGCACTCCTTCCTAAATGAGCATCAGAGTATGCAGATCTTGGCTTGCAACCTCGGATTATGACATGCAGTTAGCGTTTCAAGTTGGAGCGGATACCAACAAGTAATTCATTTTCGGGATGTCTATAAGATGATGCTTAATGGAGACAAGCACATTGCGGGTTCTTGGCATGTGACACCGACATCTCCACCAAATTATCTATCCTGGTATGCTCTTAATTTCATGCAGGAATCGTTTTCTTGACAAGTTCTATTATGCATACCTTAGAGTAGGACTCCGTGTGTCAGGCATGTAAGACATGTCTAGACAACATGTACGACACGCCGTGGTGTACATGTGTACCTACAATTTTTCTATGGCAACCCGCCTATAAGGAAAAAGCCCATTCCTAGGAGGATTATAGGCAACTTATGGCATGCACGGCATGTTCGTATGTTGATTGAGTTGATTAAGCAAGATTTCACAAGGTGTGATCCATGCATACAAGGCATGTTTTTATGCTTCCAAGGGATTTGGACCTCATCAATAAGTGTCTACGGCATGGTTGTGAGTGTCTGTATGTTATGCTTGTGGCACCAAGTGCACTATTTGTTCGAGTCAGAGTAAACTATTGTATGTGGAAGGTTACTTCTACCTACTCTGCATGCATGGAAAGGACATGCCCTCACGGATTGGGCATAATCTTGTATCCTTGAGGCAAGTATGCATTTGGATTCATGATACGGGCATGTCCCTAGTTATTGCATGAGCCATGGTCTACTCGCTCATGCTCTTTATGAATTTTTCATGTGTATCAATGAGCCATATATGCAAGGCATATACAATCTCTTGATGGTATTCCCTTCCAAGGTTGTACGGGTAAAGCAAGGCCGGTTTCTGAATCCATGAAGATTTGAGTGATATCCCAAGGTAACACAAATCCTACTACCATGACGGCAAGGCCGGTTGTGATAGCAAGCCGTAGTCACATGCAGGTAAAGTCACTTGTCAAAGCATGAAGGCTTGGAAAAGCTTAGCATGCATGGCATGCAATGCATGCATGAGGGTCCGAAGTTAACCATCATGTCACTTGCATGATATGGTTGAAACTCATTACATGTTGCTTGGGACTCTCTTGCTTGCCCGAATTGGTATCCACCCTACTCGCATGACAAGGCATACTCTGCGAGTTGAGCATGACCTCGTATGTTGAGTGAGGGTACACCTTTTTGATTCATGGAGATGCTTGCTCCCTTATGATTGCACGTACTATGGTTTACTTGCTCCAGAGCTACATGACACACTGCTACGAGCGTGTGTTCGAGATTTCAACAGGGAATATGCAAGGCATAATTCTAGTGGTTGTCCATTCGAGACTTTTTGATACTTTGGTGAGACATGGTTTCTCCTTTGTATGGGAAAAAAGAGTTGTGTTCAACTCTCTTGTCTTCAAGATAACCTCTCATCGAGAAAAATATGTATGCTATGTATACACCACATCTACGGCATGTGGGGAGTTGTAAAATGCAACAATACAGCTGTTTGAGTTGTTGTTATTTCTTGACTTGTGCAAGACACAACTAGGATTTGGTAAGCAAGGCTTGTCCGACTTCAAGCTAGGCTAGGAGCCATGAACTTCTCTTGTGAACATCTAGTTGTTTCACTACAGTGTTGGGATTTAAAGAATATCTACCAAGTTGCAAGTGTAGTATACACTTGAGGTGTTTTGTCCTTACATGAAAGGCATGAGGATCAGTTTCAGCAGATGTATAACACTTTGTCTTGGTGGTTCTTTTACCATAGTTTTGACTATGAGTTACACTGTGGTACGTCACTTGGATACGACTCTCATGCCTATGAGTCATTCCTGTTTTCTTGTGAGGTGTTTCTCTTCTCAATGCCTCAGAGATAGTGTCCTTTTTCTACACGATAGATCAAGGTAGTCCTAGTCAGGAGATCAAGGTCACGACCTCTTGTCAATAGCATTCTATAGCCTCAGGTGGTTATGATGCTTTATGGTCACGGTACCACTATTTTGGGGTAAGACCCGGCGGGTGATTGTTACATCACCCCATAGGCATTAAGGATCACAGTTTGGTATGCATTAAGGATCACACTCTACAAGGAAAGAATTCCGTAATCTACCACACACGGTAGCGGACGGATACACTTTTCAAGTTGATTCCAATCATTCTGTACACGGTTGACTATGTTGGTTACCGTTATCTGCTAGTTGAGCAGTTTCTACAAAGATTCTGACCAAGGGGTTTGACTATGTAGATTCTAATCCAAGGGCTTGGATTGCAAAGGCAACACCTAGGGTTTCCAATGCAATGCTGTCTCTTTGTTTTTTCAGGTAGGAGACATGCTCCTCTCCATTTGAATACGCGTAAGTGAACATTACGTCCAAATCTCCAGGTATGCATCTATTGATTGGATGTTACTCCATTTTCAGTATGCTTTGCTTGGTTTTTCAAGACGTATAAGTACGCTTGAATGTTACAGAGTTATGCCAAGGGCATGTCGGGAAAAAGTATTTTTGGCCAAGTATCCAATCTATCTTTCTGCCTTATGCTGTTACGAACCTACTTGTAGGGTTCAATTTGGCACATGTTGTCACATGGGATACAACATGGTCTAGGAACTCAAGGAGTTTGGTTTAGCCAGTGTGGAGCGACGAATGAGGGTCCCTCTCACTCTTGTCGTAGAGTGTTCAGAATTATCTCCACACACAAGTATGTCTTGTACTTGACGGATGTTCTTTTTATACATCCTCACACGAGACATATTCCACATGTGGAGAATATGAGTCTCTGGACTGACACTGGCGCCATTATTTCAATTATGTGTCACGACAAAGTCCCTAGGTGCTGGTCACATCTGTTTTCACATACCATTTTTAGCACGACGTATCAGGAGTAATTTCGTGGCCAAAAATTGTCGGATACTTAGAATGACTTGTTAAGGTACAAGTAGTGCTAAACAACATTACAGATGGTTGTTTATACATATATCAAGGCTATAAGTTGTTAATGAAAAAGTTGCATTGTCTGTACCTAGAAGTGATCAATGTTTCACCTTCTATTGTGATTCAGACGTTTCAGCAAGGCTTGCAAAAGATTGCAACTAAAAGTACTTAGTTTCTTTTCAGAACTATTTACATTCCTTTTAATGCGTGCTAGGCGCATCACAATTGCCATAAGTATTGGCAAAGAACATTATGGATATACAGGTTTAGGTTAGTTAGGTGTTATGGGCCCTAGTGTTTAGCAAAGGCTGATTTGGAACGGCATGCATATTCCTCAAGTTGTTGCTTGTGAAGCATTTTACACTCTACGTGCACTATCTCTATGTGATAACTTTTTGGTCTACTAATCACCAATAGAGGTCATGGCTCGGTTTGGGCATTTGTGGATTTTTTCAAGTTAACCACGATGGTTATTTCGGACATTGTTGATTCTTCACCAATGTTAAACACTACTGTGATTTCCCGTTTACCAGTCATCTCGGACGACTGTCTGTAAACCGTGAGAAAAACACACCTCAATACTGTCAGTTATCCAAGGGGATAGACATATTACAAAGATTACAAAGAGTAATCTTATGCTATAGGATCTGCTAACAGCATACGTTAGCACAACGCATTTCTAAATAGATGATTTTCTCCCTATTTTAGAATTTGCTTAAGTACGATTTTTGACTTTGAACACCTCATGGGGTGGGGTTGGAGATGGTGTCAATACTTTCATACGTCAAGGAATTACCAGGTGTGCTGACAGAGTACGTTGGCACGTAACCTTCATCAGGGACGAACATGTAACGGACTTTTCAAGATAGTCAGGTGAGTAGGAAATCTGGCTCACAATTGCATGGAAAGTTACGCCAAGGTTTCCTTGCATTATTCCAGTACCTTCAGAAGATCTGAAAACTGGTTATGCCTTTGGACAACTCTTAGTTGTGGTTACTCCTTTACAATACTCACGTGAGTTATAAATGGAGTTACCATTTAAACCCTAGTGACTCTTAGTTGTGGTTCCTCTTTTACAGCACTCAAGTGAGTTATATATGGAGTTACCATTTAGACCCAAGTGGTTGCAAACGGACAACAATGTTGAAAATCAAGATATTCCTCCTGGTTTCATTGAACCTCCTCACTGCACCAATTATCGTTCATACAGACAACTGGCTCACTTATGGGACGTCAATAACGAGAACATCAGTATTCTTAAGAAGAAGTTTCCCACTTTTGTTTTCGAGGAAGAAAACTCTTCTTTAAGGAGGGAGTAATGTCAGGACACAGGTCCTGTACCCTAAGAACTAGGCTAGGCAAGGACTACGGCCAAGGGCCGGGCTAGGCAGTGTGGACAGGGGAACCGTCTAGGGCAAGGGGCTGGGAGCCCACCTATAAAGAGAGGTTGGGAGGAGGATCCAGTAGAGCCTAGTTGCCTAGTTTCTTATACTAAAAGATTCTCTAACTGGTTAGTGATTCGGTTGAGCAAGTCTTGTTGATCTTCAACCAGTTCCTGTGGTGGTTGATTTCTCTGAACGACTGTTGCAAGTGTGGCTAGGTGTGGTTGGGCCCTTCCCGGTTCCTCTTCCTCAGTAGTCTTGTCTTGTAGACATATTTTCTTATCTTTAAGGCGGGCTACTTCAACTGCTACCTCATACGTAGCAAGAAACCTTCCCTTCACCTTCTCTTTAAGGATTGGTCGTAAACCAGCCGCAAACTGGTCTTTCTTTAGTAAATCGAGTGTCCCGTTTCCCTCCATCAGTGATGAAACCCATCGTCCCCATAGATCCATGAACTTCGATTCGTATGCTATATATTCAGCCATACTTACTTGCTTCAACCCCATCAACAATTTCCACAATTTCTTCGATGTGTCTCCTTCTCCAAAGCGCCTCAGAAATGCTGCTCTTAGCAGGTCCCACCTCTCCTTGGTGGCTTGCACCAAGGCATTGTACCTTGATCTTGCTTCCACTTTCCTTAACAGTAGAAAAATACACAGACGTGAAGCATCGTCATCCCTTCCAGAGATGACACATGTTATCTCAAGATTATCTAAGAAACTGAAGCATCTTTTTGCACCTTACCCGTGAACGCCGGGAAGGAAATATTTTCCATTGCAAAACAAGATTTTCAAACTCTCTTTTTTTTCTTTTTTTTTCTTAAACACAAGTAACTTAGTGGCTTGCGTAGAAGGTTGGGTGGATAGATCAAAACAGGATGAAAATTCAAACATTGGATAATCCAACATGGGGAGGATAATGAGAATTTGAGAGCTAAGGATCTCTCCTAGCGCCGCAACACCAAACAAGAACACAATTTTCTACTCATAGAAGATCTTTCTATCTACATATTTATGTACGTGCATGTGCTGTAGAAATCTAAATAGAAAAGCAATTTTTTCATTATGCACAGAGTGTAGAGTACTCACTTATACCCTTACCATGCGGGTGTTGACAAGTCGGCACATCCACAGGAGGTCATTGCCCTTCATAAGCTCCACCTTCCCTTCATTTCTCAACATGTATGGAGTGATGGTGACATTGTTGGGAAACAAGCAAACTGAAACACCTCTATAGTGATGTCACCCAAGAGCGTTGAAAGAGAACTACAAGACACAAAAATCTTTGAAAAATCATTTTGAAACACCACAAGTCCAATAGGAGTAGACCCTTGGAAATTTACTAGCCGTCGCCCACCCAAGAGACTATGTCACATAATAGCAAAACCCTGTCAAAGCACGAATTTACAGCACATGCCGACCAATGTAGATGAATACAAGAGCCTCTCCTTTCACAATCAAACATCAAAAATCCATAAATTCAACATCAATTACACAATTCATAGATACATGCCCTCCGAATCTGTCTACACACAATTTGCCACTAGGCTGCCATAGCCATAACCCTGCAGAGAACTAGTCGTAACCTGAAGAGCACAACTCCAATTGGGGCACTTTAAAGCTTGAAAACAATATTGTAAAATGACTGGCGAGAAAGCTTAAGATGACCAAAATTGTTTCCATATGCCTCCATGAGCAAAATTGACGCAAACAGAAAGCTGTCCCAACACGACTACACGTAGAGAAGGCTAGTCGGGGCAAAAAACTGCATCCAAGAGCACCAAGGAGACACAACGAGCTAAAACCTGAGAATTTCTGATGTTTGGATGAACTTTTTTAAGTTTTTACATGAGTTTAAGTTATATAAAAGGCTCACTTCAAAAAACTCACTCACGGGCACTTATAGTAGCCCGACAGCTGTCACTAGACTAGCGACCAGGCCTGAAAATCGCAGGGCACCCTTACCCATCCTAGGGAGGGGAAATTTTCAAGAGTGCCCATCCCATGGGAAGGGTTGTTTGACATTTTCGACCTTCAAACTGAAGGGAAAATTTTCCCTACCCTTTCGATCAAATCTTTACCAAAATCCAGTTTTTTCACGTGTTTTCGAACAATTGTAACTTGTAAAGAAAGTTCTAAAGTACAATGAGAAAGGGTGCACTTTGAAAACATTGCACATCAGTACTAAAAGTTATTTCCTACAAGATACACAATGAGTAAGAGAAGTAGTAAGCTATAAATGGAACATGCAAATATTTGGAACTTGAAATGTCTTGTAATGCATCTGCGGTGACAACATCATACATCTTGGAATTTGTTGGATGTACCCTTTGCTAGAATTGTAACAATGAAGAGTCTCCCCTCGAGTTACAGACCTTCCATTGTTGAGTTCATCAAGTTACCGCTATCGCTATTCTCTCTATGAAGCTAGGGTAGACATCTCTTCAAACTTCCAACTTCCAAGTTCCCTCTAAGTCGTTCTCGTCTCCTAAGAATCACCAATGACAAACAATAAGATCCTTATAAAATTATATACATAAATTGTAGCATCCTAATCATCAGACATGGTGCCATCTTAAACATGATGAAGTGATAAGTATGGGTTCGTATAAATAGGCTTTGGGAGCATGCCTAGCAAACTAGGAGGAGGCTAGCACTATGTGAATCATGATTCTTGAAGGAGCCTTGAGACTTGAAGGACCTTTGCAATCGTAGACTCTGGAGTTGTCTGGACTCACAATCTAGAGGTCGCCCAAGGGACTCCCAAGGGGAGCTTGCAGTTCATGGATAATGGAAGAGTGCTACGCAATTCTGGAATATGGAGCTTGTAATTGATCGTGAGTCTGAGCCCTTGTAAGAATCAATCGGTATCTGAGAACAATTTCAAAAGATTTTGTATACAAATCAAAGTGGGGAGCAACAAGAGTGCTTAATCTTTACTCTCTCCGTAATCTCCTTCAATAAGGCATTATTCAACGATGCTTTGAGTTAATCTCTAGTATACTTATTTCTCTCTTTTTCCAACCCACTAGCCTTGATTACATGGCATCCCTCAAACCTCCTCATCTCAATTGGAACTTGGATATAGAAGCTCTATGTCAGCAGTTGGTGGATGAGAGAGACGAGTGACGAGACTCGTCACTCGTCACTCAAGCCGGATGCCCTCACTAGAAAACTCACGAGCGATTGAACTTTCAACTCTCAAGTTCAAACTTTAAACTTCAATCTTCGCACTTCGTCTCTTCTATAGTCTGCCCAACATATTAAAATTACCTATATTAAAAAGCTTACCTGAAATTACCTATATTAAAAAGTTACCTTAACTTTTTGAAAGGTGCAGGGCAATGCATGCTTGAATGACCTTCAAAATCAGATTCCATACTCATTAGTGACTCTCAAAGTTCATAGAACATCCTCTAGGTACAAGTCCAAAAGTCCCAATCCCAAGCATTCGCATGATAAATATTTGTAGGGCACTTTGAGAGGTTGCCCTTCCCTAGGAAGTCCTTGCAAAAATATGCCCTTCCTTGGGGCAGGGCCAGTCGAACAACCTGTCCTTCCTTACGAAGGGCTATTATAAATTTGCCCGACGTGTGCAGGGCTAGCAGCAAAGGAAGGGCGGGAAGGGTTACAATTTTTGGCCCTGCTAGCGACTTGCAGTGCATGTACACGTGCTTGCTAAAGCAAGCTAAAAAACCCACAAAAAGAAATCCCACACGCCATTTTGACATCCGGCGTCGTGTCCATATGTACAAATTTACAAAAAACGGGGTGTTAGAAATGCGCCCAACATAGTTTGCCACACCCCAACCTGCTAGATCATTCATGATTAGCAGCACAAAAGAGATCCTGTAAACCACATGAGGGATTCTTCACTTCATCTTCATCATTAACCACATGATCAACAAATTATTCAAAAGAAGGATCATCCTCAATCACAGTCATCAACCTTGCAATATACTTCTTCAACCTGTAGCCATTCACACGTGCTTTATGTGGGGTACCATCCAAGTCAGCAAGCTGATATGTGCCATTTGGAAACCTGTTTAAGACCAAGAAAGGACCTTGCCACTTGATTTGAAATTTCTTTTGAAAAGTGCTATCAAGCTTATTATTATAACGAAGCACCATGTCACCCTTCTTGATGTCCTCATCCTTTACCTTCTCATTTGCCTTTGCTTGATTCTTCTTCAAGACCTGCTCATAATGCTCAAAAGCCAACAACCTATCCAACTGTACACATTGTAAATATAGAAGCCTTTCCTTGAATGCATCATTGGGCTCTTCTTCAAGCTTTAGCATCATCTTTAAGGCTGGTATCTCCACCTCAATAGGAAGTAAAGCCTCTTTGCCAAAAACTAGATGGAAGGGAGAGAAACTAGTACCTGATCTGATGGTAGTCCTATGAGCCCATAGAACAAAAGGTAGCTCTAAATCCCAAGTCTTCACATTGTTTCTTGTCATCTTTGTAAGCATCCTTATAAGCTCTCCATTAAAACTTTCATTCATGCCATTGCATTGGGGATAATATGGAGTAGTAAACCTGCGATGCACATGAAGCTTTTCACATAGATAATCCACCAACTCTCCCCTGAAACCTGGACCCTTGTCAAAAAGTAACTCCAATGGCATGCCAAATTTGCATCAAATATCATCATATATAAATAAGGAAACATCTTTACTCGTGATGTGCTTAACAGCTTTGGCTTCGGCCCACCTGGATAGATAGTCAACAGCAGTAAGTATGTAACATTTTCCTCTAGCTATCATAGGTAGAGGACCTATTGCATCAATACCCCACTTCTCAAACACATCATAAGCCACAATGGTGCCTCTAATTTCTGATTTCAGAACCCTATTTTCCATGATTTGACACTCTTTACAAGACTTGTACCAATGATGAACATCACGTTGAACACTTGGCCACACATAACCCTCCTGCAAGACTTTATGCAAAGTGATCTTTGAAGCAAAGTGACCACCACAAGAACCCTCATGATTCTCCTCTAAAATTTTGTAAATTTCCTCTTTCCAAGGCACTTTTCTCATCACAAGATCAGCCCCCTTCATATACAAGGCATCACCAAGTAGCATATACCTTTTGGCATGACGTAGGAAGGCGTACTTTTTTGGCTTCTCCAACTCTGATGGAAGCATACCTGTTTGTAGAAACTCTTCCTCCCTCTCTAAATCTTCCCATCCCAAATAAAGAGGAGAATCAGCCCTTATCACATACAATTGCCCAATTGAAGCTTGCGCTGCACCATGTGCTTCTTCATTTTAAGACCTGTCCACATGCCTTAAACTCCAAGCTTCAAAATGCTTAAGCAGATTCTTCACTTGAAAATTAATATTTTTCAGCCTTGGATTCTTAATTTTCCACACCCCAAGGACTTGGTTAACCACCAAAAGAGCATCACCTCTTACCCTCACACGACGGATTCGGAGCTCAAGGCAAAGGTTGAGACCTTTCTCCAAAGTAGCATACTCAGCTTCATTGTTGCTTTGTGCGGTAAGCTTCAAAATCCTTTTAGTTACCAAATCACCTTGAGGATCATAAACTACCACACCTCCTGAAGCTTCACCATGCGCTTTCCTGTAAGAGCCATCAAAAAACAATAGATAGGCATTGTCTATGTCCGGAGCTTCCATGTGTTGCTTCTTCACTGCATCCTCCTTAAGAAGAAGAGGGATTTCCTTATAGGTAAGAAAATCAGCCAATGTAGCCCTTGTACTCTCCTCAACAAGAAAAGCGAATTGGAATTCATGTAGCTCCACAATCCACTTCATGAGTCTCTTTGACAAAGTAAGGCTATTCACCAATTGAGGTAGACAAGTGTATCTATTGAGGAATGTGAATGGTTTAGGGAGAAGTAGTGCCTAAACCTTATACATGCATAAATCATACTCACCATAATGAGCTCCACCTCAGTATAGCCTCTTTCTACCTCTAGCTTCACCCTGCTAGCACAATAGATAGGCTTCATGTAGTGGGAATTGTTACCTCGTTGAAGAAGCATAGCTCCAATAGCATCCTCACCTACTGATGGATTCACATAAAACTCCTTATCCCAATTAGGAGCTTGCATAGTAGGAAGAGAACCAAGAACCTCTTTGATACCTTGAAAAACCTCTTCACATTCATTTGTCCATTGTAGAGCATCCAACCTTGCTACTTGTTGTAGAGGATAAAGAAGTTGAGAGGACAAAGGAATGAATCTTGCCATATACTTCAACTTTTGAATAAAAGTAGAAAGTTGCTTTGTATCTTTAGGTGATGGGAGGAGCACCAAAGCCTTCACTTTGTCAGGATCCGCTTCAATCTCATTCTCTGAGATCATATGCCCCAAAAACTTCACTCTTGGTTGAGCAAGATGACATTTATTTGGGTTGAGTTGACCTCCACTTTCATCATATTGCTTCAATGCCATCCCAAGATTTGCACAATGATCCTTTCTAGAGCTATAAACACAAAAGTCATCAATAAGATCCTTCACAAACTTTCCAAGAAAGGGAGAGAACACCTTGTTGACGCGCTTTTGATACCACACACACAGCTATTCATAAGACCAAAAGGAAGCACACAATAACAAAAGCATCCCCATGGTGTGATAAATGTGGTCTTATTTCGATCTTGTAAAGCCAAGGTGAGCTGAAAATATCCAGAGAATCCGTCACATACACTATACCTCTCATGCCCTACAACAGAATCATCAAGTATGTCATCTATGAAAGGAAGAGGGTATGGATCCCTCTTCATGGCTGCGTTTAGGGGCTTAAAATCAACACATATCCTCCACTTTCCATCCTTCTTGGGTGTGAAAACAACAGGACTCACCCATTATGCAGTGTTCACAGGACATATGAAACCTGCTTCAAGAAGTTTGTCTACCTCTTCCTTTAAAGCATTAAGTTGTACCTGTCCCATTCTCCTTAGCTTTTGGTGTACGAGCTGAGCTCATTCCTTGATTGGAATGTGGATTTCCTCTCCCTTAAAGCCTCTAATTTTCTCATAAGAAGTGATGAATAAATGGGGAAATTGTTGTATCATATGTAGGTACTCACCCTTCTCATGACTAGTCAAGTCGGGAGACAACATACCTTGTATCAGCTCCTGTTTGACATTAGGTTGAAATTTGGGTTGCATCAGCTCTTCAGTTTGCTCATAAGGATGAGAGATATCCTCATTCTCCATAAGGCCAAGAAATATTTGTTTCTCATCATGCTCTTCTTCAAGAAACAAGGAGGAAACATTTGGATCACTATTGCTTCTATCTTCCACTTCACTCTCATCATCCCCATTGTCTTCTTCTTCACTTGAGGACTCTTCTTCGTCACTTTTCTCATCAAAATCAGCATCCAAATATTTCTTGCTAGCCATGTCAAACCTCTTCTTATCGCCCCTTCTATTGTAGAGAGTGATGGTACAATGTCCCCAATCCTGTATAGCTTTGGTTGCCTGTAACCATGGTCTTCCAAGGATGAGATGGAAAGCACCAATATCTGCGGGCATAACATGGCAATTGACTAGAACTTTAACATCAAATACATCCACCTCCAAGTCCTTTATAACTCCCAAGCACCTCACCCTTGATTGGTTGGCAAGCTTTATGCGAAAACCTGAATTCTTCACCATGTTGAGTCCCAACTTTGATACACAAGCTTGAGTAATAACACATACCTGTGCACCTCCATCAATATAAGCCTCTCCAATGCACATCCTCTTATGCCATGCATCCATAGTAGTACATATATCAGGTAGCTCATTCAAAGACAAGACTCTCATTGATCCCCTTGCAGGCTCCTTCTTCATGGGGTTGACTACGTGCTTCCATTGCCTCTTTAACTTGGGACACATCTCCATGAGTTGCCTAAAGGTAACATCAGCCTTTCTACCCACCAAATCAGCCCTTAAACTATAATTTGGTTGCCCTTCTCGCAAAGGAAATTCAGATGCATTGTAATGTTTCCTCGGCTTTCTCTTCCTCTTCTCTTTACCTGTACCTGTTTCAACCTGTTTTCCTCTTTTATGGCTGGGACTTGCATCACTCATGTCATGATCTCTTGTAACCCTCTTACCTACAGGCATGACCATAGCTCCCAAATCATCCTCTTTCTTCTCCAAACAAATTATGCTTACCACTTTTGTTTTGCCCTTCTCTTCAACTGTCAAACCGCTTGGACCTGCTTCCCCCTTAATCTCAATACCATAATCTTGAGCTCGAGAAGGAATTTGTGGAGTAAGAGGAAACATGTCACCACCCATTCTCTTTGGCTTGTCACATTGAGGGCTTTTATGACCCCATTCACCACAATTGTAACATTGAAACATATCCCCTCTTCCAGCCATGCCTCTTCCTCTACCACTTGTATAACCCTCATTGCTTCCATAACCACCTCCATATCCATAGCTTTGACCTCTTCCACCTCCCATCATATGCACACTAAGATTCTTCATAAGACATACAACCTCTTACATCTCCTTGCGAAAGGCATTTACATCATGAGAAGCTTGTTGATCATAACATGGCTCGCTGATGAGGACCCTTGGTTTCTCTACCGCTTTTACTTCAAGCTTTGGCTTGACATTGATTCCAAGTTGACGAAGATGCTCTGCTTTCCACTCTTTATTCTTTGCAATTTCAATTTCCTCCTCAAAGGTCCTTGGCTGCTTAAGCTCTACCTTCAAGCGTAGGTTACTCCTCAAGCTTGCAAGAAACCTATCCTTTTTCAACATGGCTAGAGGAATTTCAGCCCCCAAAGATGTACACCACTTTGTCCACAATGCATTGAACGCCTTCACAAAGTCTTCTATGGTTTGGCCTTCACCTTGTATTAAGCCTTGAATAGACTGCCATACCTTTTGTTGGTCTTCCACCTGTTGAAAGTGTGTAAGAAAAGCATGCCCTACCATTTCATAAGTCATAACTTGAGGAGGTTGGGCTGATTGTAGCTCCTTTTCGTATCCTTCCAACCATTCCCTAGCATCTCCCTTCAAACAGAATTAGAAGATTCGCAGCACCAACGTTGGGTCTTGCTTGTCAGTAATAAGGCAAGACAACTCCATTCTCTCAATGAAATCTTTGGAAATTTCATTTGATTTGCCACTAAACTCCGGAAAATTAAACTCCATGTCTTCAAAACCTGTAAACTAAAGGTAACTTGAAGCGATTCCTCGGTGGCGGGCACCAAAACACTGTTGGGAAACAAGCAAACTGAAACACCTCTATAGTGATGTCACTCAAGAGCGTTGAAAGAGAACTACAAGACACCAAAAGCTTTGCAAAATCTTTTTGAAACACCACAAGTCCAATAGGAGTAGACCCTTGGGAATTTACTAGCGGTCGCCCATCCAAGAGACTATGTCACATAGGAGCAAAACCCTGTCAAAGCACGGATTTACAGCACATGCCGACGAATGTAGATGAATACAATAACCTCTCCTTTCACAATCAAACATCACAAACCCATAACTTTGACATCAATTACACAATTCATAGATACATGCCCTCCGAATCTGTCTACACACAATTTGCCACTAGGCTGCCATAGCCATATCCCTGCAGAGAACTAGTCGTAACCTGAAGAGCACAACTCCAATTGGGGCTTTTTAAAGCTTGAAAAAAATATTGAAAAATGAATGGCGAGAAAGCTGAAGATGACCAAAATTGATTCCATATGCCTCCATGAGCAAAATTGACGCGAACAGAAAGCTGTCCCAACACGACTACATGTAGAGAAGGCTAGTTGGGGCAAAAAACTGCATCCAAGAGCACCAAGGAGACACAACGAGATAAAACCTGCAAATTTCTGATGTTGGCTGAAGTTTTTTAAGTTTGTACATGAGTTTAAGTTATATACAAGGCTCACTTCAAAAAACTCACTCACGGGCACTTATAGTAGCCCGACAGCTGTCACTAGACTAGCGACTTGCAGTGCATATACATGTGCTTGCTAAAGCAAGCTAAAAAACCCACAAAGCGAAAGCCCACACGCCCTTTTGACATCGGGCATCATGTCCGTATGTACAAATTTACAAAAAACGGGGTGTCAGAAATGTGCCCAACAACGTGTGTGACCACTCCTAGCCTTTTAGATAGCAACACTTGCAAGTAGTTATCATAATCGGCTCATTGCATAAATACCACACCATTTAACTATAGCTCATCTTTGGTCCACTAGGTTTCACCCGTAGTAGACACTTTCTTCAGGATCAGTTGCATGGGGAGAGAAGGAAGGCCCTCTACCCGCCTTCCAAAGCAACAAGGACAATAGCCAAACCACTCCTCTCTAGGACATGGTTACCTCCTTATCCCCTCTGCTTCGGGGTTGTGAAAGTGAACTCGAAGTAGTCACATGCACGCCGCAAATCGATAGGCAATCTTCCATCGCTTTACCTTGGATGAATTTTTTTCTGGCAGCCTGGGCACGATTTTGCTTTCCAGAGCCAAACTCAAAGCAGTCTCGTGGCCAGGTGTTTCTTCTTCCTTGGGGGTCATGTGATTCAGGATTGGCCTAGCCCTCCTTTTCCGTTGGCACGAGAAGCCCCTTTGGGCCACTTAGGAGCCGAGGCTACACTTTTATTTTAAGACTCCTTGGGGAAGAGAGGCTTTACTAACCTCTTTTCTTCCTTAATATGGATTATTTCTTCGCGGTGGACGTCAATGTAGAGGATTTCCTCTTCTCCTTTACTTCCGTTAATCTCATTGATAGAGTGCAGTGGGTGATGGCAATGAGAGCACCCTGTTGCCCTCCCTTTGGTGGCTCTTGATTCACGGTTAGAATGAGAGATGCAAGATAGAGAACTTACTTTTTGGATGTTAACAATGGTGTATTCCTGCACTAGGAGTTTGATGAAGGCTCTTATTGCTTCTTCAATTTCTTCCTCCTCCATTCTGCAATTGGAGAATTCCCACAGCCACTTGTCCATGGTCAACGACATGCATCATCTTCAGTGTTGCAAACTGAAGGATTCCGAGAATCCCTCGTCTGTGGGGGCACCAAATGATAAGTGAAAGCACAAAACTGACCCCCAACAGCCTCTACGCCAGGCCCGTGCATGCAGAACTCGTCACAGAGATTGAATAGTGGGCACCACCTAGCTTTGAGTGGCTAGAACGTAGACAACATCGATTGAAATAACACTAACACAACACACCGCACACAGAGAGAGAGAGAGAGAGAGAGAGAGAGAGAGAGAGAGAGAGAGAGAGAGAGAGAGAGAGAGAGAGAGAGAGAGAGAGAGACGGAGACGTAGGGGAGAAGATGAAAACCCTTCTAAATGTGAGGGCAAACTTGATTCAAGATTATATTTACAAAACCCTTCGTTTCGGTGAGATAGAGACTGTGGAGAGAGAGAGAGAGAGAGAGAGAGAGAGAGAGAGAGAAAGAGAGAGAGAAAGAGACTATAGTGCGTTTTCTAGGGAAATTTCATGTGTACAAATATCCTACTCCTCTGCATAGTGACCCTTGGAGTCAGTGTATGTGCATGACTTCTCTTTCAAGTGCTGACTCCCCTGGATAGTGACCTCTCAATGCTCTTTTATAGGTGCAGGTTGCATTAGTTTAGTATAAACTAATAAGGTTTAGGGTCCTAAGCTAGAGAGACAAAGCAAGCAGCCGGGTCCCGGATGGGTGACTGGTTGCTTTGTTTTGGGGGGGGAAATAAGAAAATGACATTCTCCTAAGTGGGCCTTGGTGACCATCACCTAGAGAGAGGTGGAATATACAAATGGTTTTTATACAAAGTTTGGCTTGGAAAACCAAAAGTGGATTACCCTACGGATGTTTATTGAGGAAGTGCATCGTGGATGAGATGCCAACGAGTCTTAGGCTTTATTGGTGCCTTGGTATAGCGCACTCGTCAATTTTGGTGCCAAATGGGACATGCCTTCTGTGTCATTCTTTGATTTGTTGTCACCATCGTGTGTTTTTGGTCCTTCTTCATTTGTCGATGCGTCAATGTCCACTTTCTTTTGCTTCTTGCTTCTTGTGCGTATGTGATTGTGTGTGTGTGCTTATGCGTATAGTGTATGTATGTGTGTGTGTGCATATATGTGCTTGTGAGTGTGTGTGTGTGTGTGTGTATGTATGTGTGTGTGTGTACATATATGTGCTTGTGAGTGTGTGTGTGTGTGTATGTATGGAAAGAGAGAGAGAGAGAGAGAGAGAGAGAGAGAGAGAGAGAGAGAGAGAGATTGAGAGAGTTGTGAGGGTGACTGTATGTGTGTGTGTGAAGAGAGGGGGGGAGAGAGAGAGAGATTTTTTTGCTTTGATAATGAAGGAGAGAGAGAGAGAGAGAGAGAGAGAGAGAGAGAGAGAGAGAGAGAGAGAGAGAGAGAGAGAGTTGTTTGCTCTCATAATGGAGAGAGAGAGAGAGAGAGAGAGAGAGAGAGAGAGAGAGAGAGAGAGAGAGAGAGGGAGAGGTGTTAAGCAAGAGGGAGAGAGAGAGGGTGGTGCGAAGGGCGGCGGCCCCTCTGTGTGAGCGCAAGAACAAGGGAGGGGGTGGTGGTGGCAGCTTGCAACAAAAAACGTTTTTTTAATTATAATGCTCTGTTTGTGGGTCGCCGCGTCAGACGTCCATAGCATAGCTCTCAAGCATCAACATATTTATCAATACAGGGAAAGCGACTCGGATGAGGCATGGGAACTCACTAGGGTGTCAATCCTAATGAAGTGAAATCGAAGAGATGCAACTTACTAACTCTACAAGCAAATCAAACACATTATCGCCAAGTAATCTTCCTATGTCCTCCTACACCATTCTTCAGTCATCACGTCCGTTTACCATGCAAATCGTATCGGAATCGCACGAAACTTGAAGGGAATCTACAGGGGATTATCAGGAACATATCCTATCACTGTCACAGCATTCTGGAGAGGTACAACGATCGCGATCTTTCGTCTAAAAGTCAACAAAAACAGCAAACAGGTGATCCTAATGGGTCGTTTTATGGTCCCTAAAGCCCCTCCTAGGGTCAAAACAACATATAACACGCATATAGAAACTCAAAACAGCGATTTAAGGCCTTACAACTCGTGGTTGAAAACCTACACCGAATCTTGAATGATTACACTTGAATGAAAGAGCAAGAGGAGAGGAACACAATGCAATAATCAAATCTGAATTTGGATTACCGTAGCCGCAATGGCGAAGATTACAAGTTTAAACAAGAAGGAGCTCTCAAACGTACGCTGTCTTCTCAGTTCTCCATTCAAAAAGATCATGCTCAAACTTACAAAAATTGACCTTTATAGATTAGGTCTTTACAAAATGACTTGTCCAGCCATAAGCTCCCAACCCTCTAACTGGCTCTCTAATATACAATTGCTCCCATAAGAATAATCATACATCCTTTGATAATTTCCTGGCTTAGAGATGCTTCTTTACAAAAGAATTTTACAATGGTTTCTCAAAAAAATATGATCCTCTGGCTACAGCCGCTGGCTGCTTCGTCTAACAAACACTCCCCCCTTCCTTATCCTTGCACGCTCTCGTGCATGTTCAGTGCTTTGGCCGTTGATGTGGCTTTAAGGAAGCGAGTGTCGCTGAAAAACTTCTTGTTCGGAGGACTGCTTCGAGGGCTTCTTGATGGTGTCTGAATGGATTTTCCGATAAGGTGTGTTAGTATGCTACGTACCTTGCCTTGAGGTCCTTCGCCATGGGATGGAAAATCCTTGAATTCATTTTGAAGAATCTTGTGATGAAGGCCTTTTCAAATGTCTGCAAGTAGTGTGATGGCAGGTACATTAGCCTGGAGTACATGGCCATCAAGATGTACCGTGGCGGTGAATCCTGTAGGTTCCATCAGATGCCTTTGTGTCCTTCCAAGAACAGATTCCACGGATGATCGTCGCATCCAGTGTCTTTAAACACCTGGATGCAGGTGATGATCATCCGGGCTATCTTTACTAACATCTGGCACGCCAAATCGGGGACATCCCGCAGCAAAGTGACTGTTGAGTTCAGTGTCCTGACCATGTAGGCCACCTATGGTTGCTGCGTTGTAAGAACCAGGTAATTTACCTTGTGCGTCCTTGACCCCTTCCATGTGGTGAAATCTTTCCAAGTGCGTCTTCGAGGGACTGGGCAGAATGTAGGATCTATTTGTATATGTTGAGGAGCGTTGTGGTAATTTGTTAGATCTTGTGGCCTTTTGTTCAACCACTTGGGGGTGGTCATCGACAAGCACCTGAGCTTCTTCCACTGTGAGTGCAATGCCTTCGTAACCCCCTTCTTTGTTTCGTGGCAAGGCTGGCCGCATCTTTTCTTTCCACAAAATTGCTTCATGGAATAGCAAAGGAAACGGGAGGTACTCGTGGCCAAATCCTTCCACATGCTCTTCTGGTTGTAAGTATGCCAGGGCTGCTGACTCCAGTATCTTCTTTTCATAGAGCACGTACTCCTTGGCTGGCCCCTCTAGCATGTTCTGAATGCTCTCATTGAGTTCATCTCTAATATCCAGCTCGGGCCCTTCAAATTCCTGCTCCTGTTGTCCTTGGTGTGATGTTCCAGGCAAATCTGGCACTTGTTGTCCAGGCATCAGTTGTGGTTGAGTCTGGGATTTGTCTGCTTTGATTTGCTGTTGAAATAGTAGATCATTGTTTTCCTTTAGCAGCATGTCACCGATCTGCTTCTGAATCTGTAGTTCAGCGCTTGCTTGAGCTAGTTGCTGCTCCATTTCTTTTAATTTTAGCTCATTTGCCGCTGTCTGGGCCACCATCCCTAATATGAGCAGCTGTCTTTGAATCTTTTCTTGCTCTAGCTCTGCTTTTAGCGCTTCTATAGTGTTCACTGTTGTGGAAGATGTGGCGGCCAATGCCCCAGCAGGTTCGTGATTCACCATTGAAGTCGTCAGAGTGCCTTTGAGAGTGCTGTAGGAACTGCTAAGTCTTTGGAATCTTGCACTCTCGTAGGCAAGCTGCTCTGTTGCTTTTTGGACTCTTGCCGTCAGCTCGTGGCACTCCTTCTCTTTGGCGGTCAAGTCAGTCCTGACGTCCACCAAGTCTTTGATCAGAGACTGAGCCTGCTATCGCTCAAGGTCTCTTTCCTCCGTTGTGCATTCTAGTTGCGTCCTCAGGCTCTCTAACTCTGCTTGCCCTGATGCTTGCGTTAGTTGGGCTTCCTGTACCTGTCTTTTTGGATCTTCTTAAGCTTTTCCACTTGATTTGTCTCATCAGCTGCGTATTTCTCCTTCATTCCTTCAGTGGACTGCGAAGAAAGGTCCACTTCCGCAGCCTTTTATTCCGCTTCTAACCTTTTCTTCTCAGCCCGTAGGCGATTTGCATTTTCTATCCTTTCTTGCCTTTCCCTTTTGAATCTTCTTTTTTGTGCCTGTTGTGTTTCAGCCGCCCTTGCCTGTCTATCAGCCCGTAATTTGGTTCGTCTTTCCTTGACTCTTTTTTGAGCTTCTGCATATGCTTTTTGCAGGTCCGACTGCGGTACTGCACTTCTCTTCCCTCTTTTTCTCTCGAGTGGATTTGTTGAATCTTCCTCCTCACTTTCCTTGAACTCTGAGGGCCCTTTGTCTTTAGAATCTTGAGACTTTCCTTCGTCATCTGTCTCCGTTTTTTCTTCATCACTCAAACTTTTATTGGTGGACTTTTCTAAGCGAGATGATGTCGCGCCAGGGGTCGTCCTTACAGAGTGAGCGACCAGCTTGGCTTTCTGGATCAAGGCCGTTTGAGAGCTGACAGTTGGCAAATCTTCGATCATTCCGAAAGCCTGGTATGCTATTATGGTTAGCATCGACCCTGCACTCATGTAGATTTTGTTTTTTGTCGAGCTTTTCAAATTTGCTTCAATCAGATTGTCCAAAATGTAAGAATCGTAGTTGCAGCGAATGGTTCTATTTTCTGCCGTCGCTAGAGCCATGACTACGGCTATGTGCAGGATTGGCTCTGTGAAGCGAGGAGGCTTTTGTACTTTGAAATGTTGAGATATCAATCTCATTGGCAATTCCAGCTCTCCGTATATCATGTCACTGTATTTGTATTTATTTCCCTTTGCTTTGACGAATTCTTTCTCGTTATCCAGTGACTTTTTCTTTGCCAGCAAATCGTGTTGCCCTGGGAGGAAATGTAAAGCTTCGTTGATGATTTCCTTGGTGATCTTTACCTTCAACTTTGCCCCACCCTTGTCTGTGAGCATTGCCTGCCCATCATATTGTATAGAGCTCATGAGCTCGTGGGCTCTCATGTAATATGTCCCCCATGGCTGTAATCTGAAAAATTGCTCCAAGTGTATAGCTTGCACTACCTCTATTACCTCCGGCCTTTGGTGGAGATTCCATATCTCCCGTGGCATGATAGTTGTCTTTACCAAGTCACCATCCGCATCCTTAAACTTTCAGATGAATATGTGGGCAGGGATTTGAGCAAGTATTTCATCCGAGATGTGAGCCTGTTCATTTGTGGCGAGCTCCTCTACTTCATATGGTGTTGCTGTCCACTGCCTTTCTTTCTTTTGGCGAGGCATTCTGTGTCAGGAGAATCACAAGCTGTCAAGATTTTCCCTTCACAATCAATCGCATTTAGACTTTTAGTAAAAACAGTTCAAAAGTTAAAAATGATCATAACTTGAACAAATTTTGATCCGTTCTTGTCCATATCTCACCAGTGGGACTAGGGAGACTAGGGCTATGACTGATAAAAATTTGAGCCAATTCTGGGTCTGAGGTACACCGATCGCGATCGTAGTACAGGGGCCAAATTTAGATTTGATCATATGAGTGGGTTGCTGATAGTTGGAGGGTCATTTTGGTCCACTCTGTGTGTCATTTGAACCACTTTTGAGTTTACAGGTCCCATTTCTGGGTTACAAGGGAGTTTTGGACTAGAATCTGACTTTTCATGAGTTTTTGATGTCCAGATCGCTTGAAACTTGGTTGGTGACTTGAACAAGATGTATACAAGGGATCTGATAGGTTTTTGTCAAAATCTGAATCTGAGGTACACTGATCGCGATCATACTTCTGAGCTTGTTTTTGGTGAAAACTAGATGGTCATGAATCCCAATGCCTGCCTAGCCCACTGATGATTTATTTTCAAGTTTGGACTTAAAATAAACAAATTAGAGCAATTTTTCACTGTTTGACCATATTTTAGTAAGTCTAACCATATTGGGTTTTCCTGATGAACTTTGGATGGATCCTGGAGTTAGTTGAAGTTAGTTTAAAAGCTCCCACTGCTTGCATGATGTTCTACTACCATCAGCCTACTCCATTGTCTGATTTTGACCTTATTAGGCACTTTATACCCTGTCTTAGGAGGTTTTCCAGATTTGTGTATTTTTCAGGCAATCCTTGGATATCCATGTGATATTTGAGCATCCCTAAGTAACCTTTGGGTCTTTGTCATTGGCTCGGCTCCAATTCTATCTTGTGTGATCATTCGAGACTGAAACGACTATATTTGCAGCTGTAGGAGATTCTGAGATCCATTCGAGGGTTTCTACAACTGTTCTGACTCTCAGTCGGACAAGTGTACCTTTCAAATCATCCATCATTATTTTTAGCAGGATTTTGGTAGTTGTAGGTCAATTTTTTTCCTTTTGGTTGTGTTTGAAAAATTGGGCCCATTCCATGAGAAAAATTTGTGTATTTTCCTTGAAAATTCAAGAGAGTGTACTTTTAACTGAGTTCCAAGCATGGGCCAAGTCCAAAGTTGTAAAATCTGCATCTGGGGGCACCGATCGCAATCGTACCATGGAGGCCAAAATTGGTTTTGACACCAGCCGATTGTAGGCGAGGCTGAGGGGATGTGTTTTGCAAGATCTGTCCCATTTTTTTTCAGGGAGGTACACCGATCGCGATCGGTGTACCACCACCAATTTTAGATTTGACCACATGGCTTTGTTCCTGACCTTGTGGGGAGCACATTGATGTGATCTGTGGCTGAAAAAGTTTTTTATGGGTGCCTCTAAGGGCCCTTGACCTCTTTGACCCGATCCGACTTTGATTTGATCCCTTTGCCCGTTTTTGCGATGATTCGCGCTTGCATGGATAACAGACTTGATCTTTACTTGATAGGAAACATACCTGTGAAATCTGGTGTGATACGCTGGCTCCGACCGTCCGTACGCGGTAGAAACGTGGCGGCTCGCTCTAGGTCAAAAAGCTCTCTCCTTCTCTCTCAAAAGGTGAAAATGAACAATGAGCTAGAATTTGGCCTACCTGACCTATATCTTCCCGAGATTTTCATGACATAGGGTTGATTTCTCTCACCTTTGATCCCGATATAATCTGCATACCACTTGTGGGTCGAACTGTTTGTCATTCCGGCGTCGTATGACCATTTGATGCGATTTTGGCGAAATGTAGTCATGATTATCAAGGCTGAATTTCGACATCTTCAGATTAGCTTCATATCTTCCATGCTTGATAACCTTATCATGAGAATTCAGCGTTTGCTTCCAGAATTTGATTCCGACACTTGTGAGCGAGATTTTTTTTAAATTTTTGATGTTTTATTAACGAAAATCAAACAAAACAAATTGGAAATACTTATTAACTGGCAAAATTTATCCAAAATTATTATACTCACCCCTAAGCACATATTTTCTCTAAAAGCATCCCAATGCTCCGGATTTTGTCATTACAACTCACTATTATGTTGGTCATATGATACGAAAACGCTAAAATTGCCAGGTTTTGATCGAATATGTTCGAAATTGAACTCTAAATAGTGAAAAAACACACACATTATGTACATATATACACGTTGGACCCCTTAATGGCCTTGACTATTGCTAGATTCATCAATTACTCCCCCCTTCCTTGTCTGAGTCGTCCCGGACGAAGATTTGGTGCCTATGCATGGGTTTCCGAATCTGTTTCTATGCATGGCCGTGTAATGTCGCCCTATTCTGATGTTTGACACAATGCGTTGGGTAACTATATGCTGTGCAAGATGTGGAAACTGAATGCAGTTTTCAGTGGCTTTTGATGGTGAAAGTAGCTGTTATGGAACATGAGAGCTTGCAATCGAATTGCTCTTTCCTTGGTTGTAAGTGTTGTGCTGGCAACTATTTTTGGAACCCATTTATATGTTGTTTGTTGCATCTTTACAGATTCTGCTTTAGTTTTCACCGGTTTCCATTGCCATTTTGGAGATTCAGGCTTCTTGTTTTGAGTTTTGGGTTTCCTTACGGGCTCGGTCGCCAAATCTGTAGTTGTCTTTAGTTTTGGTTGCCATTTCCACTTCGGAGTAACTTCTGAAGGTCTTTGAGATGGTGCTACTTCCGTCTAGAGTTTGTCCTTAGGCAGCCATATCTTGCTTGGTTTGCTGGGCAACAATCTTTTCTTTATCCATACTTTCCGAATAACCTTTTGTGTTGTTTTTGGATGATTCACCGGTTGCTTTATGCCGATGGGGATGCTTGGCCACGAGTGATCTGTTTTGGCAAATGGAGTCATGTACACGTTAGAGTCGTGTGTGTACCTTAACGCATGTTCTGACCATTCAGTGACTGCATTGTACGTTCTCATCCATGGAACTCCCAAGTATATTGATTCTCTGATTTCTCCGTCTTTCATTACGAAACGTTGATGAGGACAACTATTTCCATCAAGATTGATTGGTAAGTTTACTATCCCCAATGTTGGCATTGTTGCACTCTTTGCTGCTTGTAGATCACATGTGGATTACACGAGGGGTTCATCTGTGAGCATCCTGTAAGTGGAGAAGTTGACCGCATTAACTCTTGCTCCTGTGTCAATCAATGCTCGCTGATATTTGCCATGTGGGAGTCTGACATAGATTCGAACATCGATTCCTGTTTCCCATTGCTCATCAGTTTGAAGTATAGACAAAGGAATTTGAGCCGTGTCCGCTGGTTGAGGAAGTTTTTGTTGTTGTAAGGTTTGTTTTCTTTTTAAAATCCGGACTTTGGCCTCCTCCTGCGCTTGAGCTTTTGTTTCCTTTGCTTGTTCTTGCGCTCCTTCGCAGCGTGTATTTTGGCAAGCATCTCTGTGGTTAGTGGTATGTTGTATTTCTTTAGTCTGCAACCACTAATCCAGTTAGGCATTTTCTCTCCCTCTAATGTCGCAAGTTTGATGGCACCGCTAGATGATATGTCATGAATCACATAGGGTCCATTTCCTCGCTTTTTGAGTTTCCGAGAATGTTGTTTCAGGGTATACATTAAGACGTAATCCCCAGTAGCAAATTCCTTGCTCATAACATGTTGATCAAAGAATGATTTCATGCTTCATTTTTGCGCGTAGATTAATGCAACGACTCTCAATCTAGTTTCGTCCAGTTTTTCCAGGACATCTACCTGATTGGATAATTCATGGCCCGTCCATTCTAATTGTTTAGCGACTCGAAGCGTGGGGATAAGGAACTCGAGTGGCAAAATCGCTTGAATTTCATAAACCATGTTGAACGGAGTCGTTCCGATCGATGTTTTGTAAGCTACTCTATATGCCCATAAGGCTGAATGCAGCTTTTGATCCTAGTCAGCTCTCGCATTAGGAGAAACTTGGACTCAATTTTGGGCCCTGTAAGAAACGCCAACTCAGCAGAGAGAGAGGTAATTATGAAAAATGCAAAAGTTTTTTCTTGGAATTCTATTTCTCATAGTACATACATCAAAGTTTGCTCAATCACTTAAAGGCATGCTCGTACAAAATGCTTTTCGAGAGCCCAACTTAAAAGCACACAAAATTCCATGTCTGTGAATCTTAATGAGTGATGTGATGTGCGATGAGAGAAAACACATAAGAGTTGTTTTCAAAATACAAAAATAATGCCACGGAATAGAGGCACAAGTATCAATCACCTTTTTATGAAGTACTCGCAATTTAAATGCGAACAGATTGTACTTGATAGTGATTGATAGGTACTATTTAAGACTATGAAGGAGACAGAACCAAGCGAATAGGGGCGCTTGAGGGGTCTCTGGGATCTCTATTCGCTTGGTTCTGACCTTATGAGGCCCTCCGATTAAGATATAGCACTTTTTAAGCCCACGGATGCATCGAAACGTCCCAAAACCATAGGATAGCTCTTTAAAACACTGAAATCTGACGTCTCTAGCTGAAGATATAGCATTTTTAAGCCTAGGGCCTCATGAGGTCAGTACCAAGCGAATAGATCCCTTGGAATAGATCCAAGGGATCTATTTGCTTGGTATTGACCTCATGAGGCCCTAGGCTTAAAAATGCTATATCTTGAGCTCAAGACGTCAGATTTCAGTGTTTTAAAGAGCTATCCTATGGTTTATGGACGTTCCGGAATCATCCATGGGCTTAAAAAGTGCTATATCTTAATTCGAGGGCCTCATAAGGTCAGAACCAAACGAATAGAGGTCCCAGAGACTCCTCAAGCGTCCCTATTCGCTTGGTTCTGACTCCTTCATAGTCTTAAATATTACCTATCAATCACTATAAAGTATAATCTGTTCGCATTTAAATTGCGAGTACTTCATAAAAAGGTGATTGATACTTGTGCGAGATGCACAAATACAAGTACTTCACTTTATAGGATAGCAACAACGGGTCATAAAAAGGCGTTCGGCGCTTGTGCCAGATGTCATTATCAAGCGCCTTACTTTTCTGATGATAGTGACAATTTCACCAAAATGGTTTTCATGGACATTTTCAAAATGAGAAAAAATATTTTTTCAACGTAACGTTAGCCTTCTTCCTACTGGCTAAGGAGCATTCTCTCACTAGAGTTGAAAGGCCCGAAAATGAGTCCATTTCTTTCCTAATGATTAACAATTTTGGTGAGAATTGTCACCAAAATCGTATTCGTACTTTCGGCTTGGCCGTTCGCTTGTGGGTGGTAGGGAGCGGATTTCCTGTGAATTATCATGAATTCATCCAATAGGAATTCGATCACTTCATTGATGAAGTGAGTTCCTCTATCGCTCACTGGCTCGATTGGTAAGCTATATCTGATAAAAATGTTCTCATATGAAAACTATGCTGTCGTTTTTGCATCATTTCTGGCTGTTGCTTTAGCTTCCACCCATTTTGTTAGATAATCTGTTGCCACAATAATGTATTGAGCGTGCGTTTTATATCCCGGAGACGTTATTGGACCTACAAAATCTATTCCCCATTTCGCAAACGCTCTTGCCCCCATCATTGGCCTTAAGGGCATATCATCTCGCGCCCTCGGAATTTTTGTTTTCTTGCAATCATCACATCATTTCACAAACTCTTCAGCGTCCATGAATAGTGTAGGCCACCATATGCCTGCAATAAGAATTGCTTTGGCCGTCTTGTCCAGCTGAGAAATGTCCACCAGCTTGTCCGCCGTGTGCTTGCTCTAAGATAGGAATGTATTCCTCTTCAGTCGCGCACATTCTCAATTGATTGTCTTTGCTTCTCTTGTAAAGAGTTTCCTCAATCGGTACATAGTTTTCTGCCTCTTTCATGATCGTTTTGATTCGTAATCTACTCATCCCCTCAGGTAGTATCCTGGATTCCTCCATCTCCTTCTGTTGTTTATCTCTTGCTAGCTGATGTTGTTCAGCTTCAGCTCTCATTTTCTGCACTTGCTTTTGTAGATCAATGATGACCTTTAATCTGTCTTCTAACTCTCCTTGGAGAGCGTCAATCACCATCTCTAGTTCTTTAGCCTTTGTGTTGCGGCTAAGTGTTGCTGATCGGAGTCTTTTCGTCATATCCTACATTTGCCTTGCATATTCGTTGACTTGCAGGATTACCTCATCATTTGATTGCCAGTCTTCATTTTTTGCTAGGCTGCCTAGATGTCTCGGTAGTCTCTTGTGTCTCTCTCGGCTGTGTCGTGGCGGCTGGTTCTTCTTGCCCTTGAGGCTGTTGGCTGGTCTTCTTCTAATTTGTCATCCTGAGGCTTTGTGGATGCAAGGTGTTGGATCGCACTTTGTTGTGTCCTCTTGTGTAGTACTTCTTTCCTTTTCTGGCTCGGGTTCTTTCTCTTTTTGTTTATCTTGTGTAGTAGTAGCCTCTTGTGCAGATTCTTTTGCTTCTTTTGATTCAAATTTTGTCTCTTTGGTGGGCTCAGCTTATGTGGCTTTCATTGCTGGTGATGGTGGTGGTCTTGGAATAGGGTTATCCTGCTGTTCCATAGGCGGTGAAGTGGGTCGGGGAGGCTTGTGACCTTGGTCGTGCTGTGCCTCTTCCCTTGTCATTTCCTCGGCTTGTCTCTGGTCCTCCGCCTCTTTTGCTTTCCTTGCCTCTTCTTGGGATTCTTTCAGCTTCAGGGCTTCTGCTTCTTGATACATTTTTTCCAAGGATTCTGTTGGATCTTGAGCCTCTTTCCTGGTGTGATGCTTGGTCCTTGGTCCCTTAAGTCCACTAGGCACCCATTTTTTTGGGTCCTTTCCTTGTGCTTGTCGGGTGCGTTGGTATGCATGTTTCTCTGTTTCAAACCGGGCCTGCTTTTGCATGGGCTCTTCTTGGTGTGCGGCCACGACTTTTCTCTTCATTTACTCTCTTCATGCTCTCTTTTCCTCATTATCTAAGCTTTCACTACTGTGCCTTTCTGGCGAGCTTTCAGCCGACTCTTCATCAGATCTGTAGGATCTCTTGGCTCATCTTGTAGCTCGAGGAGATGGTTGAGCTTCCAATATCCAAGTGTTTTGGTCTGGGGTAGGTGGTAGGTTGCCGGCCATGCCGATGGCATGGTATGAAATCCTTGTCAATACCTCTGTTGCACCCAGGTAGGTAATCTTTCCTTCTTTCTTTGTGCCTTTCAGAGTGGTCAATACATATTGTGCGTGGTCCACCGGTTGCCTGGTTGTTGACTTGAGGACTTGCGTGAAAGTGGTGGCAACCGCATGATTTGGCATGGTATACCTTGGTGGCCTTTTAGACAGAAAGTGGAAGTGTTGGTGGTATAACCTGGTTGGCTCTTCCACCTGCTTGTGAACTAGGTATGCAAAGGTGGTTGCGGTAGTTTCTTTGGTGAAAGTATCTGCCATTTTCCTGTCCCTTGCCCTCATCGTCATTCCTTTTGTGGGTAGTCTGAGTGCTTCTGCCACTATTTCCTTGGTTATTACCACTTTGACTTTATTCCCCTAAGGGTCAGAAATCTGGGCAGTTCCATCTTCTTTAATCGTGGATAAAAGCTCGTAAGATTTTTGAAAATCCACACCGCATGGCTCCTTTTCATAGAAATCTCTTAGTCCTAGCCTGCGGTTGGCTTCTTTGGTCTTAGGCTTTGTGGCGACATCATACACTTCTTTTGGTAGAACTTGCAACTCTACCTGATGTCCCTCCTCACTCTTGAATCTGTCGAAGAACACTGTGGTGTGATGCTCTTCTAGCTGTTTTTTTGAAAGATAGGCTGTCTTGGCGGCTTTGACTGAATCTGGATCTAGTTGGTATGTGGGCAGCTCCTGCAACTTTTCTTTCTAGTTGAGCTTCTTCTTGGCCCTCTCTGCTGCTTGAATGGCTCATGTTCAGTGAATAGAGTGTCAAAGTTAGCAGATTTTTTGGATTTTTCTCTGAAATGTCCTTGAATCTGAAATGCTGACAATTTTGGTCCAGTTTGCTTCAAATCAAATTTTGAACAAGCATAGATACATAAAAACATGCAAGGAACAAAATTGTAAAGTCCAAACAAATTTTTGCAACCATAGTAAATAATCGCGATTATTTATAGATGAGTTTTTTTTTTCAACATTTTGCAAATTGGGCATCACACACTTGAAGTATATACCAATACATACTCTAAGTGAAATATGGGCTCATTTGGATGCATAGGGTGAAAATGGTATCAGATTTTGGCTTTAGGTCTCTGAAACAGTAGATATAATGGAAATTTGAGATTTTGAGCTCCAAATTGGTTCAAACTTGGCTAGTGGGCTTAACACGTCATCTACTTTGGATGTATGATGGGAAAATATCAAAATTCCCCCATTTTGGTTAGAAAGTAAATAATCGCGATCATTAACATTTCTACCAGAATCAACATTTTTCGGTACAATTTGGTTCTAGGCATTGTATAGACCTTGTGTATGTGATATGAGGTGATTTGGATTAAGAAATCTTGTCCATATTGCAAAAATTGGCTTGCAAAGACTTCTTTTGTGTTTACTGGCAATTTTCCAAGTTATAGGTGCTTATTTTGGCTCATACTTGATTTTTGGCATGTAATAGATGTGTACACAATATAGGTGAGGTGATGATACAATTTCCAAGCAACAATAGTGCAAAAGTAAATAATCGTAATTATTTACAGTAGTCACAAATTTTTTACAAAACTTAAAATTTTTGACCTAAACACATTCTATACACCTAAAACAAGTCCTGAATTGAATTTGGTCAAGTTTGGTCTTGCCGGCATCACTTTGTGCTTGTCGACTCTGAAATCACTGATTTCTGTGACTACACTGCCTGTTGAGTTGGTCAGTCAATTTTGAGGCTTTGGACTTGTTAGTAACATAGTCCTGAAGCAGCTCATCCAATTCTAGCTCATTTGGAGTCAGTTTGACCCTGCATGTCGAATTTGATGCTTTGTAGCCTTTGAGACATTTTTTTCTTTTCTAGGGCTTTGCTTGATTGATTTCACTAAACCAATCATATACATTGTATATGAACCTTGTAGGCAAGCTATCTGTGGAGTCAGATCGGAATTCTAGCATCTTCCAAAAACCTAGCTTTTCTATTGGGGACCCCATCGACCCCTGCCGAATGGTCAACTGATGATATAGAAATGTTCTATTATGTTAGGGCATGCCACAATTCAAATCCCATCTGATTTGGTCGAGCTGACAGGCTGCTATGCTCAGTTTTTGGTCGTAGGTCTTCGTGCACTGCTCGGTTTCTAGGGTTTTTTCAGGGGTTTAGACTAGTTATCGACCGTACAAAATGGATCATTGACGAGTAAAGAACTTACCCTTCATGTCTCGTTTGATACGGAGCTGAAAACGGGCAACTGTAGACTCCGGAAAAGGCGCGCGAAAGAGGTCGAAAATCTCTCTCTGCAAAGGTCACAAGTGGAAATGAGGTGGTTTTAGCCTACCTTGGATATCTATACCCGGACTTCCCGAACCAATTTTCCCCAAATTTTCTCATTAGTCCTACTAGGTCGTGAAATCTATGTTAGACTCAAAAATTTTCTTGATGGGATTCCTATAGCAAGAATTTTGCAAAAGTAGGTATGCCTGCCTAATTTAGGCTTCTCGCTTCCATCTTCTGATATCATCAAAAAATTTTGTGCTTGTCCGCCTTGTCTTTCTAATCACCATCGTGTCGTCCATTTTTCCATCTGAGCTTCCTTGTTATTTATTATTAATTTTTGACCTGTTTATCAAAAAAATCAAAGAAAATAACAAAATGCTCAAAAAAAGTAAAGTGAAAATCCAATAATTAAGAAAATTCACTGAAAAACACAGCTTTATTGTTTTTTGTTGGATTTTTCTATTTTTAAGTCTCATTATCAATAAAAATGATGAAAATTACCCAAAAAGGACTATTTTTTGATGATTTTCTGATGGTATGTACACTATTTACACTCATCGGAAGATACTATCAGTGAATTTTTCCTTGATGATGAATTATGAAGGATATTATTAGGTAATTTTGCAAAAGATCACACGTTAACTTCAAACTTTTTCCTCCCTCTTCAAACATTGCTGTCATAAAATCTAATATCTAATATCTAACCAACCCAAATGATTTTCTCATATTAAATTGATCACTTAATGTGGGAGAATAAACGGGAAAAAGTGTTAAGATATAGACATGTGCTTATAGATCTATCTCAACACGGGGCCAATAGTAAAGGGGCCCAAATGAGAGATGGTATATCAAAGTGCAAGGCTAACAAATGGAGCATAAGACCTTAGGGTTAGCTTCATTGAAGACCTCCAATAATGTGTGTAAAAGGCCTTTGACCTTAGGTAAGCTAGGGTTGAGCTTGAGGCGCAGGAACCCGACCCAGCTCGAGGTGCTTGTCCTGCTTGTCATGCTTGATGACTAAGGTGCTTGAGGTGCTTGATGATTGAGGTGCTTGAGATGCTTGAGGTGCTTAACATGCATGAGATGCTAGGGTTGCACTTGAGGTGAGAACCGAGTCCAAGATTAAAGTGCTTATGAGCCAAGCTTGTGGTGGGAATTGGGCCTATGCATGAGGGCTTGAGGTGTCAAAAAGTCAAAGATTCAATCCCTACAAGGAGGGGGCGAGCCCTACATGAGGGGGGATGAGAGAGAACACCCACACACTCACACAAGGCATGCATGGTACAAAGAAAGCAAAAGGGACACTTGTCAAGTTCCTCCTCATGTTGCCCTCATGGTGTGCCTGAAGCCTATTGGTTGGCCACCCAAGGGGTCCAATAATAATTTAGGATATTTAATTAAATGATTTAGCATTTATCTAGCCTTCTCTTTCAAAGGGGAAAGGGGGATACTTGTCTCAAGGCTACCCTTGCTGCTTGTAATGCCTCTTGCTTGTGATTGGCTAGGCCTGGCGGGGTCCAATGAGCTTCAAGCATGAGCTACAAGGGGGGGGTCGACCCAAGAAATCTAGGGGGCTGCTTAGGGGGTATACTCACCCACACACACTCTCAAACACTCTCATTGTGTGCTATGCAAAGTGCAAGAGCTCCCTCTCCTTCTCCAAGCAAGTAGAGGTTGAGAGCCTACACCAACACTCTTGGATATGGAGTGCAAATCCAACCAAGAGACATGCTTCAATGCTTAATCTTGCCATATCCTTCTTCTTCATTACTATGCTATTATGTATGCTAGCAACAAGAGTTATGATAAGTGAGGAACTAATTCTTTCTCTTACGAAATGTTTCTTCTTCCTCTTCCCTACCCTCATTCCCTGCTAGCTCTCTCCACCTTCGAAGGTGTTTGAGGTCTTGGGACTAAGGCTTGGGATAGTTAAAGCTTTCTTCAATTTTATGTTATGTTTGTGATGCATGAAGATTTTCATCTTCATTGCATCACCTAGGTCACAAGGAACATAAATACTGTATTGTAACAAGTCTCTCTTAATGGGAGAAATCATAATACAAATACCTATTTGTTGGAGGGGGGACCGGCTCCACATAAATCCGGTCCTCAACTGTTGTCATGTTCTCTACATTCTCTCTCTTGCAAAAGTATTGTTCATGCCAAGTTAACTAATTACTATGATTATGTTGCTATCTTCAATTATGTTCACCCCCTATGCTCACAAAGTCATTTCTCAAAAGTATTCTCATTAATTTTTGCTACTCTCACATTAAATAGGCCAATTTCATTACAATTGCCCTTTATTACTTAGTACTTAGTGCCCTTCCACCCCTCCTAGATGGCGTACTTTGGGACACCTGTGTGCTCGCTTGAACAATCGTGTCTATGCATAGCCGTGATTGGCTCTACCATGGTTTGAAGATCAATGCAATTCAAACCACTATGTTGTGCAAGAGCTGGGTCTTGAGTAATTAACTCAAGGGTTTTTGATGTCGATGTTTCCTACTGATGTCTTCCAAAGAGAAAATCTTGTAGCTTGTGTGCTCTCTGTTTGATTGTACCATCAGAATGCTTCAACACGCTGATTGCTTGAGCTGTTGGTAGCACTTTTGACTGTTGTCGAGATTTTTCTCGCCATTGGTAGCTTGGCCTGCTTGGTGATGTATGGTGTGGTGGAGCCTTTTGAGACTTAACTTGCCATTGCTTGATTGGTTTTACGGTTTGTGGAGAAGATAAGTGCTCCTTTTTCTTCCAAACCAATTTCATGTTACGTTCCTTGCTTGGAGATTGTCTCTGTGTTTTAACCCTTGGAACCTTCTTTTGTTTTGTCTGAAGTTTTGGACACCCAGATTTGAATTGGCTTATCCTTAAGTTGTGCTTTTGGTACCCAAATTTTCTTGACTCCTTGCATGCTACTTGTAGCATTTGATTGTCGAGGGGATGGAGAAGATTTCTTACTTCGTGGTTTGGTCTGCTGATTTCTTCCTTTCCATTCCTCCTTGCTTGGTGCAATTGGAACAATGAGTTGCCCGCCTTTAGATGATAGCTTTAGCTGATTTGTATCCCAATCTAGTAGGGATTTGTATGTCCGCATCCAGGGAATTCCAAGAATCATCATCTCATTCATGTGCTCATCTGGTAAGCATACAAACTGATGAGGACATGAACATCCATGTACTATCACGTTCAAGTTCACTACTCCCAATGTTGGGGTTGGGTTCTTGTTACATCCTTTGATTGTCGCTATTCCTGTTGTCTTGTATGTGGAATAACTGACTGCATTTACTCTAGCTCCTGTGTCGACCAAAGCATTGGTGCTATGATTGTTGAGTTGTACTTTGATGCACAGGTCCATTTTGTCTAACCAGTCATCATCTGTTTAAACTGAGTCTTTAGGTAATTCCATTGTCGGTCATCTATTTCTAGAGTGTTGATGGAAATTGGTATCTATTGATTCTTGAGAGAAGCTTTCTGTTTGAGTACCCAAAGCCGAGCTTCCTCTTGGGCTTCATCAATAACCTGATGTCGTTTAATCTTCCTTTGCTTGGCTGCATGCATTCTTTCTAACAATTCATTGGTTAGTGGCAAATTGCATTTCTTTAAACAACATTCACTAATCCAATTATCCATTGGTTCACCATCTAGGGTGGACAATTTTACTGTTCCACTTGGAGATACATCTTCAATGATAAATGGTCTATTTCATTTTTTCTTAAACTTGCGAATGTGTTGCTTAAGGGAATAGACTAAAACTAAGTCCCCTTTTTTGAATATTTTTGTGATTAAGTGGGAATAAAAAAAAATGTTTTTGTTTCTTCTTTTCTGCATAGATGTGAGCTACAGCAGTTAGCCTTTGTTCATCTAGCTTTTCTAAATCTTCAAGTCTTTCTGACAATTCATGTCCAATCCACTCAAGATTCCGTGCTACCCTTAATGTCGGCAATAGAAATTCTATTGGCGGTATGGCATCAAGACCATAAACAAGATTAAAAGTTGTAGCATTTAAAGCTGTTTTGAATGAAACTCGATAAGCCCATAGAGCAGCATGGAGATTTGTTTCCCAGTATGTCCTTCCTGAACTAACCACTTTAGTCAGCACCAAGCTAAGAATTTTTTTCGTATGCTCAACTTGTTCATCTGCTTGTGGGTGATAGGGAGCTGATTTGTTATGGATGACCATAAACTCATTAAGCAAATACTAGATTACCTCATTGAGGAAATGAGTTCCCCGATCACTCACAATTTCTATTGGTAGTCCATATACATACTCATATAAGAATGCAACAGTGGTTCTGACATCATTCTTTTGAGTTGCTTTAGCCTCGGCCCACTTGGTCAAATAGTCCGTAGCTATAATGATATATTGAGCTTGGGCTCTATAAGCAGGTGGCTGTATTGGCCCAGCAAAATCTATACCCCATTTTGCAAAAGCTCTAGCCCCCATCATTGGTCTTAAGGGCATTCTATCTACACGCGTTGGCATTTTTTCTCGTTTGACAAGCATCACACCTTCGAACATATTCTTTGGCATCTGCAAAAAGTGTTGGCCACCATATGCCTGCCATCAAGATTGCTCGTGTGGTGGTCTCACTAGAAAAGTGACCTCTAGCTAATCCAGCATGTGCTTGTTCTAGAATTGGAATATACTCGTCTTCATTTTGCAAAAGCTTTAGCCCCCATCATTGGTCTTAAGGGCATTCTATCTACACGTGTTGGCATTTTTTCTCGTTTGACAAGCATCAAACCTTCGAACATATTCTTTGGCATTTGCAAAAAGTGTTGGCCACCATATGCCTGCCATCAAGATTGCTTGTGTGGTGGTCTCACTAGAAAAGTGACCTCTAGCTAATCCAGCATGTGCTTGTTCTAGAATTGGAATATACTCGTCTTCATTTTGCAAAAGCTTTAGCCCCCATCATTGGTCTTAAGGGCATTCTATCTACACGTGTTGGCATTTTTTCTCGTTTGACAAGCATCAAACCTTCGAACATATTCTTTGGCATTTGCAAAAAGTGTTGGCCACCATATGCCTGCCATCAAGATTGCTCGTGTGGTGGTCTCACTAGAAAAGTGACCTCTAGCTAATCCAGCATGTGCTTGTTCTAGAATTGGAATATACTCGTCTTCATTTTCACAGAGACGCAAATGTTGATCCTTACCTCTCCGATACAATTGGTTCCCAATAAGAGCATAGTCTCTTGCTTCAGTTTCAATTGCTCTTTGACGGCGTCTACTCATATCCTCAAGAAATGTTCGACTTGATAAGTAAGTAAACAAATAGTTACTCCACTTAGGAGCATGTGACATTTGAAACAATGTTACATGAGGTATGGGTGTTTGTTTTTGGCATTGAGGACAATCCTTTACAAAATATCGAACATCACTCCTCATAGTCGTCCAAAATACTCCAAGTCTCAAAATTTGTTGCATAGTTTGGTCTTCCGCAAAGTGAAGTCCTACTATGGTAACATGTGCTTGACTTAGGTACTATTTTTAGGACTTAGCTACCAACTAGTACTTGATCTTAATCCGATCATAATAAGAAGTGGTATTTGTGAATCCACTTGAGCTATTGTCATCAATGACCCCATGTTTTCCGACCATCGAGGTATCATTTCCACGGAGAACAAATTGGCATCTGGTAGATCATCGTCTACCCCTTTAGGTGATTCTCCTGAAACAATCCTTGACAAATGATCTGCTCGTTGATGTGTAGTGCCCGTTTTTACAACCACAGTGAAATCAAATTCCAGAAGAATGATGTACCATCTCACTATTCTGCCTGTGCTGCATGGCTTGTTGACCAAGTACAAAAAAGCTTGGTGGTTCACAAAGAACACAAACTTGTTGGCTAATAGGTAATGTCTATACTTTTTAACGACATAGATCATTCCTAATTCTTCTCTTTCAGTGGTGGTGTAGTTCTTTTTCGCCATGTTCAACTGTCGGCTAGCATAAGAAATAGGAAAGTCAAGTTTCCCGTCTCTTGGTTGAGAGCTAGTATACAACCGATAGCAAAATTGGAAGCATCTACATGTATGTGGAATATCTTATTCCAATCTGGTGCTTTCAATATTGGAGCTGAGGTGAGAGCTTTCTTAAGCTTCATGAAGGATTATTCACATGCTTCGGTCCACTCAAAGTGTGTAATCAAGATATACATGGGTTTTGCAATTATAGCGTACATGTAGATGAACCGTCAATAATATCCACAATGCCCCATGAAGGCTTGTATCCTCTTGATTGTAGTTGGTGGTATAGTCAAAGCAGCAATGACATGAATATGTCCAATAATGTTTCCTTGTCTACCCATGAATGTGCACTTTTCAGGATTTAAGCAAATCCTATAAAGTCCACATTTTTTGAATATCTTTTTGAGGTGTTCAAAATGATCAACCTGGATTGATGAATGTACGCAGAGATCATCCATATATACTTCTAAGAATTTCCTAAGATATTCTTTAAAAGCATGGCTCATCAACCTTTGAAATGTGGTTGGAGCATTAGTTAACCCAAACGGCATAACCCGATAGGCAAAAATACCCCATTTTGTTGCAAAAGCAGTTTTATGCTGATTTTTTGGGTCAACCAAAAGTTGATTGTATCCCGAAAAGCCATCTAAGTAGCTATAAGATTATTTTCCTGCAACTCGTTCTAAAACATGCTCAGTGATTGGAAGAGGAAAGTTGTCTCTAATGGTAGCTGCATTCACTTTTGTGAGATTCACACACACTCGTTATTTTCCATTCTTCTTGGGTACTACCACAATTCGAGACACCCAATCTGTGTGTTCAATTTTGTAAATGAATTCGGCTTCCTTTAGTTTTTCCATCTCTTCTTTTATCTTCCTGGCAAATGTTTCATTATACATGTATGGCCTTTGTCTACTTGGTTTCGCATCATCTCTCATGGGTATGGTATGCTGACAAATTTCTGAATCAACGCCCTTGAGATGCTTGTAAGACCAAGCAAAGATATCTCGGTATTCCTTTAGCAAGTTTAGAAAAAGCTCTTCTTCTTCTTCTGTTAGGTCATTTTCAATGTAAGCAGATCTAGGCTCTTCTCTTGGTTCAACCAGATCTATCTTTTTAGCATTTTTAGGTCCTTCGCAGGACTCACCCTGTTTCCGTGGTTCCCTAACAGGTTGTTCAACTATGATTTTTCAATCTTGGAGTGTATACTTTTTGTAATGGGATGGAACAATCATTACATCCTTACCATCTTTTTTTGTGGTTTCCATTTCGGTTGTATATATCTCCTTTAGAGCTTTTTTTAATAGGCTTGATATTTCTTTTTTCGCTCAACTTGGGTCATGAGTGGTTTCTTATCTTGTTGGTTTGCTTGAGTATCCTTCCTTGTTTTTCTTGATGTTTTAGGCATTTCTGGATTTTCATTTGACGGATATCTACCAGTGATTTTGTCCTTGACACAATCATTTGCATCTATCTGTATCAAGAATTGTGTTCCATTAGAGACTGATGGCATAGGTCATGCTTTCACATTTCTGGTGTCTCTTTTTTGTCTATACTATTTTTTGTCTTTTTGATTTCTGGTTGGGAAAGTCAAAAAAAAATTCCTCCCCTCCTTTCAAGAGTAGCTTAGCTCACACATGTTTTTTTTCTGACCCCGAACCTTCTGAGGTAGTTGAGTGTTCATCTAACTCATCTGTTGCATCCTAATAGAGGTCTGAAAAGATTTGTTGAGCTTTCATCAAGTCCTTGGGTTACTCATCTTTGTCTTCAATGTTGAGGGTTGAAATCATTTGGATGGGAGTTATGTCGTAGCCATCCTCATTGCAAAACTGAGTAGGTATAGACGTATTTACAAATACATCCATGGTCGCTAAAATTTGAGTCCACTCGAATGTCTCAAACAAATGCTCTGGAAAGGGTTCAGGTGCATAGTCTTCGTTTGTGCAATCCTTTTCTAGAATACATTCTTCGTGTTCTAAACTCCCATTTTTACATCCAAATAGGAGTGTCTTTGTTGAACTAGGATGAAAGCTTAGTTTCAGCCGAAGAGTGTGAATCAAACTCTTGTATGGGTGTTTTCAAGACATCTCTATAAGTGTGATCTTTTAGATTTACTCTTGTTATAGATCCCACTTGCTTCAAGTACAAATATTTGTTTCCCTAGTCTTGGATAAGCTATACATGTCGCATGAAAGGTCTTCCCAATATGATTTCATAATTTAGTTTTTTCCCAAAGTCTACTATGGCAAAAGTGTGTTGATATTCAATTCCACAAGAATTGACTATCACCTTTTGAAGCAGCCCTAATGGTCTCTCAATGTGTCCGTCAACCAATTGAAATTCATTTGAGTTTGTCTAATGGCTGGTTGTCCCCAGGATTCCCATACTGCTTTCGTAGCTATGGCTATGCCTGTCCCACTCTCCAATATTGCCATGGTTTCAATGTCATTATATTTCACTTGAAGGGTGGTGTTTCCTTCTTCCCCTTCGTAATATTCTCCGACTTTGCTCATGGGAACAGACCAAATCTCTTTGTTGTCCATTTCTTTTTTTAATTTTCCCAAATTTTTTGAGACTAACCCCATTATCTCCACCTTCTCTAGGGTTTTCTGTAGATCATTCCATAAGTATGGTTTGAGTTTTAACAGTTCTCCCAAGGTAAGAGTGCATTGGATAGGTGTAGACATGTGGGTTTAACCTACTGTGAATTGCGGGCGGCTACTCTTCCACATTTCCCCAAGGGGAGCTGGATCTACTCGGGATACGCTGTAGACGATTAGCCATGAGTGAGGGCGATTGTCCTTCTTCTATTTAAAGAGGTGAGGGCGCATTCTGCTCCTCAATTAGCTTTGCGTGTGTTTTACTTGTGTCAAGAGTAAGGATTGTGTGTTTTTTCATCTCTGTTGCACCAAGCATGGAGCTTACAACTCAGCCAATGCAGGTTGGTCACTAAGCTTAACATCAATAATCTCGTTACTGTCATTTTTTTAATTAAATGGTAAAGCGTTGTCTTATAAAAATGCCTGTACTTAGCAAATGGTGTACTTAAATAGGCGAGATGACTATACTTAGCATGGAATCATATAAGTGATTGGACCTCTATTTGGTGGGCTCTGTTCCTCGATCTACAACATGGTAAGGACCACTACAGTGGTCGGCTTTGACTGGCATTACATGGTAAAGATGATTTCTTCTGGGAGCATTACTATGGTACTATTACTGTTTTTTTAAAAGCTGGTCATTATTTAACTGTAGGTACTTTTTTGAAAAAAAGGGTTTTTTATACCCGTTATTCACGGTTTTTCCATACCCGATATTCATTGTACTTAAATAGTCCGGATGACTATACTTAGCAACACATGATATAAGTGATTGAACCTTTGTTTGGTGGGCTCTGTTCCTCGTACTAAAGCCTAGTAAGGACCACTACAATGGTCAGCGTTGACTGGCATTACATGGTAAAGGTGGTTTCTATTAGGAGCATTACTATGGTACAATTACTAGTTTTTTTCAAAACTGGTCATTACTTAACTGTAGGTACATAATTTATTTTTTGAAGAAAGGGATTTTCCATACTCGATATTCACTTTTTTGTACTGTTGATAATGGCACTTAAGCAAAAATCCATTTTTTTGGGGGGGAACATAATCAGCCGTACAGCAGCCTGCTGATGAAATTAAAACCACTGTGTGGTGGGCCATGGCAAAATATGGCACTTCTGAGGAGTAACATTCCTTGCTGTTTAAAACAGGTACAATACATCATATGGGTTGGCTAAGTCTATATAGTAAGGCCGCTACTGCTTACAATGGTGCAACATTATACATGGATTGGGTTAGCCAATTGGCTTGTGGCATACTAACTATACCTTTTTGAAAACACACACTTAATTTTTTACACTTGGTCTAGCTAGACATCGTGTTTATATCTAAAGACCTCTGCTAATAGGCTTACTCATCGAAGAATGAAGGTAAGTAACATTTGAGGAAGGAGAAGGGAATATGAAGCTTCATCAATGGAGCTAGTTCTAAAGGTACCTTTAGCTAGTTCTAAAGGTAGTATGACCTTCTAAAAAACCATACACTTTGGGTGATAAAATAAATACTTTGGACTAAGGCTTGAAGTTTTTTTAATAAAAAAAACATGTTAAAGATGGACATGGATAACAACTAGTATAGTACACTTGATACATGTAGAACACATGCAAGGCTAACATATCTGTTGTCTTGTTTGGATGGATGCAGGCAAGGACTCTATCTTATCTTTGGAGGGTTTTTTTGGCTTTAAGAAGGTGTCCTTCCATGATTACATAGACACTTTTGACAAGGGAAGTACTTGTGATAACTGTATACTGGAATGAAACTTCATTCATATAAACATTGTACAAAGATGATTATGAGACTGAGTTATATTTGTACTTATCATTCCTTCTCTCTCGAGACAGCTTTCTTTTGAATGTAAAAATTTCAATTATGTCTTATTATTTATGGTAAAGCAACTACACACACACATGCATATACGCACACATATATGCAAACATTTTTATTCGAGAATAATTGCTATGCAATTAGCCTGAGGCGCTTAAGCATGTGAGCTTCAATTTGGCTATGTTTTTCATTCTATTTGGTGATAAAATTAGGGAATTTGATTTTGTTTATAGCTGGCATGTGAATTTCTTCTCTCCCAAGCTATGGATAAGTTTGGGTCTGTACACGTCACATGGTTAGATTGATATCAAGCATTGTGATTATTCTCCTAAATGTATGATTAAATGGCCAATCTCATTTGACATTGATAGAAAATGTAACCTAGCTTGACGTGACATCGATAACAAGTGGAAAAAGGAAAAATGTGGTGACACATCCTTTACAGAAACACAGTGTTGGATGGTGGCAGGTATAGCTTTTTCCCCTCAGATTGCATTAGGGTGATGGTTTTCTTACTAAAGCTACTAGATGCTTCAAGTTTAGCTTCAAGGTTGTGGAGATCCTCTTCAACAACCCTTACTTATCTTAACCTTCATTGTACTTTGGATTGTTATATCTTTGGTTCAGATATTGGTGTCTTCATCTTCTGACAATTCCATTCTCACTTCTTATTAGACATATTCAGGTTGTATTTAAATTGTATAGCTAAGGTGTATAAGTTGTGGTGTAAGGGATAGTAAATCATAGAACACACACATACACACACACACACACACACACACTCTTATGGTCATGGCTCAAACCGAGTATATAAGAAATCATAGCTCTCCTCACGTAGGCATGCTCTCTTTCCTCTTTCTATATATCCTATGTGTTTACCATGGGATCGAGCATTTACACACACTAAGGCTCTCTTATACTAGCTAATTACAAAAACAATGTTCAATTTTCCATAAGAATGTCCTATGTAAACTCCTTAGCATGTCCGATGCTTGTGTAAATTTTCTATAATGCATGCATTGTAGCTATCTTTATTTATTCTCTATGTATTGAGGTTCACAAGGTGAATACAATGTGTTAATGCATGATGGTGTTCAAGAGGGAGACATGATGATGTAGGAAGATGCAAGACGGGGAGTTGGTAGTTATATTTAGTGATGGTACGATGTGTACATCACCAGATTTTTGGGTTTTCCATAAGAGACTAGAGCACTAAGTGCACTCTCCTAAGTTTAGTCATAGTAGTTTTGACTCATGGTGTCTCTTCTATGTGTATACAATAGTGAGGTGAAATCAGAAAGAGAGAAGATACATTTATCAAATTTAGGTCTCACTCATGAGTAGAATCTAAATAACAAATTTGTGATAAATTGCTACAAAATTTTTGGGACTTAGCCTATCAAATGCAATTACATCTCAACGTTGATCACAAGTTCTTCAAAGACACAAGAATTTTTCTTACCCATGTCTAATGCACTTTTTGCAATATCCTAAGTGAATTGCAAGTCCAAGTGACCTTCCCCAATGTTGAAGTTATTGGCACAAATTAAAAAAGGGATGTTTGATAGAGAGAGAGAGAGAGAGAGAGAGAGAGAGAGAGAGAGAGAGAGAGAGAGAACAATCTTGTTTTCACTCCTTATATGTGAGGTGTAATCACAACAACATAGACTTCGATGGACAATGGTAAGAAAGAGCACTGATACAATTTGATTGTGGATTGTCCCACACTCTCAAGTGTATCGCAAATGATAGCTCCCAAGTGTCCCTATCTATTCATATTGCCGTATGCTCTGCACACCACTTTCTAGCTTGATGCACCACATTCTAGCTCTACATAGTTCAAGGCACCATTGCACCATCTCACATCCCGTATTCCACTTTGCTTCCATCGACCACCTTGAAGCCCTACTTTGTGTCCCTTGCAGCACAAGTAAATGTGATACTCATAACAATAACACTAGCACCGCCATTGGCAGAGGGAGTCTCTACAATGATGAGATGACAAAGAAATATTATTCTTTCTTTTGGTCGAGCAGGACAGACTATGTTAAGTATGGAGGTTGATTTACCCTTGTAATTTTTTGTGGTAAAAGCGCACATTTGTATGGCCCCCATTGTGAGGAGAAGCCATCGTGCGTGAAGGAAAATCACTCACCGGAAACCAATATTTTCATGGCCAAAAATCATGGCCGGAATATTCCTTTTCGCCGGAATATTATGGTCGGACGGCGGCAGCCGAAAAGTAGTCGGAAAACAACCGGTCGGTTGGGCGGTGGCCGGTAGTCAATGGCCGGTGGCCGGAAGTCAATGGCCGGTGGGTGATGGCCGAATTCAAAAGCGGACTTGTCTTCTCAAGGGCGGCCACACATGGGCGGATTGAAGGGTCTGATTTGGACTTATCTACACAAGGGCGGCTACACATGGCTGCCTCTCATGAGAGAGGGTAGCCCTTTTGGCCTATAAAAGGAGGCCATTTCTACACACATTTCATAGTGTGAATTTGATGCAACAAGGTGAGTGTGAGGTGGTGAGAGTGAAGCAAGGCGGGAGCTCCATTAAGGGTATAATCCCTTTGTAAACTACTTCTTGTTTTGAAGTACTAAAGCCATTGAGTGGATGCTTTCCCATGGACGTAGCCCACATTGCGTGAACCACGTATATCGTGTGTACTCTCTCTCTCTCTCTCTACTCTATAATCTCATGTATGTAAATATGTCTCTCTCCATTAAGTAATCTACTCAATTATCTATTTAGCTACGTCTTATTTCCTAACAGACTGGCCGGTAGACCAGTATGTAATGCTAGCTATAGGTAATTTTACTAAACTATATAGGCTTATATAACTTTGATCTTGCCCTAGATTATATAGGTTCATATAGATTTAGGGACTTTACACACTACCAAAACTAATGAAGTCCGATGCCCAAGACATAGCGGCCTGGAAAAATAGCGGGTGAGCAATTGGCGGCACAAGCTACACATTGCATAGCTATCTTGTTCAATGCTGAAACCACCAAAAGGCAAGGAAAACTCCTCCGATTGGAAGAAAATGCCAAATATGGGCAGCCTCAAGGTGCCATCCAAAACGATGGAGAATTGGGCGCTTGCATGGCTGCCAGCACGGATTTCATCCTCTGTAGTGTGTAATGCTGATTTTTCTAATTTTTTTGCTAGCTTTCTTTTACCGGTTGGAAGCTAAAAATATGGCACCGAGGATACAACATGTAAATCCCCTTAATCTTGCCCTAAGATTTGAATGGCCTTTCAGCCGCAGTAGGCTTGGCAATTTGGGTATGTTCACCCTTGGGACTATTTGACACCCCCCTTGTTAGGTGAGATCAACGGTCCGCAATCTTCAAACAATCTTGACCGTCTGTTTATTCTTAGGAATAAAAATATTTCGACTGGTTGAGCCCCCACGACTTGAATCCACCACCTACCACACTGGAGACCAAGTCTCTTCCATTAAGATATTGTGCAAATGGAGGTGAGAACGTTCGGTCATATAACAAAAATGACGGGGTGAGGATCACATGGTGTTCACACAAAGATCACTTTGGGATGCTTGAGCTCACACCATGATCACTTTGAAATAGGTGTGTTCACAAGGTGATCATGTCATAAAATCTAATATCTAACCAACCCAAATGATTTTCTCATATTAAACTGACCATTTAATGTGGGAGAAAAAACGGGAACTAAGGGTTAGGATATAGACATGTTCTTATAGATCTATCTCAACACGAGGCCAATGGTAAAGGGGCCCAAATGAGAGATGGTATGTCAAAGAGCAAGGCTAAACAATGGAGCATAAAGACCTTAGGGTTAGCTTCATTGAAGACCTCCGATAGTTAGTGTTAAAAGTCTTTTGACCTTAGGTACGCTAGGGCTGTGCTTGAGGTGGGAACCCGGCCCAAGCTTGAGGTGCTTGTCATGCCTGGTAGAGTGAGATTTTTGAGATGCTTGAAGTGCTTGATGATTGAGATGCTTGAGATAATTGCCGTGCTTGAGATTCTAGGGTTGTACTTGAGGTGGGGACCAAGCTCAAGCTTGAGGGGCTTAAAGACTATGCTTGCGGTGAGAACTGGGACCAAGGTTGAGAGGCTTGAGGTGGCACAAAAGTCAAATCAAACCCCAACAAGGAGGGGGCGAGCCATGCAAGAAGGGGGGGTGGTTGCTTGACCACTCTCTCTCCCAAAGGGCACCCCTTGCCCAAGAGGCAAGTAGGACACATGTCAAGCCCCTATCTAGGTTACCCTCATGGAGTGCCTAAAGTCTAATAGTTGCCCTTCCAAGGTCCAATGATAATTTAGTGGAATTAATTAATTGTTTTAGCATTTATCAAGTTCTCTCTCTCAAAGGGGAAAGGGGGACACTTGTCCCAAGGCTACCCTTGTTGCTTGGTATGACTCCTACTTTTGATTGGCCAGGCCTGGAGGGGTCCAATGAGCTTCAAGCATGACCTACAAGACGGGGTCGACCAAAGGATGCTAGGGGGTTTCTTGAGGGGTATAATCTCCCACACACTCTCATTGTGTGAAGTGCAAAGTGCAAGAGCTCCCTCTCCTTCTTCACGAAAGTAGAGAGGTTGAGAGACTACACCAACACTCGTGGCTATGGAATGTAGATCCAACCAAGAGCCATGCTTCAATGTTGAGATGTCGAGCTCTACATCTTGAGCTGGCATCCACTATGGGTCTTGGCTGCTTACGACATTTACTCACTGGCGCGTTAGGTGACCGACACGGAGGATCTCTGCCAGTGATTCTACAGCTGGACTACACTTATAGTGCCAGCCTAGTACGCTTCTAGCGAGTTCACACTTAGTGACCGCATGTACATATGTGCTACTTTTCAGTTTTAGCACTTAGTCATTTTGTACTCTCTTTTCTGTACGAAGAAGAAGAAGCTTTCCATCTCTGTGTGGTGTGTGCTTGTCTTGTGTAGCTCTCTTGCATCCTCTTTCTTTACATGGTATCAGAGCCTGGTGTAGGCAAGAGAGGCTAAGAGAACAAGAGCATCACAATCCCTTCGTACAAGTTTCTGAATAGGTCTCCAAAGTGCAGTATACAAAGATTTACTGTACTACTATAGTGGTTGTATGTACGCTTGATTGTGGACACTGGTTGAGTGTAGAAAGTGTTACAGGTACCACGATAACAAGTTCAGCAAATTTGCAGGGTTTTGCAGATTACAGCTATTTTGTCCTAGTGCTTCAAGATGTCTGACGGTTTCAATTAAATTGTCACTGAGAAGCTTGAGAAATATAACTTCCCTGCATGGAAGTTCAGAATAACAAATTTCCTAAAAGGAAAAGGTTATTGGGACTATGTAGAAGGAGACAATGAAAAGGAACCAGAGATTCCTGAGGCAAATGCTACAGCAGAACAAAGGAAAGCTTTGAGGGACTGGCAACAAGGCCAGAGCAAAGTGATGTATTGGCTTTCTATGAGTATCACAGATGGCATGATGGACTATCTACAGGATGCTGAAACTCCTGCCATTGCATAGAAAAACTTATGCAGAGTGTTCGAGGTGAACACCAAGGCCAGGAAGCTTCAACTAAAGCCAGAGCTAAATCAGGTTAAGAGGAACAACCTCTCCATCAATGATTATGCTTTGAAGATCAAGAGTATCATTGAGGCTCTTGGATCTATTAAAGTCTCAGTGGAAGACGATGACATTGTCCGTGCATGCTTGGATGGTCTAGGAGATGAGTATGTACATTTCAGGTCTTCCATGAATACAAGAGACGACATCCCCGTGTTCTAAGATTTGATTTCTATGCTTATTCTTGAGGAGAAGAACCTTGACACATCTTCTCATGGCAGAAATAATTCTGAACAGGCCTTCTATTCTAACTCCAACAGAGGTAGAGGTAGAGGTCGTGGTCGAGGCCCAATGGGTTGCAGGGGCTAATTTCAAGAAGGTCAATCAAATCAAAACAATACAGATGGCAGGGTAAACCACTCTCAAGGCAGGGGGAGTCAAAGAGGTCGTGGTGCAGGATCAAGCAGGCAGCAACATACTGCAGATAGCAGAGAATGTTGGACTTGTGGTGAAAGAGGTCACATGTCACGTGACTGTCCAAAGGAAAAAGCAAGTGGAAAGAGAGAACATGGCAACTATGCATCTACTAGCAGAGATGCAGATGACAGCAAAAACGAACGCATGTTTGTTATGCATCATGTAATGAATACAATGACTGCAAAGAATTCCACCCAAGATGATGTTTTGTATGTGGATTCTGGTGCCTCTAATCACATGACGTCTCGTGGAGAGTGGTTTAGAGATATGCGCAAACCAGATGTGTCAGGCTATGTGCAGACAGGAGATGACACAGCTCACCCCATTGCTCATGTAGGGGACATACCTCTAAATATGAAGAGTGGGAAATCAAAGTACTTAGCAGATATACTTCATGTCCCAAACATTACAAAGAATATTGTTTCTGTTGGACAAATGGTTGAGCAGGGTTTGCAGGTTCGTTTCAATCCGAATGGTTGTTATGTAGAAGATTTCCAGAATGGCTGTAAGCTGATCACAGAGGGCAAATGTGTGGGCAGAATGTTTACGCTGAATGTAGACATGCCTGAGGTAAAAGCTGCATTATTTGCACAGGGCACAGGTGTTGTGGCTGATGTTGACATTTGGCACAAACGGATTGGCCATGTCAATGAGCAGAGATTGCGTAGCATGCAATCAAAACAGATTGTAAAAGGTTTTCCCAAATTCAAGGTGGATAGTATGCATAAAGTGTGTGCAGCATGCCAGTTTGGAAAACAGTCAAAGGGCTCATTTCCACATGAGCGCAATGTATGTAAAAAGCCACTTGAGGTGGTGCACACAGATGTTTGGGGTCCAACCGATACTGCAAGTATACATGGTTGCAGGTATTATGTCTCTTTCATTGATGACCATACAAGGAAAGTATGGGTCTACTTCATGCGTAACAAAAGTGAAGTGTTTGGTCACTTTCAGGACTTCAAAGTCATGATTGAGAAGGAGACAGATATGCAAATCAAGACATTGAGGTCAAATGGAGGGGGAGAGTACTTCTCCAACTATTTTTCAAATTTTTTGCGAATGCATGGTATACGCAGGCAGTTTACATGCAGATATACTCCACAGCAGAATGGGGTCGCAGAAAGGAAAAACAGGCACATTGCAGAGGTTGCACGTGCATTGATGAATGAGAAGAAAATGCCTCATCATTTCTGGGCTGAAGCTGTAAATATAGCTGTGTACATTATGAACAGGACACCTACAGCTGCGGTGCATGATGTAACACCTGAGGAAAAGTTTACAGGTACAAAGCCTGATTTGGCACACTTGAAAGTGTTTGGCTGCATAGCTTACATGCATATACCAGATGAGTTGCGTAGGAAATTGGATCCTAAAGCAGAGAAATGTATTCTTGGGGGATATTCTCTTGAACAAAAGGGGTACAGGTGCTACAATCCTACTACACGAGAATTACGAGTGAGCAGAGATGTAGTCTTTGATGAGATGAGCCACAGTCACAGGTTTTAAGTGGACCACAAGAGTCTTCTTCTCGTGGCTCTGTTGAGAAGCCATGGAATGGTAGACTATGTATGCAGGTTACTCCACCAGCAGGTACAGGGAATGTATCACAAAAAGGAAAGGAAAAGGTTGATGAACCTCCCTTTATGGCTGATGCATCATCAGGTTTTTCACATGTAGACATGGATTCAGATGGTTCTGAACAAAGTCTTGATGATGAATTTGGAATTCCGGCTGTCAGGACACCTGGTGTAAGGAAAGTACAAGAAGATTCTAGAGGGCAAAGGAGTGACCCAGGACCGCGCAGATCTAACAAAGTCAGAAATCCAATTCAAAATTTGACTTATGATGGGTATCTAGCGCATCACCAAGCCTACATGGCTAAGGTGATACAAGATGTGGAGCCCACATGCTTTGAGGATGTAGTTGGAAATGTGAATTGGGATGATGCAATGAATGAAGAGATGGCTGCATTGGAAGCAAACGACACATGGGAGTTGGTGCCATTGCCAAGTGGCAAGAAATCTATTGACTGTAAATGGGTGTATAAAACCAAGCATAAGGCTGATGGTAACATTGAGCGTCACAAGGCAAGGCTAGTCGCAAAGGGTTATGCACAGACGTCTGGCATAGACTATGAGGAGACCTTTGCTCCAGTGGAAAAGATGACGACTGTGAGACCTGTCATAGCAGTGGCTGCATCTAGAGAATGGATTATGCATCAAATGGATGTAAAGAATGCCTTCTTGAATGGTGAGTTGCAAGAGGAAGTGTATATGGATCAGCCACCTGGTTATGTCGATCCAGGTTACCCAGATTATGTATGCAGACTTCTCAAATCTTTGTATGGTTTGAAGCAGGTCTCTAGAGCATGGTATGATAGGATTGCCAAGTATCTTGTCAGTATTCGGTTTAGGAGAGCTCATGCTGATCATTCACTCTATGTACGTGAGAGTGATGTGGGGATTGTGGTCATTACCATATATGTAGATGACCTTATTATTGTGGGTGACAATGCTATGGAGATTGACCATGTGAAGGGTCTTCTTAAACAAGACTTTTAAAAGAAAGATTTGGGCGAGTTGCGCTACTTTCTTGGCATTGAGGTGATCAGGACTCCAGAGGGTGTATGGCTATCACAGAAACAATATGCTTTGGACATGTTGTCAAAGTATGGTATGGCTGATTGTAAGCCAATTTCTATTCCCTTGGATGTGAATGCAAAGCTGAGTGCAGAGAAGGGTGATGTTGTTGAGGATGTCAAGATGTACATGAAGATTGTGGGTAGTCTAATCTACTTGACTATCACGAGGCCAGAATTGAGCTACACAATAGGCTTGGAGAGTCAGTTCATGCAGCTTCCGAGGAAGCCAGATTTGGATGGAGTACGATGCACACTTCGGTATGTGGAAGGGACTCTTGATTACGCATTGTTCTATGCGGCAGATGCACCATTAGCATTGTATGGGTATACAGATGCAGATTGGGCAGGTAGCATTGTTAATAGGAGATCTACGAGTGGCTTCATGTTCTCTTTTGGGAGTGCTGCTGTTACTTGGAGCAGCAAAAAGCAGCCTACAGTTGCTTTATCGAGCACAGAGGCCGAGTACAGAGGTGCAGCAGTTGCATCGTGCGAGGTAGCTTGGCTACGCACATTACTTGAGGACTTGGGAGTGCAGGTGGACCACCAGATTGTCATCCATTGTGACAACCTCAGCATCATGCAATTGGCTAAGAACCAAATGTTCCATGCCAGGACCAAGCACATAGAGGTCCATTACCACTACGTTCGAGAGCGAGTGTTGGCGGGCGACATCGACTTGGTCTACGTCAGCACAGAGGAGCAGATAGCGGATATCTTTACCAAGGCCCTCGGAGCTGAGAAGCTTCAACGTTTCCGAACTGTGCTTGGACTCTGCGACATGCAGAACTCGAGGGGGAGTGTTGAGATGTTGAGCTCTACATCTTGAGCTGGCATGCACTACGGGTCTTGGACGCTTACGACATTTACTCACTAGCGCGTTAGGTGACCGACACGAAGGATCTCTGCTTGTGATTCTATAGCTGGACTACACTTATACTGCCAGCCTAGTACGCTTCTAGCGAGTTCACACTTAGTGACCGCATACATATGTGCTACTTTTCAGTTTTAGCACTTAGTCATTTTGTACTCTCTTTTCTGTACGAAGAAGAAGAAGCTTTCCATCTCTGTGTGGTGTGTGCTTGTCTTGTGTAGCTCTCTTGCATCCTCTTTCTTTACATTCAATGCTTAAGCTTGCCATCTTCTCCATATTCATTACTATGCTATTATGTATGCTAGCAAGGAGAGTGATGATAAGTGAGTAACTAACTCTTTCTCCTTTGAAATGTTTCTTCTTGCTCTTCCCTACCCTCATTCCTTACTAGCTCTCTCCACCTTCGAAGGTGTTTGAGGTCTTGGGTCTGAGGCTTGGGATAGTTAATGCTTTCCACAAAGTTCATGTTATGCTCATGATGCATGAAGCTTTCTATCTTCATTGCATGACCTAGGTCACAAGGAACATAGAGATTGTATTGTAACAAGTCTCTCTTGATGGGAGAAACTATAATATAAATGCCTATTGGAGGGCCATCTCCACATAAATCCGGTCCTCAACTGTTGTGATGTTCTCTAAATTCTCTCCCTTGCAAAAGTATTGTTCATGCCAAGTTAACTAAATGCTCTGTTTATGTTTCTACCATCAATTAAGTTCACCCGCTATGCTCACAAAGTAATTTCATAAAAGTACTTCTCTAATTTCTGGTACTCTCAAAGTTACTAGGCCAATTCTGTTACATTGGTATCAGAGCTACCAATGTAATTTCATAAAAGTACTTCTCTAATTTCCGCTACTCTCAAAGTTAATAGACCAACTCCATTACCTTTGATGCTATTGACAAAGTGTTGGCCTTCATCCAGCATTTTGATGCGGCCTTTGGAGATGAGGGCTTTACGGAGTCCTCCAAGCTACGCCATGTAGCTATGCAATTTCAGAAATCGGATCGTCAATGGTGGGCTAGCCTTCGTGGAAATGGCAAAGCCCCAGAGACATGGAAAACTCTACGAGTTTCCATCATGAAGCAATTCCTTGCAAGCGATGAAAAGGACAAAGTGCTCACCGAATGGCGTATTTTGAAGCTTCTCTCTCATGAGTCTATCCACAAATATGTAGACATGTTTTGGGATTTACATCTCAAGGCTACTGTCTTCCAAACGATAGACTTTGCCGAGCAAAAGCAACAATTTTGTGCGGGATTACCTGAAGAGATGGCCGAATACGTCAACTCTTAATGTCTTGGTTCTATCACCAAATTAATCCATCACATCATGGTTGCTTCACGCGTCAAATTCCAACAAGGGGCTAGACGGAATGTCAAGCCCATAAAAAACAAATACAAAAATGATGCAAAGGGGAAAAAGAATGGCCGAAATGTTTCTCAAGTCACTTCCAACAACAACAACAATCGGTCCAAGGAGAAGGGAGTTTACAAAGACAAAAACAAACTCTCTCCTAAAGAGCTTGAAGCTTTTCTCAAGGACCATAAATGTTTTAAATGTGGGAAACAAGGACATGGCTATCGTTCTTGCCCCAAGAAAAATGATTGCAATGAGACTCCTAGGGATTCCACCATCGAAGCTCCAAAAGAGGATGGTCCTTGCAAAGGATCATCTATGTCTTATGCTTGGGGAAAGGTAAGGGATCATGATTCCTTCATCTTATTTGACCCTAGGTCTACTCACAACATCATATCAACGGAGTTGGCCACGAAGTTGGGCATGGAGCCTTTGAGATGGGAGATATTGTAACGACTGACACAGCTTTCAAGGGACAGCGAGCCTCCATTACTCCCTTGATTGGGAAAACTCCATTACTCCCTTGATTGGGAAAATGAGGCTTCATGTCCAAATCTATGTCGACAAAGAAGACTTTTTCATCTCTCCTCTCCAAGATGAGGATGCTATCCTAGGGGCGCCATGGTTTGATCGCATGGCTCCCAACATGAAGCTCCCTGAAAGGAGAATCTAGTTCACCTATAGGGGAAAGAACATGTATATAGATGCTATTGAGTGTGGTTGTTCTATATCACTTGTAAATCCTCCTACTTTTAATAAATCAATGAAGAGCTCAATTTATGTGTAGAGGATTTTTGTCAAAGAGTCCCTAAAAGATCCTAATGTTTCATCAAATGTAAATGGTAGAAATCAAGAAAAGTTAGACTTGTCTAATTTTCTAAAATGATTCCAAGATTTGTTCATCGATTATATCCCTATGGACTTACCTCCAAAACAAGGGGATGATGACCATCGAATTGAGCTCCTACCAGGAAGCTCGCCGCCTAACAAGCCTTCTTATCGAGTTTCTCAAGCTCAACAAGAGGAGATCATGAGGCAAGTACAGGTATTGGTTGACAAAGGGATGGTGAGGCCTAGCTCCTCTCCCTTTTGTTCTCCAGTCCTTTTAGTGCAAAAGAAAGATGGTACATACTGTATGTGTGTGGACTATCGAGCACTAAACCATATCACTATCAAAAACAAATTTCCCATGCCTCGGGTAAAAGATCTGTTTGATAAGCTACAAGGATCTACCTACTTTAGTAGGATTGACCTTAAAAGTGGCTATCAACAAATGAGGATAGTGGATGAAGATATCTTAAAGACCGCGTTCCGTACAACATTTGGCCTTTATGAATATTTAGTCATGAAGTTTTGGATTGACTAATGCATCAACCACGTTCAATTGTCTAATGGAGAAATTTTTTAGACCCTACCATAAATTCACTGAAGTGTTCTTTGATGATATCATCATCTACTCCAAGTCATTGGAGGAACATAAGAAACATCTCGAAGTGATTTTTCAAGCATTAAGGAAGACCAAGCTTTTTCTCAACCAAAAGAAAAGTGAATTTTTCCTTCAAGAGATTCATACTTAGGTCATATTATCTCTCAAGATGGTATCCGTATGGATCCATAAAAGTTAGAGGTAATAAAAGCATGGCCTAATCCAAGGAATCTACATGAGCTAAGAAGCTTTACTGGTATGTGTGCATACTATAGATGCTTCATAGAAATATTATCTCAAATAGCAAGACCATTACATACTTAACAAAGAAGAACGTTAAGTATTTATGGACTGCTAAGGAGAAAAATTCTTTTGACAAGCTCAAAGAGAAGCTTACCTCCCAACCAATCCTCATGCTTCCGGATCTCTCAAAGCCATTTGAGCTCCAATGTGATGCTTGTGATGATTGCCTTGGAGCAATTTTTCTTCGAAAAGGGCATGGCATAGCATATGAGAGCCGAAGGCTCAATACAGATGAACATGTCTTGGGAATTTATGAGAAAGAGATTTTAGCTATTCTACATGCCCTAGACACAACAAGGAAGCACTACTTATTGGGGACTCCATTTATTCTACGAAAAGAACCGACCACCAAAGTCTCAAGTAGTTCATGACGCAAACCAAGATTTTCGACAAACAAATGAGGTGAGAAAATTTTCTTTTGCAATTTAATTTCCATATTGCTCACATTGCTGGTAAGCACAATCAAGTGCCGATGTACTTTCACGATGACCAAAAGTTAATGCAGTGTCTATAGCTACTCAGAATGATCTATCTTCTATGATAGATGAGAATGCTATTGACCCTGACTTTAAAGAAATAATGTTAGCCCTTGGTTTGGGGAAGAAAGAGGAACCATTCACCTTGCAGGATGGTTATCTTATCCATGGAAATAGGCTATGTGTTACCCACTCCCTTTTTGAGAGAAAGTCATGTATGAATCCCATGCTCCTCCCTTTGCGTGGCATAGAGGCATTCAACCTACTCTTCTAGGAGTAGAGACATACTTCTATTGTCCTACCATAAAAGTATACATACAAGAGTATGTTTCAAAATGTCTGGTATTCCAAAAGACCAAGTATGATAGATGGAAGCAACCTGGATTACTCCAGCCTTGCCAGTCCCAAATACACCATGCGAGAGTATATCCATGGATTTTATCTTTGGATTACCCAAGTCTATCCATGGGAATACGATATATGGACAATAGCGGAAAGGTTTAGCAAGCAAGCACACTTTATTCCTGTCAAAAAGACTATTAAGGCACACCAAATGGCAACACTCTTCATATCATAGATTTTCAAACACCGTGGATTGCCAACATCCATCGCGTCAGATAGAGCCTAGAATGACCAGTAATTTTTGGAAAGGTCTCTTTGAAAATCTAGGCATAAGATTAAATTTCACTTCGGCATATCACCCACAAACAAATGGCCAAATTGAGATAGCCAATCTTACGATACTCAATCTACTAAAGACTTATGTTACCGAAGTACATAAACGCTCACAATGGGAAAAGTACTTACCTCTTGTAGAGTATGCCTACAATAATACTGTACATACTTCTATGGGAAAAGAACCTTTTGAGATCATTGAGGAAAGACATAAAAATCCCTTGCTACTCAAAGTACATGGGAAAATCTTTGCTTCCAATGTGTATAGCCATGACCTACAAGAATCTTTTAAAAATATTAAGGAGGCTATATCCATTTCTCAACAAAGGAAAAAAGATGCTGTTGACAAGCACAAAAGGGCCTTAACGTTCAAAGAAAATTATTGGGTCTTACTTAAGTTTCCTAAGGAAAACAACGAGCAAAAATTTTACGGGCCACCAAAACTATTATGCTAAGCTAGCAAAAAGATATTATGGTCCTTTCCAAATCTTGAAGCCTTTCAATGATATGGATTACCAACTCAAGTTACCTAGCCATTGGCTCATACACAACTGTTTTCATGTGAGCCTACTTAAGCCCTACAAAGAAGAGCCACAAAGTGAACCAATTATTGAAGACCCTCCCAAAGTTCAAGACCAAGAAGAGGTGCTACAATCCAAATTTATCCTTCAGTGCATGAAGACAAAGTACTATGATATGGTAAGATTATCCAAGGGTATGTTATTAAGTTAAAAAAATTTCCTTTTGAGGATGCTAGATGGATGCAAGGAATACAGCTTAAGGATAGTATGAACCTTGTCAATGCTTACAATGCTACATTAGAGTAAGCACATGTAAAAATTTATTTTAAATGACCAATGTTTTTGTCTTATAAGACTAGTTCTCTTTTCATTCTGCACCAATTTAAATAGTATGCATGCTTAGAGTCATGTTAGTGATGACGACGTCTCTCAAACACCATGTAGAATCTGTCATTCTACTTACGAGAATGAAATGGACTAAAAAGCAGACATGTTTGCACCAGCTATGTCTCCCAAGCACGAAATGGATTAGTTGTCCATCTTGGAAAGATGTCGTAGGGTAAAAAGGGATCCTCTACCCGCTAAGTAAGATTGACTAATGACTAAGGCTTTATCTCTTCTACCTCATAGTCGAGGACGACTATGATTTCAAGAGAGAGGTAATGACATAAAATCTAATATTCAACCAACCATAATGATTTTCTCATATTAAAATGATCATTTAATGTTGGAGAATATACGAGAACAAGGGTTAGGATATAGACATGTGCTTATAGATCTATCTAAACACTGGCCAATGGTAAAGAGGCCCAAATGAGAGGTGGGATATCAAAGAGCAAGGCTAACCGATGGAGCATAAAGACCTTAGGGTTAGCTTCATTGAATACCTCCAATAGTTGGTGTTAAAAGTCCTTTGGCCTTAGGTAATTTAGGGTTGTGCTTGAGATGGGAACCCTGTCCATGCTTGAGGTGCTTGTCATGCCTGATGACTAAGATGCTTGATGATTGAGATGCTTGAGGTGCTTTGATGCTTGAGATACTAGGGTTTTATTTGAGGTGGGAACCAAGCTCAAGCTTGAGGGGCTTAAAAACTGTCAATGAGTATAGCTGTGACCTACAAGAATCTTTTCAAAAGATTTAGGAGGCTATATCCATCTCTCGACAAAGGAAAAAAGTCATTTTTTACAAGAACAGAAGGGCCTTAACGTTCAAAGAAAATGATTGGGTCTTACTTAAGTTTCCTAAGGCTTGATTAATGCAAACAACGGGAAAAAATCCTACGGGTCCTCAAAAAGTATTATGCTAAGCTAGCAAGAAGATACTATGGTCCTTTCCAAATCTTGAAATCAATGAGATGGTTTACCAACTCAAGTTACCCAACCATTGGCTCATACACAATGCTTGTCATGTGAGCCTAATTAAGACCTACAAAGGAGAGCCACCAAGTGAACCAATTATTGAAGACCCTTCCGAAGTTGAAGACCAAGAAGACGTGCTACAACCCGAAGCTATCCTTCGACGCATGAAGACTAGGTACTACAACATGGTAAGATTATCCGACGGTATGTTATTAAGTTCAGAAATTATCCTTTTGAAGATGCTAGATGGATGCAAGGAATGCATCTTAAGGATATTATGAACCTTGTCAATGCTTACGATTCTATATTAGAGTAAGCACATGTACAAATTTCTTTTAAATGACCAATGCTTTTTTCTTATAAGAATAGTTCTCTTTTTATTGTGCACAAATTTAAATAGTATGCATGCTTAGAATCATGTTTGTGATGACAATGTCTCTTAAACACAAAGTAGAATTTGTCACTCTACTTGGAAGAATGAAATGCACGAGAATGAAATGCACTAAAGAGCAGACATGCTTGCGGCAGCTATGTCTCCCAAGCACCAAATGAATTAGTCATCCATCTTGGAAAGATGTTGTAGGGTAAAAAGGGATCCTCTACCCACTAAGTAAGATTGACTAATTACTAAGGCTTTATCTCTTCTACCTCATAGTCAAGGACGACTATGATTTCAAGACCGAGCTAATGTCCTAAAATTGAATATCTAACCAACCAAAATGATTTCTCATATTAAAATGATCATTTAATGTTGGAGAATAAATGAGAACAAGGGTTAGGATATCGACGTGTGCTTATAGATCTATCTCAACGCGGGGCCAATGGTAAAGAGCCCAAATGAGAGTTGGTCTATCAAAGAGCAAGGCTAAACAATGGAGCATAAAGACCTTAGGGTTAGCTTCATTGAAGACCTCCAATAGTTAGTGTTAAAAGTCCTTTGACCCTAGGTAAGCTAGGGCTGTGCTTGAGGTGCGAACTTGGCCCAAGCTTGAGGTGCTTGTCATGCTTGATGACTCAGATGGTTGAAGTGCTTGAGGTGCTTGCCATGCTTGAGATTCTAGGGTTTTACTTGAGGTGGGAACCAAGCTCAAGCGTGAGGGGCTTAAAGACTATGCTTGTGGTGAGAACACGGACCAAGGTTGAGGAGCTTGAGGTGGCACAAAAGTAAAAGAAAATCCCTAGAAGGAAGGGGCGAGCCAAGAAGGGGGAGTGGTTTCATGGCCACTCTCTCTCCCAAAGGGCACCCCTTGCCCAAGAGGCAAGTAGGACACATGTCAAGCCCCTAGATAGGCTACCCTCGTGGAGTGCCTAAAGACTATTGGTTGCCCTTCCAAGGATTCCAATGATAATTTAGTGGAATTAATTAATTGTTTTAGCATTTATCAAGTCCTCTCTCTCAAATGGGAAAGGGGGACACTTGTCCCAACGCTACCCTTGTTGCTTGGTATGACTCTTGCTTGTCATTGGCTAGGCCTGGAGGGGTCCAATGAGCTTCAAGCATGATCTACAAGGGGGGGTGGACCAAATCATGCTAGGGGGTTGCTTGAGGGGTATACTCTCCCACACACTCTCATCGTCTGAAGTGCAAAGTGCAAGAGCTCCCTCTCCTTTTTCAAGAAAGTAGAGAGGTGGAGAGCCTACACCAGCACTCGTGGCTATGGAATGTAAATCCAACCAAGAGCCATGCTTTAATGCTTAAGCTTTCCATCTTCTCCATCTTCATTACTATGCTATTATGTATGCTAGCAAGAAGAGTGATGATAACTAAGGAACTAATTCTTTCTCCTTTGAGATGTTTCTTCTTCCTCTTCCCTACCCTCATTCCCTACTAGCTCTCTGCACCTTCGAAGGTGTTTGAGGTCTTGGGATAGTTAATGCTTTCCACAAAGTTCATGTTACACTCATGATGCATGAATCTTTCTATCTTCATGACATCACCTAGGTCACAAGGAACACAGAGATTGTATTGTAACAATTCTCTCTTGATGGGAGAAACTATAATACAAATGCCTATTGGGGGGGGACCGGCTCCACATAAATCCGGTCCTCAACTGCTGTCATGTTCTCTAAATTCGCTCCCTTGCAAAATTATTGTTCATGCCAAGTTAACTAAATGTTGTGTTTATGTTGCTACCATAAATTAAGTTCATCCGCTATGCTCACAAAGTAATTTCATATATAAATGTACTTCTCTAATTTCCGCTACTCTCAAAGTTAATAGGCCAATTCCATTAGAGATCACAACTTGAGGGATTCACACGGGGATCAATTAGACGGTCACTTGATGTTCACATCAAGTTTATGTGAAGTTTATGTGGAGTTCACTTTAATTGTGATCACTTGTGGATTAACCCGCCACCGGCCGTTGCAAAACCGATCCCTTCATCCCCAATCAATAGGGATCGTAGATCCCACATGACAGAGGGGGTGTCAAATAATCATGAGGTATGTTCACCTCCTCCTCAGAGGCGGGCACATGAGAGAGAGAGAGAGAGAGAGAGAGAGAGAGAGAGAGAGAGAGAGAGAGAGAGAGAGAGAGAGAGAGAGAGAGAGGGAGAGTTAGCAACTTAGGTTGCTCTGCTCATTTTGCAAATGATCTAATTCACTCCAATTCACACTCATGCGTCCAATTAATAGTGTTGTAAGTTGTATTGTCAACAGCTTGAGCCTAGGCTCATATTGATTTTGCCTTTATTGACTTGTAGAAGTGCGTTACTCTGAGTGTCGCTTCTTTTTGCGACGCATGTGAGGATGTTGCTTATCTAATAGTATTGCAGTATACTCATACAAACATCACGTGTCAAATTTGTGTGTTGACTGTATGTTCTAGCTATTGAGAAGGCAAATTAAAAATACAAAGGTGTATCTAGCACTACTTGATTTTGATGTTTTTATAAGTGCAGGTGCTCCTCCCTAAAGGGCCCAAGCAGCATGATAGGTTTTGCATAGCGAGGAAGCCATGGTGATCTACTCTTTATCAACATCGTGTGGCGAGGTCAGTTTATTTTTATTAACAGTCTTTGAAAGAAATCTTAATCCCTTCTGTTTTAAGTTTTTTAAAAAGTATTAATTATCACTCAGCCTCAAATAGAGTGATGGAAAGTTCTGGTAGTATCTTCATCTACATGTCCAGACTAATGGAGAGTGGTCTATTATCATCTAGTGCTATGTTGTCCTTTCAATCATGTCTCACTCTTAGTGTACTTATGATCTGATGTGATTCCTTGTGATATGTGTATAAAATTTTACATGAGATGATGCCTTGTCTAGTCAATAGAACACAACAATTATAGTGTTGATGAGGATGCAAGGAAGGAGTTTTTAAGGAAAATGACAGAGCCTTGTGTTGATTATCCTTTGTTGAGGATTGCAAAGTGTGTATTTAGTGGTTGAATCTATTACAAGCTACCTATGTAGATTTTTTGTATTGACTCTAGACAAAAGGTCTGCAACTTCAACATTGGTGGTAGAATTTTGAAATTGAAATCCCTCTTGATCATAAGAAATTGTGGGGAAAACACTGATTTTTTATCTCACGAAGAAGGGAAAATATTCCCAGGAGGGATTTTTATTCCCACCTTCACTATGCACTTTGACTAGGTTTCCCTTAATTTTTCATAGCTTGTTTGTGGGAAATATAGTGAGAAACCGACCATTTTTCCCTAGAGGGAAACCTTCAAAAGTTTCTTGCTAATTACTCCTCTCCAAATGATGGGAGCTACTAGACTCAAAACCCCTTCTAATGACAACAAATGCCTTGTCAACCGCTGTAGAGGGATATGTGTTCGAAACATGAGCGGAGATGGCATCGGGCCTCAGGCTGTGAGAGAAAACAAGAACAACAGGTGTAATGGCTTTGGAAATCACCGTAAACTTCAATTAATTGAGTCAAGCTCTGAGTACATTTTAATTGGTCCAAGGCCGGCTGTTAGCAACACCGTCACTTGGATCATTTGATAAGTAGGAGTTTAAGCTCTTGTTTTACAGGATTAACCGGGCCGTTAATGACACCAAGGCTTAATAAGATGATTAATAAATCTTCGGACTGATGACGACGATGGAAATTTTGGCCTTTTGCTCGACTATCCCTTGGACTCTGCAAACTTTAAATCTTCGCACTGCCTCAACTATCCCTTTTTCTCAACTACCCCTTGGACTCTGCAAACTTTAAATCTTCGCACTGCCTCAATCTTCACGCTTCAATTATTGTCAAATGTTCTGCAGCTTCCTGCTCTGTGTGCTTTGCACTGCCTTAATTGCCAAAAAAAATCTTCAACCTTCTTATTTAACTGTTTTGGTTTGATTGCAGTCATGCTTTATATGTCCTCGGTGCTTTATTTTTCCCAGTTCAAGAGAGAGAAAGAGGGTTTCCCTACTTTATCTCCTAGGTCGAGAGAGATATACTTCTTGAGGCAGCTCAAAAGAGAGAACAAGAGCTTCTAGCTTGCTCCTGCACACTTTTTGTTGTGCCTTCTCCCCTTTCACTAGGTCAAAAAATCCTTGCTTATGAAACAACTAACCCTTTGCTTGCCTTGGTCGACAGAGTTTCTTGAGCCCTTGCTTACCAAGCTCCCTTCAACTTGTTTACCGAGTTCCTTCCATTTGCTTCGACCGAGCTCCATTCAAACTCTTCTTCAACTCTCTTGCATACCTAGTTGCTTAGCTTCGAGAAAGAGAGAGAGAGAGAGAGAGAGAGAGAGAGAGAGAGAGAGAGAGAGAGAGAGAGAGAGAGAGAGAGAGAGAGAGAGAACGGAAGATCTCCCTTCCTTGCAAGCACGAGAGACCTTGCTCCTCCTCGTTACTCCTTCCCATTCTTTGTTTTTCTTTCCCTTTCACCCCTTTTTCCCTCATGCAATCCCCAACACTACCTACCAAATCCTCCCAAAAATCCCTTTCTTTCTTCCCATCCACGGTAGTATGGCACCGTAATTGACATGGCATGGGGAACAATCCTATGACATGGCAAGCGATGGATGCAGGTGCACCATATCAGGTGGTACAAGGACCGAACTGGGGCTCCTTGCCATTCTCATCAACTTTCTTTTCACTGGCAATCTCGTTTGAGTCCTGAGCTAGCTGGCGGGAGTATTTTTCTCTGCCTTTGCACCTCCACTCACTTTCTCCCTCCATGTCTCTCCTACTTTTCTCAAGTTATAATCCCCTTACCAATGCAATTAGGGCGGTCATTTCACCTTACCTTGGGCGGCCATTGCCCCAAACTTCTCGGGCAGCAACATTGTGCACCATAATTGGTATACATATTGGGCAAAGCAGTGCCTAGCACAACATTTTCCTCCAACAGTCCTTGACTAACAATATATTCATGAATTCATTTTCCGATGAGAAGGTCTTCCATAATGCCACATTCCTTTAAAATTCCAGCATAGGTGACTGTGTCTAGTGAGAATCCATAACTTTAACAACAACTAAGTGCTTGTTGGGCATGTCTTGCAATCAACACGCTCCAAATTGCATCTTGCATAAAATCTCATCAAGATCTTAATGTGCTTTTGTAAGGGCACCATCTCAATTAAAGCATTTTCAATACACAATGATGACACAGATATTGACTAAAGTAGTGCCGAGTTCAAGTCCTCTTGCATATAGAATTATCAATGCACTTGCACAAGAGGACGTTCTAAAACTTGTTTGAAGTCAAAAAAATTCAGATGGCCCACCAACCGAGCCGACGAGATTGGTATGGAATTGGCCCCCTGTGAAATTTTATATGGCAATATCTTGGTAATCGTAACTCGGATCATTGATCTGAAAAGATCAACGTGATCCACAAAATGAGCACTTTAGCCCCATGCATTCACTTCATTTATGTCCCCTCAGCTGCAGTTGCCCAATTCGGTACAAATCTGCATCAACTCAAATTTCAAACTGACATAACTTTCTCACGGTAGCTCCAATCTATGAGCTGTAAAGACAGGCCAGTAGAGCATTTCAAGCACTGTAGCTCAAGACCATAAACTCATAACTGTGCTTACTTCAATCATACTCTTTTCTTAGCATCATTCATGTATCTGTTGGCCCTTTAAAGCCGCATCTGGCATACATTAATCGTAAAACTAGCTCATTAGCAAGATTTGAACACTGATCATTAATCAGGTAAGATTTAATTAAGCTTTATGTGCATCTTCTTGGTATATTTCTTAGCATGGGAGCGGAGCTTCACGACATCCACCCCCTCTGAACATGCACAGCCTCCGGTTTGTGCCAATTGCACTTCAATCTGCATCTGCTATAAGTACCTTAAGCTCTTTGCCATCATCAGACTCATGTAACTCGTAAACATATAGAAAAAAATACAAGTCTTATATCCTATCACCAATTTTCTAGCTTTATCATTAGGTATGTCGATCAAAAATATCTGAACCGTATCTGTCGTATCTCCAAAGCACTCAATTATGGAAAACCTGTTTAGTGAACCCTGCCAGACTCAAGGTTCCAGTTAATGATACACACGGATTGACCATCAAGATAGCTTTAGGGAACCCTGTCAAGCTCAAGTATGTCTTACTCTGTCTGCCCATGGAATGGTCGTCAAGTCCTTTACTTCAAGTGCTGGTAGCAGAACCAGCTCAAAAGATGTGAAGATACTTTATCAATTATCCAAAGATGTCACCTGGAAGCTAGCCATGTAATCTTATTGAAATCATAACCAAAAACTGTTCTGACTGAGCATAATCTAGAAACCAAAACCTTGTACCATGCAACCTGCTACAACAGATAATTGGTACTCTTCAAATCTGCAACTTGCACTTTAGTAGCCCCCAAGATTAAATGAAAAACCAATCAGTTTCCCACTATGAGCATTCCATTTTAAAAACAAATTGCACCATCTTGCAAGATCATAGTGAAAATACAAGAATTTCCAATCGGTAGAGCATAAACATAAATTAACCCACAAATCTTCATGAAAACCACCAAGATCATATGGCTGCTTGTCTCTTGCTAGTTGGTGTTGTTCAGCTTCAACTTTTAATTCTTGGACTTGTGTTTGCAGATCAGTGATGACATTCAATCTATCTTCTAACTCTCCTTGGAGAGACTCAATCACCAAGCTCCAATTATTTAGCCTCTGTGTTGCGGCTAAGTGCTGCTGATCGCAGTTTTTCTATCATATCCTGCATTTTCTTTGCATATTTATTAACTTGCAGAATCACCTCATCATTGTTCTGCCAGTATTCATTTCTTGCAAGCTGCCTAGACGTTTAGGCAGTCTCTTGTGACTCCTTTAGTGGGGTTGTGGTGGCTGTTTGTGGTAGTGACCGAGTTGGTTCTTCCCCTTGAGGCTGTGCTTGGGCCTCTTCTGGTTTGTCTTGTTGAGGCTTCGTGGATGCCTTAGCTGTTTCTTTTTGGGTGGTGGTAGAAGGGGTTTCCTCTATTTCTTGTTCCTTTGCTTGCTCAAATCGTGTTGAGTCCTCTGGTGCAAGACTTGCTGCCCTTTCTGGCTCTGGTTCTTTTGCTTCAACTTGGTCAGAAGGAGTTGTTGCATGTTGTGCAAATCCTTCTGCTTCTTTCTGTTCATGATCTTTTTCTTTAGTGGGCTCTCCTTATGTGGTTTTATCTGTTGGTGATGGTGGTGGGCTTGGCATGGGGTGGTCGTGCTGTTATGTAGCAGGTGAAGATGGTCGGGAAGACATATCACTTTGTTCATACTGGGTCTCTCCTTGTGTGGTTGCTTCTTCTGCTTATTTTTGCTGCTCCACCACATATTTAGCTTTTCTTTCTACTTCTTGAGCTTCTTACAGCTTCAATGCCTCTACCTCCTAATACATTCTTTCCAATAGATCCTTTGGATCTTCTACTTCCCTCCCTGCAGGGTGCTTTGTTCTTGGTCCATTTACTTGTATAGGTACCCATTTTGCAGGTTCCTTGCCTTGAGCTTGGCGACTTCATTCATAATCTAGTGCTTTTCTCTCTCAAACCTTGCCTGCTTCTATTGAGGCTCCTCTTGATGTTTTGCCACTGCTTTCCTTTTCATCTCTTCGATGCGGGCTCTTCTTTCCTCATTACCGGAGCTTTCACTGCTCTTCCTTTCTAGAGAGATCTTGACAAAGTCTTCATCAGATTTGTAAGTTCTTTTGGTGGACCTTGTGGCTCGAGGGGATGGTTGTGCAGACACGATCCATGTGTTCTGATTTGGGGCAAATGGTAAGTTGTCTGCCATGCCAATAGCATGGTAGGCAATTCTTGTAAGTACCTCAGGGCGCTCCCAGATATGTTATCTTGCTCCCTTTCTTTGTTTCCTTAAGTGTGGATAACACATACTGTGCATGGTCGATTGGTTGTCTAGTTATCGACTTTAACACTTTGTGTAAATGTAGTCACAACTGCATGATTAGGTGTTGTGTACCTTGGCGGTCTCTTCGCAACAAAGTGGAAGTGTTGATGATATAATCTTGCAGGTTCTTCCACCCGTTTTTGGATGAGATCAGCAAATGTTGCAGCAGTAGTGTCTTTGGTGAAAGTGCCTGCTGTTTTTCTATCTCTAGCTCTCATGGTCATCTCTTCTGTCAGCAATTTGAGAGCTTCGGTCATGATCTCTTTTGTAATTACCACTTCGACCTTGTTCCCTTGCTGGTCAGAGATCTGGGATGTTCCATCTTCCTTGATGGTGGATAGGAGCTCATAAGCTTTCTGAAAATCCACTCCACATGGCTCTTGTTCGTAGAACTCTCTGAGCCCAAGCGATCTATTAGCTTCTTTTGTTTTTGGCTTTGCTACGACATCGTAGACCTCTTTTGGCAAAAGTTATAGTTCTACCTGATGTCCTTCTTCACTTTTGAATCTGCCTATGAATACCGTGGTGTTGTTCTTCTCCAACTGTTCTTTCGATAGGTAGGTCTCTTTGGCCGTCTTTACTGAACAGGGGTTCAGTTGGTATGGTGGTAGCTCTTGCAATTTCTCCTTTTGAGAGACCCACTTCTTGGCCTTCTCTGCAGCTTGCATGGCTCCTGCTAAGTGAATAGAGTGTCAAAGTTAGAAAATTTGACAGATTCCGCCCTGAAATGTCCTTCAGTCTGAATTGCTGACAAATTGAGTCCAATTTGCTTCAAATCAATTTTTGAACATACATAGATGCATAAAAACATGTAAAGATCAAAATCATGAAGTCCAAACAAAAAATGCAACAAAAGTAAATAATCGCGATTATTTACAGCTGAGTAATTTTGTCAAATTTTTACAACTTTGGCACCATAGGCTTTAAGTATATATCAATTAGATACTTTGAGTGAAGTGTGGGCTCATTTGAGTGCACAGGATGAAACAGTGCTAGATTTAGGCTTTAGGTCTCTGAAACAGTAGATGTAAAGGAATTTTGAGATTTTGAGCTTCAAATTTGTTCAAACCTGGCTAGTGGGCTTAGGATATCATCTAATTTGGTCCCATAATGGCAAAGTTGCAAATTTTCCCCATCTTGTGATTATTAACTTTTCCATCAAAATGAACAATTTTTGGTGCAACTTGATTCTAAGCATACTGTAGACCCTATGTATGTGATATGAGGTGATTTGCATCAAAAAATGTGACTCATAACTTAGAAAGGTTTGCAAGGACTTATTTGCGTCTTTTGGTAAATTTTCAAGTTATAATTGATCATTTTGGCTCATACTTGAAATTGGGCATGTAATAGGTGTGTACAAGTGATAGGTGAGGTGATATACCATTTTCAAGCCAAAATATTACAAAAGTAAATAATCGTTATTAGTTACTTATTGCATTCAATTTTTTCTTCCAAAACTTGAAAATTTGTACCTAAACATATTCTATACACCTAAAACAAGTCTTAAATTGAATTTGGTAAAGTTGTGTGTTGTCGGCATCACTTCGTGCTTTCGACTCTGAAATCACCGATTTTTGTGACTACATGGCTTGTAGAGTTGGTAAGTTAGTTTCGAGGTTATGGACTTGTCCACTACATAGTCCTGAAGTATCTCATCCAATTTTGGCCCATTTGGAGTCAGTTTGACTTCGCATGTCAAATTTGACGCTTTGTAGTCTTCGAGCCGTTTTCTGCTTTTCGAGGAGTTGGCTTGATTGATTTTATGAAACCAATCATATAAATTGTGTATAGACCTCGTATGGAAGCTGTCTGTGGAGTCAGAATCCAATTCTGACATTTGTCAAAAACCTAGCTTTTCTTCTTGGGACCCCCTCGACCCTTACCAAATGGTCAACTGTTGACATAGAAGTGTTCTATTATGTTGGGGCATGCTACAATTCAAGTCTCATCTGATTTGGTTGACCTGAGAGGCCGCTATGGTTAAGGCATACTATCTACACGTGTTGTTATTTTTTCTCGTTGACAAGCATCACACCTTTGAACGTATTCCTTGGCATCTGCGAAAAGTGTTGGCCACCATATGCCTGCCATTAAGATTGCTCTTGCAATTGTTTTACTAGAAACGTGACCTCCAGCTAGTCCAGCATGTGCTTGTTCTATAATTGGAATAAATTTGTCTTCATTTGCACAAAGACGCAGATGTTGGTCCTTACCTCTCTGATACAATAGGTTTCCTATAAGAGCATAATCTCTTGCTTCAGTTTCAATTTCTCTTTGATGGTGTTTACTCATATCCTCAAGAATTGTTCGACTTGATAAGTAAGTAACTAGATAGTTACTCCACTTAGGAACAAACGAAATTTGGAACAATGTTACATGAGGTATGGGTGTTTGTGTTTGACATTCATGACAATCCTTTACAAAATAATAAACATCACTCCTCATAGTTGGCCAAAATACTCCAAGTCTCTAGATTCGTCGCATAGTCTTCCGTAAAGTGATGTCCTACTATGGTAATATGTGCTTGACTTAGGTATTGGGTTTTCTCCTCAAGATTAATGCATAAGGGCAATATTCCATCTTGGTTTCTTTTGTATAGCCTTCCAGCTAGTAACTGATACATAGTTGATTGCTCAATTAATCCGATTTTAATAGGAGTGGTATTTGTGAATCCACTTGAGACCATATTTTTCGACCATTGAGGTATCATTTCCATGGAGAACAGATAGGCATTGTGTAGATCATCGTCTACTCCTTTAGGTGGTTCCCCTGAAACAATCCTAGACAAATGATCTTCTCTTTGATGTGTAGTGCCCTTTTTTACAACCATTGTGAAATCAAATTCCAAAAGAATGATGAACCATCTCACTATTCTTCTTGTGCTGCATGGCTTGTTGACCAAGTATAATAAGGCTTGATGGTCCACAAAGAACACAAATTTGTTTGCTAATAGGTAATGTCTATACTTTACTACATAGGTCATTCCTAGTCCTTCCCTTTCTGTGGTGGTATAATTCTTTTCCGCCATGTTCAGCTGTTGGCTAGCATAAGAAATAGGAAAATAAATTTTTTCGTCTCCTGGTTGAGCTAGTATACATCCGATGGCAAAATTGGAAGCATCTATTTGTATGTGGAGTATATTATTCCAATCTGGTGCTTTCAATATTTGAGCTAAAGTGAGAGCTTGCTTAAGCGTCATGAAGGATTCTTCACACTCATCAGTCCACTCAAAGCGTGTATTCATGCTATACAGGGGTTTTGCAATTATAGCGTACATATAAATGAACCGTTTGTAATATCCACAATGCCCCATGAAGGCTTGAACCCCCTTGACTATTGTCGGTCTAGGAAAATCAGCAATAACATGAATTTTATCCATGTCAGTAGCTATGCCATTTTTAGACACTATATGTCCAAGAATTTGTCCTTGTCTACCCATGAATGTGTACTTTTTAGGATTTAAGCAAATCCTATAAAGTCTACATTTTTATCCATGTCAGTAGCTATGCCATTTTTAGACACTATATGTCCAAGAATTTTTCCTTGTCTACCCATGAATGTGCACTTTTCAGGATTTAAGCAAATCCTATAAAGTCTACATTTTTCAAATACCTTTTTAAGGTGTTCAAATGATCAGCCCGGATTGATGAATGTGCACATAGATCATCCATATATACTTCCACGAATTCCTAAGATATTCTTTAAAAGCATGGCTCATCAATCTTTGAAAGGTGGCAGGAGCATTAGTTAACCTAAAAGGCATAACACGATAGGCAAAAATACCCCATTCCATTGCAAAAGCAGTTTTATGCTGATCTTTTGGGTCAACCAAAAGTTGATTGTATCTCCCAAAAAGCCATCTAAGAAGTTGCAAGCTTCTTTTCTTGCAACTCGTTCTAAAACATGCTCAGTGATTGGAAGAGGAAAGTTGTCTCTAATGGTAGCTGCATTCACTTTCTTGAGGTTGACACACATTCGTAATTTTTCATTATTCTTGGGTACTACCACAATTGGAGATACCAAATTTGTGTGTTCAATTTCATAAATGAATTCAGCCTCTCTTAGCTTTTCAATCTCTTTCTTGATCTTCCTAGCAAATGTTTCATTGTATCTCGGTGATCTATCCATGACCAGGATGAAGCTTGGGTGAAACTAAGTGGAGGTCCAAACCGATTGATGTTGAAAAATGAGAGGATGAGTATAGCCTTTGTCTACTTGGTGTTGCATCATCTCTCATGGGTATGGTATGCTGACAAATTTATGGATCAACACCCTTGAGATCCTTGTAAGACCAAGCAAAGATATCTCGGTATTCTTTTAGTAAGATTAAAAAAAGCCCTTTTTCTTCTTTTGTAAGGTCATTTGCAATGTAGGCTAGTCTAGGCTCTTCTCCTGGTTTAGACAAATCTATCTTTTTTGTGTTTTCAGGTCCTTTGTAGGACTCACCCTGTTTTCATAGTTCTCTAACAGGTTGTTTGACTATGATTTTTCGATCTTGGAGAGTATATTTCTTGTAATGGGATGGAACAATTATTACATCTGTACCATTCTCTTTTGTGGTTTCCATTTCGGTCGTATATATCTCCTTTAGAGATTTTTTCAACTCTTGATATTTCTTTTTCCGTTCGACTCGTGTCATTGATTCCTTGTCTTGTTTTCTTGGCTTTGCTTGAGTTTCCTTCCTCGTTTTTCTTGACATTTTTGATATTTTTGGATTTTTGTTTGAAGAATATCTGCCAGTGATTTTATCCTTAACACAATTGTGTGCATCTATCTGTATCAGGAACTGTGTTCTACTGGAGACTGATGGAATAGGTCTATCTTTCACGTCTCTGGTGTCTCTCTTTCATCTATACCATTTTTCTCTTCTTGGTTTTTGGTTAGGAAAGTCAAAAAACTTTTCCTCCCCTCCTTTCATGAGTATCTTAGCTCTCACATCTTCTTTTTGCGACCCCCAATCATCTGAGCTAGCTGAGTGTTCTTCTAACTCATCTATTGCATCATAGTAGAGGTCTAAAAACACTTGTTGAGCTTTCATTAAGTCGTTGGGTTCTTGATTTTTGTCTTCAATGTGGAGGGTTGAGATCATCTTTATGGACATTATATCATAGTCGTCCTTGTTGCAAAATTGAGTAGGCAAACATGTATTCACACATACATCCATTGTCGCTAAAATTTGAGTCCATTTAAATGGCTCAAACAAATGCTCTGGAAAGGGTTCAGGTACATAGGCTTCATCTGTGCAATCCCTTTCTAAGATACATTCTTTGTGTTTTAAGCTCCCGTTCTCTGAAGCTCCACACATCCAAATAGGAGTGTCTATGTTCAACCAAGAGGGAAGCTTAGTTTTGGCCGAAGAGACTGAATCGAACTCTTATATGGGCATTTTCATGACATCTCTATAAGTGTGACCTTTTAGATTAATCTTGGTTATGGATCTCACTTGCTTCAAGTACAGGTAATTGTTTCCCCAGTCTTGAATGAGTTGTACTTGTTGCATGGAAGGTCTTCCCATATGATTGCATAATTGAGTTTCTTTCCAACGTCTTCTTTGGAAAAAGTGTGTTGATATTCAATCCCACAGGAATTAACTATCGCTTTTTCAAGCATTCCTAATGGTCTTTCAATGTGTCCATCAGCCAATTGCAATTTCATTTGATTTTGTCTAATGGATGGTTGTCCCCAGGATTCCCATACTACTTTTATGGCTATGGCTATGCCTGCCCCACTATCTAGTATTTCCATGATTTGTATGTCATTATATTTCACTAGAAGGGTTGTGTTTCCTTCTTCCCCTTCGTAGTATTCTCCAACTTTGTTCATAGGAACATAATGAATCTCTTTGTTGCCCATTTTGTGTTTCAATTTTCCCAAATTTTTTGCAATTAGCCCCGTTATTCCCACCTTCTCTAGGGTTTTCTGTAGATCATTCCATAGATGGCCTGATTCTCAATAGTTCTCCCAAAGTAAGAGTACATTGGATGGGTGCAGACATGATTGAATGAATGTTGTCTACTTCTAGGGTTTCTTCTGCTCTTTTTACTTGAGTGGTTTTACACACTATGGATTTGTCCTCGTTATCTCCCAAAGTAAGAGTGCATTGGTTCGGTGCAAACATGATTGAATGAATGTTGTCTACTTCTAGGGTTTGTTCTACTCTTTTTACTTCAGTGGTTTTACACACTATGGATTCGTCCTCCTTATCTCTCAAGTAAGAGGGTAGTGTTTTCAAGGTGAATGGTTTAGACATCCCCAAAGCTTTAGATCCACAATCCCCATATCAGGAGGTAGATTGTCTAACCAACCTTCCTCTATAGGAGCTAACTTCAGAGTTAGGCTCCCATCATTGATCGCTCTAAATTTTTCCCATAAGTGTCATGGCCAGTTTTCTTCTACGAATGGAATTCCGTCTAAGGCATCTTCGTTGTCCGGCACTATAAGTTCTGGCTCTTTTGCTTCAAGGTGGGGTTCTACCACCACTTTGAATTTTTCCTTATTCTCTCTTACTACAAGCTCCTCAGGTTTTGCCATACTCTCGAGCTTGGGTTTTTGTTTTTCCAGCATCTCTTACGTGATTCTTACCAAATTTTTGATAAGCTTCAAGCTTAGCTTCTTCCATGTCTGGAGAAGGATAGTTTTTTCATTTGATTTTCATGTTTTGGCCTGCTTTAAGTCCTACTTGGTAGGCTTCCAAGGCTGCATTAATAGCCTCAAAAATTTTGTCAACCAAAATTGATCCTCCAGATTTCACGGTGGTTTCCTTGATTTCGCTTCCAGTTTCTTTCACCTTTTCTTGGAATAGCTTCTTTGCTTTCTCCTCAATTTCAGTCTTTTGTTTCTGTTTCCTCATCTCATACCTTTTGTTTCTGCTTTGTTTGGTGTTTTGAGAGGAAATTTTTGTATTTTCTGAATCATCAGCAGCGGAGTTATGTTTCTTTTTCTTAGCTTGGGCTCTGGTGATTACCTTGATTGGAACAATCGGTTCACTCTCAGATGAGCTACTAGGTATCCCTTGGACTATGTTCACTACTGCTTTACCCTTGTTTAAAGGATTTTTTGGACAATCTTCCAGGAACAGTCCTCCCTTTTTGCAACATTGTATGCAATAGGCTTCAACTGGCTTGAGGTTTTCGTCTGGCTCTGGACATTCATTTTTCCAATGATCATCTGCACCATAGTTATGATAGTTTCCAGTTCTTGGCTTAATCATGGGTCTTACCATAGGAGGTCTGACACCTTGATTAGCTACATAGTACATTGGTGCAAGCTTTGGTGTAGCATAAGTCACAGGTTCTTCCATTGGTGGTGGATGTGAATCGTACCAATCTCCTCTACCAATATTGTAGATGGACTAGGCTCAGCATAGGGTGTAACAGGCACTAGTGCTTGTTTATCTATGACTCCCTCTAGATACATGTACTTTATAGGCACTACATTATGTTCTGAATATGGAGGTTGTTGACCCAACATAGGTTGAGGTCTTTCCATACGCATCAGTGGTCTTTGAGCTGGGGCCATGTTAGGATGATATGTGTACATAGGTTGTCGTTGTGGCCTCATTAGTACGTAATAAATATTCCCATCATACTTTGGTCAATAATAGCACTCATTGGTCTCATGGTTGGTCCATTTACCCTTGATTTCACACCATTTTTGCGGCCTAATTTTTTGTCCCTGTTAAGGTATCCCTTGTATTGGTCCTCTCATAGGTGCCTTTTGCATGTTGTTCATAATGTCATTCATCCTCTTGAGTATGTCTTCTATGGTTGAAAGTGGTGCTGCAGTAGCCGTTCCCACTTGAGTTGGTTTAGTGGATGTTTTTTTCTTGCTTTGGTTATTTTTAGACAGACATCTTCTTCGTTGAAGATATCACAATTGTCTCCTAAATCAATAGCATTTGACACACACTCTTCTAGGGCTATATGCTTCTTTCTATACAATATAGCATGAAGTTCTTTGTTTAGCAGTCCCTCTAAAAACAATGATACTAGTCGTTCCTTAGCAGGTATCTCTAGCTCTGGGCATCTTGCAATGTATTGCTTCATTCGAGTTGCACAATCCCTAACAGACTCACCTTGTTTCTGTTTAAAGCTGTAGATTGAGCTATCGTATTGTGTTTGATCCCTGTTTTGGAATAAGCAGCAACAAATCCTTGAGCTAATGTATTTAAATCCATGATCGACCTTGGTGGAATGTTTTGGAACCATGTTAATGCTTTTCCTTCTAATGTCATTCCAAACCCCTCGAATTGAGTATGGAAATCAAATATGTGTTCAGCTCTTAGCACTTCCTTAAAGCTTGCTAAGTGGTCATAGGGATCCCCCAATCTAGTGTATTTTTGAAAATCGGCTGGTCTAACACGTCTATTTGGTTCAACTCCCGGTCTCCTGGCAGTGATCCCGTTCCAAGTCCTTCAAATCAATCTGTTGACTCATGTAGCCCTGGATTGGCTTTAGTGTTACCCGGTTTTCTTCGTGATGAGGTGGTTTCTGGTTTCTTAACATTACTCTTAGAAGATCTCTCACAGTGTTCCTCTCTTGGAATAGTTTCTCGTCCTTGGCCCAATATCCAATCCCTTATGGAGTACCCTTGGTATTGGTTTGTTCCACCTCCTCAGGAGTCATCATAACAAAGTTGTTATTATAACAATCCCTAAACATATATGTTGGTAGATCTGCTAAACCCTTATCTTTGATCTTGAAGATATAGATGATCTTCATGGGTGTTAATTGTCCTGATTTGGCATACAAAGTCCAAAGAAGGTCCTTGATGTTTCTATCCTCCCAACAATACACTCCAATCCTAGGATTGTCTGTACTAAGCCGTTTCAAAGACTTCAAATCATCTTGATCATATCCCTCAAATTCTAAAGTCGGTGATCCTTCTTTTGCTTCCATATCTAGAATTATGGTGTTTACTTCTAACCCCCATTTATCTATCACATTAGGGTTTTCAACTTGTAAATAATGAGTTCTGTTTCTATCCATGTACATTTTTCCTTGTTTGTTTGCCCTGATCTCCTCTTCGAACTCAATACCATGGTCATCAATGTAAACATCAAACTCTTTGTTAGGATCCAGGTAAACCTGAGCTCCATGGAGATTAGTCTTATAAAATGAAAGTATATGCTTGTAGCGCACTATCGTTCCGGTTTTGAGTGAGTCGAATAGGAAGACATTTCAGATGTTGAATCTGAAAAAGTATCTAAGACTTATTCAAGGATAGTATGCAAGGGATTGCCTTGATTCACACCCTCTTCAATGGATACTCTACCAGTGGTTTCTCCAAATACGCCTTGATTTTCGAGTACACGACTAGATCTAAGGTTCATATAGACATGTGAAGCCCTGGATAGAGTACTTACCAATGGATTGACTTGCTATCAACTTTTTCCACTTGACTTGATTGCAACTTCTGTCAAGCTGCCAATTCCTTGTCTGCAACCTGATTCCTGTATCAATTTTGATCAAGTTAGCTATTCTTTCACAAAGACTGAGTAGTTTTGCTAACTATTGTGATTGGTCTATGTGGATCACTTCAAATCGAGCTATGGGAGTCAGCAATTGAGACTTTCAAATTCCCCTTTTGTAAAAAATCAAAGGACTAATCTGCAATAAGAAAACAGAGTGAACATGTACCAATTTGGATCAGATTGAATCCAAATTGTCTCGGTGGCTTTGTATTGTGTTGGTCTAGCATTGTACAAGTTCAAAAATCAAAATTGGTGTCTCTATGGAGCAATAGTAAATAATTGAGATTATTTACTTTTCTCAAATTTTTACACTTTTTGGCTTGATTTTCCAAGTATACAACCTGTTAAGGTCCCTGGACAAGTTTCACTAAGTTTGGACAAAATCTGTTCAAGTTTAGCCACTGTTTTGTATCCGTAGACTCTGATTTTAAGAATTTGGCTTAAGTCTCACTTTTATGATCCAAATTCACCAAAATTGAGTTGTGTGGTCTACTTGATATGCTTGACCTTGTGGTATACTCAAATGTGCAAAATTATCAATTTTTGTAGCAGATGTAAATAATCGCGATTATTTACTCCTGCTAATTTTTTGCAACTTTTTGTCCCAACCTTGACACAGATCTGTTAAGCACTTCAACTTAAGGTCTCTAGCCAAGTTTCATCAAGTTTGGACAATTTTTGGTCAAATGGTCAGTTTTCTATCCACAGAATGACTTTGCAAATTTGGTCACAATTTTCAATCCAATTATCCAAATTTGGTTTGTGGGCTTACTACAACATGGTAAAGCTAGTGGCTGTGTGTGTATATTATCCCAAGAGTGTGTGTTGGGTGATTATAGAGGCGTTGTGTGTGTTCCATCCCGCTCACAACGTCTCTCGTTCTCTCCCCTCGTCTTGGAGAAATGTATGTGTATCTTTCTAAGTCAATTAAATCAACAAGTTTATACTCACTTCTATACTTATCTACCATTAAAACTTGCACTCCGTGGGCATCTATATACGTGAATTCATAGAGGTTCTTATGGGTGGTCAACTCTCTAGCATTGCGTTCTACATACCTATGAAACATGTCTTGATCCCCGTATGTGAATCTATATAATCCCTCATAAGCATAATTTGTTAGAACTCTCATGGATTTGTTGGTTTTGATGAATCTCAAATTTGGAAAAGCAATGGGCTCTGTACAATCTGCTATTCCTCTTTGAAATCCAAAACTCTATCACCGATATCGGATTCGCATGTATGTCTTGTGGTAGGCCTTGAACAAATCCAAAGCTGCACAATAAACTGTGCATAGCAAGGCTAAGAATTTCGTCCAAGTCAATTTCAATCCGCTCCATGGCTTATGCCAAACTACTCCACAATCCGCCTTACAACTCCAATTTCCTGCCTCTGCATCTCCCAAGCTGCACCTCAATCTGCCTTTCACAGGCCATCTAGGCAATGCCAAAACTCTTAACACCCTCTCTTTGGCTACAAGTGGCTCCGCACCTCTCAAGCCACTCCAAACTCGAAGGTGCTTACCTCACCCAAGCCGCTCCAAATCTGGGCTCGAAATCCCTAGCTTGAGCTCCAGATTGCCCGCCTTCTCCGTTTAGAATCCTAGCTTGTCCAATGCCCCTCTCTTGGGCTTTGGGTCACCATAGAAAGGGGCTAACTCACAGCCCACATCGTTTCAAACTCTGTGTTCACTTGCTAGAAAAAGGTGTCCCACTGCTGCCAAGGCATGCACTCTAAAATGCAAGGGGTTAAGGGGTGGGGTAAGGATGCTGGCATTTCAAAATGCAAGACACAAGGGGGGCGTAGTGTAGCCGACTGAGGGTTGCACAGAGGTAGGATTTTAACACGCAGGATTTCAACACGCAGGCCAAGGGGTTGCTCACCTCTGGACAGCGGCATTCCAAAACGCGCAGCATGGCAAAGAGGGCTTTAGTAGCGAGCGTTCTACAATGCACACTAGCAAGGAGGGGGGTCCGGTGCCATTGCACATCAGCGTTCTAAAAGGTTGGGAGCAGAGGAAGGAAGGAAAGTTGTCGGCAACGAGGTTCTCCTCTTTGCTCAAAATTACTCCTCCACCAAGGGCTTCAAGTGACACGGATCTCCACCAAGGGGATCTGATACCATGTCAAAGTCGATGATGCAGAAACGTAGAGACCAAGGGGAGTGAGCACGAGAGAGAGAGAGAGAGAGAGAGAACTAGAGAGAGAGTCTCCTGAACCAATCAACTTTGGCAATGAATTACTGAATGTGTATACAATGGAGGCAAGAGGTTGCTTATATAGCAATCCCAGTAAATTGCCCTATCCAAGACTTTGAAAAATAAGTAAAAATAAATACCTAAAAGCAAAACTAAATAATGCGATCACATTGGGCGGTTCACTTCAGATGCCTTGACTTTAGTGGGACATGCATTCAACTAAAGTATTTTTGTGTAGCAACGACATGAATTGCAAAAATATTTGCATTGAAAAATTTATAAAGAAAGCGTTAAGATTACAAAATTTCACCTTACAAATGAGCATCCAAAGATTGGAGTATAGAAAATGAGTAGAAGGTCCGATTGAAATCGACTTTGTGAAGTAATGTGGAGCAATAGAAGAATGGAGTTGACAATAAAAAATTGTGAAAAATATTGTTTGGGCGAGAATGCCTCTATATATAGTAGTGTACAAAAAGCTCGGGGGGTTCACCTCTTAGACGTGCAAGTTACCACCTGAGTTCAAATGAATGGGTTTTTTAATTTCCAATTGTTAAAATTTTAACAGGATTATATTAACAGAAGAGGTTTTTTCATTGATCTTATAGAAAAACCTGTATGTTTTTGAAGAAAAAGGGGTCATTTTATTACCTTAAGCATGTAAGTAAAGAGGGTTTTTTAATACCCTTTGAACGCACGTTATATGAATAGTTTATTAAAGGTACACCTCCCGAGACTATTACCTAGGTAAAATTTGAATTGACATTATTTATGAAGCATAGATTTGAATGTTGTGTATGTGTTTCAAGATGCATGATTTAAATACTATATATAACTCTCAAAGCGCTTAAATATGTCCTTTTTTATCCATCCGTTGTATTTTATTAAGATTTTTCTATAGAACATAAATCTCAAAATGTTATTTAGAAATCACAAAGGTATATATTTTCATTGGTTTTTTGTAGAATATTCTTTTCAATGCAAATATAAAGTGTGTTGTCCCTACACGAGCATAATGCACATGTATGCCTTGTCAAATACACATAAATTGCATAGCAATGACACATACTTCTCATTATATGAAAAAAATAATATAATGTGTTGTTGCTATGCAAAAATAGAACACTAGGAGATGAGCGTAATGTACACATATGCCTTCTAAAATACACATAAATCGCATAGCACTAACACATACTTCTCATTATATGAAAAAAAAAATTCTAATGTGTCGTTGCTACGCCAAAATAGAACACTCGGAGAGGCCTCCAAGTGCTCTATCTTTGCATAGCAATGACACAATCAAGTAGACATAAAGTTTTCTAATGTCATGTCTATGCAAAAATAGAGCATCTCGACGTTCATCCGGATGTTCTATTTTCACATAGCAAGGACACAATGAAATAGGCCAAATAAGTATTGCTTATATACTCCTTATGTGAACGTAGAGCACTCGGACACATATAGGGGTGCTCTAATTTTTTCATAGCAATGACACCATCATCATTATACTTCTTTAATTTGCATCGCAACAATATTATCCAATCCTTCTCATATGTCGTCCCTATGCAAAATTAAATCACCCGAACATGCATCCAGATGCTCTATTTTTGCATAGAGACAGCATAAGACCAATTGTTTTGAAGAATCCACATGAACAATCTTTTTACCAAGTATAGGAACAATATTTTAACCAAGTATAAGATATTTTAAGGGTTTTCTGTTCTTCCTTGTGCAGAAAAGGTGATTAGGAAGACTAAGGTGTTTGGAGGGTGTTGACATTAAAGAGGTTGAGGAGACAAGTGATGACAGCTATCATGATGGACCTACTATACCAAATCAAGCAATTTTCGAACTTTTCTTGTGTGAAAGAAAATTTTAATTTTCCCTTTGATATGGAGAGTTTTCTATAAGACTTTAGCAATGAAATTCTGGACTATCAAAAGGTTTTTGTTTATGTTGACCTTACTAGGGAGCACAAGGTTGACAACTTTGTACACTTTAATGATATTTTTAAAGCAAGCAATTTAACACCAAGCATTGGCTCCAAGAAGTTGGCATTGCTTCGAGATGATTGGAAGGAGGTCCATAACCCTTGTGAGTGGCATGGAAAGCATGGTTGTAAGCTTATGATTGAAGACATTGCATTTTTTCTCTTTTTGACTCTTATTGCAATAGAAAAATGAGAGTTCAAATCTCCTCAAATCATAGCAGTTGTGAATGTCCGAGGTCTGGAGCAAACACCTGAAGATTTCAGAGACAAAATGGAGAGTCCTTAAAGCAAAGAGATCTTGGATTTTGTAGAGTTCAAGGCAAGGAACATCACCAAGGTTGAGGAGCCCATCTATATTCTAGAGGAAGAGCTTGATCCCTTGTTGTGCATAGCAACCATGCCCACCTTCAAGATAAAAAATAAGGATTATTTGTTGCTACAAGATATACGAAACCTCTTTGATCTAAGAGAGGACTATTGCCTTGCTATTCTAGCAGAGTGGACAGAGCATGATAAGGGCTTTGTGTACTACAATACACCATGCCCATCCTCATTTCTTGATACAAAATCTAAAAAGTTAATTGATCAGTCCCATGGTTGAGAGCATGTACTAAAAGTTTTTCAAAGCTATGAAGAGCAAGGGCTTCCCATAGATGAGTAGTTCTAGAAAATTCCAAAATATTGAAGATTGAACTCATGGGCAAAGAAGATCCAAGAGAGAGCAAAGAGAATAGATGAAGCTTTTACATTGACCTTGGAAAGATGAACTTTTTGAAGATGATGAAAATCCTAAGGTAAAATAGTAAAATAGAATTTTTGCAAGCAAATTATTTAGGCAAGTGAAACTTCACTTATTCTAAACAGATTTGAGGATTCTTTTTACACAGATTGATATTGTGATACTGACAAGTTTCTAGGGAGAGAGAAGTGCTTTAGGCCTTTGGATCTTAAGAGGGATCATATGTTAGGCCATTACACTGAGAAGTTTAGCAAGGAGACAATAGATATCTACCACATGAAGCTTTCCCACTCACCCACTCTCCCCATACTTGCACTAGTGGATCTGTCAAGGGTGGTAGGCACCCATCCAATAGTACTTGTAGTGTACAAAATCATAGTTCTTGAGAAGCAAGAGTTTATAAGAGTTTTTGGACTTGCTCCAAGATTTTATGGTCTCAAGAAGTGCATACTTTGGCAATATGGCTACTTATGTCCTTGCCTCTTTTTGTGACATAGGCAGGCAATTGTAAGGTTACAAGAAGCAGGAGTACTTGGAGGATGGAATGTAAATCATGTTCAAGCAGTCAGAACTGGTCCTTGTATTATTTATCCCCACTTGCTTCCTTATCTCTCTCTAGTGGAAAGCCATTGTAAAATTATTTCACTTGCAAATGATCTACTGTATGCATCCTTCCTTTTTGGTATACTCCTTTGTATATATGTAGCAATATGTCTAATAATTTTTTAGTCTCTTGTGATATTGTTTTGTGCCACACTTGTCTGTGAAAGCATTCGAATACTTCAATCAAGTTATTAGCTTTTTGAGCTCCTCCACCATGTCTAGTGTGTTTGAAATACTTGGTTCTTTCCTGATAGTGGGACTTCTCCATACCTTGAGTAGACCAGATTGACAAGCTTTCACATTTTTTTTACTAGAGTGTGATTGTATATAATGTGTTGCACAAAAAAAAAGATAATTTCTTTAGCAACTTATGCAAGTATTGAAGAAAATTAGTAGAATCAAATTCATAAGTATTACCATGTAGTGTGTGAATTGCTCTAAGCTCCAAGCACTTGTCATATCTTTCTTGAATCTATTCAACTCTTTCTTAAAGCTGCAGAGGTCATTCTTTTCCTAATGAATTTTATCATAGTAAGAAAAGTGCATGCACTGCTAGAGGTGGATATTTGAAATGGGAATATCCAAATAGCTTGAAAGTTTGGATTTTTAGGGTGTCTATCTAGGGCTTTGTTGCAATTAGAATAATTCAGCTCCTTTGTTACACCCATGTAGTAGATACAATGTCTCTTGGCATTGGCACCCCTTGACACATTGTACATACACTTTAGTGTCTTTAGATCCCTCCCCATATGCCATTCCACCTTGTACCTACCAAGGCCCTCAACATATAACTCCTCCCCGGCCTGTTAAACTTTGATTATTGTAGGGATACTAGTGTGGTGGAATACCCAATTCAACACATTGTGAAATATTCACTATCAACCACAAAAGCACCCAACCACCAAAGTTTCTTCTCTACATGCATATTAAAAATTTTAGGGTCCCCCCCCCCCCTCTACGGTATGAAGAGCTCCATTCATGAGGGTTATTGATACTCTAAAAAGATTTCTACCCTTCACAATTTCACTCTCTTCTAATTTGATGACAAAAATGTCTTGTCTATTCACGTTAGTATATTGAAGATAATAGAATTTTATCATTGCCCTTTGCAAAGTTCTCAATTCAAAGAACAATGGGGTGAAAGAGTTAAATTTGAGGTCTTTCTTCTTATAGGATATATGACATTGATGGGAAAAGGTTCTCCAAGCATCTCCATGACCTTGGAATTAATGTGAGCCTGGCTTGTTGAGCAAGTGATGGCTTCAAAAGCAAGGACTCCTTCACTCTTTACTGCTTCAGGTTTGTATTGGTAAGCTTGAATAGCTTTCGGTAACTTGTCTCGCTAATTCCAACTTTGTTCAAAATTCCTTGAACTTCATCTTTGTCCATAGTAGAACTTTGCAAAAATCCATTGATGCATTTTTTACTAGCAACCCTAAATCTTCTTTCATTCAATAGGTTGCCAACAACAATAGATGGAATCACTTCATAAATTGATTGTTATACACCTTTCATGTTTCCTTGTAAACAATCTATCTGAACTAAGGACACAATGCAAACACAAAGAAAGACTATAGGATGCAAAGATACCAGCTTCCAAAACAAATATCGCTTTGATTTTTCTAAAAATTTACCTCACTGCTTGGATTCTTCTACTATAGCCTCCACCTCCTCGCTTGAGACTCTCTACATTCTTCAATTTCTTTTGTCTTTGTCTAAACCAAAGCTCTATACTTTTTTGTCTCATTGTATTTAGCAATGATTGGAGTTTCTTTGCCTTCTCCTTGCTTTCTTGAAGCTGATGATTAAGAGAATCATCCAATCATAGTATCGGATGGTTTTTAAGCTTAAGAATGTCCCTCTCTGCTACAAGGTTTTGTGTACAGCCTAATAGAGCTTTCACACCATCTCCTACAAATCTCATCAATGAAGAACAATTAAAAAATGGCGGGGTGCATTCCGTGATGGGGTCCAAGGGATACAATCTACCTTATGTACATAGATCAATGTGCTTCTTTTGTTCTAGTCTCAATGCTTCTATAGCAGAAGGATGAGTTTCACAAAGCCTATTTCTTTTTTGGAGATGGGAATATTCCTCTTCCAACTCAACATGGAGATGATAGATACCTCTTTTAGCAACATTCATGGAGATGATATGGGGAATATTATGAGCTGGATATGGTGCAGAGAAAGGTGTAAAGAAAGGACAGAATGAGGAAAGGGAATTTGGAAATCTTGACCAAAGAGAAAAATGGTGCCTTAAGAGAAAGAATTTTTTGAAAAGGGACACATTCCCAAGAGATTTGAAAACGACATTAGATATGGGCCCCCGAAAAGTGACATCTTGTGCATCCAATAATAATATAAAGTTTCTCTCACAATTTTGGTTTTTAAAATTTCTTTTTCATTTTTTCAAAAATGAAAAGTATTTTCTCTCTCTACCGTTTCTAACAAGGCAAATTCAAGACCTCAAACTTTCCCCAATGCTATAAATTTCAAACTTTGTTAGTGGAATTACACTAAACCTCCATTTTCAAGCATTAGATGTGTGTGTGTGTGTGTGTGTGTGTGTGAGAGAGAGAGAGAGAGAGAGAGAGAGAGAGAGAGAGACCTTGAAGAAAATCAATTTCTTGGTCATGTTTTTTAAGGACAAACTAGTCAAACATTTGGGATTTATGCCGAAGATATACAACTAAAATACCCAAATTTTTATCTTGCAATTCAAGCTTCCACCAATTTAGAATCGGATTTTTTATTTTCAACCAAGAAATTTACACTACAAATAGATATATGTGAGCACCGAATTGAGACCCCTTCACAAAATTTGAAGGCCTATAGTTACTAGGAGCCTCCAAAGTGAGCGAGCCAAAATTTGTTTTAGGCATTTGGGTACAACATCGAGCAAGGGTTGAAACTTTGTGGTAAGGCGTGGATGGCCTTAGAACGTGTTGCAACCTTCATTTTTCATGCTTGCCTCCACCTCTCATTTCTCTCCCCCTCTTCCGGCCATCTCCTTTGTAGCCATGGCCCATGAATTCTAATTGGGTAGTGGGTTCAATCATACCCTAAATACGACAAGGCAGTGAAGTGGGCTCAAAAAATTGAAGCATGTTCAAGTGTACCACCGAATCTCTCTCTTTCTCTCAAGTTAGACTTCAATCACCTTGTAGTTTATCAATGACTACCATCCATGTGCATCAAACCAAGCTTCCTTCCCTCACGAGTCTCAATGTCCATTGCATCTGCTTATTCTTTTGTTTGTGTCCATTGAGAGAGAGAGAGAGAGAGAGACAGGGAATAATAACATTGATAGAAGGATAGCACTTGTATACCATAAAGTGTCCTCTATCTCTCCCCTTCTCCCCTCCCCCCCCGTTCTTAAATGTACGGTATGTGTAGGCAGTTTGGGGGGTTCCCCCTGTTGTATATGCTTATGCATACTTGCCAAAAACAAAACCCTATTGTACATTCCAATGGTACCATACAGAACAGACTAGTGAATCCTTCGTGCAATTGGCGTAGTAAATAGGGAAATTGATGTTGCCTTAACCAGATTGTGTGTGTATGCAATCAATTTCAGAGTTGTTTGTATCTATATGCACATGAGATATCTTCTTTCAATCCGGTGCTTTGAGGATTGGTGATGAGATCACAGCCTCTTTGAACATTTGAAAGGATTTTCCGCACTCTTTCGTCCATTCCAAGACAACGATCAAGGTGTAGAGAGGTTGGGCTATCACTGTCTACATGTAAATGAATCTATGATAGGACCCACAAACTCCCATAAAGGATTGGACCTCTCTTACGTTTCTTGGCTTTTGTAACTTCACTATTACTGTGATCTTGTCCATGTCCATGGATGTTCCATATTTTGATACTATATGAACAAGTATTTTTCCTTGTCTTACCATAAAGACACATTTTTCTAGGTTTAGACAAATCTTGTACAATCGCCATTTCTCGAAGACTAGCCTTGGATGTGGAATGCAGTCAAAAAAGTAAGCCTAAATGTATGCATAATTCATCCATATAAATCTCAAGTAATTTTTTGAGATATTCTGTGAAGGCAAGACTAGTTGATTAGCCTTTCAAATGTAGCATGCACACTAGTTAGCCCAAAATGACATGCCAACTTGGTTGTCTCCTAAGAAATTGTCTAAGAAGCTATAAGCTTCTTTTCTGGCCATGCATTCCCACACATGGTTTGTGATCAGAAGAGGGTAGTATTTTTGTATGCTAGATGTGTTTAGCTTCTTGAGATTGATGCACACACGTAGTTTTCTATTGTTCTTGGAGACAACAACAACAATAAGTGACACCCATTCAATGTGTTCATGAACTCTACTTCTCTTAGTTTATGTATCTCCTCCTTTATCTTCATCTAAATGTATCACTGTATCATTGTAAGGACATTAATATTGTCGTGTGGGTTTAGCATTCTATTTCACAAGGACTGTGTGTTGTCATACCTTTGGATCTATCCCTTTGTGGTCTTTGTATGACCTAGCAAAAACATCTCTATATTCATTCAAAGTAGTGATGGGGGCTTTTCACAAGCCAAGCTCCCATACCCCTCTTCTCTCGTCCCCACCCCATGAAAACCCCCTCTTATGGAGGGAGTGATAAAAGGCATTGGAAAAAGTAAGAAAAAAATAAAGTATGATTATGTAAATATATAAGAAAGGTAAAATAGGCCACCTCATGCGTGCGGGGTAGCCCATCCCCACCTTGCCTCTTTTTTCTTCACTGTTGCCCCGCCGGGTGTCCCTTTTCCTCTCCTCCACTCAAAAGGTCAACCCCCTCTCTCTTTCCCTTGTCCTTTCTCCTTTCTCTCTCCCCTCAAGCTACCCCATCCATCACCAATAATACATTCTAACTCACCAATAATGCACCCTAACTCACATGCCACTTATCCTGTCTTCCAAAACAGTATACCCCACCCCCCTTTTCTCTCTCCTATCATATCCCATGACCCAAATATCCCCCTCTCTCTCTAAAATTCCAAATATCTCTTGTCTTGTAGCCAAATGGCCTCCCCCACACTCACACACACTCAGTTTCACTGAAAAAGGTGCCCACATACCCATCCCCACCCAGTGGTTACCTGATTTTCTTGTGTTCACACACATCTGCACACAAATTCACCTCTGAACACACTCCCCTCTTGTAGTTACTTTATTCTCCATGTCACCTCTCTTTTTTCCATTCACCCATCTCTCTCTCTTAGTCTCTCTCTCATGAGACTGCTGTTGTGGCACATATACACACAGCCAGACAAGTGGGTCCCACAGTCACATGGCCTGTGTAGATAATGCTTTCTTCATTTCTAAATTCTAGAATTTCTCCCCCCTCTTACCCTATATAAAGAGGGTTCACCATCACACTACACACACACACCATCACCAAAGAGTACACTATGCACTGTGTGTCCCTAGTGCACACACACACACCCATACCATCACCATCACCGCAATCACCATGCTTGTCTTGAGCATGACCTCTACACCCTTGGCTATGGAAGATGAAGGGCAACTAAATGAAGGATGATGGCCATAACCCTCGTGCGAGTCTTCGCCATCAGCTCCCACCTATCATCCATGTGCTCTACCACTCTCTCCCTTCTCATTCCCCTACCCTATGCTCCCCATTTCATCGCCTTATTCTCTAAATAAAGCTTGAGGTTTTGTGAGTATGTTTTCTTGCAATGTTTTGTGCATGTGAGGTGTGCGGAATCGCCACCTAGTCTTGTGTTTGGAGTGAGCTTGTGTATGTGTGAAGGGTGTGCGGATTCGCCATCCTTTTGTGGTGCCTAAGTACTAAGCCGCTATACCCCCTCCCTCTCTCTCTCTCTCTCTCTCTCTCTCTCTCTCTCTCTCGATCTCATTCCCTTTCCTCTTCATCATTACTCCCAAGCATCCATCTCTCTTGGATGAAAACTTTGTTATGGTGGTGTGTTGTTTGCGTCCTAGCCGCTCAAGCTAGGTGGTGCCCCCTGTTTGCTTTACCGTGACAGGCTCGAGGCGCGCCATTCGGCCCCCCGGTGTTTTAGAGGCCGTCGGGGGTTCGGGGTTCGCTTTGCTCCCGTCATTTGGTGCCCCCACTTAGGAGGGCTTTCTAAGGCCCTTCAGTTTACAATGCTGAAAGTGACGCCCACTATCAATCATGGACAAATGGCTGAAGGAATTTCTTAACTGGAGGACGGAAGAAGAAGAGATGAAGGAGGCACTAGCCGCCATCATTGAGGTGCTACTGCCAAGCTGCAGTGTCGTCAGCATTCAAGAGGTAAATTCTCCATCTCGTGTCGCTCGTTCTAACTATAAATTGAGAGCATCAGGTGGGAGGTCGGTGAAGTGCCATCACTGTTGTCAACCAAGGCACACTGTCAATGAGTGCCACCAACGAAGGCAGCAAAAGGGCTGAAGTCATCTACATTGACATTCATCGCAAAGAAGTCATTCACATCAAGGAAGGGAAGCAAACGGTGAGACCTCTTTTCCCTAAAGAAACTACAGTCAAAGTTATAACTCCAAAGTGGCCTAGAGGGGCTGCTCGAGCCAAAGGCAAGGAGAAGATAAGCAAGTCTGGAAACACATGACCCCGAAGGGAGAAGCATCTGGCCAAGCAAGTGCTTCAAGCTCAGAAAGCCGGGTTGTACCCAGTTTGCCAAAGACAAAGTCATCCGAAGCTAAGCGGCGAAAGGTCACCTACCGATTTGCACGACGCATGCGAGTGCTACCAATCCACTTCGACAATCCGGAAGAAGAAGTGGTAAGAAGATTCCCATGTCCTAGAGAAGAGTGGTTCGGCTACTGCTCTCGCTGTTTTGGAAAGAGAGTGGAGGATCTTCCTCCTCTCCCTGTAAAACTTATCCTGAAGAATCTCTCTACCACGGGAGAAACCTAGTGGGCTGGGGACGAGTTGCAACTGAATGGAGTAGAATTCATGCAACACGCCGACTATGGAAATTACCTGCAATTGCTGTTAGCCAAGAGGCTGGGAGTGGTCAGACGTGTTGCCATCACCCCGTACGTGCTGAGAAATGAAGGAAAGGTAGAGCCCATGAAAGGAAACGACCTCTTGTGGATGTGCCGACTCATTAACACTGGCACAGTAAGAGTATAAGTAAGTATTTCATCCTCTGTGCATGATGGAAAATGGGCCAACGGCATTCCCATTCAGATTCTTGTAGCATATGCATGTGAATATCTATGTAGATAGGAAATTCTTCTACCAACAGAAGATCGTACACCTATTCGGTGCGGCGGTACTAGGAGAAATCCTCAATTCCCCGAACCCTATCATTCTCCCCATATTAGATTACCATCATTCCTTTAATGTTTCTATCTTTATCTTGTTTTAACCTATCCACCCCTCCTTGTAAAAAAAGCTGCTATGAGCCACTATTGTTAATGTAATGTTAAAAAAAAAAGAAAAAAAGAAAAAGAGGTTTGTAATTTCCTGAGTCACTACCATGGCAAGTGTTTCTTTCCCCACATTCAGTGGAAAGAAGGGAGAGGATCTCACCACCGACTTTTTGGATGATTTCGACATTGCTTGTATCGTCTCCAACAAAGATGACGACGCTTCACGACTTAGAATTTTTCCTCTATTGATGAAAGTAGAGGCCAAGTCCTGGTATAATGCATTGCCCCAGGCCACCAAGAATGCATGGCATGTGTTAATGGATGCTTTTGTAAAGAGGTTTGGTGGAGACACAACCTCGGAGAGGCTATGGCAGTTACTGACAGAATTAAAGCAGGGAGGCCTGCTGGAGTATGCCACCTACGAGTCTAAATTTATGGACTTATGGGAGAGATGGGTTGCCTTGCTGGAGGAAGGTGAAGGAGCGCCTAGTTTCCTAAAGAAGGACCGTTTCATTGCCGGTCTATGGTCGCCACTTAGAGAGAAGGTGAAGGGAAGGTTTCCTGCAACATATGAGTTGGCAGTCGAAGTAGCCCGCCTTAAAGACAAGAAGCTACGCATGCAAGCAAGAGTAAACGAGTCAGAGGAAACAAGCTCGGCCCAACCAACCCCAGTGACTGCAACAGCCAATCATAGAGTCCAACCACAGGAGGCATCAGAAGAGCAAGACCTACTGAGTCGCATCACCACCCAACTAGAGATTTTATCTGTGCATCTGGTGCAGCAAGGGCATACACCTAGAAGGAACCCAGAACAAGGAAGAGGACAACAAAGGCAGAACCTAGAGTACCATTGTTACAACTACGGGGAAGATGTCCGTGGAATTTACTACTGCCCACACCCGAGGAGGCAGAATTTGAATAGAGGGGGGAGACAGAATCAGAGCTCTCCACCAAGAACACCACGGCCACTCAGGCAACCAATCCCACCTATTCAAATCCCACCACTAGCGGTGCAACCACAGCTAGCCACACCAGTTCAACGCCAGTCACCAATGCAACCACCGCCACAATCACCACTTACAATCATCCTACGCCCACCATCAATTGGTACCCGCACACCAAGTATCATTGGTCTTGCAGAAGAGGTCAAGATGAAGGTAACCGAAGAAGGATCAAGCGAGAAGTTTATTCAAAGAACTGAAGCAGTGGAACAAGAGGTTAAAGAATCAAAAGATGCTACCCAGGTGGGGGAGGTAAGCCAAGAAAATTGTGTTACAAATGTGAGTACATCTTTAACCTTGAATGAAATAGGCACCAAAGAGATCAATCGACAACATTGGGCAGTAAGGGTAAGAATGTGTAAAGTGTTGATTAGGCCTCGTCAGAGTAAGAGGAATGCAAAGGGCATGAAAGATACAAGAGAAGAGGAAGACCAGCCTGCTAGCAAGGCTTTGCAGAATGTGGGCAACATATCAAGCAAAGGGGAGGGCTTTGAAAACGGAAGCCTGTGCACCAGCATGGACCTAGGACAGTGTAGCAAGCTAAAGAAATCTTGCATCAAGGCAGTTTCACTAGAGGACCATAATGAAGAGGTAAGTATGACTGAAGGTTTGGAGTTGGATATTTCTCCAGAGGCTTGGCAGCCGAGCAAGACTTTATTGTGTAGTGTTATAGACTTAGAGATGGGTAATGCCTCTATTCTACTAAAGGGTGTCATAAACTTGGAGATGGGTAATGCCTCCAGTTTATGTGAGGATGTTCAGAGTAAGTGTGATGATCAATATGTTGCCAACCTTTTAAGGATGTTCCAAACTCCTCCACAACACAGCATTGTGTTTGCATGGGATGCATCAGACCTATGGCTATGGCTAGCTACTCTAACATATAGAGAGAAGATCAGCATGGAGATAAGAGCAAAGGAGCCATGGATAGACAAAAGCCTAATAGAATGCAAGAATAAAGACCTCATTCGCAATTTGGTACAATTTTTTACAAATAGTGCATCCTCTCTTTGGAGAAAGGTAAGTGGATTACGCTTGTATTTAAGCCGCAAGGTAGGTGGCTTGCTATTAGCATCAGTAAAGGAAGCTGACATGTTTGAGCACACCCAAAAGAAGCATGATATGCTTGCAGTTTTTTCTAATGGTAGTAAGCAGGACTCTGAAGACAACTTGAGCCCACCACACCAACAAGGCGGCCATATATGGTGGATTCTTGGTACACTCTTGGGAATCATAATTTTTAGTTCTGTCTTTGCAGGAGCCAAGATGCTCATTTCCCCTCTCGCTACTCGTGGTTACAAATTTGATCCAATTTGGCATGCAAATTTTATTGTTCAAACACTGCAGACAATGATCCTATTTTTCACTTGGGATCCAGGAGGACACTGGCACAAAGTTCTGGAAGCCATGGGCTTCCCCTTTAATCAACCGACACTATTCCAAGGAACAAGCTATCACCCGGACCTATTACAGATTCATGAATATCCCAGAAATCTCACCAATGGCCAAATGGAATGGCTAGTTCAGAAGGTACCTCGATATCGGATCCTACAGCTAAGCGAAAGAAGAAACAGAGCTAGAGACATGAATGCCTCTAGCCAAAAGGGGAGGGCTAATGAAGGGGGCTTTTCACAAGCCAAGCTCCCATACCCCTCTTCTCTCGTCCCCACCCCATGAAAACCCCCTCTTATGGAGGGAGTGATAAAAGGCATTGGAAAAAGTAAGAAAAAAATAAAGTATGATTATGTAAATATATAAGAAAGGTAAAATAGGCCACCTCATGCCTGCGGGGTAGCCCATCCCCACCTTGCCTCCTTTTTCTTCACTGTTGCCCCGCCGGGTGTCCCTTTTCCTCTCCTCCACTCAAAAGGTCAACCCCCTCTCTCTTTCCCTTGTCCTTTCTCCTTTCTCTCTCCCCTCAAGCTACCCAACCCCTCACCAATAATGCATTCTAACTCACCAATAATGCACCCTAACTCACATGCCACTTATCCTGTCTTCCAAAACAGTATACCCCACCCCCCTTTTCTCTCTCCTATCATATCCCATGACCCAAATATCCCCCTCTCTCTCTAAAATTCCAAATATCTCTTGTCTTGTAGCCAAATGGCCTCCCCCACACTCACACACACTCAGTTTCACTGAAAAAGGTGCCCACATACCCATCCCCACCCAGTGGTTACCTGATTTTCTTGTGTTCACACACATCTGCACACAAATTCACCTCTGAACACACTCCCCTCTTGTAGTTACTTTATTCTCCATGTCACCTCTCTTTTTTCCATTCACCCATCTCTCTCTCTTAGTCTCTCTCTCATGAGACTGCTGTTGTGGCACATATACACACAGCCAGACAAGTGGGTCCCACAGTCACATGGCCTGTGTAGATAATGCTTTCTTCATTTCTAAATTCTAGAATTTCTCCCCCCTCTTACCCTATATAAAGAGGGTTCACCATCACACTACACACACACACCATCACCAAAGAGTACACTATGCACTGTGTGTGCCTAGTGCACACACACACACCCACACCATCACCATCACCGCAATCACCATGCTTGTCTTGAGCATGACCTCTACACCCTTGGCTATGGAAGATGAAGGGCAACTAAATGAAGGATGATGGCCATAATCCTCATGCAAGTCTTCGCCATCAGCTCCCACCTATCATCCATGTGCTCTACCACTCTCTCCCTTCTCATTCCCCTACCCTATGCTCTCCATTTCATCGCCTTATTCTCTAAATAAAACTTGAGGTTTTGTGAGTATGTTTTCTTGCAATGTTTTGCCCATGTGAGGTGTGCGGAATCGCCACCTAGTCTTGTGTTTGGAGTGAGCTTGTGTATGTGTGAAGGGTGTGCGGATTCGCCATCCTTTTGTGGTGCCTAAGTACTAAGCCTCTATACCCCCTCCCTCTCTCTCTCTCTCTCTCTCTCTCTCTCTCTCTCTCTCTCTCACTTGATCTCATTCCCTTTCCTCTTCACCATTACTCCCAAGAATCCATCTCTCTTGGATGAAAACTTTGTTATGGTGGTGTGTTGTTTGCGTCCTAGCCGCTCAAGCTAGGTGGTGCCCCCTGTTTGCTTTACCGTGACAGGCTCGAGGCGCGCCATTCGGCCCCCCAGTGTTTTAGAGGCCGTTGGGGATTCGGGGTTCGCTTTGCTCCCGTCAGTAGCTATCATTTCAACCTCGATCTTCTTCCAGTGCGAAATCTTCAACAACGTAGGCAAGTTTTCGTTCTTCCCTAGGTTCTGTCGAATCAATCTTCTTTGCATTACCATCAAAAAATGACTAATTTGGAGCCGTTTGCTGCCAAGTTGGGACTACTACTTCTCTCTAGGTGACTGTGTACTTCTTGTCATAATAATCAATATCTAATTCTCCTAAATGATTTTCTCATATTAAACTGATCATTTAAGGTGGAGAAGTGCCAAGGGAGAAAAAGCTAGAATATTGGTTAAGCCAGCAGACCGGCCACAGTAGGGATCCAAAGGAGGGAAAATAGGGATCCAAAGGGGGGGCCATCTGCAAAAGAGCCATGTGCAACAATGGGCTAAAAAGACCCTAAGGTTCAGCCCATTAAGACTTCCAAAATGCTAAGGTTCCAAAATTCAAAGGTTGTGTCCAAAGGTCAACCCTAGGGAAAATTGGATGCTTTGTGTGTGCCTTAAAAGTCTTTGCACATCCCTACATGGGAGGAGGCGAGCCCCAAAGGTAGGGGATGAGAGAGAAATCCACACACACACACACACAAGCTCCCTTTACACAAAGGGAATGAGGGACACATGTCAGCTCCCTAGGCCAGATGCCCACAAGGTGTGCCCCATTCCTATTGGAAGACCCTTGAAGTGGACCAATGAGAATTAAGCTAGAGTAAATGTAGTTTAATTAATTTAAAAACATTTAATAAAAGAAACCAATAAGAATTAAGTCTCCTAGAAGACTATTGGGCAGTCTCCCAAAGGGTCCAATGAGCATTCAGAAGCCCCATGGCTTGCCTGATTTCTATTGGCCAGGAGACAAAGGGGTCCAATGAGAGTTTAGTTTAATTATTTAATTACCTAAAGCTCTCACAAAAGGGGAAAGGGGGACACATGTCAGAAGGCTATCACTTATGCTTCTTAATACCTATTGGCTTGACTTGGGGAGGTCCAATGAGGCAAAAGCCAGACCAAATTAGCAGCTAGGGCTCGCCCAAGAGAGAGAGGGGGCTGATTTTTGCTTGGCATTGACACACACACACTCACACTGGACCATGTGTGAAGGAAGAATACTCTATCTCCTCCCAAGCTTTAATGGAGAGCTCATCACCTACTCCAAGCTCGTGAGATAGAAGCCTACATCAACACTCTCTTGGCATGTGGATGCAAATCCAACCAAGAGACAAGCTTCAATGCATGCTCATCTCCTCTACCAAGCTAATTACTAAGCTAAGCTATGCTAATATGAGTGATTATGTGAGGAGATGTACATCTTTCTCGTAAGATACTCCTTCTTTCTCTCAATCTACTCTCATACCCTGCTAGCTCTCACCATCTTCAAAGGTGTGTGAGGTCTTGGGTCTGAGAACGGGGATAATTCAAGTTGTGTTTGATTAAGTGTTTTGCTTGGTGTATGAAGCTTCCATCTTCATTGCACTAGCTAGTCTTGAAGGAACACAAAGAATTGTATTATACAATGTCTCTCTTGATGGGAGAAACCATAATACAAAGCCTTTTGGAGGGGGGACCGGCTCCATGCAAATCCGGTCCTCAACTGTTGTCAATAGCTTAATTTCTCTCTCTTTTGAAAGTATTGTCGATGCTATCTAACTAGGTGTTATGCTTTTTGTTGCTCTCTCCACCCAAGCACTCTTGTAATTCTCATTAGGAATCTATTCTAATGAAATGCCCACTATGTTCATGCTAATTTCCGCTACACATAAGTTATTAGGCCATTAAATGTTACATTGGTATCAAAGCTCAAGGTTTCTCTTTTCTTGCTCAAGAAGGGAGGTCCTCAAGCTAGCTACAAATGGTTGGTATTATTAACTGCCTGTGAGTAAGTAGAATAGGGATTTTTCAGCCTTGCAGTACGCCTGCCTTTGTGCAGTTAACGGGGCATCATCGTCGAGAGCTATGGTCTTAATAGTGGAGTCCTACGGGGCTTGCCTACGGCTTAACCACTATTGAGCTATTAGAAGCTTGACAGGAGCCGGTGCTGTCTTGGTGTCGAAAGACCCTCTCTTCTATTCCTTGCAATTAATGGTATTCGAGCCGCGGGTACAGTAGCTTGAGTGCTTTTTCTAAAGGGGTAAAGAGGAGTAGCAACTAGGGCTTGAAGTGCCAAAGTAAACCTAAAAAGTTTACACCTAAAAGTTGTTAGAATGGCTGACAATAGTAAAGAGAGTGAAATTAATGTTTATAACTTTGATTTTGCTCATGAGCAAGCTACTAATGATGCTTCAATGCTTGTTAACTATCTTGTTTCTAGGCTTCAACAAGCCATGGGCAATCCATCTCTCCAAAGTGAAGTGCAACGGCAGCTCCGTGCTCACGGGATTCTCCAAGCTCATCACCATGACGAGAGAACACCTAGGAAGCCTCCTAGTGAGACTACCAAAAGAGGTCTCTCTCCGATTCGGGAAGAAGAAGAGAATCCATATGAAGGGCTCAAGAATTTACTTCTTGATGATGCATCTCCTTCCCAAAGGAGAACTCAAGAGCCTCCACCAAAGGAACGAGAAAGAAGCGAGTCTCCCGCCACCTCGGTGGAGATGGCTCCACGAAGACGGCGGGCTAAACGCTCTCCATCACCACCAAAGCGGAGAAGACCATCGTATTCTTCTCCTCACCACAATTCAAAGAGGGATGATAAAAAGCAAGAGAAGAAAAAGGCGAGAAAGAGGACACCCTCTTCTCCATCTTCTTCATCCTCTTCCTCTTATGAAAGCTATGGTGAAGACGACAAAGATCAAGACAAGAAAAAGGCGAGAAAGAGGTCACCCTCTTCTCCACCTTCTTCAAATTCTTCACCTTTTGAAGAAAGTGATGGTGCAATTTTTGAACCATCAAAAAGAAGAGGCCATAGGAAATCCTATGCCGCATGGAAGAGGTCGTCCAAGCTGAAGAAATTCAAAGAGGGAGGGAAGAGCATCTCTTTCCTTACCTATGATGGCACCTTCAGTGCTACGGACAAAGTCTTGGCCTTTATCCAGCAATTCGATGCGGCGTTTGGAGATGAGGGCTTCACGCAGTCCTCTAAGCTACGCCATGTAACTATGCACTTTCAAAAGTCCGCCAGACAATGGTGGTCTAGCCTACGAGCCAACGGTGAAGCTCCACGAACATGGAAGTCTTTAAGAGCTTCCATTATGAAGCTGTTTTTGGCCACCGATGCCAAAGACAAAGTACTCACCGAATGGCGAAGCTTAAAGCTCTCTCCCAATGAATCCATCCACAAATATGTAGACAAGTTTTGGGACCTACAACTCAAAGCCACTGTCTTCAAAAAGTTGGATTTTGGAGAGCAAAAGCAACAATTTTGTGCGGGCTTAACCGAAGAAATGGCGGAGTATGTCAACTCCCAAAGGCCACGTACCATATCGGTGGTAATACACCATACTATGGTGGCCTCTCGAATCAATTTCCAAACGGGGGGTAAAAGAAATAATAAGCCCCCGGAAAACAAGGGTTCCAATGAGCCTAAGGGGAAGGATAATGTCCAAAAGTCTCCTAAGGGAAATTCCAACAAAGCTAAAGAGAAGGGAGTTTACAAAGGAAAGAATAAACTCTCTCCTGAAGAGCTTGAGCGTCATCGTAAGGATAACCGGTGTTTCAAGTGCGGCGAACAAGGGCATGCGTACCGCGCTTGTCCCCAAAAGAACAACCACCAAGATCCTCCTAGAGCTTCTTTGGTTGAAATCCAAGAGGAGGAGATTCACCAAACTCACCACAAAGGATCTCCTCTATGCCATGCTTGGGGAAAGGTAAGAGAACATGATGATTTTATTCTCTTTGACCCTGGTTCTACTCACAATTTCATATCTATGAAGTTAGCCACCAAGCTAGGCATACAATCCTATGAGATGGGAGATATCCTACCCGCAGACAGTGCCTTCAAGGGGCAAGAAGCTTCAGTCACTCCCTTAATCGGGAAATTGAGGCTTCATGTCCAAGGCTATGTGGACAAAGAGGACTTCTTTATCTCTCCTCTCAAGCATGAAGATGTAATCCTAGGGGCACCATGGTTTGACCGCCTGGCTACCGATGTTAAATTTTCTGAAAGGAGAATCTCCTTTAAGTTCAGGGAAAAAGACATGTATATAGATGCTAAGGATATGGGTAACACCATCCCGAACCTAATGCTTTAGCAAAAGAAAATAAAAGCAACCAAAAGGAATTAGAGTTATCCAATTTTCTCAAGGGGTTTCAAGATGTTTTTATTGACGACATCCCTTGTGAGCTACCTCCTAAACGAGGTAATGATGACCATGCAATTGAACTTCTTCCAGGAAGTTCACCGCCTAACAAACCTCCTTATAGAGTTTCTCAAGCTCAACAAGAGGAGATTATGCGGCAAGTGCATGAGTTAGTTGAGAAGGGCATGGTTAGGCCTAGCTCATCTCCATTTTGCTCACCTGTGCTATTAGTGCAAAAGAAAGACGGCACATATCGTATGTGTGTCGACTATAGAGCACTAAATAGGATCACTATCAAGAATAGGTTTCCCGTTCCACGGGTAGAAGACCTATTTGATAAGCATTTGAATCTCTTTGATCTCTTCATTTGGAAAGTCTTTTGGCTCAATTGATAATCATGATAAGTATGATATCATAGTCATTTTCATCACAAAATTTTGCAGGGGTATCCTCTGAGGTGCATATATCCAAAGTTGCCAAAGGATATGGCTCCATTCCAAAGGTTCAAAACATATACTTTGGGAATGGCACGGGTATGTAAGCCTCATCTTCAAATGGGTCGAACAAACAATCCCTCCTCATTTACACTTTATTGTTCGAATTCCCTTGTACATCCAAACTGCACTAATTAGTGTGTGTAATTAATGTGTAAAGAACACATGCACTAATTAGTGTGTGTGTGTGTGTGTATGCATGTGTATGCATGTGTGTGCATGCGTGTGTATGAGTGTATGCATGTGTGTATGCGTGTGTGTGTGTATGCATGTGTGTGTATGCGTGTGAAAAAATTAAAAAAAATAACAAAAAAACTTACATGGAACCTGGAGCCCTTGTTGGGAGAGGGTAGGAGAGGGTAGGAGAGTGGAAGAGTAGAGATGGTGGAGAGTAGAAGAGTAGAGATGGAAATAGAGCTCAAGGTTGTGAGGTTCGCGCTCTCGGCTTCTGTGGAGAAGACGATGAAATTCAAATTTTAGGGCTTTGAACTTCGCCGGGCACGCAGGTGCCCCTATTTATAAAAAAATTTGAAAATTGATTTGCCGCTCCTATTACCACGAGCATTACCGCGTGCCTTACCGCGGCGCAAATTCGGGCCATATACACAGAGGGCCACGTTCTGACATTATTATTATTGATCCTCAAAATCTATTGGTACTATGTTTTTTATAAACTATATATAAAATGAAAGTATTCCTAGTACTTTGAAAATGACATTTTTACCTAAAAGTTTAATTTTTACTTTTTACTGATATTTTATTAACATTCTTTGGTAATTTGATTTTAATTAGTGTATGTAATTTATTAATGTAGGTTGCTTGGGATGATTTTGGCCCGTCCACTGAACCAGATAGATCACGGTGGTTGGCCGAGCGATTACCATGCCCATGCGTCGGCGGTGCAAATGCGCCATTGCTCGACTTCGACGGATATGCTTGAGCCATGTAGAAGATTATGGACTATGGGACGATCCTCGCAAGTGTGCACGAATGGAAAAAAACGATCCGCGAATTGTAGCGGCTATTGACGTCACCCCTCATTGGCGTGTGGTTGGTGGAGGAGGGGAAAGGAGGGTGGAAGAGCACATGCGCCAGGAATCCATTAGAGAGGGAGGAAGCACATCAAATCAGCCAAGTACTGCTGCTCCCTCTTATTCGAGTGACCACATCCCATCTCCTTATGTGGATGCAGAAGACGACCATTTGCATAGAATGGTTGAGGATCTCTTTGCACGAGAGGAGCAGCATGAACCAGAGTGTGCATGCGAAGAAGCTTCCGAAAGAACGAGGAGTGAGATACTCGATTCGACACACACCGCACTATATGATAGATGCTCTTATTCCATTTTAAGGGCATCTCTCGAAGTCCTTAACCTTCAGGCGATGTTTGGATGGAGCAATGCTAGTGTCGATGCACTTTTGAGGTATGTATACAGATTGTGAAGGATGCTTGTGGAGTGCATAAATTAGCTTCTAATGTACTTTCTTCTTGTGATAGGTTGCTAGGAAAGATGCTGCCAGTTGGAAATCACATGCCAGAGAATAGACGAAAAGCCCGCGAAGTGGTGACTGCATTAGGGATGGATTATGGTCGCATTCATGCTTGCGTGAACGATTGTGTCCTCTTTCGTAATGAGCATGCCGATTGTGACACATGTCCATCGTGCAGGGAGCTTAGGTTGAAAGAAGGAATGCAGAGCAACAGAATTCCACGTAAAGTTTTGAGGCCTCGCATCCAACACATGTTTAGATTGAAGGGTACTCAATCTTCTTGTCGCTCCCCTATTGGGCTTCGTTGAAAATTCAGCACTTATTGGACCCTATGCATGTATTCAAAAATGTTGGGCAAGCTATATGGGATCACATAATTGGCAAGAAGGATTCATTGGGTGCTAGGGAAGATTTAAGAGCCATTAGACGTCTCCCCCCTTTAGCCACGCCCCGCATGGGGGAGCGGGGAAAGATGATTCTCCCAAAAGCATCGTGGATAATGTCAAAGGCAGACCAAGAGCGGACAAAGCAAGTTATTGTATCCATCAGAACTCCAACGGGATATATGCGGTCACTCAAAAGTACTTTCACAAAAACCAAAAAGGGTGGCTCCACTCAATGGTATGGATTGAAATCCCATGATTGGCATAAAATCCTTCAGGTAAGAGTAGAACAGTTTGTGGTGTCTATGTGTCCTTATATATAGGTTGACATTCACTAAGATGTTTTATTGTTTGTAGTTTGTACTTCCCATAACTATTAGTGGTTATGGGGACACTAAGGTGAAGGCTGCAATATTCAAAATGGGTGAGATTGTGAGGTAATGGGGTTTTTTCAAGTACTATATCATGTTGTGCATTCATGAACTTTGGAATTTTTTTTCATCTACTATATAATGTTTGCCCTGTAGATTTGTGAGCTCCAAGGAGATAGAAGTAGAAGCCATACCAGTAGCCCATCAGCTAGCAGTAGAGGCAGTGTGTGCTATTGAGGATGCATTCCCACTTACAATCCTTGTTAGCCAAATACACCTATTGCTTCACCTTTGTTGAGGAGATTGCCATTTGTGGGGTGGTTCACTCTAGATGGATGTTCTTCTTGGAGATATTCTTGAAGACTTTAAAGGATTTTGTTAGATTGAGGTCACAACCAGAGGTATGCAAAATCAATACAATATAGATAGCATTTATACGCTATGGAGTTACTAATAAAATATGTGGTTTAAATGTTTTCAGACGAGCATGGCAGAAGGTTGGGTGGTGCAAGAGGCATTTGTGTATGTCTCATAGTATCTCATCACAGTGGATCCATCATTGTCTCGTCTGTGGAGTGAAGAAGAGGATCCTAGGAAGCACTCAACCATTCCCAATGGAAAAGGCTCACTCTTGGTCATGGATAGAGAGTTTCATGCCATAGACAACAACTACTCTTTACTCAATGCCACTATCATGACCAAATGGGTCAATATGTACTTGGAAGCCCGCGCAGCTAGAGAAAGGGATAGAGATGCATGGAAGAGGTCCCATGGAGGTAGACGTGCATCTCCTTTTCCTAAAGAGCTTGCAAAATATCCTGATTTGATTCAAGTAGAGTGGATCCATAATGCCATGACCAATGCCAAAGCACAAGGAGAACAAATAAGCCCTAAAGAATGGGAGTATGCGCGAGGATGCTTGCGCAAGGTGAGTGTGTATATGTTATGTATGCATGTCTGCAAATCACTTAATGAAATGCGATGTAACCTCTTATGCATTGTGATTGCAGGGTCTCATTTTCAACTCCATTTGGTTCGAAGGCCGACATTTTCGCACCCGCAAGATAGATGAGCGTCGGACCACTAATGATTGTGGCGTGATGGGAAACTTTGACACAACAACAGATGAGGTCAGATATTGTGGTACTATAGAGAGAATAATCAAAGTGGATTTCAGATCTCTTCACAAATTCCTCTTTGAGTGCCGATGGTTTGCGGGTGAGGTCAAAAGACATGAAAATGGGCTCATTATGGTGGATTCCACCCAATTCCATCGGGGAAAATTTGACAACTTGGTGTATCCTAGTAGTTGCGAGCAGGTAATTTAGGCTATGTGAAATTAACTTAAATTAAAAATTTAAGTTATGTATATCATCTTATTCTTTGTGTGTGACGTACAGGTCTTTTTGTGCCATGTATATATCAAACAAGACTTTGGTATGTCATTCTCGTCACGGCGCGGGGTAGATCTATCTTTGCAGAGACGGACATTGAGCCAGTATTGATCCCATCATACCATCACCACAAGATGCAGAGGAAGATGTAGTAGAAGTTGAAGAAGGTCAGCCAAACCTTGCAAATAGTCATCTTGAGGAGGAGGAAGAGGGACAAAGCGATGATGATTCTACAGGAGGTAATGGAGAGGAGGAAGAATCTCTAAATATGTTTATTGATTTGTATACTATGGGTTTAAATATGGATCCTAGTGCTTGTAGAGATCTTATACAAGATGAGAATTAATAAAACTCTCCATTCTTTCACTTGGTGTAGTATATGATTAATTTGCAAATGTTTCGTTATGTGCTTATGAATAGTATTTGTAATGGTTTTGTTGTGAGTTCAATGATTTATGTGTAGAATGTTTAGAGTGAAAGAGAGATTAAGTGAAGTGAGCAAGCATTCTGGAGAGTGTAGGAGTTGTAGTGTGTAAATACATTTTGAGTTGTATTGAATTTAAATGGAAACCCGCGGGAGAGGGAGGGGGAAGGGGGTCCAGTCTTAGCGGTAATGTGCACGGCAATATTCGGGAAATGCATGCGGTAATATTTGCGGTAAAGTGCCGCTTGAGCATCAAAAGGATTTTCTCTCCTCATTTTGAATTCCTCTCTCTTGTTTTGCGGTAATGGCCCGCGGTAAACACCACGATCTCTCATAGTGGAGGGGGAGCTCGCCATTGAGGGAGGCGTGTTCACACAGTACAGTGCAAAGTTGAAGGAGCTGGAGTTACCCACGATTGCGGTGATGGCAAGATCCTCCCTAGGGGATAAGCTGCAATGGGTGAAGACATTACAAGAGCAGGGTGAGATTGTTGTTGTGACCGCTGATGAGATTTATGCTCTTGGCATAGCTGATATTGGTCTATCCATCGGGGTGCAGGGGAAGCAAGCTAGGTGTCAATGAGTATGCCCAAATCATTATCATGGATGATGATTTTGCAACAGTGGTAAAAGTGGTCCAATGGGGCCAATTTCTGATCCGCAATGTGCAGAGTATCATTCAGGTCATGATAACTCTGAATGCAGCGATGCTTGCAGTCAGCCTGGTAGCTGCCGTATTTTCAGGTGTGGTGTTGTTTATTGTGGTACAAATGCTATGGATGAGTCTCATCTCCTATGTACTGCTACCTGCTGCGCTTGCCACCAAGCGCCCAACAAACAATGACCTTCTAAGGAGCCGAATAGGCCACAACGAGCCATTGATCTCGAAAGAGATGCTGCAGGCCATCTTGATGGAGGTTTGCTATGAGGCAATTGTAGTTTTGCTGCTATTTTTTAAAGGGAAGCAGGTGATAGAGCTTCTCTCTACAGGTAAACAAGATGCAGAGATGATCACCAGCACGCTAATGTTCAATGCCATGGTGTGCTGCCAGCTCTTCAGTGCATTGCGCACGTACAGTCTCAAGAGGCAGTCCATGCCTCCTGCACATCCGCAGTAACCTTGTCTTTGTTGGGATCATAGTCACCATCGTGGTCTTGCAGGTAATACTGGTTGAGTTTTTGAACAGCTTTGCCTCCATGACCAAGCTGGGCTGGCGTTACTGGCTACTCAGTGTAGCCATTGGGAATCGAGTTGTCATACTAGGGATCGCCCTGGACCGCATGCTATAGCTAGCTTGAATTCATGGCATTGATCAGTATATATCCAAATGTGAGCATGTATATATATAACTTAAGATGATGTGGATATGGCCTCCAAATCTTGATTAAGATTTATATGTTCCAAAACGTGTGCATGTATATATATACAGAAAAATACACTACTTATGCATGTAGTGCAAGGACAGCCACGAGACTAAGTGACACACAAATTATGATCTGGTTTTTTTTTGGGGGGGAAGGGGTTGGGGGGGGGGGGGGGGGGGGGGGTTCGACGGTCTGGAAGTGGGAGGTGGGATCTCGAGTCGGGCGAAATGGAACCCAGACAGCACAAAATTTCGAGTCTACATTGATCGGTTTTAATCTCACCACCTCACGGCCCAAGTTTTCGGTCACATGGGTTAGCCAACTCACCCACACATACGTGTTGTTTTTAGCCTTGTGTTTATGATGTATTATGCTTAAAAACATGCATTGTCCAGGTTTAGGGTTTAGGGGGTCCAATTTGTGCCCGGGTTTAGTTTTAATAGGACTATTACGGCTACAGTTACATAAAATTTTGGATATGGACTTAGTAACCATGGATCCCCTCACCACTCCGCATTCAATTTTGTGTGTTACTTAATTTTGAGGGGACAGCAAGGACACTAAGAAAATGTTGAATGGAAAAACAAGAAAAAAAAAACATTAATGTATCATTGTGGAGTTGACCCCTCTTTTATATGGACATAAAAAGTCTTTTGACTTTCGGACTTTTCATTTCACCCTTCACTTAATGCACTTGATGTTTTGAAAGTTTTTTTATTTTTCTGAGATTGGAGAGACCTAATGGGACATACTACTAGCTATTGGCTACTATTTGAATCTCATTAATTAATTTGTCATAGATATTCGGTCCCTATAAACCTTTTTAAGCTTTTCTAACCTTACACACAATCAAGGGGTTGTTCCCATGATTCATCATCTACCCTCGTCTTCGTCGACCAGAGATGACGACTCTGATTCTTGGCCCTATTGTGCATCCACTGCCGCCTTGGCACAACAAGGCTTCCTCTCTATCTGCCTTGCCTCTCACACACACCATTGCTCACCCATGACATCAATTTTGCAGCTATAAAGTTATGACCTCTCACTTGCGAGAGTGCGACCACACCTCGACCACGAGTTCTGCACCCCCATCCCAACCCCCCCCCCCCCCCCCCCCCCAACACACACACACACACACACACAGAAGGCTCACCATCCCTCCCTTGCACAGAAAAAAACACACAAACACACACACAGAGAGGATTCTTCCAATGCCCCTCCTTTTGGCTGCATGTTTTCCAACCCCTGCATCTTTCTGAACAGCATGGAAGCGGTCCCTCAGCACATCGTTCACCTGTGATCCCACCTACACCCCTCCAATCTCCTACGTCCCTCTCCTGAGTCGACCTGATGCGCCGCCCACACAACAAAAGAAATCTACTCAACATCGCATTGCCTGTAAATCAAAAAAATCCCTTGCAGCTCCCGACATACTCTATCTCTTCTCGACGTGGCATGTGTGCCTTTTCCACCACCTTTCCCTTTTGCTTTTCTCTTTCTCTCAACCCAAGGATCTTTCAATATTCCTTTTAATTGAACTTAAAAAGAACGTTTTGGGCACCCTAGCTCTATTTTCGCTTTTTAGTACATAGAATCTTGCCAAGATGCTTTAAGATCTCCAACCCACTCACGATTCAAAACCATTTCTAACTTCAACTCTAATTTTGTAAGATTTGACCTCATCACGTAGAGAATTAGGTTCAAGCTTAACCACTAGGCTACATGCCTACGGTGCCCTTAACCATTAAAAAAACAATACCCCCCCCCCCCCCCCCCCCCTCCCTTTCTTTCCCTTCGGCCTTCCCTTTTCCTTTCTTCCCTCCCTAAACTAATTAATGGGTTCCCTTAAAAACAACATTTTGGGGACCTACTGCGCTCCAAAATAATCTAGACGTAAGTTTGCTAGACTTTGAGGCTAAGTGCAAAACCATGTATTTATTCCTTAGAATTATAGTGTTTTTCTCAACAAAATTTTTTAAAAAGGGTCTTACTTAATGCTTGATTTGCATCTAGCAGGCGGATCCCATATCCTAATTGATAAGGCCAACACAAATTGAAAAACAGAATTTCAAGCTTTACATATTCTTCTAGATGATCTCCTTGCCTTGGTATGAACCACAAACCAAGACCCTTTGGTTGTATCATAAGTACGATAGAGATGGCTACAAGAGCTATGGAGTGAGGTGAAAGAGGCCACAAATGGAACTCAAATGCTCAACTTTGCATTGTACCATGAGTTTGATGCCATTCAAAGAATGTAGAAATGGATCTAACTAATGTCTAGATATGGAGACCCAAGGTCTCAAAGATCGGAACAATCATAAGATCAAACCTTGAGAACTTTACCATCCTATCTAGGTAAATATGAGAATGCGTCAATGGTCAAGAAGCTCCCATCTCAATGGAGAGCCATGCCATAATCAATGAACTTGAGTAACATTCGGGAACTGATGGAAACATAAGTCAAGTGCACTATGCTTCTAGCACATCTCCTAAAACTTAGATCATACTTATGGAAAGATGTAGGGAGAAGTCTTGAAAAAATGGGAATAAAATGTGATGTACCTTCTTTGAAAAAAAAGTGGAAGAACGAAAGAGAGAAGACTTAAAACGAGTATCCATAAACAAACTCAGTCAAAACTGCAAAGGAGAAGATGTAAACACACAGCCATATTAGACAAGGAAGCAGCCATAGCAACCAAGGAGATATGGGAAAAGTGGGAAAAGCAGGAAATCCAGAAAACAAGAATCAAGTTATAATTGTCAAATAGCTACATTGAGGAGACACTTGGACTACTCAAAAAGATAATTGTGACTTCTTGTGGCATAGAACACGAGCATACATTTTCCATTGTAGGCTTCGGAAAGAGGTTAACATATAACATCATTCTTGGCAGGCCCTTTCTGCACCAATTACAATTAATTTAAGACTGGGCTATGATTACATCTACCTATGCCAAGAGGGTGACATAACGCGCATAAACACAAGAGCCCAGAGCTATAGGAATGTAGCCAAGGCACCCATAAAGGATTATGAATCGACCACCCATGTAGCTTTAGACAAACCATCATGGAAAGATGCTAAAGCACCTCTTTCAAATTTGCGCCACGGTAATAGGTGCGGTAATAAGCGCGGTAAGGCACGCGGTAATGCTCGCAGTAATAGAAGCGGCAAATCAATTTTCAATTTTTTTTATAAATAGGGGCACCCGCGTGCCCCGATAAGTTCAAAGCCCTAAAATCCAAATTTCATCATCTTCTCCACAGAAGCCGAGAGCGCGAATCTCACAACCTTGAGCTCTACCTCCATCTCTACTCTTCTACTCTCCACCATCTCTACTCTTCCACTCTCCTACCCTCTCCCAACAAGCGCTCCACGTTCCATGTAAGTTTTGTTGTTATGTTTTTTGATTTTTTCACACGCTGTCGAGAAATTTGCGGTCTTGCCAGGAAAGCACCGGGCTTATGGCTGTGAGAGTTTGTGAGAGAAGTCAACAAAAACTATATGAAGGAGTTAAACCATAGATGCCATGAAGACTAGGGTTTGGACAAAAGTGCAATCAAAGAAGACTTACTCTTTCTCTCTTGCACTCACACACACAAAGAAAGAACACAAAAGAGAATGTCAAAACAATACGAAGATGAAAACATCAAGGCTATGGTCATATCGTATCATGGGTAATATGAAAGGGTTAATGGATGAGTTAATGGCATTCAATCTTGGCTGACCAAATAGGCTACGAATTGTTCTTTGGAATTGTAGTTTTTTGCTTACCATAATATATATATTTTGTCTAGTGATTGGAATTAATTGTGTGTACAAATCCTCTTGGTTCATAGCAAGATAACTACGCTTACATCAAAAGAAAAATTATAGTCTATGAGAAGTAGTATGATGGGATCCGGTGATAGAAGTATTTCATTGAGCCTTTCAGGGCCGAAGAGAAACACTATACGTTGTTGAAAGTGTATTTTATGGCTAATCCATACGTTAATTCTAATAGCTTGTACAGAGTGAAAGCGATAGAAATGATCATCATGTGGGTTATTCATCTTGGATAGTATGTGAGAAATGTAGATATGAGAGAAGTGAAGAGATGAGAAGTTTCCCTCCCAAGCCCTATTCTTGCCCGTAGGCAATAAGGATACTGCGGGGAGAGATGTACCTATAGCAAAGAGAACCTAGAGAGGATGAATTACTAAGAATGAGAGAGATAGGTTTGGTTAAGGAGATGAGATTAGATACATATATATATGTTGGATTAGAGATGAAAATGAAAACAACAAGAAATCAAGAAAACATCAATGTAGAGCACATCTTACTTAAAACCCTTCGGCACCATTATTGATGGGAGAGAGAAGAAGAGAGGAGAATTCAATGTTGATTGATACGCCAAGTACAACACCTTCTTTGATTAGAGTTGATCTTCCAAGGATAGCGTACAAGAATGGCTAGTCTTCCTCTAGGAGAAAGTGTAGACTTGGGCTTATGTTAATGGGGCTAAGTACAATTAGGCATTAGTACTCACTCCCTCAAGAATTCCTCTCATCAATGGCTTGAATGCTTGAGTTCCTTTTCAAGGAAGAAGAGGTCCCCTTTTATAGGTAAAGGGAACCCCCAAGGGTTTACACGAGAAGAGAGGAGCCAGTGTGAATAGGAATTGGAAAAGTTGGAAATGAGTTGTCCCTGCATGATGTGGGCAGACTTGGGTCCAGTATTTTGATCATATCTCCTCAACCGTGGCTCCAAATAAAAAAGTAAAAATATGGGCAAAAACTTCAGCTCATTAGCTACGATTTTGCATTTTAAAATTATTTTTCCCCTGGTCCTAAGGTAGCATAGACTTTCATTTAATTCCAAAGGACACCTCATGCCATATGAAATCATGACATTGCTCCTTGACAAAGTTTTGTAATCATGCTTGTAATAATGCATTACAATAAGTGTATCTTTGAAATCATGCCACCCAGTGTCCCACTAGGATTTGATTCCCTCCTAGTAGCTATTTTAAAAAAAATTATAAGAAAAGTATAAAAAATACATAGAATATATATATATTGGAGTTTACCTTAGATATAGGATCTAGCTAGGGTGTGAGATGATAATGAGATAGTATAAATAAAGAATCAATGCTTTTTGCGCCAAGTTAAAGAGGCGGAGCTATTGAGCTTTTCCCATAGTATTTTCTGATGGTAAAGTAAGGATAGGTTACCCTTGAGAAAAATAAGAGGATGAGATAGAAGGCTTATTATTATACTTAAATATGCATATGTACATTATAGGAAAGACAATTATGTATCTAAAAAGTTACAAGATAGATCTTGTAGCATGTGTTCCCACTATGTACATGTCACAGCACGATATCCACCCCCTCTAAACCTGCACATCCTCCGGTATGGGCCACATTATTTCTTTGTAAGATCAGCCCTCTTGTACATCTTCCTTGCTTTCTTCTTCACTGGATGATTCCAAATCTTCATCTTCACTTTGATCTTTACCTATGGTTTGCTCTTCTTCCTCATCAACATCTTCTGGATCATTGTCTACTCTTCTCTTAAACATTTTGATCCTTTTTCCTGCGATGGGAATCTTTACTTCTGTACCATCTAGTTCAGACAAGCTGTAAGTAGCATTTTCATACACATGCTTTACAACATACGGTCCAAACCATCTTTTTGAAAACTTACGCATGACTGTGTGCTGCTTATGAGTCTTACCATACACCGAGCGACATTTTTCGACAGAACTAAAATCCGAGCGAATATTTATATGGCATGGGCCTAGTTGTTAAGCCCTCTTCTCCATGCGAGAGAGAGAGAGAGAGAGAGAGAGAGAGAGAGAGAGAGAGAGAGAGAGAGACAGAGAGAGAGAGAGAGTTAACAGTACTCTTGAGTGAAAAGAGCAATTTGTCTTATGTCTATGTCACACTAGGGTTGGGAAGCAAAGGCCACGCGGAGGTGGTAGCCAATCATTTGCAGATGAAAAGGAAAGATTTAGCTCCATCCCATGTCAAAGGGATGGCCTTGCACCCTTGGCCAAGTTTTCAAAGTAGTGGCAAAAAACACAAAGTACACGTGGGAGTTCATTTTAGAGGCGTTGAACCTTCGGAGATAGCATCTAAACCGGAGGTTTAACCACTTGGGCTACTCCCTTGAGAAAAATGTGCAGCTTTTGTTTTCAACTCCAATGTGACAATAGAGTTAATAACCATTTTGAAAAGGGTGCGACAAGTGCCCTTTTGTGACAAGGGACTTGGAAGCCATTCCTTAATACGAAAGTAAGTGGACCTTAAAAAAAAAAAAACTTTGATGTGTATAAAAATTGAAAAGAAATAAGTGAGATTTTCTCTCAATGTTAGAAAAAAACCGGGGTCCAATGTATTTTAACCGTTGAAATTACAAAATCTCGGCTATATTTTGAGCTTGCCTTTACAAAAGTCAAAGTTTCAAATGGCTTTAAGAGAGAAAAAGCGAAAAAATTACACAAGCTTTAGTGTCATTACCGGCAAAAGATTCAAATTTTCACCTAAGAATTGAGAGCAATCCAAGTTTTTCCTTATTTTCATTGGTTAGAGAAAATGTATTTTTCTAGCCCTACTCTCTCTCTCTCTCTCTCTCTCTCTCTCTCTCTCTCTCTCTCTCTCGTATAAACTTCCTCAAAGGGTGTGCCGGACGTGCAACCCTTTCAGGGAGAATTTTTTTAAAGCACATTGAAGAGCTTTTAAAAAAAGGTGTATTCACTTTTGCATTTAGTACAAATAGAGAGAGATAGTTACCGTACCTCAAGCACTTTCTTTTTGACAAGTAAATTTCTCCGTCCCTACCCGCCACTTGTGTGTATCGGTCCGACCTACGACCCCACCTACATGTTCGACGTTTGTCGTCTTTCCATTTTCTCCCCATCGAACATGGCTCGGCATCACCCCAAGATTCATTAACTTCACCATTCACTTTTTATCAAACAAAATGGGATACCCGCCTATTCGGTCTCCACTCATTAGCTAGAGTCTCGTCAGATTCCATCAAAGATGGAGTTGGAGATTTAAGCCTTCTAAATAATATGCACTTTGTTTCATCAGACGACGATGATCGAGCATATCACCAGTCGCGGATCCACAAAGAATTTCTCCCTGAGACAATCCACCACAATTATATGCTTGTTGGCTCCACAAACCCATTCATATTAAAAAAGGCATGGCCTGTTTAACGTCCCCTACATGTGCCACATCTCAACACCTACCTTCCTTGCATTGCGCAATAATTGGGAGCTTAGGCCTTCCATTTAAGTTAAACACAACTTCCCATTTAAAAATAAAGGAGCACCTCATCATATTTGCCATAAAAAAACATGTGTATTCCCTATTCACTTTGTGTTCACTTAGCACTACAAGAAAACATTTTATTTTTATTTTAAAGCCTTACTAAAGGAGTATAAAAAAAGAGAGAGTTTGTTTATGAAAAAACCTTCCTAAAGGGATGTGCGCCGGCGCAGATCATTTAGGGAGGTTTTTTTTAATAAATAACTCTCTCTTTTTTTATACTCCTTTAAGAAGACTTTTTCTTCTTTTAAATTGTGTTTTTGTAGTGAACACAAAGTGAGGAGAGGAAGAGGGGGGGGGGGGTAGTTTGCAAAGCTAGTGATGATGGTGGACGTATTCGATTTGTCGATAGCTTATCCGATTTATTTATGTACTAGAAGATTTTGTTTATGTTGCGGTCTCTTACTTGCTCGTGTACAACTCGGTGTATGTATTGGAGACTCTTGCTTGTTTGTCGGCTACTCGACGGATTTGGTCTTGTTGTCGTTGGTTTGGTCCCAAGTTTTGGGCACTATGGTGGATGTGGCACGGCTATTAGTAGTAGTGGTATCCTGAGCCTGGCCTCTCGGTGATGGGGATTACGAGCCCCGCCATGTCGGCATAATGTGGTGTCCGTTTGCTCTTGTTTTGTCGACGATGGACTCCCCTCTTCGATCGGGTTTGTTGTTGATGGCGGTTCACGAACTTGATGTATAATTTTGGTAATTTTTGTGCTTGATGTATGGCTACCTGCTATGGTATGCTAGCTCGGCTTGTGAGCAAGGTAAGTCTTGTATTGTTTTTGGTTATTTTTAATACAATACTACTCACTTTTGTGAGTTTTTCCAAAAAAATATATCTCTCTTTTTGTAATCCTTTAGGGAGTTTTTTTCTATTAAAAAACCCTCTTTTAGGGGTTTGAGGTAGCATTTCTTATTGAGCATCAAACATTGATTGGACAAGAAGGCCTCCAATTAATGATAAAGTGTCTTTCATTAACTCGCTCGATTTTATCATCGCTCGAAAAAGTTCGCTCGGAGTTTGGGATTCCTCGCTGGTTATCAAGGCTACTATCGTACATCAAAACCCAGTCACCTTTGTCAATTGCTTTGCTCCTGAGCCGATGTCGCTTATCAAAGTATTCCTTGTTTTTCAACCTTGCATTTTTGAGTCGTTCTTTTGCAGCTTCAATGTCTCCAGGTGTTCTCTCTAGCTGCCTTATACACAGTGCAAGGAGATCTTCCCTGCTAAGCCCCTCTTGCCAAGGTAGTACATTCCATGTGGGAATTGTATCTTCAATCGGCATCACTGGCTTTTGACCATACATTAGCTCCGCAGGCATGTAGCCAGTTGTTGAGCTATGTGTTGTACGATCAGCCCATAAAGCATATGGTAACAGTTTTGGCCACTCAGCAACTCTTCCTTTGCAAGCCTTGGCCAAAGCTTTGATGATAGGAGGATGCCCTCTTTCACTCTTTCCATTGCCTTCACGGTTGTAAGCTGTAGTAAGAGAAATCTTGATTCCTAATCTAGAAAAGAACTCCCTTGCTTCTTCGGCATCCAGTTCACCTCTATCTGTAGTGATTTTTCCCACACAACCATAACGGCAAATCACCTCATCAAGAAGGAATTTGCACATAGCTTCTGTGGTTTTAGCTCTTAATGCTCTTCCTTCAACCTGGTTAGTTAGGTCCTCTCGTGTAAGAACCAAGTATCTCATCTGCCTAGAGGCATTGTGACTAGATCCACAACCCATTTATAGTGCATGGCTAGTGGATATGTAGGGTGCAATCCATCACGATGTCGAACATTTGAATACACTTGGCAAGTTATACATGTCTCTACAAACTGAGATACATCTTTATACATACCCTTCCACCAGTATTTTTCTTTCAACTTGGAGAAGGTTACCCATACACCCCTGTGTCCAGCCCATAGACTCTCATGAAACTCTTGCATGAGCTTTACTTGAGTCTCTTTTTTACATATAACCCTTTGTGGAGTAGCACCCTTTTGTTTAGGATGCTTCCACAAGTAACCATCCCTCAAAAAGTACCCATATTCTTTTCTACGTATCCTCTTGAATTCTGGTTCACACCAATCATCCTGTTTTGTTAGAGTACTCAAGTAGCTTCCAATAAGAAGCCAATCACCTTCATAAAGCTCTTTCAAGAATGATTCAAGTAGATTAGTCATGCAGACATTGTTACCTTTGACATGAGAGATAGAATAGAACTTTGTGCCTACATCATCTCCCTCGTCAATCATTTGTGACTCATCTTCATACCTTGCCCTTGATAGCATATCTGCCACTGTATTGTCTTTACCTACAATATGCTTAAACTCAGGATTTAAGGACTTAATGTAGGCAATCCACCGCAACATAGCAATGTCTGGAGTTGAGCAGCTTGTAATCATCCCAAGAAGTGGTAGACAATCTGTTTCTACAACCACACATGCACCAATTAGGTACTCTTTCCCACTTTTCAAGGCTGTAACCATACCCCATAACTCTCTCTATATCTGTGGATAGTTTCTTTGGCGAGCACTTAGCACCTTTGTTCCAAATCTTACCACATACATGTGTCCTTCTTTGTCATCTTGCTCTATTGCCCATCCAATCCCTGTAGGACTGGTGTCTACTGTCACAATTACTGGCCTTTGACACTCATAGTCTACCTTTCTCAAAGTTGTAGCTGACTGAAGCAACTCCTTTAGCTTTTTCATGGATTTTACATGTGCTTCTGTCCATTTAAACTTCTGATTCTTTCTAAGCAGCTGATAAAGAGGATCAGCTACATGTGCATAATTTGGAATCCAAATAACATAGAAGACACATGCTTCAGAAACCTTCTAACCTCAGTGATGCTAGTGCACGTTTCTTTCATTCTTTGGATGGCATCTACCTTTGTTGGACAAGGTTTCCTACCATATGGCCCGCACATGTGCCCCACAATAAGCACTTCATTGACACCAAACATAGACTTTTTCCTTGACAATGTAAGATTCACTTCTTCCAACCTAGACAAAATTTTATCACAATCATTTATGTGATTTACCACAAACCTGCGACATCCCTTGAGATCCAAAGCTTCATCTTTGTCACTTTCTTCACAGCCTTTGATAGGCAAATCATCAATGAAAGGAATTGTGATTTGAGGAATAAAGTCACGTAAGACCTTATTCATCACATTCATCATATGTGCAACCGAGTTGGTTGCTCCGAGTGGCAAGGTACACATCCTCACCAAACCCAAAGGTGTCGTCATGGTTGTCAAGTTTCTGCTTTCGATTGCAAGCTGAAATTGATCATACCCTGAGTAGAGATCCCCCATTGAGTAGATTGCCCTCCCTGCAAATGCCTCTGCAAACTCATCCACAATTGGACCTGTACCTACATTTCTAATTTTCATCTTGTTCACTGGTTGCATATCTTGGATGAATCGTAGAGAACCATTCTTCTTTGGAACAGTGAACCACCTGTTTGAGTATGGAGCACAAGAAGGCTCCAAGATTCCCATTTTGATTTTCTCATTCAGTAGCTCTACTAACTTTGGCAAATGAGCCTTTGGAACCGGAATAGGCCGCAGATTCCAAGGCACATGAGGTATTGTGAAAATTACCATAGGAGCTACAATAGAAGGATCAACACATCCTATCTCATGTGGCTCAAATGCAAAAGCCTTACCATGCTTTGAAAGCATTTCTTTGAAGCACTTTGTCTCCTCCTGTGTTAGAAACTCCTTGCGACCAATTTGCAAGTCTTGGAAAGACTCCTTTGTGAAGGTATGCCCAATATTTTTAGGATTCCTCAAACTTGATTGTAAAGAAGCCTACTCAATCTTTTCCCTGTTGTTGGGTGGTAAGGGTGAAGCTACTGGTTTCACCTTCTTTGCTACACTCTTATATTTAGTTTCAACATGGACTTCTGGGCCAACTGTTTGGCTTTCTTTAAAGGCTTCTATTACCTGATACATTTCCATAGAGCAAACTTCCACAACTTCATTTTCAAGATGCAAATTAGACCCCATTATAGAATCAAGCTCACCCATAGTATCTACAAAAGAAACTTGTTCACACAAACCCAAAACATTTTCAGTAGGCTCTAGCAACCCACTCTTTTTCATGCCTATTTGTATATGATGCACATATTGCCTCTCACATCTCTTCAAATCTTCAAGTTTTGTAAAACATATTGATCCATTCTTTGTTACCAAGGAGCTCGTTGAAAATGCTTCACCTATTTTTGGATCAGGCAAGACCCTTTTTCTTTCTGTACCGCTGCAATCCCGCTTTACAATGGTACTTGGCCAAAACACATCATTTCTCTATGATCATGAAATTCTTTGCTCACCTTTGGTAGAGGATGTTCTCTGAGGTTGTCACGATTTCTTTCATGGTTCACACAAACTGTGAGAAATTGGACAGCTCGTTTACCATCTTTGCTACGTATCCTAGCATATGCTGAACCATCATCCATTACCTTTGTTTCCATTCGAACTCCCACAATCTAGGGCTGTCCAAGGATGAGATGATATGAAGATGTATCCTATACAAAGAAGTTTTGGTCAATCTTTACTTCACCTATTGTTAACTTCACACCTGGACATGCTGCATACAATTCATCGGATGAATTGTTTGCCACTTTTACCATCCAGCCATGATCTGTGTCCATCGGCCATTTGCACTTGTTGTAGAGACTCTTTGACATTATGTTTATTTCTGAACCATGGTCAATCAAGGCAACAAATGGCTCTTCAAGATCACCTACCTTGACCAAAGTTTCTGTAGTAGCCCTTGCCCAATGACTTCGTGAATAGTAACTCCTAGGAATATCTTCAACTTCTTCATCATCATTTGAGAAATACACTTGCTTCACTCTCCCACTAGATTGGTAGCATCCTACCACAGCTCCATCATTCTCCTTATTTTGCAGTTGCATCCCTTGTGTCTTTGAGGTTTCCTCTTCAACCTGTGGACGAGAAACTTCAGCAAGGATTTGCCTCTTCCTCTTGATGATGTCAATGATCTCCTCATGGAATTCACGCTTTGCAATGCCAAGAACTTCTCCTAGAGTAAACTCAATCTTGCTATTCAAGATCCTTTCCTCCAAGACTTTCTTTAAATTTTTAGCAACCTCAATATCAGATTGTAGTTTATAAGTTGGGCCTTTTGTCTTACCTTTCGTTGGCTCTTTCTTCTTTCCTGTTGTAGACTCCTCCATGAGTACTTCAGGTGGAGATGCTCCTTGTGTTGAGGATGTTTGAGAAGGCATTGAGTCGCTTCTTCCCCCACTTCTAGAAGCTCTTTTTGATGGTCCTTCATCAGCATTCTCACGTCTGCGCTTCTCTTCTACAATTGCCTCATTTTGTTGGCACTTTGTAATGTAGGCATGCACTGACAATGAGTCCACTGGATCATTCCATCCTGTTTCTAGACGTATGCAATCACCTGCTTCATGTAGAATCTCTTTTGTAAGATGTCCCTTTTTAGCTAATTGTTTTAATCTTGGCTGACAAAATAGGCTACGAATTGTTCTTTGGAATTGTAGTTTTGTGCTTACATAATATATATATTTTGTCTAGTAATTGTTACGAATTGTTCTTTGGAATTGTAGTTTTGTGCTTACCATAATATATATATTTTGTCTAGTAATTGGGATTAATTGTGTGTACAAATCCTCTTGGTTCATAGCAAGATAACTACGCTTACATCAAAAGAAAAATTATAGTCTATGAGAGGTAGTATGATGGGATCCGGTGATAGAAGTATTTCATTGAACCTTTTAGAGCCGAAGAGAAACACTATACGTTGTTGAAAGTGTATTTTACGGCTACTCCATACGTTAATTCTAATAGATCGTACAGAGTGAAAGCGACTAAAATGATCATCATGTGGGTTATTCATCTAGGATAGTATGTGAGAAATGTAGATATGAGAGAAGTGAAGAGATGAGAAGTTTCCCTCCCAAGCCCTATTCTTGCCCATAGGCAATAAGGATACTGCGGGGAGAGATGTACCTGTAGCAAAGAGAAACTAGAGAGGATGAATTACTAAGAATGAGAGAGATAGGTTTGGTTAAGGAGATGAGATTAGATACATATATATATGTTGGATTAGAGATGAAAATGAAAACAACAAGAAATCAAGAAAACATCAATGTAGAACACATCTTACTTAAAACCCTTGGGCACCATTATTGATGGGAGAGAGAAGAAGAGAGGAGAATTCAATGTTGATTGATACGCCAAGTACAACACCTTCTTTGATTAGAGTTGATCTTCCAAGGATAGCGTACAAGAATGGCTAGTCTTCCTCTAGGAGAAAGTGTAGGCTTGGGCTTATATTAATGGGGCTAAGTACAATTAGGCATTAGTACTCACTCCCTCAAGAATTTCTCTCATCAATGGCTTGAATGCTTGAGTTCCTTTTCAAGGAAGAAGAGGTCCCCTTTTATAGGTAAAGGGAACCCCCAAGCGTTTACACAAGAAGAGAGGAGCCAGTGTGAATAGGAATTGGAAAAGTTGGAAATGAGTTGTCCCTACATGATGTGGGCAGACTTGGGTCCAGTATTTTGATCATATCTCCTCAACCGTGGCTCCAAATAAAAAAGTAAAAATATGGGCAGAAACTTCAGCTCATTAGCTACGATTTTGCATTTTAAAATTATTTTTCCCGTGGTCCCCTTAGCCTAGACTTTCATTTAATTCCAAAGGACACCTCATGCCATATGCAATCATGACATTGCTCCTTGCAAAGTTTTGTAATCATGCTTGTAATAATGCATTACAATAAGTGTATCTTTGAAATCATGCCACCCAGTGTCCCACTAGGATTTGATTCCCTCCTAGTAGCTATTTAAAAAAATATATAAGAAAAGTATAAAAAATACATATAATATATATATATTGGAGTTTATCCTAGATATAGGATCTAGCTAGGGTGTGAGATGATAATGAGATAGTAGAAATAAAGAATCAATGCTTTTTGCCCCAAGTTAAAGAGGCGGAGCTATTGAGCTTTTCCCATAGTATTTTCTGATGGTAAAGTAAGGATAGGTTACCCTTGAGAAAAATAAGAGGATGAGATAGAAGGCTTATTATTATACTTAAATATGCATATGTACATTATAGGAAAGAGAATTATGTATCTAAAAAGTTACAAGATAGATCTTGTAGCATGTGTTCCCACTATGTACATGTCACAGCACGATATCCACCCCCTCTAAACCTGCACATCCTTCGTTATGGGCCACATTATTTCTTTGTAAGATCAGCCCTCTTGTACATCTTCCTTGCTTTCTTCTTCACTGGATGATTCCAAATCTTCATCTTCACTTTGATCTTTACCTGTGGTATTCCCTTCTTCCTCATCAACATCTTCTGGATCATTGTCTCCTCTTCTCTTAAACATTTTGATCCTTTTTCCTGCAATGGGAATCTTTACTTCTGTACCATCTAGTTCAGACAAGCTGTAAGTAGCATTTTCATACACATGCTTTACAACATACGGTCCAAACCATCTTTTTGAAAACTTACGCATGACTGTGTGATGGTTATGAGTCTTACCATACACCGAGCGACATTTTTCGAGCGAACCAAAATCCGAGCGAATATTTATATGGCATGGGCCTAGTTGTTGAGCCCTCTTCTCCATGCGAGAGAGCGAGAGAGAGAGAGAGAGAGAGAGAGAGAGAGAGAGAGAGAGAGTTCACAGTACTCTTGAATAAAAAGAGCAATTTGTCTTATGTCTATGTCACACTAGGGTAGGGAAGCAAAGGCCATGCGGAGGTGGTAGCCAATCATTTGCAGATGAAAAGGAAAAATTTAGCTCCATCCCATGTCAAAGGGATGGCCTTGCACCCTTGGCCAAGTTTTCAAAGTAGTGGCAAAAAACACAAAGTACACGTGGGAGTTCATTTTAGAGGCGTTGAACCTTCGCAGATAGCATCTAAACCGGAGGTTTAACCACTTGGGCTACTCCCTTGAGAAAAATGTGCAGCTTTTGTTTTCAACTCCAATGTGACAATAGAGTTAATAACCATTTTGAAAAGGGTGCGACAAGTGCCCTTTTGTGACAAGGGACTTGGAAGCCATTCCTTAATACGAAAGTAAGTGGACCTTAAAAAAAAAAAAACTTTGATGTGTATAAAAATTGAAAAGAAATAAGTGAGATTTTCTCTCAATGTTAGAAAAAAACCGGGGTCCAATGTATTTTAACCGTTGAAATTACAAAATCTCGGCTATATTTTGAGCTTGCCTTTACAAAAGTCAAAGTTTCAAATGGCTTTAAGAGAGAAAAAGCAAAAAAATTACACAAGCTTTAGTGTCATTACCGGCAAAAGATTCAAATTTTCACCTAAGAATTGAGAGCAATCCAAGTTTTTCCTTATTTTCATCGGTTAGACAAAATGTTTTTTTCTAGCCCTACTCTCTCTCTCTCTCTCTCTCTCTCTCTCTCTCTCTCTCTCTCTCTCGTATAAACTTCCTCAAAGGGTGTGCCGGACGTGCAACCCTTTCAGGGAGAATTTTTTTAAAGCACATTGAAGAGCTTTTAAAAAAAGGTGTATTCACTTTTGCATTTATTACAAATAGAGAGAGATAGTTACCGTACCTCAAGCACTTTCTTTTTGACAAGTAAATTTCTCCGTCCCTACCTGCCATTTGTGTGTATCGGTCCGACCTACGACCCCACCTACATGTTCGACGTTTGTCGTCTTTCCATTTTCTCCCCATCGAACATGGCTCGGCATCACCCCAAGATTCATTAACTTCACCATTCACTTTTTATCAAACAAAATGGGATATCCACCTATTCGGTCTCCACTCATTAGCTAGAGTCTCCTCAGATTCCATCGAAGATGGAGTTGGAGATTTAAGCCTTCTAAAAAATATGCACTTTGTTTCATCAGACGACGATGATCGAGCATATCACCAGTCGCGGATCCACAAAGCATTTCTCCCTGAGACAGTCCACCACAATTATATGCTTGTTGGCTCCACAAACCCATGCATATTAAAAAAAGCATGGCCTGTTTAATGTCCCCTACATGTGCCACATCTCAACACCTACCTTCCTTGCATTGCGCAATAATTGGGAGCTTAGGCCTTCCATTTAAGTTAAACACAACTTCCCATTTAAAAATAAAGGAGCACCTCTTCATATTTGCCATAAAAAAACATGGGTATTCACTATTCACTTTGTGTTCACTTAGCACTACAAGAACACATTTTATTTTTATTTTAAAGCCTTACTAAAGGAGTATAAAAAAAGAGAGAGTTTGTTTATGAAAAAACCTTCCTAAAGGGATCTGCGCCGGCGCAGATCCTTTAGGCAGGTTTTTTTTAATAAAAAACTCTCTCTTTTTTTATACTCCTTTAAGAAGACTTTTTCTTCTTTTAAATTGTGTTTTTGTAGTGAACACAAAATGAGGAGAGGAAGAGGGGGGGGGGGGTAGTTTGCAAAGCTAGTGATGATGGTGGACGTATTCGATTTGTCGATAGCTTATCCGATTTATTTATGTACTAGAAGATTTTGTTTATGTTGCGGTCTCTTACTTGCTCGTGTACAACTCGGTGTATGTATTGGAGACTCTTGCTTGTTTGTCGGCTACTCGACGGATTTGGTCTTGTTGTCGTTGGCTTGGTCCCAAGTTTTGGGCAAAGTTGGTTGCTCCCAGTGGCAAGGTACACATCCTCACCAAACCCAAAGGTGTTTTCATGGTTGTCAAGTCTCTACTTTCGATTGCAAGCTGAAATTGATCATACCCTGAGTAGAGATCCCCCATTGAGTAGATTGCCCTCCCTGCAAATGCCTCTCCAAACTCATTCACAATTGGACCTGTACCTACATTTCTAATTGTCATCTTGTTCACTGGTTGCATATCTTGGATGAATCGTAGAGAACCATTCTTCTTTGGAACTGTGAACCACCTGTTTGAGTATGGAGCACAAGAAGGCTCCAAGATTCCCATTTTGATTTTCTCATTCAGTAGCTCTGCTAACTTTGGCAAATGAGCCTTTGGAACCGGAATAGGCCGCAGATTCCAAGGCACATGAGGTATTGTGAAAATTACCATAGGAGCTACAATAGAAGGATCAACACATCCTATCTCATGTGGCTCAAATGCAAAAGCCTTACCATGCTTTGAAAGCATTTCTTTGAAGCACTTTGTCTCCTCCTGTGTTAGAAACTCCTTGCGACCAATTTGCAAGTCTTGGAAAGACTCCTTTGTGAAGGTATGCCCAATATTTTTAGGATTCCTCAAACTTGGTTGTAAAGAAGCCTACTCAATCTTTTCCCTGTTGTTGGGTGGTAAGGGTGAAGCTACTGGTTTCACCTTCTTTGCTACACTCTTGTATTTAGTTTCAACATGGACTTCTGGGCCAACTGTTTGGCTTTCTTTAAAGGCTTCTATTACTTGATACATTTTCATAGAGCAAACTTCCACAACTTCATTTTCAAGATGCAAATTAGACCCCATTATAGAATCAAGCTCACCCATAGTATCTACAAAAGAAACTTGTTCACACAAACCCAAAACATTTTCAGTAGGCTCTAGCAACCCACTCTTTTGCATGCCTATTGGTACATGATGCACATATTTCCTCTCACATCTCTTCAAATCTTCAAGTTTTGTAAAACATACTGATCCATTCTTTGTTACCAAGGAGCTCATTGAAAATGCTTCACCTATTTTTGGATCAGGCGAGACCATTTTTCTTTCTGTACCGCTGCAATCCCGCTTTACAATGGTACTTGGCCAAAACACATCATTTCTCTATGATCATGAAACTCTTTGCTCACCTTTGGTAGAGGATGTTCTCTGAGGTTGTCACGATTTCTTTCATGGTTCACACAAACTGTGAGAAATTGGATAGCTCGTTTACCATCTTTCCTACGTATCCTAGCATATGCTGAACCATCATCCATTACCTTTGTTTCCATTCGAACTCCCACAATGTAGGGCTGTCCAAGGATGAGATGATATGAAGATGTATCCTATACAAAGAAGTTTTGGTCAATCTTTACATCACCTATTGTTACCTTCACACCTGGACATGCTGCATACAATTCATCGGATGAATTGTTTGCCACTTTTACCATCCAGCCATGATCTGTGTCCATCGGCCATTTGCACTTGTTGTAGAGACTCTTTGACATTATGTTTATTTCTGAACCATGGTCAATCAAGGCAACAAATGGCTCTTCAAGATCACCTACCTTGACCAAAGTTTCTGTAGTAGCCCTTGCCCAATGACTTCGTGAATAGTAACTCCTAGGAATATCTTCAACTTCTTCATCATCATTTGAGAAATACAGTTGCTTCACTCTCCCACTAGATTGGTAGCATCCTACCACAGCTCCATCATTCTCCTTATTTTGCAGTTGCATCCCTTGTGTCTTTGAGGTTTCCCCTTCAACCTGTGGACGAGAAACTTCAGCAAGGGTTTGCCTCAATAAGTTGGCTGACAAAATAGGCTACGAATTGTTCTTTGGAATTGTAGTTTTGTGCTTACATAATATATATATTTTGTCTAGTAATTGTTACAAATTGTTCTTTGGAATTGTAGTTTTGTGCTTACCATAATATATATATGTTGTCTAGTAATTGGGATTTATTGTGTGTACAAATCCTCTTGGTTCATAGCAAGATAACTACGCTTACATCAAAAGAAAAATTATAGTCTATGAGAGGTAGTATGATGGGATCCGGTGATAGAAGTATTTCATTGAGCCTTTCAGGGCCGACGAGAAACACTGTACGTTGTTGAAAGTGTATTTTACGGCTAATCCATACGTTAATTCTAATAGATCGTACAGAGTGAAAGCGACAGAAATGATCATCATGTGGGTTATTCATCTAGGATAGTATGTGAGAAATGTAGATATGAGAGAAGTGAAGAGATGAGAAGTTTCCCTCCCAAGCCCTATTCTTGCCCGTAGGCAATAAGGATACTGCGGGGAGAGATGTACCTGTAGCAAAGAGAACCTAGAAAGTGTAGGCTTGGGCTTATGTTAATGGGGCTAAGTACAATTAGGCATTAGTACTCACTTCCTCAAGAATTTCTCTCATCAATGGCTTGAATGCTTGAGTTCCTTTTCAAGGAAGTAGAGGTCCCCTTTTATAGGTAAAGGGAACCCCCAAGGGTTTACACAAGAAGAGAGGAGCCAGTGTGAATAGGAATTGGAAAAGTTGGAAATGAGTTGTCCCTGCATGATGTGGGCAGACTTGGGTCCAGTATTTTGATCATATCTCCTCAACCGTGGCTCCAAATAAAAAAGTAAAAATATGGGCAAAAACTTCAGCTCATTAGCTACGATTTTGCATTTTAAAATTATTTTTCCCCTGGTCCTAAGGTAGCATAGACTTTCATTTAATTCCAAAGGACACCTCATGCCATATGAAATCATGACATTGCTCCTTGACAAAGTTTTGTAATCATGCTTGTAATAATACATTACAATAAGTGTATCTTTGAAATCATGCCACCCAGTGTCCCACTAGGATTTGATTCCCTCCTAGTAGCTATTTAAAAAAATATATAAGAAAAGTATAAAAAATACATAGAATATATATATATTGGAGTTTACCCTGAATATAGGATCTAGCTAGGGTGTGAGATGATAATGAGATAGTAGAAATGAAGAATCAATGCTTTTTGCCCCAAGTTAAAGAGGCGGAGCTATTGAGCTTTTCCCATAGTATTTTCTGATGGTAAAGTAAGGATAGGTTACCCTTGAGAAAAATAAGAGGATGAGATAGAAGGCTTATTATTATACTTGAATATGCATATGTACATTATAGGAAAGATAATTATGTATCTAAAAAGTTACAAGATAGATCTTGTAGCATGTGTTCCCACTATGTACATGTCACAGCACGATATCTACCCCCTCTAAACCTGCACATCCTCCGGTATGGGCCACATTATTTCTTTGTAAGATCAACCCTCTTGTACATCTTCCTTGCTTTCTTCTTCACTGGATGATTCCAAATCTTCATCTTCACTTTGATCTTTACCTGTGGTTTACTCTTCTTCCTCATCAACATCTTCTGGATCATTGTCTCCTCTTCTCTTAAACATTTTGATCCTTTTTCCTGCAATGCGAATCTTTACTTCTGTACCATCTAGTTCAGACAAGCTGTAAGTAGCATTTTCATACACATGCTTTACAACATACGGTCCAAACCATCTTTTTGAAAACTTACGCATGACTGTGTGCTGGTTATGAGTCTTACCATACACCGAGCAACATTTTTCGAGCGAACCAAAATCCGAGCGAATATTTATATGGCATGGTCCTAGTTGTTGAGCCCTTTTCTCCATGCGAGAGAGAGAGAGAGAGAGAGAGAGAGAGAGAGAGAGAGAGAGAGAGTTCACAGTACTCTTGAATGAAAAGAGCAATTTGTCTTATGTCTATGTCACACTAGGGTAGGGAAGCAAAGGCCACGCGGAGGTGGTAGCCAATCATTTGCAGATGAAAAGGAAAAATTTAGCTCCATCCCATGTCAAAGGGATGGCCTTGCACCCTTGGCCAAGTTTTCAAAGTAGTGGCAAAAAACACAAAGTACACGTGGGAGTTCATTTAAGAGGCGTTGAACCTTCGGAGATAGCATCTAAACCAGAGGTTTAACCACTTGGGCTACTCCCTTGAGAAAAATGTGCAGCTTTTGTTTTCAACTCCAATGTGACAATAGAGTTAATAACCATTTTGAAAAGGGTGCGACAAGTGCCCTTTTGTGACAAGGGACTTGGAAGCCATTCCTTAATACGAAAGTAAGTGGACCTTAAAAAAAAAAAAACTTTGATGTGTATAAAAATTGAAAAGAAATAAGTGAGATTTTCTCTCAATGTTAGAAAAAAACCGGGGTCCAATGTATTTTAACCGTTGAAATTACAAAATCTCGGCTATATTTTGAGCTTGCCTTTACAAAAGTCAAAGTTTCAAATGGCTTTAAGAGAGAAAAAGCAAAAAAATTACACAAGCTTTAGTGTCATTACAGGCAAAAGATTCAAATTTTCACCTAAGAATTGAGAGCAATCCAAGTTTTTCCTTATTTTCATCGGTTAGAGAAAATGTTTTTTTTCTAGCCCTACTCTCTCTCTCTCTCTCTCTCTCTCTCTCTCTCGTATAAACTTCCTCAAAGGGTGTGCCGGACGTGCAACCCTTTCAGGGAGAATTTTTTTAAAGCACATTGAAGAGCTTTTAAAAAAAGGTGTATTCACTTTTGCATTTAGTACAAATAGAGAGAGATAGTTACCGTACCTCAAGCACTTTCTTTTTGACAAGTAAATTTCTCCGTCCCTACCCGCCACTTGTGTGTATCGGTCCGACCTACGACCCCACCTACATGTTCGACGTTTGTCATCTTTCCATTTTCTCCCCATCGAACATGGCTCGGCATCACCCCAAGATTCATTAACTTCACCATTCACTTTTTATCAAACAAAATGGGATACCCGCCTATTCGGTCTCCACTCATTAGCTAGAGTCTCCTCAGATTCCATCGAAGATGGAGTTGGAGATTTAAGCCTTCTAAAAAATATACACTTTGTTTCATCAGACGACGATGATCGAGCATATCACCAGTCGTGGATCCACAAAGTATTTCTCCCTGAGACAGTCCACCACAATTAGATGCTTGTTGGCTCCACAAACCCATGCATATTAAAAAAAGCATGGCCTGTTTAACCTCCCCTACATGTGCCACATCTCAACACCTACCTTCCTTGCATTGCGCAATAATTGGCAGCTTAGCCCTTCCATTTAAGTAAAACACAACTTCCCATTTAAAAATAAAGGAGCACCTCTTCATATTCGCCATAAAAAAACATGGGTATTCCCTATTCACTTTGTGTTCACTTAGCACTACAAGAACACATTTTATTTTTTATTTTAAAGCCTTACTAAAGGAGTATAAAAAAAGAGAGAGTTTTTTTTTAAAAAAACCTTCCTAAAGGGATTTGCGCCGGCGCAGATCTTAGGGAGGTTTTTTTAAAAAAAAACTCTCTTTTTTTATACTCCTTTAAGAATACTTTTTCTTTTTTTAAATTGTATTTTTGTAGTGAACACAAAGTGAAGAGAGGAAGAGAGGGGGGGGGGGTAGTTTGCAAAGCTAGCGACGATGGTGGACGTATTCGATTTGTCGATAGCTTATCCGATTTATTTATGTACTAGAAGATTTTGTTTATGTTGCGGTCTCTTACTTGCTCGTGTACAACTCGGTGTATGTATTGGAGACTCTTGATTGTTTGTCGGCTACTTGGTCTTGTTGTCGTTGGTTTGGTCCCAAGTTTTGGGCACTATGGTGGATGTGGCACGGCTATTAGTAGTAGTGGCATCCTAAGCCTGGCCTCTCGGTGATGGGGATTACGAGCCCCGCCATGTTGGCATAATGTGGTGTCGGTTTGCTCTTGTTTTGTCAACGATGGACTCCCCTCTTCGATCGGGTTTGTTGTTGATGGCGGTTCACGAACTTGATGTATAATTTTGGTAATTTTTGTGCTTGATGTATGGCTACCTGCTATGGTATGCTAGCTCGGCTTGTGAGCAAGGTAAGTCTTGTATTTTTTTTGGTTATTTTTAATACAATACTACTCACATTTGTGAGTTTTTCCAAAAATATATATCTCTCTTTTGTAATCCTTTAGGGAGTTTTTTTCTATTAAAAAACCCTCTTTTAGGGGTTTGAGGTAGCATCTCTTATTGAGCATCAAACATTGATTGGACAAGAAGGCCTCCAATTAATGATAAAGTGTCTCTCATTAACTCGCTCGATTTTATCATCGCTCGAAAAAGTTCGCTCAGAGTTTGGGATTCCTCGCTGGTTATCAAGGCTACTATCGTACACCAAAACCCAATCACCTTTGTCAATTGCTTTGCTCCTGAGCCGATGTCGCTTATCAAAGTATTCCTTGTTTTTCAAACTTGCAATTTTGAGTCGTTATTTTACAGCTTCAATGTCTCCAGGTGTTCTCTCTAGCTGCCTTATACGCAGTGCAAGGAGATCTTCCCTGCTAAGCCCCTCTTGCCAAGGTAGTACATTCCATGTGGGAATTGTATCTTCAATCGGCATCACTGGCTTTTGACCATACATTAGCTCCGTAGGCATGTAGCCACTTATTGAGCTATGTGTTGTACGATCAGCCCATAAAGCATATGGTAACAATTTTGGCCACTCAGCAACTCTTCCTTCGCAAGCCTTGGCCAAAGCTTTGATGATAGGAGGATGCCCTCTTTCACTCTTTCCATTGCCTTCAGGGTTGTAAGCTGTAGTAAGAGAAAGCTTGATTCCTAATCTAGAAAAGAAATCCCTTGCTTCTTCGACATCCAGTTCACCTCTATCTGCAGTGATTTTTCCCACACAACCATAACGGCAAATCACCTCATCAAGAAGGAATTTGCACATAGCTTCTATGGTTTTAGCTCTTAATGCTCTTCCTTCAACCTGGTTAGTTAGGTCCTCTCGTGTAAGAACCAAGTATCTCATCTGCCTAGAGGCATTGTGACTAGATCCACAACCCATTTATAGTGCATGGCTAGTGGATATGTAGGGTGCAATCCATCACGATGTCGAACATTTGAATACACTTGACAAGTTATACATGTCTCTACAAACTGAGATACATCTTTATACATACCCTTCCACCAGTATTTTTCTTTCAACTTGGAGAAGGTTACCCATACACCCCTGTGTCCAGCCCATAGACTCTCATGAAACTCTTGCATGAGCTTTACTTGAGTCTCTTTTTTACATATAACCCTATGTGGAGTAGCACCCTTTTGTTTAGGATCCTTCCACAATTAACCATCCCTCAAAAAGTACCCATATTCTTTCTTGCGTATCCTCTTGAATTCTTGTTCACACCAATCATCCTGTTTTGTTAGAGTACTCAAGTAGCTTCCAATAAGAAGCCAATCACCTTCATAAAGCTCTTTCAAGAATGATTCAAGTAGATTAGTCATGCAGACATTGTTACCTTTGACATGAGAGATAGAATAGAACTTTGTGCCTACATCATCTCCCTCGTCAATCATTTGTGACTCATCTTCATACCTTGCCCTTCATAGCATATCTGCCACTGTATTGTCTTTACCTACAATGTGCTTAAACTCAGGATTTAAGGACTTAATGTAGGCAATCCACCGCAACATAGCAATGTCTGGAGTTGAGCAGCTTGTAATCATCCCAAGAAGTGGTAGACAATCTGTTTCTACAACCACACATGCACCAATTAGGTACTCTTTCCCACTTTTCAAGGCTGTAACCATACCCCATAACTCTCTCTTTATCTGTGGATAGTTTCTTTGGTGAGCACTTAGCACCTTTGCTCCAAATCTTACCACATACATGTGTCCTTCTTTGTCATCTTGCTCTATTGCCCATCCAATCCCTGTAGGGCTGGTGTCTACTGTCACAATTACTGGCCTTTGACACTCATAGTCTACCTTTCTCAAAGTTGTTGCTGACTGAAGCAACTCCTTTAGCTTTTTCATTTATTTTACATGTGCTTCTGTCCATTTAAACTTCTGATTCTTTCTAAGCAGATTATAAAGAGGATCAGCTACATGTGCATAATTTGGAATCCAAATAACATAGAAGACACATGCTCCCAGAAACCTTCTAACCTCAGTGATGCTAGTGCACGTTTCTTTCATTCTTTGGATGGCATCTACCTTTGTTGGACAAGGTTTCCTACCATATGGCCCGCACATGTGCCCCACAATAAGCACTTCATTGACACCAAACATAGACTTTTTCCCTGACAATGTAAGATTCACTTCTTCCAACCTAGACAAAATTTTATCACAATCATTTATGTGATTTACCACAAATCTGCGACATCCCTTGAGATCCAAAGCTTCATCTTTGTCACTTTCTTCACATCCTTTGATAGGCAAATCATCAATGAAAGGAATTGTGATTTGAGGAATAAAGTCACGTAAGACCTTATTCATCCCATTCATCATATGTGCAACCGAGTTGGTTGCTCCCAGTGGCAAGGTACACATCCTTACCAAACCCAAAGGTGTCCTCAAGGTTGTCAAGTCTCTGCTTTCAATTGCAAGCTGAAATTGATCATACCCTGAGTAGAGATCCCCCATTGAGTAGATTGCCCTCCCTGCAAATGCCTCTGCAAACTCATCCACAATTGGACCTGTACCTACATTTCTAATTGTCATCTTGTTCACTGGTTGCATATCTTGGATAAATCGTAGAGAACCATTCTTCTTTGGAACTGTCAACCACCTGGTTGAGTATGGAGCACAAGAAGGCTCCAAGATTCCCATTTTGATTTTCTCATTCAGTAGCTCTACTAACTTTGGCAAATGAACCTTTAGAACCGGAATAGGCCGCATATTCCAAGGCACATGAGGTATTGTGAAAATTACCATAGGAGCTACAATAGAAGGATCAACACATCCTATCTCATGTGGCTCAAATGCAAAAGCCTTACCATGCTTTGAAAGCATTTCTTTGAAGCACTTTGTCTCCTCCTGTGTTAGAAACTCCTTGCGACCAATCTACAAGTCTTGGAAAGACTCCTTTGTGAAGGTATGCCCAATATTTTTAGGATTCCTCAAACTTGGTTGTACAGAAGCCTACTCAATCTTTTCCCTGTTGTTGGGTGGTAAGGGTGAAGCTACTGGTTTCGCCTTCTTTGCTACACTCTTGTATTTAGTTTCAACATGGACTTCTGGGCCAACTGTTTGGCTTTCTTTAAAGGCTTCTATTACTTGATAAATTTCCATAGAGCAAACTTCCACAACTTCATTTTCAAGATGCAAATTAGACCCCATTATAGAATCAAGCTCACCCATAGTATCTACAAAAGAAACTTGTTCACACAAACCCAAAACATTTTCAGTAGGCTCTAGCAACCCACTCTTTTGCATGCCTATTGGTACATGATGCACATATTTCCTCTCACATCTCTTCAAATCTTCAAGTTTTGTAAAACATACTGATCCATTCTTTGTTACCAAGGAGCTCATTGAAAATGCTTCACCTTTTTTTGGATCAGGCGAGACCCTTTTTCTTTCTGTACCGCTGCAATCCCGCTTTACAATGGTACTTGGCCAAAACACATAATTTCTCTATGATCATGAAACTCTTTGCTCACCTTTGGTAGAGGATGTTCTCTGAGGTTGTCACGATTTCTTTCATGGTTCACACAAACTGTGAGAAATTGGACAGCTCGTTTACCATCTTTGCTACATATCCTAGCATATGCTGAACCATCATCCATTACCTTTGTTTCCATTCGAACTCCCACAATCTAGGGCTGTCCAAGGATGAGATGATATGAAGATGTATCCTATACAAAGAAGTTTTGGTCAATCTTTACATCACCTATTGTTAACTTCACACCTGGACATGCTGCATACAATTCATCGGATGAATTGTTTGCCACTTTTACCATCCAGCCATGATCTGTTTCCATCGGCCATTTGCACTTGTTGTAGAGACTCTTTGACATTATGTTTATTTCTGAACCATGGTCAATCAAGGCAACAAATGGCTCTTCAAGATCACCTACCTTGACCAAAGTTTCTGTAGTAGCCCTTGCCCAATGACTTCGTGAATAGTAACTCCTAGGAATATCTTCAACTTCTTCATCATCATTTGAGAAATACAGTTGCTTCACTCTCCCACTAGATTGGTAGCATCCTACCACAGCTCCATCATTCTCCTTATTTTACAGTTGCATCCCTTGTGTCTTTGAGGTTTCCCCTTCAACCTGTGGACGAGAAACTTCAGCAAGGGTTTGCCTCTTCCTCTTGATGATGTCAATGATCTCCTCATGGAATTCACGCTTTGCAATGCCAAGAACTTCTCCTAGAGTAAACTCAATCTTGCTATTCAAGATCCTTTCCTCCAAGACTTTCTTTAAATTTTTAGCAACCTCAATATCAGATTGTAGTTTATAAGTTGGGCCTTTTGTCCTACCTTTCGTTGGCTCTTTCTTCTTTCCTGTTGTAGACTCCTCCATGAGTACTTCAGGTGGAGATGCTCCTTGTGTTGAGGATGTTTGAGAAGGCATTGAGTCGCTTCTTCCCCCACTTCTAGAAGCTCTTTTTGATGGTCCTTCATCAGCATTCTCACGTCTGCGCTTCTCTTCTACAATTGCCTCATTTTGTTGGTACTTTGTAATGTAAGCATGCACTGACAATGAGTCCACTGGATCATTCCATCCTGTTTCTAGACGTATGCAATCACTTGCTTCATGTAGAATCTCTTTTGTAAGATGTCCTTTTTTAGCTAATTGCATGACATTTGGCCAAATTTGACCATGATGGTCACTCACCTCTTCATCATAAAAATGTTCAATTTTTACTCCATAAGCAGCTACCTCAACTGAAGAGGTGGCATGCTTGGTTGCCATATCTTCAACTAAGGTTTGCATTCCCCCCTTCCCAAAGTTAGTTCTCAAGGGTAGACCTGTCTCTCTTAAGTGAATTTTACCATCCTTAAAAAAGACAACATCTTTTGACAAAGCATCACTAAAATCATCACAATCCTTTCTTACATGGTCTGTACTATCACACCAAATACATCTATTAACAAACCCTTCTTTGGGCTGTTGTCTTTGCCTAGGAAGTGGCCCTGATGGTTGGCCTTTTTCTTCAAGCTTTGCAAACTTCACCTTCAAGTCACACCCTTCACAAGCTCATCTAGCATGGACTCATCAAACTTAGGAGCGATAAAAGTAGCCTTCACCATTTTGTCAGAAGTTGAGGTGGAAGGACTTGTAGTGTTTACTACCATCTTGTCCCTTCTTCTTTGTCGTTTGGCAAGCAGTGAGACAGCACCTTCAACCTCATTCCAGTCGGTCTTTAGTCCTAGCTCAGCATCTTTATCTTCAAGAAGAAGCTCCAAATTTTCTTGAAACTCTTTACCTATAGCTTGTAAGAAAAGATCTGTCTTCTCTGCATCTATTGTGGCCCTTTCTGTCCTTGTGAGTTGTGCATAGCGCCCCTCAAATTCCCTAAGTAGCTCTGTTATTGATAGTCCTTGCTTTGGCTTGACTACCCATTCTAAGAACGTCCTTTTGGTCACTCTCTCCAAGTCCTCCATGAAATATTCCTCCTTTAAAGCTACTTTGAGTTCTTTCCAATTTCTCCCATGCCCATCTTTAATTGCCCTAACATGCTCCCTAACTTTCGGAGCAACAACTAGCTGAAAGCTTTGAATCATCTCAGCTTCTGACACGCGATGCAGCTCCCTCTCCTTCACATACTCGCGTAAGTACTTGGTTACATCTTTGTCATTGAACTGATCCATTCTATTGACGACTGCTTGTATGGCCTTCATTGCTGAAATCTCCCTTCTTTCAATGGCATGTTGCTATTGCATGAACATTGTAAATGCTTGAAACATTTGCATTGTTGCTGGGTCAAAATGCATACCCTGTTGCTCAACATGATTACCCATGGTTACCCACAAAATCTCACCCTGGCAGTTTCACGTCGGGTTCACCAAAAATATGTCGAGAAATTTGCGGTCTTACCAAGAAAGCACCGGGCTTATGGCTGTGAGAGTTTGTGAGAGAACTCAACAAAAACTATATGAAGGAGTTAAACCATAGATGCCATGAAGACTAGGGTTTGGAAAGAAGTGCAATCAAAGAAGACTTACTCTTTCTCTCTTGCACTCACACACGCAAAGAAAGAACACAAAAGAGAATGTCAAAACAATACGATTCAGATGAAAACATCAAGGCTATGGTCATATCGTATCATGGGTAATATGAAAGGGTTAATGAATGAGTTAATGGCATTCAATCTTGGCTGACCAAATAGGCTACGAATTGTTCTTTGGAATTGTAGTTTTGTGCTTACCATAATATATATATTTTGTCTAGTGATTGGGATTAATTGTGTGTACAAATCCTCTTGGTTCATAGCAAGATAACTACGCTTACATCAAAAGAAAATTATAGTCTATGAGAGGTAGTATGATGGGATCCGGTGATAGAAGTATTTCATTGAGCCTTTCAGGGCCGAAGAGAAACACTATACGTTGTTGAAAGTGTATTTTATGGCTAATCCATACGTTAATTCTAATAGATCGTACAGAGTGAAAGCGATAGAAATGATCATCATGTGGATTATTCATCTAGGATAGTATGTGAGAAATGTAGATATGAGAGAAGTAAAGAGATGAGAAGTTTCCCTCCCAAGCCCTATTCTTGCCCGTAGGCAATAAGGATACTGCGGGGAGAGATGTACCTGTAGCAAAGAGAACCTAGAGAGAATGAATTACTAAGAATGAGAGAGATAGGTTTGGTTAAGGAGATGAGATTAGATACATATATATATGTTGGATTAGAGATGAAAATGAAAACAACAAGAAATCAAGAAAACATCAATGTAGAACACATCTTACTTAAAACCCTTCGGCACCATTATTGATGGGAGAGAGAAGAAGAGGGGAGAATTCAATGTTGATTGATACGCCAAGTACAACACCTTCTTTGATTAGAGTTGATCTTCCAAGGATAGCGTACAAGAATGGCTAGTCTTCCTCTAGGAGAAAGTGTAGGCTTGGTCTTATGTTAATGGGGCTAAGTACAATTAGGCATTACTACTCACTCCCTCAAGAATTCCTCTCATCAATGGCTTGAATGCTTGAGTTCCTTTTCAAGGAAGAAGAGGTCCCCTTTTATAGGTGAAGGGAACCCCCAAGGGTTTACACAAGAAGAGAGGAGCCAGTGTGAATAGGAATTGGAAAAGTTGGAAATGAGTTGTCCCTGCATGATGTGGGCAGACTGGGGTCCAGTATTTTGATTATATCTCCTCAACCATGGCTCCAAATAAAAAAGTAAAAATATGGGCAGAAACTTCAGCTCATTAGCTACGATTTTGCATTTTAAAATCATTTTCCAATTTAGATTGGAACCTTGTGTAAAAAATTCATCAAAATAGGGTCCATTTCTGGCAGCAAAAGTCTTCCCGTGGTCCCCTTAGCCTAGACTTTCATTTAATTCCAAAGGACACCTCATGCCATATGAAAGCGTGACATTGCTCCTTGACAAAGTTTTGTAATCATGCTTGCAATAATGCATTAAAATAAGTGTATCTTTGAAATCATGCCACCTAGTGTCCCACTAGGATTTGATTCCCTCCTAGTAGCTATTTAAAAAGCAATATAAGAAAAGTATAAAAAATACATAGAATATATATATATTGAAGTTTACCCTAGATATAGGATCTAGCTAGGGTGTGAGATGATAATGAGATAGTAGAAATAAAGAATCAATGCTTTTTTCCCCAAGTTAAAGAGGCGGAGCTATTGAGCTTTTCCCATAGTATTTTCTGATGGTAAAGTAAGGATAGGTTACCCTTGAGAATAATAATAGGATGAGATAGAAGACTTATTATTATACTTAAATATGCATATGTACATTATAGGAAAGATAATTATGTATCTAAAAAGTTACAAGATAGATCTTGTAGCATGTGTTTCCACTATGCACGTGTCATAGCACGACAACTCATACACACACACGCATACACACATGCATACACTCATGCACACACATGCATGCACACACGCTAATTACACACACTAATTAGTGCATGTGTTCTTTACACACACTAATTAGTGTGTGCATTATTCTAATGCACACACTAATTAGTGTAAGTAAAGACACACCAAAACCTAAATTTGTTAATTATTAGTTACTTGCAAAATCTAAACTTGTTAGATTTGTCAAATTTGCTAAATTTATTACTTGCATAACCTAATATGTTAAATTTGGGATTGGCCATGCACACACTAATTAGTTTGTGTTAACACATACTAATTAGTGTGTGATTAGTGTGTGCATTGGCCAATGTGATTGGTCAATGCACACACTAATTAGTGTGTGCATTGGTCAATGGGATTGGCCAATTCACACACTAATTTTTGTGTGATTAGTGTGTGCATTGCCCAATGTGATTGGTCAATGTACACACTAATTAGTGTGTGATTAGTGTGTGCATTGGTCAATGGGATTGGCCAATTCACACACTAATTAGTATGTGTTAACACACACTAATTTGTGTGTGATTAGCGTGTGCATTGGCCAATGTGATAGTTTGTGATTAGTGTGTGCATTGACCAATGTGATTGGTCAATGCACACACAAATTAGTTTGGGATTAGTGTGTGCATTGGCCAATGTGATTGGTCAATGTACACACTAATTAGTGTGTCATTAGTGTGTGCATTGGTCAATGGGATTGGCCAATTCACACACTAATTAATAACCCTAAACACACACTAATTTGTGTGTGATTAGTGTGTGCATTGACCAATGTGATTGATCAATGCACACTCTAATTAGTTTGTGATTAGTGTGTGCATTGGCCAATGTGATTGGTCAATGCACACACTAATTAGTTTGGGATTAGTGTGTGCATTGGTCAATTGGATTGGCCAATACACACACTATTTAGTGTGTGATTAGTGTGTGCATTTGTCAATGGGATCGGCCAATTCACACACTAATTAGTATATGTTAACACACACTAATTTGTGTGTGATTAGTGTGTGCATTGACCAATGTGATTGGTCAATGCACACACTAATTAGTTTGGGATTAGTGTGTGCATTGGTCAATTGGATTGGCCAATACACACATTATTTGTCAATACACACATTATTTAGTGTGTGATTAGTGTGTGCACAAGCCAATTGGATTGGCCAATACACACACTATTTAGTGTGTGATTAGTGTGTGTACAAGCCAATTGGATTGGCCAATACACACACTATTTAGTGTGTGATTAGTGTGTGTTAACACACTAATTGGCTTGTGCACACACTAATTAGTGTATGTTAACACACACTAATTAGTGTGTGCACAAGCCAATTACACAAGCCAATGCACACACTAATTAGTGTATGTTAACACACACTAATTAGTGTGTACACAATCTAATGCACACACTAATTAGTGTGTGCACAAGCCAATTACACAAGCCAATGCACACACTAATTAGTGTATGTTAACACACATTAATTAGTGTGTGCACAATCTAATGCACACACTAATTAGTGTGTGCACAAGCCAATTACACAAGCCAACACTAAAACACACACTAATTAGTGTGTGCAGAAACCAATTACATTGGCCAAACACACACTAATTATGTTAAATTAAACAAAAATCAACACAAAAACAGAAACATACCTCCATGATTAAGTCGTAGGTGACGTATTAGGTCCCAATGGCCGTTCAAGTGATCGCGCAATCAGTCACACTAATCATAAACACAATAATCTCTTATTAGTCAATACACACACTAATATCTTATTAGCACTCAAGGCTTTGCAAGACTCTTTTATAGGTTGTAGACACACATTGGATTCTTTCCACATTGGATTATTTCAACATTGGATACTATAGAGAATCCAATGTTTGAAAAAAATCAATGTGTAAATTTTTAATCATATATTCAAATTTTATACCCTAGTTTAATCTTTGTCGTAATAAATGCAGACCATGTCTTCTTCTTCCACACCACGTTTTCGCAGCATTGATGATTTCATGGCAGACGGGTTGTCATATCCCGACGCTCTCTCTCCCTATCATTCACAGCCGTCGCCTTAGCAGTCATCATCAAGGTTCGGCTGGTTTTGGGACGCTCTAGGTGGGTCCACTGCCGTACCTGTGACCGATCCAGATGTGGAGAGGGCATTGCGTCTTCGGGCTGAGTGGTTAGATTCGCAGCAGACCCTTACGCAGTGCTATTCACCGGTGTAGCTAGCAGCTTTTGGATTATTAGAGGTCTCTACTCCGACTGGTGGCACTCCATACCTGCAGAGTTTTCCAGCTACAACTGCAAGTTCAACTTTTCCTTCACAGGGTTCAACGCCCCAAGGTCCGACACCGTTGGGTGCGACGCCACAGGGTCCGACGCAACGGGCGTCCACCTATCCATCACCTATCCCACCTTCTGCCCCAGATTCACGTCAGCGCTCTTCTGGCAGTCAGCGTCAGGGTAGCTTGCGCGCTAGCGTCGGTCGATCTCGACGAGGGAGCGGAGCTGGTTGTTGTTTTGGGGGGGGGGGGGGGGGGGGGAAGTACTACAGGTTCTCCTCCACAGTCACCGCTCCCTGCTCCAGCAGAAGATGAGGACCATGACATGCCTTCACCAGATGCTCGCGGGTTATACTACCAGGTTCATAGAGGAGGTATGGTGGATCTCGGGACAACGCAGGGCAGGAGATTCGGCACACACGTCAACCAATTAATCCACTCCACATATATCAATTGTTTTCTCAAATTTGATCAGCAAGATCCCAACAACCTCATATATATAGAGACAACCATGCACATGCATTTCCCCAACCCTGAGAGGCAACAATTCTCAAGGCAATGGTTGCAAGAGCATGTCAAAACATTTCTGAAGAACAAAAAATCTAGTGTGAGGAGAGTTGGAAAGAAGACAATGGAGTCTCCAGAGCATAGCTATCGGCCAGGAAATATCCATGATGTGGAGTGGGAGACCGCTATGGGCGAGAAAGAGGACGAAAGGGCAATGGGTGCGAGGATGTATACGCGTCAAGTTGAGGCCATATCCCATACGCATTATGGTTCGAGAGGAAAAACGGCTTGGAAAGACAAATATGTAAGTAAAAATATTAGTTTTATTGTAAAAAATCTATTGTTTTTTATTTAATTAATTGGTTGCTATTTTTGTCAGTATAACATTACCATGAGTCGCCCGACCAGAGATATGCAGAGATATAGAGAGAACCATACTGAGTATCAAACTTGGTGTTGGTTGTTTGAAAATCAAATGATCTCTCGAGAGGAGTTCGAAAATGCGTGCAGAAGTCTGCAACATGTAAGTTTAATCTTATTTAAATAATCAAATTGTTGATTTTATATCAAATATTAAATAACAAAGTGTTAATTGTTTCTTCTTTATGGTTTTGCAGAGTCAAGGAGTTCCACGCGAAATGCCGCCAACTCCCCCATGAGCATCCTCTATTTTGTATACGCGGGCCCCGTTTGCCCTATCCCACATGACCATACTCTATTTTGTACACGCGGGTTTTTTTGGCCCTTTATGTAAATGCAATGCCTATCATTTTTTGGCTCAATACCTCCCCCAATTGTAATTCCACTTATGTAAATGAAATTATCAATCTTTTTTTGGCTCAATGTATTGTCCAATTGTGATATTTTATTGTAATTAATAATAATTTTGTAAAATAACTAAAATAAATAAAAAAATAGATGACCTTTTGGATGGTCCTGCAAAGGACAATCCAAACGGTCATCTCTTTTTTTATAATAAATCCCGCCGCGGTAATGCCCGCGATAACTCGCACGCGATAATGTTTGCGGGTATTTTTGCAACAAAAAACGCGGTAACGGTTGCGGTTAAATTTTTCGATTATTGCCGCGAAAGTTACCGCTAGACCATTACCGCAGTGTTTTCCGCATACAGGAATTTTTATATTTCAAGTTTGTTTGTTTTTTTGCAGTAATGTGATCGATAATATCGCGCATATGTTATAGTGCTCACGGAAGATCCCACACTCTGCAGCTATTGCTCTGGCTGTCATGATGCTATCCCCTGTAACCATTAGCACCCTTATCCCAGCTGCCTGACATTGCCGCACAGATTCAAGGACCTCGGGCTTGCGAGGAGCTTTGATTCCTACAATTGCTAGGAGAGTTAGTGGACCTGCTGGGATTGTCCATTCCTCATCACTGGGAACAACTTCAGCATCCATTTTCATGTATGCAAATGCTATGACTTGTAAGCCATGGCAAACCAGACCCTCAATCAAGTCTTTCAAAAAGCTTCTTTTCTCATCTGTGATACGAACTGCATTATTATCTGGATGCAGCATGTTGTCACAATTCTCCAGTATGGCCTCTGCATCTCCTTTCCAATGCACATGATGCACGATGCTACTTTCTGCACTAGCACTCCGCTGCACCACCACACCTCCCATTGAGTACACGTCATCACCAAACTGTCATTGCAAGATCGTAGATTTAGATCTGACAGAATCATAATTCATGCCCATTTCAAGCCCCCAGTGTAGTGCTGCTGCTTTAGCTTCTACTCCTGAACCTGAGCCGACACAAAAATGCTACCATTGCTATTATGTGCAATGCCCTCGACGAGTAAATTGTAGCAGTCCCCGTGAAGGCTTCCCAACTCTGATATATGATCTCTTAATTCACCAAAAACCCATGCCTTCACGACAGCCATCTCATTCATTGTCATGAGTATCCGTGAGTCACAACAGATGGTAGTGGCAGTGGCCATGATCTGACAAGCTGGCAAATGCGTACGTCGTAGAAGCACCCTATCCACAATCATCCTACTCATGACGGAGGTGAGGGAAAGTTGAAATGCTAGTGGAAGACTCTCTGGGATTCCTACCATAACGATTGTCGCAGCCAGAGCAAAGATGTTTACCACACTCTCGGCCACATCAGTCCTTGTGGTTTGGCTACTCTTGAACGTTTGTGGACTATGTCTGACTATGGTATGACCCTTAAAGTAGAAGATTAACATCAGCAGAAGAACAAAGCATCCCACAGTCACCCCAATCATCCCAATACGGGTCGCGACATAACTCAGGTACTCCTGTAAACGCTGATGAACACACATCGGGCCGCTATCATGTCCAATCAGAGCCTTAAGTTGTGCCAACTCCCAGAGTTAAGAAGCACGATGTCACCCACGACTACCTTAAAAATGGGCACCTTCTTCATCCTGCCACCTCTCAGGACCTTCACCTGAATATGCCTTTGTTCAGCTTCACTTAAGGCTGTCAGTTGACGGGTCTGGATGTGGCCTTGTATGCCAGTGGCCAGAAAGACCAACATTACAGCGAAAATGATGCTGGCACCCTCGTACCATCCATGTGCAATTCCCTCTGTTTTGATGCCCAATCCCAAAGACAACACACCGCACAGCGTCAGGACAACACAGAGTGGCTCCAGATAGAAAGCTGAGAACAGACTGGGCAGCTTTCGTTTGAAGGCGTTGGATCCAAAAACCTTCCTTCTGGTCTCAAGGTCAAGGAAATCATTATCAGGCAGACCCTGATGGTGGTCAGCTCTAAGAAGTCTGATAACTTCTTCAACACCCCCAAGTTTCTGCAGAGTCTCTGTCGAGCGGTTCAGGATTAATTCAGCTAGTTGATAAGGCTCCAGACCAAAGCTATATTGCTTATCAGGTGAATTGTCTTCTTCTCCTCCTACCCCTTCGGCCTCAACTCCTCCTCCTGCTCCCTTTACTTCAGCTAGTTCCTGTTTTCCTTCTTCTCCTTCCTCTGCAGTCACGTAGCCATCCCCAATAGACGAGCTTATGGAGGCCGATTCTCCAAGAGAGCACTGCGGTGATAAGAATGCCATGTCTTTGTCGTCAATGAGACAGCCCGTTAATCTGAACTGGGAATGGCCCCTTGCCCACAAACGTCTGTGATGCTTGCAAGAAGCAAACTCTATTCCTTGCCCACAAATTGCCCACAATCGTCTGTGATGCTAGGAAGATGCAAACTCTTTTCCTTGCCCCCACAAATTTCAACCCTTGCCACGATTTCGCTTGGCAGGACACAGGCCCACCCACATCTAGTTATCTTATATTTGTTTTCGCAGGCGGCAGGAACATCCAAGGGCTAAAGCAGGTAATTCAACGAAATCAATCAGAATCTGTTCGTGTGAGGATTTTGCAGATGCCAGGAATCCACCCACATCTAGTTATCTTTATTTGTTTTAAGCAGGACTATCCACCGGCCTCTTGACTTCCAGACGTGAGAGAACCGTTGAATTTGCGACTTCTATGATGTTTCATAGCTCAACTTTCGCCAGGTCGCGTAAAAAGAATCTTCTTGTAAGTCCCGCATGATTCAGAATAGGTTTTTTTTTTTCCATAAGAATAGATCTATTTTTATAAATGGTCCTGACTGAGGACCATTTATTTCATTGGCATTTGCTGTATTGGCATATGCTGTATTTTGAACACCAAAAGTTTTGTATCTATTGAGTGAATTATACCTCAAGTGGTAGTCCTTTGTAAGTGCGCTTCTTCTTTAATATAAATCTGCTCTCGCTTTTTATGGTGAAAAAAAACCAAAGCCAAACGAGCTCGCTTGCTACTCTATTCTCTGCCTCAATAAGATAAGGTGTCCTCACGTGGTGTCAACAGGATCGAGGAGCGTCGCACGCATTTGAGATGCGCGAGACAGGGTACTGGTCCGAGTGGGGCCTCCTCCTTCTCCATCGCCTACCCCCTGTGCTGAAGGAGGTGTGACTCAGTGGTGCCAACACCAAGCCCCACTATCGGAGTATCGGGCATGGTCCCTCTCTGTTGTGAAGCGCATGGCATGCCTTAATTGTCTGCTTGATGATGATTTTATGCTACTGTTTTATTCTGATGTGCTAGTGAGTATATGTGAGGTTTTTTTTGGGTCTTGCTAGTATAGTTTGGCTCTGCTGGATTTCGTGGCTTGTGCATCTCGCTTGGGGTGGTAGTCCCTCGATGGTGGTCGCTCGCATGGCTCTGCAGTGGGTTGAATTGGGTATTCGTTATGGGCTTCCATGTAGAAAGCCCGACTCTATGGACACCTATGTGCGGTGTTAAGCTATCTACGTCTATTTGTGAAGGTTGTAACGGGTAAAGGCTCCCTGTAAAAGCCATTGGGAGCATTGGGCATGGTCCCTCTCTGTTGTGAAGCGCATGGCACACCTAACTGTCTGCTTGATGATGGTTTTACGCTACTGTTTTATATTGATGTGCTAGTGAGTATATGTGAGGTTTTTTTTGGGTCTTGCTAGTATAGTTGGCTCTGTTGGATTTCGTGGCATGTGCACCTCTCTTGGGGTGGTAGTCCCTCGATGGTGGTCGCTCGCATGGCTGTGCAGTGGGTTGAATAGGGTATTGGTTATGGGCTTCCATGTAGAAATCCCGACTCTATGGACATCTATGTGCGGTGTTAAGCTATCTACGTCTATTTGTGAAGGTTGTAATGGGTAAAGGCTCCCTGTAAAAGCCATGAACCTGATGGAATCTGTTTGGTATGATCTGGTGATCTTGGATGTCATGACCGGGGCATGGATAACTTTGTAATATTTTTTGGTTTTAATATACCTTTCACTTACAATTTGTGAGTTTTACCAAAAAAAAGGTGTCCTTTTTTGGGTTTTTTCGATTGTATCTAGTATCTAAGCTTTCATGCCTTTCATTGTGATGTTACTTCCTTCAAATATAAATTCACGCGCTTTACTAGTTTTTTTTTTTTTAAAGCCAAAACAGCGCAAAAAATTTAGGAAGGAAACATATAGATGTCAAGTAGGCCCGACCAATTTTTGGTTTTGGGTTGATTAAGGGGTATCTTTAGAGATCCCTTTTCATGGCTTTGGAGTGAAAAAGGGGGGAGGAGACACGTTGAGGAAGATGTTTCTTGAGATGGGAGAGTATGAGGTGAGGGTTTTTGAAAAGGGAAGGAAGGTGGCACGTGGAGAGAGGAGAGAGTTGTATAGGTCGGAGTAGAGAGAGAGAGAGAGAGAGAGAGAGAGAGAGAGAGATTTTGTTCGCTCTCTGGTTGCACAACAGATAGAGGAAACAGGAGGAGAGAGAGAGGGGGCAATGCCATGTGCGGGAGGCAGGTCGCACGCTATTTAGCTGGTGAGCAGTAGGTCCATGGGGGGTAGCTCTCTCCGTGTCGGCATCGCGCTTCGATCAGCCAGTTCAACTAGGCAAAAAGGGGGGGGGGGGGGGGGATGCTGACTGGTTGCGCATTCTCCCTCTATCTCGTCTACGCTAGGCATGTTTTTTTCTTGTGTTTGCTTGGGCAAGGGAGGCCTCAACAGCAGGTGCCCTCTCTCTCTCTCTCTCTCTCTCTCTCTCTCTCTCTCTCTCTCTCTCTCTCTCTCTCTGGGCTGGTCGAGTGTTCTTGCACAAAGCAAGTCAAGTGTGTGTGCGCGGAGGGAAATGCCACGCGGAGGGGGAGAGTGAGAAAGTGTGAGCCAGATTTTTAGCTCTACTGTGCGTCACAGGAGGAGTGGTGGTGGTGGATGTCTACAAGATAGAGACACGGAGAGAGGAAGAATGTCTCTCACACACACATGTTTGTCTACACAGGGATGGCAAACTCCCTTGTGGCAGGACAAGGGTAGGACCAGTCCGGGCCAAGGGCGAGGGCCAAGGGTCAGGACGGACATGCAGTCAAGGGGGTCCCTATATTTAGAAGGCCAAGGGCCTATATAGGGCATGGCTGGGTCGTGATGAGCATGTTAGTTCCATTGCCCTTATATTGGTATCAGAGCTCAGGGGAAGGAGCAGCCATGGAGGAGGGGAAGAGGCAGGGCCTTCTCTCTCGTTCTCTCTCTCGATCTCTCTATCTCGAAGAAGAAGAAGAAGAAGTGAGCCAGGGAGGAACAGGCGGTGCAAGATATGCAACGTGCATGTAAGGTACATGCATGCAAAGGAATTGGAGCTCAAAAATGGCATTGCCGTAGGAAACGACTCCTGTGCAAGAGCCGAGGAAGAAAGGCACAGCGCGGGAAGCCACCCGTGTGTCGGGATGGGGAAGAACGACGACCTGCACGAGATCGTGCATGTATGCCGTCATCGGGTTCGCGTTGGGCTAGGGAGTCGAAGTCGTCACTGCACGGCATGCTTTTGCGCATCGCGCATCGACTGGTTCCCTTATCTCTTCCTCGCAGCTCTATTCGCCGCCATAGCCAGGTTCGACAGCTTTTTTATTTTTAGTTTTTTTTACTATGGTCATGGGCACCCTCCAATAACCAAGGGGGCCACCTCAGCTTAGGGGGCCGCCCCACCGTTGCTTGGCCCAAGGGGCCACCCAAGGGGGCCGCCTCAAGAAAGGCCTGCTCGTGTCGTGGAGGTCGACCGACATGGGGAAAGTATGGCACGCATGCATCTCGTACAAGCTTCGCCTCGCCATCGGCAAATAAACCATGCACGACACGGAACTAAGGTATGCGTTGGATAGGATCGGCACGCACACTATGCACAACAAGGTCGTGTTTTCTAGAAACTTCTGTAAGCTTTTCAAGTTGCCGAAGCATCAATGGTGATGCAGTTCTTGCGTTCAAGAAGCTGCGACGATGATGGCGTCGATGATGGCGTCTATAATATTCGTCGCTAACCTTCAAAGACAAGGTATGCATAATTGTTGGACTTTTCTTGTTTAATTCGTTCTCAATATGCAGCTGTTAAATGTATGCTCGAGCACGGCTCACTTGGTCTTCAACGTGTTGTTCTGATCATTGAGCAAGGCTCATTAAGTGCATACACCACTGTGGTGTTGAGTACACCACTCCAGAGTTAACCGTTGCGACTTTTTATCATGCATGGCATGTATATACTTACAAGGGCAATGTCCGAAACAAAGCTTTCATTTTTGTCCTGCTAGCATCTGGAGTATGCTAGGAGCATATCCATTTGGGAATTTTTTTACAACTGTATGGTATGCCCATTTCATGGGAGTGCATCGGAAAAATTCTCGTTACCGTATGGCAACTGTACGCAACGCCTATGGTTTGCTTATCTTTTCTTGGCACAGCAGGCACAAGTGCTCGGCATGGCCGACCATTTGTCATAGCCTGCCAAACAGACAGGAGTCTCTTTGCTTTCAGTGATTCAGTTACGCAGGTATGCATATCAGTATTTTTCTACTCTTCCATACAAGGTGTAATTGGACAAGGTCCATTATCTGTGTATGGTCGACACAGTTGACTCTATTCCCTATGACATCTGTCATCAATAGCATGTATTGGCAATGAGGCCAGACATAGTTATTTGAAGCATGGCTTCTCCTGAGTACTTTCATAGCACAAAGGCAAGGACAAAGGGCCAAATTTTCAAAGGCAAGGACAAGGGCCAAATTTTCAGTATCTCAAGGAGATAGGCATGACAAACTCCTTGTCACTGTTTCTACAAACCGACATAGGATGCTTGCCACACAATACTGGTTCATTTCACTTGAAATTGCTCGACAAGGTCGATTCTTTTGGTCATGCAGTTTTGCAGCCACATCCGTTGGCTATTAGCACTACCAGATTTAAGTGAAGCAAGGCTTCTATTTATGCATCTTGCATAGTGACTCACCACGTTTGGCATATGCTACGAGCATACAAACTTGGGAAAGCTTTGGCAAACGGTTTACAAATTATTTCATTCCATATATGACGGATGTATAGGATACAAGAGGGCATATATCCATATGCAACAATTCTTTCTCGCACGGCAGATTTGGCTATGAGCCACCTTTACGCGAGCTTTCCCTTTGGAATCTCATGACAACCGGTTTGCAACAACAACTACCAGGTTAGCCAAGTTTAAGTTTTTATTGTTTTTTCCATGTTTACACTTTGCTTGGCAATTACTATCATTGTGTAAAGCAAAGTGCTTTGGCAATTTTACATGACACAAGGCTTCTCCCTTGTGCCAAGGTACTGCCCAATGACTTGGAGTCAAGGGCATTGGCACACAAGTTTGGGAAACTAGCAAATTAAGGAATATTCGCTCACACAATCCCTACCAGTTTGGGTTGCTGTCAACATACAACAACACTTATTTCACAGGCAACGTGCCAATACTCAGTCATTTTCATACAATCACGACCCCTACAAGGAAGGTAGGTCAAAATGTGGTTTTGTCTTTCTGTTACCTCTCTCGTTGCGCGACTCATAGCAGAAACTTGTTGCATGCTTATAGGATAAGCTGCGCGTTAGGCATAAGATGCACAAGAGCATGCCAATCAACTATACAAGTCATAGTCTTTTAAGGAAAGTTCCTCGGCCCAGCATGCTCTTCTTCTCTCGTTCTCTCTTTCTCTAAGTGAAAAATGAAAATCTTCTAAGAAGTTTTTGATACGTGTTTTGCTCATGAGTCAGCCTGAGCCAAGGTGCTCTAACTCGCAGCTAAAACGTGGCTAAGATGCTACTCAAATTAGTCTTCATCGGTTCGTCCATTGAGCACTAATTTGCACAAGGGCTATGAGCCCCTCAGGCTAAGAGCCATTGTCGGGCCAAGGGTAAGACCCAACTATTGGCATTCTTTGAGTGATTGTTCTCAAGATTGAACAGATCTACCCAGGGGAGTACACATCGACATTAATAGACAAGCAAGAGTCTTGTCATTACGGATGTTTAGGGTGTCATTTTTGCACTACATATTTTCAGTGCGACACTCAAGTTGAGTTTTTTGATAATCTTCAACTCACATCAGTCGATCTCTACAAGGAAGTATAGATGCATCCATGAGTTGCGACAGCATGGCTGACCATCAGAGCTAGGCAGCTCACTTGTGTGGATTCCCTGCTCTCTCTATAGCACCACGGAGTTTCTGTGGACATATTGTTTGGGGTACGACCCGGCGGGTGACTGCTAAATCACCCCATAGGCATTGAGGATCACAGTTTGATCTCTCTTAGTTAGCCTTTCAAGGAAAGAATTCCGCAATCTACCACGCACTAGTGGACAAAATCAACTTTTCAAGTTGATTTCAATCATTATCTACACAGTTAACTATGTTGGTTATTGTTGCTTGCTAGTTTAGCAATTTCTACAAAGGGTCTTACCAAGGGGTTTGACTACGTAAATTTTAACCAAAGGGGTTGGATTGCGAAGGCAACGCCCACGGTTTCCAGTGCAATATTGTTTGTTTTTTCAGGTAGGAGACGTGCTCCTCTACGCTTGAAGACGGGTGAGTGAACATTACGTTCAAATTTCTAGGTACGCATCTATTGATTTGGTGTTATTTCATTTTTAGTATGCTTTGCTCGGTTTTTTCAAGACGTATACGCACGCTTGAATGTTACAGAGCCATGCCAAGGGCATGACGGCACAAAGTATTTTGGGCCAAGAGTCCAATCTATCTTTCTGTCTTTTGCTGTTACGAACCTACTTGTAGGGTTCGATTTGGCACATGTTGTCACATGGGATACAACATGGTCTAGGAACTCAAGGAGTTCAGTTTAGTCAGTGTGGAGCATGATAATGAGGGTCCCTCTCACTCTTGTCGCAGAGTGTTTGTAGTTACCTCCACACACAAGTACCAGCTCGTACTTGATGGATGTCTCTTTTCTTGATATCCTTGTTTGAGACATATTCCACATGTGGAGAATATGAGTCTCTGGGACTGACACTGGCGCCAACTAGCTAACAATGTGTCGCGACGAAGTCCCTACGTGTTGGTCGCATCCATGGATTCGACCATTTTGAGCACACAGTATCAGGAGCAATTTCAGTGGCCAGAAATTGCCGGGTGCTAAGTACAACCTTGTTACGATTACAAGTGTAGTGAAACCACCTTAACGGAGGGTTGTTTCTACATATAGCTAAGTATGCTATGTCCATGAGAATGTCTCATGGTTGGTACCTAGGTGTGACCGGGTTGTCACATTCTGTTATGGTCCAAAGTCTCGTCATGGAATTGCGGTTCGGATATGTTTGTGTTAAATGCATGCACACTAGGTGTTATGGGCCCTAGTGTTTAACACAAATTTATTCAGAGCGGCATGCAACTTCATGGACATTATTGTTTCTGCAATTTTTTGCACTGCCAGTGCAATCTCTCTTGCAGACTTAGTATGAGTTTACATCCTGCCATACAAGGTGATGGCTGAGTGGGTGTTTGTGATTGGCTGCTTGAAACTCCAATCTGCTTTCAACCTAGTTGGTTGTCTCCATTCCATATCGAGTATATGGTTGGATACTCAATGATTGAGTCATAGTTGTCATCAGTCGTGGGCGACTGTCTGTAAGTGGTAGGGGGAAAGCACCTCACTCTTACTGCTGCTATTCATCCCGCATAGGATGGGCAATTTACAAGCTTTGTATTCAGTACTGAAGGATATGCAAAGTGCATACATTAGTAAACCACGCTAAATGATATGCTAAGTGCATACGTTAGCAAGAAGTGAAACAATTGGATCTGTTACCTTTTTGGTTTGGAGTTTACTTACTATCAGTTAACGCATGTTGCGACTAGGTAATCTCTTCATGTATAACTCAGGTTCTCAACCTTGAACACTCGTTAGGGTGGGTTTGTTTACTGATGATGAAAATTGAGACAAAGTCAAGGACTTAAAATTGGCTGATAAGTTATGTCAGCGTGCTACTTTCATGGAAAGTGACAAGAGGTACTCTTTTTGGTACACCTGTGTTGTGATAAACGTGTTTACCATGCTCATGAGTGTTCTAAATGGAGTCTACACACTACGTTTGAATAGGGATCGGTACTATCAGATGGTTACAAATGGACAACAATGTAGAAAATCAAGATGTTGCTCTTGGTTTCATTGAACCTCCTACCTAACCGGGTTTCGATTCAACGAGCCGTTGGATCCATGAGGGATGCCATGTTGGAAAACATTAGTGTTCTTATAAAGATGCTACCACTTGTGTTTTCGAGGACGAAAACGCTTCTCCAAGGGGGGAGTAATGTCAGGACAAGGGTAGGACCAGTCCGGGCCAAGGGCCAAGACGGACATGTAGTCAAGGGGGTCCCTATATTTAGAAGGCCAAGGGCCTATATAGGGCATGGCTGGGTGGTGATGAGCATGTCAGTTCCCTTGCCCTTATACCTTGTGTGCAGGGATGGCGAACTCGTGAACTCCCTCTCTTTCATACTCATAGTATTGGTACTCTGTCGCCTGACCCGGGCACACACGGGTAGCCCTCTATGTGTGGATGCATGCAGGAGTCGCAGGACTAGGGACCCGCGAAGCCAGACACGAATAGACTTTTTTTCTTTGTGGCATGTCTACAATGCGCAGGTAAGGGTGGAAGGTGGTCATCGGTTAGCAGCTCACTGGTGGTTTCCGCCCAAGCACCACTAAATGGATAGAGAGAGAGATCGCAGGCACAGATTTTGGGGGCAACGGGGGAGGCATGGCGAAGGCGACCATGGCGAGGGGAGGGGCTTTGCAAAACTCTTTTCCTATGTTTTGGGAAGAGATTCCAGGGAATCTACCAAACTAATTAATAAGTTTTTCGAAAGTTGACATAGTAGTAAGTGCCCAAAACGACTTTTTCATTTCTTTTATATAGAATCTTAAAAGATCCTCTTCATCTTTTAGTAAAAAAAGGGAGAGGGGGGGGGGGAGGCACACGGAGAGAGAGAGAGAGAAGAAGAATAAGAAGAGAGTTTTAACGTTGTTAGAAACTATCCCAAGAGACCTTAAAAATCTAATCGGTGAGTCTAGGAGGGTAGGAGTCCCGCTTCATTGTAGGCATGATTACAGAGCAGGGCAGTGGCTTGAGAAAGAGCTGGCGATGGGTCTCTCTCTCTCTCTCTCTCTCCCCCCAATCTAGTGCAGGAACACCCGTCTTCTTGCATTGGTCTGTCTACAACGCAACCGCTGGTTTGTGTGCAGGGCACAAGAATGCATATTAGTGTCTGAGAATGCAAGCGAACTAGCATGCGGGAGGGGGAAGTTGGAGGGACAGAAGGAGACGGCAGGCAATACAGAGAGGGTTCATAGTGATGAACAGGGGAAAGGGAGCGTAGAGCATTGTGCATCCCATCAAGTACGCTCATAGATTTTGAGTCTTGATGCTGAGAGGGTGGCCGGCACGTGCAGGTCGGTCAGCTTTGCTTCCAGGCGTCAGCATTATGAGGCAAGAGGGGAGTGGTTTTGCTGCGCAGTGGCGCAAGGAGTGGGGCGCAGGCGATGGCAGATAGAGAAATGTGGGGGGAGGCACATGTGCGAGAAGAGTGCGTGAGATTAGCGCATCACAGGGTCTGCTTTGAGCATCACAGCTCATTGCTCGCACAAGACAAGCACAGGAGCTCTGGCAATGCCATGATTCCTCAAGAATCTCTGATCATGCTAAGCAAAGAAGAGGGTTCGGCCCATACGGACGAAGGTACAGTGCCGAGCGAGGCCATGGCGAGGAGAGGGGGTAGTTGACAAGGGCAAGGGTCGACCCCTCTGCAAAGACAATGATGGCGACAGGTTGGGGCGAGGATGGGTCATGGCATGCTGGATCTCATAGGATGAAGCCAGCGTACGAAGCCATGAAGAGATGGAGGCACATGCTTGGCACAGGGAAGATCACCTACGTACATTGGGGGTGGGGGCTGAGCTGGCACAATCGACATATGGTTTTGCTTTGAATTGAAAAGATTCCTTGGGAATCTTGGATACAAATTAAAATTAATTGGTTTCTTAAAAAGTGGGACACATGGTTATTAGATGTCAAGTAGCTCTGCTTGATGATTAGCAATTCCATTCTCCAACGTATTCTAGTTGAGATGGATTCCATTTAAAGGTGTAAATGTTGTTTATGGTAGAGCCTCTATATGTCTGGGGGGCAATGCCTCAGCACTAAAGGACATAGGTTCTTTAATGAAGACCACATCATGGGATTGACGACGATGAAATGCATGCACGGTATGTGAGGTAAACTCGATCGTTTGATTTTACAGGTTACTTTTTTTTGTCTTAGATTACTTCTACTCGTACAAGTTCAATTCATAGCTTTTTGTTTGGGCATTGGAGACACCAAAAGGCATGCGCCTGTGCGATTAGGCCATTGCGCTGCCATAGCCAGGGTGCCGGGTGCGAAACCATGCGGTCGAACAACCTGATTTTTGATTGTCGTCCATTCATGCACACAATTCGCTGTCGTCGATCCCATGACGGGGGCATTCATTAAATACTGTATGGGCTTTAGTTATGGGGGCAATGCATACTCTCCTCATGTCAGCTCTATACCTTATAATCTTAGTATAGGGTGGTATTTTGTGCATAGTTGAGTTTGGTCATTTTCCTACATGAGTTTTTCTTGCTATGTCAACTTCCCTCAGTTTTTGCTATATGACTACGAAGCACTTTTGGCTCTAGTTTAGGTATTGCAGTCATCAGGCATTCAACTATGGTCATTTGAGTCAGTGTGGAGTTCAGTACTTGTACATAGACTTCATCTTTTACGATTGGATAATCTCTCTCTCTCTCTCTCTCTCTCTCTCTCTCTCTCTCTCTCATGCTATGGATTCACTTGATTCCGCTCCTACCAATTTGACATGGTATCAAAGCAGTAGGCGATCTTCGGTGAGCGGTGGGATCGAACTGCATTTTTAGCATCAAGTGTAATTGTAGCTCTGTTTTTGGCATCGAGAGGACTTTTACATGGAGTTGGTCCATTCAAAGGTGAGTGTGAAGCCAATTCTTTTCCAAGTGTAGTCTTAAGTGACAATCTTGGTAACGCTTCTCAATGTACTTATGCAAGAGCTGGAGCCTCCTGCTATGATTAGGATAGCCAAGGTCTTTAGCTCAATACAGGTTCTCTGGTAGAGCATTGTTCCATTCCCCTTTTTCCTATAAATGTTTGGCCTATTGAGGTTTTGTATATGTTTTTGTGACAATTCTGTCAAGAATTAGTGAATGGTATGCTTAGTACCAATGAAACTAAGCATTGCAACAACTCAATTCTATAACTTAAATTCCTTGTTTCTCTCCCTAAATTCCATGTGCATAAAGGGATGGGGTGCAATGTATGATGAGACAATGAGTGCTATAGATCTTGTCGGCAGCCTTGCGCAATAAACTGGTCGGCACCCTCGTGGAATAAACTTATACTCGAGATTCCTATGTGGGGCACCAACTCATGCACATGATGTTAAAAGAAAAACCTTGGACCATATCATCATGAAAGAACACATGCACAAGTGATTAATGCATGTGCCTCTTAAAGGTGCGGTTGTGGTTCAATCCCTTGACCTAACAACAATGGCCAATGCTCTAGATTACTTTTGAGGCAGTGGGTAACTAAGATTAGTTTTTATAATCTGGGTACCCTAGATTACTTTGTTGAACACTACCAAGATCTACATCCCACCGTTGTCCCATCGTAGATCCCACCCACCTCATGCTTATGGAACTTATTGTTGAGTCACAGTCCTTATAATGCCACGTCTCGCTCAATGCTGCCTGGGATGTATACAACGCATTGGATGCTTAATAAATGGAAACGAAAGATTGGGTAATAAATGCTTAATAAGTCAATAGCTCAGGGCATTGACTTTTGGTTGGCAAGGGAGAGAATGGGCTAGTGCACATGAAAACTGTAGGTTAGAGCTGAGTGGCACCACGTACAAGTGGGGTAGCACCAAGAAAAATTGATGGTTTCACTATCTCGCACAACAGAAGAGTGAGACTTTCTTGGAAAAACTTCAGAATTTTGGAGTGCTTATATTGGCTAAGGAAGTACACAAGACGAGGGGAATGCTGGGGTAACATGACTCTTGCGTCCTCTTAACTCAACAACTTTCTAGAATTATTGCTTGAGATTAGGCTTGCAATTTTCTTACTTGCCCCAATTTTGTTTTGTGTGTTCCTACACACTCTCACCTCCATAACCAGCCATCGATTCCTCCTATTTATTGCTGAAAATCATCACCAACACTCTCTTTGAAAACCTTTACTTGAAAGTTTCTATTGAAGAATGGTCAATTTTTGTGATGATGACAAAGGCTATCACGATGACAAGAAGTGGGAGGAAGTAAAGAAATTGAAGGAGTGCAATCAATCTGTGGAGTGATCCCAAGTCAAACAAGCTAGTTCTTGCACAATCAAGAAAGTCATTGTGAAATTTTGAAGAATGCTTGGCCCCAGAGAAGATGGAGATGTGTGGATGACGCTATCAATATACATTGTGAAGCTCTCACCATACTTCCTTGGTCGTCTTTGCATTGCTCTCTTTGGTAGATCTTGGAGGATTCACTTTGATGGTGGTAGCCTTCTACCCTATTGACTAGTTCTTGCATCCTTTTTTGAGTTGTACAATTGCAATAGCAGTTGCTTCTTGGCCTTGAGCGCACAACCTACACTCCACAAAACATCATGAAGAAAGAGAGTGGCTAATTATCATGAGAGAGGGAGAGAAAAGCTATTTTTCACTCTTTTAGAGTTGTTGGGCATAGTCCAAGAGATGCTAGGGATTGCAAAAAAGACCTTTCATGAAGAAGCTTCCAAAGAGCATGCATGAGTCTAGAGAAGAAGAAGAAGAAGAAGAAGAAGAAGAGAGTTTTAACGTCGTAGGAAACTATCCCAAGAGACCTTAAAGATCTAGCAGACAAGGAGTTGAATGAGAGAGAGAGAGAGAGAGAGAGAGAGAGAGAGAGAGAGAGAGAGAGATCTTTTCAAATGCACCACTATTTGCCACATCTAAGGCCACCCACACCACCGTTATATGATAAATAACAAGGAAAATAACCAAAATACCCCTCTAATTTGTGGAAATTCTTAAAATACCCCTTAAATTGGAAAAAATCATAGAATACCCTCAATATTTTGTCATAAATTCTCAAAATGCCCGTCAAATTTTTCAAAATTTCCCTAAATACCTCTAAATCTGAGATTAAATTTCTCCGAAGATAAAAAAAATTGTAGCTTTTTTGATATCAATACAAGATTCTAAAACTAGAATTTAAGCTGCTTTTGTAGGATTTGGAGATGAATTGCTTCATTATTTTTAGACATAATTTTCTTTTTCTGGGAGGTAATTTGTGACAAATTACATGCTAAGTACTCAACAACCGATCTCAATTGTAAATAAGGAATAAAGTTTAGAAAATCTTGAACAATCCAATCAAAATAGATACAAGGGTATATTGGGAATTTTTGAAATATGAGGGGTATTTTGGTAATTTTCCCTAAATTATAAATATAGATAAGAAACTTCTCTTTTTCAGCGTTCGGACCAATGCCAAGAGAATAGGCTTTGACCTTTTAGAGTCACGCCAGCTATAGTAGGTGAAAATGTCGATTTGTAACCAGTTGATGTGTGACCTTAAGGGAGGTCTGAACAAGGAAATTTTTGTCTGAAGTGAAGTGAAGTCTAGCGGTGTCGTGGAGCTTCTCTTCCGTGCTAAGAAAGATACCAAGAAGATGCACATCAAGCTTAATTGAAGCTTACCTGATAAATGATTGGTGTTCAAGACTTGCTAACGAGCTAGTTTTATGTATTCCATACGAGGCTTTAAAGGGCCAACGGATACCTTAATGATTCTAAAAAAAGAGTTTTCTTAAAGTAAGCACATATGGGAGTTTATGGTCTTGAACATCAATGCTTGAAGTGCTCTACCGGCCTATCTTTACGGCTCGTCGATTAAAGCTATGGTGAGAAAGTTATGTTAGTTTGAAGTTTGAGTTGATGCAAAGCAGTACCGGATTGGGCAACTGTAGCTGAGGGCACAAAAATGAAGTGGATGCATGGGGCTAAAGTGCTCAATTTAAAGGGCGCGTTGGTCTTTTCAGATCAGTGATCAAAGTTACGATTACCAAGATATCGCTAGATCAAATTTCATCGAGGGCTAGTTTCGTACCAGTTTGGTCGGCTCAGTCAGTGTGCCATCTGGGAATTTTTCACTTCAAACCAGTTTCGGAACGTCATCTTTTGCAGTGCACTGATAATTCTATATGCGAGAGGACTTGAACTCAGCACTACTTTAGTCAATATATGTGTCATCACTATGCATTGGCAATGGTTTAATTGATATGGTGCCCTACAAAAGCACATTAAGCTCTTCATGAGATTTTATGCAAGATGCAGTGTCTTGGAGCGTGTTAATTGCAAGACATGCCCAACAAGCACTCAGCTATTTTCAAAGTGATGGCTTCTCACTACACGCGGTCACCTATGCTGGCATTTTAAAGGAATGTGGCTTTATGGAAGACCTACTCAGGGGCAAACGAATTCATGGAGGTATTGTTAGTCAAGGACTGTTGAAGGAAGATGTCGTGCTAGGCACTGCTTTGTCCGATATGTATACCAAATGTGGTGCCCCATGTGGCCGCTCGAGGAGTTTGGGACAATGGCCGCCCAAGGTAAGGTGGGATGACCACCCTAATTGCATTGGTAAGGGTATTATAGTGGGAAAAATAGGAGAGACATGGCCACAGATAGTGAGAGGAGGCGTAGAGGAAGAGAAAAACACTCCCACCGTCCATCTCGGGCCTCAGACGAGATCGTGAGTGAAAAGAAAGTTCATGGGCATGGCAAGGAGCCCTAGTTTGTCCTTGTCTCGCATAATATGGTGCACCTGCATTCGTCGCCTCCCATGTCATAGGGTTGTTTCCCATGCCACGTGAGTCACAGCGTCATGACTACCGTGGAGGGGGAGAAAGAAAGGGATTTTTTGGAGGATTTGGTAGATAGCGTGGGGGATTTCATAAGGGGAAAAGGGGTGAAAGGGAAAGAAAAACGAGGAACAAGAAGGAGTAACGAGGAGGAGCAAGTCTGTCATAATAACTAATATCTAATTCTCCTAACTGATTTTCTCATGTTAAACTGATCATTTAATATGGGAAAGTACCAGGGAAGACAAAGCTAGAATATTGGTTAGGCTGGTAGACCGGTCACAATAGGGATCCAAAGGAGGGAATATAGCGATCCAAAGGGGGGCCATCTGCAAAAGAGAAATGTGCATCAATGGGCTTCAAAGACCCTAAGGCTCAGCCCATTACGACTTCCAAAATGCTAAGGTTCCAAAATTAAATCAAATACTCAATGGTCAAGCCTTAGCGAAAATTTGGATGCTTGTGGAAAGACTTAAAAGTCTTCCCACATCCCTATCGAGGAGGGGGCAAGCCATATTTGTAGGGGATGAGAGAGAAGCACACACACACACTCTTCTAAGCTCCCTTTACACATATTGGACACATGTCAGCTTCGTAGCCCAGTTGCATTCAAATCCTATTGGATGGCCATAGAAGTGGACCAATGAGAATTAGGCTAGAGTAAATTTATTTAAATTCATTTAAAAACACTTGTAAAAGAACCAACAGAAATTAAGCTCTCTAGAAGACTATTGGACAGTCTCCCAAGGGGTCCCGGTGAGCATTCAACAACCGAATGTCTTGCCTGATTCCTATTGGCCAGAAGACTAAGAGGTCCAATGAGAGTTTAATTGCATAATTTAAATACCTAAAGCTCTCACAAAGGGGAAAAGGGGGACACATGTCACAAGGCTACCACTTATGCTTCTTAATTGTCATTGGCTAAGCTTTGCAGGGGCCAATATGATGCCAGCATGAGCAACTAGCAAGAGGGGTTGACGAAGAGAGAGAGGGGGCTGAATTTTGCAAGGAATTATTACACACGCACTTGCACAATCTCATGTGTGAAATAAAGAAGACTTTCTCCTTCTCAAGCTTTCATGGGAAGCTCATCATCTACTCCAACTTGTGAGAAGGGAGGCCTATACCAACAACTCTTGGCTTTGTGATGCAAATCCAACCAAGAGCCAAGCTCCAATGCATATCATGAAAAATACTACGCTATGCTAAGATATTAAGAGTGATTATGGGAGGAGACATACTTCTTTCTCGTAAGAATACTCCTTCTTCCTCTCGATCTACTCTCATACCCCGCTAGCTCTCACCATCTTTGAAGGTGTGTGAGGTCTTGGGTCTGAGACCGTGAGGGAATTGATGTTGTGTTTTCAAGTGTAAGCTTGATGCTTGAAGCTTCCATCTTCATTGCACCAACAAGTTATTGAAGGAACACAAAGTATTGTATTGTAAAATGTCTCCCTTGATGGGGGAAACCTATAATACAAAGGCTTTTGGAGGGGAGACCGGATCCATGTAAATTCGGTCCTCAACTGTTGTCAATAGCTTAAATTCTCTCTCTTTTTGAAGTATTGTTCATGCCTATCTAACTAGGTCTTACGCTTTTGTTTCTCTCTCTCCATCCAAGCACTCTTTCTATGCTCATTAGGAATCTAGTCTTAATGAAATGCTCACTATGTCTATGTTATTTTCCGCTACACACAAGTTACTAGACCATTAAATGTTGCATTGGTATCAGAGCACAAAGTTTTTCTTTTCTTGCTCAAGAAGAGAGATCGCAAGCTGACTATAAATGGTTGGTATTATTGAGTAACTAGAATAGGGATTTTCCAGCCTTGCAATGTGCTTGCTTCGTGCAGATAATGGGGCATCACCGTCGAGAGCTATGATCTTAATAGTGGAGTCCTTCGGGGCTTGGCTACCTCTTAACCACTATTGAGCTATTAGAAGCTTGACAGGAGCCGATATTGTTTTGGTGGTGAAAGACCCTCTCTTCTATTCCTTGAAATTAATGATATTCAATCCACGGGTACAAGAGCTTGAGTGCTTTTCCAAAGGGGTTAAGAGGAGTAGCAACTAGGTCTCGAAGTGCAAAAGTACACTTAAAAATTTTACACCTAAAAGTTGTTAGAATCGATGACAATAGTAAAGAGAGTGAAATTAATGTTGATAGCTTAGATTTTGCTTATGAACAGGCTACTAATTAATGATGCCCCTATGTTACTAGGCTTCAACAAGCCATGGGAAATCTATCCCTCCAAAGTGAAGTGCAACGGCAGCTACGTGCTCATGGGATTCTCCAGACTCCCCACCAAGAAGAGAGAGTACTTAGGAAGCCTCCTTGTGAGACTTACAAAAGAGGCCTCTCTCTAATAAGGGAAGAAGATGAGGATCCGTACAAAGGGCTCACAAATCTACTACTTGACGACGCATCTACTTCCAGAAGGAGAACTCAAGTTTGAATGGTAGATCCCCCACTAAAAGAACGAGAAAGAAGTGAGTCTCTTGCCACCTTGATGGGGATGGCTCCATGAAGACGACGGGAAAAACACTCTCCAACACCCCCTAAACGGAGAAGACCATCGCATACTTCTCTACACCAGAATTCAAAGAGGGACGACAGAAAACAAGAGAAGAAAAAGGTGAGAAAGAGGTAACCCTCTTCTCCATCTTCTTCATCCTCTTCCTCTCATGAAGAAAGTGATGATGCAGACAAGGAGGAACAAGGGAAAAAAAAGGTGAGAAAGAGGTCAGCCTCTTCTCCATCCTCCTCAAATTCTCCCTCTTCTGAAGAAAGTGAGGGTGTAGCTTTCAAACCACCAAAATGAAGAGGCCATAGGAAATCCTATGCCACAGGGAAGAGGTCGTCCAAGCTCAAAAAGTTCAAAGAGGGAGGAAAAAAAATCTCTTTCCTTACCTACGATGGCACCTTTGGTGCTACGGACAAAGTTTTGGCCTTCATCCAACAATTCGATGCGGAGTTTGGAGATGAGGGCTTCATGGAGTCCTCTAAGCTACGCCATGTAGCTATGCATTTTCAAAAGTCCGCCAGGCAATGGTGGTCTAGCCTACGGGAAAACAGTGAAGATCCATGAACATGGAAATCTGTAAGAGCTTCCATCATGAAGCAGTTTTTGGCTACCGATGCCAAAGACAAAGTACTCATTGAATGGCGTAGCTTGAAGCTCTCTCTCTACGAATCTATTCTCAAATACGTAGACAAGTTTTGGGATTTACATCTCAAAGCCACTATCTTCGAAAAGATGGATTTTGAAGAGAAAAACAACAATTTTGTGTGGTTTTAACTGAAGATATGGTGTAGTATGTCAACTCCCAAAGGCCACGCACCATATCTGTGGTCATACACCATACCATGGTGGCTTCACGAATCAGTTTCCAACAAGGGACTAAGAGAAATCTTAAGCCTACGGAGAACAAGGACCGTAATAACGAGCCCAAGGGAAAGGACAATGTCCAAAAGTTTCCTAAAGGCAACGCAAACAACAAAAAAGCTAAGGAGATGGGAATTTATAAAGACAAAAATAAACTCTCTCTCCTGAAGAGCTTGAGCATTTGTAAAGATAACCGATGTTTCAAGTGTGGGGAGCAAGGGCATGCCTATTGTTCTTGTCCCCACAAGAATGAGCCTCCTAAAGCTACCTTGGTTGAAATCCAAGAAGAGGGTGCTCACTACAAAGGATATGCTCTATGCCATTCTTGGGGAAAGGTAAGAGAACATGATGCTTTTATTCTCTTTGACCCTGGTTCTACTCACAATATCATATCCACAGAGTTGGCCACCAAGCTAGGCATCCAAGCCTATGAGATGGGAGATGTCCTACCCACCGATGGTGCTTTCAGGGGGCAAGAAGCCTGAGTCACGCCCTTAATTGAGAAATTGAGGCTCCATGTCCAAAGCTATGTGGACAAGGAGGACTTATTTATCTCTCCTCTCAAGCACAAGGATGTAATCCTAGGGGCACCATGGTTTGATCGCATGGCTACCAATGTTAAATTCCCTGAAAGGCAAATCTACTTTAGGTTCAGGGAAAAAGATATGTACATAGATGCTAAGGAGTTGGGTAACACCATACCCATTGTACATATGCAAGCTGTCAATAAGTCAATAAAGAGCTCTATTTCCTTGTACATGATTTTTGTTAAAGATTCTCAAAATGAACCTAATGCTTTAGCGAAAGAAAATATAGACAATCACAAGGAATTAGAGTTATAAAATTTTCTCAAGGGATTTCAAGATGTTTTTATTGACGACATCCCTTGTGAACTACCTCCTAAACGAGGCAATGATGACCATGCCATTGAACGCCTCCGACGTCTCCATTTTGTTCACCCATGTTATTAGTGCAAAGAAAGACGGCACATATTGTATGTGTGTCGATTATAGAGCACTAAATAGGATCACTATCAAGGATAGGTTGCCCGTTCCACGGGTAGAAGACCTATTTGATAAGCTACAAGGGTTGACCTACTTTAGTAGGATTCACCTAAAAAGTGGCTACCATCAAATAAGGATAGTTGATCAAGACATTGTAAAGACCGCATTTCGCACTACGTTTGGTCTTTACGAATACATTGTCATGCCTTTTGGCTTGACCAATGTACCAGCCACATTTAACCACTTGATGGAGAAGCTATTCAGGCCTCACCAAATCTTTACTGGAGTGTTCTTTGATGATATAATCATCTACTCTAATTCACTAGACGAACACAAGCAAAATATCCAAGTAATATTTCAAGTCTTACGAGAGAATAAACTTTATATTATTCAAAAGAAAAGTGAGTTTTTCTTACAAGAGATTCAGTATTTAGGTCACATTAGCTCTCAAGATGGAATCCAAAATGGATCCATCAAATCTAGAGGTAATAAAAGGATGGCCTAATCCAAGGAATCTACATGAAGTAAGAAGCTTTATAGGTATGTGTGCATACTATAGACACTTCATAGAAAAGTTCTCACAAATCGCGAGACCCTTACATGACCTAGCAAAGAAAAACGTTAGGTATACATGGTCTGCCAAGGAGAACAATGCTTTTGAAAAGCTTAAAGAAAAGTTTATCTCTCAACTTGTCCTTACACTACTGGATCTCTCAAGGCCATTTGAGGTCCAATGTGACGCTTGTGGTGATTGCCTTGGAGCTGTTTTTCTCCAAGAAGGGCATGCCATAGCCTATGAAAGTCGAAGGCTTGACATTGTTGAGTAGGCTCTAGGCATATATTAAAAGGAACTCCTTGCAGTTCTACATGCCTTATACTCGTGGAAGCACTATTTATTGGGGACTCCTTTCATTCTGTGGGACGGATCACCAAAGCCTTAAGTACTTCATAACACAGACCAAGCTCTCAAACAAACAAATGAGGTGGGAAAATTTCCTTTCGCAATTTCACTTTCATATTTCTCACGTTGTTGGCAAGCATAATCAAGTAGCTGATGCACTCTCAAGATAGCCGAGAGTGAATTCCGTTTCCATAGCAACTCACAATGATCTATCTTCTATGATAGATGAGTACGCTATTGATCCCGATTTTAGCGATGTGATTTCAGACCTTGTACTAGGAAATAAAGAGGAACCATTTACCTTACAAGATTTATCTTCTCTATAGCAATAGACTATGCATTACTAGCTTACTACGTGAGAAAGTAATGTATGAATCTCATGCTACTCCTTTTGCGGGGCATAGAGGGATTCAGTCTACCCTAAAAGGGATATAAACATATTTCTATTGGCCTCCCATGAAAGAAAACATACAAGAGTATGTTTCTAAATGTGTGGTATGCCAAAAGACAAAGTTTGATAGAGGGAAGCAACCTGGATTTCTTCAACGTGTGCCAATCCCTAATTCACCATGGAAGAGCATATCCATGGATTTTATCTTTCGATTGTCTAAGTCTATCCATGGGAATATAAAAATATGGATGATAGTAGACAGGTTCAACAAACAAGCTCATTTTATACCTATCAAAAAGACTATCAAAGCCCATCAAATTGCCACTCTCTTCATATCACAAAATCTTCAAGTACCATGGCTTGCCAATGTCCATAGTGTCGGATAGAGATCCTAGAATGACCAGTAATTTTTGGAAGGGTCTCTTTAAGAATTTAGGGACAAGTCTAAAAATTCTTGATCTACTAAAAGCCTATGTAACGGAAGTAGATCAAAGGTCTCAATGGGAGAAGTACTTACAGTTAGTGGAGTATGCCTACAATAACACTATACATATCGCCACTGGAGAAGCATATTTTGAGGTAATTGAGGGAAGATCTAAAAGTCCCCTGCTACTTAAGGTACACGGGAAGATCTTCGCTCCCGATGAGTATAGCCGAGACCTACAAGAATCTTTCCAAAAGATTAAGGATGCTATCTCTATCTCACAGCAAAGGAAAAAGGTTGCTACTGATAAGCACATAAGATCTCAAGCCTTTAAACAAAATGATTGGGTCTTACTTAAATTTCCCAAGGCTCAACTAAGGCACACAACTAGTAAGAATCCTACGGGACACCAAAAGTACTATGCTAAATTAGCAAAAAGGTACTATGGTCCCTTCTAGATTCTTAGACCAATCAATGTGATGGCCTATCAACTCAAGTTTCCCAGTCATTGGCTCATACACAATTATTTCCATGTGAGACTACTAAAGCCTTACAAAGGAGAGCCACCTCAAGAACCAACTATTGAAGACCCACCAGAGATCGAGGACCAAGAGGAGGTGTTGCAGCCTGAGTCCAATCTCCGACATGAATACAAGGTATTGAGAAGTGGTAAGATTATCCGATGGTATCTTATTACGTTTAAGAACTATCCTTTTGAAGATGCTAGATGGATGCAAGGCATACAATTAAAGGATAACCTAAACCTTGTCAATGCTTACAATGCTTCCCTAGAGTAAGCAAATGTAAAAATGTTTAAAATGACCAAAGTTTTTGTCTTATAAGACTCTCTTTTTCTTTATTGTGCACAAATATTAAGAAGTATGCATACTTAGGATCAAGTTTGCCTTTATGACGAATTTCCAAAATATTGGTTAGGCTGGCTGACAGACCGATCATAGTAGGGATCCAAAGGAGGAAAAATAGGGATCCAAAGGGGGGCCATCTGCTAAAAGAGCAATGTGCATCAATGGGCTTCAAAGACCCTCAGGTTCAGCCCATTAAGACTTCCAAAATGCTAAGGTTCCAAAATTAAATCAAATACTCAATGGTCAAGCCTTAGGAAAATTTGGATGCTTGTAAGAAGAATTAAAAGTCTTCCCACATCCCTATCAAGGAGGGGGCAATCCATATCTATAGGGGATGAAAGAGAAACACACACACACTCTTCCAAGATCCCTTTACACAAAGGGCAGAGTGGACACATGTCAACTTCGTAGCCCAGTTTCCCCCAAGGTGCATTCAAATCCTATTGGATGGCCATAGAGGTGGACCAATGAGAATTAGGCTAAAGTAGATTTACTTAATTCATTGAAAACCACTTGATAAAAGAACCAATAGAAATTAATCTCTCTAGAAGACTATTGGACAGTCTCCCAAGGGGTCCAATGAGCATTTAGTAGCCCAATGTCTTGACTGATTCCTATTGGCCAGAAGACTAAGAGGTCCAATGAGAGTTTAATTGCATTATTTAAATACCTAAAGCTCTCACAAAAGGGGAAATGAGGACACATGTCACAAGGCTATCACTTATGCTTCTTAGTTGTTATTGGCTAAGCTTTGCAGGGGCCAATAGGATGCCGAGTGGTCGACCAAGAGAGAGATAGAGAGGGCTGATTTTTTCAAGGCATTATTACACACACACACTCATAGAATCTCTTGTGTGAATTAAAGAAGACTATCTCCTTCTCAAGCTTTAATAGAAATCTCATCATCTACTCCAAGCTTGTGAGAAGGGAGGCCTACACCAATAACTCTTGGCTTTGTGATGCAAATCCAACCAAGAGCCAAGCTCCAATGCATGCTAACTACTAAGCTATGCTAAGATATTAAGTGTGATTATGTGAGGAAAAATACTTATTTCTCGTAAGAATACTCCTTGTTCCTCTTTAACTACCCTCATAGGCTGTTAGCTCTCACCATCTTCAAAGGTGTGTGAGGTCTTGGGTCTGAGACCGTGAGGGAATTGATGTTGTGTTTTCAAGTGTTAGCTTGATGTTTGAAGCTTCCATATTCATTGCACCAGCAAGTTATTGAAGTAACACAAAGTATTGTATGTAAAATGTCTCCCTTGATGAGGGAAGCCTATGATACAAATCCTTTTTGAGGGGGATGGCTGGCTCCATGTAGATCCGGTCCTCAATTGTTCTCAATAGCTTAATTTCTCTCTCTTTTTGAAGTTTTTCTCATGCCTATCTAACTAGGTGTTATGATTTTTTTTCTCTCTCTCTCCATCCAAGCACTCTTGGTATGCTCATTAGGAATCTAGTCTTAATGAAATTCTCACTATGTCTATGTTCATTTCCGCTACACACAAGTTACTAGAGCATAAATGTTACAAGGTCTCTCGAGCTCGCAACGAAGGGAGATCTCCTGCTCTCTCTCTCATCCCCGGTGAGAAAAGGGAAGGGCTCTCTTATTCTTCTTCTTCTTCTCTCTCTCTCTCATCGCAAGAGAGTTGAAGAAGAAGTTGAAGGGAGCTCCATCAGAGCCAGTGGAAGGGAACTCGGAAAGCAATTTGAAGGGAGCTCGGTAAGCAAGGGATCAAGAAACTATGTCGACCAAGGCAAGGAAAGGGTTAGTTGTCTCATAAGCAAGAATTTTTTGACCTAGTGAAAGGGGGATAGGCACAACAAAAGGCATTCCAGGAGCAAGCTAGAAGCTCTTGTTCTCTCTTTTGAGCTTCATCAAGAAGTATCTCTCTCTCTCAACCTAGGAGATAAAGCAAGGAAACTCTCTTTCTCTCTCTTGAACTGGGAAAGAGAAAGCACCAAGGACATATAAAGCATGACTGCAATCAAACCAAAACAATTAGATAAGAAGGTCGAAGATTAATTTTGGCAATTAAGGTAGTGCAAAGCACATAGAGCAAGAAGCTGTAGAACATTGGACAATAATTGAAGCATAAAGATTGAGGCAGTGCGAAGAATTAAAGTTTGAAGAATCCAAGGGGTAGTTGAAGCAGGTAAAGAGATAGACAAAAATTTACATTGTCGTCATTAGTCCGAAGATTGATTAATCATCTTATTAAGCCCCGGTGTCGTTAATGGCCCGGTTAATCCTATAATATGAGAGCTTAAACTCCTCCATTAAAATGTACTCAGATCTTGCCTCAACTAATTGAAGTTTACAGTGATTGCTAGAGCCATTTGCACCTATTTTTCTTGTTCTCTCTCACACCTCTCACAGCCAGAGGCCCGGCGCCTTCCCGGCTCACATTTCAAACACATATCCTCGACATCTTTGGTGAACCCGATGCAAAACGACCTAGGGTGGGAGGTAAAGAGGGAGAATTTAGAGCATATCATGATGAAGTTGATTGAAGACTTAAGTGCAAATGGTTTTGACGATAATTCAACAGTTCGATATTTTCAAAGATGTTTCAATTGGTTCAAGGATCTCTGCTTGAAATGGAGACTAGGAGAAGAGAATTAAATGGAGGAGCTTTGGATGCAGCTTTAGATGCGGTATACAACAATAGGCGAGGAGTCTTACATGGATATGATCTAGAAGGCTATCTAGAGTATTATGAGTCAAAAACCAAGTTAAGAGGGATACCAGAAGAGTTAATGATCAGATCCTTTGAGCAATTAGTGAGTTCAGATTTGAAGGAGCATATTCAAGAGGTTACAAAATCCTGCAATGACAATTGGGAATATTTCAAAGAAGCTATTGTACGAGTAAGTTATGAGCATTATGCAAGCTGTCAAGAACAGAGTCCAAGTCTACCAAACTACGCAGATATTCGAGGACAAGTACGATATAGTTAGAAGCTGTGGATTGATGAGTGTATTCTACAAGATGCTACCTTCTTACAAGATAATGATGAAGACATAGTTAAAGTTGTGTATGAAAAGTTCGGTTTTGCAGATGCCTTGTGTTAGCAGCAAGTTGACTCAAATATCATTTTTTGGAGCTCTCATTGTAAAAACACTTATTATTTTGATAATTGGGAATATTGTAACTCCTATTTTATGGATAAAATTTGTAATTGATGAGCCGGGGCTACAAGCTTCCAAATTGTATCAACCTATATTTACCCATCTTCAGTTAGAGCTCCTAGATTATTAGTTTTGACCACCAAAAACCTTGGCTAAGGTATAAAAGCCAATTTTTGTAAGTTATTGTCAAGTTTTGGATAATGAAATACATAGCCTGAGCTAACGGCGCTCACTTCTCTCCTTCTCGCACTTCATACTCTCTCTCCGATTGTCACACTGCAGTTGCGTTTATTGCATTGCAACCGCAGGTAAGAGCTCTACGTATTGACATAAGCATTTCATAGTATTTTGTAGCTTTGACATCGCCGACCCGCGGCCTAATTTCATTATAAGTAGGAAGTTACACTTCAAAATCAAAAACTAAGGGGCATCATTGCTAAGCATTTAAATGCATTCTTGGTCGAAAATAATCGCAATTATTTTCACTTGACCTAAAGGGGGATTTGAAACCATAAGCATGTGTCCTTAGGTCTTATAAACTTGGCCTAGATGTTTCGTTACATTTGGATGTCATTTGATGCTATAACGGATGTGATTTGTTTGCCAATGAGCGATTGGCTTTTGGTGATTTCAGTCACTTGAGTATAGCTTGAGTTAGATGCGAGTTGTTTTTTGTTTTCCAAGAGATTGATAACCTCTTGTAACCTCTATGCACTAGTCGAGTCAGCTTCATCGCATGGATTAAAAATTTAATCGTGGTTCTCGCTAAATTTGCAATAAGATAGGAGTGAGGTTAGACACCCGTCCCACATTTGGCACCATTTCCGGGGATCGAAGAGACCTAAACTAAGAAAAAACATGAGTGTCTTGTGAAGTTATCCTTTAACTTCCTCTAGGATCTCCTAGAGTCAAAAATTTCTTTTAGAACCGTATAGCTTAAGATTGTCGTCTTTTGCTAGGTAGAGGTAGCTTGGAGGTAAGCTGTACTTGCTGAGTGCCTCTAGGATTGTAGGATTGTAGAACTAGATTAGGATTTTGAGAATGAATGATTTTGAGAAAGATCAATGCTCAGGAAACCATAAAAAACAAGAAAACAAGTGTTTGTGGACACTTTCCACAACCCCATTGTAGTAGAACCTAGGAGTAGGGTAAGTAGAATCCAAGGTGGATTTCAAAACATTGGTCGCTTTGAAGGAATCATTATAAGTTGTTATTTGAAGTTGCAGAATTTCAGGTCTATGGCCAGAAATAGCATGAAAAGACTGCCAATCACTCAATCCGACTCGAGAGTATGTTTAAAAGTTGTATGAACCAATGGGTAAGCTCAAGGACACATTGAGATAAAAATTTCAAGAGTTTGCAAAAACTCAGATTATTTACTTTTTCTTGACATTTTAGGCCAAATTAAGTGTTGACTTGATTCATAGGCTTAAAATAGCTCATGAAAAAATTGTCCATTGAAAAAGTGCAAAAAAATGTTCATTTTGGGTCTAAAGTAGATAATCACGATTATTTACTTTCAACTCAAAACTGACCAAGGTGGATACCAGTGACTCATAGCATGTGTACAAACAACTTTTGTAAAGGCACATAGAATTTGGATCTTTAAATTGACCAAAAATTGGGTAAAAACTAAAGTCTGTACTGACTTTTGGAAACTTGAGTATCAATTGGAGAAAAAATTGTCCAAACTCAATGAAACTTGATTCATAGTCTTATATTGATGGCATAGACATGTGTACATGCTCAGTTGACCCAAAAGATGCGAAAATTTACCAAAAGTAAATAATCTTGATTATTTACATCTGCCCCAATTTTCAACCTTTTAAGCACCACTCGACTTACACAACCGACCTGGCTGAGACAGGGAACACATCGATGGAGTGAGAGGAGAGAGAATATCCATTTGCCCACTCAACACAGAGAGAGAGACACACACACATACACCCAAAAAACTCAACTCAAAAGAGGAGAATTTTTTATATTTAGATACAATTGAGCTTGGGCCAACACCAATGAGGAAAATAGCTCACACAATATGTATGAAATATGCCAGATACAATCACAAATTTGAATAGAGGCTTCACTCACAAGAGAAACTTACACAACCAAAATAGCAGGTAAAAGTGAGGAATTTGGCAAAATGAACAGTACAATTGCGTCTTGAGTGGCCAAACACCCTAGTCTACAATATCAAAGTGCTCAAATCAACCTCGGATGAGCAGTTTATAACCAAAACAAGCTCCAAAAACAGCAAAAACTGAGTTGCGTCTGTTCCTCCTCTTCTCTCCATGTTTTGCTGGTCTTTTTTCAGGTTTTTCCGTTTCCACACTTCACTTTATTCCTTGGGCACCTTTGGACTTTTAGTTGATCTCAAACTGACCCCAAACTGATCCTGAACAGGCCAAAAAATGGCCACGTAGTGCATTTTTCTCACCCTTCTACATCCATCCACACACCTGGCACTCAACTTTTTCCAATAATGCATACTGCAACCACGTGAAGTGGCCCCCACATATAGTCCTCATGATGACCTTTTTTCATAATTATCACAAGAAAACACCCACGTTGTGTCCTCGCTTACCTACGTGGAAGTATTGACCCCATTCGACCTCCTCACCCCACTAGATGCCATCTGACGCACCTGCTTACCTCATGTCATGGCCCATGGATAGCTTCCGCGAGACGTTTTACATGCTACCAACTCCTCATTATTATAGAAAAAACACACTAGTACTGGTGATAATGAAAATCGATGTACTATGTACACGCTGTCAAACCTGTACACATGTGGGCCCCACGTAACCACCTGGCTTTGGAAAATGGGCAATCCTTTATTTGATGCACCATGCATGTGTATGTACATATGCGCAATCACTTCTTCCAAAAAACTCCTAACATAATTTTCCCATCCCCTAGCATGCTAGATCATTCATGATCAGCAACAACAAAAAGAGATATGAGACTCGCTGCGTCACAGGTCTCCTCATCCCTCACATACATTACTTGTTCTGTAGATAGATCATCTTGTTCCACCATCATCAATCGAGCACGACAAAATTTAAGATGCAATCCATTTACCCTTGACTTATGTAGAATCCCATCTAGGTTAACCAACTGATATGTACCATTCGGAAAACACTCAACTACCTTGAAAGGGCCTTCCCACTTAATTTGAAACTTCTTTTGGAATGTCTTGTCCAACTTACTATTGTAGCGCAAAACCAAGTCATGTTTCTTAATACCCTTACTTTTGACCTTTTCATTTATCTTTTCTAAAGGCTTATCTTGCATCTGTCCATAATATTCCAATGCGCTCATCCTGTCCAGCTAAACCTCTTGTAATTGTAAGAGCCTCTCCTTGAATGCATCACTAAACTTCCCAAGGAACTTCTCTAACATCTTGACCGCAGGCAACTCTACTTCCACAGGCAATAGTGCTACCTTTCCATATACCAAATGAAATGGAGTAAACCATGTACCTGTCTTTACCGAAGTACGGTAAGCCCATAATGCACTAGGCAATTCCAAATCCCAATTCTTTCCTTGGTGCTCTGTCACTTTTGAAAGAATTTGTACCAACTCACCATTGAATCTTTTAATTAAGCTATTACATTGTGGATAATAAGGAGTGGTATGTTGGTGCCTAATCTTCATCTTTGTGCATCAGAAGTCTAGAAGTTTAGCTCTAAATCCTGGCCCCTTATCCGAAAGTAGCTCCAGTGGCACCCCAAACTTGCAACATATTTAATCGTACACAAATTTTGCCACATCTTTTGCAGTGATTTGTTTCATTGCTATAGCCTCTGCCCATCTAGAGAGATAGTCCACTGTAGTCAAAATATAGCTTTTGCCCCTACTTGTGATAGGTAACGGGCCTATTGCATTAATCCCCCACTTTTCAAACACATCAAATGCCGTAATGGTTTTTCATAGCTCTGGCTTCAACACTCTCGTCCCAAATGCTTCACACCTATTGCAAGACCTACACCAATGGTGAACACCCTTGTGCAAACTAGGCCATACATACCCCTCTTGCAAGATCTTATGCAAGGTGATCTTTAGAGCAAAATGTCCACCACATACGCCTTCATGATTTTCTTCCAACATTGTATAAAGCTCCTCCCACCAAGGTACATGTCTCAACACGAGATCAGCCCCTTTCATGTATAAGAAATCACCAATCAGTTTGTACTTGCGCAATCTACGCACAAAACCATATTTCATAGACTTTTGCATTTCCTTCGGAATGATTCGTGTTAGCACAAACTCCTCTTCTTGAGCCAAACATTCCCGGCCATGATAAAGAGGTGAATTGGTCCTCAACACAACTAGCTCCATAATCATGCTTTGAGCTACTTCATGTGCCTCTCCATTTAGAGCACGTACAATGTGTCTGATGCTCCATGCTTCAAACTTTTTTAAAAGGCCTTTAATTCTGAAACATATTTCCTTCAATGAGGTGTTATTGCTCTTCCGCACACCCAGCACTTGCTTCACAACTAACAAGGCATTACCTTTTATGCTCAATCTTCCAATTCCATGCTTCAAACAAATGTGTAATCCGGCTTCCAAAATACCATATTCAGCCTCATTGTTACTATGAGCATCCAATTTGAACCCTCTCTTGCATACTAGATTTCCCTCTAGATCGTAAAGTGCTATACCCCCTGAAGCCACATTATGGCTCTTTCTGTATGAGCCATCAAAGAACAACACATGTGCATTGTTGATCTGTGTCACTTCTTTAACTACCCGTTTTACCACCTCTTCCTGAACAAGAAGAGGATTCTCCTTGTAAGTCAACAAATCAGCTAGGGTAGCTCTTGTATTGTCTTCCACTAAAAAAGAGAACTCAAACTCTTGCAGCTAAAGTACCCATTTCTTCACCACATTTGACATGTTAGTGACATTAATTAACTGTGGCAAAAAGGTGTAACTCATTAATAAAACAAAATTTTGTGGTAGCAAGTAATGACAAAATCGTCGAACAATCAAATATTACACTCGCCATCACTAGCTCTACTTCCAACAATTTTCTTTCTGCTACCAACTTCACTCGGCCTGCACAATACACTAGCCTCATATAATGGCTGCCCTTCCCCTTTTGCAATAGCATGGCTCCAATGGCATCATTCCATACTGATGGATTTACATAAAACACTTGCTCCCAATCAGGAGCCTACATGGCTGATAGCCCCCCTAACATCTCTTTCACCTCTTGAAACACTTCTTTACACTTGTCATCCCATTGCAATGGATCATGAATTTCCACTTGTTGTAATGGATAAAGAAGCTATGAAGACAATGGAATAAACCGCGCCATTACTTCACTTTTTAACCTTGTCTAGATCAGCCTCAATGCCATTTTCTAACACCATATGGCCCAATAGCTTCACCCTTGGCTGTGCTAGATGACCTTCTCCACATTGATCATATCAAGCCAATACCATTTGTCGCCAATACCCAATTTGCTTTCTCTTGAGAGAAGTATGTTCCATTTGTTAACCCAAATGGAAATACCTTTTAACAATAACCAACCCATGGCGTAATGAAAGTTGTCTTTGTTTGGTCTTTAAGAGCAATCTTCAATTGAAAATAGCCAGAAAAACTATCACACACACTGTACCTCTCATAACCTGCCAACTGAATCCAAGATCTGATCGATGAATGGAAGAGGATATGGGTTCTTCTTAGTGGCTGTATTTAAGGGTTTAAAATCTGCATAAATCATCCACTTCCCATCCTTCTTTGGGCTGACTACTACTGGACTCACCCATTCTGTGGTTTCCACTAGGACTATGAACCCTACCTTCAATAACTTTTCCACCTCTTCCTGCAAGGATTCCATTTGCTCTTGACCCATCCTTCTTAGCCTTTGTCACACTGGCTTAGCACCTTCTTTCAACTCTATATGCATCTCTTCTCTTTTGAACCCTCTAATCTCTTCATATGAAGTAATGAACAAATCAGAAAAACTAGCCAGCATGTGAAAATATATCTCCTTCTCCATAGCTGAGAGGTCTCCACTGATCATTTGTGTCATCAATTCCTGCTTCTTTGACAATTCAACCTTGGTTTGCATCAGCCCTTCAATCACTTCATAAGGCCCTTCACTTTCATCTTCAATCTCATTTGCAAATGCAGCTAAACCAGACTCCTGGATTTCTTTGTCCATAAAAAGAAATGCAACGTCAACAGCCTCAGCACTGCTGGTAGTACTATCACTGTCCTCATTAGTCACTGTGGAATAGTCTTCATCACTAGACTCATCCTCATCTTCATAAAGCTCTTCCAATACTTTCCTTGTGTCCATATTATATAGATTCTTGGCACCTATCTTTCCATAGAGGCTAATCGTATCACGTCGCCAATCTTGAACAGCTCCCATTGCACGTAACCATGGTCTGACCAGTATAATAGGATATGCTCCCAACCCCACTGGCATCAAATGAAAATCAACCACCACATTTGCATCATACGCCTCCACTTCTAAGCTCTTTACAACACCTAAACATTTTACTTTTTGATGGTTTGCCAATCTGATTCAAAAGCCTAACACCCCAGTCTCACTGTAAGACCCATCTTCTCAATGCATGAGTGTGTTATGATACATATTTGGGCTCCGCCATCAACAGAACCTTGTCCTAAATTTTTTCTTTTGTGTCACACATCTACTATTGGGAAAATGTATGGTAGCTCATCCATCGCCAACACCTTCATTGAACCTCTCTCTGGTTCTTTGTTCATTGGGTTAACCATCCTCTTCCACTATCACTTTAGCTTAGGCACCATCTCTGTAAGCTGCCCAAAATTAACATCTTCTTTCTTGCTTGGTCAAATCCTCCTTCAAGTCATAGCTTAATTGCCCATCCCCTAGTGGAAAATTTGAAACATGAAACTTGCGACAACCCCTTCTTTTCTTCTTGGCCTTGACATCCTCACCTTCATGGCTCTTTGCCTTCTTCTTGCTAGGACGTGGGGTGTTTCTTCCTTCCTTATCCTGTGTAGTCCTCTTTTGAATAGGCATCACTAATGTATCCTCCAGCTTTGTTGCCTTCTCCAAGGTGAACACACTTATCACTTTGGTCTTTCCCTTTTTCTCTTGGGTCAATCCACTGGTTCCTTCTTCTCCCTTAATTTCAATGCCATAATCATTTGACCTAGTTAGCACCTGTCTTGGCAGTGGATACATGTCTCCCCCCATCCTTGGGGGCTTATCACATTGTAGGCTGATGTGTCCTAACTCTCCGCAATTATAACACGTGCGCGTCTACCTCCAGAACCTACCATTTCTTTGTCCAACACCAATCCTGGGTTTTTCTTCACCTCCTAGTTGATTTCCAAACCTTCCCAAACCTTGATTATTTCCCACATTACCTAGAATGTTTAGGCTGCGATTCTTCATTAAATCTACCACTTGCCTCATGTTTTTCCTTAGCCCATCATCTTGCACTGCTGTAGTGACCACTGCTGGGATAATCTGAGGAGTAACAGAAACCACTGGTTCATGATGAACTGCTGGCATGTGACCTTGCAAAAAATATATAGGCTTAAACTGAGACCTCCTGGGCAAAGACTCTACTCCTAGCGGACTCATTCTTTTCAACTTCCACTCTTTGTTCCTCGCTACATCGTGTGCATCTTCATACGTCCTAGGCTTCTTTAGCTCCACTTTCCAACGTATATTCTCCCAAAGACTAGCCAAGAACCTGTGTTTCTTCATCATGTCAGGAGGGGGTACCTGTGGTGCTAAGGCCTTGCACATCCTCTCCCATGCAATTGAAAACTTAAGTATGTACGCATCTACTGGCTCACCTTTTCTTTGCACCAAACCCTGTACTTCTTGCCAAACTTTGTCAAGATCTTCTGTCTTCACAAACTCCACTTCCAATCCATGGTGTAGATTATCCCAACCTTATTTGACAGGTGGATTGGCCACATGAAACTCCTCTTCAAATGTTTTGGACCAAACTCCTACATCACTCTTCAAACAAATTTGGAGAATACGTAACATTTGTGCAATATCATGAATCTGATTGCTAATGCAGGCAACCTGCATCTTTTCCCAAAACGTCTTCCAAATCTTCATCACTTCTTCCATGAAATTCCGGACAAGAGAAAGCCATGGCTACCCAAGTTTTGATGCTTTGAGTACGCCTTCGAACACACGTACAAGAACCCAAAACTTTTTACTAACTCAATCCCCAAAAACTTCAATGGAGCTCGTCTTTAGATAAGGAAAAACACATGCACATCAAATGAGTTTTCATAGATAATCATTGGAATTATAACAGGCAAAGGGAATTCCAATATCTCTCTTAATCTTCTTGGCCCAAACATAAAGACTATGCGCTGCTGTAAAAAAATCTTCCTCGACACATGAACATTTATCTGGATTCTTTGTGCAAATGAAAAGGAGTGAACTGAGGTCCATTTTGATCATCCATTAAAGCTAACCATGTAGCTCCCAAGAAGGCACACCCGACTTATCCTCTGATTTTGTGAGAATTTCAAGAGCATAAATGGCTCAAGAGACAAATCGACCAGCCATCACAACTTGGAAAATTTTTGGCAGAGTTTCCCTAGAAGTAGAGAAATAAGAACCCAACATATAGACTATATATGTATGCATAAATTGTCAGTAATAGAACCCGAGCATCTAGTACATAGCTTATGACGAGGTCACAAAAAGGGTGTTCCAGCCACCTATATCACCGAAAGGATCTCACATTGGAGAATCCCCTAGCTCAATAAAACCTCTGACACGCTATCGATCCTCTCACGAAAGCTTATGCACATCTCGTATAGTCAAGTCTCAGAAATAACTATCTTCCAGACCAAGTCTCAGAAATGGCTGGGACTTTCAAATAAAACCAAGTATGGCTCCACAAAGATGTACAATGGTAGTATCCACAAGTAACATACAATACAAGACAATGCGCTCAAATAGGCGCCAATTGATGCATACCCACGGCAACTACAAGCGACTTCCACTTGCCAATGTATCACTCTACTGCAGCTACCTGTACCTATGTGAATCACTTGTACCTGTACGCGTAACATGTAACTTTTGTAAACTGTAATCTGCAACCTGTACTGCCCAAGCTGAAGGTACTCGAAGAAGATCCCTAGTGGGGGCGCCAAAAGAATCTCTCTCTCTCTCTCTCTCTCTCTCTCTCACACACACACACACACACACACACACACACACACACACACACACACACACACACACACACACACACACACACACACACACACACACACACTATGGGACACCACTCGGACTACACAACCCACCTCGTCGAGACAGGGAACACACCAATGGAGTGAGAGGAGAGAGACTATCCATTTGCGCACTCAGCACAGAGAGACATACATACACACACACACCCAAAAAACTCATCTCAAAAGAGGAGAATTTTTTATATTTAGATACAATTGAGCTTGGAACAACACCAATGGGGCAAATAACTCACACAATATGGATGAAATATGCCAGATACAATCACAACTTTGCACAAAGCTTCGCTCCTAGGAGAAACTTATATAGCCAAAACAGCAGGTAAAACTGAGGAATTTGGCAAAATGGATAGCACCATTGTGTTCGAAGCGGACAAAAGCCCCAGTCTACAATATCAAAGTGCTATCCAACCTCGGATGAGCAGTTTATGGCCAAAACAGGCTCTAAAAACAACAAAACATGGGTTGCGGTTGTTCCTCCTCTTCTCTCCATGTTTTGCTGGTCTTTTTTTCAAGTTTTTTAGTGTCCACACTTCACTTTATCCCTTGAGCACCTTTGGCCTTTTAGTTGACCTCAAACGGACCCCAAAATGACCCCGCACAAGACAAAAAATGGCCACGTAGTGCATTTTTCTCACCCTTCTACATCCATCCACACACCTAGCACTCAACCTTTTCCAATAATTCATCCCACAAGCACATGAATTGGACCCCAAAAATAGTCCCCATGATGACCTTCCTGCATAATCATCACAAGAAAACACCCACGTTGTGTCCTCGCTTACCCTTGTGCAAGTATTGACCCCATTCAACCTCCTGACACCATTAGATGCCATGTGACGCAGCTACTTACCTCATGTCATCAGCCCACGGTGTCGGGGGATAAGTGTTCGAAACTTGAGCCAGGTCAGCACTGGGGTGCTAGGGGCTGTGGAAAAATTGAGAGCAAAAATTTGCCGCACCGCACAATACAACAGCTTTTAATCACTTGGTAATGCTATCGACGCACAGAACTTGCTTAGAAACCGGTAATACCGACAAAATTGATGCACAATTATGAAGAAGTGTTGTTAACGACACTGTTAATCGATACAAATGACAATTTAGGAGCTTAAACTCCCCTTACATAATACTTCGGGCCGTTAATGGCTCCGCAATTCAATAAAAAGAAAGAAATAAAATTAGGTTGCCTGCCGACGAACAAAATCCCATTGTGTCGATTCCATCTGTTTGATTGTCTTCAATCACTGTCTATGCCGAAGCTTATTTCTTCTCCTATGACTGCTTACCAGCCTTTGTTGATCTCTCCTTGCCTAAGTCAAAAGAGAATCGTGATTTCTTCAAGCTTCTTTCGCCCTTTCTACCTTCTTCTCCAAGCTCGATGGCTTCCCCCTCTTGTCTTCCCGAGATCTGAGAGAGAGAGAGAGAGAGAGAGAGAGAGAGAGAGAGAGAGAGAGAGAGAGAGAGAGAGAGAGAGAGAGAGAGAGAGAGAGAGAGAGAGAGAGAATCCCTGCTTGACCTTCTCCTGTTCTCCTCCTCTCTTCGAAAAAATCTCCCCTTATCTTTGTTGCCTTTGCTTCTCTTTAGCTCGAGAACGAAAGAGAGAGAGCTCCTTGTCTAAGCTCGGAAGACAGAGAGCGAGCACCTTCTCCAAGCTGAGAGAGAGAGCTTCCGTAATGATTCCTAAGCTTAAGATTTCTTATTCACTTTATTGCCCTTCTTCCTTTGCTTTTCCACACACTCGCATGCAAAAGAGACCCGCTATTAATAGTGATAGCCGTTTTTCAGCTTTCCATAATTGCCATAGTAAGCTACCTCACCCTATCAAATCACTCAAACATTTTGGTTATCCCTACCATTTCACTATACATAGGCGTGTGTGAGTTAGGGGACTTTCCCTATATTTTCTTAAAAACCCTTAATTAGCTATTCACTGGGTTAGTTGAGCCAAAAAAATAATAAAAATAAAAAATATAAGTATATTATGGCCCATTTGTGTGTAAATATTTCATTGTATATAGGCCCTAAATATAAGGATTTTTCATAATTATTTTGGTATTTTTTTAAATATTTATACTTAGGTGTGTGTTATTTATGCTATGTACATTGACTCACCATTACCATATTTTTTCTTACCATTTTGCATACTCTTTATTCCATATAAAAAAATTTTCATGCAATCTTATCTTATTTTTGGTGTAACTCCATCCCAACAAAAATCCAAAAAAACTAGTTCTATTTATGTATTGTGATTTTTTCCTTCCTACATCTATTCTCTATTACTCTCATAAATTAGACCACAAAAAATATTCATCTTTTTATGGTAGACTTATAATGAGAGAGATTTATTTTGACCTCTTTATATTTTTTCCACCTATATTATTTATATCTGACATGTACATATTGTTTTAGACCCCTCAATATTTGATTTTCTTAGTTGTACTAATCACTTATATCATGATCTCAACAATATCTTCAATTATAGACCTACCAAATAAGGTCAAGGATATGTGGCATGCATGCATGCACCATGGGGAGCTCACTCTTGGAGGTATTCAAAAGAATCATCCAAAGAAGGACCTCACAATGACCTTGTGCAATGGAAAAAACAATCGGTTTTGCTGAATTTTGAAAGATCACATTCTCCCCGAATTTGGAAAGGTGACACAAACAAAAGTTGTAGCTTGTGAGCTGAACTTTCACCCCAAATTTTTTCATATTTTTTTGAACTACGACCTATGAGCTATGATTTTATTGGTGGACCCCAGTTTGCCCATGCTATACAGCCACACTTCCTCTTCCACTTTATCATTTTCCTCTTTCACACACACTCCTCCCTCTCCTTCCCACTCCCAAACCTGCAACTCCCATGTCCTAATTCACCCTCTTCACCATTGCCACATCTCTCATACCTCCATAGCCTTCATCCTCCATTTCTACACCCTATGTGTCCCCCTTTCTCTTTACATATATGTCCATGTTACCATACTCTCTTCAGCTTTGTAAAGAACTTAAAAAAAATCAGCAAAAATCCAAGGTTAACCTCTGCAAATGAAGGCTTTATCATGAATTTTCCAAGGATTGAAGATAACATAGCTTCTTCGACACGCGTTACTTCGCCATGCTGACCGCTTCTTCTTCCGGTGTTGTAAAGAGGTGAATGTCAACTTCTCCAAAGCTTCAACCTCTCTTTACAAGCTCATCCCTTCTCTAACTTTTCTCATCATATATCTCACCATTTGGTGAATGATTTTGTAAATATTTTTTAGCGATAATTATTAACTACTAACCACTAACCTTATTGTAAAATGCACCCTCTACTAGAGTAGGCACTCTCAAATTATTCACTCAATCCTCTCTCCTATCATCCTCAATAATTCTCTTCTCTTGAGCCCACATCCATGTGACTCAAAGTACAAGAGAGACCCACCCTCATTAAAAAAAAGTAAAATATGCATAATTTTTATTGCTTCAAATAAACTTGATTAGGCCTAATCCTAATCAGGGCGTCTAAAACCTTTAAATAGAGCCCTTCTCTCCCTTGTAAATCATCACATGATCACACTACACCACACCATTCTCAACACATAACACACCACTCTTCAAGCCTAGTTGTGTAGAGTGTGTGCATCGTGAGTGCTCTATTCCATCACTACACATAGGTGCATGGAGAAGCTTGAAGTTAGTTATGCCATCTAGAGGAGTGGAGTGTATGCCATACTCTTCACCACACTTGTAGCCTACTCTTGTGCATAAATAAGATTTATAGTTTTGGGTGCAATTGTATGCTGCAACTACGACTCTTCTCTTTAAAGTGACTTGATAAGTTGGCTCATCAGGTGGTTGAAGGTATATTGTCCTTGAAGTTTGTCGTGCCATTTCATGCTTGGTGGTTTGAGGGCTTGTTGAATTGTTTGCCTAAAAGGTGAATTGTAAGAGGGTGCCCGGTGAGAGGGCTCCCGTGACCCTAAGACAATTTGTGTATTGGCAACAAGGTCAAGTTTTGTGTTGTCTCTATATTTCTCATCAAGCTTTGTGTGCATCTAGTCTTTAAGGCTAAGACTGAGTTGCTCAAGTTGATTTGTGCTCTTTACCTCTCTCTGGCGTGGGGAATGTTTGTGTTTGGTGTGTGTGGCTATCTTGCATTCCCCTCTCTTTGTGCGTTTGAGTACAAGGAGATATCATGTGCTTCCTAGTTCGCATCTACAACTAGGTGGTGCCCCTTTTCTTGTTTTTTTTTTTTGGCTGTGGGTTGTTGTTGTCTATGATTGTGCTTGTCCCAGTCCCAATTGAGCAGCATGGGAGCTTTGAAGGGTGTTTAGAGGCCGCTCTTCTTGTTGCCCGCGTCGGACCGCCTCAAATTAATGATAGTCGTTTTTCGGCTTTCCATAATTTCCATAGTAAGCTACCTCACCCTATCAAATCACTCAAACATTTTGGCTATCCCTACCATTTAACTGTACATAGGCGTGTGTGAGTTATGAAACTTTTTCCATATCTTCTTAAAAACCCTCAATTAGCTAGTCACTGGGCTAGTTGAGCCAATAAAAAAGAAAAAAAAGAAAAATATAAGTATATTATGGCCCATTTGTGTGTAATTTTTTTTTTTATATAGGGCCTAAATAAAAGGATTTTTCATAATTATGTTGGTATTTATTTAAATATTTCTACCTATGGTGTGTTATTTATGCTATGTTTATTGACTCACTATCACCATATTTTTTCTTACCATTTTGCATACTCTTTATTCCTTATAAAAGAATTTCATCCAAGCTTGTCTTATTTTTGTGTAACTCCATCCCAACAAAAATCCAAAAAAACTAGTTCTATTTATGTGTAAATTTTTCACTATTGTGATTTTTTCTTTCCTACATCTATTCTCTATTACTCTCATAAATTAGACCACAAAAAATATTCATCTTTTTATGGTAGACTTATAATGAGAGAGATTTATTTTTACCCCTTTATTTTTTTTCCACCTATATTATTTATATTTGACATGTAATATATTTTTTTAGACCCCTCAATATTTGATTTTCTTAGTTGTACTATTCATTTATATCATGATCTTAACAATATCTTCAATTATAGACCTACCAAATAAGGTCAAGGGTATGTGGAATGCATGCATGCACCATGGGGAGCTCACTCTTGGAGGTATTCAAAAGAATCATCCAAAGAAGGACCTCACAAGGACCTTGTGCAGTGGAAAAAACATTTGGTTTTTCTGAATTTTTAAAGATCACATGCTCCTCGAATTTGAAAAGGTGATACAAACAAAAGCTGTAGCTCGTGAGCTGAACTTTTATCTCAAATTTTTTCATATGTTTTTGAGCTACGAGCTGTGAGCTATGATTTTATTGGTGAACCCCACTTTGCCCATGCTATGCAGCCACACTCCCTCTTCCACTTTATCATTTTCCTCTTTCACACACACTCCTCCCTCTCCTTCCCACTCCCAAATCTGCAACTCCCATGTCCTAATTCACCCTCTTCACCATTGCCACATCTCTCACACCTCCATAAACTTTATCCTCCATTTCTACACCCTAGGTGTCTCCCTTTCTCTCTACATATATATTCATATTACCATACTCTCTTTAGCTTTGTAAAGAACTTCAAAAAAATCAGCAAAAATCCAAGGTTAACCTCTGCAAATGAAGGCTTTATCATGAATTTTTCAAAGTTTGAAGATAACATAGCTTCATCGACACGTGTTACTTCACCATGCTGACCGCTTCTTCTTTCGGTGTTGTAAAGAGGTGAATGTCAACTTCTCCAAAGCTTCAACCTCTCTTTACAAGCTCATCCCTTCTCTAACTTTTCTCATCATATATCTCACCATTTGGTGAATGATTTTGTAAATATTTTTTGATGATAATTACTAACTACTAACCACGAAACTTATTGTAAAATGCACCCTCTACTAGAGTAAGCACTCCCAAATTATTCACTCAATCCTCTCTCCTATCATCTTCAGCAATTCTCTTTCCTTGAGCCCACATCCATGTGACTCAAAGGACAAGAGAGACCCACCCTCATTAAATTAAAAATAAAAATATGCATAATCTTTTATTCCTTCAAATAAATTTGATTAGGCCTAATCCTAATCAGGGCTTCTAAAACCTATAAATAGAGCCCTTCTCTCCCTTGTAAATAATCACATGATCACACTACACCACACCATTCTCAACACATAACACACTACTCCTTAAGCTTAGTTGTGTAGAGTGTGTGCATCGTGAGTGCTCTATTCCATCATTACACATAGTAGCATGGAGAAGCTTGAAGTTAGTTATGCCATATAGAGGAGTGGAGTGATACTATACTCTGCAATCACAGTTGTAGCCTACTCTTGTCCAGAAATAAGGTTCATAGTTTTGGGTGCAATTGTATGCTGCAACTACGACTCTTCTCTCCAAATTGACTTGATAAGTTGGCTCATCAGGTGGTTGAAGGTATATTTTCCTTGAAGTTTGTTGTGCCATTTCATGCTTGGTGGTTTGAGGGCTTGTTGAATTGTTTTCCTAAAAGGTCAATTGTAAGAGGGTGCTCGGTGAGAGGGCTCCCGTGACCCTAAAACAATTTGTGTATTGGCAACAAGGTCAAGTTTTGTGTTGTCTCTCTATTTCTCATCAAGCTTTGTGTGCATCTAGTCTTTAAGGATAAGACTGAGTTTCTCAAGTTGATTTGTGCTCTTTACCTCTCTATCGCATGGTGAATGTTTGTGTTTGGTGTGTGTGGCTATCTTGCATTCCCCTCTCTTTGTGCGTTTGAGTACAAGGAGATATCATGTGCGTCCTAGTTCGCATCTACAACTAGGTGGTGCCCCTTTTCTTGTTTTTTTTCTGGCTGTGGGTTGTTGTTGTCTCTCATTGTGCTTGCCTCAGCCCCAATTGAGCAGCACGGGAGCCTCGAAGGGTGTTTAAAGGCCGCTCTTCTTGTTGCCCGCCCAGGACCACCTCAAATTGGTGCCCCCACTGAGGACTCACTTTGTGCTTATTGTTGTTGTATTGCATGAATGCTTGAATTTTAGCATAATCAAGTAGATTATATGAAACATGAAACTTGTATGACCGAGGTTAATTTCGAGGCAACAAAAATTGATCTAGAATATGGTTTGGATTAGCATAACATAAGAAAGGAAAAAAACATTTTGACATAAGAGTCTGGAATTCATGTTGAAAGACCTTTCAAAACTTTGTGTAGTTAGTTGATTTCAGGAGAGAAAATGATTGTTTGAAACTAATCTTTGTGTGGTTCTAGCATTGAGAAACTATGACACGCTATACCTTTGATGATATCCCAATCTTCTTCGGAAATCTAGAAGAAGATGTTGATGATTTTTTTACTGATTTTAGAATGGTTTGTCATATCCTTGGTAAAAGGGATGACATTGAAAAAGGGGATTTTCTATTGCTATGCCTTAGAGGCAATGCTGAGCAATGGTTTTGGAGTATGTCTTCTCAGATTGAAGATGGATATTCCCAGATTTCCAAAGGTTTGAAGACCAGATTCTCTAAATTTCCAACAACAGAGAAAGCATGGGCTTCATTAGGGAGACTTCAACAACATGGTGAAGACTACTATGCTTATGAGGATATTTTTTCTCATCAATGGGGAGGATGTGGGTTTAGTTCTACATTTCCAGATTATGTAAAAATGGAGCAATTTATTTCGGGTTTGTCTCCTTTCCTAAAGACTAAGGTTAATTGTAGTGGATCCTCTACCTTTGAAGAAGCGGTCACTATTGCCCGAAGGAAGTGACGGGAGCAAAGCGAACCCCGAACCCTGACAGACTCTAAAACACCGGAGACCGAATATCGCGCCTCGAGCTTGTCATGGTAAAGCAAACAGGGGCACCACCTAGCTTCAGCGGCTAGGACGCAAACAACACACCACCATAACAAAGTTTTCATCCAAGAGAGATGGATGCTTGGGAGTAATGATGAAGAGGAAAGGTAATGAGATCAAGTGAGAGAGACAGAGAGAGTGAGGGAGGGGGTATAGCGGCTTAGTACTTAGGCATCACAAAAGGATCGCGAATCCGCACACCCTTCACACATACACAAGCTCACTCCAAACACAAGATTAGGTGGCAATTACGCACACCTCACATGGGCAAAACATTGCAAGAAAACATATTCACAAAACCTCAAGCTTTATTTAGAGAATAAGGCGATGAAATGGGGAGCATAGGGTAGGGGAATGAGAAGGGAGAGAGTGGTAGAGCACATGGTGGATAGGTGGGAGTTGATGGGGAAGACTCGCACAAGGGTTATGGCAATCATCCTTCATTTAGTTTCCCTTCATCTTCCATAGCCAAGGGTGTAGAGGTCATGCTCAAGACAAGCATGGTGATTGCGGTGATGGTGATGGTGTGGGTGTGTGTGTGTGCACTAGGCACACACACTGCATAGTGTGTTCTTTGGTGATGTTGTGTGTGTTTAGTGTGATGGTGACCCCTCTTTATATAGGGGAGGAGGGGGGAGAAATTATAGAATTTAGAAATGAAGAAATCATTATCTACATAGGCCATGTGACTGTGGGTCCCACTTGTCTGGCTGTGTGTATATGTGCCAGAACAGAAGTCTCATGAGAGAGAGACTAAGAGAGAGAGATGGGTTGATGAAAAAAAGTGAGAGGTGACATGGAGACTAAAGTAATTACAAGAGGGGAGTGTGTTCAGAGGTGAATCTGTGTGCAGATGTGTGTGAACACAAGAAAAATCAAGTAACCACCGGGTGGGGATGGGTCTGTGGGTACCTTTTTCAATGAAACTGAGTGTGTGTGAGTGTGGGGGAGGTTATTTAGATACAAGACAAGAGACATGGCACACTTTAGAGAGAGAGGGGGGTATTTGGGTCATGGGATATGATAGGAGAGAGAAAGGGGGGGTGGGGTATACTATTTTGGAAGATAGCGTAAGTTGCATGTGAGTTAGGGTGCATTATTGGTGAGTTAGAATGCATTATTGGTGAGAGGTGGGGTAGCTTGAGGGGAGAGAGAAAGGAGAAAGGACAAGGGGAAGAGAGAGGGGTTTGACCTTTTGAGTGGAGGAGAGGAAAAGGGACACAAGGCGGGGCAACAGTGAAGAAAAAGGAGGCAAGGTGGGGATGGGCTACCCCGCAGGCATGAGGTGGCGTATTTTACCTTTCTTATATATTTACATAATCATACTTTTTTTTTCTTACTTTTTCCAATGCCTTTTATCACTCCCTCCCTAAGAGGGGGTTTTCATGGGGTGGGGACGAGAAAAGAGGGGTATGGGAGCTTGGCTTGTGAAAAGCCCCCATCAGAAGTTTCACAAGTACTTCTACATCAAAAATGGTTTCCATCATGCTGGAAGAACCAACCATCATGAAAGTGTTTCTATCAAGGAGTCATCTCCTATACTAGTCTCCTTCTACTCCGACAAATGTTGAAGAAGTTACTTACATGCCAACTGATTATTCAAGTGCTAAAGTGTGTGTCCAAGATTCAAACGTGGAATCTCTTTCTTCTACCTTTATCACAAGCATGCAGAAATCGACACAAGATATTTCAAATGGCATTGATGATTCAATAATGGATACATCCAACCTTTTGGTGGAGGATGAATTTCTAGTCCGAGCAGACGAAGCTTTTGTGCAACATGACTCTATGGAGAATGAAGACCTTGAAGGTAACCTTGATCTTATGGAATGTGCTGAGAGTGTATCTTGTCTAAAAGAAGAGAGTGAAGAAGAAGATGAGATCATAGGTGGGGAGATCATAGACCACATTGATCATAAAGAGATGATTGTGTACATAGAAGGCCAACTCCAAAACAAAGTAGAAGAGTGTGAGTTGAATACATGTGAGGATAATCTTCAAGAAGTGTTTGAGGATGTTGAAAAGCATTGGTATGACCCATGTATATTAAAAATGGAGGAACCTATCATGCAAGAAGCCAAAGTTTTCACAAAATCAAACAGTAATCCATCAACCTTTGAGGTGGTACGATGTGAGGAGTTACAACCTTGCCAAAGGGGGGTCTTAGAAGGGGATGAAGAACATGGGAGAGTAGTAAAAAATAAAATCATAAAAGGAAACTATCAGAAGGGTATTATTCTCTCCAATGGTGTTTTAGTGGGTGGCTCTTCATTCATGGGACAATCTCTTAGCAAGAAAATCCAAACTTTGGAAGCCCCAATCATCTTCACATTGGGTTTCACCTCTTCAAAGTCAACTTCTCCTCTCTTTGCATATACCTTTCACAAGGAGCACCATACCCTCTTAAGTGGAAGAGGACATGAATACTTGGTGATGAACGGATGTTTCCAAACCTTCTTCATTTGGTTTTTTGGTGTATGGAGGTCGCACATTGTGATGCTTTTGGTCTTCATCATAGATGTAAAACTTGTTGATTGCTACATGTGGATATTTCATCAATCAGTACCAAAATCTATTCTCTTCCAATGTGTTGGAAGCAATAGAAACCTTTGTCTATTATCTACTTATGTGGTAAACTATTTGCAATATCTTCCAATAGCAGTTGGAAGCATGGATCAAGATTTCCTAAATCATGAAGGTCATAGAATTTTTGACTTGATGAGCCTACCCAGGTTGAATGAATTTTATGAGCTACAGTTCAAGAATTTGCTCATACAAGCTCTTGAAGATCGTAGCAGATACATCAACTTTACACAGGAGGAAGAGAAACCAATCTTTTATATCACATTCATAGTGATAGATGCAATGATGGAAAACAATAAAATCTACAAGTTTCTTCAACCGAAATCAATAAGTGATTCCATACCATACATCTCTCTTTGGGAAAGATATTTCAAGATCTTTGATCCTGGGGGGTGCTTATGGAAACTTTCTCAATGTAGAAGGTTTACTCAGTCACTTCATTACATCGTGCTATTGCCTCTGAGAACCTTTCATATCACACAAGGTTTTTTAATCATACAACAAGGGTTCTTCAAAGATGAGAACAAACAAAGACAGACATTACACAATCTACATGTTGTATGGTCGGATAAATGGTACATGAATGTACCATTATCAAAGGGGGGGGCTAATGATAGCCGTTTTTCGGCTTTCCATAATTGCCATAGTAAGCTATCTCACCCTATCAAATCACTCAAACATTTTGGTTATCCCTACCATTTCACTGTACATAGGCATGTGTGAGTTAGGGGACTTTCCCTATATTTTCTTAAAAAGCCTTAATTAGCTAGTCACTGGGCTAGTTAAGCCAAAAAAATAAAAAAAATAAGTATATTATGGCCCATTTGTGTGTAAATATTTCATTGTATATAGGGCCTAAATATAAGGATTTTTCATAATTATTTTGGTATTTATTTAAATATTTATACTTAGGTGTGTGTTATTTATGCTATGTACATTGACTCACCATTACCATATTTTTTCTAACCATTTTGCATACTCTTTATTCCATATAAAAATAATTTCATGCAAGTTTCTCTTATTTTTGGTGTAACTCCATCCCAACAAAAATCCAAAAAAACTAGTTCTATTTATGTATTGTGATTTTTTCCTTCCTACATCTATTCTCTATTACTCTCATAAATTAGACCACAAAAAATATTCATCTTTTTATGGTAAACTTATAATGAGAGAGATTTATTTTGACCCCTTTATATTTTTTCCACCTATATTATTTATATCTGACATGTACATATTGTTTTAGACCCCTCAATATTTGATTTTCTTAGTTGTACCAAATAAGGTCAAGGGTATGTGGCATGCCTGCATGCACCATGGGGAGCTCACTCTTGGAGGTATTCAAAAGAATCATCCAAAGAAGGACCTCACAAGGACCTTGTGCAATGGAAAAAATAGTCAGTTTTGCTGCATTTTTAAAGATCACATGCTCCCCGAATTTGGAAAGGTGATACAAACAAAAGTTGTAGCTCGTGAGCTGAACTTTTATCTCAAATTTTTTCATATTTTTTTGAGCTAGGAGCTATGAGCTATGATTTTATTGGTGGACCCCAGTTTGCCCATGCTATGCAACCACACTCCCTCTTCCACTTTATCATTTTCCTCTTTCACACACACTCCCCCCTCTCCTTCCCACTCCCAAACCTGCAACTCCCATGTCCTAATTCACCCTCTTCACCATTGTCACATCTCTCACACCTCCATAGCCTTCATCCTCCATTTCTACACCCTATGTGTTCCCCTTTCTCTTTACATATATGTCCATATTACCATACTCTCTTCAGCTTTGTAAAGAACTTAAAAAAATCAGCAAAAATCGAAGGATAACCTCTGCAAATGAAGGCTTTTATCATGAATTTTCCAAGGTTTGAAATAACATAGCTTCATCGACACGCGCTGCTTCGCCATGCTGACCGCTTCTTCTTTCGGTGCTGTAAAGAGGTGAATGTCAACTTCTCCAAAGCTTCAACCTCTCTTTACAAGATCATCCCTTCTCTAACTTTTCTCATCATATATCTCACCATTTGGTGAATGATTTTGTAAATATTTTTTAGTGATAATGGCTAACTACTAACCACTAACTTTATTGTAAAATGCACCCTCTACTAGAGTAGGCACTCCCAAATTATTCACTCAATCCTCTCTCCTTTTATCCTCAACAATTCTCTTCCCTTGAGCCCACATCCATGTGACTCAAATGACAAGAGAGACCACCCTCATTCAAAAAAACTAAAATATGCATAATCTTTTATTCCTTCAAATAAACTTGATTGGGCCTAATCCTAATCGGAGCTTCTAAAACCTATAAATGGAGCCCTTCTCTCCCTTGTAAATTATCACATGATCACACTACACCACACCATTCTCAACACATAACACACCACTCTTCAAGCCTAGTTGTGTAGAGTGTGTGCATCGTGAGTGCTCTATTCCATCATTACACATAGGTGCATGGAGAAGCTTGAAGTTAGTTATGCCATCTAGAGGAGTGGAGTGTATGCCATACTCTTCACCACACTTGTAGCCTACTCTTGTGCATAAATAAGATTTATAGTTTTGGGTGCAATTGTATGCTGCAACTACGACTCTTCTCTTTAAAGTGACTTGATAAGTTGGCTCATCAGGTGGTTGAAGGTATATTGTCCTTGAAGTTTGTCGTGCCATTTCATGCTTGGTGGTTTGAGGGCTTGTTGAATTGTTTGCCTAAAAGGTGAATTGTAAGAGGGTGCTCGGTGAGAGGGCTCCCGTGACCCTAAGACAATTTGTGTATTGGCAACAAGGTCAAGTTTTGTGTTGTCTCTATATTTCTCATCAAGCTTTGTGTGCATCTAGTCTTTAAGGCTAAGACTGAGTTGCTCAAGTAGAGCCATTTAGAACTTCTTCAGCCTAGAAAATAATTTAGACGAAGCAAGATCGACAAAGAAGTCATGCGGACGAGACTTTACTCCAAAATGAAAAGACAAGGATATTTCGGATAAGAAATTACGTCATCCCTATATTTTCCCAAAAAGAATAAGACTATTTTTATACTTCTTCGATAAAAGCCGCGTGGGAACTGGGAGAAAAGGGACTAACTTGATTGAAAGATAAAGTTAAGAGAAAAGAACTAAGAAGAAAATTGGGATCCAATAGGAATTAAGAAGAGAATTGGGGTCCAATAGCATTTGAGAAGAGAATAGGGCCCAATAGCATTTGAGAAGAGAATTTGGGGTCCAATAGGAATTGAGAAGAGAATTGGGGTCCAATAGGAATTGAGAAGAGAATTACACCCACCATTTCCTATCTTGCATTCCCCTCTCTTTGTGCGTTTGAGTACAAGGAGATATCATGTGCTTCCTAGTTCGCATCTACAACTAGGTGGTGCCCCTTTTCTTGTTTTTTTTTTTGGCTGTGGGTTGTTGTTGTCTATGATTGTGCTTGTCCCAGTCCCAATTGAGCAGCACGGGAGCTTTGAAGGGTGTTTAGAGGCCGCTCTTCTTGTTGCCCGCCCCGGACCGGGACCGCCGCCTCAATAGCATGCATCCTCCCTTAGCAAAGACAGCATCGTCATTGCTAGGGAGGCATAAAATTGCTCTCTAGCTGACGTGGCAGCGCAAAAATTGACCAGCACGTAATTTGATGGGACAAGCTCCAAAAACATGCGCCTTGGCGAGCTGAAGATTTTCTCCTTCTCAGCCGCGCTCAACCGAGCTCTCTACAGCCCGCCACGATCGTGTTTTCTTTCCCCTGCTGAACGAAATGGCGACTCTCTTCCCCTTTTGTTTCACACCTTATTAAAAAAAAAATGGCTTCAATTTACCTTTGCCTTAGGTGGCCTCTCTTTTTGGGTGGCCATACGCCGGCCAAAGTTAACTCCTTGGTGGGTGTTAGGCCCTTGTAGGGCACCACCTTTTTTATGCATTGCCGACAGACTTTGTTGAGCACGACATGTTTTTCAAACATATTGACTAAGGTATTGCGAAGCAACACAAACACCCCGTTTGGCACACATACTAACATGGGCCGTAGCAATGCCAAGCATATCATTTTCTCCTCTGGGCGGCCATAGCCATTATAAGGGCACCACCTTTGGCATACATGCCGGCCAAGGCAATGCCAAGCATATCATCTTTCCCTAGCAGCCCCCGTCGAGCAACCTCATCATGAAATCTGTTGCCCGTATCAAGAGACAACCTCGAGCTCTTATTCTACTGCGTTCAAAACCCTAGCTATTGCTCAAAATTCCAAAATGGCACTCTTTACGAGCGGATTGGACTGGTACGGAACCGGCCCCCGGTGAATCTTTATCCGCCAATATCTTGGCGATCGGGACTCCGATCATTGATCTGAAAAGACTGTCGCGCTCCACAAAGTGAGCACTTCAGGACCGTGCATTCATTTCATTTCTGTCCCTTAGCTGCACCTGTTCAATCCGGTACGGATCTGCTGCTGACTCAACTTAAAACTGTCATAACTTCTTATGCGTAGCTCTGATTGATGAGCCGTAAAGAGAGGCCGGTAGAGCACATCAAACACTGCAGTTCTAGGTCACAATATCCCATCCATGCCCACTTCAAGCATAACACTTTTTAGCATCATTAAGGCATCTGTAGGCCTTTTTAACCGCATTTGACATACATTCAGCATTGAACTTGTCCTGTTACCAGGCCTTAACTACTATTCATTAATCATGTAAGCTTCAAACAACTTGATTTGCATTTTTTTAGCATCTTTCTTAGCATGGGAATGGAGCTGCACGAAATCCACCCCCTCTGAACCTGCACAGGCTCCGGTCTGTGCCAACCGTACTTATAAAGCATCATCAAGAGCATCATCAGACTCATCATCTGATGCATACATAACATTGTGTTCAGGAGGTTGATCTGTGTTGAAGTCTCCAATATTAATCTCACCATCTCGTTGCTCAAACAACTTAAATCTTTTCCCTGCAATAGGAACCTTGAGCTCAGTGTCATCAAGCTCTCATAACTTGTAGGTCGCATTATCATAAACATGAAGTACAACATATGGTCCAAACCATTGTTTAACCATCTTCCACATAGCAGTGTATTGGTTCTCCAGGCTACTGTCATATACAAGGACCCAATCCCCATCTTTAATAGCATGAGGTCGTAGTCTGTGCTTACCATCAAACGCTGCTTTGTTCTTCAACCTTGCTTCCTTAAGCATTACTTTAGCCTGTTCAATATCTTCTTGACGTCTCTCAAGTTGGCGTATGCGCAATGCAAGCAAATATTCTGTAGACATACCTTCTTCCCATGGAATTACGGTCCAAGAGATAACTGCTTCCTATGTAGGCATAATGGGTTTTTGCCCGTATATTAGCTCAAATGACATAAAACCTGTAAAAAAACTATGTGTAGTTCGATCAGCCCATAAAGCAAATGGTAAGAGTTTAGGCCAATCACCAATATGTCCCTGGCATGCCTTTGCTAAAGCTTTAACAATAGGCGGATGCGCTCTTTCACTTTTGCCATTACCCTCTGGATTGTATGCTGTAGTGAGAGCCAATTTAATGCCGAAGCGAGCAAAGAAATCCCAAGCTTCATTTGCATCAAGCTCTCCTCTATCAGCAATAAGTCTACCAACACATCCATACTTGGAAATAACATCCTCAAGCAAGAACTTGCATACGAAACTGGTAGCCTTGGTACGCAAAGCTCTGCCTTCCACCTGATTAGTAAGATCCTCTCTGGCAAGAAAAATATACCGCATCTGCCAGACACCTATTGTCATGGTAATCAGGTCCACCACCCACTTGTAGTGCATAGCTAGCAGATAGGTAGGATGCAATCCATCTCGATGCCGTATATTAGAATACTGTTGGCATATTAGGCATGTCTCTATAAACTGAGCCACATCTTTATACATACCTTTCCACCAGTAACGATCCTTAATCTTGACAAAAGTTTCCCAGACCCCTCTGTGTCTAGCCCATAAACTTTCATGAAACTTTTTCATAACCTGTTGTTGAGTCGCTTTATCACAAACAACCCATTACGGTACTCCTTTAGAGCGTTTTGGCTGCTTCCAAAAATGCCCATCCTTCAGAAAATAGTCGTAAGCTTTATTCCTGATCTTTTTGTACTCTTGATCCGTCCACTCTTCATGCTTAGTAAGAGTTCTAAGGTAGCGACCAATCAAAATCAATTCTCCTTCATAGAACTCTTCAAAAAATACCTCAAAAGTATGAGCAATATTTCCACAATTTGCATGCAGATAAGAAGACGAATAGAACTTCATGCCAACATCATCACTTATGGTCAAGATCTCTTCTTCATCCTTAAATCTATCTCTTGATAACATATTTACAACAGGATTATCTCTACCTACAATATGACAAAATTCAGGATTAAGAGACTTAATATAGGCTATCCATCGTAGCATAGCAATATCCGGAGTAGAGAAATTTGCAATCATCGCTATCAATGGCAAGAAATTTGTTTCTACCACAACTGAAGCTCCAATAAAGTATTCTTTATCAGACCTTAGAGCAGTAGCAATGCCCCAAAGTTCTCTCTTAACATGTGGGTAGCCTCTTTGGTGAGCATTGAGCACTTTTGCTCCAAATCGAACCGCATACCTGTTACCTTCTTCATCATCTTGACCTATAGCCCATCCAATACCTGTCGGGCTAGTGTCAACCGTAAAATTACTGACCTCCTGCATTTGTAGTCGACTTTCCTCAAGGTCAGAGCCTGAAGGAGCATCTTCTTTAATTTCCTCATAGCTCATGTGTGAACTTCTTCCCAAACAAATCTTCTTCCTTTTCTCAACAGTTTTTGATAAAGCACTTCTGCAACATGAGCAAAATGTGGCAGCCAAATAAGATAGAATACACATGCACCCAGAATTGATGAACTTCAGTAACCGAAGAGCACATTTCCTTCATCTTTTGAGCCTTCCTCATAGCCCTTAATTGGTAGATCATCAATGAAAGGCATAGTAACATGTGGTATAAAGTCCCTTAATACCTTATTCATGCCGTTCATCATATGAGCTATAGAATTAGTAGCACCCTGTGGCAGAGTGCACATTCTTACCAATCCGAGAGGTGTACGCATCGTAGTAAGATCCCTACTCTCCAAAGATAACTGAAATTGATCATATCTAGAATAAAGATCACCCACAGAGTAAATTGACCTACCTGCAAAAGCCTCATCAAATTCATCCACAATTGGGCCGGTAACCACATTGCGGATTGTTACCTTGTTAACAGTCTGCATATCCTGTATAAACCTTAAAGTACCATTTTTCTTCGGAACAGTGAACCATCGGTTAGAGTATGGCGCACATGATGGTTCCAAGATTCCCATTTGTATCTTCTCATTAAGAAAATTGATAAGCTTTGGCAAGTGAGCTTTAGGAACTGGAATAGGACGTAAGCTCCATGGCATGTGAGGAACAATGAATATAACCATAGGTGCAACAACACTTGGATCCACACACCCAATCTCACTTGGCTCAAAGGCAAAAGCTTTACCATGTTTTTCGAGCATACCTTGAAAACACTTGATTCCCTCTTCGTTGAGAAAACCATCTTCTCCCACCTTCAACTATTGCAATGTCTCTTTAGTGAATTTGTGCCCAATTTTCTTAGGATTTCTAAGCATAGGCTGTCGAGAAGCTTCTTTAATTACTTCATCACTTCCCTCTGGTAGAGGTATAGCCACAGGTCTCACTTTCTTTGCAATTGTCTTGTACTTCGTCTCTACCTGTGCTTCAGCTTCTTTATCCAAGTCATCCTCAATATGCATAAGTGCCTCGTATATGTCCATTGAGTGCACTTTAACAACTTCAGTTCCACTTTCTAACCTGTTCTTCTTGATATCCTCAAGCTCTGACATAGTATCAATATAAGAGATCTCTTCGAAGATTCCTGAAATCACATCATCGAGTTCTAGCACATCACATCCCTGCAAGTCACTTTGAATGCTTGAAACATATTGCTTATCCCACTTAGTTAAATCATTAAATTTCCTGTAAGATATTGAACCCTCAGATGTCAACCCTAGAAATCTGGAAGAGAAGGTTTCTCTCTGCGAGAACTTCTCCTCACTTGCACCACCATAGTCCCACTTTATAGTGGCACCCCAAGAAAATCCTGAGAAAATCTTTGTTCTTTAAACTCCTTGCGTATCTTTGGCATTGGAAGATCACGTAAAATGTCTTTGTTTCTAACATGATCAACACATATAGTTAGAAATTGAACGCCTTTCTTACCATCTCGGCTTCAAACCCTGGCATAGGTTGAGCCATCATCTAGCACCTTAGTTTCCATCCGCACAGCCCTAATGTAGGGTTGTCCCAGAATCAATGGGTAGGAGGAATGCTCCTGTATAAAAAAGTTCTGCTCATCACAGACATCCCCAATGGTTACCTTAACATTTGCGCATGCACCGTAAAGATCTCCAGGAAGCATGTTGGCAGCTCAAATCTGCCACCTGTGATCTAGATCAATAGGCCACTTCCCCTTTTGGTGCAAATTATTTGCCATGAGATTGATTTTTGACCCAAGGTCTATAAGGGCTAAGACTGGCTCCTCAATATCACCAAGCTTTACCACTGTTTCTGTCGTTGCTCTTGCCCAATTAGTCCTCGAAAAGTGACTCTTGGGTATAACTTCTTCATCTTGACCGCCGTCATTAAAATGCATGTTTCTTACCTCAGGTATAATCGGGCTTGGAACCACCACAGGCTTTGGCTTTCTTCTTCAAGATCTGGTAATTAATACTCTTCATAGTCTTCCAAAATTGCTTCAATGTGGCGAACCACTTGGATTTTAAATGGATCTTATATCTTGATCACTCGGTACTTGACGCTTTCTTTTTAAGATGTCGATGATCTCTTCATGGAACTCGCGCTTAGCAATTCCAAGAATATCCCCCAAGGTGAGCTCCACTTTACTATTTAGGATACGTTCCTCAAAATCTTTCTTCAAATCTGTAGCCAGTTCAATATCAGACTTGGGTTTATACGAGGGCCCTTTAGGCTTACCTTGCTTCTTGTCCTTTGGAGCCTCTTCCATAACCACCTCAGGAGCAGGTTTAGGAGCTGGCACTTCTTCTTTCTTATTGTTGGATCTTGTCAGCCTTTTTGACGCCCCAACCACCTCTTCATCTCTTTTCTGCTTCTCTTCCACCATAGCTTCATTGGCTTGAGCTTTAGCAATATAAGCATATACCGAAAGAGAATCCACTGGATCGGTCCACCCAATAGTTTCTCGAATTGAATTCCCCACCTGTCGTAACTTCCCGTATGTTACCTTACCTGCTTCTACTGTCTTTAGAGAATATGGCCACAATTGGCCCTTTGCACATGTACCATCATCATCCTCCTTACCACAAACTTACAGCCCATATGTAGCTGCTTCCACAAGGGCAACATTATGCTATATTTCCTCCACTATCTTCTTCATTCCGCCTCTGCCAAAGTTCAAGCGGAGCAGTTCCCCTGTCGCCCTGAGATGAATCTTCTTGTCTTTCCAGAAAACCACATTCTTCTTATAAGCTTCATCAAACTCATTACACTCTCTCAAAAACCTGTGGTCTTCACTATCGCATCACATGCATCGATCCCAATTTTTACGTGGTGGCTGCTGCTGCTGCTTAGGTTCAGAAGTAGACGCCTTTGCAGCTAACCCTTCAAATTTAACAGTTTTAAAATTCAAATTGAGTTCTTGAATACCTTTAACGAGATCGTTAAGAACAGGCCCCTCCACTTTGGGTAATGTAGAGGGCGGCTTCTCTTTAATTTCTTCTTCATCATCATCATCCAGTACCTTGATCACGATTTGCTTATCACCCACTTTTGTCGTTTCATGATAATGTTCACCGCTTTAGATACTATTTTCCAATCTGATGGCAATCCCAATTCTCCCGCCGGATCCTCAATTAATTGCACCAAATTCTTTTGTAGTCACGGATCAGCAGCTTGAATAAACAATTCCACCTTTTGATTCCTCAAGGAACGTTGTTCTGCTAACGATAATAACTGATCAAACTTCTTTTCAAACTCTCGTAATAGTTCTCGTACAGATAAATTTTTACCCTTCTTTTGCACCCACTTCGTAAAACTCTGTCCGGTCACCCGTTGAGAATCCTCCAAAAAATATTCCTCTTGTAGCGTCTTCTCAAAATCCTGCCAGTTCGGCCCTTGAGCCGCTTGAATTTCTTTAATCCGGGCCCTAAGTTCTGGCACTGCAATCAGGTGAAATCCTTCCACTGAATCCTGGTCTTCAATTCCATTATCTTCCATAGACTTCTCATACAGATTGCAAAATTTTGAAATATCTCTGCCCTCAAACCGTTGCAGCTTTTCTATAACACTTTACCGAGCTTTGCGAATCCGCTTTTGCAATTTATGTTGCTGCTGGGAAGCTCGTTGCTGTTGCATGTATGCTGCAAATTGCTGCATCATCTGCTGCATGGCTGCTTCTTGTGGTGTAGACATAAGCTTCAACAATTTTCCCACCCCAGCTCGGTTTCACGTCGGGTCCACCAGGTGTCGGGGGATAAGTGTTCGAAACTTGAGCTAGGTGAGCACCGGGCTGCTGGCTGTGAAAAAATTGAGAGCAAAAATTTGACGCACCGCACAATACAACATCGTTTAATCACTTGGTAATGCTATCAACGCACAAAACTTGCTCAGAAATCGATAACACCGACAAAATCGATGCACAATTATGAAGAAGTGTCGTTAACGACATCGTTAATCGATACGAATGATGATTTAGGAGCTTAAACTCCCCTTACAAAATACTCTGGGCCGTTAACGGCTCCGCGATTCAATAAAAAGAAAACAATAAAATTAGGTTGCCTGCCGACAAGCAAAATCCCATTGTGTCGATTCCATCTGTTTGAAAGTCTTCAATCACTGTCTATGCCGAAGCTTATTTCTTCTCCTATGACTGCTTACCAGCCTTTTTTGATATCTCCTTGCCTAAGCCAAAAGAGAATCGTGCTTTCTTCAAGCTTCTTTTGCCCTTTCTACCTTATGCTCCAAGCTCGATGGCTTCCCCCTCTTGTCTTCCCGAGATCTATTGAGAGAGAGAGAGAGAGAGAGAGAGAGAGAGAGAGAGAGAGAGAGAGAGAGAGAGAGAGAGAGAGAGAGAGAGAGAGAGAGAGAGAGAGAGAGAGAGAGAGAGAGAGAGAGAATCCCTGCTTGACCTTCTCCCGTTCTCCTCCTCTCTTTGAACAACTCTCCCCTTCTCTTTGTTGCCTTTGCTTCTCTTTAGCTTGAGAACGAAAGAGAGAGAGCTCCTTGTCTAAGCTTGGAAGACAGAGAGCGAGCACCTTCTCCAAGCTGAGAGAGAGAGCTTCCCTCTTTCTTCCCAAGCTTAAGCTTTCTTATTCACTTCGTTCCCCTTCTTCTTTTGCTTTTCCACACACTCGCATGCAAAAGAGATCCGCTATTAATAGCATACATCCTCCCTTAGCAACGACGACGCCCTCGTTGCTAGGGAGGCATAAAATTGCCCTCTAGTTGATGTGGCAGCGCGAAAATTGACCAGCACGGAATTTGACGGGACAAGCTCCAAAAACATGCGCCTTGGCGAGAAGAAGATTTTTTCCTTCTCAGTCGCGCTCAACCGAGCTCTCTACAGCCCACCACGATCGTGTTTTCTTTCCCCTTCTCTTCGCTCGCTCTACTGAATTCCATGGCGACTCTCTTCCCCTTTTGTTTCACACCTTATTAAAAACAAATGGCTTCAATTTACCTTTGCCTTAGGTGCCCTCTCTTTTTGGGCGGCCTTACGCTAGCCAAAGTTAACTCCTTGGTGGGTGTTAGGCCCTTGTAGGGCACCACCTTTTTTATGCATTGCCGACAGACTTTGTTGAGCACGGCATGTTTTGCAAACATATCGACTAAGATATTGCGAAGCAGCACAAACACCCCGTTTGGCACACATACTAACATGGGCCGTAGCAATGCCAAGCATATCACTTTCTCCTCTGGGCGGCCATAGCCATTGTAAGGGCACCACCTTTGGCATACATGCTGGCCAAGGCAATGCCAAGCATATCATCTTTCCCTAGCAGCCCCCGTCGAGCAACCTCATCATGAAATCTGTTGCCCGTATCAAGAGACGACCTCGAGCACTTATTCTACTACGTTCAAAACCCTGGCTGCTGCTCAAAATTCCAAAATGGAACTCTCTACAAGCGGATTGGACTGGTACGGAACCGGCCCTCGGTGAATCTTTATCGACCAATATCTTGGCGACCGAGACTCCGATCACTGATATGCAAAGATTGACGCGCTCCACAAAGTGAGCACTTCAGGTCCGTGCATTCATTTCATTTTTGTCCCCTCAGCTGCAGCTGTTCAATCCGGTACGGATCTGCTGCTGACTCAATTTAAAACTATCATAACTTTTTATCCGTAGCTCTGATTGACAAGCGGTAAAGACAAGCCGCTAGAGCACCTCAAGCACTGCAGTTCTAGGTCACAATATCCCATCCATGGACACTTCAAGCATAACACTTTTTAGCATCATTAAGGCATGTGTAGGCCTTTTTAACCGCATTTGACATACATTCAGCATTGAAATTGTCTTGTTACGAGGCCTTAACTACTGTTCATTAATCATGTAAGCTTCAAACAACTTGATGTGCATTTTTCTAGCATCTTTCTTAGCATGGGAGCGGAGCTGCACGACAATGGATAGCTTCCTCCAAAAGTTTTACGCGCTATCAACTCCTCATTTTTATAGAAAAAACACACTGCTACTGGTGATAATGAAAATCGATGTACTATGTACACACTATCCTACCTGTACACATGTGGGCCCCATGTAACCACATGGATATGTAAAATGGGAAATCCTTTATTTGATGCACCATGCATGTGTATGTACATATGTACAATCAATTCTTCAAAAGAACTCCTAACATAACTTCCCATCCCCTAGCCTGCTAAATCATTCATGATCAACAGCAACAAAAAGAGATACGAGACTCGTCGTGTCACAGGTCTCCTCATCCGTCACATACATTACTTGTTTTGCAGACAGCTCATCTTGCTCCACCATCATGAATGTAGCATGCTATATATTAAGATGCAATCCATTTACCCTTGACTTATGTAGAATCCCATCCAAGTTAACTAACTGATATGTACCATTCGGAAAACACTCAACTACCTTGAAAGGGCCTTCCCACTTAATTTGAAACTTCTTTTGGAATGTCTTGTCCAACTTATTGTTGTAGCGCAAAACTTTTGAACTTTTCATTAATCTTTTATAAACCTTATCTTGCATCTGCCCATAATGTTCCAATGCGCTCATCCTATCTAGTTGAACCTCTTGTAATTGTAAGAGACTCTCTTTGAATGCATCACTAGACTACCCACGCAACTTCTCTAACATCTTGACCGCAGGCAACTCTACTTCCACAGGCAATAGTGCTTCCTTTCCATATACCTAATGGAATGGAGTAAACCCTGTACCTGTCTTTACCAAAGTACGGTAAGCCCATAATGCACTAGGCAATTCCAAATCCCAGTTCTTTCCTTAGTGCTCTGTCACTTTTGAAAGAATTTGTACCAACTCACCACTGAATCTTTCATTTAATCCATTACATTGTGGATAGAGGAGTGGTATGCTGGTGCCTAATCTTCATCTTTGTGCATAAGAAGTCTGGTAGTTTAGCTCTAAATCCTGGCCCCTTATCCGAAAGTAGCTCCAGTGGCACCCCAAACTTGCAACATCTTTCATCGTACACAAAGTTTGCCACATCCTTTGCAGTGATTTGTTTTACTACTATAGACTCTACCCATCTAGAGAGATAGTCCACTGCAGTCAAAATATAGCTTTTTCCCCTGCTTGTGATAGGTAATAGACCTATTGCATCAATCCCCCACTTTTCAAACACATTAAACTCCATAATGGTTTTTCGTATCTCTGGTTTCAACACTCTCTTCCAAAATGCTTGACACCTATTGCAAGACCTACACCAATGGTGAACATCCTTGTGCACACTAGGCCATACATACCCCTCTTGCAAGATCTTATGCAAGGTGATCTTTAGAGAAAAATTCTCCGCCACATGTGCCGTCATGATTTTCTTCCAACACTCTATAAAGTTCCTGCCACCAGGGTACATGTCTCAACACGAGATCAACCCCTTTCATGTATAAGACATCACCAATCAGTTTGTACCTATATGCTCTATGCACAAAAACATACTTCTTAGACTTCTAAATGTCCTTCGGAATGATTCCTGTTAGCAAAAACTCCTCTTCTTGAGCCAAACTTTCCCGGCCATGATAAAGAGGTAAATTGTTCCTCAGCACAAATAGCTCCCCAATCATGCTTTAAGTTGCTTCCTGTGCCTCTCCATTTAGAGCTTGTTCAATGTGTCTGATGCTCCATGCTTCAAAATTTTTTAACAGGACTTTAATTTTGAAACACATTTCCTTTAATGAGGTGTTCTTGCTCTTCCACACACAACACTTGCTTCACAACTAACAAGGAATCACCTTTTATGCTCAATCTTCTAATCCCATGCTTCAAACAAATGTGTAATCCGGCTTCCAATGTAGCATACTCAGCCTCCTTGTTACTATGAGCATCCAATTTGAACCCTCTCTTGCATACTAGCTTCCCCTCTTGATCATAAAGTGCTATACCCCCTGAAGCCGCATCATGGCTCTTTCTATATGAGCCATCAAAGAACAACAAATGTGCATTGCTGATGTGTTTCACTTCTTCAACTACCCTTCTCACCACCTCTTCCTTAACAAGAAGGGGATTCTCCTTCTAAGTCAACAAATCAGGTTGGGTAGCTCTTATACTGTCTTCCACGAAAAAAGAGAACTCAAACTCTTGTAGCTCAATTACCCGTTTCTTCACCACATTTGACATGTTCGTGCCATTAATTAACTGTGGAAAACATATGTAACACATTAAGAAAACAAAAGGTCGTGGTAGCAAGTAATGACAAAATCGTCTCGACAGAAAAATATTACACTCCTTATCACTAGCTCTACTTCCAATAATTTCATTCTGCTACCGACTTCACTTGGCTTACACACCACACTAGCCTCATAGAATGGTTGCCCTTCCCCTTTTGCATTAGCATGGCTCCAATGGCATCATCCCCTATTGATGGATTTACATAAAACACTTGCTCCCAATCAGGAGCCTGCATGGCTGATAGCCCCTATAACACCTCTTGAAACACTTCTTCACACTTGTCATCCCATTGCAATGGATCATGCTTTGCCACTTGTTGTAATGGATAAAGGAGCTATGAAGACAATGGAATAAACCACTCCATGTATTTCACTTTGTGTATAAAGGTTTTCAATTGCTTTGTACTCCTAGGCTATGGAAGAAGAATAATATACTTAACCTTGTCTGGATCAGCCTCAATGCCAATTTCTGACACCATATGGCCCAATAACTTCACCCTTGGCTGTGCTAGATGAAATTTCTTTGGATTTAGTTGTCCTCCACATTCATCGTATAGAGCCACTACCATCTGCAGCTTCTCATGGTGTTTATCCCTACTATTGTAGACATAGAAGTCATCCAAAAAATCTTTAACACATCCACCAATGAATGGTGACAATACCCAATTTTCTCTCTCTTGATAGAAGGATGGTCCATTGTTAACCCAAATGGCAATACCGTGTAACAATAACAACCCAATGGCGTAATTAAAGTTGTCTTTGTTTGGTCTTGGGTTGACTACTACTGGACTCACCCAACCTGTGGTTTCCACTGGGACTATGAAACCTACCTTCAATAACTTGTCCACCTCTTCCCGCAAGGCTTCCATTTTCTCTTGACCCATCCTTCTTAGCCTTTGTCGCACTGGCTTAGCACCTTCTTTTAGCTCTATATGCATCTCTTCTCCTTTGAACCCTCTAATCTCTTCATATGGAGTAGTGAACAAATCAGGAAAACTAGCCATCATGCGCAAATATATCTCCTTCTCCATAGCTAGGAGGTCTCCACTCATCATTTGTGTCATCAATTCCTGCTTCTTTGACAATTCAACCTTGGTTTGCATCAGCACTTCAATCACTTCATAAGGCCCTTCACATTCATCTTCAATCTCATTTGCAAATGCAACTAAACCAGACTCCTAGATTTCTTTATCCATCAAAAGAAATGCAACATCAACACCCTCATCACTGCTAGTAGTACAATCACTATCGTCATTAGGCACTGTGGAATAGTCTTCATCACTAGACTCATCCTCATCTTCATAAATCTCTTCCAATACATTCCTTGTGTCCATATTATATAGCTTCTTGGCACCTGTCTTTCCATAGAGGCTAATCGTATCACGTCGCCAATCTTCAATAGCTCCCACTGCACGTAACCATGGTCTGCCTAGTATAATAGGATATGCTCCCAACCCCACTGGCATCACACAAAAATCAACCACCACCTTTGCATCATACGCCTCCACTTATAAGCTCTTTACAACACCCAAACATTTTACGTTTTTGATGGTTTGCCAACCTGATCCGAAAGCCTGACACCCTAGTCACTGTAAGACCCATCTTCTCAACACATGAGTGTGATATGACACATATTTGGGCTCCGCCATCAACATAACCTTGTCCTAGATTTTTTCTTTTGTGTCACACATCCACTATTAGGAAAATATATGGTAGCTCATCCATCGCCAACACCTTCACTAATCCACTTATCACTTTTGTCTTTCCTTTTTCCTCTTGGGTCAATCCACTGGTTCCTTCTTCTCTCTTAATTTCAATTCCATAATCATTTGACCTAGTGAGCACCTGTCTTGGCAATGGATACATGTCTCCCCCCATCCTTGGTGGCTTATCACATTGTGGGTTGATGTGTCCTAACTCTCTGCAATTATAACACATGGACGTCTGCATCTAGAACCTACCATTGCTTTGTTCAACATCATTCCTGAGTTTTCCTTCGCCTCCTAGGCTGATTTCCAAACCTCCCCAGTCCTTGATTATTTCCCACATTACCTAGCATGTTTAGGTTGAGATTATTCATTAAATCTACTATTTGTCTCATGTCTTGCCTTAGTCCATTATCTTGCACTACTGTAGTGACCACTGCTGGCATAACCTGAGGAGTAACAGAAACCACCGGTTCATGATGAGCCCCTGGCATGCGACCTTGCAAAGAATCCATGGACTGAAACTCAGACCCCCTGGGCAAAGACTCTACTCCTAGATGACTCATTATTTTCAGCTTCCACTCTTTGTTCCTCGCTACATTTAGTGCATCTTCATACATCCTAGGCTTCTTTAGCTCCACTCTCCAACGTTTATTCTCCCAAAGACCAGCCAGGAACCTGTCCTTCTTCATCATATCAGGAGGGGGTACCTGTGGTGCTAAGGCCTTGCACATCCTCTCCCATGCCATTGAAAACTTACGTATGTATGCATCTGCTGGCTCACCTTCCCTTTGCACCAATCCCTGTACTTCTTACCAAAATTTGTCAGGATCTTCTGTCTTCACAAACTCCACTTCCAATCGATACCATAGATTATCCCAACTTAATCTGAGAGGTGGAGTGGCCACACACAACTCCTCTGCAAATGATTTGGACCAAACTCGTGCGTCACTCTTCAAACAATTTTGGAGAATACGTAACATCTGTGCAATATCGTGAATCTGATTGTTAATGCAAGTAACCTACATCTTTTCCAAAAATTCTTCCACATCTTCATCGCTTCTTCCATGAAATTTTGGATAAGAGAAATCCATGGCTACCCAAGTTTCAATGCTTTGAGAACCCCTTCGAACACATGTGCAAGAACCCAAAAAATTTTATTGACTCAATTCCCAAAACTTCAATGGAGCTCGTCTTTAGATAAGGACAAACACATGCACATCAAATGAGTTTTCATAGTTAATCATTGGAATTATAGGAGGCAAAGGGACTTCCAGTATCTCTCTTAATCTTCTTAGCCCAAACATAAAGACTATACGCTACTGAAAAAAATCTTCCTGGACACATTAAAATTTATCTAGATTCTTTGTGCAAAATGAAAAGGAGTGACCTGAGGTCCGTTTTGATCATCCATCAAAGCCAACCATGCAGCTCCCAAGAAGGCACACCTCACTTATCCTCTGATTTTGCGAGAATTTCAGCAGCATAACAGCATAAATGGCTCAAAAGACCAAAAAACTAGCCATCACAGCTTGGAAAAAATTTTGGCAGAGTTTCCCCAGAAGTAGAGTAGTAAGAACCCAAAATATAGACTAAATATGTATGCATAACCTGCCAAGAATAGAACACGAGCATCTAGTAGGAATCTCGAATACATAGCCTATGGTGAGGTCACAAAAAGCGTACTCCAGCCACCTGTATCACTGAAAGGATCTCACATTTGAGAATCCCCCAGCTCAATAAAACCTCACGCTATCGACCCTCTCAGGAAAGCTTATGCAAATCTCGTATAGTCAAGTCTCAGAAATGACTATCTTCGACACCAAGTCTTAGAAATGGCTGGGATTGCCAAATAAAACCAAGTATATCTCCACAAAGGTGTACAATGGTAGTATCCACAAGTAACGTACAATACAAGACAATGCACTCAAACAGTCACGAATTGATGCATACCCACGGAAACTGCAAGTGACTTCCACTTTCTAGTGTATCACTCTACTCTAGCTACTTGTACCTGTGTGAATCACCTGTACATGTAACCTGTAACCTGTAACCTGTAACCTGTATGTGAGCGAGATGGAAACACACACAACACCTCTATAATCACACGACACACACTCTAGGAATGATACACACACACAGTATGTAGCACCATTCGTCTTACACAACCCACCTGGCCGAGACAGGGAACACACGGATGGAGTGAGAGGAGAGAGACTATCCATTTGCCCACTCAACACAGAGACACACACACACACATACCCAAAAAACTCAACTCAAAAGAGGATAATTTTCTATATTTAGATACAACTGAGTTTGGACCAACACCAATGGGGAAAATAGCTCACACAATATGGATGAAATATGCCAGATGCAATCACAAATTTGAACAGAGGCTTCGCTCACAGGAGAAACTTACACAACCAAAATAGCAAGTAAAAGTGACGAATTTTGCAAATGGACAATACCATTGCGTATGGAGTGGCCAAAAACCCCGGTCTGCAATATCAATGTACTCAAATCCCCAACCTCGGATGAGTAGTTTATGGCCAAAACAGGCTCCAAAAACAACAAAAATTGAGTTGGGGTTGTTCCTCCTGTTCTCTCCACATTTTGCTGGTCTATTTTTTGGGTGTTTCAGTATCCACACTTCACTTTATCCCTTGGGAGCCTTTGGCCTTTTAGTTGACCTCAAACGGATCCCAAACTGACCCCGAACAAGACAAAAAATGGCCACGTAGTGCATTTTTGTCACCCTTCTACATCCACCCGCACACCTGGCACTCAACTTTTTCCAATAATGCATCCCAAAACCACATGAAGTGGCCCCCAAATATAGTCTTCATGATGATATTTCTGCATAATCATCACAAGAAAACACCCACGTTGTGTCCTCACTTACCCACGTGCAAGTATTGACCCCATTCGACCTCGTGATGCCACTAGATGCCATTTGACGCACCTGTTTACCTCATGTCATTGGCCAGCGGATAGATTCCTCGCTTCAGCGAATTTTTATGCGCTTCAACCTCCTCATTATTATAGGAAAAACACATTGGTATTGGTGATAATGAAAATCGATGTACTATGTACACGCTGTCCTATCTGTACACATGTGGGGCCCATGTAACCACCTGGCTCTGGAAAATGGGCAATCCTTTATTTGATGCACCATGCATGTGTATGTACATATGTGCAATCACTTCCTCCAAAAAACTCCTAACAACGTCTTTCCAAGAGACCATGAATTGGTTAGATTGATGACTAAACCACAACAATTAAGACCATATCAAGTGGCTCAATGTGTCAAGACAAAGTACAATGGGTCGGAGGATCGAGATGCTCATTTCTCACTCTTCAAACAATTTTTGAGAGCTGAAAAAATTGCAGATTTCCATACTTAGTATTCGAGATTTGGATTGACATTGGGAGGAAGAGCCTTGACTTGCAACCACTAAATAGAGATGATTTTCTCAGCATAGCACAAATCTTGCAAGAATTCATAGAGAACTTCTTGAAAAGGGGAATCAACCACAACATAGTGTCCCAGATCTACGCTTTCAAGAAAAAAAATAACAAGAGAGTGAATGAATCTCTGCATCGCTTCAAACAATACATAGAGAGATGTCCACAGGATGAGAGATTATAAGTTCTCTCAATGGAGGGATGAATAAAACTCTAAAAAAGGAGCTACATTTGAAAGAATGTACATAATTCCAGTAAGTCACTAGAGAAGCTCTATATCTAGTTGACATCACAAGGCCTACAGAGAGGTGACATACGACATAAAAAGCATGACTAGTAGTGCCTCTTCTCCAAAGAGTGAATTAAATGTAGATATATGACCAAGTGGTTGACGAGGTGATTAAAAGAATAAATGAAGTCTACATACAAAACCTGAATGTACAACAACCTCAATTGAGGAGATGTAATACTTGTGGAGGGGATCATGCCATTCCATGGTATAGCACTCAACCAAATCCACAAAAAATGTTAGGGCAACAACCACCTCTTTTGAATGAAGGTAGAGTAGTACTCAACTACACTCAACCAATGCATGTGCCACAACCCGTGAAAAACCAGTACTCAATGAATGAGAATGTTCTCATATGCATAGCCAATGCATGTGCCACAACCCGTGAAAAACCAGTACTCCCTGCATGAGAAGGCTCTCATATTGATAGCCAATCAGAAGTATGGTTCAAAGAACATTCTTACCAGGCAAGAACAACCATTGGCTGGATCACCAGCTATGAAACAAGAATTTCCATGCTATGAATGTGGAGGTGACCATTTTGCACAAGGTTGTCCAAACAAGGTCCATGCTATGAATGTGGAGGTGACCATTTTGCATGAGCTTGTCCAAAAAAGGGTCCATAAATAGAAATATTTGTATTTTGTGACGGTTGTGGAAGAGACCATTTACTCCAACATTGAGTTAAGATAGAAAATACAAAGGGAAAGAAACAATGAATGTGGTAGGAGTGATGCCTTTGTCAAGTGGATCCAAGGTAGAACCCACAATTCCTTTAAAGGTGATGACTCAATCTCAAGCTGAAGAAGCTGCCAATAATGCAATCATCGACAAGTAACCCACATTGCCACCTCAAAAAGAAATCGAGAATGTATCGATTAGAACTGGAAGAAAATCATGGAAAGCCAAATGACACAAAATAAAAGTGAAGAGGGTGAAGGAGAAAACAATGTTGGAAACATAACTACACCAAACCAAAGAACTATGTAGGTGAGAGCAAGAGATCAAGGAAAAAGCAAAGGGACGTGAAAAGTCAAATACTGACTCAGGAGGTTTAGTCTTGGTGGAAAAAATCTTTGAACCTTTAGATGCAATTTTGAAGGCCTATGAAGCTAGGTTAAAACCCAATCAAACCCAAGAGAATAGATGGCTAACATATCCTCATCAAGGGTATGAAAAAGAGAGGTTGAAAATGTGCAAGGAGCTCATCCAAGAGCCCCAAGCTCTTATGGAACCACATGTTCCAAATGCTCCAAAAACAAAGGTATTAATCTGCGAAAGGATCCAAGTAATGGAGAAGCAAGGTGTTATAAACAGGGACGAGGAAGACTCGAGACTTGAGACACCTCTAGATACAAGGGATGTAGCCAATGCCACAAATGGGGTGGGATCACAAGCAGTGATGCCAATTCCAGAGGTAGAAGAACCATGGATAGAATCCTTGTGGGAATTGATTAGAAACCAAAAAAAATGATAGGGCTACTTTACAGTCAACACCTATCCTTGAGATAAACATGGGTCATAAATTATTTCGAGGGGATATACGATCTCTATATGGGGATGTCGAGTCTATAGCATTTGAAGATAGAAAACCACTCTCTCTACAAACTTTTCCATCTTTCATAGGAGAACTGAAAACAAAATCTTAGGTTAGAGTGATACCTTCTTAGTGGAAAGCCACACCAAACATGACTGATACCAAAAGCTTAAACAAAGTGATGTCATCCCCTATAAGATGCACTATTACTCTTGCAAAGTTGCTAAAAATTAGACCACACCTATGGGGCCAAATGAGCAAAAAACTAGAAAAGATGAGGTTGAAAATCCTTTCACACGACAAACTCGTAGATGAAAACATGGATGAAACTTCACCTAAGAAACCACAAGCAAAACCGGTACCAGTAAATAAGGGGGGTGATTACTACAAAGACAAGGAAGGAAACATCACCTTACCACTTGAGTACAACGGAGTAAAGATCTCATCGATATTAGATAGTAGGGCAAGGATTTCCATTGCAACCAAGAGGATGTGGGAAAAATGGAAAAAGCTTTCTCTTATGAAAACTCGAAGGAAACTATATTAGTGGATGGATACATGGAGAGATAGATAAGAATGTTAAAACAAATCATTCCTCGTGTGACATTGTGTACCATGTGTCATTGTGTATGAGCACACCTTCTCCATAATGAATTTTGACAAGAGCAGAAACTTTGATATCATATTGGGCAGACCATTCATGCATTCGCTCAAAATGGTACAAGACTGGGGATATGACTGTAACTACTTGAGACACAAAGAGGTCACTACAAAAATAAGTGTCAAAGATCATAATTATAGAGATGTAGAGTTAACCACGGGGAAAGAATTAAACTCCACAATTGAACAAGAAAAGGAGGTACCTGCTTGGTTTCAAAGCAAAGCGCATATACCGAGCATATGAATGCAGAATTCTTAGAAAGGAAGATTGCATCCTAGAGTGTTTAGTAGAAGATGAGTATTACATTAAGGAACCATTTTTAGAGGATTTATTTGAACCCTTTGGATGGGATCAAATCTTGGAAACTCTTGATGTTTGTGTAAATGAGGTGACCTACACCAAATTTTGTGACAAAGATGGCTATGATATAAGACACTTTCTAATGGTTTTCGCCCTTTCCAAGATACTGAAACTAATGAATACCATAATTTGAGGAAAAATAATTCGGGAAACAATGCTCAAGATGAACTTTCAAGTGGCTATGGCATAACTCCCTTATTTACAATAAAGGCGGTGAAGGAGGCTAGAAAAGTTTGTGAGTATGTAAGAAAAACAGTTGAGACAGATAGCTACATCATGGAGCATGGTGCCAAACAAAAAAATGAACGAAGCAAAGCAACAACGAGAATATATCATCATCGACGTACCTAAAGAATCAACATAATTTGATTCAAAGAATTCGACTCTAGAAAAAGCACAAATAAAAGCAGATGAAGGAGAAAAGTTTCCAAGTTCAACATCAAATGTTCAACAAACAAAATATCAAGAGAAGAACAGGGATATGGAAGAATATCGACTTCTCCTATGAAGATAAAATTCAACATATGCAGAGAAACATGACATAAAATCACATGTTCAATTGTGATAGATCCAAAAGCGACAAATAATCTAATTTCTTATGGAACATGGATAATGATGGAAAAGCCGCCAGCTCGAGGGGTTCGCTATGTGTAAAACTACCATATCACATGCGTTTAAGACATGTTTGTAAAATCCCTTCTGTGTGAATTTTGTCAGGAATATAATGTATCCTTCTCTTTTAAAATCTGTAAGTTTTTTTCAAATTTGAAAAAATATTGTCCTTCTGTATATATATTTCTCTAAGTTTCAAGAACTTTAAATACCATGCTGTTGAGCTCACATGATAGGTTACATTTTTATTAGGTGACCTTCCCGGGGCCGCTAGTCTCACCGAGCTAGAGGAGATATTGTATAAAAGTTCGAAAATGCGGATTCCTAGCTTTGGCATGGGAGAAGCCGCACTCAAGTTGAATATTGGGGAGTCATAAGTATACTGTCCAAATAATTGACTCCCATCACGTCAAAGAGAGTCTGGTCTTGTCAGAAAGATGGATAAATATCTTCCTTTCACAACAACCAGAAGCTTCAACAATGACAACAGTAAGAGTCCACGAAGCTTCTCAAATCTACGCAAAGAATAAATTGCGAACCATCATGGAAAAACGTAAAGCTAAGGTAAATATTGAAGAAGATCAAGCTCACAAGACGACTTTACCTTCAAGGAACCTCCATCAAACTTTGCGCAACACCTCTACATCAAGAGCCACACCATCAACAATGTAATGGAGACCAAAGAAAAAAGTCTATCAACTAGATTTTCCATTATAACAAAGCCTCTGCAAGAATCCGGTGAGAATAAACCAAGTGCTAATATCCAAAGAGTACATCAATGTCAACAACCCATTTTGGATACATCAAGCACGGGTTCAACCACAAAAGATGATAGGGTGGGTAGCATCAAATGAGTCAATCATAGCTCAAGGTTACTTCCAAGGAATCACATGTGTATGGGCCAAAAAGCCTAAAGTAACAGCCTACACCTACTCACCTCAACCAAAGACTTCTACAAAGAGCAAGCTCAGCTATCAAAGAAATACAAAAAACTGGAGCAAGAGGAAGAATGACCACAAAAGGCATCAAAAGAGACATTCAAAGCAACAAGAAATGCGACAAGTATTGGTGCCAAATTCAAGCTAGTCAGCACAAATAGTTGCAGCAATGGATAATTCCAATCAAGCTACTCAAAACATAATGATTTTATGAAGGTAACACTCAGATATGGGTATCAAAAGTTATAGCACAATCTAGAACAACCAAGAGAAATCATGTAGCACAAGCTTCTACCCAAAGGCAAGAAACGACGACCAAATTCCAACAACAGCCAATCACCACTGAAAGTGCTAAGGCCTCTAGATGGATACCTCATCTTCAACTACAAAATGAAGGCTTCCACAACAAAAATCATCAAACCTAGCTACCAAAGCCTAGTGTCCACCAAGTCATCAAGCAAAAGAACAAAATGTAAAAGACGATCAAACACGGACCAAAAACAAGGTGGGTTCTGAAATCACTAGTGGAAACTCAATCACAAAGAACCCACACATGTCGATAGCCAATTCTCATCAAGATAAAGGAAAGGCTACATATTTCCCTACAAGAGCCAATGGACTTGTTTCACAAAGTAGTTTCAACTTACAACAAGCAAGTCAAGAGGAGTTGAAGTATTACAACCTACTCAAAAAAATGGTAGCATCCATAGACCAACAAAATGAAAGAGGCCTAAATGTCCAAGAACTTATGGAATTGGATTTTTGGCCTTAGACAGGTAGAAGTCGCCATTCAAAACACATGGCATAAAAGTCAGAGTCGGGGAGCTAAGACACTAAATGAGCGAGATGTTAGTCCCAAATCTTCAAGTAATATCTTCTGTGATCTAAGAGTCTTAGCTATTATAGGTATTGCTCAAGCGGGAAGAGTTGAGCATAATTACATTGTGTCGCTCATGCTAGTACATGTGAGCATAAGTCCAAGTCTATGTATATTATGTTTGGTGAAGTGAAGGAGGAAGTCCATAAGACACTCACGCACTCAGCATAGTAAGGTATGAGTGGAGAATATTCTACATAGGCATTCTTGTCATAGGGTTATCTTTTGCTAGGTGTCTTAGACCTCCTCCTAAAGTTACGTTGCATTTTGAGTATGTTTGAGTGCTAAAATGGTGTGATTACCTAGAGTGGTGAGGAAGGACATAGGCAAGTTTCCCTACTCCTTGAGTGTATTCTTGAGTTGGTGTGCTTTCTTGTTAGGTTCACTTCTTCAGATTGACAACCTCAAAGAGTATTGGCATTGTGTTAGTGCGAGATAGCTATGCTATAGATGTCCATTACAATGACCTTATAATATTGTCTATCAATCCTTTAGAATCCATCACCTTTTCCAAAGAGAGTCTCTGTGATGGCATTGCCTTCACATCAAACTTCGCTTCATATTCCTCCATGTAAGAGGATAAGGTTTTCAAAGATTGAGGTTGGCTCTCTAAAAATCTTAAAAATCCTCTATCCCCCCAATATGAGAAAATCTCTAGGTGTTCTTGAGATTTTTCCTCAAATTCCTCATCTCCAAAGTTTTTTTCAAGCCCTTGTCTTCTCTATAGGCCTCCGGTATGATAGGATGGAAACCCTCAGATGCCTCATCTGTGGTATTCATCTCTACCCTTGGCTTCTTGATTAAGTGAGGGGGTTCTAACTCACTTGTGGGAATCTCTACTATCCTTTTAGGCTCATGTCTTGGTGGGAACATTGGTGTTGGACCTCAAATGTCTATCCAACTCTCTGGTTTTCTTGTCAGTGGCTTTAGCAAAGCTTGGGATATTTGGATCATCTTTTGACACATCTCCAGCCTTTGCTTTTCCAACTCAGCATATGGGTATCTCATCCATCTTTGTTCTTGGGTATGGTGAGTTTTAAGTCGTGTCTCATATGCTTCCAGAATTACATCTAGAGGTTCATTCACTCTTTCAGATAGTATAGATCCTCCCGAGCTTGCACCTTTTGGTTGCCCATTTTTCTTTGGCTCTGCCTCAGGTGTCTCCTTTACTTTGTTGACTTCACCTTCTAATTTTCTCAAATTTTCCTTAGTTTGTTTCAGCTCTTCTGCTAAGGTAGTTTTTTCTCATTCCTTCCTAGCTTTCATGCGTGTTTTCCTAGCCTTCCAAGTGTTGTGATGACTTCTCCGTTCAAGATCGGGTGCATTTGTTCTTGGTTCCTCAATTATTGGTTCTTCCATTTCTTTTTGATCTTGCGCTCTTGTGACGACTTGTATATGTATCACAAATTCATTTTCAAAACCACTACTTGATGGGATCGCCTCTAACATGTTCAATGTTGTTTTCACTATTTTGTTTGGATTTTTCAAGCAGTCATTAATCAAATGAGTGATGCCACAATCTGGACTCTATACACTCACTCTAATGATCTTTGTATGAGGGCAATCTCTCATCAGCAGGTGGTCGCCACCACACTTATAGCACGATCCTAATGGTTATCGAGATGCTTCTAGAGCCACATATCCACTTGGCTCTTTGTAATATGTAGGCACAAGCACTAAGGCTTGTTCCTAAAATTCCTCTATAGTGGGTGCATACCTAATTCCCACTGATCTTTCTTGTGGGAGAGGTGATTGTTGCCCCAAAACTGGCTATGGCCGTTCAACCCCTACTGGTCCTGTGTTTTCCTAGCCTTCCAAGTGTTGTGATGACTTCTCCATTCAAGATCGGGTGCATTTGTTCTTGGTTCCTCAATTATTGGTTCTTCCATTGCTTTTTGAGCTTGCGCTCTTGTGACAACTTGTATACGTATCACAAATTCATTTTCAAAACCACTATTGATGGGATCGCCTCTAACATGTTCAATGTTGTTTTCACTGTTTTGTTTGGATTTTTCAAGCAGTAAATTAATCAAATGAGTGATGCCACAATCTAGACTGTATACATTCACTCTAATGATCTTTGTATGAGGACAATCTCTCACCAGCAGGTGGTCACCACCACACTTATAGCACGGTCCTAATGGTTATTGAGATGCTTCTAGAGCCACATATCCACTTGGATCTTTGTAATATGCAGGCACAAGCACTAAGGATTGTTCCCAAAATTCCTCTATAGTGGGTGCATACCTAATTCCCACTAATATTTCTCGTGGTAGAGGTGATTGTTGCCCCAAAACTGGCTATGGCCGTTCAACCCCTACTGGTCCTCTGACAAATTCCATACAATATTTCTAGGCATTGGTTATTTCCAGAATATTTCTTGCTAACCCATTTTTGGAGTTGAGAAGATCTGATACTCCGGTGATCCATCATTCTAAACATAGGATCCCCCATTCCTCCTCTATGAGCCATTCTTGGATTAGGATATGGTACATGTTTCTCCCCTAGGGGTGATCCTAATCCATAATTCCAGATTGTTATAGTAAGTGGTCGTTCCTTTGCTTGGACCCTTTCTTATTGTTCTTCTTCTCAATTTGGTTCTTCAATCTTGGTTGGATTTAGAAATATCATTCTAATCTCATCTTGGTATTGCTAATAGAGTGATGGTTTTAGTGGTGATTCTAGCCCTAACATGGCTTGATATCCACCCCCTTTCATGTTTAGGTCATGCTTGATTTAGTCATGCTTGTAATGACAACGACAATGTTTGTGAGTTTTGAGGGTTGGGCAATGGCTATTTAGTTGATTACAATGTGGTGTCCTAATCATCTGAGAAGGGATTTGTAGATTTGTTAGGTGTTTCTATGGGCTTTTGCTTCTCTTCCAAAGCTTGCACCATCAGTTATGGCGTTATCACTCTCCCTACATCTTCTAAGTGAATTGGTTTGTATTCTTGTCCATACTTATTGACAAAAATAATTTGGGTTCCACTTACAGAATGATACAAAAACAATTATAGGACTTTGTCTATGCTTAATTCATTCACATGGGGTTCCATGCACCTATAGTAAGAGGTGACTCTTCCTTCCTCATGCTTTTGTAAATCCCAATATTTTTTTGAGTTGTAGCCATTCTCACTACTCTCTTGTCATTAATGTAGAGGGCTCCAAAATGAGTGTGTTTAGGAGGTAGTTATTGGGTCTCCCCATAACCATCTTCCCTTTTGCTACCATGTCTCCACACCTATTGTAATTTTCTGGGTCTTTGGCAATGAATAGTGGTTCATTAGAAAAAAAATGGACTCACAAAGGGACCCTATAAGAAGGTTTGACTTTGCCTATCATGTCCAAAGTGGGAAACCCGGTGAAGTACATAAACGCTTTGTCAAAACCCTATCAACCAGCATATCATTGGAAAGATCTTAAAAAATAGGTTCTAAATTCCCAAACTCCAAAAAATTTGGAGTTTATTAGTAGAAGTTTTGGGCTTTCCATTGAATCTAAAATATGGGGAGATATTCCACTTATAAGATGAAGTTGTCACTTAAAAAATTGGAATCTTCTAGAATATAAGGAATCTAATGGCATGCTATATATCAATGGATAAATCTCGATGAGTACATACTAAATCCAAAAGGTCCAACAAGTTTTGATTTCATTTGTAAAACTTTTACCATGCGCCCATTTTGGACAAGAGAGAGAAAGTCAAAGTCCTTATAAGGCCCCTTTGAGAGTCCAAATTTTCCCTATTGTTCCTCCTCATCGTCGAACCTATCACCATCACGGTTACTGTGATTATTGACAATCCTCTTGTTGGCCGTTCTTCAGTAGAGATGCATTGATGTCCTTGAACATCAGCATAAAATATGGCTCCATGGGCATTTGTTCACTTTAGGAAGATTTCCATGTACTTTGGTATGTTTAAGGACTTTTGGGAGGTGCTACTCCCCATAGTCCCTTGCTGTTGGAAACCTCCAAGTTGTTGGCTATCCATCCACTGATATGATCCTTCATAAGAGGTGTCTATATCACTACCGTTGTGGGCGGGATGGAAACACACAGAACGCCTCTATAATGACCCGACGCACACTCTTGGGAAGATATACACACACACTATGGGGCACCACTCGGCCGGCTTACACAACACACCTGGCCGAGACAGGGAACACACCTATGGAGTGAGAGGAGAGAGACTATCCGTTTGCCCACTCCACAGAGAGAGAGAGACACACACACACACCCAAAAAAATCAGCTCAAAAGAGGATAACTTCTGATGTCTAGATACAAATGAGCTTGGGCCAACACCAAGGGGGCAAACAACTCACACAGTATGGGTAAAATAACCTAGATACAATCACAAACTGGGGCAGAAGCTTTGCTCATAAGAGAAACTTACACAGCCAAAACAGCAAAAAACAGTGAGGAATTTGGAAAAATGGAGAGTGCCATCACGTTTGAAACATCCCAAAACCCCAGTCTACAATGTCAAAGTGCTCAAATCCGACATCGGATGAGCAGTTTACGGCCAAAACAGGCTCCAAAATGAGCAAAAACACAGTTGCGACTGTTCCTCCTCTTCTCTCCACGTTTTTTATAGTCTTCTCTCTATTTTTTCAGTTCCCACACTATCTTTATTAGTTGAGCACGCTTGGCCTGTTAGTTGACCTCAAACGGACCCCGAACATGCCAAAAACTTACCTCGTAGTGCATAGTTGTCACCTTTTTTGCGTCCTCCGCACACCTGGCACTCAGCTTTTTCAAATAATGCATCCCGCCACCACCTGAAGTGGCCCCAAAATATGCTCCTCATAATGACCTTTTTACATAATTATCACAAGAAAACATCCACGTCGTGTCCGTACTTATCCACGTGCAAGTATTGACCCCATTCGACGTCCTTACGCCACTAGATGCCATCTGACGCACCTGCTTACCTCATGTCATTCGCCCACGGATAGATTCCTGGAGAAGTTTTACGCGCTACCAACTCCTCATTATTGTAGAGATAACACACTGGTACTGGTAAGGATGAAAATCGATGCACTATGTACATGTTGTCCTACCTGTACACATGTGGGCCCCACGTAACCACCTGGCTTTGGAAAATGGGCAATCCTTTATTCGATGCACCATGCATGGGTATGTACATATGCGCAATCACTTGCTCCAAAAAACTCCTGACATAATTTGCCCATCCCCTAGCCTGCTAGATCATTCATGATCAGCAGCAGCAAAAAGAGATATGAGACTCGCAGCGTCACAAGTCTCCTCATCCTTCACCAACACTGCTTGATCCTCAGATAGATCATCTTGCTCGACCATCATTAACCTGGCATGATACAATTTTAGACGCAATCTATTTAACCTTGACTTATGTAGAACACCATCTTGGTTAGCCAGCTGATATGTACCATTCGGAAAACACTCCACTACCTTGAAAGGGCCTTCCCACTTAATTTGAAACTTCTTTTGGCAGGTGTTGTCAAACTTACTGTTGTAGCGCAAAACCAAGTCATGCTTCTTGATACCCTTACTTTTGACTTTTTCATTTATCTTTGTCAACGCCTTATCTTGCATCTGTCCATAATGTTCCAATGCGCTCATCCTATCCAGCTGAACCTCTTGTAACTGTAACAGCCTCTCTTTGAATGCATCACTAGGCAGCCCAAGAAACTTCTCTAGCACCTTTACTGCAGGCAACTCCACTTCCACAGGCAATAGTGCTTCCTTTCCATATACCAAATGAAATGGAGTAAACCCTGTACTTGTCTTCACCGAAGTACGGTAAGCCCATAATGCACTAGGCAATTCCAAATCCAATTTGTTTCCTTGGTGCTCTGTCACTTTCGAAATAATCTGTATTAACTCACCATTGAAACTTTCATTTAAGCCATTACACTGCGGGTAAAAAGGAGTGGTATGCTAGTGCTTAATATTCATCTTCGCACATAAAAAGTCTAGCAGTTTAGCTCTAAATCTTGGCCCCTTATCCGAAAGTAGCTCCAATGGCACCCCAAACCTGCAACATATTTCATCATACACAAATTTTTCCACATCCTTTGCAGTGATTTTCTTTACTGCTATAGCCTCTGCCCATCTAGAGAGATAGTCCACTGTAGTCAAAATATAGCTTTTGCGTGTGCTTGTGATAGGTAACGGGCCTATTGCATCAATCCCCCACTTTTCAAAGACATCAAATGCCATAATGGTTTTTTGTAGCTCTGGCTTCAATAATCTCTTTCAAAATGCTTGACACCTATTGCAAGACCTACACCAATGGTGAACATCCTTGTGCAAAATAGGCCATACATACCCCTCTTGAAAGATCTTATGCAAGGTGATCTTTAGAGCAAAATGTCCGCCACATGCACCTTCATGATTCTCTTCCAACACTCTATAAAGCTCCTCTCGCAAAGGTACACATCTCAACACGAGATTAGCCCCTTTCATGTATAAGACATCACCAATCAATTTGTACCTGTATGCCCTACGCACAAAACCATACTTCTTAGACTTCTGAATCTCCTTTGGAATGATTCCTGTTAGCAAAAACTCCTCTTCTTGAGCCAAACTTTCCCGGCCATGATAAAGAGTTAAAGTGGTCCTCAACACAAATAGCTCCCCAATCATGCTTTGAGCTGCTTCATGTGCGTCTCCATTTAGAGCACGTTCAATATGTCTGATGCTCTATGCTTCAAACTTTTTAGCAGGCCTTTAATTCTGAACTACATTTCCTTTAATGACATGTTCTTGCTCTTCCACACACCCAACACTTGCTTCACAACTAAAAAGTCATCACCTTTTATGCTCAACCTTCTAATCCCATGCTTTAAACAAATGTGTAATCTAGCTTCCAATGTAGCATATTCAGCCTCATTGTTACTATGTGCATCCAATTTGAACCCTCTCTTACATACTAGCTTCCCATCTGAATCATAAAGTGCTATAGGCCCTGAAGCTGCATCATGGCTCTTTCTGTATGAGCCATCAAAGAACAACACATGTGCATTGCTGATCCTTGGAACTTCTTCAACTACCTTTCTCACCACCTCTTCCTTAACAAGAAGGGGATTCTCCTTGTAAGTCAAAAAATCAGCTAGTATAGCTCTTGTACTGTCTACCACTAGAAAAGAGAACTCAAACTCTTGCAACTCAATTACCCATTTCTTCACCACATTTGACATGTTAGTGCCATTAATTAACTATGGCAAAAAATCATAACTCGTCAAGAAAACAAAAGGTCGTTGTAGTAGGTAATGAAGAAATCATCGACAAGCAAATATTTCACTGGCCATCACTAGCTCTAGTTCCGAGAATTTTCTCTCTGCTACCAACTTCACTCGGCTTTCACAATACAGGTAGCTGGAGTACAATGATATACTAGCAGTGATGTCACTTGCAGTTGTTGTGGGTATGCATCACTTGGAGCCTGTTTGAGCGCATTGTTTGTTGGATTCTACGTTACTTGTGGAAACTGCCATTGTACGCATTTGTGGATCCATAGTTGGGTTTTATTTGGCAGTCCCAGCTATTTTTGAGACTTGGTCTGGAAGATAGTCATTTCTGAAACTTGACTATACGTGATTTGCATTAGCCTTCGTGTGAGGGTTGATAGCATGAGGTTTTATTCAGCTGGGGGATTCTCAAATGTGGAGATCCTTTCGGTGATACAGGTAGTTGGAGCACCCTTTTTGTGACCTCACCATAGGCTATGTACTAGTGAGTCCTACTTGATGCTCGGGTTCTATTGTTGAGATTTTATGCATACATATACAGTCTATATTTTGGGTTCCTACTGCTCTACTTCTGGGGAAACTCTGTCAAAAATTTTCCAAGTTATGTTGGCTGGTTTTTTGGTCTTTTGAGCCATTTATGATGTTTTGCTGCTGAAATTTTGGCAAAATCAGAGGATAAGACAGGTGTGCTTTCTTGGGAGCTGCATGGTTGACTTTAATGGATGATCAAAATGGCCCTTAGTTCACTCCTTTTTATTTAACTCAAAGAATCCAAATTAATGTTCATGTGTCCAGGAAGATTTTTTTCCAGCAGCGCATAGTCTTTATGTTTGGGCCAAGAAGATTAAGAGAGATCTTGGAATGTCCTTTGCCTGTTGTAATTCAGATGATTAACTATGAAAACTCATTTGATGTTCATGTGTTTGTCCTTATCTAAAGTTGAGCTCCATTGAAGTTTCTAGGAATTGAGTCAGTCAAAAGTTTTGGGTTCTTGCACGTGTGTTCAAAGGGGTTCTCAAAGCATTGTAACTTGGGTAGCCATGGCTTTCTCTTATCCGTAGTTTCATGGAAGAAATGATGAAGATGTGAAAGACTTTTTAGAAAAGATGGAGGTTGCTTGCATTAGCAACCAGATTCATGATCCAACGCAGATGTTACATCTTCTCCAAATTTGTTTGAAGAGTGATGCACGAGTTTGGTCTAAAGCATTTGAAGAGGAGTTGCGTGTAGCTGATCCACCTGTGAGATTGAGTTGGGACAATCTAAGACATGGATTGGAAGTGGAGTTTATGAAGATAGAAGATCCTGACAAAGTGTGGCAAGAAGTACAAGGTTTGGTGCAAAAGGAAGGTGAGCCAGTAGATGCGTACATACGTAAGTTCTCATTGGCATTGGAGCGGATGTGCAAGGCCTTAGCACCACAAGTACCCCCACCTCACATGATGAAGAAGGATAGGTTCTTGGCTGATCTTTGGGAGAATATACGTTGGAGAGTGGGGCTAAAGACGCCTAGGACATATGAAGATGCACTAGAGGTAGCAAGGAACAAAGAGTAGAAGCTGAGGAAAATGAGCCAGCTAGGAGTGGAGTCTCTGCCCATGAGGTCTGAATTTCAACCTATGGACTCTTTACAAGGTCGTAGGCCAGTGGTTCATCATGAACCTGTAGTTGATGTTACCCCTCAGGTTATGCTAGCAGTGGTCACTACAGCAGTGCAAGATGATGGGCTTAGGCAAGACATGAGGCAAATGGTATATTTAATGAAGAATCTCAGCCGAAACATGCTAGGACAAGTGGGAAATAGTCGAGGTCGAGGGAGGTTTGCAAATCAGCCACAGGAGGTGAAGAAAGACCTAGGAATGGTGCTGGACAAAGTAATGGTAGGTTCTGGAGGCAGACGCCCACATGTTATAATTGTGGAGAGTTGGAACACATCAGCCCACAATGTGATAAGCCACCAAGGATGGGGGGAGACATGTATCCATTGCCAAGACAGGTGCTAACTAGGTCCAATGATTATGGCATTGAAATTAAGGGAGATGAAGGAACCAGTGGATTAACCCAGGAGGAAAAGGGAAAGACAAAAGTGCTAATTGTAGTCACCTTGGAGAAGGCATCAAAGCTAGAGGATACATTAGTGATGCATATTGGGAAGAGGACCACAGAGGAAAAGGAAGGAAGAAGTGCCCCAGTACATAGTCAGAAGAAGGGAAAGAGTCATGAAGGTGAGGATGTCAAGGCCAAGAGGAAAAGAAGAGCTCGTCGCAAATTTCATGTTTTAGATTTTCCACTAGGGGATGGGCAATTAAGCTATGACTTGAAGGAGGATCTGAAAAGCAGGAAGGCAGATGTTACTTTTGGGCAGCTTATAGAGATGGTGCCTAAGCTAAAGCGACAGTGGAAGAGGATGGTTAACCCAATGGAGAAAGAGCAAGAGAGAGGTTCAGTGAAGGTGTTGGCGATGGATGAGCTACCAGACATTTGTCCAATCGTAGATGTGTGGCATAAAAGAAAAAATATGGGGCAAGGTTATGTGGATGGCGGAGCCCAAATATGTGAAGAAAGAGGATGCAAGAGAGCTACACAAGACAAGCACAAAGCACACAGAGATGGAAAGCTTCTTCTCCTTCTCACAGAAAAGAGAGTACAAAATGACTAAGTGCTAAAACTGAAAAGTAGCACATATGTACATGCGGTCACTAAGTGTGAACTCGCTAGAAGCGTACTAGGCTGGCACTATAAGTGTAGTCCAGCTTTAGAATCACTGGCAGAGATCCTCCGTGTCGGTCACCTAACGCGCCAGTGAGTAAATGTCGTAAGCGGCCAAGACCCGTAGTGGATGCTAGCTCAAGATGTAGAGCTCGACATCTCAACACTTACCCTCGAGATCTGCATGTCGCAGAGTCCAAGCATAGTTTGGAAACGTCGAAGCTTCTCAGATCAGAGAGCCTTGGTAAAGATATCCGCTATCTGCTCCTCTGTGCTGAAGTAGACCAAGTTGATGTCGCCCGCCAAAACTCGCTCTCGAACGTAGTGGTAATGGACCTCTATGTGCTTGGTCGTGGCATGGAACACTGGGTTCCTAGCCAATTGCATGCTGCTGAGGTTGTCACAATGGATGACAATCTGCTGGTCCACCTGCACTCCCAAGTCCTCAAGTAATGTGCGTAGCCAAGCTACCTCGCACGCCGCAACTGCTGCACCTCTGTACTCGGCCTCTGTGATCCATAAAGCAACCATAGGCTGCTTTTTGCTGCTCCAAGTAATAGAAGCACTCCCAAAAGAGAACATGAAGCCACTCGTAGATCTCCTACCAACAATGCTACCTGCCCAATCTGCATCTGTATACCCATACAATGCTAATGGCGCATCTGCTGCATAGAACAATGCGTAGTCAAGAGTCCCTTCCACATACCGAAGTGTGCGTCGTACTCCATCCAAATGTGGCTTCCTCAGAAGCTGCATGAACTGACTCTCCATGCCTACTGTGTAGCTCAAGTCTGGCCTCGTGATAGTCAAGTAGATTAGACTACCCACAATCTTCCTGTACATCTTGACATCCTCAACAACATCACCCTTCTCTGCACTCAGCTTTGCATTCACATCCAAGGGAATAGAAATTGGCTTACAATCAGCCATACCATACTTTGACAACATGTCCAAAGCATATTGTCTTTGTGACATACATACACCCTCCGGAGTCCTGATCACCTCAATGCCAAGAAAGTGGCGCAACTCGCCCAAATCTTTCATTTCAAACTCCTGTTTGAGAAGACCCTTCACATGGTCAATCTCCATAGCATTGTCACGCACAATAATAAGGTCATCTACATATATGGTAATGACCACAATCCCCACATCACTCTCACGTACATAGAGTGAATGATCAGCATGAGCTCTCATAAACCCAATACTGACAAGATACTTGGCAATCCTGTCATAACATGCTCTAGAGCCCTGCTTTAAACCATACAAAGCTTTGAGAAGTCTGCATATATAATCTGGGTAACCTGGATCGACATAACGAGGTGGCTGATCCATATACACTTCCTCTTGCAACTCACCATTCAAGAAGGCATTCTTTACATCCATTTGATGCATAATCCATCCTCTAGATGCAACCACTTCTATGACAGCTCTCACAGTTGTCATCTTTGCCACTGGAGCAAAGGTCTCCTCAGCCTTATGCTTGGTTTTATACACCCATTTACAGCCAATAGCTTTCTTGCCACTTGGCAATGGAACCAACTCCCATGTGTCGTTTTCTTCCAATGCAGCCATCTCTTCATTCATTGCATCATCCCAATGCACATTTCCAACTACATCCTCAAAACATGTGGGCTCCACATCCTGTATCACCTTATCCATGTAGGCTTGGTGATGCGCTAGATACCCGTCATAAGTCAATTTCTGAACTGGATTTCTGACTCTGTTAGATATGCGCGGTCCTCGGTCATTCCTTTGTTCTCTAGCATCTTCTTGTACTATCCTTACACCAAGTGTCCTAACAGCCGGAATTCCAAATTCCTCATCAAGACTTTGTTCAGAACCATCTGAATCCATGTCTACATGTGAAAAACTTGATGATGCATCAACCATAAAGGGAGGTTTATCTACCTTTTCCTTTCCTTTTCGTGATACATTCCCTGTACCTGCTGGTGGAGTAACCTGCGTACGTAGTCTACCATTCCATGGCTTCTCAACAGATCTACGAGAAGAGGAATCTTGTGGTCCACTCAAAACCTGTGATTGTGGCCTTATATTTTGTACAACCACATCATCTTTTACATAAGTCCCAATAGTGCCATGTGCATTATTGTACCAGCTGCTCATCACATCAAAAACTACATCTCTGCTCACTCGTAATTCTCGTGTAGTGGGATTGTAGCACCTGTACCCCTTTTGTTCAAGGGAATATCCCACAAGAATACATTTCTCTGCTTTAGGATCCAATTTCCTACGCAACTCATCTGGTACATGCACGTAAGCTATGCAGCCAAACACTTTCAAGTGTGCCAAATGAGGCTTTGTACCTGTAAACTTTTCCTTAGGCGTTACATCATGCACCGCAGCTGTAGTTGTCCTCTTCATAATGTACACAGCTGTATTTACAGCTTCAACCCAGAAATGATGAGGCATGTTCTTCTCATTCATGAATGCACGTGAAACCTCTGCAATGTGCTTGTTTTTCCTTTCTGCTGTGGAGTATATCTACATGTAAACTGCTTGCGTATACCATGCATTCGCAGAAAATTTGAAAAATCATTCGAGAAGTACTCTCCCCCTCCATCTGACCTCAATGTCTTGATTTGCATATCTGTCTCCTTCTCAATCATGACTTTGAAGTCTTGAAAGTGACCAAACACTTCACTTTTGTTACGCATGAAGTAGACCCATACTTTCCTTGTATGGTCATCAATGAAAGAGACATAATACCTGCAACCATGTATACTTGCAGTATCGGTTGGACCCCAAACATCTGTGTGCACCACCTCAAGTGGTTTTTTACATACATTGCGCTCATGTGGAAATGAGCCCTTTGACTGTTTTCCAAACTGGCATGCTGCACACACTTTATGCATACCATCCACCTTGAATTTGGGCAAACCTTTTACGATCTGTTTTGATTGCATGCTGCGCAATCTCTGCTCATTGACATGGCCAATGCGTTTGTGCCAAATGTCAACATCAGCCACAACACCTGTGCCGTGTGAAAATAATGCAGCTTTTACCTCAGACATGTCTACATTCAGCGTAAACATTCTGCCTACACATTTGCCCTCTGTGCTCAGCTTACGCCATTCTGGAAATCTTCTACATAACAGCCATTTGGATTCAAGCGAACCTGCAAACCCTGCTCAACCATTTGTCCAACAGAAACAAGATTCTTTGTAATGTTTGGGACATGAAGTACATCTTCTAAGTACTTTGATTTCTCAATCTTCGTATTTAGAGGTATGTCCCCTACATGAGCAATGGGGTGAGCTGTGTCATGTCCTGTCTACACATAGCCTGACACATCTGGTTTGCACATATCTCTAAACCACTCTCCATGAGACGTCATGTGATTAGAGGAACCTGAATCCACATACCAAACATCATCTTGGGTGGAATTCTCTGCAGTCATTGTATTCATTACATGCTGCATAACAAACATGCGCTCGTTTTTGTTGTCATCTGCATCTCTGCTAGTAGATGCATAGTTTCCCTGTTCTCTCTTTCCACTTGCTTTTCCCTTTGGACAGTCACGTGACATGTGACCTCTTTCACCACAAGTCCAACATTCTCTGCTATTTGGAGTATGTTGCTGCCTGCTTGATCCTACACCACGACCTCTTTGACTCCCCCTGCCTTGAGACTGGTTTCCCCTGCCACTTGTATTGTTTTGATTTGATTGAACTTCTTGAAATTGGCCCCTGCAACCCCTTGGCCCTTGACCATGACCTCTACCTCTACCTCTGTTGGAGTTAGAATAGAAGGCCTGTTCAGAATTATTTCTACCATGAGAAGAAGATGTGTCAAGGTTCTTCTCCTCAAGAATAAGCATAGAAATCAAAACTTGGAACACGGGGATGTCGTCTCTTGTATTCATGGAAGACCTGAAATGTACATACTCATCTCCTAGACCATCCAAGCATGCACGGACAATGTCATCGTCTTCCACTGAGACTTTAATAGATTCAAGAGCCTCGATGATACTCTTGATCTTCAAAGAATAATCATTGATGGAGAGGTTGTTCCTCTTAACCTGATTTAGCTCTGAATTTAGTTGAAGCTTCCTGGCCTTGGTGTTCACCTCGAACACTCTGGCTAAGTTTTTCCATGCAATGGCGGGGGTTTCAGCATCTTGTAGATAGCCCATCATGCCATCTGTGATGCTCATAGAAAGCCAATACATCACTTTTCTCTGGCCTTGTTGCCAGTCCCTCAAAGCTTTCCTTTGTTCTGTTGTAGCATTTGCCTCGGGAATCTCTGGTTCCTTTTCATTGTCTCCTTCTACATAGTCCCAATAACCTTTTCCTTTGATACCATGTAAAGAAAGAGGATGCAAGAGAGCTACACAAGACAAGCACAAAGCACACAGAGATGGAAATCTTCTTCTCCTTCTCACAGAAAAGAGAGTACAAAATGACTAAGTGCTAAAACTAAAAAGTAGCACATATGTACATGCGGTCACTGAGTGTGAACTCGCTAGAAGCTTACTTGGCTGGCACTATAAGTGTAGTCCTGTTGTAGAATCACTGGCAGAGATCCTCCATGTCGGTCACCTGACGCGCCAGTGAGTAAATGTCGTAAGCGACCAAGACCCGTAGTGGATGCCAGCTCAAGATGTAGAGCTCGACATCTCAACAAAATATGTGTCATAACACACTCATGCGTTGAGAATATGGGTCTTACAGTGACTGGGGTGTCAAGATTTCGGATCAGATTGGCAAACCATCAAAAAGTAAAATGGCTGGGTATTGTAAAGATCTTAGAAGTGGAGGCATATGATGCAAAGGAAGTGGTTGATTTTCATGTGATGCCAGTAGGGTTGGGAGCATATCCTATTATACTTGGTAGACCATGGTTACGTGCAGTGGGAGCTGTTCAAGATTGGCGACGTGGTACGATTAGCCTCTATGGAAAGACAGGTGCCAAGAAGCTATATAATATGGACACAAGGAAAAGATTGGAAGAGCTTTATGAAGATAAAGATGAGTCTAGTGATGAAGACTATTCCATAGTGACTGATGAGGACAGTGATAGTACTACCAGTAGTGATGAGGATGCTGATGTTGCATTTCTTTTGATGGATAATGAAATTCAGGAGTCTGGTTTAGTTGCATTTGCGAATGAAGTTGAAGATGAAATTGAAGGGCCTTATGAAGTGATTGAAGGGTTGATGCAAACCAAGGTTGAGTTGTCAAAGAAGTAGGAATTGTTGACACAAATGATCAGTGGAGACCTCTTAGCTATGGAGAAGGAGATATATTTGCACATGCTAGCTAGTTTTCCTGATTTTTTCATTACTTCATATGAAGAGATCAGAGGATTCAAGGGCGAAGAGATGCATATAGAGTTGAAAGAAGGTGCTAAGCCAGTGCGGCAAAGGCTAAGAAGGATGGGTCAAGAGCAAATGGAAGCCTTGCGAGAAGAGGTGGCCAAGTTATTGAAGGCAAGGTTCGTAGTCCCAGTGGAGACCACAGAATGGGTGAGTCCAGTAGTAGTCAGTCCAAAGAAGGATGGGAAGTGGAGGATTTGTGTAGATTTTAAACCCTTAAATGCAGCCACTAAGAAGAACCCATTTCCTCTTCCATTCATTGATCGGATCTTGGATTCAGTGGCAGGTTATGAGAGGTACAGTGTGTGTGATGGTTTTTCAGGCTATTTTCAATTGACGATTGCTCTTAAAGACCGCACAAAGACAACTTTTATTACGCCATGGGGCTGCTATTGCTACACAATATTTCCATTTGGGTTGACAAATGGACCATCTTTCTATCAAGAGAGAGCAAATTGGGTATTGAAACCATTCATTGGTAGTTGTGTTAAAGTTTTTATGGACGACTTCTGTGTCTATAGCAGTAGGGCTGATCACCATGAGAAGCTGCAGATGGTATTGGCTCGATATGATGAATGTGGAGGACAACTAAATTCCAAGAAATGTCATCTAGCACAGCCAAGCGTGAAGTTATTGGGCCATATGGTGTCAGAAAATGCAATGAGGCTGATCCAGATAAGGTTGAGTCTATTATTCTTCTTCCATCACCTACGAGTACGAAGCAATTGGCAACCTTTATACACAAAGTGAAGTACATGGCACGGTTTATTCCATTTTCTTTGCAGCTTCTTTATCCATCATAGCAAGTGGCAAAGCATGATCCATTGCAATGGGATGACAAGTGTGAAGAAGTGTTTCAAGAGGTGAAAGAGGTGTTACGGGGGTTGTCAGCCCTACAGGCTCCTGATTGGGAGCAAGTGTTTTATGTAAATCCATCAGTTGGGGATGATGCCATTGGAGCCATGCTATTGCAAAAGAGGAAGGGCAGTCATTACATGAGGCCACTGTATTGTGCAAGCCGAGTGAAGTTGGTAGCAAAGAGAAAGTTCTCGGAAGTAGAGCTAGTGATGGCCAGTGTAATATTTGCTTGTCAACAATTTCGTCATTACTTGCTACCACGACCTTTTGTTTTCTTGATGAGTTATGCCTTTTTGCCTCAGTTAATTAATGGCACTAACATGTCAAATGTGGTGAAAAAATGGGTAATTGAGCTGCAAGAGTTTGAGTTCTCTTTTCTAGTGGAAGACAGTACAAGGGCTACGCTAGCTGATTTGCTCACTTACAAGGAGAATCCCCTCCTTATTAAGGAAGAGGTGGTGAGAAAGGTAGTTGAAGAAGTGCCACAGATAAAAAATTCACATGTTTTGTTCTTTGATGGATCATACAGAAAGAGCCATGATGCCGCTTTATAGGGTATAGCACTTTATGATCCAGAGGGGAAGCTAGTATGCAAGAGAGGGATCAAATTGGATGCGCATAGTAACAATGAGGCTGAATATGCTACTTTGGAAGCCAGATTACACATTTGTTTGAAGCATGGGGTTAGAAGGTTGAGCATAAAAGGTGATGCCTTGTTAGTGGTGAAGCAAGTGCTGGGTGTGTGGAAGAGCAAGAATACCTCATTGAAGGAAATGTGTTTCAGAATTAAAGGCCTATTAAAAAAGTTTAAGGCATGGAGCATCAGACACATTGAACATTCTCTAAATGGAGAGGCACATGAAGCAGCTCAAAGCATGATTGGGGAGCTATTTGTGTTGAGGACCACTTTACCTCTTTATCATGGCCGGGAAATTTTGGCTCAAGAAGAGGAGTTTGTGCTAACAGGAATCATTCCAAAGGAGATTCAGAAGTCTAAGAAGTATGGTTTTGTGCGTAGAGCATACAGGTACAAATTGATTGGTGATGTCTTATGCATGAAAGGGGCTGATCTCGTGTTGAGACGTGTACCTTGGAGGGAGGAGCTTTACAGAGTGTTGGAAGAGAATCATGAAGGCGCATGTGATGGCCATTTTTCTCTAAAGATCACTTTGCATAAGATCTTGCAAGAGGGGTATGTCTGGCCTAGTTTACACAAGGATGTTCACCATTCGTGTAGGTCTTGCAATAGGTGTTAAGCATTTGGGAAGGGAGTGTTGAAGCCAGAGCTACAAAAAACCATTATGGCGTTTGATGTGTTTGAAAAGTGGGGGATTGATGCAATAGGCCTGTTACCTATCACAAGCTGGGGCAAAAGCTATATTTTGATTGCAGTGGACTATCTCTCTAGATGGGCAGAGGCTATAGCAGTAAAATAGATCACTGCAAAGGATGTGGCAAAATTTGTGTATGATGAAATATGTTGCAAGTTTGGGGTGCCACTGGAGCTACTTTCAGATAAGGGGCCTCGCTTTAGAGCTAAACTGCTAGACTTTTTATGTGCGAAGATGAATATTAAGCACCAGCATACCACTCCTTTTTACCCGCAGTGTAATGGATTAAATGAAAGTTTCAATGGTGAGTTAATACAGATTCTTTCGAAAGTGACAGAGCACCAAGGAAAGAAATTGGATTTGGAATTGCCTAGTGCATTATGGGCTTACCGTACTTCGGTGAAGACAAGTACAGGGTTTACTCCATTTCATTTGGTATATGGATGCATTCAAAGAGAGGGTCTTGCGGTTACAAGAGGTTCAATTGGATAGGATGAGCGCATTGGAGCATTATGGATAGATGTAGGATAAGGCTTTGGCAACGATAAATGAAAAGGTCAAAAGTAAGGGTATCAAGAATCATGACTTGGTTTTGCACTACAATAGTAAGCTGGACAACACCTTCCAAAAGAAGTTTCAAATTAAGTGAGAAGGCCCTTTCAAGGTAGTGGAGTGTTTCCCGAATGGTACATATCAGTTGGCTAACTTGGATGGGGTTCTACATAAGTCAAGGATAAATGGATTGCGTCTTAAATTATATCATGCCATGTTAATGATGGTGGAGCAAGATGAGCTGTTTGTGGATCAAGGAGTGTTGGTGAAGGATGAGGAGACTTGTGACGCTGCGAGTCTCATATCGCTTTTTGCTGCTGCTAATCATGAATGATCTAGCAGACTAGGGGAGGGGCAAATTATGTCAGGAGTTTTTTGAAGCAAGGGATTGCGCATATGTACATACACATGCATGGTGCGTCGAATAAAGGATTGCCCATTTTCCATAGCCATGTGGTTACGTGGGGCCCACATGTGTACAGGTAGGACAATGTGTACATAGTGCATCGATTTTCATCGTTACCAGTACCAGTGTGTTTTTTCTACAATTAAGGAGGAGTTGGTAGCGCGTAAAACTTCTCGAGGAAGCTATCCACGGGTGGATGACTTGAGGTAAGCAGATGCGTAAGATGGCATCTAGTGGCGTCAGGAGGTCAAACGGGGTTAGTATTTGCACGTGGATGAGTACGGACACAACGTGGGTATTTTCTTGTCATAATTATGCAAAGAGGTCATCATGAGGACCATATTTTGGGTCCACTTCACGTGGTGGCGGGATGCATTATTGAAAAAGATGAGTGCCAGGTGTGCGGATGATGCAAAAAGGTGACAACTATGCACTGCGAGGTCAGTTTTTGGCCTGTTCGGGGTCCGTTTGAGGTCATCTAAAAGGCCAAGGGTGACCAAATAATAAAGCTAAGTGTGGAAATTGAGAAAACAGAGAGAAGACCAGAAAAAACGTGGTGAGAAGAGGAGGAACAGCCGTAACTGTGTTTTTGGGGTGGCCGTAAACTGCTCATCAGAGGTCGGATTTGAGCACTTTGACATTGTAGACTGGGGTTTTGGGCCATTTCGGACGCGATGGAGCGGTCAATTTTTCCAAATTCCTCACTCTTTTTCTGATGTTTTTCTGTGTAATCTTCTCCGATAGGTGAAGCCTCTGCTTAAAAGATTGGACCCCCTTGGGGCCATGTAAGGATCCCTAATTTTAAGGGATTAAAGCTAATTTTGTAGGGGACGGAGGGAACAAAGACAATAAATAGGGCTACTTTTGTAGCTCTCTCTCTAACGTCTCTCTAGATAGGAGAGGGGGGGAAAGTAGGGAATGAGGGTTGTAAAGTAGGAAGAATAGGGGGGATAAAGTAGGAGAGAGAGGGGAGTAGAAAGAGAGAGAGGAGTAAAGGTAGAGAGAAGAACCATTCTCTCTCTACCTATCACCAAACAAAGAGAGTAAGTAGTTATGACAAAATCCACTTTTCAAATCGTGCATCAATTTACCCCCAAAAAATGAATTTTTTATAAAATCTTCAAAATGGATCTTTTGAGCTTTCAAAAGGTCCCTATATATATATATATATATATATATATATATATATATATATATATATATATAAATCATTATTTTTTTAGAAGAATCTAGCTTTTATAAGCTCCAAATCTAAAATTCCTTGGGTCCCTCTCTACATTAACTCCAAGAAATAGACAATGCCACATTATCAAAACGTCCATCTAATAAAGCCTAAAAATTGAAATTTTTGAAATTTAAAATTTTTCCTCCTTTGAGCTCAAAAATTGAACCTATATATGAAAAAATATATTTTTAAGTCTTTTTATCCCAAAAAGTATATCTTATCAAATTTTTTTTCCATCATAACTTTTCACCATGTCTCTTTGCGACATAACCAATGAATCACCTACGCCGTCATCTACTAGGTCAACTAATGTCAGTCTACGTCTACCGATCAAATTTGCTCCCACAAAAAAAAATGACGAGAAAGCATCTCAACCGGCATTCGTACGACGGTTTCGAGGAGAAACCAATATTGACTTGTGTCTTGATGAAGGGTTGTATCCAAAAGATCCGCTCGTGGGTTGTCATCCGACATTCCGTACACTCCCAAGCTTAATCAAATATGTGGGAGAAGGAGAACGTGGTCTTCTTGGGTATTGTTAGAGATTGGACTCCAATCACACAGGTGCATCGGCATATTTCCGACAACAATGTCAAGTGTTACACAATCATTCCACAAATCTCCAACAACAACTACATTCCACAGAGAAACAACTCAAAGATCTTAAAGAGGAGATGAAAGCTACAGAAACGGAGGTAACTAAGCTACAGATTGCAATGATGCACCTAAAAGCCACTCCATTTGGCATACGTGAGCGTAAGAGGGATTTCTCTTCCATTGAAAACTTAGCATCTAATGGAGGGGCACGTAAGAAGCGGATCACGGCAACCAGGTATTTTTTTAAATTCACAGTGTTTATAACTCTCAAATAATTTTCATCAATTTGTAACTCGGTTCACCTTTTGAAATAGGACATATATACAAGATGTGTGTGGATGTTTTAGACAAGAGGACCATTGCAACCTTCTCCTAGGATGCATCTCAAAGGAAGATATACTTTACATCATAGGTTGTGAAAAAGCCAAACACATGAAAGATGACATCACAAAGGAGATCCTAAAAAAGATCTCTAACCTTGTGTGTGAGGATGATGTCTAGAGAGCTTGTGATAAAGGGAGGCAATACTATTCCTAATGGGACAAAGTCTTTTAGTTATCATCAATTCAACAATATTTTTGTTGACTTGAAACAACTACAACGAGCTATGATTAAATTTTATGCTTTGTCTCCACAAGGTAATACAAATTGTAATGTCGTTTTATTTGTATTGAATATCATTTAGTATAACAATTCAATTCTTGTGTTGTTTCAGTACTTGGAGAGTAGCTCATATTTATTCTTAAGCTAGATGAATGTCAAATTGTCAAAGGACGGAGATTGGAACGTATGGGTGTGACACTCATGAATGAGGCAATGTTTTTTGCAAAAGTCGATGCTATCGGTGATCATTCTCAGAAACCATCATTTAGTGTGCAATCGGAAAAATAAATATGGTGGCTAGGAGCTTTTGAAGTTCCGAAGGAGACTCAAGAGGTGTTGGCATGGGTCTTCTCTGTGATCCCGTGGATCACAGAGGTTATTAAGGCACAACTAGAGGGAGAAAAGCTAGAAGTAGATAGAGTAGGTACATTTGATGTTGAGTGGCACTTAGGAGGTGATCTAAAAACAATCAAATGTATACTTGGGTGTAAACAAGGTGCTTCATCACTTCTTCCTTGTCCATATTGTGTATGAGGATACAAGGAGAGTACTCCTGGCTCCACGTCTTCAAAGAAAAATGTCAAGGGAAGTCAGGCAACAGGGTCAATGGATGATGATGCAAGGGATTGGATGTGCTCGGTGTTGAAGTGTCCTATCATGGAGGTCCCCAATCGGTCGACAAAAGATAAAACATGGCATCCCATTATCAATTTTCCACTTACAAATTTACACTTTTGCACTTTGCATGCCTTTATGGGTATATTTGATTGCTTGTTAAAGCTTCACATAGAGTACACTTTCACAATGAAACCACTTTCTAGATCTGTGGAAGCCATTGGAATAGTTGAAACAATTCTAAATTCGATTGGATGTCATGGTGGCAATGTTTCTATCATCGGTGAGGTGGATAATATGCATGAAGTGCCACAAAAAGTATCTATGAATGATGTGAAAGCACGTAGGTTTTTCAAGAAACCAAAGATGCGAAAGGAGAGGGGTGAAGAGGATGCTCCATGGTAGCTATGGAAAGCGCTTTGCAAGTGTACGACCGATCAAGATTCAAATTCCATGCTTGTAAATCTGCGTAGGCAAGTGTGGCATCACTTGGAGTTAGTGCTTCAAATCATGTGGAAACCCCAAACCACGAGCGAGCAACAAAATTTGTTCAAAGATCACATTTCGAATTTCACTAAAGCATTTGTGCAAGCATGGGGAGAGAGAAATATCACACACTACATAATAAGTTACTTTGTTCAGTTCAAATTTTGATGCTATACATAAATATTTATTTGATCTAAGCATTTTTTCTTGATGCAGCATATTTTGTATGCGCATGGAGCATTCTTTATGTCAAAATATGGTTCATTAGACATGTAGAGCACTCAAGGAATGGAAAAATCACACTATCGAGCCAAAGGTGTTTACTTTAAAAATACACGTCACGATGGTAGAACTACAAGATCCAACTACATGAAGGAAATGTTTGATTGGTTCTTTCGTTGTTCTTTAGGGAGATGTCATGCCATAGAGCGAGCGCGAAAGTCAAGTCTTGCCAAGGAGGTTCGGAGACAATCTTGACTTACTGCTAAAGAGAAATGGAGAAACTCCACCGGACCCCTTAATCATGCTAGGTGGCGTGAAAATCGCCATAGAGTGGGCATACGTTGGTTACCCAACATGTAAAACAAATGATGCTATGCAATGTAATGTTTATATTTGTAGATTTATTTGTTGAGTTGTATATAATACTTCTCCATTTATCTATTTTTTGTTTTTTATATTTTATGATATTAAGAGTTTTTTTAAGTGGCCTGGTCAAGTGTGAAGAGACCTTTTTTTTTTTTTGATAGAGGGCTTTTAGAGAAGAAGGAGTCTCATTTTCAATCTTGCCCCTTCTTACACCATGGCACGCACAAAGCAAACAACAAGAAAAGATCAACCTTTTTTGCTCACCCTCACTCAACCGTCCAAGGTGCTCAAAAACCACCTTGGATACACGAACAAGAGCTCTTAGAAGAGATGGAGAGAGAATGGTCAGGTGAAGAGCAACAAGATGGACAACCTTCACGCAAGAAGAAACGGGTAGTGACATCAGACACAGAAACCGAAACGGACAACGAATCACAAAGCCCACAATGGAGCGGACAGGAGATCCCAAGCAATCAACAAGTTCCGGCCGGGAAGACATTGCCACGTGGCTTCGACGCTCTACCGTCAGATCAGCCTAGAGGTGATCATGGGTTACTAAATGAAGAGGATTTTGAGGATGTAGCAGACGAGCCAGTTGGAGCGCAGGGTGGAGTTGAAGAGCCAGTCGGAGCACATGGTGGCCTTGAAGATGCGCAAGCTCCCCCTCGCAAGCCCTCTCGTAAAAAGAAAAAGTTTTTCAAGGTTCGCCCTCGCAAGGCCCATGTCCCAGATCCTACCATCCCTCAACAACGGGCTCCTGCTGTGAAGCGACACATTCCAAAGGTGTTGCAAGAGATTCTTCACTATCAAAAAACTTCAGACCTTCTCATACGCAAGGCACCATTCGCACGTTTGGTAAAAGAGATCATGCAAAGTTATCGAATGGCGTTTCGAGTTCAAGGTATCGCCGTAGAAGCTCTGCAAGAAGCGGCAGAATATCATCTAATTTCTATTTTTGAAGACACCAACTTGTGTGCTATTCATGCAAAACGGGTGACAATAATGCCCAAAGATTTAGCTCTTGCACATCGAATCAGAGGACAAAGAGATTGAATTTGACTTTTAGGCAATTTTGCCAATGTAAAGATATCTTTTTGAAATATAACGAGTCGTGGCTTTTTCAAATATAACGAGTCATGTACATTTGTTGTAAGTGATAAGTAAAGCTAAGTAAAGAGAGGAAAAGAGAGAGAGAGAGAGAGAGAGAGAGAGAGAGAGAGAGAGAGAGAGAGAGAGAGAGATGTGGATAAAAGAACTGTCAACCAAGTTTGGTTGATTGAATAACCAAAAAAACATTGTATTCTTATAATTTTTGCTTTAAAAACCTTTAATTAGGTTGTCTAGAGGCTAGCCGCAGAGGCGCGCGAGAAGCCAAAAGTAAATGTTACTTATGACTTCTCGCACGCCTCTGCGGCAGGCCTTTAGACAGCCTAATTAAAGCTTTTTTATGCCAAAATTATAAGAATACAATGTTATCATGTTTTTATTGATGGAGATTGGACTGAAAAAAAATCTATATTTTGATTCAGAGAATTACACAAGTGTATCACAGGCTAGAACCAATCATATACTATCTATCGTACAATAAACTCAATATAGAAGTTGAAAAGTACCAGTTAAAATCAATTTCCATTCGAATTTTGAAATAACAAAGTACAAAGATGTGATATCTCATTACATACTTGAAGGAGTTAATTACAAGATTTATGCATCTATTGACTGCTTGAGCCATCTAAGATATGGCAAGCAATGTTTCTCGGCGCTCTTGGGCGCAAGGAAGCTATTTTTGCAGCACATCCCAAGCAATTTGTTCCACATTGCTTAGACCTACAGCTTGGCTTAAGGCCACGTTACAAAGCACACGACCACGAATGTGTGTCGCAAATGCAGTACTGGCCAGAGATTTATTTACAAGATATATAACTTGGGAGGCTTGAGATATGGTTGATAGGCATAGGATGCGGCTCATTGCTTTCATCATTGACACTCAAAATTGACCACAAGGAGTGTACTCCTTGTGGATTATCGCAAAGCCGTCCTGGGGGAGCTTGCCAAGGTAATGCGCAAGAGACGACTGCCATCCAAAAGCTTGGCGCCTACCATCTTCTCCCCGACCTGCATGCTCATCCAGCTCCACAACATTCTACAAAGAAATCAATAGGTAAATAAGATTTCAGAATGCAACAATGAAAGTTAACGTAATCACAAAACAAAAATCAATTAATACCTCTTGTTTTTTGTCGTCTTCATCCTTTATGCCTTTGCTGTCAAGAGAAATAGATGAATTGGGAGCCATAGCGACACTCTCAAGTTCATCTATATGAACAGGCATAGGAGTGCGTTGGGCTTCAAGCAATGCGCGTGTAGCTACAAACTCATCCTCCGACACAGATGCGTGCGGTGCATCTGTCACAGCCACCATTGCCAAGTCCACTGTATCTACCACACTCTCTGCAAGGGGAAGGAGGCTTCGATCCAAAGGATCGAAAGAGGGGTCAATGGCAGAGGACTCTACAGTGGCACAGAGGATGTACAAACACTCATCCATGCCGATGTCAAAAGTCTTTTCAAGATCATGTAAAAACAAATATTCCTCCCCATCTATCACAATTGGGGAGAGGTGTTCAAAAAAATCTCCGGAGTTAATGTCTCCTCCGGCGCATCTGCAGCGGGCTTAAAGGATGCTTTTGCACCCTCATCACCCATGGATTTGGCGGCCTCCATGACACCTCCTGGGTAGGTTAGGGCAAAAATATTGCCCTCTTTGCTTGCATCCCTGGGCGCGATAATGGGCTCCTTTGTGTCTTTGACGACACCCCCAAGGCGCAAATGAGGCAAATTCACCTCAGATCTTTCAGGCTCCTCCGCAAGAAGAAACACAAAAGTTGCCAAGCGACTTAGAAACTGGGTGCCGACCTTCTTCTTTTTCAAACCTGAATCTTCAATGTACTGACCTGCCTCACCCGCAAATACACAAAATTGCTGAAGTCGTAGGGTGAAAGGCCGATCGCCTTTGTGTATGTAGCGAAGCAAATCGCATGGAATCCACAATTCCCCTTGTCCAACAATTGGTACAGCATACTTGTCGATGTAAAACTCAAAAAATTCTAAGATATGATGAAAAGATTGGTTGTTTAGGTGAATAGTTGTATTCACATCAGGGAATTGGGTGAAGAAATTGTGAAGATCGTCACGATCTTGCCACTCGGTTGTTTGTAAAAACGCTTGGAAGCATTGTAACGCCGTGGCTTCGGGAGGGGTGGAGGAGGATGCCATAATGCTAGCTCTTAAAGTAGGAATGCAAAGAGTGTTGGAGCTCAAATGAGAGTGTGAACAGGCAAAGAGTGTGAAAATGGTAGGGTTTATGAGGCTTTATATAGCACTCCCCCCCCCCCCCCCAAAAAAAAAAAAAAACAATAATTAAAATATTAAACAATTTTCATAAAGTAACACAAATAACAAGAAGTTATAAAAAACTTACAAACTAAATTACAATCATTTAACTCAAAAAACACATCACTACAACTTTAAGATAATGTGCATTGCCAAAATTTGATACAACCATCTGCTTGAACTTACAATTGTGATATTATAAAAAATTTAAGTACAAAACATAACTACTCTAATGATAAAATAAAATTCTCTTCCGTCGTCCACGCCTTTTCAATTTCTAATGACTACCAATCTAGCAAAAAATAAATAAATTAGCATACCCAACTTAGAGCAGGGAATAATCAAAAGAACATAAATATAACATAATTAAGAGAGAAAAATCATTCACCTTACGTCATCCGATGCAAAATTTTGTGTCTTCTCTATGCTCTAAACCCATTATCATTAAGTGCTCCCGCACATTGGCCAATGTCCAATGCTTGTTCACTTGGACGGTTTCAACGGCACCACTCGACAATTTGATTGCAATATCAAATACCTCAATTGTAGCATCGGTGGATTGCAATGGAATCCATTCACCAAGCTTGCACATCCACCTTTCATAGAAGTACCGTACGTAAAGAGTGGAGCGCACCTTGATGAAACTTCCAACCTGACACCGAAAGCGATCTCCGTTGTGAAGTCCTTCAAGATACCCCCACTTCTCCCCAAGGATGTCGTCCAATGTATCGTATTGTAGATCTTTGCAAACATACATAGTATTTGTATGATGGAAAGGCAAAGATCCAAAGATGCTAGCGAAGACATGAGTAGGACAACACCATCCAAGCCCAACGGAACGCGACGCTTTTCCAAATTTTAATGATGCTCTCACATCAGCTACAATCTTGGCTTTCAAAGACATTACAGTGAATGCATGTGGCTTTGGCCACTCCATGCTACGCAAGGTTGTAGCCTCCAAAGGTTGTAGCTCTCCGTAGCCTTCCTCTTCTGTAGGTACAATATACTTGTGGGTGTAGAAGAACACCCTCTGTCGTGCAAGGTTTGATGAAGTTGTGTTGGAGAAGAGTATATCCCCAAGACTTGCATGCATGGCCGTAAATGTGCCTGAAAGGCACGAGAGTGGTTGCTCCTCCATAAGGCTAGAAGGAAAAACATCTACATAGAAACAAAACAGTCCGTGAGATGTAAAAAGTCCATTTTTTTGTTACCACCAAAACCATTGAAATGCAAGGGACATACAATTACAAGGGAAATCCCTTGGGTTGGTGATCCCTTGTAGACGCATGTGTCCAAACATGAAAACATGTTGAACGATTGCCACCGTACCCTTGTCTCTTACTTGCTTGAAGCCTAGTAGTCTTCCCTTCCAATGGAGATCAACGTTTGTTCTTTCACGAACACGATGGGGACCGATTGTGGAAGGTTGCATGTAGACCCACGCACCTTCTTGAAAAAGCTGAGGTTCCCATTGCTGCTCCTCATTCTTCCAGTTGTGGAGAACCATACTTTGAATGATGGGTTTGGGGCGTCTATTTTGACCATTGTTTGCCATGGATGCTTAAGTGGGAGTTTGAAATTGCAATGAAGATCTTGGGGAAGGAGGAGGGAGACAAAGTTTAGAGAGAGAGTGGGAGCTTACAGTTGCAATGGAGAGCTTGAGGAAGGAGGAGGGAAAAAGAGTTTAGAGAGAGAGTGGGAGCTTAAAGTTGCAATGGACAGCTTGAGGAAGGAGGAGGGAGACAGTTTAGAGAGAGAGTGGGAGATTAAGTTGCAATGGAGAGCTTGAAGAAGGAGGAAGGTGTAAAAGTTTAGAGAGAGAGTGAGAGCTTTGTGTTATGGAAAGGGGCTATGGAGGAAGGGTGTCTTGGAAAAAAGTTTCTAGAGTGAGAAAATGACTGTTTGATCAGAGGATAGGTTTGGGGGGAGTTTTGGATGGAATATTTTGAATTTAATTTTTTTTTGAAAATTTAAAAATTTTAGGGTTTTTGCAAAAACGTAACTGTGGACCCACCACTCTCCCCCTCCCTCTTTTACCCATCCACCTCCCTCTAGGATACAAAGCAATAAAGGAGTGGACAGCCCTATTATTCTCTCTACTTTCTTAGGTTCTAAACTTATATACATTGCTCTCTTCCTATTGGCTGGAGCCTAATTAACCTTAATCCTATATGGCCCAAAGAGAGTCCACATTTTTTCTAATGCAAGTGTTTTATGTAAATCCATCAGTAGGGGATGATGCCATTGGATCCATGCTATTGCAAAAGAGGAAGGACAACCATTACATGAGGCCAGTGTATTGTGCAAGCCGAGTGAAGTTGGTAGCAGAGAGAAAGTTCTCGGAAGTAGAGCTAGTGATGGCCAGTGTAGTATTTGCTTATCGACGATTTCGTCATTACTTGCTACCACGACCTTTTGTTTTCCTGACGAGTTATGCCTTTTTTCCTCAGTTAATTAATGGCACTAACATGTCAAATGTGGTGAAGAAATGGGTAATTGAGCTGCAAGAGTTTGAGTTCTCTTTTCTAGTGGAAGACAGTACAAGGGCTACGCTAGCTGATTTGCTCACTTACAAGGAGAATCCCCTCCTTATTAAGGAAGAGGTGGTGAGAAAGGTAGTTGAAGAAGTGCCACAGATAAAAAATGCACATGTTTTGTTCTTTGATGGATCATACAGAAAGAGCCATGATGCCGATTTACAGGGTATAGCACATTATGATCCAGAGGGGAAGCTCGTATGCAAGAGAGGGATCAAATTGGATGCACATAGTAACAATGAGGCTGAATATGCTACTTTGGAAGCCAGATTACACATTTGTTTGAAGCATGGGGTTAGAAGGTTGAGCATAAAAGGTGATGCCTTGTTAGTGGTGAAGCAAGTGCTGGGTGTGTGGAAGAGCAAGAATACCTCATTGAAGGAAATGTGTTTCAGAATTAAAGGCCTATTAAAAACGTTTAAGGCATGGAGCATCAGACACATTGAACGTTCTCTAAATGGAGAGGCACATGAAGCAGCTCAAAGCATGATTGGGGAGCTATTTGTGTTGAGGACCACTTTACCTCTTTATCATGGCCGGGAAATTTTGGCTCAAGAAGAGGACTTTGTGCTAACAGGAATCATTCCAAAGGAGATTCAGAAGTCTAAGAAGTATGGTTTTGTGCGTAGAGCATACAGGTACAAATTGATTGGTGATGTCTTATGCATGAAAGGGGCTGATCTCGTGTTGAGACGTGTACCTTGGAGGGAGGAGCTTTACAGAGTGTTGGAAGAGAATCATGAAGGCGCATGTGATGGCCATTTTTCTCTAAAGATCACTTTGCATAAGATCTTGCAAAAGGGGTATGTCTGGCCTAGTTTACACAAGGATGTTCACCATTCGTGTAGGTCTTGCAATAGGTGTTAAGCATTTGGGAAGAGAGTGTTGAAGCCAGAGCTACAAAAAACCATTATGGCGTTTGATGTGTTTGAAAAGTGGGGGATTGATGCAATAGGCCCGTTACCTATCACAAGCTGGGGCAAAAGCTATATTTTGATTGCAGCGGACTATCTCTCTAGATGGGCAGAGGCTATAGCAGTAAAATAGATCACTGCAAAGGATGTGGCAAAATTTGTGTATGATGAAATATGTTGTAAGTTTGGGGTGCCACTGGAGCTACTTTCAGATAAGGGGCCTGGCTTTAGAGCTAAACTGCTAGATTTTTTATGTGCAAACATGAAGATTAGGCACCAGCATACCACCCCTTATTACCCACAAGGTAATGGCTTAAATGAAAGATTCAATGGTGAGTTGGTACAGATTCTTTCGAAAGTGACAGAGCACCAAGGAAAGAATTGGGATTTGGAATTGCCTAGTGCATTATGGGCTTATCGTACTTCGATGAAGACAGGTACATGGTTTACTCCATTTCATTTGGTATATGGAAAGGAAGCACTATTGCCTGTGGAAGTAGAGTTGTCCGCAGTCAAGATGCTAGAGAAGTTTCTTGGGCCACCTAGTGATGCATTCAAAGAGAGGGTCTTGCAGTTACAAGAGGTTCAGTTGGATAGGATGAGCGCATTGGAGCATTATGGACAGATGTAGGATAAGGCTTTGGCAACGATAAATGAAAAGGTCAAAAGTAAGGGTATCAAGAATCATGACTTGGTTTTGCGCTACAATAGTAAGCTGGAAAACACTTTCCAAAAGAAGTTTCAAATTAAGTGAGAAGGCCCTTTTAAGGTAGTGGAGTGTTTCCCGAATGGTACATATCAGTTGGCTAACTTGGATGGGGTTCTACATAAGTCAAGGGTAAATGGATTGCGTCTTAAATTATATCATGCCATGTTAATGATGGTGGAGCAAGATGAGCTGTTTGTGGATCAAGGAGTGTTGGTGAAGGATGAGGAGACTTGTGACGCTGCGAGTCTCATATCGCTTTTTGCTACTGCTAATCATGAATGATCTAGCAGACTAGGGGAGGGGCAAATTATGTCAGGAGTTTTTTGGAGCAAGGGATTGTGCATATGTACATACACATGCATGGTGCGTTGAATAAAGGATTGCCCATTTTCCATAGCCATGTGGTTACGTGGGGCCCACATGTGTACAGTTAGGACAATGTGTACATAGTGCATCGATTTTCATCGTTACCAGTACCAGTGTGTTTTTTCTACAATAAAGGAGGGGTTGGTAGCGCTTAAAACTTCTCGAGAAAGCTATCCGCGGGTGGACGACATGAGGTAAGCAGGTGCGTAAGATGGCATCTAGTGGCGTCAGGAGGTCAAACAGGGTTAGTATTTGCACGTGGATGAGTACGGACACAACGTGGGTATTTTCTTGTGATAATTATGCAAAGAGGTCATCATGAGGACCATATTTTGGGTCCACTGCACGTGGTGGCGGGATGCATTATTGAAAAAGCTGAGTGCCAGGTGTGCGGATGATGCAAAAAGGTGACAACTATGCACTGCGAGGTCAGTTTTTGGCCTGTTCGGGGTCCGTTTGAGGTCATCTAAAAGGCCAAGGGTGCCCAAATAATAAAGCTAAGTGTGGAAATTGAGAAAACAGAGAGAAGACCAGAAAAAACGTGGTGAGAAGAGGAGGAATAGCCGCAACTGTGTTTTTGGGGTGGCCGTAAACTGCTCATCCGAGGTCGGATTTGAGCACTTTGACATTGTAGACTAGGGTTTTGGGCCATTTCGGACGCGATGGAGCGGTCAATTTTTCCAAATTTCTCACTCTTTTTCTGCTGTTTTTCTGTGTAATCTTCTCTGGTAGGTGAAGCCTCTGCTTAAAAGATTGGACCCCCTTGGGGCCATGTAAGGAAATCTAATTTTAAGGGATTAAAGCTAATTTTGTAGGGGACGGAGGGAACAAAGACAATAAATAGGGCTACTTTTGTAGCTCTCTCTCTAACGTCTCTCTAGATAGGAGAGGGGGGGAAAGTAGGGAATGAGGGTTGTAAAGTAGGAAGAATAGGGGGGATAAAGTAGGAGAGAGAGGGGAGTAAAAAGAGAGAGAGGAGTAAAGGTAGAGAGAAGAACCATTCTCTCTCTACCTATCACCAAACAAAGAGAGTAAGTAGTTATGACAAAATCCACTTTTCAGTTCGTGCATCAATTTACCCCCAAAAAATGATTTTTTTATAAAATCTTCAAAGTGGATCTTTTGAGCTTTCAAAAGGTCCCTATATATATATATATATATATATATATATATATATATATATATAAAACAGTATTTTTTTTGAAGAATCTAGCTTTTATAAGCTCCAGATCTAAGATTCCTTGGGTCCCTCTCTACATTAACTCCAAGAAATAGACAATGCCACATCATCAAAACGTCCATCTTAGAAAACAGAGAGAAGACCAGAAAAAACGTGGTGAGAAGAGGAGGAACAGTCGCAACTGTGTTTTTGGGGTGGCCGTAAACTGCTCATCCGAGGTCGGATTTGGGCACTTTGACATTGTAGATTGGGGTTTTGGGCCATTTCGAACGTGATGGAGATGTCCATTTTGCCAAATTCCTCACTCTTTTTCTATTGTTTTTCTGTGTAATCTTCTCCGGTAGGTGAAGCCTCTGCTTAACTTTGTGGTTGTATCTGGTGTATTTCTCAAATACTGTGTAAACTATTTGCCCCATTGGTGTTGGACCAAGCTCATTTGAATCTAAACATCAGAAATTATCCTCTTTTGAGTTGATTTTTTGGGTGTGTGTGTCTCTGTGTGGAGTGGGTAAGTGGAGAGTCTCTCTCCTCTCACTCCATAGGTGTGTTTCCTGTCTTGGCCAGGTGGTTGTGTAAGCCGAGTGGTGCCCCATAGTGCGCGCGCGCGTGTGTGTGTGTGTGTGTGTATCATTCCAAGAGTGTGTGTCGGGTAGTTATAGAGGCGTTCTGTGTGTTTCCATCCCGCTCACAACTTCCTACAGTCTTTCTTCGCAGATCACACCATGGGGGAGTCAGGGAGGGACTCCTTACCTCCAGAGCCTCGCACCAAGGGTACCTTAGTCTATAGCCCCTTCGTATCATCCTACTCCCCTTCTAATGCAAGGTTCCACTCCCAAGGCATCAGAGGGTCATATGCCACTCCATTCCACTCCTGCTTGGCCAAAACACAATTGACAAACTTCCTCTAGCGACGCGCGTCGACGCTCGTCTCAAGGCAGGGAGCGTCGAGAGAGACGAAGTAGAGAAGGATCTTCTGGGTTCTCTTGTTTTGGTAGTGGCGGGGGAACTGAGTCTCCTATTTCAAAGCATGCCGTCCGTAACGCAGAGGACGAGGATACTGACGCACCCGTGATAGACACGCATGGGTGCTACTACAGGGTAAAATATGGTGGGGAGGTGGACTTCGGTACAGCATAGGACAGGGCATTTCGACGCCATCTTCAAATTCTTATACAATCAACACATAGGAACTATTTTGTAAAGTTTAGAGACCAACTGCCCGATCATGCACACTACATTGAGGACACGTTGCATGCTAGATTTCCAAATGCCCCCGATGAACGTTTTTCACAACAATGGTTGGAGAGCTACAAAAAAACATTTTTGAAAAACAAGCAGTTCAATGTACGGTGCGCATCAGCGAACCATGTTAGAGATCCAAATAGAAGCTATCACGATGGCAACATGGCAGACACGGAGTGGGAGTGGACAATGCAAGAAAGGAGCGATCACGCTACAACGGGTCATCCTATAGATAACAATGCAAAGCTTGCATCAGGCAACTCCCACGCACTATGGCTCAGTAGGCAAGGTAGCCTGGAAGAACAAATATGTAAGGTTGATTAAATTATAACCTAAATTGGTGATAATAAAGACTGTAGTTGTTGATTTGTTATTGTTATTGCTAGCTTAGAAAAATATCACTCTTACTCGACCAACCAGAGAGATGGTCAAGTATTGGGAGCGACATACATGATTTGGTACTTGGCGATGGTTGTTCGAGAACAACCACATCTCTCGCGAACAATTTAACGCAGCGGTTGGATCACTACAAGCGGTAAGTTTAAACAAGTAATTTTGTATCAATTGTTTTGAGCTATTGATAATTGTTTAATTTGGTTTGGGTTTATGTAGAGTCAAGGTGATCAAACGTATGTGCCTTTGGACGAAGACGAGAATGAGAAGGATTAGAAAAATATTTATCCAAACTTTCGACCAACCAGAGAGATGGCCAAGTATTGGGAGCGACATATATGATTTGATACTTGGCGATGGTTGTTCGAGAACAACCACATCTCTCGCGAGCAATTCAACGCAGCAAATGGATCACTACAAGCGGTAAGTTTAAACAAGTAATTTTGTATCAATTGTTTTGAGCTATTGATAATTGTTTAATTTGGTTTGGGTTTATGTAGAGTCAAGGTGATCAAACGTATGTGCCTCTGGACGACGACGAGAACAGGAGGATTAGAAAAATATTTATCCAAACTTTCGTAAAGTCCCAATGTGCCACAATGTATATACAACTATCTACATTTTATTTGTAACCTTTTAAAATAGTTGATCTTCTGTACATAAAATTGTTAAGGTAAAGTAAATGCAATTTCAATTCTTTGATTTATTTTATACTTTTTTAAAAAACAATTGATGTTTCATTGTTTTATGCAGGTAAAAAATAAAGGTTCCCATCTAATTTTGGGTGGCCCAAATGAGCACCTTTATTTTTGAATAGCCGTTTAGCGATAATTACCATAGTAATAATTACAAAAACAGTCACGATAATATCTACGACGATAACATACCCGCTGCTATTACCGCGCTTATTGCTTCCAAACCACTACCGCGTTGTGAGCCGCGGTTATTGCCGCGCACATAATTTTTTCTCTCCCATTTTCCTTTGTCTTTCCACGACAATGTTAGCGGTTATAGACTACTACTTTTATAGTGAGATGAACTTGACTTTAAATATAAAGCAACTTAGTTAAATGAGATACTTTCACCAAGAGGTTTAAACAATTTTGAAGATGGCAAATGGGTTTTAAGTGAGAAATGAGCATGACATTGAGTGTCTTTTGCGAGCACAAGGATTGATGAACATTGGTCATGTGAACCTTGCATGGAACACAATAAGGAATGCAATTTTTTTGTGAGCTAGAGAGTGCGATGAGGTGCTAGGTTCAACACCTACCTCAAAACCCTCACATCTAAACCACAATATTAAATGGAATTCAAAACTAATTTTGGACATAGATTGGTCATTCAAACATAGAATGTGGACCATAGTTGGCTTTAATGGCATCCACTATGAAAGCAACTAAGCCATTTGGGGTGGTGTGAAGCGCAAACATATGATTGGTTAGACTCTATTTGGTGCTTCTAAGTTTTACTTATGAAGAAAAAATTTATAAAACTTTTTTGTAAATTGCTTAATTTAGTGTAAATTTTCCAAAAGGTCCTTTTTTAAAAGAAAAAAAGGTGTAATTTTTTAATAGCCCAATTTGTCATATTTGCTTACAAAAATGTTATTTGGGAGTAGTAGTAGTAAGTACTGAATTGGGATCAACGTTTAGGAATTTTTAATAGGAGTTAGTTATTGTGATCATGGAATGATAGCAAAAAATACAATTGCATATAATACCATACCAAGTAAGGCCACTTATAGAAAGCCACAATGCAATTGGTGCCAAGATATTATGGTCTTGGTAGGAAGCCACAGTCCAATTGGTGCCAAGATGTTATGTGCTATTAAGGCAAATAACAAATTAGTTGCGTTGATGGATTCATGGTATTCATGGTAGAGAATAAGCCAGCGAGGGCTGCCAAGAGGAAGCGGCTTCTGTCGAAGCAAAACCAACAATGAAGTTTTCTGTCAAAATGTGTGTCGACCAATTCAAGTGGCGAGGGATGTGTATGCCCCTCAATACGGATTGGTGATGGCCATGGTGCGACCTAGAGCAGGCCATATGAATTTTGTACATGGTGTATAAAGAAGCTGTCATTGTCAATTTTAGCGTCGTCTTTCCCCCCTCCCCCCCTTTCTTCTTTGCTCGTCTCCAGGATGTGTGGTGCCGGTGTGTGTGAGCGTGTGCACCCCCTGGGCCCCCTGTGTGTGTGAGAGAGAAAGAGAGAGAGTTGTTGAATTGTGGAAGTGCAAGAAGCAGGCAAGATCGCTGTGATCACTGTCCGAGGATTGTGCAGAGTGTTTGTGCGTTGGGCGAAGTGCAAGCGAGGCCTGGCTAGTGTGAGTTACTTTTTTTGAAGGTGTTTTCGAGAGGTTAGGGGTGTTGTGAATACCCTGAGCTATATAGGGACAGCTGTTTGTGTGTCGGGTGTGTTCCCCATTCCCCTCTCTATCTTTTGGTGCCCCCATGGAGGAGCACACTGATGCTTCTGTTTGAAGACAAAGCGATGGTTTTGGTGATGCCAAAGGTGCGGCCTTGGAAGAGCAGGTGCTGCTAGAGAAATAATGGCTTGGACAGGACCCATTTTCACTGGGACCGAAGATGCAGGAACCTAGCTCCAAGACTATGGGTTGTTCTTGCTAGAAAGCTGTTTGTCGAGAGAAGAAGGTGTAGTACAGGTGTTTCCTCTCCTGGTTCGTGGTAAAGCGAGGCTATGGTTCGATGGCCTGCCTAATGAGGAAAAGGAGGATCATGAAGCACTGAAAGCGGCTTTTCAAAGCAAATATGTAGCAGATGTGCAGCTGGATGAAGTAAAGAGAAGGCTTGACAATTTGAAGCAAGGCTTGGAAACGGATTTTCAAGTGTTCCTATGGGAGTTTGAAGTCCTTTGGGGAAAGCTGATAAAGGTAACTACTCCTGAGAATGTTGGGTTTTTAAAAATTGAGCAAGTTTTTGGATTGCCAGCATGAAGAAGTAAAAGACAAGGTGGAGATTGATGGCCCGGTGTCATACGAAGAGGCTGTAGCTCTAGCAAGAGGGCGGACAAAAAAGATGTTGAAAAAGTGCGAAGCTAGGCAGGGTTTGCAAGGTGCTGTGATGCCAAGACAGTGTGATGCCGTGGTAGCCGAGCCAAGCATTGTGCAAAGAGAAGTGCAGAGAGATAGGGCGGTTCCCATGCCGAAGATACCGGCTAGAGCGGTTCCAGTTGTTGTGAAAGATATACAGGTGGTTCCTGATGAGGCAAAGGATGTGTTGCCAAGTCGAGGTATGGCGGTAGAAGCTCCATCAGAGGGTGGTAAAGGTCAAAGGGTTCGGTTTGTAGATGAGATCGAAACGATGAAGCTAGGGGAGATTCGCGCGCTTCAAACAAAAAGCGAGGTTGAGCCAAGTGAAAGTAGCTCTATAGATGCTGACACGAGTTGGGAGACTGAGTCATCTCAGTCAAGGTATGATGAGTTTGATCTCTTGCATGTGAGTAGGGATACGAGGGATGTGTGTGAAGAGGAGGGTGAAATGCAAACCGATATGTTCAATGGAGACCAAGTGGAGGAGACCAAGCCTACAAGTGATGATATGCAGGTGAAGGTAATGTGTGGTGCCATGTTAATGGCCATGCTAATGAAAGTGGCAGTGGAGTGTGCCGTGGTGGTGCATGTGGTACAAGGTTTTGCCAAGAATGACGAGGTGGCCTTGCTTATGGATGAAGATCAAGATGAGGATAATGCGATAGAGAATGAGTTTCATTCTCTATTTCTCTCTTCCTTGATGGAGCATGATGCAGCAGTAGAAGAGATGCTTGAAGAGCAGGTGATGGAAGCCGACAAGCAAGTGGTGCTTCTCGACCTTGAAGGGCCGATTGATGAGGGAGATCTTGATGATGTTGGAGTTGAGTGCATGACACGTGAGAAGGGCAGAGCGGATTCAAAGTCAGAGGTGCTTGGTGCACTCTATGGCACGTGATGCGGATTCCCAGATTGTGTCTAAGCTTTCCAAGGAGCTTTGCGAATGGTGGTTGAAAGGTATGCTCATAAGTGCAGCTGTGAAGTAGGCTGTTGAGCAGGTACAGGATCTGCTAGACGAGGATCTAGCTTTACATGGATGGGAGGGTGGGTCAAATATGTTAGATATGTTTGGTACGAGTGATGGTGTAGGTATGTCTTTGGATGGTGAGCACTATGGTTCTCTATTTGGTGTTCTTGGAGGTGATTTCTTGCAAGCGGGCAGTATGCCATGGGGTGCATGGAATAATAGAAGTACGCTACTGGCGGTTTGGGTATGCAGTTGGCTATGTGCCCTGGTATGGCATTATGCAAGGGTGTTACAGGTGGATGGAAGAGACCAGTACATGGTGTTTGACCCAGGTGGTTAATGACAGGTAAAGCAGGGGGTTGGGCAACCCGCATGAACAAAGGTAGCGGGTAGCAAATGCTAGGTTTTGTACATATGTTAGGTGGTTTTGTGATGAGCAGAGAGTTTGTTTTGGTGTGGAAGTTTTTTTAGTGCAATAAGCCTGCTTGTGGTTGAACATGAATGTTCAACAAGGGGGTGGGCAATGATGGTGCAACCAAAGTTGGTCCGTGCTGGGAAGTGTGCTATGCGATGCAAAGGGTGCTAGCAGGTGCATGGAAAAGGGCTAAAGCAGGTATGAAGTCCCTGGGCAGGTCAGTGATAGTGGAAATGTATGCTTAAGACAGTTTTTTAGGCCAAGGGCCTCGAGGGCCTCCAAAGTGGGCCAATTAGGACAGCACGTCAAAGTGTTCGAGATGCTGGGAATGTGCCTCAAAATGTGGTATTCGAGATTCTCTAGCAGCCGGTCCAGACGGCTCGTCAAACGGAGCCAGGATGTGAAAGATATGTTAGTCCGAAATTAGAAGGCTTTGAGAAACTGACAGATAGGGAAGGTACAGAGATGGAGGCAGAATCCGGATTAGTGGATACGCGTGTAAAGCTCAAGCTATGGAGCATGCCGGTCTTTTCGGATTGCCATTCGGAGCTCAGATGGGTGAATAATGGCTTGTGGAATATGTGTAGGGGGTCGGGTACGTGCTCATCGGGCCACGTTGGTAGGCTTGTCAATGGGTATGCTTTTAGGCCTCGCTAAGATTCTGGAAAATTACATGCGCCCTGGGGAGTCAGCCAAAATTTGCAGCTCGCAGATCGGATTCGTATGCATTGAGACGGGCCCAGTTCAAATTGGCAGATAATGATGGCGGAAGGGGTCGAATGGTTTTACCTGTTTTGAGATGTGGTATCCGAGGCCACGGTGCCAAATTGTGGAGAAGTGCGAGAATTTCGGGGCCGGTATGTAGAGATCCTATGTGGTGTGATTGGAAAAGTTACACGGCAGGTACAACCATGCACCAGCATCGACAGCGTGGAGAGCCCATGCCTAAAAGCCTCCTTGGCTATAAGTGTAAAAAAAACTTAACTTTGGTGGAGGATTTTCAAAAGCAAAAAAAGAAGAAGTGAGAAGCAAAACAAAATACCTCAAAGAAGCAGTGGCGCGCCAGGCAGTGCCTTAAAAAAAACCAAGGGGAAGAAAGAAGAGAGGAGGGTTTCGTCGGGAGTTTTCGGCTGGAGTTGTTGGCCTTGCAAAAAGAAAGCGCAAAGAAGGGGAGTTGAAGGAGGAAGGAGATCTCCATTCGCTTGCGCTCGGTGGTCGAAGTCGAGATGCGTTGTTCTTGAAGCGGCTCCGGAGAGCGAGAGCTCTGTAGAGAATAAGCCAGCAAGGGCTGCCAAGAGGAAGTGGCTTCTGTCGAAGCGAAGCTAATAATAAAGTTTTTTGTCGAGGTGTGTGCCGACAAATTCAAGTGGCGAGGGATGTGTATGCCCCTCAGTATGAATTGGTGATGGCCATGGTGCGACCTAGAGCAGGCCATATGAATTTTGTACATGGTGTGTAAAGAAGCTATCATTTGTCGATTTTAGCGTCGTCTTTCTCCCCTTCCCCCCTTTCTTCTTTGCTCGTCTCCAGGGTGTGTGGTGCTGGTGTGTGTGAGCGTGTGCGTCCCCCGGGTCCCCTGTGTGTGTGAGAGAGAAAGAGAGAGAGAGATGTTGAATTGTGGAAGTGTGGAAAGCGGGCAAGATCGCTGTGATCACTGTCCGAGGATTGTGCAGAGTGTTTGTGCGTTGGGCGAAGTGCAGATGAGGCCTGGCTAGTGTGAGTTGCTTTTTTTGAAGGTGTTTTCAAAAGGTTAGGGGTGTTGTTAATACCCATATAGGGGCAGCTATTTGTGTGTCGGGTGTGTTCCCCATTCCCCCTCTCCAACGAGTCCACTAGTAACTACCTCTCGACAACACCCACAACACCACCCACTAGTAATTAGCTGCTCTATGTGTGTGTGTGTGTGTGTGTGTGTGGTGTGTGTGTGTGTGTGTGTGTGAGAGAGAGAGAGAGAGAGAGAGAGAGAGAGAGAGAGAGCAACAATACCCTCCATGAGTCCACTAGTAACTACTTGTCGTCAACACCCACAACACCACCCACTAATAATTAGTTGTTGTGTGTGTGTGTGTGTGTGTGTGTGTCCACGCGCACACGTGTGTGTGTGTGTGTGTGTGTGTGTGTGTGTGTGTGTGTGTGTGTGTGAGAGAGAGAGAGAGAGAGAGAGAGAGAGAGAGAGAGAGAGAGATCATCCGTGCTTGCATCCATGCAGTTCAACTAGCTATAACTATGTGGATACCGTGGGTGCAACATGCAGCAGCAAGGACATCAGCATAATTCAGAGCAAGTCGGAGGGTGACCAAGTAGGAGGGATCATGCTCTTCATTGTGTAGATCGTCAACACGTGTAGAGCATGCATGCCGTCGGATATTCACCTCAACTGTGGCGCCTTTGCATCAGTGTGGGTGGTGAACCCCAGCCTCTTTCAACGGTTGGCCTTCAACGACTGCATGGTCAACACGGGCGAGCCTGTGTTACACCAAACCATCATCTGCTTCACCTATCGTAACTCCTTCATGTACCCCATCTCCTTCAAGTCCACCTAGTTTTGCTAATACCTTCTTACAATCACCTATGAGTTCAAAACCTCCTCTCTCTCTCTCTCTCTCTCTCTCTCTCTCTCACACACACACACACACACACACACACACACAAGCGCACACGCACACACATACACATACACAAAGTAGTCTAATTGTTCCCTTTTGCATCTCTTCCGTTACACTAAGATGCCCTCTCCAAACTCATATATGTCATCTACATATAGCTAATTTTTACTAGCCCACCTTCAATCCAACCGCTCACCAAAGATAATCTTTACTAACCATTCACCTTGCCCCATTCCTCCATTGAACTATTGAATCATTCGAAAATAAACTTTTCTCTAAGAGGTAGCCAAAACGAGTTTTTTGCAAACCATTAACTAATTTGTTGAAAGAAAAAAAGGGAGAGAGGGGGGGGGGGGGGGGGGGGGGGGGGGGGGGGGGGGGGGGGGGGGGGGGGGGGGGGGGGGGGGGGGGGGGGGGGGGGGGGGGGGTGGGGGGGGGGGGGGGGGGGGGTGGGGGGGGGGGGGGGGGGGGGGGGGGGGGGGGGGGGGGGGGGGGGGGGGGGGGGGGGGTTTGTCAAATGGGTCCTTTCATTTCAATCCTTACATGATTTTTAAAGGCTTTCTCTTGTTTTTTCTTTTTTTCTTTTGCTCATGTAATATTCTTTTGAACATGAACACACAATTTATACTTCTTCTTTTTTCTTAAGGTGGGATTACTTTTTTTATTTTTAAAGCTTTTAAACAATAAAGAGATTTTTTCACAAGGACAAGTGATTGTGGCTCTCTCTCTATTGTGACTCTCTCTATTGTGTTTTTTATAAAGCCAAAATACAAATACTAATTTATATATTATGTGTGTATTTCCATCATATCTTGATTTCCTTTTTGGAAAACCATCGTGAAATCTCACCTTGTTTAGTGCTTAAGGGAGCCCTAAGGGAAGCCAAGGCGAATAGCCTAGTGGTTAAGCTTGTCTTTTTAGTGTCTACGTGCTGAGGTCAAATCCTAGGGATTAAGGGTGATTTTGAAGCTAATTCGAGATGTTGAAGCATCTTGGGAAGATACTATGTATTGAAAATTGAAGCAAGTAGGTAGGTGTAGTCTCCAAAACGACTTTTTTTCATTTGTTTTAAGGGTATCTTGGGTGATGCTTTAGTGCTTAAAGCATTAAAGGAGTGAAAAGTTTAAAAGGAAAGGGAAACACGTACATGATGGTTAGACAATGGTCCGCGTTCCCTCGGTAACGTTAAGATGTAAAACCAAAATATGTCTCTAATTTGTGAAAATTTCCAAAATATCCCTAGAATTTTAAAAATTCTCAAAACATTCTTTGTCTATTTTGGTTGGATTGGTCAAGATTGTTTCATCTTTATTCCTTTTTGACAATTGAGATCCGTTTAGTGCTTGATTGTGTCGGAAAAAGGCAATTCCCTTAAAATTAATTAGCCCTTTGAGGGGTATTTTGGGAGTCAGCATCTGTCAGCGCGCGAGAGAGAGAGGTGTACGTGTCGGAGGAGAGATATTTTGTGCGTGTCATTTTCATGGAGGCACAAAGGCTGCTGGCGCTGATCATGATAGCAAGAACGCCAAACTGAGCTGGGAACGCCAAACTGTGTGTGTGTGTGTAAAGGCAGGAAAATAAGGGTAGTGCAAAAGCATGAAATGAGGCGGCAGGTAGGGAGGGTCGGTCGATGATCAGGGGGCGGTGCCATTTAGACAGATGCTATGCCTGACAGCGAAGGCCCAAATGGGCAAAGAGCTGAGGATGAACTCACAGAGAGATAGAGAGTTTGTTTGTCTGAGCATGAACACCTACGATAGTGGAAGGGGGGAGGTAGAGGCCGATTTGCCTTGCGCTGTTTGGCAGGGGGGGGGGGAACGTAGAAACTGGTGAGTTTTCCTTTTGCAAGAGCGAAGGCGTAGGAATCTTCGCAGGTAATTAATTAATGAATGGAAGGTTAGACCCAGTAGAGTAGACCTAGGTAAGTGCCCAAAACGTTCTTTTTAAGTTCAATTAAACGGAATATTGAAAGATCCTTGGGTTGAGCGAAATAGCAAAGCAAAAGGGAAACTTTTCCTTTATTGATTTGAGGTTTTGTTTGGGGTTTTTATGCAGGCGATCAACGAAGGGTGTCCGAGTTGGGGTGAGGAGGGATAGTTGTTGCGCAAGCCAAGACATGATATTATCTTTGGAGATTTGATTCAAAAAAATTACAAAAACATTTCTCAAATTTCAAAAATTCCCAAAATGGCCTTTATCTATTTTGGTTGGATTCTTCTAGGTTTTTTAATCTTTATTCTTGTTTGACAATTGACATCTGTTTTTGAGTGCTTAGCAAAAAATGAAATTCATCAGCGACTCAAATTTTAGTTTTGGTATCCTGTATAACAGCAATCACTCTTGCTACCAAAAGCAACCACGGGTATGTTAAAATACATTGCAGCCTGATTTTTTTTGTGCACTGTTGTTGCGTCGTTGGATGGGTAGGGCACGTGGAGCGAAGACAAAGCAGGTTTTATCGCCATGTATAAAGGTGGCGGAGAGGCACGAAGAGTGTGGCTTCTGCGCATGCGGTGCGTAACCGCAAGGAAAGCAGCAACGCTGCGCTGTGTAGGAGCTGGCGATAGCAAGGCAGGAGCCAAATTAATGGTGGCTTTGGAAAAGATATGAGCAGAGGATGGGGGCCGGGGAGGCGGGAGCTGAGGAGCAGGGATGCTACAGGGCATCATTCGTTTCGATGTTAGATCTCTCCCTCTCTCTCTCTCTCTCTCTCTCTTTTCATGTATGCCACAGATAGGAATTGGGGAGGGCCAGCAGTGTGGGCGAGCTCGACTACAGAGGAGGAGGTATCGCCGAGAGGCGAGAGGCTGGTGTGGTGCATAGGAGACCAAGCCAGGTCACGGTGGTGAGGGGGGCATTTCGGTGCACGCGGGAACAACGACGAAAAGACCAACGTTCGCTTCTGCCAAGAACGAATCTGGAGTCTAATTAATTAATCCAATGTGAAATCGACTTTTGCCCTTCACACTTTTGCTGTAAGTTTTGAATCCACTAGCCACTAAGCTTGCCACGATGGAGTCCAATACTTATCTAGAAACTTAATGTGAGGGTCACTAAAACCCACCACTTGGTATCACCATGCTTTATGGCCAAATTTTGTAAACAACATCGTCACTTGTAAATATAGATATGGTCAAAGTGTTTGAACAATCGAATCATTATTAGTGCTTTGTATAAGTCGTATTCCTTTCCTAGCTTCTCCTCTACTACACCCACTTGCTTCAATTTTCAATACATAGTATCTTCCCAAGATGCTTCGGCATCTCGAATTAGCTTCAAAATCACCCTCAATCCCTAGGATTTGACCTCAGCACCTCAGCACGTAGACACTAAAAAGACAAGCTTAACCACTAGGCTATTCGCCTTGGCTTCCCTTAGGGCTCCCTTAAGCACAAAAAAAAACAAATTACCCCCCCTCCCCTTTCTCCTTTCGCTTTTTTTCCCCAGCCTTCCCTTTTCCTTTCTTCCCCCCCCCCCCCCCCCCCCCCCCGCAAAAATAAATAAATAAATTAATGGTTTGCAAAAAACTCGTTTTGGCTACCTACTAGCACTTGTGATCACAATCTTGACCTCTGGAGGTTCTATTGAATCTCATAGTGTTGTAACCAGAAGCAGGAACAAAAGTGTTATGGAGAGATTAAACATTTTAACCAACTATTGTAAAGTGCCAATTATAGTTTTTGTGTTGTCTCTTCTAATGTTGGTAGTGATGACATTGTTCCTAAAACTAGTTTGGTACTAAAAACTAGGACACTTTAGTATCCTTTTTTTAATGAATTTAAATAAAATGGTACATGAGATGTAGAAAAGATATTAAGAAATGCGTATAATCGAAAGCAGAGGAGTAAACCACCTTCTAATACTAAACGAGGTACTGCTTTAGCTGAGGCTAATCAAGTGGCTCCATTCAGCGGAAGACTACTTGGTCAGGGAAATCAGAGAGCACCTGGGAGAAACCAAGACACCAATCAAAGAAGACCTCAAGGGGTGATGCCTTGTGTTTACTGTGGTGATCCTTATCATTGGGTTGGACTCTGTTGTGCATTATGGATAAAACATTGAGAAGAGGGAGGTATTCCAGTTGTTCCTTTTAATGAGGAGAATCAACAAGCAGGTCCTCCACAACCTCCTCATAATTAACCTTAGGCACAAGCTAATGTCATTATCATTAATATTTTGATTTATCAAGGACCAAAAATTGGATCAGATTCAGTAGTTCAGATTGAGGATCATGAAGAGGAGGAAATTAGTTGCAATAATCTAGAGCACATGGAGCAAGAGATTGAGGTATTGGCTGTAACAAGGTCTAAGTCCAAGGGTCCTATTGATTCGGAGCACCAAAAAAAGGGAGTACAAGATAGGGTTTCTAAGTATGTTTAAAAGGAGTAGCAGCATCAAATTTTGGAGGATAATTCCGATTCTTTCGAGGGACCACGACAACACCAGCAAAAGGTTGAAGTATCTGAACCTGATTTGTTTGAGGTACTCATTAATTCTCCTTTTCATTTATCTTTGGATCAAATGTTTTTTATAGTTCCAGCCTTTAAAGAAAGGTTGTTGCATAAACTACTAGGGATAAGCACTATGAAGTTCTGACTCAAAAAATGGGGGAATGTGGTGTGAACACAATTCATCCTTCTGATGTGGATTTTGTAGTTCCTATTATTAAAGTTACGATACAAGACAGGATATTTGATGAGGTGTTGTTGGATGGAGGATCTGGAGTCAATATTCTACGTGAGTTAGTGTATCTTACAATGGGTTTAGGGAAGCTCGAACCAACACCTTTTCAAGTCAAAATGGCATATCAGAGAAGGGTTCAGCCTGTGGGTATTTTGAGGAACTCTTCCATTCAGAATGCAGGTATGCAGTTTCAAGTCGATTTTGTAGTACTAGGGAATGAAGGAAGGAGATGATTCTTATGAAATGTTTTTGGGAAGGACTTGGTTTAGTTTACGTAGGGTAAAACAAGATTGGGGTGAGAATCAGGTGGTTCTTACCAAGGGTAAACAGGTACTCACTATTCCTATGCTAGGGAGAAATCATATTCCTCGCAAAGAAAGTCCACTATTTACCCAATCTATTAATTTGGCTGCAAAGGTGGAGGATGATGAGGAGGAAGCCTTTTTGCCGGTTAATCTATCTGTTGTTCTAGTTTTTGAGGTTGATACTGCAGGTATCTTGCAAAAGAAATAGGAACTTGAAGAGAATGTTGATGAACCTATTTTGGGTCAGTAAATTGAGGGATGCAACATACTCAGGTTAATGGATTAGAGTGTAGATTCTAGCTCAAAAGAACCCGTTGAACAGAAGAAAAGGATGCCAAATACATGTTGGAAAAGATTTACAACAAAAGGTATGGTGGCTCTAAAAGAGTTCAGCAAGATGAGTTGAAGGAACTGAATTTGGAAACTAAGGATGATCGTGAAATGGTCAAGGTCAGTATTTATGTGGATGGAGAATTTCTATAGGATTTGTTGGAGTTAGGATTACTCAGATGTCAAATAAATTGATCCAATGTTGCATCAGCATCATATTAATATGAGAGAAGATGCAGTTCCAATTGTGCAACAAAGATATAGGATGAATCCTAATTTTGCACAACAGGTCAAGCAGAAGATTAATAAGTTGTTAGCAGTTGGGTTTATCAAACCAATCCATGAAGTTACATGGTTGTCATCAATCATTATGGTACCCAAGAAAAGTGGAAAAATCAGAGTTTGTGTTGACTATAAAAAATTGAATGCAGCCACTATCACTGATCCATTTTCAATGCCCTTAGTGATGCCATATTGGATACAGTAGTAGGAAAGAAATGTATAGTTTTTTGGATGGTTTTTCAGGGTATAATCAGATTACAGTGGTTGAAGAGGATCAGCACAAAACAACCTTCATAACAGATTGGGGAGCTTTTGCATCTACATTGATGAATTTTGGTCTCAAGAATGGACCACCATCATTTTGTTTTACTGCTTATAAAACATTTGAGCCTTATCAGGATTTATGAGAGTTTTTGTTGATGACTTCTCAATATTTGGGAAAAGGGATTTGCATCTCCATCATCTGAAGTTGTGCTTTGAAAGATGTCGGATGCTCAGACTCTCTTTGAATTGTTACAAAAGTGTAATGGCTATCAGAAGTGGTGTTTTGGTAGGCCATGTGGTATCTCAAGAGGGGATGTCCATTGATGCAAAAAAAAATTGAGGTGATTTAAATAGCTCAGGCACCTATCAATATTAAAGAATTGAGGTTTGTGGGTCAGGTCAAATGGCATAGCAGGTACATCGGATATCTGGCCAATGTGTGCATGGCTCTTACTCACTTGACCAAAAAGCATGTAGATTTTGTAAGGTCTAAACCTCCAGAAAAATCATTCCAAATGCTGAAGAATATGTTGTCAATTGCTTCTATTTTGCAACCTCTTGATTGGATATTTCCATTCCATGTTTTTGTTGATGCCTCGGATGTGGCTATTAGAGCTGTTTTGATGGAGGAAAAGATCAGAGGATGATTCCCACCTGTCTATTATGCAAACAAGGTGTTATCTCCTGCTGAAAGGAATTATGCAGTTATTGAAATTGAAGCCTTAGGAATGGTTTATGCCCTAACTAAATTTAGGCATTATCTTCTCTGCAATAGGGTTATATTTCATGTTGGCCACCAAGCTTTGTTATATCTTATCAAGAAGCCTTTACTTACAGGAAGGTTGGCAAGGTGGATGTTACAGGAGTTTAACTTTGTGATTGTACATACACCTCGAAAAAGAGCATGTAATAGTTGATTATTTATGTCATATTGAGATGGGAGAAGAAACTATAGGAGTTCAGGATGACTTACTAGATGCAGAATTATTTGAAGTACAAAGTTCTATTTCTGATTCTTGGTATGATCAAATGCTGATTTTCTTAACTCACTCCAAGAGGTTGTGTGCACTTGTGACGTTTTTAGCGATGGAAATACATTGGGTTTTTATACTTCCCCGTTGTCGCTAAGACCGTCGCTATGGAAACGGCACTATGAGTGTCGCTATAACCGTCTCTATATGCATCGCTCTACTCATCGCTATATAGCGGCGGTTATAGGCTACCTATAGCGCGCTCATAGAGACGCTGCAGAGCCTTATAGCAATGCTTATAGCGACGCCCGAGAGTAAAATTTTTTGGGATGCCCTGCCATCCATCAACCATATTGAATGTTTCAATAATAGAGCAAACCTAAATGAATCCAAGATAAGCCAGATTCACCTTGGAAAGAAAGTGCAAGGTATAGACCCAAAGTAGTCACCCAGAAGACAATATAACCATTAACTCCATCATCCATAGTATTGTTTGCAGAATAAAGATACGAAACTGACAAAACCAAATTGATGAAATTAAATCAATGACAATTGTACACATCATAGGCAAATCACTTGATTGTTAAGCTTTGCAAATGTAATAGCTACAACACCATTGTCATTACTGAGAAAATATACATGGTTTTCCAATAGTTACAAAAAGACGTATACACGTCATCTCATTATACATGCTATGACAAAAGGAAACTTATGCTATCTAGCTATGGCTAGATTGGCATCATCTAGTTAGACGTCTCATCGCGTCCAAGCGGCATATCTATTGGATTCTGCAGAAGAAAACAATAAGACAATTTTCTGTTAGTATTAACATATAATTTACAAAACAATACAACAAATAGAAAAGAGTAAACCCTAATACTAACCATGCTGTTGCGAGAACTCAAAATGTCCATCACGGCGTTTAAGCCCTTTCTGCCTGCATACTCGCGCTCATACAGCGTGGGGTCACGTCCTGTCACATTGACCATTGTTCAAAACATACAAATAATCCATTATGTTGGAATTTAAAAGTACAAATAGACGTAACTACCAAACCTAAATAGCAATGCAAAATAACTTACAAAATCGGCCTCAAACGATGCCCACTCGTCGCTCCCCAAGTGGTGCGAGCTCCCTGCCTCTACTTGCACTTTGGCTACCTCCTTTTGTTGCTTCGACTTGTCAGGATTCTCGTGCGGTTGATCGCTTTGCATTTGTGCGCTCCTTGCCGCACTGTCGAAGCAAGGGACTTGCCAATACACCGTGTGCAAGCCACAAACGGCTCCAAGCACACAACAAGCCTAAACTAGCAAGCTCAAGAAAGCAAAGGGTGTGTCACTCACCGCTCTACGCTCGCCTTCGTGGTGGATTCCTCGCCGCGATGAAGAAGAAGCTGCAGTCGTGCCGCGCTCAACCGCTTCGCCGCCATCGTGCCTTCGTAATGCTCGATCGCACACACACTCTTCCTCTCTCTCTCTCTCTCACACACACACACACAAGGAGGTGAAGAAGAAGAAGATGGAGATGGAGCAAGAGCACTCTTCTATTGCACAAATGAGAGAAATGAGTAAAAATTAGGTTTACTTGGCTTTTATAGGAGCTCACCCCATTCACACTTGGGCGCCCATGCCTAGCCAACTAATCCCTTGAATGTCCCAGTTAGAGTGCGCCTCTCATCGACGATCACTCTTACCCTTTTCCTATTGGTCCGACAAGCCCGGTGCCTGACTCTACTTAAATAAATAATATGGTTACAGTGTCCGTCGTAGGCGATAGGGTGTCCGTGAGCCGTGAGGGTTAACATGCCTCCCTTCCTGATGTAGATTCCGTCCTCGGAAGCTATTGAGTTGAAGCTGGTTCGTCGAGGTGGAAGAGCATTTGAGATGAATGTCCTTAGCCTTCTTCAGTCACTACAAAATCAAACAACATTGGCACAGTAATTGCATTCTCTTAAAAAGCATATGCAGTTTTAGGTAGACAAATTGATTGGTAAAAGAATTTCAAACAATTTGGCAGCAATGAACATTAAATTGCAATGTAATCAAATGCATAAACAGATGTAAAGGTAAAAAATTAAACAAGTCTGGGGTCGCTAATTTGACGGTCGAAAGGCACTAGAGATCGAATATTAATACCATGGGTAAGCTTCTTAATTTTCTGTGGTCAATTAAGCTGTTTAATCGCGAGAGCCAAGTATTCATGTTCGAGGGCTGACTAGAGGCTATATCTAGAAGACTTTGTAGTTAAGCTACCATAAAAGGAATTTCTCATGAAATCATCGCCTGACTGATTACTTTTTCGTTGACCCCCCAAGGTCTTTTCACATTGATTCAATTTTGATGTGTGTGCTTATTTTGTATGCCTTGGGTTTTTTGCTTTTCAAGGAAAAGCGCCCACACTGGGAACCTCTAGGGCTCTAGTACCATAGGCAATACATGTGAGTGAAGTACCAAATCAAGCTGAGATTTCTCTTCCAGCTTAAAATTCTACATTGTGGCACTTTGATTTTTTGTTTGTTCATTTTCAGAATTTTAATTTTGTAACTTTGGGGGGTCATATAACACTGTTACACTCCCCAGGCTCATCACATTAGTAAACTCCCTTTATAATACTTAAGCTAAAGGTCAATAGGGTCAAGCCCACTAGAAAGCACTAGTACATTTCATACAATGCTGCCTAAATCGGATTAAGAACCTAAGTAACCATTGCTTATTAGGAAGGCATTCCCCATGGTATTAAGAGAAGATCTCTAACACCTAACTTGGTCAAACTAGCTTAGTCGGACTGCTTGATTTTTAAACCTAGACAAGTGATTATGACAAAACATTACATTGAATTAAATGTTTGATACTAAGCAAATGCGCTGAATATTATGCTACCAATCACAATCAAAGCAGACAAAACATGGATGCAAAAAGATAAGGGCAATGCTAATGGACAAGAAACACCTGTTTGTGTCGATGGTCGCGCTTGATATGAAGTGTGAACGAGAGAAAGGTTCCATGAAGGTCCAAATCCTATCAATAGCAACACGCTCCTGTACACACTAGGAAACAAAAGGAATACCTCCAGGAGGCACATTAGTGAGAAAAGAGAACTTCGCTAATCTCTCAACTCTAAAACAGAAACACTCCTATCGTACTAATCTTACCTACCCTCCATCACTCAAGTGATGAGGATCAAAGGTGTTTTATGGCATAGGTTTCTGTTTCACTATACCAGATGTGAATGTGTAGGTCTGAGTCAATGTTTTGACTTTAATGTGCATACTCGTTTGCTAATTGCTCTTGCTCTTTTTTTTTTTTTGTGACTATAAAGCTTTATATGTACATTCCCTAAGATTGGTGATTGAGAGGTCAGGGAAAAAGGTTGAGAGGGAAACAAATGAATGATGGATGTCCACAAACACTCCCCCCTTCCTTGGGTAGATCATACCTTTTGGAATGAGGTCGTCACCTTTTGAAACCAATTGTTCCAAGTTGTTATGGGTGAAGGTTTTAACCAATAGTTTTCGACCGCCCTATGCGTTTCATCTAGTTGCAAGGGTGGTAAGGTACTCTCCCATGATTTTATTTGCAACGTTGTTGTAGGTGGTGAACTTACCCCGGGAGGTGCAAACTCTTTCGTGCTTGTATGGATATGTACAGTGGTAGGTGGAGGTTGTGTCGAAGCTTTTACCTCTATGGATGTATTACATGAGGAGCTAAAAGCTTCATGGGACTCCCCCCTTCCTAAGCTAGGTGGAACAAATCGTTCTTTCTTTGGTACCCAAACTAGCTCGGGAGCGGGTGTGTAGCATTCTGTGATTTTTTTCTTTCCACGATCATTGATTCGTTTTGGAGCTACGGGATTGGGCTCACTTGGGTGAGGTGATAGGTAAGAGCACAATCTACGTTTGGGCACCCATATTTGATCATTCCCTTGATAGTAGCCTTGGGCTTCCAATAGTCGTTTAGGGATCCATCGCAACATTTTCTTACTTTTCTTGGAGCGAGTGGTACGTTTCTTACAAGGCTTCTGTTTTTTAGCACTAGCTATGGTCGCTAAAGAAGCTTTAGGGACCCACTTGTATGTTTTCTTCGTTACATTAGGATGAGTCTTGTCGGAAGCGATATGCATTGCTTGTAGCATATTTAAGGGTACAGGAATTTCATCCCCCTCAGGTGTTACCCAGGTCGTCCCCCTATTTCCCCAAGTGTCTATGGTTGATGCTAGGTGGACCCAATCCACATTGTCCGACTCAGTCATCCCAGGTAGGATATCCATATAAGGAGAATCTTGGCCAATGTGTGTATCCTTCTTACAAGTGTAACAATATTGTAGTGGGGCCGAGTGAACTGTGGTGTCAGAGCGATGATCAATAATGGTTTTACTCCCTAAGGGGTGTACCTTACCAGTCACCAAATCCACTCTAAGGACAGAGTCTTGGAATTGCAAATAGACATGATTTTTAGACCAATCATGAACCATTTGTGCTTCCCTCATGAATGGTCGTCCTAAAATCATTTCATATGACATAAGGTGTTTAGAGAAATCCATTACAATGAACGTATGTCGTACCTTGTGTCCTAGAACTTTGATCTTAAGATCCTTGAGCATCCCCATAGGTTTGGCTATGGTACCATTTGCCATCTTTACCACAATGTTAGTAACACTGAGGCGGGGTTTTCCCATGGATTCCCAACAATCTTTTGTAATGATGCTAACTCCCGCACCACCATCAAGAATTCCCTTTATAGTTAATCCCTTGGTAGTGATGGGTAGGGTCGCATTAGACTCGTTGCCTTCAAAGTACTGCCCTAATTCGTTAATGGGTACCTCGATCACAGACTCGTGTCCATCTAAGTCAAGTGATTGCACATGATTTTTCTCATTAATCATAATCGAGTCAGGCCTATTTGGTTGCGCAAACTGCAGTAATCCCGTTCGTAGCTCTCTGTTAAGGAATGCTCGAAGTGCAAGGAATAACTCAGGATCTCCATACAGCTTTGCTATGATCGTGGTTCGGACCTCAGAAGACATGAAGTCCACTAGTTTGGCAACATTCATTGGCGTTTTGCAGGGTGTAGGTCCTTGACTAGGAACTGGTGAGGATGGAATCTCATATTCCTCAATGGGATCAGGTATTCCTTCGTTAAACATCCTTTCCAACAAGAAGGGTGTATGCTCACTTTCTGATGTCCCGTCCTCACTCCCTTCTTGGATGATACTAGATATGGCTAACGGTCTATGGTTCATGTGGGGTGGATGAACTTGCGTGGGAAACACTGTGTCATGAATTTTGACCTACATGGGTTCTAGTTCTAGTTTCCTTTGAGTCTCCTCCACTAAACCTCTTAGATGTTTCACCTGCTTAATCTCGTCTACTGGGTTTGGGTACGTCCCAATCTTCTTTTTACGATTCTTCCCTTTTTGCCTCTGCGGTTTATCTTGGGGGTCTTGGATTGGATTTGGAAACACTTGTGGTGTTTTCAGAGGCTCTTTATGATTTTCTCTTATTCGGTTTTCATTTGGTTCCATGTTACAGTTTTCTTTGTCGGTCTTTCTCTTTGTGGTATTGGTTCTAGTCTCCATTGTCTCGACTGAATCTGAATCATCCTCGAGGTCATTCATATACACGGGGTCATCTCCTGTTCCTATGTTTGTTTTGGAACTTGGCTTTGAATTTTCCGTATTCTGCGACTTCTTCCTTCGTGTCTTCTTTTTCTTTGCTTGGATAACTGACGCGGTATCTCTCTCTTCGAGGATATGGCCTGGCCCTTGAAGCATGGACCGTGTAATCGCATAAGCGGGTGCGACGGGTGGTATTGGCGATGTCACACTAGCAATTTCGACCAAATTCAGGGGTGTGATTTTAGGCGCATTTGGGTTATAGGGGCATTGGGCAATCAAGTGATCTATGCCACAATGATTACATGTGAGTATTGGCATTGCAAACGTGCTCCCTTGATTCATTTGCATCTGTGCAGCATTCTTTTGCAGCCTAATAGGGCACTCCGCTGCTTGATGTGGTCCACCACACTCGTAGCATTGAAGAGGTGGCCTCCTAGCCTGGGTGTTGATATTTTGACCTCTGGATGCGAGAGCAGCAGCTTGATAAACCGGCTTGACTTGCCCCCAACAATCTTCCATGTAGTATATAGGACACTCTTCCAATGTATCAAGTCCGTAGGCAATACTAGTGTCTATTTCCTCCTCACAGCCATCTGGATAAGCATTTGATGGCTCGTAACCCACTTGGTTCATAGGGGCGACTCTTGGATGCGGGGGTTGCGGTCCTAGCACAGGAGGTGGTAGCGGTGTAGCTTGTACAACATTTTGAGATCTAGGGACCATGTGTTGCGGTAGTTGCTCAACAGGTGGAGTAGGCATCAATACAGGAGCTCGAGGCGCATCCGTCCAGGCTACAGGTGGTCTATTTGCCATCATACGTTTGATCATTAAACAATCCTTAGCTTGGTGACCATACCTACCACATGCGTTGCAAGTTCCATTAAATTTTACTTTAAACGTAGGGCACTCACTAGTGCTATGTGGACCTAAGCAAATGGAACACCATTGTTGCTCCCTTCTTGGATACATGTGACTATTTTGAGGGGGTCGATTATCCTTAAGAGACTCTTGGATTGCCTTGGTGAGGTCTGTCAAGAATGTCTCAAATACCTTTGGCTCATTGGCAATGGGCTTTACAGTCATGGGTTCATACTCAATGGCTTGTGAGCTAGTGGATCTCGTGTCAGTAGACACCCTCATGCCTGCTATCATCAAGTTGTCCTCTAATTGGATTGCATTGGCAATGACATCTTCCCAGGTTGTGATACCTCTAATCACTAGTCCATTATAGATTCCTTCATTCCTCAACCCTCGAATGAATCGATCAAGCAGTTGGTTATTGTTGAAGCGCTCATTTACAGGGCAGCGAGAGTTTAAGTGCTTTAGACGACTAATGAAGTCCCTTACTGACTCTCCTTCCTTACGTTCGGCCTTCTGTAGCTGAGATGCTACACCCCAAAGCACACCTTCTCGTATGTACTCCTTTAGAAACAACCTTCGAAGGGTAGGGTAGATTGTTTTCTCGTCCACCTTTAGGGTCCTATACCAATCTCCAGCCTTCCCACTTAATGTCAAGTTTAAGGCATTGCACTTATGTAGTTCGTTGCGTTCCCCTAAGGAATCACATACTTGTTCAAACACTTCAATGTGTTTCCTAGCATCTTCGTCCCCATTGAATTTTTGCGTGAGTTTGGCAATTTGTACCGCCTTACTTCTAGGCTCTCTATCAGATGCGTGACGCATATTTTCCACGATAGATCGACCTATGGTTTGAGCAAACGTTGCCAAGTCACCTATGTGAGGAGGCAGGGCCGGTGGAGGTACTCTTGGAATCATATGTGGGAGAGGGACGGGTGCCGGTCTCGGGTGCCGGTCTTGGCATATGTGTGGATGATGCAGGATATGGAACATAACCGGGCATAGGTCCACTCGGATAAGGGCTAGGGAGCGGCACTCAAGGAGCGTAAACAAGTGGTACTATTGGAGGTGTGGGGGCCATGTGTGCATAAGGGGCTAGAGGCACATATGGTCGAGGCCCCATATTAGGTACTACAACACTAGGTAGTGGCACTGCGCTAACCGTAGATGTCATCGGTACATTCTCTGTCAGGCTTATCCCTGGAGTGAGCACTGTGTTTTCCTTGATAGAGGGTTGAGCCAAGTTAGGGAAGCTAAAGTTTTCGCTCGGAGGCTCAGATTGCATAGAGACCCCAGGTGAAATGACGTAAGATGGGTCCATGGGGCTCATTAGAGGAGTCTCCATTTGTGATAGAGTAGGCTGTTGAGCCTTGCTCGTATCCAGAAATCTCATGGGGCCAGTTGAGAGTATATTTACCCCTCGGTTTTGCCTTTCTGATTGAATAATGCCATGGATAATATCACAGATCATTTTCTGTTGATCTTCGATGCTCGTGGCACTAGAGGTGGATTGTACAATCTCTATCCATCCTACATGGTAGGCGTGGCCAGAGTGTAGATCCGTCAACACCTCAGTGTGGAGGTCGTATGTCCAATGATCATTAATGAACAATCCTTCTAGAGTCGACGTGTTAACGGTTCCTTGTGAGGTAGAAGCAATGTTGCTCCCCGTGGTTTTACTTGTCACCAACGGTACTCTAGAGGGAACTTCTGAAGGAGGCAGCTCAACAGGGCCTTCTTGGTAAGAAGTTGGTAGGATATCCACATGGACACTCTTTGGGGGTGTGGGGTCCACGTGCGATGTGAAAGGAGAGTCCACTTCCCCACCCCCTTCGTGTGCTTCATTTGCATCAGGTTCCGAGCGAGTAGCTCTACCTAATGTTTCCATGAAACGGCTAAACATACTAGTACTAGGCTGTGGAGCTTCGGGAGGTGCATGGCCTTCTCTCTCATTGTTTTGGGTAGGGTATGCTTCCATGATTTCTGAGTCGGAGGAGCAATCACTAGCGGCTATTTTAGGGTCTTGGGTGGTGCTACCTTGTGTCCCCGCTGAGGGTCTAGAGCTTATCGTGGATGGGTAATGGGTGTCCGTATGAACAGAGGCACCCTCAATATGCTCGTGTTCTAGCACCCGCCCAGAGCGTAAGTGCATGTGCTTTTGATACCCTAAGGTGTCAAAAAGCTGCTCTAGGAGGCCTTGTGACTAGTTTTTAGCGTGTTTTTTGTTTGTTTTTTTGCTAGATTTTTTAGAGCGTGTCGTGGAATGGGCCGTGTGATAGCTCGAAACGAGCGTATCGGTCAGAGGGTCGTGCCGTGCTTTACAGCCCTCCGTTTGGTCACTCTATGCCCTCGGAATCCCTAAAACTGTCAATTTCCAGTAGGGAACTAGGCCCAAATTAGAAAGTCTAAGGGTGCAAGTGGGAAGAGAAAGGAGGAGAGTGGAGGACTTGTCCCACATGCTCTCATTCTCTCTTGAGGGAGTAGGGTATATATATAAGAGTGAGTCTACTATATATCATAAGATTGAGGACTGAGGCCTGGGCCTGGGCTTGGGCTTGGGCTTGGGCTTGTGGAAACGATCCCGATCTATCTTTTATACAAACTAGCCTGTCCGTTTTAAGAGTCACGTTTTTTATTTTTGAAAAATTTAACCGTCCGCTCACTCGCGTTTTTATTTTCCGATTTTTTTTTATAATTTTTTTTTTTCAGAATTTTTTTTTATAATGCAGAAATGCAGTTTTTTTTTTGTGCAGAACTGCAGAAAACGCAGAAATTGAAAAAACGCAAGAATTGCAGAAATTTGAAAAAGCACAGAAAAACGCAAGAATTGCAAAAATTGAAAAAACGCAAGAAATTGCAGAAAATTGGAACTTGACAGAAAATTAAACACAGAAACTGCAGAAATTGAAACTTGACAGAACCAGAAAATGTAGAAAATGCAAAAACGCAAGAAATGCTAATTGTGCAGTGCAAACCAGAAAACGTAGAAAACGCAAAAAACAGAAATCTCCACACAACTACACACACTCATTCCCTGCCTTTCCTATGATAGAAATTGCACCACAAGAAAGCGTAAAGTGCTAACCGAGCTTAGTGTAGGGCATATCCCCGGCAACGACGCCAAAAATGTGCGCTCCTTGCCGCACTGTCGAAGCAAGGGACTTGTCAATACACCGTGTGCGAGCCACAAACGGCTCCAAGCACACAACAAGCCTAAACTAGCAAGCTCAAGAAAGCAAAGGGTGTGTCACTCACCGCTCTACGCTCGCCTTCGTGGTGGATTCCTCGCCGCGATGAAGAAGAAGCTGCAGTCGTGCCGCGCTCAACCGCTTCGCCGCCGTCTTGCCTTCGTAATGCTCGATCGCACACACACTCTCCCTCTCTCTCTCTCTCACACACACACACACACAAGGAGGTGAAGAAGAAGAAGATGGAGATGGAGCAAGAGCACTCTTCTATTGCACAAATGAGAGAACGAGTAAAAATTAGGTTTAGTTGGCTTTTATAGGAGCTCACCCCATTCACACTTGGGCGCCCATGCTTAGCCAACTAATCCCTTGAATGTCCCAGTTAGAGTGCGCCTCTCATCGACGATCACTCTTACCCTTTTCCTATTGGTCCGACAAGCCCGGTGCCTGACTCTACTTAAATAAATAATATGGTTATAGTGTCCGTCGTAGGCGATAGGGTGTCCGTGAGCCGTGAGGGTTAACAACATTCTTCCAATCTTCTTTGGCCAACCAATCTGGTCTGTTCCACTCATGCTTTATTTCCTTTTGCACTTCAGAATGCCCGTGCTTGCAGTATTCGCGCATTCGAACCTTAATTAGGTCTTCATTGAAGCGCTCATCCCTTGTTGACACGAGAAACTCGTCATGTAACATGCTGATGGCTCTGTCTTTTAATTCACTTGGCACTTCACTCTAGGTGTTTAGTATGTAGTGTCTAAAAACCTAAGAGTAAAGACCACGCATGCACAAGATCACCTTCTTGCCTTCATCATCCAAGATGATGCCGCCACTGATGTCGACGAAGTACGGCAAGCCCTCTCGCCTGTGATGCGTGAACCTGGGTGTCTGGGCAGGGATCTCTAGCGGCGTGTTGATGGGGGTATGGATGTCAGGTATCTCCAATGGAGTCTGGGCCACGAAGCGAAGAGTGTCGACTGGGGTGACTCCAAGAGAAGTAGGTAGTGGTGTGTAGCTAGCAACAGTCGATAGCCGCGCAAAACCTGGCATAGATGGTGATTCCGTGGCTCGGGCAAAGAAGGGCAAGGTAAATAGCCTCGTTGAACATGAGGCGGTGTCAAGGCATCAGCGGCGGCATCCCCACAACAACCGCTGTCGCCACCACTAGAGCGTCAGTGCCTAGATCGTCTCGTCGACACCGAAGCTTCGGAGCACGCTGAATGCTCCGAAATAGAGGGAGACGCTAAACAATGTGATGGTGCTCCAGAGCGATGACGATCCTCGTACCGTTACCTCTGCTCGGGTGACAAAGAAGAAAGAAACTCATCACATCTATACATGAATTAAACACACGATGCCATGATGTTAGGGCGGCCATGGACTTACATTCGAAGAAATTGTTGATGCAAGGAAGCAAAGGAAAATGTCACAAAACCTTTTGTGGAATTTTTATTCCATGGAGATCTACTTGATATCTCTCGGAATCAGATTTTGGACACTTCTCCATGTCTATGTATTCCCCTTTGAAAAGAATGCAGTCTTTAGGACAAGTGTGAATTGAATTGTAATCCATCCCCAAGTTTTGCAAGATCTTTCTTGCTTCCTCTCTGAAATCTGGCATCACATTATTAGTTGGTAGTATGTGCTCTTTGAGAAATCTACACAGCGAAAAAAATGCGGTACACTTTTGTAAAAAATCTATCAGATCATTATACATCTAGAGTTTTTTATTAAAGTAAATACATTGTAATAGATCACTTGAAAAGCACTATGACGCTAGTGTCACTCCATCCAAACTTTGCCTACATGTTGAGAAGAACTAGGAGCGCCTTCAATCTAGACACATGTGCTCCATCATACAATATAGTATCGGCTTCACTTTTCATATCATCATAGATAAGCCTTTCTGAATCCATGATCGTCTCACACATTGCCTCGTTGGGAATGTGGTCTGCATGATCATCCTCTGAGCTGTCAGAGGCTACATCAAAGCCCCTGCGAACACATCTATTGGGTTGCACGATTGCTGCGTGTTGGCCAGCGTCAAAGTCTGACAAGTTATAATTGGCAAAAACTTGATCTATAATAGTGGATCAGACTCACCAAATTTACGAACGTGCTGCAAAGAAACACGTCTTGTCCGTCACACAGCATGCTTGCATTGATTACAAGGACATAAGATCCTTGTTGAGAGATAGGTGTTTCGGTTGGATGTCCCCACATCCTCGTCACTACTCATAATGAAGGTAAAAAGCTTATAACCTGGACATAAATTTAATCTTCTATTGGAATCCTCCGTCTTTTATCTCTCTCTCTCTCTCTCTCTCTCTCTCTCTCTCTCTCTCTCTCTCTCTTTGTTCACACTGTAAACTACCTCACATTCTCTAGTCATGTCCAATCCCCGCACGCCTCGGTTTAGAGGTGCACGGAGATCAAAACCACCGGGTTATAATCTCATCTTTATTGGCCAATGCCTATATTTGTGGGTACGAGAAATCTACACATCACGTCTACATGATAGTGCATGTAGTGGAAAAAAACCCTTTGCCTCTTCTCTAGCTGTAGCAATTCACATAGCAGATCTTTGTTCGAGGGATTACTTAGCACATTACATGTTGGCCTCCAATCTGAGTACCATGTCGTTGAAAGGTTTCCAACTTAAGGTCGCATCTGTAGAGAGGAAGAGAGGGATCACCGTTCGCCTAACTCTAATTTTTTTACCGTAATCCCGAAGGTAGACTTTAATATAAAAACTAAATTCAAAATCTAATCTTGAATCTAACCTAATTGAACATGTGGTGATTTGTGGCTAATTGAATATGGTTAGTGTGTGAGTTAATAGGTGTCAGATTCTGATGGGAATATACATATTGTTGTGTAACTAGTGTTTGCTCTTTGGGCAAAGCGCGCCTTCATTGACATGCATTAAAATCTAACCTAAGTCTAATTTAATCTTAAATCGAACATAAATCTAGATCTAGTCTAATCTTACTACTCAAAATAAACCTAAATCTAATATAATCTTAAATCTAACATAAACCTAAATGTAATCTCTTAAATCTAAATTTAATTTAGTTAATTTTAAATCTTGTCTTAATCTTAAATCTAAATCTAATCGAATCTTAAACTCAACATAAACCTAAATCTAATCCAATCTTAAATCCTAAACCTAAATGTAATCTAACTTGAATCTAACATAGCTAGCTAACCTTAAATCTTGCCCTAATTTTAAATGTAACATAATCTTAATTCAATCTAACATAATCTTAAACTCAACATAAATATAAATCTACATGTAATTTAACCTAATAATAAATCTAATTTAAATCTTAACCTAATCTCTCTCTCTCTCTCTCTCTCTCTCTCTGTTTTCTCCCCTTACCTCTCTCTTTCGTATTCTCCCCCTCTCTCTCTCTTTGGTTTTTTATTCTCTCTCTCTCTCTCTTTCTCTCTCTCTCTCTCTCTCTCTCTCTCTCTCTTTTCCTCTCTCAAAATGTGTGTGTACGCATGTGTTGTGTGTATGTGTTTTTTGTTTATGCATGTGCTCTCTCTCTCTCTCTCTCTCTCTCTATCTATCTATCTCTCTTTATTTCTTTCAAAGACACAATGTGTGTGTGTGTGTGTGTGTGTGTATGAGAGAGAGAGGGAGAGAGATAGAGAAAGAGGGGAAGGTAACATGAGAGAGAGGAGAGGGAAGGAGCATAACTGGATCTCCTTCCTCTCCTCATATATGTTTGTGTGTGTGTGTGTGTGTGTGTGTGGGGGGGGGGGGGGGGGGGGGGTAGAAAGAGAGATAGAGGGAGAGCGTGGGTTACCTCTTTCGCTTGAGCGCTGAAAACTCAGATCTGGGATTTGAGTTTTTAGCTCTCAGTTTATTTTTGACCCCCGTCGGCGTCGCTATGAGTGTCGCTATGCAACAAATAGAATAGCTACGCTCATAGCGACGCCGTGGATTTTCACTTTTGAGCGTCACACTGTGAGCATCGCTAATGTGAGGTACCTCTTGTAGTGAGTGATGGTATCATGCCAACTGAGTTTTCTACATATCAAAGGAGGAAATTTTCTCTTACTAGTAGACCTTTTTTGGTTCTTGTTGGAAAAAAATCGATCAGGTAATTAGGAGATATGTACCTAATTTTGAGCAGTCAGTTGTGTTGCAAGAAGCTCATTTTCGAGCAGCAGGAGGTCATTTTTTAGGTGACATTACAGGTAAAAATATTTTACAGGCTATTTTATGGTGGCCTACTATATTAAAGGATGCTCATTCCTATGCTAAGAGTTGTGTGGCATGTCAGCAATTTGGTCAGCCTGATTTTAGGGACAAGATGACATATCATCCTAGTTTACCATTGGAACCATTTCAAAAGTGGGGTATGGATTTTGTTGGTCCTGTAAAACCTACTACTAGTAAAGGGTGCAAGTATATTTTGTTTGCCACTGATTATTGTACTACATGGGTAGAAGCTCCTGCTTTAATTGACAATAAGACTGAGAGTGTAGCTAAGTTTCTTTATCACAACATTATGACCAGGTTTGGATGTCCTATTGAATTGGTAAGTGATAGCGGGACACATTTTTTGAATGAAGTTATTTTTGAGCTTACCAAAACTCACATGATTATGCACAAAAAATCAACAACTTGTCATCCTCAGGCAAATGGACAGGCTGAGAGTACCAACAAAACACTTTTAAGATTTTGAACCAGATTTTTTAGGAGAATAAGAAGGCCTGGATGAAAAGTTGGATTCTACTATATGATCTTTTAGAAAAGCCTTAAGGTAACAATAGGTATGATTCCTTTCAGATTGGTCTATGGTCTTGAAGTTGTGGTACCTATGGATTTGTGGTCCCTAGTCTCAGAGTTACTGCTGATAAAATGACTCTTAAATTACGAGTTCAGCACATAATTAATTATTTGATGCAATTGGAGGAAGATAGGTTGGTCAGTTCTTACATCACAGAGGTCATTGAGAGAAGAAGGAAAGCTTGGGTCAGTATGAACGTAAAGTTCAAAGTTTTTCACATTGGAGATTGGGTTGTGCTTTACAATTCCAACTTGTGTCCTCATCCTGGTAAGTTGAATTTGAGATATAAAGGACCTTATCAAATTGTTTAGGATTTGGGGCAAGGTACATTTTTTGTGGCTCATGTCTTTGAAACTAGAGTGGAAAAGCCTGTAAATGGCTTCAAGTTGAAGAAATTTCAAGGAAAGTCTCTCATCTAGATTGGCTTCATCCTACTGTTGTATATTCTGCTTTGTGTGAAGTTTTTGGGTTCTTGCATAATCCAAGGGAGTAGGTCATTATTAAAACTTCTTTTTAAAGTACTGGGATTCCATTCAGGTACTAGGTCAAATTTTGATGGCTCGGACTTTACTTGGTTGGATTGTGTTGTCTCGGATTTTACTAGATCGAATATTTTTAACAGTGTGTGAATTTGAAAAATGGCCTTGAATCGCGTGAGAAGTGTTATCCACTAAGCGTTATTATGAGAGTGAGGGAAGGATCAATCACCTCACTTGCTATCTCGCACAAGTTTGTTTGTGTGACTAATCATGTCCATCATCCTGCATGTACCCACAATAGCTTTTCAAGGTTTCTTCGCCCTTCACACCAAAGCTAAACCAGCTCTAGCTATGAAGCCTTTCGCTAATGATGATAGAGGGAAACCCTGCAAGTTGCCGCGGAGGAAATAAGCTCCCATGAGGGTTGACATCTTAGATCCGGAGGATGAAGCGAACTTACCACCTGAGGAGGATGCAACTCCTTTGTCTTCCAGCAAGATGCTGCAGAGTTTGATGGACCCTTTCACAAATTTTAAGGTAGAAATCAATTGTCAGGGTCACAAACATATAGGGTGGTCGAAGAGTATTGGCTTGTATGATTTTGAAACTTTACCTTGGGCTCAATCGAGAGCCAACATCTATGCAAAGACACAGGTGGAGTTATTGAGAAAAACAAGGGGAGCAATTTTAGAAAAGCTAACTTTGAGTCCATGGCTAATCTATGAGGTATTTCAGTTACCTTTTACTTCTGTTACAGTAGCTCCTAAATGTTCAGATGATGATTTAAAAAAGGAATTTGGTCCTAGAGAGGGAGGAAGACAATACTACATGCTTAAGAATGTTGATTACTGCAGAAGGGAACATATTAAGTGGTTTCTGGAAAGAGTGTGTTTTTTGGCAAAGCATGATTATATGTCAAAAGATAATTAAGCTGCTTTGTGTTTTGCTAAAAGTGGTGGAAAGGTGAGTCGGGCCCATTGGGTCTATGCCAGAATTCATGAAAAAAAATTCAGTACTGAAAAAAGGAAAACTTAGTCTAGCAGCAGATTGTTTCCATTTTTGTCAGCGTTATTTTCTTTTGCTATGAGGGTGGATGTAGGTGAGGTGCTTGTGCCTAACAAGACTCTAATCGCTGAGTTAGAAGAGATGCCTGATCAAGGGAAACAATCTGAGAAATCACATGTGCCTACAACATTATCAGAGAAAGTACAAAATTTTCAGGACTTACTTGTAGTTGGCTACTTTGAAGAAGAAGCTAGGAAAGTTTTGGTCAATCCTGACGAGAAGATGATGTTGGGTGATTTTTTCATGGAGCTAGATGTGGAAGCTCAGACTCCTAGTAAAGTGATCGGGAAAAATTTCTCAATACCTAAGAAGAGGAGCTTGGATGCTACTATTCAGGGTGTAGCTAAATCATTGGATTTTTTTGAAGTTGGGCCAAGTTCTACAGAAGTATCTGCAACTACTATTTCTGATGTACCTACAGCTATCAAAATGTTACAAGCTTTGCAGGGTTTTGTTACTCATCAACAACAAAAAAAAGAGCAACTGCAAAATGTAGCAGATTCAAGAGTATCTAAGGTCTTGTAGCAGCAGAAAACGGATTTAGCTGAGGCCTTGAAACCTTGAAACTAGAATTGGAGGAAGTGAAGGGGAAACATCAATTAGAATTGTAGAGTGAATTGCAGCTACATCAGCATGAAGTGGCAAAAGTAAAGATGTCCTTGGGTATGTTTCATGATTGGACCAACGAATTGGAAGGCAGGGTAAATTAGATGATAAAGTTTAGAGTCAAGTACTGATGAGGATTCAATGGAGGCTGAACCTGAGGAGGTGCTTGAAGCTGTTTAGAATGTGGGAATACAAGATATGAGTAAGGTGTTGAAAGATCATGCTATGTTGGAACCATCATCAGAAATTTTGTCCGAAGATATTGTTAAAGTAGATTCTATAGTCTAGGGTGGTCTAAGCTCAATTTATTTTTGGCTATTTCTTTTTTATCAAGGGATATGTGGATTTGAGTTGGATTTCTCATAAATCCACCACCGAGACGTGCCATGTGTTGACAAGCCCACTAGTATGTCAGTTTGTTGGTTAATTGGATGTAGTTTGATAGTGAGTCGGATTCGCTTTGTCGGGTTGTAATAGATCGTATTATGGCCAGTCGGATTGTAGTAAATCGGATATTTAACAGTTAGTTGTATTTAAAGAGTGAGGTTGTTATAACCATATTCAGGTGAAGCAGGATTATAAGCTCACTCTACGCATGTATGAATCCGATTGAAAAATGGGTTGAGGTTGTAGTTCTTTTCTTGATGAATAGAGTGGATCTGAATTCTATTCTGAGTTATATTCTTGCTCTATTATATTTTGTTTGTGTATCACTTCATGTATCTCAATGTAGTTTTGAGTTATGTGAGGTCAAGGGTAGTATTTCAGTTTAGTTTTCTCTGTGTTGATGAACCGCAACACGATCCATGACCCGCTGTAGCAGATTGATCATGAAATGAGTACAGATTGTTTACTAGTGATCTTAAGTTGAAAAATGTCTCAAAGTCTTTTTGTTTTCTCATCTCAAGAGCTTCAAATGTCAAGATAAGAAAAGTCAGAGTGTTAAGTGTATAATTTGTGATCTTGAGCAAGTGGTGACACCAAAGAATCTTGGAAACTTGTTGTCACTAAAAAAATGCTAAAAAGTGCCTCATAAATAAGTCAAATTTTCCAGAGTGTCTGGAGTGTCCAAATAGACTCTAAATGGGATAGAACTCAACACACAATTGGGATTGGGGTTCTTTTTCAATTCCAAGTCATCAACAAAGAAGAATGCCAAACATATTGACCACAATTAAATATCAAAGTGCCACCCAAAATCACCCAAAAGAAGAATGCCAAAAATATTTGACCACAATCAACCACAATCAAATATCAAAGTGCCACCCAAAATCACATATGCTCAAGGACTGTTTATAAAACCCCTGAGCTGTGAATTTTTAACCAATAAAAGGAAACCTTTTCCTTATTAATCCATAATTTTTTTCCAAATATAATTTTTCAACACCCTTCTGTATGTAAATATGTGGGGAAATATATAGTAAAATAATCCTAACTACTATCAAACCCACATGATAGGTAATTTTCTTAATCATAGTGACCTCCCCAAGCCTCTCACTACATGCAAACATTCAAGGAGGCATTCATGACCAGGTTCTTTGAACTCGATTCATCCATCTTCAACCCCATGACAAGGAATCTACCCACCAAACATATAGCTTATATGAGCACATTGAGAAACAATCCTTTTGAGAGCTGGTAACAAGGGTGGAGGTTGAAGCACAAGCAAAAAAGTTTACTATGCTCACTTGTACTCTTGAAAATCAAGGATTTCATTAACGTGATCAAGAATACATGATCATGTAAAATATTCACGTGACTTCCCTTTAACCTATAGAAATTGTCCAATTCAGTATGCTCACTGGGGTTTTTTCATTTCTCAGTGGGCTTGATTTAGTGTTCTTATAGTTTTCCAATGGGCCCATCAAGAAAAACACATACCTTGATGGGGTTTTGGTCGGTTACCACATCATCAGGATTTTTTGTGATCATGGTAATCGTGATTATGTGGATGTGATAATAGATATTGTGATCACAAAGAATTCTACATTATCACATAAAAAATCCATGTTGAGAAATGGACATTGGAATATTAAAGGAGGCTACATTCAACTCAGCCCCACAATTGCCCAAGCAACACAAAGAGAACCTAGAAGCATAGTGAAGCATACAGATACAATTTCCATAAGGGTATGCAAAGGCTAGGCCCAGGGGGAATGTTGGCAGTCAAGCCGAAGAGAATTTAAATGATAAAACGTCGATAAACGTGCTATTCTTCAACATAATCCATAGGTCACCTATGATTTCACCACCTATCAAGTGCAATAAATATCTAGTTATAAATTTCCACTTTATACCTCTCCGTTAGGGAGAAACTATTCTCAATTGTTGCGAAGATAAGAATATGCAAACCATACTTGTAAAAAACAAAAATGGTTAACATTATGTCTCAAAAACATGATGGAACAAAAAAACATCGTAAATTTAAACAAACAAATTTTATTATGTCTATCGTCATCCATATACTACATATTCTACTGTCCCATACCACAAGAATAGGGAGTATATGTCATATCTTGACATATATAAGGATCTCATTGCCTTAAGTCCTAGTTTGAATTCCATAACTAGGTGGTACCCCTTTACTTGTTTGGTTGTGGGTTTGCTGTTGATTTCCTTGATTTTGGTTGCCCCAACCCCATTTGAGAAGCACAAGAGTCGTGAGGGGTATTTAGAGGTTGCCTCTCTTGTTGCCCTCCTTGGACAGCCTCAACTTTTGTGGCTCCACTGAGGAGGACTTTGTGTATGTTGTCATTTCATATTGTGTAAAGACCATATTAGGTAAAGTGGGAAAATCCCAATTCCCAGGTTGGACAACTTTTTATATATCATGTACAAAATATAGAGATTTTGTCAAAAATTTCAGTTTTCTTAAGGTCTCATTCCACTTTATGCACATACAATACACAATGAAAACAACTAAAATTCCATGGTTTCAATCAATTGGATTATAAGGAGACGATTATATTGCATCCATTATCATTGTCTATGTTCTACTGTCCTACCTACAACTTATCTCAACATGGAGAGCTTGGTTTCTAGATCCACCACTTATCCAAGTTAATGTAAAAGTGACTCAAGGTTCACAACTTGTGAAAGCAAGGATCATTTTAGGAATACAATCCACTTGGCTAGTTTTCCTTACTTTATTGCATGTGATATTCAAGCAAGGTCCACTTCTAATCTAGAACTTCTTAATTTGAGGCATGTGGCATACATAGAATATGTAGCATATGCTCTATTTCCTCATAGGAAGGTTGGTTTCAAGGTGCACTTATCCAGGCTAGCCTATCTTGGAGAAATGATGGAGCTTGCTTCTCTCCTTGTTTCAATGGAGACTAGCTTGGACAAGTGGTGGACCTTGGAACGACATATCATGGGTATTCCAAGTGATTAGAAAGATTACCATTTAAGATATAACCTTATAGGTTGGACAACTGGACCCTAGCTTGGAGAAATGGTGGACCTTTTATTCTCTCCATGTTGCAATGGAGCCTATCTTGGAGAAATGGTGGAGCTTGCTTCTGTCCATGTTTCAATGGAGCCTAGCTTGGACAATTGGTGGACCTCTGCTTCTCTCTATGTTTCAATAGAGTTAGCTTAGACACGTGGTGGATCTTCAAACTAAACCAACTACTATCAATGTTTCCTAGCTGGGACAAGTGGTGGAGTGTTTCTCTTCTCCATGTTTCAATGGATCTTAGCTTGGACAAGTGTTGGACCTTAAAACAAAAACCCCATGTACAACATAGCACGGATTTTCTAGATTTCAATGGAGTCTAGATTTAACAAATGGTGGATCTTGCCTTCATCCATGTTTCAATGAAACTAGCTTGAACAAGTGGTGGACCTTGTAACAAACCCCCCCATGTACAACATATCATTGGTTTTCTAAGTGATGGTTTTCAACGGAGCCTAGCTTTGACAAGTGGTGACTCCTTTGCTTCTCTCTATGTTTGAATAGAGTTAGCTTGGACAAGTGGTGGACCTTGGAATGAAACCCCCATGTAAAAAATATCATGGGCATTTCAAGTGGTTTTCAACGGAGCCTAGCTTTGACTAGTGGTGACTCCTTTGCTTCTCTCTATGTTTGAATAGAGTTAGCTTGGACAAGTGGTGGACCTTTGCTTCTCTCTATGTTTGAATAGAGTTAGCTTGGACAAGTGGTGGACCTTGGAATGAAACCCCCATGTAAAACATATCATTGGCATTTCAAGTGGTGAGAAAGGATACCATTTAAGATATAACCTTATAGGTTGGACAAGTGGTGGACCTTAACACATAGTTCTTCTTAATATAATGACATAGAGTGTACAAGTGGTGAATCTTGAGACCAAACCACTCATGCTACTAGGGATAATAGGTTAGACAAGTGGTGGGCCTTGAAATAAAACCCCCCATGAACAAAATATAATGGGTTTAGGGTATTTAAAAGGATCCTAGCTTGGAGACATGGTGGAGCTTGCTTCTCTCCATGTTTCAATGAAGCCTATCTTGGAGAAATGGTGGAGCATCCTTCTCTCCATGTTTCAATATAGCCTAGCTTGGACAAGTGGTGGACCTTTGGTTCTCTCTATGTTTCAATAGAGTTAGCTTGGACAAGTGGTGGACATTGAAACAAAACCCCCATGTAAAACATATCATGGGTAGTTCAAGTTGTGGGAAAAAATACCATTTAAAATATAACCTTATAGGTTTGATAAGTGGTGGACCTTAACACAAAATACATTTTAATGACATAGAGTGGACAAGTGGTGAATCTTGAGATGAAACCTATCAAGCTACTAGGGATACTAGATTGGAAAAGTGGTGGACCTTGAATGTACATCCCCTATGTACAAAATATCATGGGTTTACGGTGTTTCAATGGAGTCTAGCATATTGGAGACATGGTGGAGCTTGATTCTCTCCATGTTTCAAGTGGTGGACCTTCAATTATTTTCCCATACCTAGTTTATACAACCCATACACTTTGCAACTCTAAAGGTTGGACGAGTGGTGGAGCTTTGTATATTTCCATGTTTTAATGGATCCTAGCTTGGACAAGTGGTGGACCTTGGAAAAAGTTCCCCCTTGTACAACATAGCTGAGTTTTTTCATGTTTTAATGAAAGAGAGCTTCGACAAATGGTGGAGCTTGCTTATCTCCATGTGGATTTTAGAACTAGCTTGGACAAGTGGTGGAGCTTTGCTTTTCTACTCTTCATAATACAATGACGTATAGGTTGGTTACATGGTGAATCTTAAGGCCAAACCTCCCATCTTACTAGAGATGATAGGTTGGACAAGTGGTCAACCTTTTATCATTTCTCCATGCCTATAATTAGACAATTAGTAGAGCTAGCATCTTTCTATGTTGTCTAGAGCTGAGCTTGGACAAGTAGTGGACCTTGCTACTCTCTTCCCTTGGTTTGTTAGTTTGAAGACTCATTATATATACTTGCTTAGATCTATATACTTACTCATTAGTTAGGTTACAAGTAGGTATGTAATTTGTTAGCCTCAAGGGACTTTGAATATTGAATAGTAAGAAAGTCAGGTGCTAGTTTGAAGATCTTTTGCTTAGCTAAACTAGACTCTAACTCAATAATAAGTTTCTTAAGTTCCACAAATTATCCTATCTAGGCTCCAAAAGAGTCTTAATTGGTTTGTGCTAGATTCTAACTTCCTTGATGGGGTAGAATCCTAGAAAAATGAGGCACTATAAGTTTTACCTTAGCTGAAATGGATTTTCACTTTAACTAGACTGCAATTTGGCACTCTAGTATCTTTCTCTCGATGGAGTTTAACACTAGATACATAGTAGTGATATTTAAGCTTCACGTCTCTTCACTTGATTGAGATATGAGACCATACTTTCAAGGTCACCGCTTGTCTTACCTAAAGACCAGTGTCAGACATGGGAGCAATAAAGCCATCCGATATTGTTTTAAGGACTCTTACATAGACAATCAATAACTTAAGTAAAGCAAAAAGACTTGGATCTTGCTCAATTAATAACTTAAGTAAAGCCAAAAAGACTTGAATCTTTGACAGCTTTTTTCAAACTAAAAAAGCACAATCTAATGCTAACAAAACTATAAATCACAACTGAAAGTTTTAAACAAGAAAGATCACCAATCTTAATAAGAAGGATAATTTTCATTTAATTTGATGATTACAAATTAAAAGAAAGTCTCTCAAGAAATTGATAAACAAAAAATTTAGGTGACCGCTTCATTATTTTGAGCAAAAATATCAAAATCTCTATTGATTGAGCTCCATCTAGTAATATCCTTTGTAAGATCCTGCTGCAGGAAGGAATAAAAAGAAAGATTTGTTAGATACCATGCACATGAGTGTTCAAGCATGTGTATCAAGAATATATGACATGTCACTAGTACCTTAGGGTTGGTTTTTATCCAGCCTTAGAAGATTGTTCTCAACTTTCACCTTATTTATATAAGCCTTTGTTGTGGCTTCCTTAAAAACTCCTTTTGTGTTACAACCCAAATGCCTAGCTAAAGTGGTCAATTGTGATGCCTTCAGGTTTTCAATGGGTGTACGCTCCTTTGCTAAGATCTCTTTTATTTGGTATCTTCTCATTTCATTGCGGTGGCTTGTGTCACTTGCCTTCAATGATAGTTTCATCTCTGTCACCTTTTGCAGGTGGTATTGTTCTTGTAAAGAACACCTTAGCTGACCAAACATCATTTTTCTGCTTCCAATACTCCATGATTTGTTTGTATTCACTATCATTTGTCAGTATAGGTTGTCCATAATGATTAGAAGCAATTAAATCACGCACATCCCTTCTCTCATCAAGCTGAAACAAGTATGGCAGTAGCTCCTTCAAGATAATATTGTAAACCATCTTCTCAGCATCAAATTCAAGGTCCACCACTTGTGGTAAGGGTCACCCAAAAGTGTATATATTCATCCAAAGAAATACACGTATTTTTGGTCTACATGTCCTAGTTTCAGCCATTTATGTCCATTACGTGTATCACTAAACAACACTACTTTTGTTGAGAAACAGAAGTTACAATCATATCTACAAATGGATTAGAGGAAAATCAACTCAACATACATCCAGAACGCGCTACAAGAATCAACTTTAACAGATCCCGCAAGTAAGTCTTCCATTCAAGTTTACTAGTATTACAATGTGTTAGTTATCTGTGATATTTATGTATGTATATATACTACGTGTGCATATTGTAATTAAGTGTAATTGTGTATCTACATTATGTATGAGTATTACAATGAAACAACACAAATATACATACATACACATAGATAACACAGACGCACACATACATGAGCATGTATTTTCAAGAGAGAGACAACAAGATACATAGATAGATAGATAGATAAATAGAGAGAGAGAGAGAGAGAGAGAGAGGGAGAGGGAGAGAGAGAGAGAGAGAGAGAGAGAGAGAGAGAGAAATACCTGTATTCTAGAGAGAGGAGAGAGAGAAAGATAACAGATTTCATTGTGTTTATGTATGTGGAAGAGAGGAAGACGATGTATGGGAATATGTGCATGTATTTTCAAGAGAGAGACAACAAGATAACAGATATCATTGTGGTTATGTATGTGAAAGAGAGGAAGATACCCCTTTACCCCGCCCGGGGCGCTACCCCAGGACCCCTCCCAGAACAATATCCCAAAATCAGCCTCCCAAGCCTCGCCATCAAGAGGGCTATATTCCACATCCCCATCAAGAACGCTACCCCCAAACCTCACGTGGAAGCGCTGCCTCCTCGGATGCACCCCATTGTGGCATTGCCCTAAGACCCCGCATCTGGAGTGCTAAATGGGAACATTCTTCATTAGTGAAATGTTGAACATAAATTATATACTTATATATAATACAAATATTTAACATATTAACTATACTACTAATTTACTATAGCACTTCTAGATTATGTCCCATACTATATTTAAGGTGCCAAAGGTTTGGCCTTATGGTCCTAGATTTAGCCAAGTGGTCAACACATATAGGACCAAGTGCACACTGTGCCAAAAAATATGGCCACCACTTCACTAGCCAAAGTTTAGGCCACATGGTCAATCCTAAGTTTCCAATGTTCTTATTATGTCATAAGAGACAATAGTTCTTTTTTGTCACATTTTGCCTCATGGAAAACCTAAGCTTGTTTTCACATACTGAGGCACTTCAAGCCATAATAAATTTTCATTACTCTTCGACAACCCTTTAGTTCAAGTCTTTGAAAAAACGTTGTTTAAGGCCACCCTAAACCATTTTCATTTAGTAGTGTCTAAAACTAACTTTTTGGCAACTCGGGAAGAAAACGGTCAAAGTTTTATACTTAGTTTTAACCACTTGACCAATTCAAATATTGGAAAGCAAGGTCTTGTAATACTTTCCTTTGGACATCACACATTAAAACTAGGCCCTCACTTGTCCAAGCTATGCTGTAATACAATAAAGGGCTTTTGGTTTCAAGATGCACCACTTTCCCAACCTTGATTCCATTAAAGAATCTATCTCTACTTAAGACATTTAATAGCAAGGTGCTGTAGCAGTTCACATTGAACATTTTCCATGACAGCTAGGTCCACCACTTGTCTAAGCTATGCTCTAATAGAGCAAGGGGGTTTTTGTTTCAAGATCCACCACTTGTCCAAACTTGATTGTGGAAGCAAGGTCCTATAATAGTTTTCTTTGGAAATTCACCATTACAACTAGGACCACCACTTGTCCAAGCTATGTTCTAATACACTAAGGAGGTTTTGGTTTCAAGGAGAACCACTTGTACGACTTTGTTTTTGGAAGTAAGGTCTTTACATAGTTCACTTTGGACATTGGACATTGGATACTACAACTAATCCCACCACTTGTCCAAGCTATCCTCTATATATAGCCAAAGGGTTTGGGTTTCAAGACTCACCACTTTTCCAACCTTTCTTCCATTCAAGAAAGGAGGGGCATTATAACTAGGTCCACCACTTGTCGAAGCTATGCTCTGATATAGAAAGGGGATTTTGGTTTCAAGAATCCACCATGTGTTCAACCTTGCAAGATTCAAGGGATACTTGGACATTGGAAAGCATAGTCCTATAGTAGTTGATAGGTGGCAATGGGTATTACAACTAGGTCCAAACTATGATCTAATATAGCAAAGAATCTTTGGTTTCAATGTCCACCACTTGTGCAACCTTGCTTCCATTAAAGAAATGAGGGGCTACGTAAACATTGGCAAGCAAGGTAGCAAGGTCCTAAGGTATTTCACCTCTATATTGGGCATTATAACTAGGTCCACCACTTGTCCAATCTATGCTCTGATATAGAAAGGGGATTTTAGTTTCAAGATCCACCACGTGTTCAACCTTGAAAAACTCAAGGGATACTTGGACATTGGAAAGCATAGTCCTATAGTAGTTGATAGGTGGCAGTGGGTATTGCAACTAGGTCCACCACTTGTCCAACCTATGCTCTAATATAGAAAGGAGGCTTTGGTTTCAAGATCCACCATAATTTTCAACCTTGCTTCCATTAATATAGCAAGGAGGATTTGGTCTCAAGGTTCACCACTTGTCCAACCTATGCAAACCTTTTTCATGTTGTAGCATGATTTTTTGTTTGAAGAGTATTTTTGTATGACTATGGATTTAACAATGTAATCTTTTTCACTTACAGGATGGACTTTGAATCTGGGGAGAAAGTACAGATGATACTTGACAATGAAATTTTTGGTATTGGTTGTGTGTGTGTACATATTCTGATTCCACTTGTGGTGGTACAAAGATAGGGCAAGGAGATGTCTCCATACTAGTGGAGGAATGCTTGAAGGATGTGGTCCTATCTTTTCCTACAATGGATACTTCATCTCTCCAAGGCTCATTATGGAGTGTTGTTTGATGGTCAAAGATTCTTTTGCGATCTTTAATATTGAATGGGAACTTAATTGATCCACAGGAAAGCTACAATGGTGATGAAGAACAGGATCATTATGATCCTCTAGTTACAGATGCAATTCCTATGACAAGCCCATAATTTGAAGCAGTGATTCGAGAGTCTTGGAGAAATTAGAGGGTCCTTTTAAAAGATGACACACTGATGCAAACCATGAATGAAGGGACCATCTTATATGTATTTCCACATGATTATGTCAACTTTTAGGAACTTGGTCATGATTGTGTGGGTGTGGGTATTGAAAGAGCGAATGCAAGCATTGATGATGTGGTTGAAGTGGGTAGCATCACTTTGCTAAAGTGTCCCATCAAGCAGACAACAATGTTGAATGGGAGCCCATTACAACGCTTTGTTCCTGTCGATGGCATGCATGCTACATATGAGGATGTATCCAATGATGACAATGTTGGAAAAAAACTTGATGGGAGTAATGTTGTCCACTTGTCAAGGAAGAGACGATACACTTTCATGAACAGGACTCAAAAATCAAAAGCAGCACCAGCTTCCACTTTTTACTTTTCAAACAAATCAATTCAAAGGGTATCATGCATTGATTGATGTGCAAAAAAATATTGCCAGTTTGCAAATCGTGATATGGTGACAAGGTTACGACAACAATTTTGGGGAGAGTCTCAAAAATCACGCACTAATTATGTTTATGATGTTCTTTCTATATGTTATCAGAAAGATGAGAAGTCACGATACCAATTCAGGCTAAACGGCTCTATTGTTTGTTGTAGACCATGGTATGAGCTGCAAGGAATACCAAAGACATCATTTTATGGATGCAAGGAGAACTTTGAAAATGGTGTGTGCCAATATGTACATGGGAACACATTTATTTTTGAAGGGGACTTCAACATACTAAATAAGCAAGAGCACTACCAAATGAGTTTGTGGAAAACAACTCTGAGAAGATGCCACATAGAAGTAGAACACTGCTAGATGGCTCAAGAGAGACTTAATTGGTGATTCCATCAACATACAAACAAGTGGATATTTTATGTGAAATCAATACGACACTTGACCAAATGGGTTATGAGAAGAAGCTATCCCAATCTTCTTTTGGTAGAATTTGGAACAAAGAGTATCCACATGTCACTTTAACAAAGACAAGTGAGTTCTCTAAGTGCAATATTTGTAGCTCAATCAAGGCAAGGTTAGAAGCTAAACCTTCTCTTGAAGAGAGAGCTCTTCTCTTCAGGGAGAGAGAAGTTCACATGGCACAACAAAAGAGTTGCAGAAGCCTATATTATGCATGGCGCACATATTCAGAAACTCAACCACAAAAATATGTATGCATAATCCATGATAAGATGGATCAAAAGAAGACTGCCATTCCTAATTACACATTGTTCCTAAGGGTGTGGATTTAGGATATAATCTGCAGGTGGCATTGATTGGCATGATCACTCATGGACATGGAGAAGGTCATTATGGACACTTTGTCTTGAATGGTTTGTAGCCAGCTAATCCAAATCTTACAATTGGCTCAATTGCTAATTGTTTACATAACCTACAGAGGATAGATAAGCATCCTCTTGGTGATCTAGTAACAAATGGACTTCCAAGGAGAAATATTTCACTACTACATGCTTTGAACTCAAGGGATGCTTTGGACTACCATAATTTGAGTGATGGAAAAGAGCCCATTGTGCAGCCATCAAAAATTGCAGAAGAGGAATTCGGGTCAACATTTCGCAAGTTTCCAGAGAACTTGTTGCTACAATTGGATAATTGTGCAGGGGAAAACAAAAATCGATACTTATTTGCCTATTTGTCAATGCTTGTTGGTTGCAAGGGGTGTTTTAATGGTTGGGCATACACATGAGGACATAGACTCCATGTTTAGTAGGTTTTCAGAGAAGTTGAGAGTTACACAAACCTATACTTTGCCACATTTGATGGATACATTATGAAACAACTCATCTTCATCTCCAGCTCCATTTTTTCTCACAAAGATCCCCGATTTCAAGCAATATTGTGATGGGCAAGACATACTTGTTGGACATTCCAAACCGCTTTAGTTCAGGTTCTTTATGAAGGATGAGACACCAATGATGTAATATAAGTCACATGTAGGTGTATCAAGTTGGAGTGGAAGTATTCACATTTGAAAAATAGACACAAAAAGGCAAGCCAATGTTACCACATGGAGATCCACCTCTAGTACCAATGGAGGAGTATGCAAGGCCCACGAAGAAGTCATTTTGGGGCTAAAGAACTATATAAAAATTTGGAAAAATTTAGGAAATGGTTCAAGTATTCCATGATATTATAGACCCATGATAGTTACTGGAGTAAGGTAATTGAAGAGATTGGAAAAGCAATCATATCAGAGGGAGCCTTGTATAATATGTTTTGGCCAAAAACTCAAGAATATTGTAATGAAATTGGCCTATTTAATTTGAGAGTAGCGGAAATTAATGAGAGTACTTTTGAGAAATGACTTTGTGAGCATAGCGGGTGAACATAATTGAAGATAGCAACATAATCATAGCAACTAGTTAACTTGGCATGAACAATACTTTTGCAAGAGAGAGAATTTAGAGAACATGACAACAGTTGAGGACCAGATTTATGTGGAGCTGGTCCCCCCTCCAATAGGCATTTTTATTATGATTTCTCCCATTAAGAGAGACTTGTTACAATACAATCTTTGTGTTCCTTGTGACCTAGGTGATGCAATGAAGATGGAAAGCTTCATGCATCACCAACATAACATAAACTTGAAGAAAGATTAAACTATCCCAAGCCTCAGTCCCAAGACCTCAAACACCTTCGAAGGTGGAGAGAGCTAGCAGGGAATGAGGGTAGGGAAGAGGAAGAAGAAACATTTCGTAGGAGAAAGAATTAGTTCCTCACTTATCATAACTCTTGTTGCTAGCATACATAATAGAACAATAATGAAGAAGAAGGAGATGGCATGCTTAAGCATTGAAGCATGTCTCTTGGTTGGATTTGCACTCCATATCCAAGAGTGTTGGTGTAGCCTCTCAACCTCTACTTGCTTGGAGAAGGAGAGGGAGCTCTTGCACTTTGCATAGCACATAATGAGAGTGTTTGTGAGTGTGTGTGGGTGAGTATACCCCCTAGGCAATCCCCCTCCTTGCTAGGTCGACCCCCTCTTCTAGCTCATCATTGAAGCTCATTGGCTCATGCCAAGCCTAGCCAATCAAAAGCTTGAGCCATTTCTAGCAATAGGTGTAGTCTTGGGACAAGTGTCCCCCTTTCCCATTTGACAGAGAGGACTTGACAAATGCAAAAAAAACAATTAGATAATTGTTGTAAATTTTCATTGGACCCCTTTTAATCCTAGCCAATAGAGTTCAAGCACCTCATGGAGGTAACATGGGTAGGGGCTTGACATGTGTCCCTTTTGCCTCTTTAAGCTTGGGATCTCCTTGAGAGTGTGTGTGTTCTCTCTCTAGCCCCTAAGAAAAGGGCTCGCCCCCCTCTTTGTAGAGATCTTTTTGACCTTTGGTGCTCAAGCACCTTAGTCATCAAGCATGACTAAGCACTTGGACTAGGGGTGTTCCCACAAGCATCTCAAGCAAGCATGTCAAAGCACCTCAAGCACCTTAATCATGAAGAAAATCAAGTACCTCAAGCACCTTAATCATGCAGCAAGTCAAGTACCTCAAGCACCGTAATCATGCACCTCAAGCACGACAAGTACCTCAAGCACGACAAGCACCTCAAGCACGACAAGCACCTTGAGCACGAGAAGCACCTCGAGCTTGGGCCGGGTTCCCACCTCAAGCTTAGACCTAGCTTACCTAAGGTCAAGGGACTTTTACACACATTATTGGAGGTCTTCAATGAAGCTAACCCTAAGGTCTTATGCTCCATTGGTTAGTCCTGCTCTTTGATAGACCATCTCTCATTTGGCCCCTTTACCATTGGCCCCGTGTTGAGTTAGATCTATAAGCACATATCTATATCTTAACACTTGTTCCCGTTCATTCTCCCACATTAAGTGATCAATTTAATATGAGAAAATCATTTGGGTAGGTTAGATATTAGATTTTATGACATTACCTCTCTCTTGAAATCATAGTCGTCCTCGACTATGAGGTAGAAGAGATAAAGCCCTAGTCATTAGTCAATTTTACTTAGCGGGTAGAGGATCCCTTTTTACCCTACGACATCTTTCCAAGATGGATGGCTAATCCATTTGGTGCTTGGGAGACATAGCTGCCGCAAGCATGTCTGCTCCTTAGTCCATTTCATTCTCCCAAATTTGAGTGACAAATTCTACTTGGTGTTTGAGAGACGTTGTCATCACAAACATGATTCTAAGCATGCATACTAGTTAAATTTGTGCACAATTAAAAAGAGAACTAGTCTTATAAGACAAAAACATGAGACATTTAAAAGAAATTTGTGCATTTGCTTACTCTAATGTAGCATTATAAGCATTGACAAGGTTCATACTATCCTTAAGCTGTATTCCTTGCATTCATCTAGCATCTTCAAAAGGATAATTTTTGAACTTAATAAGATACCCCCGGATAATCTTACCATGTCGTAGTACCTTGTCTTCATGCCGAAGGACAGCTTCGGCTTGTAGCACCTCTTCTTCTTCTTCAACTTCGGGAGGGTCTTCAATAATTGGTTCAGTTGGTGGCTCTCCTTTGTAGGGCTCAATTAGGCTGACATGAAAGGCATTGTGTATGATCCAATGTTTGGGAAACTTGAGTTGATAAGCCGTCTCATTGATGGGCTTCAAGATTTGGAAAGGACCATAGTATCTTTTTGTTAGTTTAGCATAATACTTTTGATGGCCCGTAGGATTTTTGCCCGTCGTTTGCCTTAATGGAGCCTTAGGAAACTTGAGTAAGACCCAATCATTTTCTTTGAACATTAAGGCTCTTCTGTGCTTATCAGCAGAAACTTTTTGCCTTTGTTGAGAGATGGATATAGCCTCCTTAATCTTTTGAAAAGATTCTTGTAGGTCACGGCTATACATCTCGGCGGCGAAGATCTTCCCATGTACTTTGAGTAGCAATGGACTTTTAGGTCTTCCCTCAATGATCTCAAAAGGTGCTTTTCCCGTAGAAGTATGTACAGTATTATTGTAGGCATACTCTACAAGAGGTAAGTACTTTTCCCATTGTGAGCGTTGATATACTTCAACAACATAAGTCTTGAGTAGATCGAGTATCGTAAGATTGGCTATCTCACTTTGGCCATCCGTTTGTGGGTGATAGGCCGAAGAGAATCTTGTTCCTAGATTTTCAAAGAGACCTTTCCAGAAACTACTGGTGATTCTAGGATCTCTATCTGACACGATGGATGTGGGTAATCCATGGTGCTTGAAAATCTGAGATATGAAGAGAGTTGCCATTTGGTGTGCCTTAATAGTCTTTTTGATAGGAATAAAATGTGCTTGCTTGCTAAACCTGTCAACTATTGTCCATATTCCTGTATTCCCATGGATAGACTTCGGTAATCCAAAGATGAAATCCATGGATATACTCTCCCATGGTGAATTTGGAATAGGAAATGGCTGGAGTAATCCAGGTTGCTTCCCTCTATCATACTTGGTCTTTTGGTATACTACACATTTTGAAACATACTCTTGTATGTCCACTTTCATGGTAGGCCAATAAAAGTACGTCTCTACTCCTCGGAGAGTAGGTTGAATACCTCTATGCCCCGTATATGGAGGAGCATGGGATTCATACATAACTTTCTCACGAAGGGAATGGGTAACACATAGACTATTTCCGTGGAGAAGATAACCATCCTGCAAGGTGAATGGTTCCTCTTTCTTCCCCAAAGCAAGGGCTGACATTATGTCTCTAAAGTTAGGGTCAGTAGCATACTCATCTATCATAGAGGACAGATCATTGTGAGTAGCTATAGATACCGCATTAACTTTGGGTCATCGTGTCGGCCACTTGATTGTGCTTACCAATTATGTGAGCAATATGGAAATTAAATTGCGAAAGAAAATTTGCCCACCTCATTTGTTTGTCGGAAAGCTTGGTTTGCGTCATGAAATACTTGAGATTTGGTGGTCGGTTCGTAGGATAAATGGAGTCCCCAATAGGTAGTGCTTCCATGTGTCTAGGGCATGTAGAACATCTAAAATCTCTTTCTCATAAATGCCCAAGACTCGTTCATCAATATTGAGCCTTTGGCTCTCATATGCTATGTCATGCCCTTCTTGAAGCAAAACTGCTCCAAGGCAATCACCACAAGCATCACATTGGACCTCAAATGGCTTTAAGAGATCCGGAAGCACGAGGACTAGTTGGGAAGTAAGCTTCTCTTTGAGCTTTTCAAAAGCATTTTTCTCCTTTAGCAGTCCACACAAACTTAACGTTCTTCTTAGTTAAGTCGTGTAGTGGTCCTGCTACTTGAGAGAATTTTACTATGAAGTGTCTATAGTATGCGCACATACCAACAAAGCTTCTTAGCTCATGTAGATTTCTTGGGTTAGGCCATGATTTTATTACCTCTAGCTTTGATGGATCCATTTGGATACCATCTTTAGAGATAATATGACCTAAGTATTGAATCTCTTGAAGGAAGAATTCTTTTCTTTTGGTTGAGAAAAAGCTTGTTCTTCCTCAATGCTTGAAAAATCACTTGGAGATGTTGCTTATGTTCCTCCAAAGACTTGGAGTAGATGATGATATCATCAAAGAACACTCCAGTAAATTTGCGGTATGGTTTAAAAATTTTCTCCATCAAACAATTGAACGTAGATGGTGCATTAGTCAAGCCAAAAGGCATGACTAGATACTCATAAAGACCAAACGTTGTGCGAAACAAGGTCTTTAAGATATCTTCATCCCCTATCCTTATTTGATGATAGGCACTCTTAAGGTCAATCCTATTGTAGTAGGTCGATCCTTGTAGCGTATCAAACAGATATTCTACCGGAGGTAAGGAAAATCTGTTTTTGATAGTGATATGGTTTAGTGCTCGATAGTCCACACACATACGGTATGTATCATCTTTATTTTTCACTAAAAGGACTGGAGAACAAAAGGGAGAGGAACTAGGTCTCACCATCCCTTTGTCTACCAGCTCTTGTACTTGCCTCATGATCTCCTCTTATTTAGCTTGTGACTCGATAAGGAGGCTTGTTAGGTGGTGAGCTTCTAGGAAGGAGCTCAATACGATGGTCATCATCTCCTCGTTTTGGAGGTAAGTCCATAGGGATATCATCGATGAACACATCTTGGAATCCTCTTAGAAAATTAGACAAGTCTAACTCTTCTTGATTCCTACCATTTACATTTGATGAAACATTAGTATCTTTTAGAGACTCTTTGACAAAAATCATGTACGCAGAAACTCATCTCTTCATTGACTTATCAAAAGCAAGAGGATTTACAAGTGGAATAGTGCGACCACGCTCACTAGCATCTATATACATGTTCTTTCCCCTGTAGGTGAAGTAGATTCTCCTTTCAGGGAACTTCATGTTGGTAGCCATGCAATCAAACCATGGTTCCCCTAGGATAACATCCTCATGTTGGAGAGGAGAGATGAAGAATTCTTCCTTGTTGACATAGATTTGGACATGAAGCCTCAACTTCCCAATCAAGGGAGTAACGGAGGCTTGTTAACCCTTGAAAGCTGCATCAACCACAACTATATCTCCCATCTCAAAAGCTTGAATGCCCAACTTGGTGGCCAACTCCATTGATATGAAGTTAAGAGTAGAGCCAGGGTCAAACAAGATGAAGGAATCATGCTCTCTTACCTTTCCCCAAGCATAGGAAAGTGATGATCCTTTGCAATGAGCATCCTCTTTTGGAGCTTTGATGGTGGAATCCCTAGGAGTCTCATTGCGAGTATTCTTCTTGGGGCAAGAACGATAGCCATGTCCATGCTCCCCACACTTGAAACACTTATGGTCCTTGAGAAAAGCTTCAAGCTCTTCAGGAGAGAGTTTTGTTTTACCTTTGTAAACTCCCTTCTCCTTGGACCAATTGTTGTTGTTGTTGGAATTAACTTGGGAAGTATTTTGAACATTGGTTTTCCCCTTTGCATCATTTTTGTCTTTGTTTTCCATGGGCTTGACATTACGTCTAGCCCCTTGATGGAAATTGATGCGTGAAGCAACCATGGTGTGATGGATTACTTCGCTAATAGTACCAAGCCATTGAGAGTTGATGTATTCGGCCATCTCTTCAGGTAATCTCGCACAGAATTGCTGCCTTTGCTCGGTAAAGTCTATCTTTTGAAAGACAGTAGCCTTGAGATGTAAATCCCAAAACTTGTCCATATATTTGTGGATAGACTCATGGGAGAGGAGCTTCAAGCTGCGCCATTCGGTAAGCACTTTGTCCTTTGCATCGCTTGCAAGGAACTGCTTCACGATGGAAACTCGTAGAGTTTTCCATGTCTTTGGGGCTTCACCATTGCCAAGAAGGCTAGCCCACCATTGACGAGCTGATTTTTGGAAGTGCATAGCTTAGAGGACTCTGTGAAGCCTTCATTTCCAAAGGCCGCAACAAATTGCTAGATGAAGGCCAACACTTTGTCGGTAGCACCGAAGGTGCCATCATAGGTGAGAAAAGAGATACTCTTTCCTCCCTCCTTGAAATTCTTTAGCTTTTGTGACCTTCGCCATGCAAGAAATGATTTGCGATTTCCTCCCCTCTTGTATTCTCTAGGAGAATAACTAGAACTTTCGTCAGAAGAGGAGGAAGGTGAAGAAGAAGGAGAAGAGGGTGACCTTTTCCTAGCCCTTTTCTTCCTTTGTTTCCTCTCTTGCCTTTCAGAGTGATGAGGAGAAGGACTATGTGTTGATCTTTTCCTCTTGGGAGGAGTGGGCGATCGTCTAGACCGCTGTCTTCGTGGAGCCACATCTTCAGAGGAGCTTAAACTTTCATTGCTTTCTTGTTCTTTGGATTCTTACTCTCAAATGGGAGAGAGTCTTCTTTTGGGGGTCTCTTCAAGAGGCCTCCTAAGCTCTCTCTCCTCTTAGAGAGGAAGGGAAATTCCATAAGCACGAAGTTGTTAAGTAACTTCAGCTTGCAAAGCAGAGTTGCCCATAGCTTGCTGTAACCTAGTGACGAGATAATTCACAAACATGGGAGCATCATCATTAGCACCTTCATGTGAAAAATCAAAGCTATCAATGTTCATTCTACTCTCTTGATTATTGTCAGCCATGTTAACAAAATTTATTTATGTACTTAGTGTATGCTTTGGCAATTCAAAACCTTAGTTGCCACTCCTCTTAGCCTTTGAAAATCGGCTCTTAAGTATCTACACCCACGGCTCGAAGTGGTTAATTATAGAGAGAAGAGGAGTAGGTCTAACATAGCAGAGTTGCCAATGGCTAGCTCCTTTCAGACTTCTTATGGCTCAATAATGGTAAAGCCGTAGGCAAGTCCAAAAAGACTCCATTATTAAGTCCAAAGCTCACGAGGTGTGCACCATCCCCCACATAGTGGGCTCAACAAAACCGATAATAGATCCCAGTTCCACTTACCCTAATATATTTAACAACTTCAACCATTTATAGGCTACTTAAGGACCTCTCTTCTTAAGCAAGAAAAGAGAAACCAAATGCTTTGATACCAATGTGATGAAATTGGCCTATTTAATTTGAGAGTAGCGAAAATTAATGAGAGTGCTTTTGAGAAATGACTTTGTGAGCATAGCGGGTGAACATAATTGAAGATAGCAACATAATGATAGCAATTAGTTAACTTGGCATGAACAATACTTTTTCAAGAGAGAGAATTTAGAGAACATGACAAAAGTTGAGGACCGGATTTATGTGGAGTCGGTCCCTCCTCCAATAAGCATTTGTATTATGATTTCTCCCATTAAAAGAGACTTGTTACAATACAATCTTTGCGTTCCTTGTGACCTAGGTGATGCAATGAAGATGGAAATCTTTGTGCATCACCAACATAACATAAACTTGAAGAAAGATTTAACTATCCCAAGCCTCAGTCCCAAGACCTCAAACACCTTCGAAGGTGGAGAGAGCTAGCAGGGAATGAGGGTAGGGAAGAGGAAGAAGAAACATTTCGTAGGAGAAAGAATTAGTTCCTCACTTATCATAACTCTTGTTGCTAGCATACATAATAGCATAGTAATGAAGAAGAAGGAGATGGCAAGCATAAGCATTGAAGCATGGCTCTTGGTTGGATTTGCACTCCATATCCAAGAGTGTTGGTGTAGGCTCTCAACCTCTACTTGCTTGGAGAAGGAGAGGGAGCTCTTGCACTTTGCATAGCACATAATGAGAGTGTTTGTGAGTGTTTGTGGGTGAGTATACCCCCTAAGAAACCCCCCTCCTTGCTAGGTCAACCCCCTCTTCTAGCTCATCATTGAAGTTCATTGGCTCATGCCAAGCCTAGCCAATCACAAGCTTGAGCCATTTCTAGAAATAGGTGTAGTCTTGGGACAAGTGTCCCCCTTTCCCCTTTGAGAGAGAGGACTTGATAAATGCAAAAAAAACAATTAGATAATTGTTGTAAATTATCATTGGACCCCTTTTAATCCTAGCCAATAGAGTTCAAGCACCTCATGGAGGTAACATGGGTAGGGGCTTGACATGTGTCCCAATTGACTCTTTAAGCTTGGGATCCCCTTGAGAGAGTGTGTGTGTGTGTTCTCTCTCTAGCCCCTAAGAAAAGGGCTTGCCCCCCTCTTTGTAGAGATCTTTTTGACCTTTGGTGCTCAAGCACCTTAGTCATCAAGCATGACTAAGCACTTGGACTAGGGGTGTTCCCACAAGCATCTCAAGCAAGCATGTCAAAGCACCTCAAGCACCTTAATCATGCAGCAAGTCAAGTACCTCAAGCACCTTAATCATGCACCTCAAGCACGACAAGCACCTCGAGCATGAGAAGCACCTCGATCTTGGGCCGGGTTCCCACCTCAAGCTTAGACCTAGCTTACCTAAGGTCAAGGGACTTTTACACACATTATTGGAGGTCTTCAATGAAGCTAACCCTAAGGTCTTATGCTCCATTGGTTAGCCTTGCTCTTTGATAGACCATCTCTCATTTGGCCCCTTTACCATTGGCCCCGTGTTGAGATAGATCTATAAGGACATATCTATATCTTAACACTTGTTCCCGTTCATTCTCCCACATTAAGTGATCAATTTAATATGAGAAAATCATTTGGTTTGGTTAGATATTAGATTTTATGACAGATATTCTCACCTACAAAGCACTACAATGAATTTGCAACAAGAAGCAGAAAGATTCCTAGGCCTTGAAGAGTTGAACGATCATTTTTGTGGGCCTCAACGAGATAGGCCAAGGGAAGAGTTTGAACCTATGTCTGATGTGAACCAAGGTGACTTTCTTATGCTTGTTCCGAGTGACACAGAAATCTATCCAGTGTGGCTGGCAATGGCTTTATTTGACATTGATAATGAGCCTACATCACCAAACTATAGAAAAATCTTGATTCAATATTGTGAACATTGCGCAAGAAAAAGTGGGATGACAGATGCTCAAGCTTACAGTAATTGTTGGAAGGGTTATTGGGTTGTCAACTATAAGGACCCACAAGTGTGGGAAACTGTAGATGCAATTGTTTGGTCCTGGAGACCCAACAAAGAAGGACCATTTTCTAGAATAAAGATTCCAAAAAGGCATGCTCTAAAAGCCAAATAAGGCCTCACTCGTGCACATAAACCACACTTGGATCAAATTTTAGATATGATATCAAATGTGGAGTAGAATTATGTCGAGATTCTATTGTGACTATACTAGTCAGTTTTGTAAACAAAATCTTTTTTGTATCTTCCTTTGTTTTATGTAATTCGTAGTTTTTATTCAAATCCATGTGTTGTAGATCCTTTTATTATTTGGTGTTTATCAACACCACAATCCTATGATATTTTCACTTTATTTACTAATCATACACCTCAATTTTATCACTTTAAGTGGAAAATTCCCAAATTAGGTACAGCCTTAGTTTGGATGTTTATATTTTTGTTCTATTTTAAGCATTAGGCTATACATACACCATGGATGTTGGACGAAGAATAGAGATTTATTTGTTTCATTCTACACCACATACTAGGATAAACATTGCCATTAGTAGGAAGATTTATTTTCAACAATGTATGGTGTTTATGTTTGGCGCTCAAAGGCCAGGTTAAATCCCTACATCACCACAACCCGTCATCTTGCATCTTATTGAGGAGTATCATAGATCATTTGATGTGCATGTTTTTATTTTTCTTTAGATTAGATTGCAACCTAGCAAACATTCTTGTGTAAAGATTGTGAAGAAAGAAAACGAATGAAACATGTTGTGAATTTGAAATTATTTAAATGGAGGCCCAACGTCAAATTCTAGGATATTATCTATTTCTTGGAGAGCCTAGTGAGGATGCTAAGCTATGTTTAGCAAACTTCAAAGTGGCTTGCTACATAAAAAGAGTGATAGGAGATGACGATAGCTTAGAAATGTTTGAGGTAGTTTCGAGGAAAGATGCTAATACTTGGTTTTCCTCTCTGCTTAAGGAAGTTAGAGAGAGCTATAGAGAGGTTTTGGATCACTTCAACCAATACTTTTTCAAACCCAAAAACACTCAAAAACCATGGCAAGACATTGCTGTCCACAAGAAAAAAGACCTGGATGACTAGTACACCTACAACTAGGATTTTCTATGTCTTTGGGCTATATGGGTAAGGAATATATATTGACAACCCCGGGGATGGTGCAAAATTTCTAAAGAAGGAGAAATTCATAGTGGGTTTTTTATCCACAAGGTAAATGTTGAGGTGGGTGAACTTGCTACGTTTGATATCGTTGAAACTAGGGTTGCTTTAAAGTACAAGAAATTGAAGGGCATTCAAGAAGACCTTCCAGTTGAAGGTCCTAGACCAAAGGAAACAACACAAGCATCAACTTCTCAACAAATATCCAAGGTAATAGCCAAGGTAATTGAAAAATTGAATGAATCCTTGAGAATCCTGTCAATTGAGCTTCCACAAGTTTTAGATCCCAAGGGACAAACAGAGTGAGTCTAAGAGCACGAGCCACAACCCAAGCAAGTATTATAGTGTTGGAATTGCGGGGAATGTGGGCATGGGATGTATAGTTGTTGTTGCCTCATGGGGAACTAGAGAGACCTAGCTTGAATTATCGAGGGATGAAATACAATTGAAGGAACTAGTCAGTAGTGCTTATGCAAAGACCAAATGGAGCAAGACCGCCCCCATGAGGAGTGTGAGGTGTTCCACCTTTGTCGGAGAATCCAAATACGCATGTGGTAGAGGTAAAAAATTCAAATGAGGTGGACATGGAAGCAAATTGAATTAATCGTTGTAGTGGAAAAGGTAAGGAGAAAGAAGGAGTCATGGCACAAAGTGACCATGGACAGGGGAAAAAGGTGAAGAATACCAAGGAAGCCAAGAGGACTCCACATCATATCAACCATCAAGAATTCCCTCTTGGACATGGTATGGTTACATACAACCTATTGAAATACATGAGAGGTAATGGCTCTGATATCTCATGGCCTCGATTTCTTGCATTGTGTCCACAACCTAGGAGGGAGTTAACAAAAGCGGTTAGCAGTAGGAGAAAGGTAAAAGTGAATGTGCCTTTTGTGACGATTAAACAAGCTAAAATGAATGAGAATATTACACCTAGGCTAGATATTTAGATCAAAGGAAAATTGCTTAGGAAAGGTCTGTTGAATGGGGGTGCACAAATTTGCATCATGATTGAAGGCCTCATGCAAAGATTAGGCATGCACATCCATGAGACACCCGGAATCAAAGTCAAGATGGAAAATGATAGAAAATCTAGGTGCTTAGGCATTTATAAACATGTTTCTGTGAAGGCCTTTGACATTAAGAAGACTTTTAATTTCTATGTTATGTCTACCAAACAGAATGGTTACCCGTTTATCCTAGGAAGACCATGGCTTATGAAAAATGTGAGCTTTACAGGATTGAGAAAGTGGAAAGTTTATTTGCAAGAATGAAAATCATAATAAGGTTGTCCATTGATACAAAGGAGCAATGTCAAGAGGAGCTCCATGAGGAACCATCTTAGAGTGAGATGGAGGAAGACTCGTTTGATAGCACTTCATAAGAAGAAAGTAGACGCGGCATTACTAAAGAGGAGTCTTCCATTGAATTCATGGGGATAAGTTTTAATCCAAGCAACCAAGAGACCTCTTGCTCACCCTTGGAAGAGATAGGTCATTAAGAGAGCCAAGGTGTGCAAGATGAAGGGATGCTCAAAGGTAAGCTGTCAAAAACACTCACAAAGGAAGAAAGAGAGGAGTTCAAATATGTTCTAAGGAAGTTTCCTATGCTTTTTGTTAAAGACTATGCTAACGTTCGAGAGGGAGAATGGAGGAACACGCTCAACACAAACACAAAGGCCTCACTAGAGCTCAGGGTAACCACAACACCCTATCCTCTCGGAAAACACCTTTGAAAACACACTTCACACTAGCAGACCACCGCTTGCCCAACTTCCACCGCTCACACACTCCACAAATCCTCCACACAAAGAACACCTACTGCCACTCTATCTCCACCCTTACACACTCACACAGCCGCTCAATCTCACTCTCTACCTCAAAACACCGTCGGACTGGAGGAGCACACACATCCACACTACGGCACCAAGGGGAAACACCACAGCAGGAGGAGCAAGAGAAAAGGGGGAAGGGAAACGACAACAAGACGGGGCAACAAGGGTTTGATTGTGCTTCACAAGGCATGTACAAAGGCTTGTACTACCATCACCATAGCAATTTTCACAAGAAAATACAAAGGGATTTGACAGGAACACTCCTCTGTCAGAGAGCTCCACTTTGCAGGCTCTAAACGGCACAAAAAAATCCCCCAATTGGTCTATTTGGCACCTTGATTTGGCATGTTTTGGAATAAGTAGACGCTTTGCTTTTCTCTGCTCTCTCTTGCTCTCTTTGCACTTGGGGGGGGGGGGGGGCATTAGCGACATCGCTATTGCCCCTTGGCATTTTTTTTTTTCCTTATCCTTTTCTTACCCCTTTGGGCTACTCAAATCTTGCATTGCCCCTTTGGCTCACCTTTGACCACCTCTATCTAGCCTTTTTCTTGACCTATCCCCCACCAGCCTCCTCTCTCTCTATTTCTCTCTCCTCATTTGCCCTTTTTGGTCCCGGCCTCCCTCCTTGTCTTTGCCCTGCTCGGCCGGCCTTGAAATGGCCCGCTTGCACCTTTCACTCGGGGGCCCCCTAGGGCTCTCTCCCTCCCTCTCTCTATCTCAGTGACCGTGGGACTGGCCTCGAAATGCCTTATCTCTCTTTTCTAACTCACTACTCGCGGGACCCCTCCCCTTATTGAGCAATAACAATATTGCGATGGGGGCCGGGGGGCACCTTGCCTCCAAAATACTTGGTGGCCTTGGGCCTGCGGGACTAGTCACCTAAGGATTGCCACATCATCTTTAGGATACCACCATAGTGAGAGCGCCACCGGGTAGGACCACCCCATGCACCAACGGCCAGGAAAAACTGATGCCATGCTCCCTTGTGCCACCACTGTACAGCGCCCCAAGGGGCCGCCATATCCACACAGTACAAGAGCTCCCACTCTAGTGTATGCTCTACTATGGGCTCACGTTACTGCCTTTATACCATGCGCCCTTAGGCCATGCTAATGCATCAAGGTTTACTCCCCATCCACATGGCAGCATTACAAAGGCCTACCTCCAAAGGCCTTTAATTTTCCCAAAAGAAACCCCTCAAACAACCCTTAGGGAATGAAAACTCTCCCCCTTCTTCAGAGCATTGCTCCCTTTGGCTCAATGACAGCATGCTCAAACTGGAAAAACCCACTGAAAACTGCCATTGTGGACTTCGACCCGCCCGACCTTCACCACCACTTGAGCCTTCCAAGGCCACAAACCGATGTCATCAAAGCCAACCAAAATCATCTGCAAACTCACCACTGCCAAATGCTCCCAACTTCAAACTGTTGTATCTTGCTAACCAAGTATCCGATTGATCTGCAGTCAGTTTGTGCTATTCTCCCTTGATTTCCTCCACCTTCGAGAACCTTGTCGAGGTCAAAAAGATGCCAAATGGTGCATTCGTTAATGCGGGCAAGTGGGATCAAACCCGCCCCCTGAAAAATCTCAACTGACCAACTTGCTAACCAAAGCTCCGATTCGCAATCTGGGAAGACAAACATGCTCCATAATTTGAGCTCTACACATGCATCTACTGACATTAGCCTGGGCCACTTGTCCCCAACTGCCCTATATGTCGGAGATTTGCTACATCTTCTATATTTAAACTTCAGTATCTTGAGCATCGGGGCTCAGTCTGACGAGACGTCTAGACCGGCTTCTAGTGCACATCAAACACTGCATTCCAGAACACTTACTTGGCACTTTGGGCACCTTCACTTGCTATCCCATATGGACTATCCCTTCGCTTTTTTGGCCTAAAAAACCACTTTAGACATACATTCCCGCTATCCTTTGGCTGCCCAGGACTTTGGTTCCTGCCCTAGCCTTCTGCACTGCACCTACCAGCAACCTTTGCTTGGCATATACCACTTTCTAGCTCGGACCAACATTGGCTGCACTATCATTGCCCACCCCTCGTTGAACATTTATGTTCAACCACACATGGGTTTATTGCACTAAAAGAATGCACATCCAAAACAAACTCTTTGTACACCACAAAAATGCCTAGCATATGTACATAGACTAGCATCAATCACATGCCTCTATTGCTCATGCGGGTTGCGCAACCCGCTACTTTATCTGCTATCAACCATCTAGGTCAAACACCTTGCATTGGTCTCCTCCATCCGCCTGCAATACCCTTGCATAGTGCCACACTAAGGCACATAACCAACTACATAGCCAAAGTTCTAGCATCATACCTCTACCACTCCAAGCACTCATTGGCAAATTACCCACTCGCAACAAAGCACCTCCAAGAACACCAAATATAGCACCCTTGTGCTCACCATCCAAAGACATCATCCAAAGACATACTTGCATCAAATAGACCTGACATACCTGACGTAGTTAACCCACCCTAACAACCATGTAAAGATAGATCCTCATCTAGCAGATCTTGTACCTCTTCAATGGCCCACTACACAGCTGCTTTGATCACCATCCCTTTCAAACACCACTCAAAAACCTTCTTAGAAAGCTTGGACACAGTCTTGGAATCCACATCACCTCTCATAGAGTGCATTGACTACATAGGAAGCACTTCTATTCTTGACTCCACACTGGCCTTCTCACCTGCCATGCACTCAATTCCAGCATCGTCGAGCTCCTCCTCTTCAACTGGCCCTTCAAGGTTGATAAGCACCATTTCCTTGTGGAATGCTACCACCTGCTCTTCTACCGCATCATCTAGTTCTGCCAAGGAAGAGAGAAACTCGTTCTCTACTAAATCATCCTCGTCTTCTTCCATAAGCACGACTGATCTATCCCTCTTGGAAAAACTTTGCACCTGTTGCACCACCATGGCACATTCCATAGCTACCTTCACCAACATGGTCATTAGCATGGCACTACACATCACCCTTACCTGCACATCATCACCTGTAGGCCTAAATTGCTCCACTTGGTCTTCATTAGGCACCTCGGCTTGCACTTCATGATGCTCCTTGCACATATTTACTGACTCTCCACTCTCATCTAAGAGGTCAAACTAATCATTCCTGGATTGAGACGACTCTGTCTCCCACCTAGTGTCCGCATCCATAGAGCTATTATCACTCGACTCAATCTCCTCCTTTGTTTCAAGCTCATAAATATCCTCTAGCTTTACTGCTTTGACCTCGTCTACAAACCACACTCTTTGCTCTTTACCACACTTCAATGGACCTTCTACAACCGCACTCCAACATGGAAGCACATCCTTTGTCCACTCTAGAACCACATGCACTTCCTCCACAATTGAAACTGTTCTAGCTGGCATCTTTGACATAGGAACCACCCTGTCTCTCTGTAGCCAAAACATGCTTGGTTTTTCTTGCACATGCACTTCCCTTTGCACCACCTATGGCTCGCCTACCACCACATTACACTACCTTGGCATCACTGCGCCTCAAAAAACCTGCCTAGCCTTGCGCTTCTTCAAATTTTTTTTGGTCTGCCCTTTTGCTAGAGCCACCACCTCTTCATATGACACCAGGCTATCTATCTCCACCTTAACTCGCACTTCCTCATGCAGGCAATCCATGAATCTACTCAATTTTTAAAAATTGGTATTTTCTGTAGAAGTTACCTTAATCAACTTCCCCCAAAGAGCTTCGAACTCCCACCTGAATGCTTGAAAATCCCCCTCCAAGCTTTGCTTCAATCCGTACAGCTTCCACTTTACTTCATCCAGCTGTGCATTCACTACAAATATTCTTCAAAAAGCCGCCTCGAGGGCTTCACAATTTTCCTTGTCTTCTTCCACATGCACGATTTCTCTATTTCTCTTGGAAAATCTTTGCACTTATTGCACCACTATGGCACATTCCACAGCTACCTTCACCACCGTGGTCATTAGAATGGCACTACACATCACCCTTACTTGCACATCATCCTCTGTTGGCCTAAATTTCTCTACTTGGTTTTCATTAGGCACCTCGGCTTGCACTTCATGCCGCTCCTTGCACATAATTACTAACTCTCCACTCACAGGTAAGAGGCCAAACTCATCATACTTGGATTGAGACAACTTTGTCTCCCAACTAGTGTCCACAGCCATAGAGCTATTGTCACTCGCCTCAATCTCCTCCTCTCTTTAAAGCTCAAGAACCTCTTCCCGCTTCACTTCTTCGACCTCATCTACAAATCGCACTCTTTGCTCTTTACCACACTTCAACGGACCTTCTGCAGCTGCACTCAAACTTGGTAGCACATCCTTTCTCCACTCTATAACCACCTGCACGTCCTCCACAATTGAAACCGCTCTAGCCGGCATCTTTGACATAGGAACCACCCTATCTCTCTATAGCCAAAGAGTCCTTGGTTCTTCTTGCACATGCACTTCCCTTTGCACCACCTGCGGCTTGGCTACCACCGCATTACACTGTCTTGGCATCACTCCGCCTGAAAAAACCTGCCTAGCCTCGTGCTTCTTTAGAATATTTTTGGCCCGTCCATTTTCTAGAGCTACCGCCTCTTTGTATGACACCGGGCTATCTATCTCGACCTTATCTTGCACTTCCTCCTCTAGGAAATCTATGAATTTACTCAATTTTAAGAAATTGGAATTTTCTATAGCAGCTACCTTAATCTATTTCCCCAAAGGGCTTCAAACTCCCACTTGAACGCTTGAAAGCCGCCCTCCAAGCTTTGCTTCAATTTGTCCAGCTTCCGCTTTACTTCATCCAGCTGCACATTCGCTACAAATATTCTTCGAAAAGCCGCCTCCAGGGCTTCACAATTTGGCTTGTCTTCTTCACATAGGCACGACTGCTCTATTCCTCTTGGAAAAACTTTGCACCCGTTGCACCACCATGGCACATTCCACAGCTACCTTCACCAAAATAGACATTAGCATGGCACTGCACATCACCTTATCTGCACATCATCACCTGTAGGCCTACATTGCTCCACTTGGTATTCATTAGGAATCTCGGGTTGCACTTCATGCTGGTCCTTGAACATATACTGACTCTCCACTCACATGTAAGAGGTCAAACTCATCATACCTGGATTGAGGCGACTTTGTCTCCCAACTAGAGTCCGCAGCCATAGAGCTATTGTCACTCAGCTCAATCTCCTCCTCTGTTTCAAGCTCAAGAACCTCCTCCAGCTTCACTAATTTGAACTCCTTTGCAAACGCACTCTTTGCTCTTTACCACACTTCAACGGAGCTTCTACAGTCGCGCTCGAACTTGGCAACACATCCTTTGTCCACTTTGGAACCACCTCCACTTCCTCCAGAACTGAAACGGCTCTAGCCCGCATCTTCGACATAGGAACCAATCTCTTTCTCTATAGCCAAAGAACCCTTGGCTCTTCTTGCACATGCACTTCCCTTTGCACCACCTGTGGCTCGGCTACCACCACATTACACTGCCTTGGCATCACTGCGCCTGAAAAAACTTGCCTAGCCTCACGCTTCTTCACAATCTTTTTGGTCCGCCCTTTCGCTAGAACTATGGCCTCTTCATATGACATCGGGCTATCTATCTCCACCTTATCTTGCACTTCCTCATGCAGGCAATCCATGAATCTACTCAATTTTAAAAAACTGGCATTTTTTGTAGCAGCCACCTTAATCTAATTCCCCCAAAGGGCTTTGAACTCCCACTGAAACGTTTGAAAAACACCCTCCAAGCTTTGCTTGAATCTGTCCAACTTCTGCTTTACCTCATCCAACTACGCATCCGCTATGAATCTTCTTCAAAAAGACGCCTCCAGGGCTGGCAATCTGCCTTTTCTTCATCATCAGGGCTATCAAACCATAGCCTCTCTTTACCACGAACCAGGAGTGGGAACACATGTACCGCCCCATTTTCTCTTGATAAACCGCTTTCCAACACGAACCATCCATAGTCTTGAAGCCAAGTTTCCGCATCTTCAACCCTTGTAAGAATAGGAAATCCCACCCAAGCCATCACTAGCAGTAGCCGCTCTTTAAAGGCCGCACCTTTGGCATCACCAAAATCACCACTTCAACCAAGATGGGGCAACAATGGTTGATTGTGCTTCATAAGGCATTACAAAGGTTTGCACTGCCAGATTTGACAGGCACACTCCTCTGTCAGAGATCACCACTTTGCAGGCTCCAAACGGCACAAAAAAGCCCCTAATTTGATTACAATTTGACTTTTATAGGTGGGGGCTTTCAACTTACGAAACTACACTGCAATTGGTCCATCTGCCACCCTGATTTAGCATTTTTTGGAAGAAGTAGCAGCTTTGATTTTCTTTGCTCTCTCTTGCTCTCTTTGCACTTGGGGGGGGGCATTAGCGACATCGCTATTGCCCCTTGGTATTTTTTTATTTTTTTCCTTTTCCTTTTTTTAATCCCTTTGGGCTACTCAAATCTTGCACTGCCCCTTTGGCTCACCTTTGACCACCTCTATCTAGCCTTTTTCTTGACTTATCCCCACCAGCCTCCTCTCTCTCTATTTCTCTCTCCTCATTTTCCCTTTTCGGTCCTAGCCTCCCTCCTTGTCTTTGCCCTTGCTCGGCCGGCCTTGAAATGGCCTGCTTGCACCTTTCACTAGGCGTCCCCCTAGGGCTATCTCCCTCCCTCCCTCTGTCTCACTGACCCCGGGACTGCCCTCAAAATTCCTTATCTCTCTTGTCTGACTCATTGCTCGCGGGATCCCTCCCCTTAGTGAGAAATAGCGATATCGCTATTGGGGGGGCACCTTGCCTCCAAAATACTTGGTGGCCTTGGGCCTGCGGGACTAGTCGTTTGAGGATTTCCACGTCATCTTTGGGATACCACCACAGTGAGAGCACCGCCGGGTAGGACCACCCCATGAGACAACGGCCGGGAAAAACCTCCACCACGCTCCCTTGCGCCACCACTGTACAACACCCCAAGGGGCCGCCATATCCACGCAATACAAGAGCTCCCACTCTACTCTATGCTCTACTATGGGCTCACGTTGTTGCCTTTTGTACGATGCGCCCTCAGGCCTTGCTAATGCATACGGGATTACTCCCCATCCACATGGCGGCATTACAAAGGCCTCCTCCAAAAGCCTTCAATTTTCTTAAAAAAACACTTCGGGAATGAAAATTCCCCCCCTTCTTCAAAGCATTGCTCCCTTCGGCTGAATGACGGCATGCCCAAACCGAAAAAACCTGTTGAAAGCTGCCATTGTGGACTTCAACCCGCCCAACCTTCACCACCTCTTGAGCCTTCCAAGGTTGCAATCCGAGGTCGTCAAAACCAACCAAAATCATCTGTAAGCTCACCATCGCCAAATGCTCCCAACTTCAACCTATTGTACCTTGCTGACCAAGTATCCGATTGATGAGCAATCAATTTGTGCTATTCTCCCATGATGTCCTCCACCTTCCAGAACCTTGTCAAGGTCAAGAGGATGCCACATGGAGTATTCTTCAATGTGGGAAAGTGGGCTCAAACCCGTCCCCCTCAAAAACCTCAATTAAAAATAACTTGCAACCATAGCTCCAATCCGCAATCCAGGAAGATAAGCATGATCCATAATTGGAGCTCTACACATGCATCCACTAACATCAGCCTGAGCCATCCGTCCCCAGTTGCCGTATCCGTCGGGGATCTGTTACACCTTCTATCTTTAAACTTTAGTATCTTGAGCATCGGGGCTCCATTTGACAAGCCATCTGCACCGGCTTCTAGAGCACATCAAACACTACAGTCCAGAACACTCACTTGGCACTTTGGCCACCTTCACCTGCTATCCCATCTAGACCATCCCTTCGCTCTTTTGGCCTAAAAAACCACTTTAGACATACATTCGAATTGACCATAACTTGCTAACTAGAGCTCCGATCCGCAATCCGGGAAGACAAGCATGCTCCATAATTTGAGCTCTACACATGCATCCACTAACATCAGCCCAGGCCACTGTCCCCAGCTGCCCTATCCGTCGGGTATCTGCTACACCTTCTATCTTTAAACTTCAGTATCTTGAGAATCAGGGATCCATTTGATGAGCCATTTGGACCGGCTTCTAGAGCACATTGAACACTGTATTCCAGAACACTGACTTGGCACTTCAGGTAGTACCTGCTATCCCACATGGACCACATCCCTTAGATCTTTTGGCCTACAAAACCACTTTAGACATACATTCCCACTAGCCTTGGTATGTGCCCTAGCCTTCTGCATTCCACCTACCTGCAACTTTTGCTTGGCATAGACCACTTTCTAGCTTGGACCAACTTTGGCTGCACCAATGTGCATTGAGTAGATGTTGTTCAACACAAGATTGAGTTAAAGCATGAGGCCACACCTAAGGCACAAAAGATACAAAGTCTCAGAGTCCTCAAGAAGCAAGCTCTACTCAAGGAGGTAATAAAGCTTCTAGCAGAAGTTTGCATTTAACCATTGGAGAATTCAGAGTAGGTCTCCCTAGTGGTGGTCACTTCTAAAAAGAACGAGAACTGAGAGTATGTGTTGACTATTGGTCACTAAATGAGGCAACCAAGAAATATCACCTTGCTCTCAAATTTCAAGATTCTCTATCAAATGAGGTAGTTGGTCATGAGAAATACACTGTGTGTGATGCCTACTCATGCTAAGTTCAAATATGTATCACATTGGAGGATCAATTAAAAAAAACCTTCATCACTCCTTGGGGTTGTTATGCTTTTAGAGTCATGCCGTTTGGTTGAAAAATTCTCCTAAAATTTTCCAAGCTTCATGAACATGGTGTTTCACGAGATCTTTGGAAAGGCCTTTCAGATTTTTTTTAATGAGCTTTGCATTTATAGCTCAACCTCATTGCACCTACAAAAGGTAGAAGAAGGTTTGAAGAAACTTTACAGCATGGGAGGTTAGCTCAATCCCGACAAATCTCACATAGATTAGGATCAAGTGATCTTTCTTGTTTGTAGGGTTTCCTGTAAAGGAAATGAGGTGGATCCTCCAAAGGCAAAGGCTCTTATTTAGTTTCCATCACCCAAGAGTCTCAAGGAGGTTATCTCATTCAGTCAAACAGGTGAAGTATATGTCCCGCTTCATTCACTTAACCTCTGAGTTACTTCACCCTTTGCAAAAGTTGACACAACAAGTAGAATTTACATGGTTTGATAAGCTTGAAGAGTACTTTTGTAACATTAAATTCATTTTTTCAAAGCTACCAACACTCATGCCTCCGTGTTGGGAGTACACATTCTTTGTTAGATCTAGTGTTGGGAAGGAAACAATTGGTGTCGTTTTGTTATAACAAGATCACCATGGGACATTGATGTGTCCATTGAAATTGTAAAACATATATATATATATATAATCTTTTTCTTGCATATGTAGATTCTCTCCATTGGTGGCTTTCCTAGACAAATCCATTTGACATTGTTTAGAGCATAGAAATGACCTATGATTTTTTCCAAGTTTTAGGATATTATAATGTCCACAGGTATTTTAGTGTCCAAGTACCAAACTAGTGTTTATATGGTATGTTCCAGACATGACAACTAAGTCTTTAGGAATATTGTGCTACAACGGAAGCATAGAAGGCTTGCCCAAATACCTAGAATAACATGCTATGAGCAATAAAACCAACAAATTTTCATACCTTAACAGCTGTATACACACAAAAATCCACATCAAGAGTGATATGAGAGAGGAAAAGGCAAGAGGGAGAGAGAAAGAGAATGTGAAAATGCACCTCCTAGAGTAGAGTGCTACACATTTCATGACAAGGGTCATATGACTAAGAGCTAGGAGCTAAGAGATCCATCCTAAGTCTGTAGGCTAAGAGAAAGAGCCGTAGGCCTAAAATAGTTCCATCTGGAAACAGATTCCTATACATAGAAATCCTAAGGAAAGGTCTTGGGGTATATAAGGATACAATAGAGTGGAGCTTCAAGGGCACATCTATCCACTATCCTCATATTGGTATCAAAGAATAGAGAAGATGGGCAACAGGAAAGCGAGACATGGAGGTCATGGCCTTGCATGGCTATGCATGGTCTCTCTTTCTCTCTCTCTCTCTCTCTCTCTCTCTCTCTCTCTCTCTCTCTCTCTCTATATATATATATATATATATATATATATATATATATCTACCTATTTATCTCTCATGTTTTCAAGGCGCCATGACGTTGGGCATGGTACCTTGAGTTAAGCAAGGTAGGCCGATAGAGTTGTGGGAGAAGCCTCCTCCACACAGGAGGCAGTCAAGACAATGACAAATTGTTGTGGGCGTGACCACGTATCAGGGGAGGAGGGCACAAGTTAACCTGCACAAACAAGAATAAGAATGGCCTTGATGGAATTTTCATGGCTTGAGCAGGATTTTTGGTTTCAGTAGCATCCTCAATTGGGCTCGTAGTCCCCACTTTTAGCAAGCCAAGCTTAGTGTCGTTTGGGGTTTTTTTATGCACACCATGTGAAGGAGTACGAGCGGAAGTGTGACGCGAGAGAGAGTGCGAGAAGAAGAGCACGACGATATGGTGAACTCGCTCTACTTTAATGTGTAGAGCATAGTGAGTTCTTATTAGGTTTTTACAAAAGAATATGTCTACATACCTGGCGGCCTGCCCACTTACCTGGGCGACCACATTGGGATTTATACCCCAAAAACCTCCCACTTAAAGTCCAATGTGGTACTTTAAGTGTGATAGAAGCTACTATACAAGCTAATATACAAGAGATGTAGAGAATTGATGTACTACCCTACACCTAACTACTTGCGAAAATGTGCAAAGCTCTCTGAGGGAAGTCCTTTTGTAAGTAGATCAGCATGATTTTTTGTGGTGTGAACTTTGACAAGCTGAAGTTGCTTATCCTCAAGCATTTCCCTGATGAAATGATACTTCACATCCACATGCTTTGTCTTTGAGTGGTGAAAAACTGGATTGCGAGCCAATTGTATAGCACTTTGACTATCACAATATAGCACATGCATCTCTTCTTTGATTCCCAAATCTGTTACTAGTCGATTAAGCCAAATTGATTCTTTGCATGCCTCTGATGCTGCAACATATTCAGCCTCTGTAGTAGACTGAGTAACACAATCTTGTAATCTAGAACGCCATGATACTGCTCCACCAGCCAATGTAAAGACATACCCTGACGTAGACCTTCGGTTGTCTAAGTCACCTGCATAATTTGAGTCTGTAAAACCCTTTACACTTAGCTCGTGACTCCCATAGCATATACGCATACTCTTTGTAGCTTTCAGGTATCTCAATATTCCTTTCACTGCCTCCCAATGTTTCTTGCCTGGGTTTGACATGTATCGACTTACTACTCCCACTGCAAATGCAATGTCTGGGCGAGTAGCAATCATTGCATACATCAAACTACCCACTGTAGACGCATATGGAATCTTATCCATTTCAGCCTGTTCTTCCTCAGAGACATGACAATCTTGTTTGCTAAGTTTCACATATGGTGGAAATGGAACACTCAATGCCTTTCCCTTCTCCATATTGAAACGTTGCAAAACCTTGTCAATATACTCTGTTTGAGATAACCAAATCAACTTCTTTGATCTGTCTCTCTCAATGCGCATACCAATGACTTGCCTCACCCATGTCTTTCATGTCAAACTATTTTGCCATCTTTGACTTCAAAGCTGAAATTTCTTCCAAGTGCTTGCCAAGCAATCAACATGTCATCCACATACAAAATAAGATCAGCCAACTGCCATCCTTAGCCTTATTCGTATATAGACAGTGATCGAACTCACTACGTTTGTAGCCTTGAGAAAGCATAAACTTGTGGAACTTATGGTACCATGCCCTCGGTGATTGTTTTAAGCCATAAAGACTCTTTAACAAAACTGGCATACCAAATCTTCCTTGCCTTTCTCAACAAACCCTTCTGGCTGCTGCATGTAAATTTCCACATCTAAATCACCATGCAAGAACGTTGTCTTGACATCCATTTGGTGCAACACCAAATCTAATATGGCAACCAATGCAAGAAAGCATCTCAATGTAGTCATCTTGACCACCGGAGAGAAGACTTCATCAAAGTCAATGCCTTGTTCTTGCTTAAAGCCCTTGGCAACAAGCCTTGCTTTGTACTTTGGCTGACTATCATGAGCGGTGATCTTATACTTGTAAACCCATTTACAAGGTAGAGCCTTTTTGCCTAGTGGTAATTTAACTAGCTTCCATGTCTGGTTTTTATGCAGAGCTTTCATCTCTGACTGCATGGCCAATTGCCAATTCCCGGAGTCCTTCATTTGCACTGCTTCCTTGTAACATGAAGGCTCATTGCAATCAAACCTATCATGAGGTCATGTGATACATCCAAATCTATGCACAATAGGTGGCTCAGGATCAGCCACAACCTGTGGTTCCACTTTATCCTGTCCTTGCTCCTCTTGAGCCTTGACATTTTGTCTTGCACGTGCAGGTCCATCTTCTTGGAAGACAACTCTTCTAATCTCCTCAACCCTCTCTGGTTTAGAATGATATTTGGATTCATTAAAGTGAACATCATTGCTGCGGATAACCTTTCTGGATTCGGGATCCCAAAGTCTGTACCCCATCTCACCAGAATTACCATAGCCTAGAAAGATTCACTTTCTACTCTTTGGCTCAAGTTTGTTCCTAAATTCCTTTGGAACGTGAGTATATGCCTCACAGCCAAAGACTCTAGATGCTTGTATGAGGGAATTTTTCCTGACCATACCATCTCTGCCACCACTGAATCCTTCTGCAAAACCTTGCTAGGAGATCTATTTATAAGATGAACAGTTGTTGATACAGCTTCAGCCCAAAACCCATTTGGAAGTTGTGCATTAGACAACATACTTCTGACCTTCTCTTGTATGGTCCTATTCATCCTCTCAGCAACACCATTTTGAGGAGGATTGTAAGGAGCAGTAAGTTCATGTTTTATACCTTTTGACTCACAAAAGTCCTGAAAGGCCTTTGAAACATACTCTCCACCATTGTCAGTGCGTAAGCATTTAAGCTTCGTGCCACTCTGATTCTCCACAAGTGTCACAAACATTTTGAAAACACTAAACGCTTCATCCTTGTGTTTGAGAAAGTAAACCCATACTTTCCTCGAGCAATCATTTATAAATGTCATAAAGTAAGAAGCTCCCCCTAGAGATAGGTTAGACATAGGTCCACACAAATCACTATGAACAAGTGCCAACTGTGTATCTCTTCTACTGCTTCTATGCTTATATGGCTGCTGTGTTTGCTTACCATATAGACAATGTTCACGGAATTCAAAATCATTAAATGACAAGCCACGCAAATAACCAGAACGAGACAAGATTTCCATTCCCTTCTTGGACATATGTCCTAACCGGCTATGCCACAAAGAAACGTTCAACTGCTTAAAGAAACGTTACATTGATTACATTTTTAGAGACATTTGATACATAAATCATGTAAAGTCCTCCAGACTTTACTCCATGTGCTACTGTCATAGAACCCTTGGATATCTTCCACATGTTCTGTCCAAAAGTGGTGACGTAGCCAGCATCATCAAGTAAACTTGTGTTGATCAAGCTCTTTGCAATTGCGGGAAAATGTCTCACATTCTTCAGCGTGAAAGAAGAGCCATTCTGAAACTTCAATTGAACATCTCCAACACCTAAGATCTCACATGTCTGCCCATTGCCTAGCCAAACATGATCTTTAGTGGTCACATAAGAGGTAAACCACTCCTTGTTTGGAGACACATGAAGTGATGCCCCTGAGTCTATAATCCAGTCACTCAGTGCATTTCCATCAGATGCTGTAAGAAGAGCTGAGTCCATTGTATTTTTCAAGAAGTAGATATCTCCTGACACTAGACGGTCATCCTCTGCAACAGTGTTTGTCACATTTATTTCTTGAATCTTCACTGAGGACTTGTTCTTCTCACCATGGTCTTCTGCTTTCTCTTTGCCTTTTTCTACTTTCCATTCTCTGCAGTCTCTTTTCATGTGACCCTTCCTGCCACAATGGTAGCATTCTATGTCACTCTTTCCTTTAGCACTGCGGGACTTTCTACGAGACTCATCCCTCTTTCCACCTTTGTACTTTTCTTTGGTCCTTCCCCTGAAAACTAAGGTTGTTCCTTTGCCTTTTTCCATTGTCTTTTTGTTGGTTTCTTCAGTAAGAAGAGTGCCTTCTACACCTGCTATGGTCAAACCATCTGGAGGTGCAGAATTACTCAAAGCTGTGCGAAAAGTGTCCCAACTTTTTGGCAATGTGATCAACAGGAACATAGCTCTAACAGGTTCATCAAACTTGACACCTTGAGCTGACAACTGACTGTAGATGGTGTTGAATTCATTCAGATGATTGGACATAGATGTCCCTTATTTCATCTCAAGCTTATTAAGCCAGTATACCTGTGAAGCTGCACTCTGCTTCTCATAAAGATCACTCAACTTTGTCCATGCTTCATAAGCGGACATCTTGTCTGCTACATTAAAGTAAACGCTTTCTGCCAAAGTCAGCATAATGGTAGAAAGTGCCAATTCATCCATTTCGCTCCATTCATCTTCGTCCATATCTTCTGGTTTTATCCCCTTGAGCTTTATAGGTTTTATCTGCTTCTTTTGTACCAACACGTTGTGAAGGATTGGGGGGCTGCCCTCGAGATAATATGGGATGATCTTCTCTAACTAATTTTCTCAATTTCACACACACTCAACCTCGACTAGCCTCGACTAGCTCCGACTAGCTTCCCTCTACACCGCTACAACTCCCACTACACTCCATTGCACTCAAAGACACCAAGTAAGCAATAAAATCAAGGAAAAAAGTGAGAAAAAACCATGTAAATCTCTGCACTTTTGACCATAACTCAAAGAGCTTCACTTCTTTTCAAACGCCCTTCCATGTGCTAGTAGGGCTTCCATAGGCGCTCCCATATATACACATAGCTGGACCAAAACCCACTCAAATCAAGCTTAATTTTAAAATCCACAAAGTTCAGGAAAAAAAATCAAAAAAGGTGATGTAAAAATTGGGGGAAACCTTGCCCTTTGATATATGTACAAGTAAGGCATTGCAAGACATAGTTTACCCTCGACTAGCTGCACCACAAGGAGCTGCACACACCATAGCCACCATACCTCAAAACAAGATGAATAGAGGTCAATATGAAGATATAAGCACCCACTTTCATCAGACCATTGAGGAGAGACACACTTTCAACTCACCACATTGGGCCCTCGACTAGCAAGACAGGCTGCTCTACTCCCAAACGCCTCTATCTCTCGCGACAATCAGGCCTTCTTGCTGCTAGATCTTCCTCTGTCAAATCCCCCACTCACTCACGACCTCAAGTTGATAAAAAATCATTTTTTTTAATTTTTCAAGTACTAAGTGAGTCTTTCAAGTCTCAACACGTCTATGTACAAAAACAACAAAACTATGCACCCCGCACAACTGGCCCGCATGCGTAGAGACAGCTGGCATACACCGCCTTTGTACACTTTGTACAATCATGCTTTGTTTACATATAAGGGACCCAAAAGCATTAAAAAAACCTTTCCAAAGTCTTTGGGGTGGCTTGCATCATTCCGTAAAAACACGTCACATATTGCCCCCCCAACAAGCATGGAACACTTTCAAGTGTTTCATGTACATTTCTTGCTTCATCACATGATTCTGGTCACATAAGGCCTGATTCGGATCCCATTGACTCTTGCCTTATGCATATTTCCATCCAAGTCCTTGAGCTGATAGCTTCCATTATCATACACCTTATGCACCACAAAAGGACCTTCCCACTTTGCCTTGAACTTTGTTTGAAAGGTATTGTCCAAAGCACTATTATACCTCATAACCAACATGCCTTCACATAGCCCTTTTTCCTTTATCTTTTCATTGAATACATCAGCCCTTCTTCTTCCCAAGTCTTCATAGTATCTAATGGCACTTTCTCTATCCAACAAGAAGCTATGCATGGATGCCAGTCTCTCTTTTACATGCTCCTCCTCAACCAAACTATGCTTCAAAATGAACTCCAATGAAGGAAGCATCACATTAATCGGCATAACACACTCTTCTCCATATACCAAATGAAATGGAGTGAAGCCCGTGGATGATTTTTGAGTCACTCTACATGCCCACAATGCCCTCTCCAAATACATATCCCAATCTTTTGGATGTTCTTCCACAAGCTTGAACAATATCTTCTGTAAAACTCCATTGAATGCCTCCACCAACCCGTTTCATTGTGGATGATAAGGAGTAGCATACCTATGTTTGATTTCCAATTTCTCCACCAATTCAGTGATAAGATCATTCCTAAACTCTTTCCCTTGATCACTTACAAGCTCCAACGGCACTCCAAATCTACAACATATGCAACCAAACATAAAGATGCATACATCTTTGCTTGTATCCTGTAACATTTAATGGCCTAATAACTTATGTGTAGCGGAATTTAGCATGAACATAGTGGGCATTTCATTAGAATAGATTCCTAATGAGAATTACAAGAGTGCTTGGGTGGAGAGAGCAACAAAAAGCATAACACCTAGTTAGATAGCATCGACAATACTTTCAAAAGAGAGAGAAATTAAGCTATTGACAACAGTTGAGGACCGGATTTGCATGGAGCCGGTCCCCCCTCCAAAAGGCTTTGTATTATGGTTTCTCCCATCAAGAGAGACATTGTACAATACAATTCTTTGTGTTCCTTCAAGACTAGCTAGTGCAATGAAGATGGAAGCTTCATACACCAAGCAAAACACTTAATCAAACACAACTTAATTATCCCCGTTCTCAGACCCAAGACCTCACACACCTTCGAAGATGGTGAGAGCTAGCAGGGTATGAGAGTAGATTGAGAGGAAGAAGGAGTATCTTACGAGAAAGATTTACATCTCCTCACATAATCACTCATATTAGCATAGATTAGCTTAGTAATTAGCTTGGTAGAGGAGATGAGCATGCATTGAAGCTTGGCTCTTGGTTGGATTTGCATCCACATGCCAAGAGAGTGTTGATGTAGGCTTCTATCTCACAAGCTTGGAGTAGGTGATGAACTCTCCATTAAAGCTTGGGAGGAGATAGAGTATTCTTCCTTCACACATGGTCCAGTGTGAGTGTGTGTGTGTCAATGGCAAGAAAAAATCAGCCCCCTCTCTCTCTTGGGCGAGCCCTAGCTGTTAATTTGGTCTAGCTTTTGCCTCATTGGACCTCCCCAAGTCAAGCCAATAGGTATTAAGCAGCATAAGTGATAGCCTTCTGACATGTGTTCCCCTTTCCCCTTTTGTGAGAGCTTTAGGTAATTAAATAATTAAACTAAACTCTAATTGGACCCCTTTGTCTCCTGGCCAATAGAAATCAGGCAAGCCATGGGGCTTCTGAATGCTCATTGGACCCTTTGGGAGACTGCCCAATAGTCTTCTAGGAGACTTAATTCTCATTGGTTTCTTTTATTAAATGTTTTTAAATTAATTAAACTACATTTACTCTAGCTTAATTCTCATTGGTCCACTTCAAGGGTCTTCCAATAGGAATTGGGCACACCTTGTGGGCATCTGGCCTAGGGAGCTGACATGTGTCCCTCATTCCCTTTGTGTAAAGGGAGCCTGTGTGTGTGTGTGGCTTTCTCTCTCATCCCATACCTTTGGGGCTCTCCCCCTCCCATGTAGGGATGTGCAAAGACTTTTAGGGCACACACAAAGCATCCAATTTTCCCTAGGGTTGACCTTTGGACACAACCTTTGAATTTTGGAACCTTAGCATTTTGGAAGTCTTAATGGGCTGAACCTTAGGGTCTTTTTAGCCCATTGTTGCACATGGCTCTTTTGCAGATGCCCCCCCCTTTGGATCCCTATTTTCCCTCCTTTGGATCCCTACAGTGGCCGGTCTGCTGGCTTAACCAATATTCTAGCTTTTTCTCCCTTGGCACTTCCTCACATTAAATGATCAGTTTAATATGAGAAAATCATTTAGGAGAATTAGATATTGATTATTATGACATTACCTCTCTCTTGAAATCATAGTCGTCCTCGACTATGGTGTAGAGAAGATAAAGCAAATTCATGAGTCCTTTTCTGAGCGGGTAGAGGATCCCTATGTTACCCTACGACATCATTCCATAATGGATGACTAGTCCATTTGGCGCTTGAGAGCCTGAGGCTGCCGCAAGCATGTCTGCACATTAGTCCTATCAGTCTTCCATAGTAGAGTGACAAGCTCTACTTTGTGTTTGGGAGACGTCGTCTCCGCAAACTTGATCTAAGCATGCATACTACTTCATTTTTGTGCACAAATAAAGAAAAAGAGAGTCTTATAAGACAAAAATTTTGTTCATTTTTAACATTTTGTACATTTGCTTACTCTTGGGAAGCATTGTAAGCATTGACAAGGTTTAGGTTATCCTTTAATTGTATGCCTTTCATCCATCTAGCATCTTCGAAAGGATAATTCTTAAACTTAATAAGATATCGTCGGATAGTCTTACCGCCTCTTAATACCTCGTCTTCATGTCGGAGAATGGACTCGGGCTACAGCACCTCCTCTTGGTCCTCGATCTCCGGTGGGTCTTCAATTGTTGGTTCTTGAGGTGGCTCTCCTTTGTAAGGCTTTAATAGGCTCACATGAAAAGCATTGTGTATGAGCCAATGATTGGGAAACTTAAGTTGATAGGCCATCTCATTGATTGGCCTAAGAATCTGGAAGGGACCATAGTACCTTTTTGCTAGTTTAGCATAGTACTTTTGGTGGCCCATAGGATTCTTGCCCGTCGTGTGCCTTAATTGAGCCTTGGGAAACTTTAACAAGACCCAATCGTTTTCTTTAAAGGCTTGGGCTCTTCTGTGCTTGTCAGCAGCAGCCTTTTGCCTTTATTGTGAGATAGAGATAGCATCCTTAATCTTTTGGAAAGATTCTTGTAGGTCTCGGCTATACTCATCTGCAGCGAAGATCTTCCCATGTACCTTAACTAGCAAGGGACTTTTTGATCTTCCCTCAACTACCTCGAAAGGTGCTTTTCCTGTGGAAGTATGTACAGTGTTATTGTAAGCATACTCTACTAAGGGTAAGTACTTCTCCCATTGGGATCTTTGATCTACTTCCGTTACATAGGCTTTTAGTAGATCGAGAATGGTTAGGTTAGCTATTTCACTTTGGCCATCAGTTTGTGGATGATAGGCCGAAGAGAAGTTTAGCCTTGTTCCTAAATTCTCAAAGAGACCCTTCCAGAAATTACTGGTCATTCTAGGATCTCTATCCGACACTATGGACATTGGCAAGCCATGGTACTTGAAAATTTGTGAAATGAAGAGGGTTGCCATTTGATGGGCTTTGATAGTCTTTTTGACAGGTATAAAATGAGCTTGTTTACTGAACCTGTCTACTATCGTCCATATCCCTGTATTCCCATGGATAGACTTAGGCAATCCAAAGATAAAATCCATGGATATGCTCTCCCAAGGTGAATTAGGGATTGGCAAGGGTTGAAGCAATCCGGGTTGCTTCCCTCTATCAAATTTTGTCTTTTGACATACCACACATTTGGAAACATACTGTTGTATGTTCACTTTCATGGTAGGCCAATAGAAATATGTTTCAATTCCCTTTAAGGTAGACTGAATCCCTCTATGCCCCGCATATGGGGGAGCATGAGATTCATACATTACTTTCTCACGTAGTGAGTTAGTAACGCATAGTCTATTGCCATAGAGAAGATAACCATCTTGTAAAGTAAATGGTTCTTCTTTCTTCCCTAATGCAAGGGCTGAAATCACATCTCTAAAATCGGAATCAATAGCATACTCATCTATCATTGAAGATAGATCATTGTGAGTTTCTATGGAAACCGCATTCACTCTCGGTCGTCTTGAGAGTGCATCGGCTACTTGATTATGCTTGCCAGCAATGTGAGCAATATGAAAATGAAATTGCGAAAGGAAATTTGCCCACCTCATTTGTTTGTCGGAGAGCTTGGTCTGCGTCATGAAGTACTTAAGACTTTGGTGATCCGTTCGCAGAATGAAAGGAGCCCCCAATAAATAGTGCTTCCATGAGTCTAAGGCATGTAGAACTGTCGGAAGTTCTTTTTCATATATGCCTAGAGCTTGCTCAACACGGTCGAGCCTTCGACTCTCATAGCCTATGGCGTGCCCTTCTTGGAGAAAAACAGCCCCAAGGCAATCACCACAAGCATCACATTGGACCTCAAATGGTTTTGAGAGATCCGATAGTGTAAGCACAGGTTGAGAGATAAGCTTTTCGAAAGCATTGTTCTCCTTAGCAGACCATGTATACCTAACACTTTTCTTTGTTAGGTCATGTAATGGTCCCGCAATTTGTGAGAACTTTTCTATGAAGCGTCTATAGTATGCACACATACCTATAAAGCTTCTTAGTTCATGAAGATTCCTTGGTTTAGGCCATCCTTTTATTACCTCTAACTTGGATGGATCCATTTGGATGCCATCTTGAGAGATAATGTGACCTAAATATTGAATCTCTTGCAGGAAAAATTCACTTTTCCTTCGATTAACATAAAGTTTATTCTCTCTTAAAACTTGAAATATTACCTAAAGGTGTTGCTTGTGTTCCTCCAATGAATTAGAGTAGATGATAATATCATCAAAGAACACTCCAGTGAAGGTTCGATGAGGCCTGAACAGCTTCTCCATCAAGCGGTTGAATGTGGCTGGTGCATTGGTCAAGCCAAAAGGCATGACAATGTATTCGTAAAGACCAAATGTAGTACGAAACGGGGTCTTTACAATGTCTTCATCAACTATCCTTATTTGATGATAACCACTTTTTAGGTCAATCCTACTGAAGTAGGTCGATCCTTGTAGCTTATCAAATAGGTCTTCTACCCGTGGAACGGGAAACCTATTCTTGATAGTGATCCTATTTAGTGCTCTATAGTCGACACACATACGATATGTGCCGTCTTTCTTTTGCACTAATAGCACAGGTGAGAAAAATGGAGATGAGCTAGGCCTAACCATGCCCTTCTAAACTAACTCATGCACTTGCCGCATAATCTCCTCTTGTTGAGCTTGAGAAACTCTATAAGGAGGTTTGTTAGGCGGTGAACTTCCTGGAAGAAGTTCAATTGCATGGTCATCATTACCTCGTTTCGGAGGTAGCTCACAAGGGATGTCGTCAATAAAAACATCTTGAAACCCCTTGAGAAAATTGGATAACTCTAATTCCTTTTGGTTGCTTTTATTTTCTTTTGCTAAAGCATTAGGTTCATTTTGAGAATCTTTAACAAAAATCATGTACACGGAAATAGAGCTCTTTATTGACTTGTTGAAAGCTGGTGTATGTACAATGGGGATGGTGTTACCCATCTCCTTAGCATCTATATACATGTCTTTTTCCCTGAACTTAAAGGAGATTCTCCTTTCAGGAAATTTAACATCGGCAGCCAGACGGTCAAACCATGGTGCCCCTAGGATTACATCCTCATGCTTGAGAGGAGAGATAAAGAAGTCCTCTTTGTCCACATAGCCTTGGACATGAAGCCTCAATTTCCCGATTAAGGGAGTGACTGAAGCTTCTTGCCCCTTGAAGGCACTGTCTGCGGGTAGGATATCTCCCATCTCGTAGGATTGTATGCCTGGCTTGGTGGCTAACTCCATAGATATGAAATTGTGAGTAGAACCAGGGTCAAAGAGAATAAAAGCATCATGTTCTCTTACCTTTCCCCAAGCATGCCATAGAGGAGATCCTTTGTGGTGAGTTTGGTGAATCTCCTCCTCTTGGATTTCAACCAAAGAAGCTCTAGGAGGATCTTGGCGGTTGTTCTTTTGGGGACAAGCGCGGTACGCATGCCCTTGTTCGCCGCACTTGAAACACCGGTTATCCTTATGATAACGCTCAAGCTCTTCAGGAGAGAGTTTATTCTTTCCTTTGTAAACTCCTTCTCTTTAGCTTTGTTGGAATTGCCCTTAGGAGACTTTTGGACATTGTCCTTCCCCTTAGGCTCATTGGAACCCTTGTTTTCCGGGGGCTTATTATTTCATTTAACCCACGTTTGGAAATTGATTCGAGAGGCCACCATAGTATGGTGTATTACCGCCGATACAGTACGTGGCCTTTGGGAGTTGACATACTCCGCCATTTCTTCAGTTAAGCCCGCACAAAATTGTTGCTTTTGCTCTCCAAAATCCAACTTTTTGAAGACTGTGGCTTTGAGTTGTAGGTCCCAAAACTTGTCTACATATTTGTGGATGGATTCATTGGGAGAGAGCTTTAAGCTTCGCCATTCGGTGAGTACTTTGTCTTTGGCATCGGTGGCCAAAAACTGCTTCATAATGACCTCTTCCATGCGGCATAGGATTTCCTATGGCCTCTTCTTTTTGATGGTTCAAAAGTTGCACCATCACTTTCTTCAGAAGGTGAAGAATTTGAAGAAGGTGGAGAAGAGGGTGACCTCTTTCTCGCCTTTTTCTTCTCTTGCTTTTTATCATCCCTCTTTGAATTGTGGTGAGGAGAAGAATACGATGGTCTTCTCCGCTTTGGTGGTGATGGAGAGCGTTTAGCCCGCCGTCTTCGTGGAGCCATCTCCGCCGAGGTGAGGGAGACTCGCTTCTTTCTCGTTCCTTCGGTGGAGGATCTTGAGTTCTCCTTTGGGAAGGAGATGCATCATCAAGAAGTAAATTCTTGAGCCCTTCATATGGATTCTCTTCTTCTTCCCGAATCGGAGAGAGACCTCTTTTGGTAGTCTCACAAGGAGGCTTCCTAGGTGTTCTCTCATCATGGTGATGAGCTTGGAGAATCCCGTGAGCACGGAGCTGCCGTTGCACTTCACTTTGGAGAGATGGATTGCCCATGGCTTGTTGAAGTCTAGAAACAAGATAGTTAACAAGCATTGAAGCATCATTAGTAGCTTGCTCATGAGCAAAATCAAAGTTATCAACATTAATTTCACTCTCTTTACTATTGTCAGCCATTCTAACAACTTTTAGGTGTAAACTTTTTAGGTATACTTTGGCACTTCAAGCCCTAGTTGCTACTCCTCTTTACCCCTTTAGAAAAAGCACTCAAGCTACTGTACCCGCGGCTCGAATACCATTAATTGCAAGGAATAGAAGAGAGGGTCTTTCGACACCAAGACAGCACCGGCTCCTGTCAAGCTTCTAATAGCTCAATAATGGTTAAGCCGTAAGCAAGCCCCGTAAGACTCCACTATTAAGACCATAGCTCTCGATGGTGATGCCCCGTTAACTGCACAAAGGCAGGCGCACTGCAAGGATGAAAAATCCCTATTCTACTTACTCACAGGCAATTAATAATACCAACCATTTGTAGCTAGCTTGAGGACCTCCCTTCTTGAGCAAGAAAAGAGAAACCTTGAGCTCTGATACCAATGTAACATTTAATGGCCTAATAACTTATGTGTAGCGGAAATTAGCATGAACATAGTGGGCATTTCATTAGAATAGATTCCTAATGAGAATTACAAGAGTGCTTGGGTGGAGAGAGCAACAAAAAGCATAACACCTAGTTAGATAGCATCGACAATACTTTCAAAAGAGAGAGAAATTAAGCTATTGACAACAGTTGAGGACCGGATTTGCATGGAGCCGGTCCCCCCTCCAAAAGGCTTTGTATTATGGTTTCTCCCATCAAGAGAGACATCGTACAATACAATTCTTTGTGTTCCTTCAAGACTAGCTAGTGCAATGAAGATGGAAGCTTCATACACCAAGCAAAACACTTAATCAAACACAACTTAATTATCCCCGTTCTCAGACCCAAGACCTCACACACCTTCGAAGATGGTGAGAGCTAGCAGGGTATGAGAGTAGATTGAGAGGAAGAAGGAGTATCTTACGAGAAAGATTTACATCTCCTCACATAATCACTCATATTAGCATAGATTAGCTTAGTAATTAGCTTGGTAGAGGAGATGAGCATGCATTGAAGCTTGGCTCTTGGTTGGATTTGCATCCACATGCCAAGAGAGTGTTGATGTAGGCTTCTATCTCACAAGCTTGGAGTAGGTGATGAGCTCTCCATTAAAGCTTGGGAGGAGATAGAGTATTCTTCCTTCACACATGGTCCAGTGTGAGTGTGTGTGTGTCAATGCCAAGCAAAAATCAGCCCCTCTCTCTCTTGGGCGAGCCCTAGCTGTTAATTTGGTCTGGCTTTTGCCTCATTGGACCTCCCCAAGTCAAGCCAATAGGTATTAAGCAGCATAAGTGATAGCCTTTTGACATGTGTCGCCCTTTCCCCTTTTGTGAGAGCTTTAGGTAATTAAATAATTAAACTAAACTCTAATTGGACCCCTTTGTCTCCTGGCCAATAGAAATCAGGCAAGCCATGGGGCTTCTGAATGCTCATTGGACCCTTTGGGAGACTGCCCGATAGTCTTCCAGGAGACTTAATTCTCATTGGTTTCTTTCATTAAATGTTTTTAAATTAATTAAACTACATTTACTCTAGCTTAATTCTCATTGGTCCACTTCAAGGGTCTTCCAATAGGAATTGGGCACACCTTGTGGGCATCTGGCCTAGGGAGCTGACATGTGTCCCTCATTCCCTTTGTGTAAAGGGAGCCTGTGTGTGTGTGTGTGTGGCTTTCTCTCTCATCCCCTACCTTTGGGGCTCGCCCCCTCCCATGTAGGGATGTGCAAAGACTTTTAGGGCACACACAAAGCATCCAATTTTCCCTAGGGTTGACCTTTGGACACAACCTTTGAATTTTGGAACCTTATCATTTTGGAAGTCTTAATGGGCTGAACCTTAGGGTCTTTTTAGCCCATTGTTGCACATGGCTCTTTTGCAGATGGCCCGCCCTTTGGATCCCTATTTTCCCTCCTTTGGATCCCTACAGTGGCCGGTCTGCTGGCTTAACCAATATTCTAGCTTTTTCTCCCTTGGTACTTCCCCACATTAAATGATCAGTTTAATATGAGAAAATCATTTAGGAGAATTAGATATTGATGATTATGACATAGCCCCTCTACTAGCCTTTGCTTCTGGCCATCTTGTCATATAATCCACTGCACTAAGTATGTAGTGCTTCCCATTTCTAGTGCTTGGAAGAGGACCAATTACATCCACACCCCACTTCTCAAAAGGTCCATAGCTTACAATGTGTCTCAAAGGCTCAGGCATTAGCTTTCTCTTTTGATATATTTGGCACTCGTGACAGCTTCTACACCAATGCACAACATCCCTATTCATACTTGGCCACATAAGTTGAGCATTCAATACTTTCCTTCTTGTAATTTCCACTCCAAAATGGCCTCCACATCCTTCCTCATGACATGCTTTTAAGAAATCAAAAATTTCATCATGGTAGAGAACTCTTCTCATGACACCATCATCCCCCTTGTGATACATTTGCTCTCCAATCAAGACATACCTCATAGCTCTTCGTGTGATTGCATGCCTTTGTTGAGAAGCCAATCCCTTTCTTGCAAAACCCGTTTGCAACACATGTTCTTCCTCATGGAGGGATTCCCTTCCAAGATACCCTGGCTCTCTAATTATCCCCGCATACACATCCTTTGTGAACACCTGTTCTGCCAACTCATGAGCCCTTACATTCATATTTCGTGGTACATGCCATATTTGAAAGGAAGTAAAAGACTTTAACAACTTCCTCACTTTGAAAAACTAGCCCTTCATGCCTTCTTGATTTACCTTCCAGGTACCTTGAACTTGCCGCACAATCAACATAGAATCACCTTTGATTAAAAGCCTCCTTACATGTCTTTTGACACATTCTTCCAATCCCAAACAGAGGCTTGCATACTCAGCCTCATTATTACTCTTTACATCCACTTCTTGGATTCCAAACCAGCACTCAATGCCATTTTTATCCACAAATATATAACCAATAGTGCCCTTATTAATGCTCATTTTGAAAGCCCCGTCAAAGTATAAGGTACCCTCTACATCCTGAAGCTCCGCATGCATAGTTGGGCTTGGTGCTATCTTCTTTTCCAAATCTTTCTTCAACTCACTCCTTGCATGAATCTCTTTAAAAGTGAGCATATCCGCCATATTTTCTCTCACACTATCCTCCTTAGTAAAGCTCATGTCAAATTGTTGCAAGCTAAGTATCCACTTTTGCAATTTAGGACTATCCCCAGGATACCTTAGTGCATGAGGCAATAAACTACATGATGTTAACACCACAAAAGGCTTACAAATAAGATAAGATTTCATCCTTTTTGTTGCATATACCAATGCCGAAACCAATTGCTCGATCTCATGCCAAGATTTTTGTGCATCATTCTTCACTTTGCTTATGTAGTAAACCGGCCTCATATAAGATTGCTTTTTTCCTTTTTGCATCAATACTGCACCAATAGTATGCTCACCCACGCTCAAGCTTAAATAAAACATTTCATCCCAACAAGGAGGCATCATCAAAGGTAATGTAGATAGCTTTTTCTTGACGTCCTCAAAAGCTGTTTGCTCATGCTCCGTCCAAAGGAAAGGGTCTTTTTGTGTTTCTTCTTGCAAAGGGTGTACATATTCAGCAAGCATACAAAAAGACCTTGACAAGTACCTTAGCTTTTGTACAAAACTCATCAATTCCTTTGTACTTTTAGGACTCTCCATCATAAGCAAACATTCCACTTTTGCAGGATCTGGAGCTATCCCATTCTCACTTACCTCATGGCCAAGAAGTATCACTCTAGCTCTTGCAATTTTACATTTCAAAGGATTGAGTTGACCCCCATCATCATCAATCCTTTTAAACACCATATCAAGATTTTTCACATGAATAATTCTATCACTATAAACACAAAAATCATCCATAAAGACTTTTACAAAGCTTCCAAGGTAAGGCCCCAATACTTTGTCCATCCAACTTTGGAAGCTCGCATAAGAATTCATCAAGCCAAAGGGCATCACCCTATAGCAAAACACTCCCCATGGGGTCAAAAATTGGTCTTCTTTTGATCTTCATATGCAATCCCAATTTGAAAATACCCACTAAACCCATCACATACCGAATATCTCTCATGACCTACAACAGTGTCCAAAATCTCATCCTGAAAGGGAAGGGGATAGTGATGCCTCTTTGTTTCCGCATTCAATGGATTATAGTCCACACATATTCTCCATTTATTTCCCTTTTTTGGAACTATCACCACAGGGGAAACCCATTCTGCATCATCCACAAGGTAGATAAAACCAGCTTGCAAAAGCTTACTCACCTCTATCTCCAATACCTTTCGTTGAATGGTGCCCAATCTCCTTAGCTTTTGAGCAACAGGCTTTGCACCTTCTTTAAGCTTTATTTTGTGAACAACACTCTTTGTTCCCCTCATTTGAGCATAATCTTTGGCAAACAACTTGGGATACTTATCAAACAATGCGTCATATGCTTCTCTCTCACGACTAGTCAGGTCACCTGCAAGCATATCCATTAATTCAACTTTTGGTACATTCGGATCATGATCATCCCCATGGTCATTTTCTGATCTCATAGCATCCCCTTTATCACAATTTTCATCATATACATGTATCCCACAAAGATCTACATCAAGATCAAGAAGACTTTGATCATAAACCTCATCGTCAGTACATGTAGAGGATGCACTAGAAGAACTGTCACACATGTCATAAGTGGATGGCGATAAATCTTGATGCATAGCTGGTTCATAATCAATTTCCAGCACCTTACATGTTTTCATATCATATCTAATCCTCTTCTCTTTAGGCCTGTCCACAAAGAGGTCAATACATCCCCTGTACCAATCCTGCCGTGACCTCATAGCAATCAACCAAGGTCTACCCAATATAACTGGATATGCCCCAAGCTTTGCAGGCATAACATGAATGTCCATGACACCCTTTTGACCCAAAACATTAAGCTCCAAGTCATGAATAACTCCCAAGCATTTCACTCTACTACTATTTGCCATCTTCACACTGAACAAGGATTTGCCTGTGAGCTGCAATCCCAATTGCTGCATTGTTTCCTCTGTCATAACGCACACTTGGGCTCCACCATCCATGTACGCCTTATTCATCCTCCTTCCATGTATCCAAGCATCAACCACAGGCAAAACATCAGTAACTTTATGAAGCTTCACTACATGTGCATCGCGTGTCTTTACCTTCACCCTTCTAACACTAGCTAGTTTCTGCCAGTGCCTTCTCATACTTGAGCTTAAATGGAAGAGTTGCCCATATGATATGTCGGACCTCTTGTTCTTCAAGTCTTCTAAGAGATTGTATGCTGATTGACCCTTCCCAAGCTGAAAATCATCCATGCCTATCTTCCTTCTTCTTGCCCTTACCTTTGCCTACTTACTACTTTCAGCCTCTTCCATAGGTGGCTTGCCTTTATCTACATCTCTCCTTGGCTTTGTCCTTGCTCTTTACTCTTTGAAAAGTCCTTCACTCCCTGATTTTTGTTCCCTTGTTCTCTTATTTGCAAAGACATCAACCTCATCATCTTCATCTCCCTCCTCAACTGCCTCCAAAATTCCTACGTTAAATTGTGGAGGTGCTTGAGCTTGATTTTGTCCTTGTTGTTGTGAAAGTCCTTGACCTTGGAGAGGTTGCACATTTCCATTTACATTGCCTTCATTACCTATTTGTCTTTGTATGATAGGATATATACCTCCTGGATCTCTCCTTGGTTGATTGCAATTGGACGATATATGCCCTCTCTCCCCACAATTGTAACACATCACATTATCACCTCTATTCCTTTGAGGCCGTTCTCCTTGAGGTCTCCTTACTTGGTGTTGGATATCTTGCATAGCAAGGTTGAGGTTCCCTATTTTCTCTGTCAATCTTTGAATGTCTTGGTGAAAGGATTCCTGTCCTCTATTGTCCACTCTTGGAGCTTCTACATGGATTTCCATTTCAACATGCATATCCAAGGGCAAAGGCTCGACCACATTATTTGTTGATACATAACCATCCCTTTGATTTACATTTGCTTCTCTTTCCCTATTTGCCATTTCATGCCTTCTCACCTTCTTTCTCCATTGATCTCTAGCAACCTTTACTGCCTCATTGTAGGTCCCTGGGTCCTTGAGCTCCACCTTACCTCTAATTCTTTGATGTAAGACAACCACAAACCTATCTTTCTTCAAAAAATCAGGGGGCATTTGATTCTCTTCAAGTCCCTTTATGATCTTTCTCCAACAAGCTTCAAACCTGTTTATGTGGACATTGATGTCTTCATGTTCTTCTTGTTGCAACTTGCTTAGCTCTCTCCACAAATACTCAGGATCGTCCTCCTTCTCAAGGCATGAGAAAGAACATTCCAATCTCCCTTTACACCACCTTGAAGCCTATCTTCATACCATTCACGTGCTTCATCTTCAATTAGCAAACTCACCAAACGTATCTTGAATACACCATCGTCCCTACTGCTCTTCAATGCAATCAATTTGATCCTTCGGATGAACTTGTCCACATCTTCTCCTTTTCCACCCTTGAAGACTTCATACCCATCTCCCGCCATAGGCCTTGAGTTGATCTTCAAATGGATGCCAATCTGTAGATCAAAACCCTGTTGGAAGGATTCTCTTCTCCTCGGTGGGGGCACCAATTTATGTGAAGGATTGGGGGGCTGGCCTCTACAACACCTCAAACCAACACCAAAAAAATAGGATAAAGAGTATAGCTCTCTTGAGATAATATAGGTTGATCTTCTCTCACTAATTTTCTCAATTTCACACACACTCAACCTCGACTAGCCTTGACTAGCTCCGACTAGCTTCCCTCTACACCGCTACAACTCCCACTACACTCCATTGCACTCAAAGGCACCAAGGAAGCAATAAAATCAAGGAAAAAAGTGAGAAAAAAACCATGGAAATCTCTGCACTTTTGACCATAACTCAAAGAGCTTTACTTCTTTTCAAACTCCCTTCCATGTGCTAGTAGGGCTTCCATAGGCGCTCCCATATACACATAGCTTGACCAAAACCCACTCAAATCAAGATTAATTTGAAAATCCACAAATTTCAGAAAAAAAAATCAAAAAAGGTGATGGAAAACTTGGGGGAAACCTTGACCTTTGATATATGTACAAGCAAGGCATTGCAGCGCATAGTTTACCCTCGACTAGCTGCACCACAAGGAGCTGCACACACCATAGCCACCATACCTCAAAACAAGATGAAGAGAGGTCAATATGCAGAGCTAAGCACCCACTTTCATTAGCACATTGAGGAGAGACACACTCTCAACTCACCACATTGGGCCCTCGACTAGCAAGACAGGCTGCTCTACTCCCAAACGCCTCTATCTCTCGCGACAATCAGGGCTTCTTGCTGCTAGATCTTCCTCTGTCAAATCCCCCACTCACTCACGACCTCAAGTTGATAAAAACTCAGTTTGTTTTTTATTTTTCAAGTACTAAGTGACTCTTTCAAGTCTCAACACGTCTATGTACAAAAACAACAAAAGTATGCACCCCACACAACTGGCCCGCATGCGTAGAGACAGCTGGCTCACACCGCCTTTTTACACTTTGTACAAGCATGCTTTATTTACATATAAGGGACCCAAAGGAATTAAAAAACCTTTCCAAAGTCTTTGGGGTGGCTTGTATCATTCCGTCAAAACACGTCACAACGTGCCAAATCTGCTTCTTCCACAATGGGAAATTGGTTCCATCCAGCTTCTTGATATTGTAAAGAGCAGTGTCGTGTGATCCAGCCATAGCTACGCTTCACAGTAGTTTACTTTCCTGGGAAAAATTCGGCAGAGTTTCCCCTGTAAAATGACCTGTGAACCAATATCAACCTATCAAATGAACCAAGAAAGCTTCAAATTCTGCATAAATTTTGGTAAAGTCTCCTTTGTAAAATGGCTATGGTGTAGTCAAAAACAGCTAAAAAAACCAATGTCTCTATAACACTGTAAGCTGTGGGTAAACCTGTCCTACACCTGTACTGTCTCTCACTGTCCTGTCACTGTCCTGTAAGCATATACTGCGACAATGCCTCAATGGAAGTAAAGCAAAGATGCAATCCCAACTGTCTAACTCACAGTCAATACATCCTAGCTGCCTATCTAAGGGTGCTCGAGGGATCGCTCCAAGATCTGTATCACCGAAAGGATCTCAACATTCGAGAATCCCTCAGCTCAATAAAACCTCACTCGACCCTCAACAAAGGCTGTAGTAAATCTGACAATACATAGACTTCCCACAAAGTCATACATCCACAAATCTCCCACTATATGTTGTAACCTCTGCGGCGGTTGTTTGCTGCATGACTCAGAGCCAACAAACCCTCAATAGACATACATCATCTCTAACAATACATCCCATGTGGAAGTACCTGCAATGTCAAGATGAAATCTGGAATATCAAGCAGCAAACACAAGCTACCTGATGAACTAGTGGATGTCACCTATAGTCTGTGTGTCGATGCGCCCGTGTCGTATGTGACACGTCTCCAAGAACTGTGAGCCGTCCTTTTTTGTGTAGACAACCACAAATCAGCACTCTGGAAGTGTAGATATCCTCAACACTTGCAGTCGTAGGCCGAAATCCCAAATTTACAGAGTCGGATCTGCACCCGCCGAGACCACGTAGTAGAAAATGGCATGAGCAGAACTTTGTCGAAGCTGAACAGTGGCCGAGATGACCTCAGAATGAAATTCTGAGAACACCGTGTCGTTCGAGCTCTCCCACAGAATTTGGGGCCGTGTCTTCGCCTGTCGAATCTCACTCCAATCTGAGCACGTGACTCTGGCTACCTGTAAATGCTGCCCCGAGCCTCGATCTGAGCTCTAATACCTTGAAGGAGTACGAGCGAAAGTGCGACGCGAGAGAGAGTGCGAGAAGAAGAGCACGTCGATATGGTGAACTCGCTCTATTGTAATGTGTAGAGCATAGTGAGTTCTCATTAGGTTTTTACAAAAGAATATGTGTACATACCTGGCGGCCCACCCACTTACCTGGGCGACCACATTCCGGTTTATACCCCAACACCATGGCCATGAAACGTTCACATTCCTTGATTATCTGGGTGCCCAATTGTCTATTAGGGTCACCCTAAGGGATTGCCCTCATGCAAAGGTGAGCTTGCAAGGAAAAATGCTTGACGCGATAGTCTCAAGCAAGGTATGCAAGCAAAAATTTCTGGAAATTTAGCTTCAAATTTGGGTGCAAGAATTCTCCACCAGCTTCAAGCCAAAGTACAAAAGTTAAATTGCAGATTGATTGCAAATATCTCTCTTGGAAACCATGTATGAGATGAGAACCAAGAAACCCACTCACATCAAATGATCAGTTGAAGATCGGGGTCGACAAGGCAAGGTCTGTTGCTTTTCTTTTTTTTTTGCCTGATAGCTATGGCATGCAATGGATGTGTGTGCTACCATCTGTGTTCTTCAATATTTGTGCAATTAAAATATCTCAAGCACAAGAAAGGATTTTGTCAATTACCATAAGCACCAATTTTTCTACCAAATACACTATTAGCAAAGACCAAAGATTGGTTTGATGACCATAGTCAAGCAAGGCTTGAGTAAGAAATGATTTTAACAAGAAGCACGGATTCTCCTCATGCAACACATTGGCAAGAGCACTTTGACTAAGTAGGATCATCCGGTTCAGGATTTCTTATTTTCATGCATTTTTTTATTATTTATGGATGATTTCATACTTCAAGAAATTTTTGAGAGGTTAGCTTTTTGGTGAAAAAGCAAGGTCAACAGGCAATGCTTCAGTATCTCAAGGAGATAACTCTTGACCCAAAAAGGTCATGGATACTTGGTAGACCTTATTACGGCAAGGCATGTTGCTAGACTTTCTAGCTGGTACAAGGATAGTTGGCATGGTCGGCTCTTTTCAGTTCAAGAAATTGGCACACATCTCAAAGTTTGGAGTAAGTTTTTTTTCTAGGTCCTCTTACCATTGTACTAGTTCCTTTTTATGTTTTATTTTCCCTTCTGTTTTGTAGACCTATTATCTTGAGTTTGTGAAGAAAAATAAGTAATGTATTTTTCCTCCATCTGTGTGTGTGTGTGTGTGTGTGTGTGCTTGTAAGAGCTAAATCTCTCTCCTTGTCTATCTCTTGATGCCATGGTATGAAAGAGTGGTTATGTCTGAGGAGCTTGGAGCAGCAAGCAGGAGCAGCCTAGGAAGCGGCTTTGATATTATCGAGAGTCGCTGTCAATGATCTTTGAGCTTTAGCCAATTCCTTGTTTTGTTCCCTTGATTTCTTTTCCTCTTGTACTACATGTATAGGTTCTTTGAAAAATTCACCCTCTGTATCTTGAGGCTGTAGAGACTCACCCCCCTCAAAGACTTCTACTTCATGCATAGATTTAACTATGTCTTCATCTCATTATCTTGTAAGAAGGTAGAATCCTGTACAATACACTCATCAATCACAACTTCTAATTTTGATTGTAGTTGTCCTCGAATAGCTGCGTAGTTTTGTAGACTTGGACTTTGTTCTTGATAGTTTGCATAATGCTCATAACTTTATTGTATAATAGCTTCTTTAAAATATTCCCAGTCATCGTTGCAGACTTTTGTAACCTCTTCAATCTTCTCCTTCAAATCTGAACTCACTAACTGCTCAAAGGATCTGATCTCACATTGTCTTCAATTTTCCTTGAAGGGTTCTACCAACTCGCCAATAGATTATGATTCCATATTTCTTATTGTGGTTCTTTGCTTGCTCTCTCCATTGCTTAACCTCATGGGTTTACCTCCCCTCATCTTGTTCATCCTGCTCTTCTTTTCTTCTGCTTCCTGGCTTCACCGAGGTCGAGAGCAAGAGAGATTACCTTCAAGTTTCTCAAGGGCTGAGAGCAAGAGAGAGAGCTCGTGTATGCCTTCGATCCCCCTTCAACTCCCTCACAATACTCTTCTCTTGCTTCAAAGTCCCGAGAGAGAGAGAGAGAGAGAAAAAAAAACGACCTTCTATTGTATCTGAGAGAGAGAGAGAGAGAGAGAGAGAGAGAGAGAGAGAGAGAGAGAGAGAGAGAGAGAGAGAGAGAGAAAGAGTTCTCAATTTTGTTTCCCTCCCTTCCGAATTGCTTCTTCCTTGAGGGCTCTAACTTTCCATCCTTTTTGCTCACCGAGGGCAATGGGAGAGAGAGAGAGAGAGAGGGAGATCCCCCTCCTTCCACTTAACGTTTTTTCTCCATCTTGCTCGTGGCATGGCCTCCAGTTCCCTTTTTCTCCTCAATTTCCCTTGCTTAAGCAACATGAGAGAGAGAGAGAGAGACATCACCGAGCTCCTCCTTCTTCACCTCCTTATTTCCTTTGTTTGTCCTCCACTACCCTTGTTACCCCTATCTTCCACTCCTTATGCCTTCCTTTTTCCTTTTTCATGCTCCTCAAGCCATCTTAAAGTAGCGTCTCTCGACATTGTCGTTGCTAGGGAGCGTAATAAAATGCCTCCTTGCTGATGTGGCAGGCTGTCTTGACTGGTGCAGAATTTGATTAAAACTGTTCTGCAATTAGGAGTGCCATGGGGCCTTGAGTGGAACTCGCTTCATGCACGAAGAGCGTTCGAGCCTCCTCAAGCCGAGCGCAAGCTTGTCTTCTCCCATTGCACTCACGCTCGCTACCTGCACAACGCCATGGCTCCCCTATCGTTTTTTTTCACACATATTGTGTGAGTTTATTTAAGTGGGTGGTCCCACCCTTGGGCATTGGGTGGCCAAGCAAATTTTACATGCGCATCAACCAAAGCATTGCCAGGCACAACATCTTTCTCGAGCAGCCCCTGTCGAGCTAGGCATATCCCACAGTCAATACGCTCCATGAGACGACATTTCAAACAAAGAGCTCATCAATAACTTTTTGTGCTTTAGTAAATAATCACCTCATTTGACATGCATATCGGACAAAGCATTGCTCTACGTGGCATGTACACTTCTTTCTCCAACAGTCCTTGGATAACAATATCTTCATGAATTTGTTTGCCCATATCAAGATATTGAATAGTGCCGTGCTGCAGGAGACAAAATTAAAAAAGATATTAAATGGCTAAAGAGTGTCAGAGTTTTATTCTTGCTAGCCAGGAACTACATGAGATGACATCATGGACATGAGACTCCTCAAGCAATTACTACTTCCGCATTCCAAAATTCCCATATGGCACTCCAACTAAGGGGGCTAGGCTAGTACAAAATCGCCCCCCGGTGAATCTTTAATGGCCAATATCTTGGCAATTGGAACTCAGATTGCTGATATGGAAAGATCGATGCACTTTAAAAAATGAGCACTTCAGGCCCATGCATTCATTTCATTTCTATCCCCTCAACTGTAGTTGCCTAGTCCGGTACAGTTCTGCATCAACTCAGACTTAAAACTGCCATAACTTCTTCATCGTAGCTCCAATCAACAAGCTATAAAGACAAGTCAGTAGAGCACTTCAAGCACTTTAGTTCTAGATCATAAACTTTCATCTGTGCTCACTTTAATCATACTTCTTTTTAGGATCATAAAGACATCTGTTGGCCCTTTAAAGCCGCATTTGGCATACATTAATCATTAAACTTGGCATGTTAACAAGCCTTGGTTCACTGCTCAATAAATGTGTAGGCTTCAAAGGAACTTAGATTGCATTTCTTTGCTCTTTTTTCCATCATGTAAGCGGAGCGTCATGACATCCACCCCTCTGAACTTGCACAGCATCCGATCTATGCCAATTGCACTTCAATCTACATCTGCTATAGGTACCTTAAGCTCGTTGCCATCATCAGACTCATGTAACTGGTAAACACATGAAAAATAAAATAAGGCTTATACCCTATCATCAATGTTCTAGCTTAATCATCAGGTAGCTTCCCAACAAAAGTATTGGAGTCTTATCTACCGTATCTCCAAAGCATTCGATTATGGAAACGTGTTTAGTGAACCCTGTTAGACTCAATTGCTCTAGTTAAAGATGCACATGGCTTGACCATTAAGCTCGCTTTAAGGAACCCTGTCAAGCTCATGTATTCCTTGCTCTCTCTGGCTGTCAAGTCCTTTACTTCAAGTTCTGGTGGCAAAACTAGCTTATAAGATGTGAAGATACTTCATCAATTGTCCAAAGAAGTCAACAAGAAGCTAACTATAAAATCTTGTTGAATGCATACCCAAAATTTCTTCAGACTTAGCATAATCTAGAAAACAAAACCTTGTACCATGCAACCTGCTACAACTAATAACTGGTACTCTTCAAATCTGCTACTTGCAGTTTAGTAGCCTCGTGAGATCAAATGGGAAACCAATTGTTTTCCTCATTTTAAGAATTTCTTTAAAAAAATTGCACCATCCTCCTGGATCATAGGGAAATACAAGAATTTCCAATCAGTAGAGTACAAACATAAATTAACCCAAAAATCTTCACGAAAACCGCCTGGATCATATGGCATATAAGTCAATTGCCCCAGACCATGCATATATATGTCATCTCTTGGATCAAAAGCTAGCTCAAAATCCCCTACATCATAGGGTAACATTTGATCCCATATAGCATCAGGTATCACTAGATACTACCATATCCCATGTGCAGCTGGCTGATCCAATTGTCAATCTCATCACTCACAGGTGAAATCATTGATAGTGCACCTTCACTCTCAATAGTATTGGAGTCCCAATCATGCATATCTGAATACATCAAGTCTCTAGCAAAAATCTCTTCATTAGGCTCGCAAGATGCATAAAAAAACAATTCTCTATCCTGTAGAGGCTCAAAATCAAGGTGAGCATCATCCAGCAACTGCAAAAGGTCTTCATTAGCTGCATCTAGAAAACTTGCTCATGAATGAGTCTAGATTGATTGGTATCCTTAGCATCTATATTTGAGAACCCTTCCAAAGCTTCGTACAATAAGCACATAAGATCTAGGTCCATTGCTTCTGAAGGTTCCTCCACCTTCCACATCTCAGGCTACTGTAAACTAAGATTTTTATGTATGACATGCATTCTAAACACATCTGTTGGAAAATGCTCTTCAAGTCTTTCACCCTTATCCAAATATCTTTGCACTTTTGTAGTACAAATTCCAACATGCACTATCCTGTTTGTATCATCGACACAATGAAACCAATCATATTCAACACCAAGAGATTGCACTTCACTATGCATCCCCCCAAAATCAACATCATAAAGTTCATGATCATTCTTCCATAGTGTGAGCCCTGTGTCACAAAATCTTGATAAAGAAGAAGTTTGCTCCCCCTCTTAATTATCACCAAATTCAGGATCATTTTGCCACATTGGTAGCTCTAGTTCACAAAAACAAGTCAAAGAAGGATTATTCACCCCATGTAGATCAACATCATCACATTCAAGATCAGTTTTACACTTTGGTAGCTTGGCGTCACAACAACTTTTCAATAAAGGAGTTCGCACCCCCTTTGAATCAACATTTTGCAGATCTTCAAACAAATACTCTTGCTTAACCAAGTCCTCAAAATCTAGTATATCCAAATTTGGCAAATCTGGTATACCTAGATCCATGGTCCTGCTGCTCTCAATTGTAGCCTAGCTTTGACCTATAACATATGGAGTGTTACCATGCACCGAGCGATTTTTTTCGAGCAAGGACAAACCCAAGCAAGTATTTGGACACGATATATAAATTTTATCGTCAATAGATTATTTATCATTTGTTATATATTCATGCACCACAACGAAAAGGGTTATCGAGATGAATAGACTACCTCCTAAATTCCAAAACATCAAAGTTTACTTTTAAGAAAATAAACACAATATTTGAAAATAGTATCTTCTCTCTTAGGCTCGCTTGGGCTTCACATGTTTGAGCATAAAGTAAGATTGATAGAATAATAAGAGCTCTAGCCCTGTACTTAATGTTCAAGTCATTGTAAGTTTCTTTTTGTAAGGTCATATGTAGTGCTCCTTTGTCTAGTACTTTGGTTCTTGATTGTCATTTTTTATACTTGAGAGCATGTGCATCCTTCCTCATCTTAGGCGCATCAATTTGATAGCAATTTATTGCACCTCATTAGTTCATTTATACAACAATCATCTTTTCCATGTCGTCTTGTCCTATCTATACTCTACAAGGCTGTGATCTTCATACAAAGACACCCTTCTTACACCACACATCATTGACAAACACCATAACTAATTATGAAAGGCTTCTTTTGTTACAATAAAATCATGTTTTTCCTCAATCGACCAATATAGGAATTTTTTAATCAATTTACAAAAACAACAACAAAAATTTATAGAGGTATATGCCTAGAATTTTCTAGAAAGGCATCATCCTAGGTGTTTGGGAAAAATGTGTCTCAGCTTAATATCATGTCCTTTTTTATTTCAAAAATGCACGTTGACTCTCCTTCTCCCTCTTATTTTTAGAAAATGCCAGGCACCCCACATGGTGCATGAAATAACTCTCTCTCTCTCTCTCTCTCTCTCTCTCTCTCTCTCTATAAAGAAAAAACTAATCCGTTACTCTAATTCAAGACAAACATCACAAAATAAGACGTCTCATGTCTTGCTGGGTATTCAGTATTAACAAACCAGATACCAATCTTTGCTTACACAGAAGGCAAAAAGTAGTTCAACCTTGATAAAAGGTGGTCCTCCAGACAAGAAATTACCCATAGCATACACACACGCTATGTTACAGCTTCCTTTTGAATCACTGACCATGGTCAATGTTGAGGCGGCTTTGATAGAATCATGAGACATGATGATTACATGCATTACTTATTTGTCAAACCATTTTTTTCTTTTGCCAGCAGTCACTTTAGAAGTCAGCAACAACAGCTTGTGAATTCCAAAGGGCCACATACTGAAACCTCACCATCAATCCTTTGCTCACATAAAGACACCTCACACAGTACCCAATCAGCACATTTATGACGAGGGCTTGTATACCTCACAAATATCGGATCAACGCAATTATGACAAGGTCTAGTATCACAATCAGAAGAACCATCAAGATGAGGGACATCACTGAACACCCACTGCTTATCTTCTGCCCCAGTACGCCTAGCCTCCTCTGCATAGCGTTCAGTTGTGTATTTGTTCTGTCTGTGTCGTCATCTAAATTATCGAAAAGCTTGTCACTATCTCTTCATGATTCAAAAGGTCATCATCTTGCTCCCGCATGATCTGTCAGACTGTCATTGAAGCCGAGCAATTCCATACTTATCTAAGCCTGTTGTTCTATTGTTCTCTTTAGGTTCCCCTCTCCCATCCTGACCTAATAGATTAATCTTGTTAGAAGCTTGGGAGGAATTTAGGCTGTTTGACATCTGCTTCATCCTAGAATGAAGACTCAGAAATCTATCTTGTTGTTTGCTTAAGTCCTTTTCATTCAAAGATTTGGTGAGGGAAGGATTGCTCAAGAGGGACTGAAGGCTGTCAAGGTGGGTACCAAGCATGGTGATATTCTCTCTGTAGTCAAGACACAACAAGCAATCTTATATGATCACAGTGCCATTGAGCACATGGACAACTTTAAGGGATCCATAAGTGAGGAAATTTTGGATTCACAGACAACCACAACACAAAGTTTCAAAAGAACAAACATGCAATATCACTAAGAGATGACTGAGTGAGCATAGGAGGTCAAAGAGAGAGCAATGTATTACTAGCTTGTGGCAAAAACGAGGCGGGAATTGTTAGCACCATGGGGCCCACTGCTAACGGGGGCTACGGAGTTGCGTTCTGCAATGCAGGCTACTATATCCTCTGCAATCCAGACTGCATCTTCAGACTCTTAGATCCATGAATCATTTTGTGCCATCATATATGACCCCACAATGATGTGCAAAGGAAGAGCGGTCCCATGTTCATGCGGGAACGAAGGGCAGGGGCACCTTCAAAATGCGTTCACAGTCCCTCACATCAGGCCAAGCAAAAAAAACAATATGCTCTCTCTCTCTCTCTCTCTCTCTCCTTCCTCTGCAGCCCGCCACCTCTAGCGGCCTCCTTCAGGCGTCCCTTTTCACCTTTCCATGGGAGGCTCGGCCCTCTTAGTTCTGCAGAACCGCCCCGTTTAGGCAACCTCTCTAGGCAGCTCCTGCTCGGCCAACTCTGGCTCCGCGACTCGGTCCTGCTCAGGATAATTAAATGAAGAGAGAGAGAGAGTTTTACAGTAGAGAGGATCTGCGAGAATATGGGGGTTTGGTCTCTCAGTTTTACAAAAAAAACTCTCTGAAAGACCACGCGCCGGCGTGCGCTCTTATAGAGAGTTTTTTTTTTAAAACTGAGAGAGAGAGAGAGAGAGAGAGAGAGAGAGAGAGAGAGAGAGAGAGAGAGAGAGAGAGAGAGAGAGAGAGAGAGAGAGAGAGAGAGAGAGATTCATTGTGTTTGTGGGCACCCAACAGAATAGAGAGCAGCAGCTGAAATTTATCACCGCGAGCTTGTGGCCATGGAAGGTGCCCTGTAGCACATGCGGTATGCCTTGCAACACCCGCCATCACAACGTCTCCATTCTTTCCCTCCAGGTCTTCAAGCCCAAACTCCACATGCATCCTGGCCACTTCGTTGTATCAACCAGTGAGAAGGAGCGACTGCTGCCCCAGCTAGTGATCAGAAAGAGACACAGGAGCGCCATGTAATTAGGTGTGTTGCAACATGGTGTGCCCAGCTGAAAACATGGTGTGCCCATCCGTTCAAGCACATCCTGTTGCACGTAATGCGAACATGGCAAGCCTCTGCCTGCTCCTGACCATCCCATGCCGCAACTGCAGATGGGACTTCCGGCATCCCTACAACCAACTGATCAAATCGGTTGCAGTTGAAGTTAACACCGCCATCATGGAAGCATTTATTGCTCCATTAGAAGCCTTTGCTCAGCAATCGACCATGCCGTCTTCCGTGCCGCCTTAGAAGACGATGATGATGTGGCGACAACCCTATAGACGGAAGCCACCAACTGACGTGAACTTCAGTTCCCATCGTCACTGTTGAAACCATGCAGCGAACGCCGTTGCCACCCCTGCTGCATGGATGATGGAAAAAATTTATTTGGTTGAATCTCTATGTAAGTTAGCTCAAAAAAATGTTTATGGTAGGACCAAATTTTGGGGCACCTGATAGACAAATGTGTGACTTTCAAAAGACGAAGTCGCTTATTCGTGTAGTGCCTCATTTCAAGCAGAACTAGAAGATGTCATGGTGGAATGCGTTTTTTTGTTGCGCAAAAAAATTTAGTTAGTAGATGATGTATTTGGCCCGGAGTCCACACGCTTTGTCTACATTTTTCTTTGTCCTTTTGTGCATGACAGCATTGTTGGCCAAAACTCAGTAGCTCTGACAATTTCAATTGGCACCTTCTCCATAATCCATCTTTCAATGAGTCTTCTAAGTCACCTCACCTTCCCCGGGGAGAAGATTCTGAGAAGTAAGTTCCCTATGTAGCTTTCAAGTAATGCTTTGAAACATATTCCATGAATAACCACTCAAAACCATTCCTAAAGGATTCAAATATTTAACTAGAAGTATGCAAAGAAACAATGATACTTCTCACATTCCTCTAGACAACGTTCTTATTGTAATGCGATCGGGTGAAGTCACGAAGGCCTTTTTTGAAAGTGTGGTCGGGATGTTGCTTGCTTTGAATTCTTGCAAATTTGCTCATGCGTGCTCATTCAAGTGATCCTCTTATTGCAGATTGCCTTGCAAAGCTTCCATAGCCATTTCACTCGACTTGCTATAGTTCCACAGCTTTCTCTCTCCAATATGAGAGAGAGAGAGAGTTTCAACCTGAGGGCTACCTCTTCGTGTATGTGTGCGCAAGTGTTTGTGCCCAATGCTTTCATCATGAGACGCACAGGTACGAATGACCATCAGCTTCAGGTTGGCATTGACAACCCCTTCATTATCCTCTCCATTTGCGATGCACATGCACGGCTCCATAGTGCAACTTTGCGGCCGCTTGGACATGACGACATTGAGCACTACAAGAGAGAGAGAGAGAGAGAGAGAGAGAGAGAGAGAGAGAGAGAGAGAGAGAGAGAGAGAGAGAGAGAGCCGCCGGAGGCGGCCGACCATATTAGTTTACTCTAATGGGAGAGCAGGTGAAGATAAAGGCTACTGAACTTGCTAGTGGTGAACAAATCCTCTTTTTCAATCATGGCCAATGTCAATTCTAGAAGGTTCGCATTGCTATTGAAAGCACACAAGGCATTGGAATGAAGGACACACTAGTAATAGTCCGATGGTCCCTCTAAAGTAGTTGGTATACTACATGCAATGCCTTCACAAGGTACACATGGCAATCAAGAAAGCAAAGGATATCATTCAAGTTCAAGAGCTACTTACACATCATGATGGACATGTGGCATTTGAGTTACCATCTTTTGATCTTTTTGTGCACGAACTTATGACAATTGCAACATGTGAATTTACCATGGAGAATAAGTTTGCACAAATAGAGTTTTGGAATGTGCTCAGCAAGATGGTACAGAAGCAAGATATGACTGTGTATCAATGTGTGTGTGAACACATTAAAGGAAGAGTATGGCTCTTTTGTTTGACACTATTTGAGATGCAACATGGCTACTTTGCTACACTATACTCAATAGAGTAACTATTGAGATCTTGATCTAATCGTTTTCATTGCTTATGCTCGCTTGGTTTCTTGTCCGCTCGGAAATACTCGCTCGAGGATTGGGATTCCTCTAACATATGTATCATCAATCAACTCTATGGTAGAGTTTGTACCAGTATCATCAATCAACTCTATGGTAGAATCTGTACCAGAAAAATTCTACTCTAATTATGAGCCAGTAGAAAAAGTATTAGTTGTAACCGAACCTTCATGCATGTCTACTTGAATATGGTTGCATTCATTCACCTGCACAATTTCTTGTTGAGCTTTAGCAAATTCGTTGTTTTGATCACGTGATTTATTTTCCTCCTGTCCTACATGTATAGATTCTTTGGAAAATTCACCCTGTGTAGCTTGAGGCTGTGGAGCCTCACCCTCAAAGACTTCTACTTTATGCAAGACATCTTCAAAACCCAAATTTTTATACACAGATTTAACTATGCCTTCATCATTAGCTTGTGAGAAGGTAGAATCCTATACAATACACTCATCAATCACGCCTTCTAATTTCAATCGTACTTGTCCTTGAACATCTGCGTAGTTTGGTAGACTTGGACTTTCTTCTTGATAGCTTGAATAATGCTCAAAACTTACTTGTATGATAGCTTCTTTGAAATATTCCCACTCCTTTTGCAAGATTTTGTAACCTCTTGAATCTGCTCCTTCGAATCTAAACTCACTAATTGCTCAAAGGATTTGATCATTAACTCTTTTGGTATCCCTCTTACCTGGTTTTCAACTCATATAGGTAGCCCTGTAGATCATAACCATCAAAGACTTTCCTCTCGTTGTATACTGCATCAAAAGCTTCATCCATTTGATTCTTCTTCTTCATGACCTCCATTTCAAGAAGAGATCCATGATCCAATTGAAGCATCTACAAAAAATTTCGAACCTTTGACTTATCATCAAAACCATTTTTACTTAACTCTACAACCAGCTTCATCATTTACGCTAAATTTTCCATCTGCACCTACCACCCTGGCTCGTTTCATGTCGGGTTCACCAAAGATGTCGAGGGATATGTGTTCAAAACGTGAGTTAGAAAGGTGCTGGGCCTCTAGTTGTGAGAGGTGTGAGAGATAATAAGAACAAAAGGTGCAAAAGGCTATGGCAAACACCGTAATCATCAATTAACTGAGTAAATATTTAGGTACGACTTAATCAATAGCCAAGGTGCGCTATTAGCAGCACCGTCACTCCGATCAGCTCAAAATTAGGAGTTTAAGCTCCCTCCTTAATGACATCGTAACTTAACAGGATGATTAATCAACCTTTGGACTGATGATGGTGATGGAAGTTTTTGCTTGTCACTTTATCTGCTTCATTTGTTGTCAACAACTCTCAAAAGTTCTACAAGATTTCTACAAAAATTCTTCTTTTGGCTGCCTTCAGTTGCCGTCCAAAAATCTGTAAAGCCTGATCTCAGATTGTCTTCAATTTTCCTTGAAGGGTTTTGCCAACTTGCCAATAGCAGCTTATGATTTCATAGTTCTTGTTATGGTTCTTTGCTTGCTCTCTCTTTTTCTTAACCTCATGGGTTTACCTCCCCTCATCTTGTTCATCCTTCTCTTCTTTTCTTTTTCTTCCTTGCTTCACCAAGGTCAAGAGTGAGAGAGATTTCCTAAAAGTTTCTCAAGGGCCAAGAGAGAGCTCTTGTATGCCTTCCATCCCCCTTCTACTCCCTCACAATTCTCTTCTCTTGCTTCAAAGTCTCGAGAGAGAGAGATAGAATAAAAACGGCCTCCTATTGTCTCTGAGAGCGAGAGAGAGAGAGAAAGAGTTCTCAATTTTCCTTCCCTCCCTTCCGAACTCCTTCTTCCTCAAGGGCTCTAACTTTCCCTCCCTTTTGCTCATTGAGGACAATGAGACACAGAGAGCGAGAGATCCCCTTCCTTCAAGTTCACGTTTTTTCTCCGTCTGGCTCATGCCACGGACTCCCGTTCCCTTTTTCTCCTCAATCTCCCTTGCTTAAACAATGTGTGTGTGTGTGTGTGTGTGTGTGTGTGAGAGAGAGAGAGAGAGAGAGTGAGAGAGAGAGAGAGAGAGAGAGAGAGAGAGAGAGAGAGAGAGAGAGAGAGAGAGAGAGAGCGAGCTCCTTCTTCTTCACCTGCTTGTTTCCTTCGTTTGTCCTCTACTAGCCTCGTTACCCCTATCTTCCACTCATTATGCCTTCCTCGTTCCTTTTTCATGCTCCTCAAGCCATCTTAAAATAACTCCCCTCCCTTAGCAACAAGGGCCCTGTCTCGTTGCTAGGGAGCATAAAAATGCCTGCTTGCTAACATGGTAGGCCGTCTTGACCGACATAGATTCTACTGAAAACAGTGCCGATTAGGAGCGCCATCATGGGGCGTTGAGTGGAACTTGCTTCATGCACAAACGTGTCCGAGCCTCCTTAAGCCCATTGCCAGCTTGTCTTCTCCCCTTGTGGTCATGTTCGCTGCCTGCACAATTCCATGGATGCCCTATCTTTTTCTTTTCACACATATTGTGTGAGTTTATTTAAGTGGGCGGCCTAGCCCACCCTTGGGCATTGGGCGGCCAAGAAAATTTATAAGCGCACCACATTTAACATGCGCATCGACCAAAGTATTGCAAAGCACAACATCTTCCTTCAGTAGCCCCTGTCCAACTAGGCATATCTCACAATCAATACGCTCCATGAGACAACATTTCGGACAAAGATCTCATCAAGAACTTTCTGTGCTTTAGTAAATAATCACCTCATTTGACATGCATATCGGCCAAAGCATTGCTCCGCGTGGCATGCACACTTCTTTCTCCACCAGTCCTTTGGCTAACAATATCTTCATCAATTTTTTGTCCTATATCAACATCTTGAATAATGTCGTAATGCGAGAGACGACCTGAAAAACAAAATCCACTCAAGCACTTATTGTGCTCTGTGAAGTGCATATTTTTCGGCTAAAGAGTGTTAGAGTTTTATTCTTGCTAGAGCCAGGCTCTACATGAGGTGGCATCCTTGACATGAGACTCCTCAAGCAATTACTGCTTCCGCATTCCAAAACTCCCTGGTTGAAACCCAAAATTCCCAGATGGCACACCGATCGAGCGGATCAGACAGGTACAAAACCGGCCCTTGGTGAATCTTTAACGACCAATATCTTGGCATTTGGAACTTTGATTGTTGATCTGAAAAGAGTGATGTGCTCAACAAAGTGAGCACTTCAGGCCCATGCCTTCATTTCATTTCTATCCCCTTAGTTGGAGTTGTCGAGTCTCGCATGCATCAACTCAAACTTAAAATTGTCATAACTTTTCATTGTAGCTCCAATCGACAAGCAGTAAAGACAAGCCAATAGAGCACTTCAAGCACTACAATTCTAAATCATAAACTCCCATCTTTGCTCACTTTAAGAATGCTCCTATTTAGCATCATCAAGGCATCAATTGGCCCTTTAACACTAGAATGGTAACAGGACACTTTTATGTCCTTGGACACTTTTGTGTCCTATTAAGTGACCATTTTGCTTGAATTATTTGAAGAGTATGAAAATGAATATCTAGGTGCTATATATCCACAAAGTTGACTTATGAGCTGAAAAAAACTTAGCATTTTTTTTTTGAGTATCAATCTCACCATTAACCTTACTCTTGCACAACATTTTTGAACCTAAACTGTGTGAAAAAACGGGTCCTGTTTTTGGCTTTTTTTCAATTTTTGGCAACTATACCACTCTAAACTTCCTGTTTGTGAGGTTTAGATGGCTAAAGGTTAGGCTTCATAGTTCTCAACATGTTTTGATGCTTGTAGGGAGAGCTAAGTGCTAAAATTGAAAGTTATGACCAATTTACAAGAATTGCAAAATCCTGTTTTTTGGCCAAAATTAGCACTTTTATGATTTTTTTGATGGCTTTCTTGATATCAAAATTCAATTTTGATTGTGTAAGTGTAATGTATAACATAAAATTAATCTTCCTTGAGTTTTGGGGGACCTAATATGCTATATAGCATAGTATATGATGATGGTTGAGTTTTTTGATTGCTGAAGAATACGATACATTTTAGAGTAGCAAGTATAACTTTCTCAATATTGCTAGTTTCTTAGGCCAATTGTGTGTATTTTGTAGGTAGTAACCATATCTAATCATAGACTACAAACTTGGCTAGTTATTGAGTAGTTTCTATGGGTTTCTAGAGGTCATAATGCTAAACCCAGTTTTTTCATGTTTGTTGTATTTGGCACTTTATCATTGCCCCCAAGGTTCCAATTGTAAGAGATCCATTATCCTTTTGACATGCTCCATGGCTCCTTTTGAATTCAGAGGCCCAAAGGGAACTAAGAAAACATGTATATGGTATCTGTATTGAGCGTGACTATAGAAACTTTGATGATAGGTCCGCAGAATGGAAAAAATGCAACTTTTTTGTACCTATTTTTTTGCCTAAAAAATCATTAGTGAGGTAAAAGAAACCATATGTTTTGGTCACCAACCCATGGAATTTAACGGGGAATTTTATCTCATGTCCTACAAAAATCTCCGCTCTTATTTATATGCAATCAACCGTAAGAAATCGTTGTTTTGGGCAAAATGCACTGGTCCATCAACTTTGGAGACTTGTAGTGACCAAGGGATGAGAAAAATTACAAGTTTCTCATTTTTTCCATATGTAGTAGTTATTGAACTATAAGCTCATGAAAGGATTTTACAAAATGAGTGGATCTAATATTGTTTTGGAAATTTTTCCCAAAACTGTGAAAGGACACTTTTATGTCTTGTTAGGTTACCATTCTAATGTTGAAGCCGCATCTGGCATACATTAATAATTAAACTTGGCTTGTTAACAAGCCTTGATCACTGCTCAATAAATGTGTAGGCTTCAAAGAAGCTTAGCTTGCATTTCTTTGCTCTTTTTTCCATCATGGAAGGGGAGCGGCACGATAGCGTGCAGAAACACTATGGTTTGAGATTCAACATATTTACATATAGGTGGTACAAAAAGCTTTGGTTTGGCTATAATGTACACAGACTCTATTGAGCACAGTGAAACATGTGTATGTACGCAAATTGTGGTTACACATGATAACCGCCTATTTTTAGTAGATTGTTCAAAGATAGTGTGAAGGGTTTGGAAACATGTTGTCCAACAATGATCGGCTTAACCAAGTTGTGAGTGAGAAGCTGGACAAAAACAACTTCCATGCTTGAAAGTTCAGAATGACCAACTTCCTTGTGGGTAAAGGTTATTGGGACTACATTGATGGAGAGCATGAGGAGCACCACTATTGTCAAAGGAAGGTGCAACTGTTGTGAAAAATAAGTCATTTAAATATTGGAACTAGGAAGCTTGGAAGGTCATGTACTGACTTTCTATTAGTGTACATGACACTATGATTGGGCATATTCAGATGCTCAATCTCCTAAGGAGGCGTGGGACACTTTATTGCCATTGGATATGACCAACACTAAGGCAAGGAAGCTTCAATTGAAGACTGAGCTACATATTGTAGAAAAGAAAAGTCTGTCCTGCATTGACTATTCACTCAAGATAAAGAACAGATGTGAGTCACTTGCATCGATTGGTGTTACAGGCGCTGCTGATGATAAAGTACAAGTGTTTCTGTAAGGTTTGGGTCCTAAATACAAACAATTCAAAATCTGCATCCATCTTTGAGAGAACATTCCATCGTTTACAGATTTTGTGTTTTTATGGATTGTGAAAGAGAAGGAGCTTGAGGAAGAGTCCAATATGTAGGGTTGAAACAATTTGGAATAGGTACTTTTCAACAATAAAGGAAGAGGAAGAGGAGGTGGTACACATTGTGGACAAGACGGAGGAAGAGGAAATCACCAAGCACAACATCCAAACAACAATCATGGTTTGTACACAGGTGGTGTTCAAAGAAACTTTCGAGATAGGGGGAGTCCAAGAGGTCATGGAAATGTGCAGCGCAATAATGCAGGTTAATACAAAAATGTAGTTTGTTGGGGCTCTAGAAGACATGATCACTTTGATTGTGACTGTCCAGGCAGGAGGCACCAAAACAATGATGCACCTACTAGAAAAAATATAGATGATTCCAAGAGGCTATTTGTGATGCACCATATGTTGAATACTATGTCTACAAATGTGGGAACATCTAGTGATAATGTCTGGTATGTGGATTTTGGTGCATCGAATCACATGGCCAGTCATGGTGAACGGTTTATGGACATGGAGACTTTACAAAGTCCTGGTTATGTAAAAATTGGGGATGATACTTCATATCCTATTATACATATAAGAAATGTGTCATTGTCTATGAGAGATGGTAAAGTGAAGTACGTGGCTGATATACTACACTTAACCAACATGACAAAGAACCTTGTTTCTTTTGGGCAAATGGTTGAGCATTAACAGGCTAGTTTGAACTACGTTGGTCTCTTTGTGAAAGAGCATAAAAAGAATGGAAGGCTGGTTGCACAAGGAGAGAAAGTGGGAAAGAAGTTTACTTTGGATGTAAATGTGCCCAAGGTGAATGCTGCCATGTTTCCATGAGGTGCAGATGTTGTTCCAGATATAGAGATTTGGCGCAAATGTATTGGTCATGTATATTTGGTTACAGGTCTACCCATGTTTCAAGTTGTTGAAATGGAGAAAAGTGTGTGAATATTTTCAAATTGGAAAGCAAGCAAAAGCATTCTTTCCTCATGATAAGCATGTAAGCCGGAATGCAATGGATTTAGTGCATACAAATGTATGGGGTCCGTCAAAGATTTCATCTAGAGGTGGATGTAGATACTATGTGAATTTCATTGATGACCATACGAGGAAGGTATGGGTCTACTTCATGAAGCAAAAAAGTGAGGTGTTTATACATTTTCATAATTCCAAAGTTATGGTTGGAAAAAAAACTAGGAAAATGTAAAGTACCTAAGGTCAGATGGAGGGGGAGAATACTTCTCCAATGAGTTCAAAGGTTTTTTGAAAAACCATAGAATTGAGAGATGATTTTTATGCAGATATACTCTGCAACAAAATGGTGTTGCTGAGCAAAAGAACATGCACATTCTAGAAGTGGCTAGAGCATTGCTGAATGAGAAGAACATGCCTCACTATATTAGGTTGAGGTTGTTGCTACAGGTGTAGATACATTATGAACATGGCCCCTACTACTACAGTACATGGTATGACACCTGAAGAAAGGTTGAGTAGTGAAAAACCACATGTATCAGATTTTAAAGTGTTTGGATGTATTGCTTATGTGCATGTGTTGGATGAGCTAAGAAGTAATCTTGATCCAAAAGCTGAAAAATGTATGTTTATTGTCTATTCCCTTGAGTAGAAAGGGTAAGGTCATGTTATAATTTTGTCACTGATAAAGTGAGGGTGAGCAAAGATGTTTTTTTAAATGAAATGCAAAGCTGGTATGATGATGTAAACGATGATTTGGGGGCTGATGTAAGAGATCATGTGGTGAGGTGGTCCGGGGCGGGAAACAAGAGAGGCGACCTCTAAACACCCTCAAGGTTCCCGTGCTGCTCAATTGGGGTTAGGGCAACCACAAGAATGAAACAACAACAACAAACCCACAACCAAACAAGTGAAGGGGCACCACCTAGTTATGGGATGGGAATTAGGATGCAAGAGAGATTTTGTCACAACCAAGAAGAGGTGCAACAAGAACACACACAAGCAATCTCATACCAAGACCAACACCAAATGGAGCAAGAGAGAGCTAGAGCAAAGGGAAGAGAGGGAGAAAGGGGACTTGCTTAATACCTTCTTTATAACTTGCAAGTGGAGATGGTTCACTACAACACTTCAAACAAGCTCAAATGATAGAACTTAAAAGACACAAGTCACCTTGCATTGCTAAAGAAATTTACACAAGTGGAAGGACAAAGATCTTGAAACCAAGTACGCCTTTGAAGCACCAAAACCTCCATCACTGATAGTGGAAGAGAATGTACAATATTCATTAGAGATAGGGTACTCATACTCTCTCACTTTGCAATGTGTAGCATCAAAGCTTCTCTCACACCAATTGTGGATCTCACAAGATGATGACTACACCTAAATCTCTTCTTGCGTACAGAGTATTGAGGTGCTTGTGAGATATTGGAGATGGTTTTACAAGAACGAGAGGGGCCCATTTATAGGATGGAGACCCCTCATTAAGATTATTAGAGATCCTAATTTACAAGCAAACAAATCAAGATTATGAATTTTTTTATAAATATAAAACATTACGGGCCTTCTTGTCTGCTTGAGTCATGGATATGGGCTCAAAATAGAGCATTCTGGATGGTAGATAAGGTGAAAGTAGAGTCTAAAGGAAGGAGAGGGAAAGAGAGAGAGCGAATGAGAGCAAACGAGAGGGAGAGAGAGAGAGAGAGAGAGAGAGAGAGAGAGAGAGAGAGAGAGAGAGATTTTACTATGCCCATGTCTTGAGATGAGGTGCCTTCTATGGTTAGGTTAATGGGTGTTTGTGTTAGTAGGCTAGTAGTTAGTGTTAGCAATCACTAGAAAACATTGATAATATATTTACAACAGGTAAAATGACTTGAAGGATGAGAAAAGAGGGGTGAATGAGAAGGGTGTACCCTTGAGATGGTGAATCCTTGAGTAATCTTGGACTCACCCTTTTGTAGATTGTCAATAGTGACCGTCGTTCTTCTTCTTCTTCTTTTCACATCGCCTCCATAGTGAATCGCCACAAAGAGAATGAGGGTTTTGTTGATTAAAAAACCCCCATTTTGTAGAAATAGGTATAGTTAGGTTACTAATTTTTTATGCATTCTTTAAAGGGTAGAATAAATTTGTAATATGGGAGTAATAGAGAGAGATATGGAGATGGTGGATGTAGGTAGAGCTTCAAAGGAAAGCTATGGTTGTGAGCGGGGAGGCTAAAGTTGAAGAGGGTGAGAGAAAACCATAGAAATTGCAGGTTTGAGTGAGAAATAGAGAGAAATGAGTGTGTGTGTGTGTGTGTGAAAGTAGGAAATGAGGTGAGAGAAGACTAGGGTGACTTGTGAGAAAAAGTGGGTAGACTAGGGTCCACCAAAAAGTCATATATCTCTGGTGGCATCTCTAAAAATGATGAAAAAATTTGAGGTGATTATTCAGCTTGTGAGATATATTGTACATTTTGGACACGTCCTCAAATTCAGAGTGGAGGGGGATGCTAAAATTCCACCAAAATGCATGTTTTTCCTCCTAGAATAGACTTCAGTGGCCCCTCTTTTGTTGAATTTGCATAATCCTCCAAGAGTGAGTCCCTCCTTGCATGAGAGGATGACCTAATAATATGCATGGAGTATGATTATTCACAAATATGATATATGGATATGATGGGAAAAAATAGGCTAGTTATAAGCAATTTGTGGAATCTAGAATAGTGTCAGCTTTATTTACAAAAGATAAATATAAAAATATAGGAAATTAAATGAAGAGGGTTCTCATTTGTTTTTATTGGTGTATATTTATTTACAAGAGGTAAAGAAAATACCAGTAGAAATATGAACTTAGTGAAAGGCAATGACGATGGTGAAAGGTAATTTTTTTGAGGTTTTTTCTTTTTGGAGTGGATTCACACCAAAAATAAGAGAAGCTTGCATGAAATTATTTTTTATAGATTACATGGTAAGAAATATCATGGTAATGGTGAGTAAATGTACATAGCATACCTAGGTAAATAACACATATCTAGGTATACATATTTAAATAAATACCAAAAATAATTATAATTATAATAAAAAATCTCTATATTTAGGCCCTATATACAATATAATACTTATACACAAAAGGGCCATAATATATTTTGGCTTTGTTTTTTGGCTCAACTAGCCCAGGTCACACACGCCTTTGTACAATGAAAGAGTGAGGATAGCCACAATGTTTGAGAGATTTTGATAGGGTGAGGTAGCTCACTATGGACATTTCAGATAGCCAAAAAACGGCTATCATTAGCCCTCCCCCAGGATGACGGTACATTCATGTACTATAAAAAATCATCTTTTCCAATGAGAGTGGGTCCAAGCTATTTTCGATGTTTTGTGCCTCAAACAAGTCTTTATTTTGTAGTTATTTTTCACCTTGTCTTGAACTACTGACACAAACCAAACTACAAGACTTACATGATGATATAGCCATTCACCTTCTTAGGATACTCTTTGCAATCTAAATCCATGAGCTGATAGTAACTTGAATTAAATGATTTTTTGACCACATAAGGACCTTGCTATCTAGTGTTGAATATGGCATCAAAGAGATTTTCAAGTCGATTTTCATACCTTAAATCAACCCACCTTCCTTGAACTTCTTATCGAGCTTCTCCTTTGCTTGTATAGCTTTCCTCTTATGGGTGAAAGCATGTTAACCTGTCGCGCTTTTTGTGCTAGTTAGCAGTTTCAAGTTAGCACATCTTCGAAAAGTTGGGCGTCCGGTAAATTTTTTACAAATAATATCAAAATTTGTCGGAGGTTGTACATTAGGATTCCTTGTTTCAAGTGCTTTCTATTGATATATCATACGTCATAGATCTTAGAGATGTAGCTCAAGTTATTGTACTAGTTAGCATATGTCAAAATTGTGCTAGTTAGCATTGTCCGGGACATGAAAAAGCATGACAAGTTAACATGCTTTCACTCTTATAGCACTCGTAAGCTACTTATCTTTTCCACTCAAGCTTGACTAAGATAAGAAGTTGATGTACCCATGTTTCTTCCTCCTCTTGTGCCCCTTTGCCATGAAGCCGCATGGTTAGAATGTTAATCTCAATAGGCTACAAGGCTACTTGACCATAGAACAAGTGAAATGGGGTAAAGTCTGTGACTTCCCTATATGTGGTTTGATACACCCACATTGCTTCATCCAAGAACTTATCCCATAGCTTTGTCTTGTTTTTCACCATCTTTCTGATGATGCCCGCAATGACACCATTAGCTTTTTCTACTAAACCATTTGATTGTGGATAGAAGGGTGTGCTATGACAATTTAAAATGTGAATCTCTTCACAAACTTTCATGAGTAGACCCTTCCTGAACCCTGAATCATTATCAAAAACAATTTCCAAAGGTGTGCCAAATCTACAATAGATGTGAGTGTAGACAAAATTGCTCACCGTTCTCTCATTTACCTTTGCCACACTTTGTGCTTCTACCCACCTAGTCATTCCACCAGAATGTAGAGTTTAGAATATTTTGTTCTAGGCAGAGGACCCATAGCATCAATGCCCCAGTTTTTGAAGGGTTCATTTTTTAGTACAACTTTCCTTGGACCATGTATCAATCTTCTATTTCCATTTACCTGGACAATTATGAAAAAAATTTACACCAATGTTGGACACCCACATGCATCCTTCTAGGAAGAGATAGGAACTTACCTTCTTCATGAGTTTTTAAGAAGTCTTGTGGAAACTCGTGCTCCAAAATGTAGCCAATACTGGGAGCCAATGACTCCAATCCGTGGTGTCCTGCTTGCTTGACAATTGAATCCACCATGATTGTTACGAGCGTTTATAGAGCTAGAAGAGAGCAAGTGGAGGCGCTCACAATGTACAAGAACTTGGGACTTGATGATAAGCGTAATCTTGATTACAATACTTAATACTTTATTAAGAGAGCTAGATACAAGACTATGATTACATGACTTAGTACAAGACAAAGCTTGATTGTAAGGACAAGACTTCAACATAAGACAAGAACTAGAAGAGGGATTTCCTCATAGGATCCTCACAACTGGTGTTTGCAAGACTAAGGGGCTTGTGGCCCAAGATCCCTATTTTTACTAGTTCTTGAAGAGGTCACTTGAGGAGGTTAGAACTTTCTAGGTTTTCTTGAGGAGGTTAGAATCTTCTAGAACCTTCTTGGTCCTTCTAGTTCTTCTAGAACCTTCTGGATCCTTCTTCAACATTCTAGATCTTTCCAAAAACTTCTAGATCCTTTCGAAATCTTCTCCAAGCTTCTAGAAACTTCTTGATCCTTCTAGTTCTTCTAGAACCTTCTAGTTCTTCTAGAACCTTCTATATCCTTCTTCAACTTTCTAGAGCTTTCCAAAAATCTATAGATTCTTCCGAAATCTTCTCCAAGCTTCTACAAAGTTCTCGAATCTCCTTGATACTTTTAGAACCTTCTAGAATCTTCTAGATCCTTCTACATTCTTCTAGAGCCTTCTAGTGATGATGTAGGCAATGACACAGGTGATGATGCACGACTGACTCTCAAGTATCCAAGACATTACCCCCCTCTTCTAGCAACGAGTTCCACGAGGAGTAGTGGTGTTCCTTGATTGGGGATTCCATGGATGTTGTTGATAGAACTCATGAATTTTGGACCAATGACAAGGCTCCAACACGAAAACATAGAAGACTGGATAAATTTTCATAAACTATGAAAACTGGAGATGATATGTGAGTGGATTCACTTGGTCAACTATCTTGAATGGTCCAAGTCTTTGATAATTCAGCTTTTGAAAAGGGAAAAATGTATGGAGATCATGGAAGAGAAGCCACACTCGATCCTTAACCTTGCATCATAGTTGTTGAATTTTGTGTTCTTATGTGTTGACCGTATATCTTTGTTGATCTCTTCTAATATTCATCGTCAATTCTTTATGAATGCTTTGGAGATGTATGGCTAGATCCGTGGTAGTTCGATTCTTCACTCGATGATTCATGTGGACATCCATTCTTGGGTGTTGATGGTAGTTGATTGTGCATCAATGATACTGTTCTATGGCTTGTTTCACCCCCTTTGTTTGTCCATCACTTTGTGGATGATTGGATAGAGAGAGATTAATCTTTACAACTTGAAGCCTGAACAAGCCTCTCCAAAAGCTTGATATCAACTATGATCCGTGGTTTGAAACAATGTCACATGGAAGCTCATGATAGCGATAAATATCCTCAAAGGAAAGCTTTTCCATTCCTTCCCCAATGAATGAAGAAGGATGATAGCCTTGGTGTAGCTTGCTAAGCTTGGTTTCAGCTACTACTTCTCCAAAGCATGTTGAGAGAAGTGTGCCAATGAGATTAATTTGAGAAGCACCATCTGAATAAATTGGTTGCATTCATATAAACAGCTCCTCTTGGAAGAAGCCTCTAAAATTTGATCCTCTCCCATCATACTTTTCAGGTAGGTTTTCCTCATTCTCCTTTCGTTGTTGTGGTGAACGAGCTGAAACCACGGTCAAATTTTGGCAGATATTGGATTCTTGGACTAGTGGTTGAGGCTCTTGCACCACTGGACTTGTAAAGCATGGTTTCTCTACTTGACCCATTGGACTAGCCAAAATCATGGGTGGATTTTGGCACATAGTGTCTTTATGGAGTTCTTGCACTGGGGGTTGAACCTCTTGGGAATGGGATGGGGGTTGAAGCTGTTGCACCATTACACTGGGAAAGTGTGATTTCTCTTCTTTCTGTTGTGTGTGTAGCTCTTGAATTTGTTGTTGCACCTTTTGCAAGGTGGATGCAATGCTTTCCAAAATAGATTGTTGCATGGGTAGGTAAGCCATGATGTCAGTGGACTTGATGATAAGCTTAATATTGTTTTCAATACTTAATACTTTATTAAGAGACCTAGATACAAGACTTGGATCACATGACTTCAGTACAAGACAAGGCTTGGTTGCAAGGACAAGACTTGAACAGAACTAGAAGAGGGATTTCCTCATAGAAGCCTCACACTGGTGTTGGGAAGACCGAGGGGCTTGTCGCCCAAGACCCCTATTTATACTAGTGCTTGAGGAGATTACTTGAGGAGGTTAGAAATTTCTAGGTTCTTCTTGAGGAGGTTAGAATTTTATAGAACCTTCTTGATCCTTCTAGTTCTTCTAGAACCTTCTGGTCCTTCTTCAACTTTCTAGAGCTTTCCAAAAACTTATAGATTCTTCCACAATATTCTCCAAGCTTCTACAAACTTCTTGATCCTTCTAGTTCTTCTAGAACCTCCTAGATCCTTTTTCAACTTTCTAGAGCTTTCCAGAAACTTCTAGATTCTTCTGGAACCTTCTCCAAGGTTCTAGAAACTTCTAGAATCTCCTTGATACTTTAGAACTTTCTAGAGTCTTCTAGATCCTTCTAGATTCTTCTAGAGACTTCTAGTGATGATGTAAGCAATGACATAGGAAATGATGTAGGCAGCGAGACTGACTCTCAAGCATCCATGACATTACCCCCTTCTCTAGAGACGAGTTTCACGAGGAGCAGCGTTGTTCCTTGTATGGGGCTTCCATGGATGCTGTTGATGGAACTCTTGGACTTTGAGAGATGCATGCTGAAGATTGTGTGTTGGTTCCAAGGTTTGTCCTCATTGACATCATAGCCTTTCCAATGTACCAAGTATTGTAACCTGCCACGCAAAACTCAAGAATCTAGGACTTTCTCAACCTCATATTTGTCATGTCCTTGAATCTCAACCAGAGGAGGTGGTTGTAGGGATCTTCCTAGGATCTTAGATGTGTGACAAGGTTCTAGGACTAAGACATGAAAGACTGGATAGATTTTCATGGATGAGGGCAATCGGAGTCGATAGGTGACTCGATTGACTTGACGGATAATTTTAAACGAACCAAGACTTCGATAATCAAGCTTTTTACAGGGACGATATGAACACAGATCATGTTGGAGGAGCCACAATTTATCGCCTTCTTTGTATTTTGGATGCTGCATGCGATGGAGATCTTCACTTTCCTTATACTTGGATTGAGCTTCTTTGATATGAATTTTAAGTTCTTTGTGAATTGCTGACAACAGTTGTGCAAGATTAACAGCAGGTGGATTATTGACCTGATGGTGGATGTGGATATCCTTTTTGGGATCTTGACCATAATTAGCAAAGAATGGAGTGTGATGGAGGGATGCATGAAACATGTTATTGTAAGAGAATTTTTCTAGCGGTAGGAGCTCGACCCAATCATCTTGGTGATAATTGATTGTACAACAAAGATATTTTTCCAATAATTTATTCACTCTCTCTGTTTTCCCATCACTTTGTGGGTGATTGGCTGAGAAGAGGTTAATTTGTACTCCGAGTAGCTTGAATAAGCTTTTCCAAAAGCTTGATAGCAACTCCGGTCCTTAATTTGAAACAATATCACCTGGAAGTCCACGATAGTGATAAATCTCCTCAAAGAAAAGCTTCTCCATTTCTTTTGAATGAATGAAGAAGGGTGATAGCTTTGACGTAGCTTGTTAAGCTTGGTTTCAACAACTACTTCTGCAAAGCGTGTTTAGAGAAGTATGCCAATGAGATTAATTTGAGAAGCACCATCTCAATAAAGCTTTGGTTGCATGCATATAAAGAGCTCTGCTTTTTGGAAGAAGACTCTAAATTTCGATCCTATCCCATCATACTTTTTAGGTAAGTTGTCCTCGGTCTCCTTCCTTTGTTGTGGTGAACTAGCTGAAACCACAAGAAGATTTTTGAACGTATTGGCTTCTTGAACTGGTGATTGAGGCTCTTGCACTATTGGACTTGGAAAGTGTGGTTTCTCTACTTGACCCCTTGGACTATACAAAATCATGGGTGGATTTTGGCATATAGTGGCTTTATGGAGTTCTTGCGCTGGGGTTTGAAGCTCTTGGGAATGGGACGGGGGTTGAAGCTCTTGCACCACTAGACTTGGCAAGTGTGATTGCTCTTTTTTTAGTTGTGCATGCAGCTCCTGCATTTGTTGTTGCACCTTTTGCAAGGCGGATGCAATGCTTTCCAAAATACATTGTTTCATGCCTAGGTAAGCCAGTCTTGCCAAACTATTATGAGTGCCTATAGAGCTAGAAGAGAGCAAGTGGAGGCGCTCACAATGTACAAGAACTTTGTACTTGATGATAAGCTTAATCTTGACTACAAGATTTAATACTTTATTAAGATATCTAGATACAAGACTTTGATTACATGACTTGAGTACAAGACAAGGCTTGATTGTAAGGACAAGACTTGAACATAAGACAAGAACTAGAAGAGGGATTTTCTCATAGGAGCCTCACAATTGGTGTTGGAAAGACTAAGGGGCTTGTAGCCCAAGACCCCTATTTATACTAGTGCTTGAGGAGGTTACTTGAGGAGGTTAGAACTTTCTAGGTTCTTCCTGAGGAGGTTAGAAACTTCTAAAACCTTCTTGATCCTTCTAGTCCTTCTAGAACCTTCTGGATCCTTCTTCAACTTTCTAGAGCTTTGCAGAACCTTTTACATCCTTTTAGAATCTTCTCCAAGCTTCTAGAAACTTCTTGATCCTTCTAGTTCTTCTAGAATCTTCTAGATCCTTCTACAACTTTCTATAGTTTTCCAAAAACTTCTAGATTCTTCCAAAATCTTCTCCAAGCTTCTAGAAACTTCTAGAATCTACTTGATACTTTTATAACCTTCTAGAATCTTCCAGATCCTTCTAGATTCTCTAGAGCCTTCTAGTGATGATGTAGGCGATGACTTAGGCGATGATGGAGGCAGCGAGACTAACTCTCAACCATCCATGACAATGATGACCTGCACATCTTCCTCAACACATGTAACTGCTTTTTGTGAAAGTAAATGGGCATCTTTATTTTGTTTTCTAGGAATATGATATAGTTGCACTTATTTAAACCCAAATTAATAACCTATGAATGGCATGAACTTTTGTCCTTACTCTTTCATTCTTGCATATCCAAATTCCTAAAATATTCTTCACAATGGGAAGTGCATCCCCTTTTACCATGAGATGTTGTATACCTTGGTTAATGCACATCCTAAAACCAAGAAGTAGTATGTTTTACTGTGCTTCATTGTTGCTAGTTGAGCCTAGTGGATCGACCTTCTCTTTCATGACCACCTCTCCACTTGGGTTGAGCAAAAATAGCCCTCCCCTAGCTTTTCCTGTGGTTCGTCAAAAAGCTCCATCAAAGAACAAGTTGAAAGCACTAGGAATACTTGCTGGTGGTGGCAATGGTAGGGTATTTACTTAAGGCACCTTAATCTCCTTGTCATGTACCCTGTAAGTGAGAATCCTTGTAAATTATGCACGCACACTATCTTGTACCTTGAAAGAGTATTTGAACTCTTGCAACTCCGTACTCCACTTTGAGATCCTAGTACTAAGATTCATTTTAGATGACACCCAAGGGAACAATTTTTTTGCAGTGATAATTACAAAAGGTTTTGGTAGCAAGTATGATCTAAACTTTCTCACCGCAAACATGAGAGAAAGCATCATGAGTTCTACCTCTCTGTAGACTCTCTCTAAAGCATTCATGACCCTACTAGCAAAGTAGATGGATCGCATCTTGGTACTGTGCTTGTGTTGTAATAAAACTGCACTAATTGTTTCCTTCCCAACATTAGGACTAACAGAGAATGTGTACTCCCAACAAGGAGGCATGAGTGTTGGTAACTTTGACAGAATGAATTTATTGTTACAAAAGTACTCTTCTAGCTCATCAGATCATGCAAATTCTACTTGTTGTGCCAATTTTTGCAAAGGGTGAAGTAACTCTGAGGCTAATTGAATGATACTTCACCTTTTGAATGAATGAGATGACCTCTTTGATATTCTTAGGTGATGCTAACTCCATAAGAGCCTTTGCCTTTGAAGGATCTGCCTCAATTCCTTTGTAAGAAACTTTGTGACCAAGCAAGATGAGCTCGTCCTCACCTATATGGCATTTGTTGGGATTGAGTTGACCTCCCATGTCGTACAATTTCTTCAAACCTTCTTCTACCCTCTGTAGGTGCAATGATTTTGAACTATAAATGAAAAAGTCATCAATAAAAACCCTAACAGACAAGTTTCTAAAAAATTCTTGAAATACCATGTTCATGAAGTGTTGGAAAGTTGCAAGAGCATATGTCAGGCCAAATGGCATGACTCTAAAAGAATAACAACCCCAAGGAGTGACATAAAGGTTGTTTTCAATTGATCTTCCAATGCAATCCCTATTTGAAAGTAACCTGAGTAGCCATCACACACAATGTACTTCTCATGACCGGCTACCTCATTTAGTATATCATCCTGAAATGGGAGGGGAAAGTGGTCTCTTTTTGTTGCCTCATGGATGAGTGGATGGTAATCCACACACACCCTCCACTTTCCATTCTTTTTAGGAGTGAACACAGCTGGGGATACCCACTCAAAAATCTCCACTTGATAAATAAAACCTGTTGCTAGAAGCTTTCTTACCTCCTTGAGTAGAGCTTGATTCTTGATAACTCATAGCATTCATAGCTTTTGAGCTCTAGGTGTGGCCTTAGGCTTTAACTCAATCTTGTGCTGAACAAAGTCTACTTCACGCACATCCAAGTAGTCTTTAGCAAAAATCTTAGGAAACTTTCTTAGCACACATTTGAACTCCTCTCTTTCTTACTTTTTAAGTGTTGTTGATAGCATATCTTCTATCATTCCTTCATCTTCCAAGCCTTGACAAGAGGTCTCTTGGTTTCTTGGCTTAAACCTTACCCCCATGACTTCAATGGAAGACTCCTCTTCCGTAGTGCTATCACTACCTTCTTCTTTTAAAGTGCTATCAGTCCATTCTTCCTCATGGATCTCTTCTTGATGTTGCTCCTTCATGTCGAAGACAACCTTTTTGTGATTTTCATTCTTGAAAATCAATTTTCCACTTTCCCAATCCTACAAAGCTTGGATTTTGATTAGCCATGGTCTTCCTAGGATAAATGGATAACCATTTCCTTTTGTACATATAACATAGAAATCCACTGCCTTTTTAATGCCAAAGACCTCCAAAAAAACATTTTTACAAATCCTACACACCTACCCTTGCTATTGTTTGCCATTTTCACTTTGATTTTCGGTGTCTTATGGATGTGCATGCCTAGTATCTGCGCAAGTCCCTCTGTCATGATGGAAATTTGTGCATCCCCATCCACTAGACCGTTCCTACCCATCCTTCCTTTGATGTAATAGTCTAGTAATGGTGTAATGTCCTCATTCATTCCAGCTTGTGCAATTTCTACAACATGCACACTCTCTTTTACATTTTTCCTAGTGGTAATTGCCTTCGTTAAATCCCTCCTAAATTGTGGAAATAATGCAACAAATTGAGGCCATGAGATATCAAGATCCTTACCTCTCATGTGTTTCAATAGGCTGTATGGAGCCATACCATGTCCAGGAGGGACGTCTTGGAGGTTGATACAATGTCAAGTCCTCTTGGCTTCCTTGGTCTCCTTTGCCTTTTTTTCTTGTCCATGATCACTTTGTGGTGTGACTCCTTCTTTCTCCTTAACTTTTACATGGCTATGAACCTTTCCTTCTTTAGGAACTATACATCATCACCAGGATTAGCAACATTTCTCACCCATACATCCCAAATACATAGAAACTATTGTATGTACATATAGTAGTCATCTAAGTCTTCTTGCTTATGAGAAACAATGTCTTGCCATAGCTTTTGAGGGTTTTGGGGGTCAAATAAGTATCGCTTCAAATGATCAACGACTTCCTTATAGTTTCCCTTAACCTCATGAGATAGAGAGTCAAACCAAGTGTTAGGATCCTTCCTCAGAACTACCTCAAACATTTCCAAGCATTCCTCATCTCCTATCACTCTAGCTTTTTATGCGGCAAGCCATGTTGAAATTTGCTAGAAATAGATCGGCATCCTCACCAAGCTCTCCAAAGTAGAAGGGATATCCTGACATTTGGCGTAGAGCCTCCATTGAATCGATTTCAAAGTGACAACACATGTTTTATTTCTTTAAAAAGATTTACTCAATAATGTTTTCTAAATTGCAATCTATTTTACAACAAAATAAAAATATGCACATCAAATGATTTAAGATAGCCAACAAGAGGCGAAGATAGGGTTTGGTGACGTGAGAATATCTCCTACTCTTTGAGCACGAAACACCATACGCTGTTGAAAATGGATCTTTCTACTAATTGCAACGTTTATTCTAATGTGGGGAGTGAAATGGAAGGGAAAAACCTCTATCCCTGGGCCATTATCCATGGTCTATGCATGACCTAATGCCTAAAAAAAATAAAAAATATAGATGTCCAAACTAAGGTCGTACCTAATGAGAGGCAAAATAAAAGGATTTACTAAAGCGTTTATTTTGGGCGACCTAAGAGGGTTCAAAATTCTACAAATTACTTGTTGAAATTTTAGTTTTGTGCGTACAATGATATGTATCTTTTTCCTTGCAATGGGAGTAAATGGGTCATACAATTTTTTGTGATTTGTGCAAGCTACTTGATACCCTAAATACTGAGTATTCACAACAACACCCTCCTCAATGGGGGCACCAAAATTGAGGCGCTCCGGGGCAGTCAACAAGAAAGGAAACCTCTAAACACCCTTCGAGGCTATCGTACTACTCAATTGGGGTCAGGGCAACCACAAGCAAGAAACAACAACAACAACAAACCCACAACCAAACAAGTGAAGGGGCACCACCTAGTTATGGGATGCGAACTAGGAATTTTTCCACAATCAAGAAGAGGCATAACAAGAACACACACCAGCAATCTCACACCAAGACCAACACCAAATGGAGTAAGAGAGAGCTAGAGAAATGATAAGAGAGGGAGAAAGGGAACTTGCATAATACCTTGTCTATAACTTGCAAATGGAGATGGTTCGCTACAACGCTACCATAAAGCTTGTACAAAAACTAACCCAATGCGTAGTGGATGCTAAACATTGTCAACGCACATGTACACTATCTTAGGGTGTGGGATCACTATCACCACAATACCCTCTTCCAATGGACACAAATTTGGCTATGAAAACACACTAAGCACTTTCTCAAAGAAGCTCAAATGATAGAACTTACAAGACACAAGTCACCTTGCATTTTCCAAAGAGATTTACACAAGTGGAAGGACGAAGATCTTGACGCCAAGTATGCCTTTGAAGAACCAAAACCTCAATTGTTGATAGTGTAAGATCATGTACAATAGTGGTTTGATATAGGGCACTCACACTCTCTCACTTTGCAATATGTAGCATCAAAGCTTCTCTCACACCAATTGCGAAGCTCACAAGATGATGACTACATCTAAGTCTCTCCTTGTGTGTAGAGTCTTGGGGTGATTATGAGATGCTGCAGATGGTTTTACAAGAAGGAGACGGGCCAATTTATAGGCTGGACACCCCTTAATAAAATTATTAGAACTCCTAATTTACAAGCTAGCAAATCAGGCTTATGAATTTTTTTTAATGTCAAAACATTGTGGGCCTTCTTTGTCTGCTTGAGTCATGGATGTGGTCTAAAAAGAGAGCATTATTGATGGTAGATAAATTGAAAGTAGATCTTAACACTAGAATGGTAAACAGGACACCTTTGTGTCCTGTTAAGTGACCATTTTGCTTGAATTATTTGAAGAGTATGAAAACGAATTTCTAGGTGCTATATATCCAAAAAGCTACCTTATGAGCTGAAAAAAACTTAGCATTTTTTTTTTGAGTATCGATCTCACCATTAACCTTACTCTTGCACAACATTTTTGAACCTAAACTGTGTGAAAAAATAGGTCCTGTTTTTGGCTTCTTTTCAATTTTTGGCAACTATACCACTCTAAACTTGTTGTTTGTGAGGTTTAGATGGCTAGAGGTTAGGCCTTCATAGTTCTCACCATGTTTTGATGCTTGTAGGGAGAGCTAAGTGTTAAAATTGAAAGTTATGACCAATTTACAAGAATTACATAGTCCTGTTTTTTGGCCGAAATTAGCACTTTTATGATTTTTTTGGTGGCTTTCTTGATATATAAATTCAAATTTGATTGTATAAGTGTAATGTATAACATAAAGCTAATCTTCCTTGAGGTTTGGGGGACCTAATATGCTATATAGCATAGTATATGATGATGGTTGAGTTTTTTGATTACTGAAGAATACGATACATTTTAGAGTAGCAAGTATAACTTTCTCAATATTGCTAGTTTCTTAGGCCAATTGTGTGTATTTTGTAGGTAGTGACCATATCTAATCATATACTACAAACTTGGCTAGATATTGAGTAGTTTCTGTGGGTTTCTAGAGGTCATAATGCTAAACCCAGTTTTTTCATATTTGCTGTATTTAGCACTTTAAGGTTCCAATTGTAAGAGATCCATTATCCTTTTGACATGCTCCATGACTCCTTTTGAATCCAGAGACCCAAAGGGAACTAAGAAAACATGTATATAGTATCTGTATTGAGCGTGACTATAGAAACTTTGATGATAGGTCCGCAGAATGGCAAAAATGCAACTTTTTTGTACCTATTTTTTTGCCCAAAAAAAATTTAGTGAGGTAAAAGCAACCATATGTCTTGGTCACCAACCCATTGAAGTTAACGGGGCATTTTATCTCATGTTCTACAAAAATTTCCACTCTTATTTATATGCAATCAACCGTAAGAAATTGTTGTTTTGGGGAAAATGCATTGGTCCATCAACTTTGGAGGCTTGTAGTGACCAAGGTATGAGAAAAATTACAAGTTTCTCATTTTTCCCATATGTAGTAGTTATTGAACTATAAGGATTTTTCAAAATGAGTGGATCTACTATGGTTTTGGAATTTTTTCCCAAAACCCTGAAAGGACACTTTTATGTCCTGTTAGGTTACCATTCTAGTGTTAAAGGAAGGAGAGAGAGAGAAAGAGAGAGAGTTTTTACTACTCACATTTCTAGAGGTGAGGTGCCTTTGATGGTTAGGTTAATGGGTGTTTGTGCTAGTAGGTTAGTAGTTAGTGTTAGCTATCACTAGAAAAAGTTAGTAGTATATTTACAACATGTAAAATGACTTGAAGGATGAGAAAAGAGGGGTGAATGAGGTGGTTGTACCCTTGAGGGATCTTGGACTCACCCTTGCAGAGATTGTCAAAAGTGACCACCGTTCTTCTTCTTCTTTTCCAGCCATTGCCATAGTTGGATCACCACAAAGAGAATAAGGGTTTTGTTGATTAAAAAAACCCCATTTTGCAAAAATTAAGTTTAGTTAGGTGGCTAATTTTTAATGCATTCTGAAAAGGGTAGAATAAAGTTGTAATATGGGAACAATAGAGAGACATATGGAGATGGTGGATGTAGGTAGAGCTTCAAAAGAGAGCTATGGGTGTTAGAGGGGAGGCTAATGTCAAAGAAGGTGAGAGAGAACCATGGAAGTTGCCTGTTCAAGTGAGGAATAGAGAAATGTGTGTGTGTGTGTGTGTGTGTGTGTGTGTGGAAGTAGGAAAGGAGGTGAGAGAAGACTTGAGAAAAAAAGTGGGCAGACTAGGGTCCACCAAAAAATTCATATCTCTCTGGTGGCAATTTAAAAAATGATTAAAACAATTGAGGTAATTATTCATTTTGTGAGCTAAATTTTTCACTTTTGACACATCCTCAAATTTGGAGTGGAGTGGGACGCCAAAAATACCACCAAAATATCTCTTTTTCCTCCTAGAAAAGTCTTCAATGGACCCCTTTTGTCGAATTCACATAATCCTCCAAGAGTGACCCCCTCCTTGCATGATAGCATGATCTAATAGATTCTTGATGGTTTGAAAATATGCATGGAGTAGAATTATTCACAAATATGATTTATGGATATGATGGAAAAAAACAGGCTAGTATAAACAATTCGTGGAACCTAGAATAGTGTCAGCTTTTTATATAAAAATATAGGGAATCAAATGAGGAGGGTCCTCAGTTTTTCTTTATTGATGTATATTTATTTACAAGAGGTAAGGAAAAATAATTACATCAAACTAGAATTTAGTGAAAGGCAATGGCTGATGGTGAAAGGTTTTTTTTTTAAAGGTTTTCTTGGAGTGGATTTACACCAAAAATAGAGAAGCTTGCATAAATGATATTTTATTGATTAGATGGTAAGGAAGATCATGGTAATGGTGAGTAATTGTACATAGCATACTTAGGTAAATAACACACACCATGAGTGAGAAGGACCCTCATAAGCTGTGTTCCACAATGGCTAAACCAAATTCCATGAGTTCCTTAACCACCTTGGATCCCTTGTGAGAAAATGTACCAAAAAAAAACCTATAGTGTATGAAATAATTTTGGCATATTCGTCCCACTTGGAGAACTTATTGAAATCATATGCATGAATTAAATGAAACTAAAACATAGGCCTATCTAGAAAATATAGATAACATTCACTTACCTATAGTTAAGTACACTAGATAATCCCAAAAGGTATAACTTGAAAACTACAACATGTAACTGGTAAACCTAGGTGTTTCCTTGGCAATCCAAACCCCTTGGTTAGATTTTACATGTAAATTGGTGAGATGGTGACCGACTCAGTCTATTGTGTTCAATAAAGAGTGAAATCAACTTGTAAAGTTGACTTATCCCTTTGACATATTCTGGACTACTTTCCTTGAAAGGGTAACTCTAAAGATATCAATCAATTATCATCAACATGCATGGAGTGATTTGGTATTAGTTGGGTCATATCGCTCGGGCAACCACTCCTATAGTCACAATTAGTGCTATATATTTACCAACATATCTTTGTAAGTTATTCACAGTAGCTAGAGCTTGAAAGAATCACATCTCTCCATGAATAAAAGAGAAAGATTTGAATGATTTTGAACACCCCAAGCAAGAAATTCATACTAAAGTGTCTTGTGTGTTAAAACAAGAGACCAGGATCTCTGATTCTGTTCATATTGTCCCCTGAATTATTTACTTGATAGCGGGGCCATGCCTACATTCTATCCACAAAAACCATTTGTTGTATTGCTAGCACCTTGTGCAGCCTATTTGCTATCCACAGAAACCATCTTCTGTATTGCTAGCACATTCTACACAAAAAATGCACACCGTTTTAGTCATATACAACAATCACAAGAAAATATACTAGCCTCAATTCTTTGTTGATAGAGTGGTTAATGTTAGAGTAGAAGAATAAACCATGTTTTAGTGGAATAAGTCCATAATACTGGCATTTATACATCATAGTTGGTCATTGAAAACCATAACTAGGAGCTGATATCCTCTTATTGACAAATCTATGTAACACTAGCATTGATCCTAAGTCAGTGGATAGTACTTTTGCACGAAATAGAAGCCTTGATTTACAGTAAGTATATTGCTTTGCATAGTAGAGAAATAATATTCAAATAAAAATCGAAAGACAAAAAACAAGTAGAACTTGAAATTGTCTAACCTTGTCACCCCTTTGAGAGCAGTTGTGATCGCTTGAGTCTATTTCGTAGCCTTGTATGGTGAGAAATGTAGAGTTATCGGATGTACCTTGTATGCCCTTGTGGCTTGGTTCATATCGACCTCCAATAAAAATTAGGTAAACATGTTGCCAAGTTCCCCCAAGTTTGTATACTACTAGAATATTCTAAACTTTCGAGGCTTCTAGGAAATATTGCCTAAAGTGAATCTTTCTTTACATAAGATCATCTAGGAGATGAGAGAGAATGGAACCTGGGTGCTCTTAGCTAACAGGTGCTATAGGTGACACACAAATGTCAAAGCAAAAGAGAATCAACATTGTCAATCTCTCATAGAGGAACGGTGTTTCCAAATCATGCAGCTTATCAAGAATCGTGAAATTGACCAATATTACGAGAGATAGCTCCTAAAGCTTACCTATCAAATGTTATCCAATTGCCAAATTCTGATCGACTAAAGTGACATTTTCTTGTCAAGTTGGCATCATATAAAATCCTACAAGATGGATTAATTAAAAAAATGAATCTTAAATTTAATGTACTTACCGATTTCTTATGTGAACACCACCCTTGGCATCAGAAGCTGTAGCTCCGTGATATGGTTGGCTTATATAGAATATTGCATATGTGTAGAATGTCAAGAGATAGAGAAGGAGAGAGATTGAGCTCTTGCAAGCACACATACACACACACACACACACAGATGGAGGCAAAAGATTGTACTTCTTCTACTTCACAAACTCAAGATAAGAGGTCTACAAAACATAAGGAAAAATACAACATAAAAATGAACTAGTACACGTTCTAAAATGAGGTGCTAGTGAGTGAGGTGTGTAGGCAAGTGTGCCATCACTTAGGTAGGTAGACCAACTTGGTGTAGTCCACCTATAGAATCACTGGCGAAGATATGTGTATCCACCATTACTCAAAACCGCCATATCATTGCTGCTCCAAGGGCCTTCGTGTGAGGATATCTGCAACCTGCTCATCTGTCACCACGTACTGTAGGTTGATGTTGCCTATTAAGACCTTCTCTGATGAAGTGGTAGTGAACCTCAATGTGCTTTTTCCAGGCATGAAACATAGGGGTTTGTTCCAATTGTATGCTGCTAATATTGTCCAAATAGATGGCAACCGGCCTGTGTACCTGTACTCCAAAGTCGTGAAGTAGTAATGGGCTAGCCATGCTACCTCACATGCCACCACTACAACACCCTTGTACTCTGCCTCTATACTTGAAAGAGCAATCATAGGTTGCTTCTTTCTACTGCATGTGATAGCATAAATCCCAAGTGAGAATGAATCCGTTGGTAGACATGGGATCATATGTACTACCAGCCCAACCCGCATTTGTGTAGCCATGGAGCTGCAACTCCACATCAACCCTATAAAAGAGTTCATAATCCAAATGAGCACTCACATAGCGCAAAGTATTCCTCAATGCATCCGAATGTTGTTTCCTAGGATACTGCATAAATTGACTCACCAATCATGCTGTGTAGCTCAAGTTTGGACATGAGATAGTCAAGTACAGCAAGCTAACCACAATCTTCATGTACATGGTAGCATTTTCAAGCACTTGACCTGCATCATTACTCAACTTGAAATTCTTATCTAAGGGCATTGAAATTGGATTACAATCAGCCATACCATACTTTATCAACATATCCAAAGCATATTGGCTTTGTGATAGTCATACACCTTCTGTGCCAATAATTTTAGTGCCCAAGAAGTATCGCACGTCTCCCAAGTCTTTCATGTCCAAATCTTGCATAAATAGGGCCTCCATGCCCTCTACTTTAACCACATTATCACCTACAACAATGAAATCATCCACATAGATACATATTACCACAATTATTGTCTCATTATTTTGTAGATACAATGAATGGTCTGCATTAGACATCTGAAAGCCCAATGAAATGAGGAATGCCACAATCCTCTCATACCAAGCTCTAGGTGCTTTATTCATCACATACAATGCTTTGTTTAACCTGCATACAAGGTCACGTAGCCTCTTATTTTCATAACCTTGTGACTGCTCCATATACACAGTTTCCTCCAAGTCTCCATTCAAAAATGCATTCTTTACATCCATTTGTTTCAGCACCCATTTTAATGTGGCAACCACTACAAAAAACACACGAATGATAGCCATCTTAGCCACGGGACTGAATTTCTTCTCATAATCAAATCCCATAAGTCTTGCATAACCTTTGGCCACAAGTCTAGCCTTGTACCTTCTCACACTGCTATCAACATTATGCTTTATTTTGTAAACCCACTTACATCCAATTGCCTTCTTATCCTTTAGTAATGTCACCAATTTGTTGGGAGATTTAGGGTGGATGCTCATGTGAAGCATTCATACTTGTGTGTGTGTGTGTGTGGATGAGAGAGAATGACTCTTAGACGAGAGGAAAGCAACCTTGAATTACCAGAATGAAAAAGCTTGAAATACATGCCTGAGAGAGCCTTGTTATATAGGCTTGAATATGAACTTCTAGAGAGTTCTAGGATACGTTCCCACAGGGCTAAGTAGGTGGAGTGAGCATAGTGTTTATCCCCACAAATCCCCCCTAAACACTTGCTTTACCACCTAAGGTTCACAATGAAAAGAGGATGAGGTACATAAGTTCGGTTCTCATATGGATACAACGTTATGCCCTTCATTACAATCATAAGGGATTCATCACTTAATGATCATTGATGGTTCTCAATTGGATTCATCATCATGTCACAAGTGGTTCACACAAAGAAAGTACTATAACCTTCACATGGATTCAACAAAGGGGTAAATAAGGTAGAAATTCCTCTTCAAAGTATGTCATCACCACTTTCCTAAAAGTATGTTTTCTTACCCTTTTTGGGGTTGTCCTTAGAATGAATTTTATTAAAAAAAGAGGAGCTAGAAGAAGTGGATGCACGAGGAGAAGAAGTAGTTGAAATAAAATGTATCTCATCATTCGTGAGAGTGCCATTGCCATCATTGTCATCTTCATCATCACTATGAGTGTAGAGAATATGTCTTCCCTTGGAGGAGGTGTTGCCGTTGTTGCCGCCATGACTTGGAATGCTGCCGCTACCACCTTTAGGGCAAAATTGGGGTGAATGCCCAACCTTACCGCACTTCACACACTTCTTGATCTTGTAGCAATTGATAGAAGCATGATTTGTTTTTCCACAATGGATACATGGCTTGAAGCTTTTAGAGTTAGAAACAAATAATGCTTGGGATGTAGGTGCTTCATTGGTGTGAGTGGCATGAGTATGCTTGTTCTCTTCCTCTTGAAGAGAGCGAACAATTCTCTCAAGTGAAGGAATAGGTTCCTTTTCCTTGAGCACGGCAACAATATTCTCATATTGCATAGGCATGGCTTAAAGTAGAATAGCAATTTTATCATCCTCATCAATGTTACACTCTATATAGGATAATTGAGTGCATATTCTCTTAAGCCTATTGACCATACTTGAAAGAGTTTCATTCTCATGCATAGTGAGTGCATATAATTGCATCTTGAAAGAGATTTTAGAGTGTTTTCCCTTAGCCCCAAATGTTTTTTCAAGAGTATCCCATGCATCTTTAGTGGAAGTGGCTTGATCTAAGTGATGAACAATCTCATCCGCAACACTAGTGAGTAGAATACCTAAATCTTTCTCTTCCTTTTGGTGGCGTTCTCTTTGTTGTGCAGCCGTTAGGTTATCCCCCCCTTCTCTAGTGATTATACTCCATAAACCCTTCTTCATTAGGTAGCCTTTAAGCTTGACTTGCCATGTATGAGAAGCCAATGCCATTAAAGATAGAGATGTCGTTATTACCCATAGTGTATGCTAGATAATGTAAGCAAGGGGGTCCTATTTCGAGACTCTCGAAATGGTGTCTACCCTTTTACAAAAGCAATGTATGCGGTAATGAAGAATAAAGGCTTAAAACATGCACAAATTAGCTTAAAATGTTACCGAAGTGTGCCTTGAAGTATACTAATGTGTCGAGATGATTTTTAGAAGCTCTCCCTTGATGAACGAAGCTGAAAATGAGTGCAAAACAAAGAAATAATTCTCTGATTTGAAATTGAGTTCTTGTTGAAGCAAAACGGCCTTCGAAATGAGCTCTTTTCCTCCCGAAATTGATGTAGATGGTGCCCAAATTGAACGCCCTTGTAGATCTTGCTTCGGAATAGATGAATAAAGCCTCGAACAATGATTTAGAGGGATGAAAATGAGGTTTTAATTGTCTGTTTTGAAACAGAAAATTGAAAACATGTATAAATAGACTAGTTTTGGTTGCATAAGCTAGCTAGTCTTGCCCTTTTGTCGTGTAGAGCTTGTAGAAGACCAATAACGAGATTAAGAGTGGATTAATGATGATCTAATGAGGTTTAATGGGCTGTTAAAACAGAAAATGAAAAGCCTCTTATTAGAGAGAGAAACTAGAGAGAGAAAATGAGCTAGTCTAGAGCTAGTTTGTACCAAAAATGATGAGAAATGGTGGGAATGGTTAGGGGCTGTTTAGGAGATCTTAGAAGCTTTCCATGGAAGCTTGGGGGAGCTGAGGAAGAAGGTGAAATAGAATGAAGAGAAAAATTTCTCTCCTTCCATTATTCTTGGGAAATTGAGCCACCCACTGGCCACTTGCCTCCCTTTGTTGACTTTGGCCACCTATTGCAAAAACGATTTTGACAAGTGGGGGATGAGAGAGAGAGAGAGAGAGAGAGAGAGAGAGAGAGAGAGAGAGAGAGAGAGAGAGAGAGAGAGAGAGAGAAGAGTGCCTACCACACTTAGCTAAGAGTGCACACATACTACCTAAAAGTGAGCTAGTGGCCCATGAGGGTCTTTAATGCTCTGATACCAGTTGTTGGGAGATTTAGGGTGGATGTTGATGTGAAGCATTCATACTTGTGTGTGTGTGTGTGGATGAGAGAGAATGACTCTTAGACAAGAGGAAAGCAACCTTGAATTACTAGAATGAAAAATCTTGAAATACATGCCTGAGAGAGCCTTGTTACATAGGCTTGAAGATGAACTTCTAGAGAGTTCTAGGATATGTTCCCACACGGCCAAGTAGGTGGAGTGAGCATAGTGTTTATCCCCACACAATTCCCATGTTCAATTTGCATCAAGTGAAGAAATCTCTTTATCCATAGATTTCTGTCATTTTTTCTCCTTGACAAAATCCTCAAGACATGTGGGTTCTACTTCCTCTTTAATCTTTGCCATAAATACACAATGACGAGCCACATAACTATCATAAGTCGAACTTTGCACAATATTTCTTGCTCCTTCTAACCTGCATGGTCGAGGGTGGTGTCCTTGTGATAAATATTGACTCACTTTCTGGGTACTACGTCGATAACGGCGATTCTAGTATCCTTGTGGTGAGTCAACTTCCCTTCCCCTTTCCTAGACGACCATATGGGTGTCGATCGGTAACGTTGTCAAACATTTTTTGGATAAGCATTGAGTCACTAAGTCATGCCAAAAAACTTGCTCACTAGCCTTGAGTACATAGATGTACATAATGCTTTGAGTTTTCAGAGTGCTCTTGTAAAATCTTTGTATAAAGTCTCGGTTCTGCTTCGTCATTTGCAAGAGTTTTGGTTGGTCAAACTCTTAAAAGGTGGTTTTCAATGAGTACTCTCAATCATGCTTGATAGCCGGTGAATCGGACTCACACATCATAAGTTACATGCATTGGAAGTGGGCGGTTCCTTACTTAAAAAGTGTGTGCGGATGCATGCCAAGAAAGGAAGTGGGCTGATTTGATGGATTTAATTAGAAAAGGTGTGTCCAAGGATTTTTAGAAATAGCCAAAGTGATAAGCTCCGAGCCGGGGTTTACAGCATCGCATTCGGTGCTCGGAGTCACCTGCCACGCCTCCGCCAAGATTGCTCGATGTGGGGGGCAAAACAAAAAATTCATTGGCTTAAGTGGGGAGGTGGGAGGATGGTGCTAAGTGGAAATGGAGTAATCCCACATGGGGGGTCTAGCAAGTGGAAATTGGAGAGTATAAGGGGGGGGAGTGGGTACCCGCTAAGGGTGTATCAAAGGAGCTAATGGAGCTTCCTTGCGTTGCTTGTGAGGGCCCATGGGTGTTGGGGGAGAGAGGAGGTGCCATTTTCAGTCCACACCATCTTTCTAGGTGCTTGGCCATCTTTTTGGTCCAGTGGATATCCCCTTCCCCACTAGCCTTGGTCAAAAAGTGGACGACAACTCATTTTTCACCCAAAAAAGGCAAAAAATGGACCAGTTAAAAGGTGCCCTAAGGGGGAAATGATGTCGGCTAAGAAGCGAGAGAAAATCCCCTAGGATAAGAGCCAAAAAATCCCCCTTTTAATAGATGAAATTGCTTGCACACCCATTTTTTTTAACAGAGACTAGCTTTTTTGGAGCTTTTGAGAGAGACCCCAATTTCGAAAGCTTGTAACTCTCTCGTCTGGTGTCGGAATCAAGCATTTGGATACTCTATGGAGGTCTACACGACACGAGATTCATCTTTATGGTCTTGGTTTTCATCAATTTTAGTCATGATTCTGGTTAGGGTTGGTTTCCGCTCGACTCTTTAGGTGTTCGACATAGGTGTTTTTCGCAGCTTTGTGGTGTTTCTTTCCGACAGTGTGGTGTGTGCAAGGATATAGGGGTTATCATTTTCCTTCTTGTTTGGATGCTAACATCATTTTGGTGCCCCCATGGAGGAGCAAGTGCTCCTAGGCTCCAATTCCTATGAAATATGTCTATTCTGCAGACAGTGAATGTAAAAGGGATGTGGGTCCTTATGGACAACCGCCTACATATGTGAAAATTGTGGACAACACTTGAGGTGGTCGTATAATTGGATTGGAGCATTTGGAGGGTCATGAGTTTTTGTGAAGCTTAGCAATGGGGGTTGTGTTACCCAATGTGAGCTAGATTAGGTACTGGAGAGATCCATCGACCTCCCTTGAGTTTTCGACGTCACATGTAAGTGTTTTTGTGGCAATCAAACATGGCAGACGAGTTCCCACAGTTTCATGGATTTCCTATGAAAATGCACAAATGTTTATTGAAAAGTTGGAAGTCAATTTCTTACTGCACAATATACTAGACCAAGCTATTTTGTTGCGGCTCCTGCAATATAGTTGACAGGATGAGGCAAAAGTTTGGTTACACAATTTTGAGGAGTTGATGCAGGCACAAAACCCAGGGGTGTGGACTTCAATCATGTGAAGCAAGCTTTCCTGGCACAATATCGATCCATCAAAGTGCCAGATGAAGTTTGGCATGAAAATATAGGGATACACTCAAAAGGATAATCAAAGTGTTGATGATTTTGTCATGTAGTCCACCCGTTTATGGGATAAATGGGCCCAGGCTTTGGGAAATGAGATCCATCCATCCATGTTAAAGAAGGACTCTTTTGTGGCAAATCTAAAAGAAATCTTGAATTTCAAAGTTGAGCTAAAAGGCCCGCCACCTTCGAGGAGGCAGTCACCATTGCCAGAGAGAAAGAATGGAAAGCTCAAAGGCTTAATGAATACGAGAAAGCGGTCCCTCAGCAAAATAATGGTAGTCAAAAGGAGGAGAATCAGGGAGAAGCTGGAGGCCAACCTGTTCAAAGGGCTGCTAGTACTGAACAGCTACAACAAAATATACAAGACATGATGACCATGATGCAAGAATTACAACTTAGTGTTCTTGGTGGTGGAGGTGGTCGTGATCGTGGACGTGGTAGAGGGATTTCTCAGACGAGTGAAGCTCATCCTAATGCTAACCAGGGTCGTGGGCAAGGTGGTTTTGAGCCACAGAGGAGGTTCATTCCTACTTGTTATAATTGTGGTGAGCTTGGTCACATCAGCACTTATTGTCCAAAGCCAACAAGGATGGGAGGGGATATATTTCCACTTCCTCAACAGATTCCGAACAGAGCTAATGATTATGCATTGGATATATGGGGAGATCAAGGTACTAGACAGGAAAATCAAGCCTCAACCTCTGGTGGTCATGTGAGTATTGTGCGGTTAGAAAAGAAAGACATAGATGTGTTGCTAGTAGGCAAAAGAGAGAGGGAAAGCTATGCAGCACCAAGGCCTAGTAGAAATAAAGGGAAGGAGAAGGAGGGTGAAGATGCAAAATCCAAGAGAAAGAGAAAGCCTCATAGAAAATTTGAAGTGGCAGATCTGCCTTTGGGAGAAGGCCAAACAACTTACAATTTAAAGGAAGACCTGATTGGGAGGAAAGTAGATTGTACTTTTGGACAGTTGATCAATATGGTGCCCAAACTTAAAAGGCAGTGGAGGTCATTAGTGAATCCAAAAAAGAGCCGAAGCATGGACAAATAGTGTTGTCCATGGGAGAGTTACCCGACATCTGTCATGTGGTGAACTCTTGGCACAAAGGTGTGGGCATGGGAGAAGCCTACATTGATGGAGGTGCTCAAGTTTGTGTGATCACACAGTCATGTGTCGAGAGACTGGGCCTCATTACATGTAGAAGCTGTGGGTTTTGGATTTGAATAGCAAACAATGCCAAGGTGAAATGTTTGGGGATCATCAAGAATTTGGAAGTTGAAGTCTTTAACGTGAAAAGTTATAGTGAACTTTCCTGCTATGCCAGCTGGTTTGGCAGCCTTTCCTCTCATTTTCGGACAACCTTGGTCAAGAGTTGTTGCTGCCGTGCAAGATTGGGGCAAGGGCACAATCGGTGTGCATGGCAAGAAGGGTGAAAAGAGGGTGTTTCATATGACTACCAAACAACCTATGGCACTTGAAGATATGAGTGAGAATGATGAGTCGGAAACTACCAGTGATGATAGTTCTGAAGACTCAGAAAGTAGCACTACTTTGAGTTTTAGTGATGAGGGTGAAGTGTCATTCTTGTTGTTGTACGAGAAACAAAGAGAAGTTAGTGAAGTGTTGTAATTATCAGGGAATATAAATGCTTCAACCATTTAGAGAAACTTGAAGAGTTGATGCCACCTAAATAGGAACTGCCAGTGAAGAAAGAGTTGATTCAAACTATGTTGAGTATTGATTTGACACAAGGAGAAAGAAGGGAGTACTTAGCAATGTTGGAGAGGTTTCCAAATTTTTTCATTACCTAATAGATCAAGAAACAAGGGGTTTTGTTGGGGATCCTGTGAAGATCGAGCTAGTTGAAGGGACAAAACCAATCAGACAGAAGTTAAGGAGGATGGGCAAGGAGCAGATGAACGCCGTAAAGGAAGAAGTGGATAAGATTTTGGATGCAAGGTTCATTGTGCCAGTGGATTATGCTGAATGGGTGAGCCTTGTAGTAGTCACCCCAAAGAAAGATGGGTGTTGGAGAGTATGTGTTGATTACGAGCCACTAAATGCAGTGATCAGGAAATATCCTTACCCTTTGCCTTTTATTGATCAATTGCTAGATATAGTGGCTGGTTTTGAGAGATATAGTGTCTGTGATGGGTATTCGGGATATTTTCAACTTATCCTTGCTCCTGAAGACAAGAAAAGACTACTTTTAGCATGCCATGGGGTTGTTTCTGCTTTTGCTGCCTTCCTTTTGGATTGACAAATGGGCTAGGAGCCTTTGAAAGAAAAGTAGATTGGGTCCTTACCCCGTTCCTTGGGAAGTTTGTCAAAGGATTCATAGATGATTTCTATGTAAACAGTTCAAGGAAAGAGCATGTTCAAAAGCTTGAAATGACTTTTGCCAGGTATGATGAATGTGGGGTTCAACCCAATCCTAAAAAAAATTCATTTGGCACAGCCACGGGTGAAGCTTTTGGGACATGTAATTTCAAAAAATGGGATTGAAGCAGATTCAGAGAAAGTGGAGGCTTTGTTGCTACTGTCGCCTCCAAAAGATACCAAACAGTTGGCCACTTTCATACAGAAATTTAAATATTTGTCTCGCTTCCTACCTTTGGCATCACAGATATTGTACCCATTGTAGCAAACAGTTACGAATGATCCCTTGGAGTGGTCTCATGACTGTGACAATGTTTTTGACAAAGTTAAAGAGGTTTTGAGTACGTTACCTATTATGCAAGATCCTCTGGGAAAAGTAGTTTTATGTGAACCCATTAGTGGGAGATGATGCTATTGGAGCTATGTTATTGCAAAGGGGAAAGGAATCTCTTTATATGAAGCATGTTCATTATGCTAGTAGAGTGAAGACTCCTCATGAGAGAGATTTTTCTGAACTTGAATTGGTGATGACCAGTATGGTTTATGCTTGCATGGAAAATTCAGACACTACTTGATGCAAAAGTCATTGACTTTTCTCACCAGTTATTCATTGCTTCCCCAGCTGTTCAATAATTCAAATATATCAAAAACAGTGATGAAATGGGTTATTGAGCTTCAGGAGTTTCAGTTCACCTTTTTGGTGGAGGAAAGTACTCGAGCTACCCTGGCAGATCTTCTTACTTATAAGGATACTCTGGTTTTGGTTAAAGAAGAGGTGGTGTACTAAAAGAGCGAATTCGGGACTCTTGCCATCCCTAATGCTTCACTGTTATACTTTGATGGTTCTTATCAAAGAAGTCATGATGCTGCTTCAGGAGTCATTGTTATTTATGATTCACAAGGAAAGCTTATGAGGAAGCAAGGGCTGAAACTTGATGCAAAGAGTAGCAATGAAGCAGAATACATGGCTATTGAAGGTGGTTTGCATATTTTCTTACAATTGGAAATTAGACACTTGCAAATTAAAGGAGATGCTTTGTTGGTTGTGAAGCAAGTGTTGGGAGTATGGAAGAATAAGAACCCTAAATTAGAAAATTTATGCTTCAAAGTGAAAGCGTTGCTCAAAATGCTTGAAGCATGGAGTTTGCAGCATCTTGAGAGGACTCAAAATGAAGAAGCTCATGATGCTGCCCAAGAAATGATCACTTGTGTGTTTGTGGTGAAGGAAGATGCCCCTTTATAACATGGGAAGGAAATTTTATCAAAGGAAGTGGATTTTCTATTTGACAGGTATTCTACCTGAAGGTTTACCGTCTTCTAAAAAGTATGCGTTCATAAGAAAAGCCAGAAAATACAAAATGCTTGATGATTTGCTTTACATGAAAGGAGGTGATTTGTTTTGCGTCGTGTGCCTTGGAAAGAAGAAATTTACAAAATTTTGAAAGAAAATCATGAGGTGTCTTGTGGAGGCCATTTTGCTATGAAGATCATGTTGCATAAGATCTTGCAAGAAGGTTATATATGGCCGAGTATTCAACGGGATGTTAACCATTGGTGCAAGTCATGTTTGCCTTGTCAGAGGATGGGAAAGAGAATTTTGAACCCTGAATTGCAAAAGAGAATTCTAGCTTTTGACGTGTTTGAAAAATGGGGTCTTGATGCCATTGGACCCTTACCTATGACTAGCAAAAGAAATGCTTACATCTTGACAACGATGGATTATTTGTCACGATGGGCAGAAGCCAAGGCTGTCAAACAGATTAGCAGTATAAAGAGATGGGAAAATTTGTTTATGAGTACATATGTTGCAAATTTGGTGTGCCACTAGAGCTATTTTTTTAGAGAAGACCAAGATTTAGAGGAGAACTGTTTGATTTCTTATGAAAAAAGCTCCATATACAGCATATGTACATTTCTCCCTATTATCCCCAATGCAATAGTCTTAATGAAAGATTCAATGAAGAGTTGCTAAAGATCTTGACAAAGATGACGTAGACACATGGGAAGACTTGGGATTTAGAGTTGCCTTGTGCGTTATGGACCTATAGAACTGCTACCAAAACGAGTGCAGGATTTTCCCCTTACCACTTGGTTTATGGCAAGGAAGCTTTATTGCCAATTGAAGTGGAAATTCTTGCTCTCAAGTTGTTGTCATTGGAAGATGAGGAGCAAACAAATGCACAGCAGAAAAGGTTATTAGATTTGGATTGCTTGCAATTGGATAGAGTTTTAGGTTTGAGCTACTATGAAGAAGTGTCAAGGAAGTCTCAGCTAAAAGCCAATGAGTGCGTGGAAGATAAAAATTTTGAGAAGGGTGATCTAGTGTTGTGATACAATAGTAAATTGGACAATACCTTTCAAAAGAAGTTTCAAATCAAATGGGAAGGTCCTTTTACTGTTGTAAACAAGTTTGAAAATGGCACATATTAGTTGGCAGACTTAAATGGTTCACAAAATAGGTATCGTGTTAATGGTTATAGATTGAAAAAGTATCTCGCATGTTTGATGACAACTGTGATTGAAGAAATGCTATCAATAGCCTAGGAGACAATGTGGAGACATCTGAAAATGTGGATGAGGTTTCTGGGGATGAAATACAACAGTTATTCACCCTAGGGACCTCTACTTGTCATGAATGACTAAGAAGAAAAATGGGGGTTGGCAAGCTATGTGAGGCATGTTTTGGATAAGCATGAAGTCACTAAGTCATGCCAAAAAGCTTGCTCACTAGCCTCGAGTACATACAGGTACATAATGCTTTGAGTTTTTAGAGTGCCTTTGTAAAATTTTTGTATAAAGTCTTGGTTATTCTTAGTCATTTTCAAGAGTTTTTGTTGGTCAAACTCTTAAAAGGTGGTTTTCAATGAGTACTCTCAAGCATGCTTGATAGACGGTGAATCGGACTCATACATCATAAGTTACATGCATTGGAAGTGGGCGGTTCCTTACTTAAAAAGTGGGTGTGGATGCATGCGAAGAAAGGAAGTGGGCTGATTTGATGGATTTAATTAGAAAAGGTGTGTCCGAAGAGTTTTAGAAATAGCCAAAGGGATAAGCTCCGAGCCGAGTTGTACAGCATCGCATTCGGTGCTCGGAGTCACCCGCCACGCCTCCGCAAAGATTGCTCGATGTGGGGGGCAAAACAAAAAATTCATTAGCTTAAGTGGGGAGGTGGGAGGATGGTGCCAAGTGGCAATGGAGTGATCCCACATGGAGGGGAGCAAGTGGAAATTGGAGGGTATAAGGGGGGGGAGTCGGTACCCCCTAAGGGTGTATCAGAGGAGCTAGTGGAGCTTCCTTGCCTTGCTTGCGAGGGCTCATGGGTGTTGGGGGAAAGAGGGGGCACCATTTTCAGTCCACAATAGCTGCCCAGGCACCTAGCCACCTTTTTGGTCCACTATACATCCCCTTTGCCCACTTGCCTTGATTCAAAAAGTGGCTGACAGCTCATCTTTCACCCAAAAAAGGCCAAACATTGACCAATTAAAAGGTGCCCAAAGGGGGAAATGATGTCGGCTAAGAAGAGAGAGAAAATCACTTGCGATAAGAGCCAAAAAAATCACCTTTTCATAGTTGCAATTGCCTACATGCCCCTTTTTCCGAGTCTTACCATACACCGAGCGACATTTTCCGAGTGAACAAAAATCCGAGCGAATCTTTATACGACATGGGCCCATGTTGTCCTATATGTAGCAGTTGGAAACTTCTCTACTCAGCTTTTATTCACAAGAATCTATGGGATGCGTAGAGGGTATTTAAGGAAGGAAAAGGATGTAGATGACACGTGCGAGGGGGGAAAAAATAAGGAGATGCCGTTCATGAGTTGGCCCTGAGAGAGGAAGGAATATGACATGTGGGAGCTAGGATTTGACAGGGAGCATGGGAGGGCGGCACAAGGAGGTGGAAGATCCTATGTAGAGTATCTCTCTCTCTCTCTGTATATTTTTAGCATGATAAAATGTTTATCGATGTGGTGGTGGAAACAATAATGATTTTGTAGAGAAAGCATTTCCAGGAAACATCTCGAGTTTTCCATGGCTGCTCTCCTGTGCAAGTCCTACCTATAGTCCATTGGCACATGCCCTTCTTTAAGTTGAGAACAAGTCCTTGTATCTTGGCCCTTTGAATGGGCAGCAGTTTCAACGAAGCCCAACACCTTTTCGTGCTTGCAATTGTCGCAACTGATCATGATAAGGTGACGATGGGAATAGGAGGATGTATATGTAGGTGGATTGGGGCAACAAACCAAAGTGAGGGAGCCTCCATTATTTTTGGAAGCAAGAGCTGGGAGAGGACACATTTGCAGTCGTAAGACACAAAACTGACGTTGGTGTCTCCATGCCCACGAAAACAGGGTGACAAGGGGACTTTATACTTTTCCCAAAAGAATGAGAGGGAATCTAGGTCTTGAATTAATGACCAAGTTTAAATTTAGAGCCATTATAATATAATAAGTGGACAAAATCTTTGAAGTTGTTTTCTTTAGGTAGAATCTCTTGAGACCCTCCATTTGACCGTGAGGTGAAAAAGGAGGGAAATGGCATGTGGAGGAGATGGAGAGAGGGGCATAGAGAGAAATGTTTCTTATTGAACAATGGCGTGCCGAGAGAGAAAGGGATATTTTTTTGATGTATTCTTGCTTGACGAGTAGGTTGGTTCAATTAATCAGGTGCTAGTTTTGGATTTGGATTCAATTAATCAGGTGCCGGTTTGGATTTAATACCAAGAGGTAAAGTCGTAAACATCCAAGGGTCGAGATATTCTTCTTGTTTTAGAGACGAGATATTTGTCCCCTTTTTTAGGGCATACATCTAGTGGGTATTGTGCATCAGTGCCAATCGGTAAGGAAGAACGCGGTCACGAGTTGTTCTTAATTTCCAAAGTGCAATTTCTATTATGCACAACCTAGCATATTTATCATGTTCCCTAGTCCCAAGCCATTGTCCCCCTAAGTCCCCCTCCTCCGCGCTCACTCTCCACCTCTTGCATTACACATGCTCTCACCTACCCATCAGGTGGGAAAGCACACATGAAGGACATGGATTATGGCAAACGATGGTGGCATCTATACAATAAGGCAAAAGTGTGGATTTGCAGGCGAGTTCTACATGGTGTACCTTGTGGCTTGGGTGCAAGACAAACAAGGTGCTGATGACTAGTTATGAAAATTGTAGCTTGTGGCTCGAGCATGGAAACGGGGCCTTGCTTAACCTTTCCTAGTTTTGGGAGGGACAGAGACTGGGTATATTCCATGAAAATTAATAGGGGGAGAGAATACAGCCCTGTGCCAAGTGTTCTTGTTGAGGAGAATCACAAGAGATACTAGATTGAGAGATTGAAAAAGAAAAGGAAAAAGCTAATTTGAAAGGGAAAAGAAAAGGGTCAATTTGGATCAAAGTAAGGTTTTGGAGATGTAGATCTCACAAACTTTTTTTTTAAAGGAAGGAAAAAGGGTGAATTTGGCTCCCGGGGGGAGAGAAGGAAAAGAGAGAGTTATTGGTAAATTTTTGGGAATTTTTGGGCTACAGCAGAGGATGTAGGTGGATGCTTGAGCTCTTTGGTTTATCCGAGCGTAGAGCATCCCGCGGATAAGTTCTATAAGGACAGGAGTGGAGTGGGGGGCATTTCGTCACTATGTTGAGCACAAGACAAGCAAAGTGGGGTGGATGACAGAAGGGCAAGGTAGGGCAACCTATGTGTTTGTTTTTCTCCTCCCATGTGTCTTTCCGTCTGCCTACGTGAGGATCAAGATATACACGTTGCCTTTGTCTGCCTCGTCAATGGAGAATGTAATTAGTTATGTTTGCAATTGTGCATAGTACGCTTGGCAGAAGGTAGGCAGGTAGTGACACAAGGTAGCATGGGAGTGTGTGCTTCACTGCATCTGCTGGTATTGTGACTATGCACAAAATGTAGATGGAGAAGCCGTAGGAGATGGGCTCCCATGCCTTTTGAGGGGAAGGGCATATGGTGTAGTTGGACCTACACACTAAGGAATGGGAAAGATGGCACCCTGATGTGGACATGAAGGAAGGAACTTGCACCCTCTTGCAGACCAATCCATGCATGTTGCTTGCACATGTCAATCATTGTGTGTAGGGGTGTGTGGGAATTGGGCTAGGGCTTGGTGGATTCATTGGAATCTAAGAAGTCCAAATAGATTTAAGGTATCTTCAGAGATTCCAGGTAATTGGAGAGTAGAGCCAGTACGTGTGACAAAAGTTTTTTCTGGGTTTGATTAACTAGAATCTCACTAGATCCTACTAGGCATTTGGGGGTGAAAAGGGGGTGTATGGCACATGGAAGAGAGAGAGAGAGAGAGAGAGAGAGAGATGACATGATTCAATGCATAAGGGTGATCATAGGACGGTGTGTGTTGAGTTTGTCTCTTTCCTTGCTAGTCGTCAATGGCGCTTGTGCCTGCTTAAATGTGTGGCCAGTTTCTGCACTAAGGAGTGAAGAAGGCCTGAGTGGAGAGAACTAATTTCCTATCATTCAGTCAAGACTACTCACTAAGAAAATGAGAAATTTGCAAGCTGACTCGAGTAGGCATCGCAACCATGTGGAGCAGAGAGAGACACATTGGGAAGTGAGCAAGGGTGATGGCTTGGGGGGGGGGGGGGATGAAGTCCACATCAAAATTTACTTTGCTTTGAAATTTTTAGTAGGTCTCTAGATGATGTCATGGCTCAGCACAAGCATGGCGAGTCCTTGTAATTTTTTGAGATGATCAATATAATTCACTCACAATTGTGAGTTTTGCTAAGAAAAAAAATTCTAGTAGGTGGGCTTAGGAGCTACGTTGTGGAAAACAAAAGTAAAAGAGGAAGGTTACGTGGAAGAGTCAGGGGGAAGAGGACACATGAATGTGAGCTAGACACAGTTATTCTTTTTAAATTGAAACCACTGACTCTCTCTCTCTCTCTCTCTCTCTCTCTCTCTCTCTCTCTCCCCCCTTGTGAACGATGCAGGTAACAGGAGGTCTCTGCTTGTCACGTTTGATGTAGGGACGTCCCTCTAATCCCTCTCTTTCGCTTTGCCTATCACTTTCCCCATCCAATTAGCTTTCGTCCTATGGTGGTGTGGTGCCTTTGCCAAAGGTGCCAATGGCCAGCCTGCATCATACTCTCTCTCTCTCTCTCTCTCTCTCTCTCTCTCTCTAAAATGTAAGACCCCTATGGCGAGCTTGAATCGCACTATTTGTGTCTCTCTCTCTATGTTGGTTACCCTTAGAAAATGTTATTGGATGGTTTGAAGCTTATTAAAAATAATAGAGGAAAGAAATGGTGATATTAGTAGATGAGAGAGAGAGAGAGAGTGTTAAAAAATAAGAACTCTCCAAAAGGATCTGCGTCGGCGCAGATCCCTTGAGGAAGTTTTTTTTTTAAACACAATTTCTCTTTTGAATAAGCTTTGATTTTACAATTCGATGTGTTTAAAAAAAAAAACCTCCCAAAGAGTTTTCAAAAGCTAATTTGCAATTGGTACAAAAGGAAGGTTTTGTTTTTACTCATCAATGTGTTTTAAAAAAACCTCTCAAAGAGTATTCAAAAACAAATTTGCACATGGTACAAAAGGAGAGAGAGAGAGAGTTTTTTTTTTTTAAAAGACGCCCTCAAAGGATCTGTGCCGGCGCTGATCTTTTGAGGGAGTTTTTTTCTTTAAAAAACTCTCTCTCTCTCTCTCTCCCTCTCTCTCTCTCTAGGGTTTCTAGAGCTGCTCCGCTCACGGCTATGCTGCTTGCGAGTCCTTGTCCTAGAGGGTGCAAAAGAAGGGTTCTACGGCAAGGCGAAGCTTGGGTGGGGTTAGCTGGAGTCAACAGTATTGGATGCGTGGAGGGAAACAGGCTCTAGGGTGATCCATCAGGTAGTGCGGCGGTCCAGGGCGGGCAACAAGAAGAGCGGCCTCTAAACACCCTTCGAGGCTCCTGTGTTGCTCAAATGGGGCTGGGGCAAGCACAATCAGAGACAACAACAACCCACAGCCAGAAACCAAACAAGAAAAGGGACACCACCTAGTTGTAGATGCGAACTAGGACGCACGTGATATCTCCTTGTACTCAAACGCACAAAGAGAGGGGAATGCAAGATAGCCACACACACCAAACACAAACATTTACCACGCCAGAGAGAGGTAAAGCGCACAAATAAACTTGAACAACTCAGTCTTAGCTTTAAAGACTAGATGCACACAAAGCTTGATGAGAAATAGAGAGACAACACAAAACTTGACCTTGTTGCCAATACACAAATTGTCTTAGGGTCACGGGAGCCCTCTCACCGAGCACCCTCTTACAATTGAAAGTTTTGGTAAACAATTCAACAAGCCCTCAAACCACCAAGCATGAAATGGCACAACAAACTTCAAGGACAATATACCTTCAACCACCTGATGAGCCAACTTATCAAATCAATTTGGAGAGAAGAGTCGTAGTTGCAGCATACAATCGCACCCAAAACTATGAATCTTATTTATGGACAAGAGTAGGCTACAAGTGTGATTGTAGAGTATAGTATCACTCCACTCCTCTAGATGGCATAACTAACTTCAAGCTTCTCCATGCACCTATGTGTAGTGATAGAATAGAGCACTCATAATGCACACACTCTACACAACTAGGCCTGAAGAGTGGTGTGTTATGTGTTGAGAATGGTGTGGTGTAGTGTGATCATATGATGATTTACAAGGGAGAGAAGGGCTCTATTTATAGATTTTAGAAGCCCCGATTAGGATTAGGCTTAATCAAGTTTATTTGAAGAAATAAAAGATTATGCATATTTTTATTTTTATTTTAATGAGGGTGGGTCTCTCTTCTCCTTTGAGTCACATGGATGTGGGCTCAAGGGAAGAGAATTATGGAGGATGATAGGAGAGAGGATTGAGTGAATAATTTGGCAGTGCCTACTTTAGTAGAGGGTGCATTTTACAATAAGGTTAGTGGTTAGTAGTTAGTAATTATCACTAAAAAATATTTATAAAATCATTCACCCAATGGTGATATATATGATGAGAAAAGTTAGAGAAGGGATGAACTTGTAAAGAGAGGTTGAAGCCTTGGAGAAGTTTGACATTCACCTCTTTACAGCACCGAAAGAAGAAGCAGTCAACATGGCGAAGCAGCGCGTGTCGATCAAGCTATGTTATTTCAAACCTTAGAAAATTCATGATAAAAAGCCTTCATTTGCAGAGGTTATCTTTGGATTTTTGCTGATTTTTTGAAGTTCTTTACAAATTTGAAGAGAGTATGGTAATATAAACATATATGTAGAGAGAAAGGGGGACAAATAGGGTGTAGAAATGGAGGATGAAGGCTATGGAGGTGTGAGAGATGTGGCAATGGTGAAGAGGGTGAATTAAGACATGGGAGTTGCAGGTTTGGGAGTGGGAAGGAGAGGGAGGAGTGTGTGTGAAAGAGGAAAATGATAAAGTGGAAGAGGGAGTGTGGCTGCATAGCATGGGCAAACAGGGGTCCACCAATAAAATCATAGCTCACATCTCGTAGCTCAAAACAATATGAGGTGAAAATTCCGATCACGAGCTACAACTTTTGTTTGTATCACTATTTCAAATTCGGGGAGCATGTGATCTTTAAAAATTTAGCAAAACCGACTATTTTTTCCACTACACAAGGTCCTTGTGAGGTCCTTCTTTGGATGATTCTTTTGAATACCTTCAAGAGTGAGCTCCCAATGGTGCATGCATGCATTCCACATACCCTTGACCTTATTTGGTAGTTCTATAATTGAAGATATTGTTGAGATCATGATATAAATGAATAGTACAACTAAGAAAATCAAATATTGAGGGGTCTAAAAAATATGTACATGTCAAATATAAATAATATAGGTGGAAAAAATATAAAGGGGTCAAAATAAATCTCTCTCATTATAATTCTACCATAAAAAGATGAATATTTTTTGTGGTCTAATTTATGAGATTAATAGAGAATAGATGTAGGAAGGAAAAATCACAATAGTGAAAAAAATATACACATAAATAGAACTAGTTTTTTTGGATTTTTGTTGGGATGGAGTTACACCAAAAATAAGAGAAGCTTGCATGAAATTATTTTTATTTGGAATAAAGAGTATGCAAAATGGTAAGAAAAAATATGGTAATGGTGAGTCAATGTACATAGCATAAATAACCCACACCTAAGTATAAATATTAAAATAAATACCAAAATAATTATGAAAAGTCCTTATATTTAGGCCCTATATACAATGAAATATTTACACACAAATGGGCCATAATATACTTACATTTTTTATTTTTTTTATTTTATTGGCTCAACTAGCACAGTGCCTAGCTAATTGAGGGTTTTTAAGAAGATATGGGAAAAGTCCCCTAACTCACACACGCCTATGTACAGTGAAATGGTAGGGATAACCAAAATGTTTGAGTGATTTGATAGGGTGAGTTAGCTTACTATGGCAATTATGGAAAGCCGAAAAACGGGTATCATTAGCACTCCCCCAGGATGATGGTATATAATTCATGTACCATCATAGAGCATCTTTTCCAAAGAGAGTGCTTTAGAGTCCTTGACGAGATCTTCATTGTTTGGCCCCTCAGAATTTTGGTTGGAGTTACACTCATGCTTCATGTAACAATACTTACATGAGACATCAGCCCTTTGACAGATCTTTGGTAGATCCTTTGGTAGAAGGCAACTCAAATAAGGCTTCAAGCGATACCCGTTTACCTTCCTGGAGTTCTCTTTCCCATTCAAGTCCATAAGTTGATAGTAACTTGAATTGAAAGCCTTCTTAACTATGTATGGCCCCTACCATCTAGTTTCAAATTTGGCATCAAAATGATTATCGAGTCGATTGTCATACCTTAGCACAAGATCTCCTTCATTGATGCCTTTGTCCTTCAGTTTCTTTTCAAGCTTTTCCTTCGCCTGCGTAGATTTCCTCTTGTAGCACTCGTATGCTGCTTCTCTTTTCCACTCAAGCTCAGCTAAGGTAAGAAGTCGATCCATCCATGCTTCTTGATCATCTTGTGCTGCTTTGCCATGAAGTCGTATTGTTGGGATGTTGCTCAATTGGTTGTAAAGCCTCTTGACCATAGACCAAGTGAAATGGTGTGAACTCCGTGGCTTCCCTATATGTGGTTCGATATGTCCACAAGGCACCATCCAAGAAGTCATCCCACAAGTTTGTCTTGTTTTTCACCATCTTTCTAATGATGCCTGCAATGACACCATTAGCTTTTTCTACCAGACCATTGGATTGGGGATAGTAGGGTGTACTATGAGGATGTAGAATGTGAAGTTCTTCACAGACCTCTGTGAGCAAGCCCTTTCTAAACCCTGGACCATTATCAAAAACAATCTCCAAAGGTGTGCCAAATCTACAACAAATGTGAGTGTAGAAAAATTTGGTCACTGTCCTCTCATTTACTCTTGCCACACTTTGAGCTTCTACCCATCTCATCATGTAGTCTATGGCCACCAAGATATACGATTTCCCATTTTTAGTCCTAGGCAATGGATCCATAGCATCAACGCCCCATTTTTCAAATGGACCATTTGCAAGGATTAACTGACATGGACCATGTAACAAACGCTTGTATCCATTAATCTGACAATTGTGGCACCTTTTACACCAATGTTGACATCAATGTGCAAGCTTGGCCAAACATATCCGGCAAGGAAAATATTTTTTTTTAGTGAGTTCGTGCGCAAAATGACCACCACACGCTTCCTCATACAAACCTTCAAGAATGGTTGGAATCTCCTTGGTTGTTGGTATTCTCCTATAAACTTGATCTTTTCCTCTTTGGTAAAGGGCACCTTCCAAAAACAAATATGAACTCGTCTTCTTAATGAGCCTTTTCTTTTGAGCCTTTGTGAAGCCCTCTGGAAACTTGCCCTCTAAAATGTAGCTCACAATGGGAGCCAATGACTCCATCCCTTGGTACCTTGGTTGCGTTACAGCTGCTGCCACCATGATGACCTGCACTTCTTTCTCTTCAACACATGTGACTGCTTTTTGTGCAAGTAAATCTGCATCTTCATTTTGTTTCCTAGGAATATGATATAGTTGCACTTCTTCAAACTGATTAAACATCCTACGAATGGCATGAACTTTTGTCCTTAAGCTTTCATTCTTGCATGCCCAAGTGCCTAAAATTTGCTTCACAATGAGAAGTGCATCCCCTTTTACCATGAGACGTTGTATACCTTGGCCAATGCATATCTTTAAACCATGAAGTAGTGTGTCAGATCCTGCTTCATTGTTGCTAGTTGAACCTGGTAGATTGACCTTCTCTTGCATGACCACCTCCCCACTTGGGTTGAGAAATACTAGCCCTCCCCCTGCTTTTCCTGTGGCTCGTTGAAAAGCTCCATCAAAGAAAAAGGTAAAAGCATTACGAATAATTTTAGGTGGTGGCAATGGTAGGGTCTTTACTTCAGGAACCTTAATCTCCTTCTCATGTACCCTATAAGTGAGAATCTTTGCCAATTGTGCACGCACACTATCTTCTACCTTGAAAGAGTATTGAAACTCTTGCAACTCCATAATCCACTTTGAGATCCTAGTACTAAGATTCATTTGAGATGACACCCAAGGGAACAAATTTTATGCAGGTAGGATCTAAACTTTCTCACCGCAAACATGAGAGAAAGCATCATGAGTTCTGCCTCCGTGTAGCCTCTCTCCAAAGCATTCATGACCCTACTAGCAAAGTAGATGGGTCACATCCGGGTACTATGGGGATCTTGTTGTAGCAAAACCGCTCCAATTGTTTCTTTCCCAACACTAGAGCTAACAAAGAATGTGTACTCCCAACAAGGAGGCATGAGTGTTGGTAGCTCTGACAGGATGACTTTAATGTTACAAAATTACTCTTCAAGCTCATAAGACCATGCAAATTCTACTTGTTGTGTTAACTTTTGCAAAGAATGAAGCAACTCCGAAGCTAAGTGAATAAAGCGTGACATATACTTCACCTTTTGAATGAATGAGATGACCTCTTTGAGATTCTTGGGTGATGGGAGCTCAATAAGAGCCTTTGCCTTTGAAGGATCCACCTCAATGCCTTTATAGAAAACCTTGTGACCAAGCAAGATCACTTCATCCTCACCTATGTGACACTTTTCGAGGTTGAGTTGACCTCCCATGTCGTAGAGCTTCTTTAAACCTTCTTCTACCCTTTGTAGATGCAATGATTTTGAGCTATAAATGCAAAAATCATCAATAAAGATCCTAATGGAATTTTCAAAGAATGCTTGAAACACCATGTTCATGAAGCGTTGGAAAGTTGCAGGAGCATTTGTCAGTCCAAATGGCATGACTCTAAAATCATAACAACCCCAAGGAGTGATGAAAGGTTGTTTTCAATTGATCTTCCAATGAGATACCTATTTGAAAGTAACCCGAGTAGCCATCACACACAGTGTACTTCTCATGACCAGCTACCTCATTTAGTATCTCATCCTGAAATGGGAGGGGAAAGTGATCTCTTTTTGTTGCCTCATTGAGCGGATGGTAATCCACACACACCCTCCACTTGCCATTTTTATTAGGAGTCACAACAACGGGAGAGACCCACTCTAAATTCTACACTGGATAAATGAAACCTACTGCTAGAAGCTTTCTTACTTCCTTGAGTAAAGCCTCCTTGATGACTCCTAGCCTTCGTAGCTTCTGAGCCTTAGGTGTGGCCTCTGGCTTCAACTCAATTTTGTGTTGAACAACATCTATTCCACGCACATGGGTGTAGTCTTTAGCAAAAAGCCTAGTAAATTTCCTTAGCACACATTTGAACTCCTCTCTTTTGTCCTTTGTAAGTGTTGTAGACAACATACCTTCTAACATTCCTTCATCTTGCACATTTTGGTTCTCTTGGGAACCTACATCTTCCAAACCTGGGCAAGAGGTCTCTTGGTTGTTTGGATTAAACCTTACCCCCATGACTTCGATGGAAGACTCCTCTTCAGTAATGCTACCGCTACTGTCTCCTTCTGAAGTGCTATCGGTCCAACCTTCCTCCGTCTCACTTTGAGATGATTCTTCATGGAGCTCCTCTTGGCATTGCTCCTTCATGTCAAAGACAACCTTCTTATGATTGTCATTCCTGCAAATTAGCTTTCCACTCTCCCAATCCTGCAAAGCTCGCATTTTCATTAGCCATGGTCTCCCTAGGATAAATGGGTAACAATTTCCTTTGGTAGACATAACATAAAAATCCACCGCCTTCTTAATGCCAAAGGCCTCTACAAAAACATTTTTACAAATGCCTACACACCTAGCTTTGCTATTGTTTGCCATCTTGACTTTAATTTTAGGTGTCTCATGGATATGCATGCCTAGTTTTTGCATGAGTCCCTCTGTCATCCACTAGACCTTTCCTAACCAATCTTCCTTTGATGTAACAATCTAGCACAAGTATAATATCCTCATTCATTTCAGCATGTGCAATTTTTACAAAAGGCACACTCTCTTTTACCTTTCTCCTAGTGCTAACGGCCTTTATTAAATCCCTCCTAACTTGTGGGCATAATGCAAGAAACTGAGGCCATGTGATATCAGGACCCTTACCTCTCATGTCTTCCAACAAGTTGTATGGAGCCATACCATGTCCAAGAGGGAAGTCTTGGAGATTGATACGACGTCGAGTCCTCTTAGCTTCATTGGTCTCCTTTGCCTTCTTTCCTCGTCCATGGTCACTCTGTGATGTGACACCTTCTTTCTCCTTCCCTTTTCCACGGCCACGCTTAATTCCATTTGCTTCCATGTCAACCTCTTTTGAATTTTTCACCTCTACCACATGCACATTTGTGTCTGGCAAAGGTGGAACTCCTTCCACTCCTTGTGGAGGTGGTCTTGCTCCATTTTGCCTTTGTAGAAGCCCTGTTTGATGACTAGTTCCTTCACCTGCATTCATCACTGGGTAATTCAAGTTAGGTCTCCCTAGCTCCCCATGAGGCCAAGGACAATTATACATCCCATGTCTAGACTCTCCGCAATTCCAACATTGTAAGACTCTCCTAGGTCGTGGATTTTTCTCTTCAGACTTCCTTGCTTGTCCTTTTGGACCTACAGCTTGTGCAACGTGAATTGACAAGCTGCTTAAAGATTCATTTAACTTGTCAATCACTTCCGCCATTACCTCAGGAAGCTCCCTAGATGTTGATGCTTGTGACTTACCTTTGGGTATAAGACCTTCTATTGGAACCTCTCCCCTTAGGCACTTGATTTTCCTATACTTCTTGGAAGCTCTAATTTCAGCTGCATCATAGGTGGCAGGTGCATCCGCCTCCATCTTTACCTTAAGATCAAGAAAGAGTCGAACTATGAATCTCTCCTTCTTTAGAAATTCTGCACCATCACCAGGGTTAGCAACATTTCGTATCCATAGAGCCCAAAGACGTAGAAACTCTTGCTTGTACAAGTAGTAGTCATATAAATCTTTTTTCTTATAAGAAAAAATGTCTTGCCATAGTTTTTGAGTGTTTTGGGGATCAAAGAAGTATCTCTTGAAATGATTCACAACTTCCGTGTAATTCCCTTTAACTTTCTTAGGCAAAGAGTGAAACCAAGTGCTATCATCTTTCCTAAGGACCACCTCAAACATCTCTACACGTTCTTGATCAGTAACTATCCTCTTGATACGACAAGACATCTTGAAATTTGCTAAAAATAATTCTTCATCCTCTCCAGGCTCTCCAAAGAAAAGAGGATATCCGGACATTTGGCGTTGGGCCTCCATTGAATCGGTTTCAAAGTGACAACACGTTTTTGTTTTTCTTTCTTAAAAAATTTACACAATAATGTTTTCTAAATTGCAATCTATTCTACAACAAAATAAAAATATTCACATCAAATGACCTATGATAATCAATAAGAGGGAGGATGACAGGGTTTGGTGATGCGAGAATTTCTCCTATTCTTTGGGCACCAAACATGAACACCATACGTTGTTGAAAATAGATTTTTCTACTAATTTCAATGTTTATTCTAATGTGTGGAGTGAAATGAAGGGGAAAACCTCTCTTCTTGGGCCATTATCCATGGTCTATGCATGACCTAATTCTTAAAATAAAACAAAAATATAGACGTCCAAACTAAGGTCATACCTAATGAGAGGCAAAATAAAAGGATGTACTGATGCGTTTATCTCTGCCAACCTAAGAGGACCTAAAATTCTACCAATTACACGTTGAAATTGGAACTTGGTACTAACAATTATGTGTACCTTTTGCCTTGCAATGGGAATGAAGGGATCATACAAATTCTCGTGATTCATGCAAGCTACTTGATTATGCTAAAGGTTGAGCCTTCACAAAAATACACAAGCCGTCCTCAGTGGGGGCACCAATTTGAGGCGGTCCGGGGCGGGCAACAAGAAGAGCGGCCTCTAAACACCCTTCGAGGGTCCCGTCCTGCTCAAATGGGGCTAGGGCAAGCACAATCAGAGACAACAACAACCCACAGCCAGAAACCAAACAAGAAAAGGGACACCACCTAGTTGTAGATGCGAACTAGGACGCACGTGATATCTCCTTGTACTCAAACGCACAAAGAGAGGGGAATGCAAGATAGCCACACACACCAAACACAAACATTTACCACGCCAGAGAGAGGTAAAACGCACAAATAAACTTGAGCAACTCAGTCTTAGCTTTAAAGACTAGATGCACACAAAGCTTGATGAGAAATAGAGAGACAACACAAAACTTGACCTTGTTGCCAATACACAAATTGTCTTAGGGTCACGGGAGCCCTCTCACCGAGCACCCTCTTACAATTGAAAGTTTTGGTAAACAATTCAACAAGCCCTCAAACCACCAAGCATGAAATGGCACAACAAACTTCAAGGACAATATACCTTCAACCACCTAATGAGCCAACTTATCAAATCAATTTGGAGAGAAGAGTCGTAGTTGCAGCATACAATCGCACCCAAAACTATGAATCTTATTTATGGACAAGAGTAGGCTACAAGTGTGATTGTAGAGTATAGTATCACTCCACTCCTCTAGATGGCATAACTAACTTCAAGCTTCTCCATGCACCTATGTGTAGTGATAGAATAGAGCACTCATAATGCACACACTCTACACAACTAGGCCTGAAGAGTGGTGTGTTATGTGTTGAGAATGGTGTGGTGTAGTGTGATCATATGATGATTTACAAGGGAGAGAAGGGCTCTATTTATAGATTTTAGAAGCCCCGATTAGGATTAGGCCTAATCAAGTTTATTTGAAGGAATAAAAGATTATGCATATTTTTATTTTTATTTTAATGAGGGTGGGTCTGTCTTGTCCTTTGAGTCACATGGATGTGGGCTCAAGGGAAGAGAATTATTGAGGATGATAGGAGAGAGGATTGATTGAATAATTTGGGAGTGCCTACTCTAGTAGAGGGTGCATTTTACAATAAGGTTAGTGGTTAGTAGTTAGTAATTATCACTAAAAAATATTTACAAAATCATTCACCCAATGGTGAGATATATGATGAGAAAAGTTAGAGAAGGGATGAGCTTGTAAAGGGAGGTTGAATCCTTGGAGAAGTTTAACATTCACCTCTTTACAGCACCAAAAGAAGAAGCAGTCAGCATGGCGAAGCAGCGCGTGTCGATCAAGCTATGTTATTTCAAACCTTAGAAAATTCATGATAAAAAGCCTTCATTTGCAGAGGTTATCTTTGGATTTTTTCTGATTTTTTGAAGTTCTTTACAAATTTGAAGAGAGTATGGTAATATGGACATATATGTAGAGAGAAAGGGGGACACATAGGGTGTAGAAATGTAGGATGAAGGCTATGGAGGTGTGAGAGATGTGGCAATGGTGAAGAGGGTGAATTAGGACATGGGAGTTGCAGGTTTGGGAGTGGGAAGGAGAGGGAGGAGTGTGTGTGAAAGAGGAAAATGATGAAGTGGAAGAGGGAGTGTGGCTGCATAGCATGGGCAAACTGGGGTCCACCAATAAAATCATAGCTCACAGCTTGTAGGTCAAAAACATATGAAAAAAATTGAGGTGAAAATTCAGCTCACGAGCTACAACTTTTGTTGGTATCACGGTTTCAAATTCCGGGAGCATGTGATCTTTAAAAATTCAGTAAAACCGATTATTTTTTCCACTACACAAGGTCCTTGTGAGGTCCTTCTTTGGATGATTCTTTTGAATACCTCCAAGAGTGAGCTCCCCATGGTGCATGCATGCATTCCACATACCCTTGAACTTATTTGTTAGGTCTATAATTGAAGATATTGTTGAGATCATGATATAAATGAATAGTACAACTAAGAAAATCAAATATTGAGGGGTCTAAAAAACATGTACATGTCAAATATAAATAATATAGGTGGAAAAAATAGAAAGGGGTCAAAATAAATCTCTCTCATTATAAGTCTACCATAAAAAGATGAATATTTTGTGTCGTCTAATTTATGAGAGTAATAGAGATTAGATATAGGAAGGAAAAATCACAATAGTGAAAAAATATGCACATAAATAGAACTAGTTTTTTTGGATTTTTGTTGGGATGGAGTTACACCAAAAATAAGAGAAGCTTGCATGAAATTATTTTTATATGGAATAAAGAGTATGCAAAATGGTAAGAAAAAATATGGTCATGGTGAGTCAATGTACATAGCATAAATAACACACGCCTAAGTATAAATATTAAAATAAATACCAAAATAATTATGAAAAATCCTTATATTTAGGCACTATATACAATGAAATATTTACACACAAATGGGCCATAATATACTTATATATATATATATATATATATATATATTTGGCTCAACTAGCCCAGTGACTAGCTGATTGTGGGTTTTCAAGAAGATATGGGAAAAGTCCCCTAACTCACACACGCCTATGTATAGTGAAATGGTAGGGATAACCAAAATGTTTGAGTAATTTGTGTTGAGAGAGAAAGAGAGCACAGAAATAGAACCCCAAAGTGTGTAGAATACACACATGAGATGATGTATATATAGAGGGGACCTGGGTGCCATATATAGAGAAGCCATATATTGAGTAGCTTCACATATAATCTCAACAACCCCGCTCAAATAAGGGTCCCTAACTGTGGATGAAAAAACCCTTGGGGGATCAAGGGAAAAACCCACAGCTCTATATACACCCACAGTTATATTATAAAAATCATTAAATATACAAATGTTGATGAGGAGCTACATCACTTCTTTTACAATGAATATTTTATGAGGAGCTACATCACTCCTTTTACAATGAATGTTTTATGAGGAGTTACATTACTGCTATCCTATCAAATACAATAATGAATACGAAGGTTCAATAAAGAGGTGTAAAGGCTATCAATTAGCTCGTAATCAGAAGTGTCTCCATGAATCTGCTATGTAGCTTGTCATCACTATCGTATCACCAAACATATCTTCATGTTGTCATCAATATGACATCACCAAACATATCTTCATAAATCTTTTATTGTCACCAAGTTTGTCTTCATAAAATCAATTCTTTGATGAATCCTACATAGATCATAGACTCAAAAAAACATAGTCATGAAAATTATTAGCATCGTTAGTGAAATAATTTACGTTCGCAATGCCATAAGAGATGGTTCACGACGCCACTCTTTTGACGACATATATATGCACGAAAACATATGATACATAGAGTATGAACGTAAAAGTACAAGATACGTGATTACGTGATGCAAATGATATGTGTATATACTACATAAAACAACATTTATCAACGTAGTGATCAATTAATATCATCAAAGTATTAACAAAACATCATCATTGTATCAATAAAAATGAATAAATCATCATGGAATCAACGAAAAGCATCATGATATCACCGAAAATAATCATTGTATCAATGAAACAACATCATGGCATCACCGAGAATAACCATGGTATCAACGAAACAACATCATGGTATCACCGAGAATAACCATGGTATCAACGAAACAACATCATGGTATCACCGAGAATAACCATGGTATCAACGAAACAGCATCATTGTATCAACAAAAATCACCATGGAATTAACGAAAATCATCATGGAATCACCGAGAATAACCATGGTATCAACGAAACATCATCCTGGCATCACCGAGAATAACCATGGTATCAATGAAATATCATCATGGTATCAACAAAAATCACCGTGACCAAAGTACTAACAAAACATCATCATGGTACCATCAAAATCACTATGGTATCAACGAGAAATTATCAATAAAACGACGAAACTATATCTCTAAAAGAATAATTATACGAGAATCAATGATATAACAAAAGAACATGTACCAACAGTAGCTCGATAGAATTTGGACGATCATTAACTGCTCGACTGAATCAGAACAATATGTAACTAGCTTCTGCAGCAAAGTTACGTCAGTAACAAATATATGATTGATGAAGAAAAAATATAATTGAGAAGTTTTCAATTATGAGAAAAACCAAAAGCAAAAAGTAAAATTTTGCTTTTCAAACATATTCGCAGTCCAAGACGATAACCCAAAATCGGTGTAGAATTTAGAGAAACTTTCTTCTGCAAAGTTATAGACCACATCGATTACGATGGCTTAAGCAAGTAGTTTCTCATCGATTCCGATGCCTCCAGTGGCTAGTTCCTTCTGCAAAGTTGTAGAGCACATCGATTCCGTTCCCTTACATGGGTAGTTTCTGCAAAATCGTTTTCAATTATAGCAGAAAACTCAAAAACTTAAAACGAAAGTTGCTTTTCAGACATGTACGCAGTCCGCGAACGATAACTCAAAATCGGTGCAGAATTTGAAAAAACTTTTTTCTGCAAAGTTGTAGACCTTATTGATTCCGGTCCCTTTAGTGGGTAGTTTTTGCAAAATCGTTTTCAATCAAAAGAAAACTGAAAAACAAAAAGCGGAAGTTTCTTTTTGAGAATGTATGCAGTCCGCGAACGATAACTCAAAATCGGTGCAGAATTTGAAAAAACTTTCTTTAGCAAAGTTGTAGACTGCATCAATTCCGGTGTCTATAGCGGATAGTTTCTGCAAAATCGTTTTCAATTAGCAGAGAAATTAAAAACAAAAAGCGAAAGTTGTTTTTCAGGTATGTACGCAGTCCGCGACTGATAACTCAAAATCACTGCAGAATTTGAAAAAACTTCCTTCTGTAAAGTTGTATATCACATCGATTCCAGTCTCTGTAGTGGGTAGTTTGTGCAAAATCATTTTCAATTAGAAGAGAAATCAAAAACAAAAAGCGAAAGTTGCTTTTCAGGCATGTATGCAGTCCGCAAACGATAACTCAAAATTGGTGAGGAATTTGAAAAAACTTTCAGCTGCAAAGTTGTAGACCACATCTATTCTGGTCTCCTTCCCCGATAGTTTCTGCAAAATCGTTTTCAATTAGTAGAGAAATCAAAAACAAAAAGCGGAAGTTTCTTTTCAGACATGTACGCAGTCCGCGAACGATAACTCAAAATCGGTGAAGAATTTGAAAAAACTTCCTTCTGCAAAGTTGTAGACCACATCGATTCTGGTCTCTATGGAAGGTAGTTTCTGCAAAGTCGTTTTCAATTAGGAGAAAAATTGAAAACAAAAACGTAGTTCTCTGATACCATGTTGATAGAGAAAGAGAGAGCACAGAAATAGAACCCCAAAGTGTGTAGAATACACACATGAGATGATGTATATATAGAGGGGACCTGGGTGCCATATATAGAGAAGCCATATATTGAGTAGCTTCACATATAATCTCAACAATTTGATAGGGTGAGGTAGCTTACTATGGCAGTTATGGAAAGCCGAAAAACGGCTATCAGTAGCTTCGTCCCTTTTATCTTTTTTTTTTAAATGGTAGAGGCCACTCCTCCAAGCCCTGCGAAGGGTGCAAACAGTGGCTCATCCTATCTGTTGCACAACAACAAAAATCTCTCCTTGCCTCTCTAATATGAAGTTGCACTATTAAGAGGATGGAAACACTTTCTTTCACCTACATCATAGGTTTTCCTGAAGCAAGAAGAGAGAGAGAGAGAGAGAGAGAGAGAGAGAGAGAGAGATTTGCCTTTTTTTAAAAACATTGCTATAGCCCTTGCCCATAGCAATCTTTGCACTTGAGGATGGTGGTGGCACTACTGGATGTGGATGTGGTGGTGAACAGTCTTGCTGAGAAGGGGCAGAATCTTTTTGTGTGGGCTACATCACATGAATTGCCATAGAGTCACCAAAGACATGTTGCACATTTGTGTGTGTGTGTGTGTGTGTGTGTGTGTGTGTGTGTGTGTGTGTGTGTGTGTGTGAGAGAGAGAGAGAGAGAGAGAGAGAGAGAAAGAGAGAGGTTTCTTAAATGCAAAGAGAGGGTCTAGAGTCTTTGTTTATTGCATGCACTATGAGAGAGAGGGGGAATTAGAAAAAGTGGGAACAAAATATTAATGATTTTTTTTTTTGGTGTGAAACTCACAATGGTGAGTAGATTATATTGCCATAACCAAACAATTTACAAGGTTCTGCTATGCTCGTGACACACCATGCCAACTTTACAGGGTCTTAGTTACATCGGCTGATTGGGGAGCCACCCCATGACAAGGGGTGAGCCCATACCTTTACCCAAACAAGGTACCCAATGATAAGTTACGAGCCCACACTCTATTATTGTAATCCATTCAGTACAACGCCAAGGCCCTCTTCCACTTATCAAAGTTATTCTATTTTCCAATGGCGATGATCGCCTCTTGGCTTTCTTGGATTATAACCATAATGTAACAGTTTTCATGATGCTCTCAAAAATTCGACAATTCCTCGCTTTCCAAATATGTTTGAAGTAGTTGAATCTCATGATTTGTGTTGAGATAATCATTCATTGGCTCTCGAATGCCTTCCCTCGTAAGAAGAGATCGTTCTTGAAGAATCCTATTCTAAAGGTGTTTTGCACCCATTTGAAAATCTTCCTTGTCAGACCACATATCCCCGGGCATTCCTTAATTAGGTGAAGGAGGTCTTTGCTAGCCATTTTTCATTGTGAACATCTATCCAAGACAATTCCACCAGTGAGAACCTTCACCCCAGTCTCGATAGGGCTCCCCATAGTACTTTCCATATAAATTCCTTCATCCATTAAGATTCTCCCTTTCAGGATTTTCTCAAAAAAATAGTGGCTACATACTCTTTATGTAGTTTTTTTATATAATCTCCATCACAAGGGTCTGGCTCTTTTAGCTACACAAAGAGACAGAGAGAGAGAGAGAGAGAGAGAGAGAGAGAGCTATCGTGTGGATTTGTGGGAAGATCCCCACCTTCCCTTTTTAAAAAATATTTGCCTCAGCCCCTCGCATTGGTGCATGGGGAGGTCGAGAGAGAGGGGGATAAGTTGCGATCCTCTATGACTTAGCCGCATTGAATATCACATACAAAATTGTATCCACTAGTTGGGATCCTCTTTGAGATGGATCGTTCCTTAGTTGGAAAGAGGCAAAAAGAGGAAAAAGGCCAAGGCCAATCGACCTCTTTTTTTAATAGCCTAGAGGGAAAACAAGGTAGAAAGTGAACTGAGGAAGTAAAGTGCATTGATGGATGCGATGACTCTAGGTGCATCCCACCCCATTAGCATTGACATCAACAAATAGGTGGCGGTCTCAATTTGCAACACCCTAAAATATTCACAATAGCCAGCTACTAAGGTTTCCCCATGAGCAAGTTGAAAAATACTAAGGCTTACTATAATTAAGCAAAGAGTTGAAAAATATTGAAATATAGTGCAAAAGTAAGAGTGGGCGGGGGGGGGAGGTGTCAAGGGTTGCCTGCAAGGTTGAGCGGTGATGCATAGGAAGGCCTACAGACAACATGCTAGCAATGTTAGACTAGTGTTTGAGAAAAATGATCTTCACAAATAGGATCCCTTTGGAGATGGAAAATCTACAAGGTTTCTTTTACTTGATAGAAAAAAATGCAAGAAAAAGCAAGCTCAAGAGTTATTCAATGTCAAGATTTCTAGCAGATACCTCTTGCTTAGCATAGCCTCTCTTTAATTTAACCGCCATCTTTAGGAGGTATAAGGCCATTTTGTTTAGCCTCTCTTGAGTGAACAAATGAGTGACTTATAGGAACTCTTGGCTATGTGTGTTTTGATAAATTTCCTCTCATTAACTCGCTCGATTTTATCATCGCTCGAAAAAGTTCGCTCGGAGTTTGGGATTCCTCCTTTTTCCTAACACAAACTAGCTTTTTTGGAGCTTTTGAGAGAGACCCCAACTTTGAAAGCTTGTAACTCTCTTGTCTGGTGTCGGAATCAATCATATGGATACTCTACGGTGGTCTATAGGACACGAGCTTCGTCTTTATGTTCTTCACTTTCATCAATTTTAATCATAGTTTGGGTTAGGGCTGTTTTCCATGGGACTCTATAGGTTTCCGAAATAGGTGTTTCTTTTTGGCGTGGTGTGTGCAAGGCTATAGGGGTTCTCGTTTTACTTCTTGTTTGCATGCTAACAACATGGCTATATGATGCTCATATGCAAGCCATTATTTCTCCTTAGATTCGTGCGGCACTCGGTCGACCGCGACTAATTGAGTGTTGTTTGTTAGAAGCATCTGCTTTTGCATAAATGTGGTATTCAAGTCGTTAGTCGAGCCATACGGATGCCATATAATTTATATGTGCATGTGCAATTCATTTTTTTAAGTATTAAGTATATGAAATACTTCGTCTGTAAGGCGGCCATGAAAAGTATTTCATATACAAATGTTTGAATTGCTTGATGTTGTTGTTTTTAAGTGTTCTTATGAAAATATATACTAGCTAATCATATTCAAATGAATGCTTTATTCATCAATCATCATCGCTATTTTAAATGCTACATTTACATAAATTCTATGTAAAAAAGTATATGCAAAAAATTTGCATGTTAAATATTCATTTTTATTTTTTAAAGAGCAAGATGCTCTTTGCAATTTCCTAGCCTGTTTTGTATACTTTCAATGTTTTAAATGAGCTAAAATGAATTTAGCAATATGTACATCATGATGCATGTATCTTCTAAGAGGCATTGTTTTTGAAGTGAATTGTGATAATGTGCAAAATATAAACTCGGGTATTTTATTCTATCAAAAAATTTTGAATTGTTTTGGGTTTTAACATGTTCTGTTAGATTTGGATAATTTTATTAAGAGTGACTTATATTTTTTGTAGTTTATATGAGTAAACATACCATTTTAAAGTCAAAATAAATATCAACCTCAATAAATATAATCTTGCACAATTTTTCGAAGTCTTTAAGTCAGTGTATGCTTTGTTTGAACTAGTGTGAGAGTGTACAATGAAAAATATAAGTTATAAACTCACAATATGATGAAATGTTTCAAAGTTTTAACATGTATTGTTTGATCTGGATGAAGTTCATAAAAACTACTTGTTTGCTCTGTATTTTACATGAGTAAACATTGCATTTTAAACTGAATTTGTTTTCCAATTTTTATCAATATATTCGTGCGCATTTTTAAAAGTCCTCAAGTCATGGTTATGGTTTGTCTGATCTAGTGTGAGAGTGTTAGTGCAATGTGTAGACATGAATTGTATTTTATATGTTGTTTTTTATTGTCTAGTGCTAAAATGACGCTAGATCAAAAGAAAATGATTATGCGTGTCATTCAAAAGAATGTATTTTGGCAATATCATCATGTGCAGATGGCTACATTAATCAAATTAGTGAAAGCGACGTCTTCATTAAAGACCTCACTAGCGCTATATGGGAGAACATAGAGCGTATTTAGCGAGGTGAGGGCCAATATGAGTTGTTGATTCCAACAAGGATTTGAAAATTTTACCCCCACCAGAAGGTTAGGACAATGTTGGGCAATATGAAAGTTTGCTGCAAAGACTTTAAGGAGGATATCCCTCTTTCCGACAATGATACGACAAAATTAGAGCTCTAGGATAAATTATGGGAGGAACAGAAGGTCAAGATGAAGCGGGTGAAAGCTTATGGCCAAGCTTCCTTACCCAAGAGATTGAAGATGGCCCAAGATGCGCAAGCAGCTGTGGGTGGCCGATCAGATGTACGTAGCATCATCACAATTATGTGCACGACATTGAATGCCAAGTCCACTCATCTAATTGGCATTCCCCACGAGGCCTTCGTAGAAGGTACAAGGATTGGAGAGGGATCTTTTGGTGTGTGCACACTGTACACCATCAAAGGCATCTCTTTATTTCTAGAGCACATTTCTATCTCTTTATTACTGTAAAATGCTACAAGGGAGGGAGTGAGGAAAAATTTGATAGCTTCCAGACAAATCAAGGAATGCAAACACTTCACCCCTCCATTGTAAGATGCATTGGATTTGCCATCGAAGCTCCCCTAGATCACAATATTTCCATACTACAATGGGGGCACATTGGGGGACATGATGTGCCGCTTGCCATTTGCCCACGGAGTGTTCAGATGCCACATGCACAGGCTACAACACGGTTGGAGGTCATTGCCACCAACAAATGAGCGCTTACCAGAGATGGAGGCTACACGGATCAAAGCAATGATTGAGAAGATAATGTCATCAATCTATCACGCCTTAATTAATGGCATTCTAACTAATCACTCGATTGGTATAGTGCACAGTGACCTACACCCTTTTAATATAATTTTGGACTTTACTCGCATAAAAAAAACCCCTTTGGCATCATTGATTGGGGAATGCTGCTTAGAACGTTAGCTAAGCATGTTTCAAATAATTATGTGTATCCAAGTACACAGTCAAACCCGACAGTTTTGGAGGCACAAAAAGCAGAAGAGATTGCAAAGGGACCATGGGTTGCTCCACAACTATACGATCCACGATGCATAGATGCGTACACAAAATTGAGCAACATTTATGCAGTAGGTTATCAATTTAACATGTTGCTAGATTTTTGGAGTGCAACCAGGAAAGTTTATTTCCCTAAAGAAGTATTTTACCACCCCGATCAAGATGTTATGAGGGACACTTAGATGAAAGTAGACTGTTGGATGAAGTTAAGAGAGAGGGAAAATAGAAGAAATGCATCAGACATTTTGATATTTTTCAAAGAGCATTTAAATACAGACCCTAATCCTATCCAACGACTGCTTGTTAAACTTGCTCCATCTTTTTACCCGGCCTAAACATTATTGTGATATACAGTTGTCTTGTTTGGGGTGGTGCACCTTCAGTCATGTCTTGTATTTCAATCTGATCAATTGTCTTGTATTTTAATAGGATCAAGTATCTTTAGTCATTTCAAATTTTTCTTATTCTCTAGGGTATTCCAAATTTCTTTTGTGGTTCAATTGGTTCTGTCAATTGTTATTTTGTTTAGTTGCATCAATTGTGATTTGATTTAGTCGATTTACGACATCTATTGTAAAGGACAAGATTGATCTACTTTGTGTATCTTTGAGACTGTTGGATCATGAGAATATATTTTTATCAGTGATATTGAATATTTGTTTATTTGTCCATTGCAGATCTAAGATAAAATGGTCGATAAAGAACAAGTTTGTGGTACCCAATCTGTGCCGGATGATCAACAACAAGCCACTATGAATGCATTTTAGTGCATGAAATCATTAACGCACAGTATGTCGGCACAACAAGCAATGCATACTGCTCGTCGACAACTTTCAAAGTGACCAAATCCAAACCACATGCGATGGACATAGATCAATAAAGAAGTGACCAAGGACATGATCAAAACAATATGGGCATGTGAGGACGTGGAGATAAAGAAAGGACGGTGGAAGTGATGGCCGGATTTCCGAGCCCTGGTGGTGGAAATGAGCCCCACTCAAGGGAGCATTAATTGAGTCAATAAGAAAATAAAAAAACCTTTCTTTTTAGCTGCTGATGGGGGCTTTTCACAAGCCAAGCTCCCATACCCCTCTTCTCTCGTCCCCACCCCATGAAAACCCCCTCTTAGGGAGGGAGTGATAAAAGACATTGGAAAAAGTAAGAAAAAAATAAATTATGATTATGTAAATATATAAGAAAGGTAAAATAGGCCACCTCATGCCTGCGGGGTAGCCATCCCCACCTTGCCTCCTTTTTCTTCACTATTGCCCCGTAGTGTGTCCCTTTTCCTCTCCTCCACTCAAAAGGTCAACCCCCTCTCTCTTCCCCTTGTCCTTTCTCCTTTCTCTCTCCCCTCTAGCTACCCCACCTCTCACCAATAATGCATTATAACTCACCAATAATGCACCCGAACTCACATGCAACTTACCCTATCTTCCAAAATAGTATACCTCACCCCCTCTTTCTCTCTCCTATCATATCCCATGACCCAAATACCCCCCTCTCTCTCTAAAGGGCGCCATGTCTCTTGTCTTGTAGCTAAATAACCTCCCGCACACTCACACACACTCAGTTTCACTGAAAAAGGTGCCCACAGACCCATCCCCACCCGGTGGTTACTTGATTTTTCTATTGTTCACACACATTTGCACACAGATTCATCTCTGAACACACTCCCCTCTCTCCCCTCTTGTAATTACTTTATTCTCCGTGTCACCTCTCACTTTTTTTCATCAACCCATCTCTCTCTCTTAGTTTATCTCTCATGAGACTGCTGTTCTGGCACATATACACACAGCCAGACAAGTGGGGCCCACAGTCACATGGCCTATGTAGATAATGATTTCTTCATTTCTAAATTCTAGAATTCCTCCCCCCTCCTCCCCTATATAAAGAGGGGTCACCATCACACTAAATACACACACAACATCACCAAAGAACACACTATGCACTGTGTGTGCCTAGTGCACACACACACACTCACACCATCACCATCACCGCAATCACCATGCTTGTCTTGAGCATGACCTCTACACCCTTGGCTATGGAAGATGAAGGGCAACTAAATGAAGGATGATGGCCATAACCCTCGTGCGAGTCTTCGCCATCAACTCCCACCTATCCGCCATGTGCTCTACCACTCTCTCCCTTCTCATTCCCCTACCCTATGCTCCCCATTTCATCGCCTTATTCTCTAAATAAAGCTTGAGGTTTTGTGAGTATGTTTTCTTGCAATGTTTTACCCATGTGAGGTGTGCGGAATCGCCACCTAGTCTTGTGTTTGGAGTGAGCTTGTGTATGTGTGAAGGGTGTGCGGATTCGCCATCCTTTTGTGGTGCCTAAGTACTAAGCCGCTATACCCCCTCCCTCCCTCACTCTCTCTCTCTCTCTCTCTCTCTCTCTCGATCTCATTCCCTTTCCTCTTCATCATTACTCACAAACATCCATCTCTCTTGGATGAAAACTTTGTTATGGTGGTGTGTTGTTTGCGTCCTAGCCGCTGAAGCTAGGTGGTGCCGCTGTTTTGCTTTACCATGAGAGGCTCGAGGCGCGCCATTCGGTCCCCGGTGTTTTAGAGGCCGTCGGGGTTTGGGGTTCGCTTTGCTCCCGTCATTTGGTGCCCCCACTGAGGATCTTTTCATGAAACCCTTCAGTTTACAAGACCGAAACCCCTAAACTATTGTGAATGGATGAATGGCTAGCAGGATTTGCTAATTGTACGGCAGAAGAAGAAGAGCTCCAAGCACAACTAGACGAACTCCGCATCTCCATCGAAGCTCGAGTGCCAGTGGGAGAGTCAACCAACACGCCAAACCCAGTGGATATACATAGGCCAAGTGCCAAGAAGAAGAAGGAGAAGGTCGAAACCATGTCCGCAACCTACAACCAACCCACAACAACAAAATGGAAGGAGCTCTACACAATAGAGAATCAACACTATTCTACTTTGAGAATCGGGTAACTCAAGTCACCGAGGTAATTATCACAGTCAGTTTTCAAGTCGCACCTGATGCTGCAGCACAGATAACGGAATCATTGGTTCACACTCTCACTAGAGAAACTAGGGATCTACTGAGTTTGTTTCAGGAAAGAGCTCCACCCTCTCCCACTAGCTTGGACAGTGACTAAGCACCTCTAAGCTTCACATGAATCAGTGCAACCTACCTCAAGACAGATCACACATACCAACACGTGTACGCTCAATCAAGGTAATACTGGACTTGAAGGCTCACTACCAGCACGTCATTGACACCATGCTGGGTGGGGAGTGGTTTTTTGAGGTTTTGGCATCAGATTAGCCATTTGTCTTACCTTTGGTACAAGGCAATGTACCGTTTGAAGTTTTAATCTATGTCCTAGTATAAGAGGGTATACACGCCTCCTTGTAAAGAAGAAAAACACTTTTGCAAGTTAAGAAGTGTGTCTTTCTAGCTCTCTCTCAGTAATCATGGCAAGTGTAGCATTTCCAACATTTAAAGGAAAGAAGGGGGAGGATTTGGTAACAGACTTCCTAGATGACTTTGAAGTAGCATGTGTAGTGAGCAACAAAGATACGGATGAATCCCGCGTTAGAATCTTTAAGCATCTCATGAAGCTAGAAGCTAGATCATGGTACAATGCAATTCCACAAGCAACCAAGGATGACTGGGAACCCTTAAAAAACGCTTTTAAGAGGCGCTTTGGGGGAGGTACCACTTCAAAAAAGTTGTGGGACAAGTTGAGAGACTTGAAGCAGGAGGGTCTTTTAGAATATGCCATCTATGAGTCCAAATTTGTGGATTTGTGGGAACGGTGGGTTGAGTCACTCACAAGGGGAGAAGCCGCACCCGATTTCCTAAAAAAAGATCGCTTCACACATGGCTTATGGCCGCTTCTCAAGGAGAACGTGAAAGGTAGATTCCCGGCTACGTACGAGTTAGCCGTTGAGATTGCTCGCCTTAAGGACAAGAAGCTACGAATGAAAGCCAAAGAACCCGAGTCAACAAAAGCAGGAACATCGCGTCGACCAGCAACTACGACAACCACCATACCACCACCACCGGCTCTTGGGGTAAGAGATGACCAACAAGATATGTTGGCCCATATTACTGACCAACTGCATAATTTGTTTGTCCACTTAATACAGCAAGGGAGGAGTCAAGAAAGAGATCAAGACCGTGGAAGAGCACGACAACAAAACAGGGAGTATCATTGCTACAACTGCGGAGAAGACGGTCACGGTATGTACTACTGTTCCAAACCACGACAAAACTATAATAGAGGAGGTAGGAGGAACCAATTGTCACCCCCTAGAGAAAGAACACCCCCACCCCGAGAACCACCCCCACCAACACAAATTCTACGTCCACCCCAGACACCACTACAAGCATCCATCCCACCTCTTCCACCAGCCCCACCACCTGATCGCCCTGTAAACATCATAAGGCTAGAAGAGAAAGGAAAAGCCGTAGTAGTGGATCCACCCAGAGAAAAGGAGAGGGACAAGCGTAAGGAGAAGGTAACCTTTTTAGAACCACTTGAAGCCATGAATTTGAAAAGAGCTAGGAGGGAGAAAGCTACACAATCAGATGATGAGAGAAGCATGAGAGGAGAAACTAGCAAGAGGCGATCCAGGCCACGACGGAAATTGGGCATCACCGACTTCCAGCTAGGGAAAAGTTCTAAGCTCTATGATCTAACATTGGATATGGCAGAGCAAGGGCCGAAGATTACATGGCCACAGCTGCTACATCTTGCACCAAAAGTAAGGCGACAATGGTCTAAAATGGTAAGTACAAGACGCTCCAAAACAAAGGTAGCCGGAGCAATTTCGGGATTCAACATGGATGACATCCTTCCAATTGTCGACGTAAACGTAAAAGGAAAGAGGGTTGGAAACACCTACATTGATGGAGGTTCACAAATCTGTGTAATGAGCAAAGCTATGATGCTTCGATTAGGGCTCGAGGTTGACAGGCCTTCTCCATGCAAGGCAAAGATGGCAAACAACGCAAAAGTAAAGTGTGTGGGTGTGGTAAGTGCCGTGAAAATAAAAGCTTTCAACACTGAGGTAGAGGTAGATGTTTTTGTAATGCCTACTAAGGGGGAGGGCTATCCACTAATTTTGGGAAGGCCATGGTTGATGGCCATGAAGGCAAAACAGGACTGGGGTACTGGCCTTCTACGCATGACCGGTAAGAAAGGGGAGACAATCTACTACGACATGAGGATTTGCAAGCAGAATCAAATGAATCTGGAAACATTGGCAGATGAAACCACTAGCGAATCTTCCAGTTCTGAGGAGGAGACCACATCCACCAACGAAAGTGACAGTTCCATTGATGTGATGGGTATCATTATGAAGGATCCACAAAAGGTAAGCACAACTGGTGATCTATCACCAAAAGGGACACCTAATGAAGAGGAGAGAAAATCACCTGGCCTAGGAGGAAGTAGGTTGAAGGGTATGTTGTCTACGGAATTAACACTTGAGGAGAAAGATAGTTTTTTGCAAATGTTGATGGGATTTCCTAACCTGTTCATTGACAACTATGAAATAATCACAGGCATTACACTGGTGGAACATCATATGAAGCTGAAGGAAGGGGTAAAACCAGTTGTGCAAAAGCTACGACGACTGGGGGTCATACAAGAAAAGGCACTCTTGGCCGAGGTAAGGAAACTGCTGGAGGCGAGATTCATCTATCCTGTAGAAAACTCAGAATGGGTGTCACCCGTAGTGGTGACGCCTAAAAAGAATGGTAAGTGGAGGGTCTGTGTTGACTACAAACCACTAAATGCAACTACAAAGAGAGACCACTTTCCTCTCCCTTTCTTGGATGAAATTCTGAATGAAGTAGCGGGTTTTGAATGCTATACCGTCTGTGATGGTTATTCAGGATACTTTCAAATACGCATAGCCTTGGAAGATCAGCTAAAAACCACGTTTATCACGCCATGGGATTGTTTTGCATACAGGGTTATGCCATTTGGTCTCACAAATGCACCTGCCACATTCCAAAGATATGTCACATATGTTTTTCAACCGTTCTTTGGAACATCCATAAGAGTGTTCATTGATGATTTTTGTATATATAGCTCTCGTATTTCACATTTAGAAAAGGTAACTGAAGGTTTGGCCAGGTTGCAAATCCTAGGTGGGCAATTAAATGTGGATAAATGCCACATTGGGGAGAGTAAAGTCGTTCTACTAGGCCATGAAATTTCAGCAAGAGGTATCAACGCCGACCCAAGTAAGGTGTCTGCACTCATAGCCCTACCTTCACCAACGACCGCACGTCAACTGGTCTCTTTTCTACAGAAGGTGAGGTACTTAAGTAGATTCATACATCTACTATCACAACTTGTTCTACCACTGCAACAACTCACTCAAAGATCAACTTTCACTTGGGACGAGGAGAGCAAACATCACTACAACAAGGTAAAGGAGGTCTTAGACACTCTGCCAACTATCTCGCCACCTAAGTGGGATGAAAAATTCTATGTCACCTCAAGTGTTGGTGATGACTCATTGGGGGCTGTGCTACTCCAAAAGGATACGACGACATCTTTCATGAGGCCAATCTACTTCTCTAGTCGAATGATGACAGTAGGAGAGAAAGGTTTCACCCATGTGGAACACTTAGTCCTAGCTCTTAGATTTGCAACTACAAAGTTTAGGTCATATTTTTTGCCTAAGCAATTTGTGATTCTAACCACGGATGAAATATTTCCCTATGTTGTACAACACATGGATGTGTCTGCTAGAATTACTAAATGGCTAGTTCGTCTGCAAGAGTTTGACTACATGGTACAAGTAGAAAGCACGACAAGGGCAAGTTTGGGGGGACTCATGACCTACCAAGTCTTTGAAGGGAAGGAGAAGCAATATAAGGAAGGAGAAGTCCGATTACCTCCAGTACCACCGATGGTAGAAGGAGCATACTCTCTCTACTTTGATGGAGCCTACAAGCGAGCGTCCGACAAAGCAGCTGCAGGCATAGTGGTCTTTGATGACAAAGGGACAAAGGTATTTTCGTTGGGCCAATTCGTAGATTCACATTCTAACAATGAAGCTGAGTATGTAGCACTAACCAAGGGTCTACAATGGTGCGTCTCACAAGGTGTACAATGCCTTAATGTATTTGGGGATGCTCTACTTCTGGTAAGGCAAGTAAATGGAGCATGGACATGAAAGAATCCTAGTTTAAGGACTCGCTTAAGTGGTGTAAAAACCTTGTTGGGTAAGTTTGAAGAAGTTCAAATACACCATATCCCAAGGGCTCAAAACCAAGAAGCAGATGCCCTAGCAAGTGAAAGACTACAGGAAGTGGTGGTTGGAGCAATAAACTAAAGCTCCCTCTATTTCAAGGAAGTGATGCCTTGCCTGATATCATGCATTTTTTGGAAACAGGGGAATGCCCATCAGATTTAACAAAGGGACAGAAGCAATGGCTGACGCGGAAGGCCACAAGGTATCGACTCATCAATGATGGTTTGTACTGTAAGGGTAAGGACCAAATACTCAAGAAGGTCCCTCTCTCTCAGGAAATCACGGGAGTAATTTCTAGTTGTCATGACAGGGTTTGTGGTGGTCACTTTTCCCTAGACATAACAAGTAGGAAAATCTTGCAAGCAGGCTTCATATGGCCTAGCCTCAACCGTGATGTACACCACTGGTGCAAAACGTGTACGTTGTGTCAAAAGGCCGGCACTAGGTCACTTATTCCTGAACCACAGACACCTATTCTCTCATATGGCCCATTTGAAAAATGGGGTATCGATGCCATTGGGCCATTACCTAGGGCCAACTCAAGAAAATTCTACATTATCATGGGGGTCGACTACATGACTAGATGGGCAGAGGCTACAGCCACCACTAGAATCACAGCGGTAGAGGTAGCTAAATTTATCTACGAGCACATATGCTGTAGGTTTGACACACCTTTAGACATCATCTCTGATAGAGGGCCAGGTTTCAGAGCAGACTTGGTAGGAGAATTAATGCAGAAACTGGGCATTGCAAGGAGGCACTCTTCACCATATTACCCTCAATGTAATGGCCTAGTTGAAAAGGTAAATGGAATGGTTTCTAGAATTATTACCAAGGAGGTAAACAATCATCCCGGAGACTGGGATAAGTATCTACTACCAGCTTTATGGGCCTACAGAACTTCATTTCGTACATCCTTGGGATTCACACCGTATCATCTAGTATTTGGTAAGGAAGCAATCTTGCCCATTGAAGTGCAACTACAAAGTCTCAAAGTAATGGCAAGCCAGCTTCAACAGCCCAACATGCATTTGAGAGATCACATCATCAACTTGGAAAGACTGCAGCTGGACAGAGAAGAAGAAATAAATTATTATGCAGCACAAGCAGAGCATAGATGGCTTATCTTTAACGAGCATCTCCGGAAAAAAGAATTGAAGAAAGGAATGTTGGTGCTCCGCTACGACAACCGCTTCGACATGCGCAAGGATAAGAAACTCCTACTCCGATGGGAAGGTCCTTTCATCGTCAGGAAAAAGTATGCCAATGGAAGCTACCAACTTATGGAGGCTAATGGAAAACTTCATAAAACCAGGGTAAATGGTTGGCGACTTAAACCTTATTTTCTTCGATTTGACCAGGCTCCACCAATTGACATTCCAGACGAGGACACACCATCAGTCGCCACCTCTGATGATAATGATCAAACGGATGAGATAGAGACATGAATGCCTCTAGCCAAAAGGGGAGGGCTAATGATGGGGGCTTTTCACAAACCCCCTCTTAGGGAGGGAGTGATAAAAGGCATTGGAAAAAGTAAGAAAAAAATAAATTATGACTATGTAAATATATAAGAAAGGTAAAATAGGCCACGTCATGCCTGCGGGGTAGCCCATCCCCACCTTGCCTCCTTTTTCTTCAGTGTTGCCCCGCCGTGTGTCCCTTTTCCTCTCCTCCGCTCAAAAGGTCAACCCCCTCTCTCTTCCCCTTGTCCTTTCTCCTTTCTCTCTCCCCTCAAGCTACCCCACCTCTCACCAATAATGCATTATAACTCACCAATAATGCACCCTAACTCACATGCAACTTACCCTATCTTCCAAAATAGTATACCCCACCCCCTCTTTCTCTCTCCTATCATATCCCATGACCCAAATACCCTCCTCTCTCTCTCTAAAGGGCTCCATGTCTCTTGTCTTGTAGCTAAATAACCTCCCCCACACTCACACACACTCAGTTTCACTGAAAAAGGTGCCCACAGACCCATCCCCACCTGGTGGTTACCTAATTTTTCTTGTGTTCACACACATCTGCACACAGATTCACCTCTGAACACACTCCCCTCTCTCCCCTCTTGTAATTACTTTATTCTCCATGTAACCTCTCACTTTTTTTCATCAACCCATCTCTCTCTCTTAGTCTCTCTCTCATGAGACTGCTGTTCTGGCACATATACACACAGCCAGACAAGTGGGGCCCACAGTCACATAGCCTATGTAGATAATGATTTCTTCATTTCTAAATTCTAGAATTCCTCCCCCCTCCTCCCCTATATAAAGAGGGGTCACCATCACACTAAATACACACACAACATCACCAAAGAACACACTATGCACTGTGTGTGCCTAGTGCACACACACACACTCACACCATCACCATCACCGCAATCACCATGCTTGTCTTGAGCATGACCTCTACACCCTTGGCTATGGAAGATGAAGGGCAACTAAATGAAGGATGATGGCCATAACCGTCGTGCGAGTCTTCGCCATCAACTCCCACCTATCCGCCATGTGCTCTAGCACTCTCTCCCTTCTCATTCCCCTACCCTATGCTCCCCATTTCATCGCCTTATTCTCTAAATAAAGCTTGAGGTTTTGTGAGTATGTTTTCTTGCAATGTTTTGCCCATGTGAGGTGTGCGGAATCGCCACCTAGTCTTGTGTTTGGAGTGAGCTTGTGTATGTGTGAAGGGTGTGCGGATTCGCCATCCTTTTGTGGTGCCTAAGTACTAAGCCGCTATACCCCCTCCCTCACTCTCTCTCTCTCTCTCTCTCTCTCTCTCTCACTTGATCTCATTCCCTTTCCTCTTCATCATTACTCCCAAGCATCCATCTCTCTTGGATGAAAACTTTGTTATGGTGGTGTGTTGTTTGCGTCCTAGCCGCTGAAGCTAGGTGGTGCCCCTGTTTGCTTTACCATGACAGGCTCGAGGTGCGCCATTCGGTCCCCGGTGTTTTAGAGGCCGTCAGGGTTCGGGGTTCGCTTTGCTCCCGTCACTGCTTCTGGCCGCCACCTCCCTCCTTTCTCATGCGCCCACAGAGGTGCCGCCTCCCCTTGGAACCACCCTCTCCCGCTCCTCCATTATCAAGATCACCCTCTCTCTCTTCCACAGCTAGCGCCATAGTCTCTCTCTTGCTCCTCCATTATCACAATTGGCTAGATCTTCTCTCTTGTTTTTCATCAAGCAAGGGGGCCGCCTCCATCATCTCTCTCCTCCATCCAAGTAGCATCCCTTCCTCTCTCTCTCTCTCTCTCTCTCTCTCTCTCTCTCTCTCTCTCTCTCATTCAACCACGTACTCTCTCTCCTTTCTTGTGTCGGCAACACTCAACAAGATAAGCTCTCTCTCTCTCTCTCTCTCTCTCTCTCTCTCTCTCTGTCTATATATATATATATATATCACCACGATCTCCATCTCGCCAAAATGAAGGTTTCTATAAACACCACTTTGAATCAAGTTTACCCTCACATCCCAAGGGGGTTTTCATCATCTACGTCTATGTCACCGTCTCTCTCTCTCTCTCTCTCTCTCTCTCTCTCTCTATCTATCTCTCTTTATGCGGTGTGTTGTGATTAGTGTTATTGCATTGCTATTGTCCGCGTCCTAGCCGCTCAAAGCTAGGTGGTGCCCCTTGCCCACTTTGCATGGTCTTGGCGTAGAGGCCACTGGGGTTCGTTTTGCGCTAGCAGTTGTCATTTGGTGCCCCCATGGAGAAGGGCTTCTTGGAACTCTTTAGTTTACAATGTTGAAAATGATGCACGCCGTGGAACATGGACGAGTGGCTTCTGGTAATTCTCCAATTGAAGAACTAAGGAGGTGTTGAGCTATATATAGAGATACTATATATAGCTCAACATAGTATCTCTATATATAGCTCAACAGGAGGAATAAATTGAATATGCACTAGCAACCTTAATCGAAGTGTTGCTGCTGGAATGAATTGTCATCAACATCCAAGAAGTAAGTTCTCCATCTTGCAATTCTCGTTCTAGCCATAAATTAAGAGCCACCATAGGGAGGACAGTAGGCTGCTCTCATTGCCGTCACCCACTGCACTCCATCAATGGAGGTAAAGGAGAAGAAAAAATCCTCTACATTGACATCCACCGCAAAGAAATAATCCATATTAAGGAAGGAAAGAGGTTAGTGAAGCCTCTCTTCCCCAAGGAATCTTGAAAAAAAAGTGTAGCCTTTGCTCCTAAGTGGCCCAAAGGGGTTGCTCCTGCCAAAGGAAAATGAGGGCTAGGCCATTCCTAAATCACATGACCCCCAAGAAAGGAGAAACATGTGGCCACACCAGTGGTTCAAGTTCGGAAAGCAGAGTCATGCCTAGGTTGGCAAAAAGAAGGTCATCCAAAGCAAAGCGACAGAAGATAGCCTATCGATTTGCGGCGCACATGCGAGTGGTGCCAGTTCACTTCGACAACCTCAAAGTAGAGGTGATAAGTAGGTTCCCATACCCTAGAGAGGAGTGGTTTGGCTACTATCCTTGTTGTTTTGGAGGGTGGGTAGTGGGCTTTCCTCCTCTCCCCATACAACTCATTTTGAAGAAACTATCTACCACGGGTGAAACCTAGTGGGCCAGAGATGAGCTACAATTAAATGGTGCGGAATTCATGCAACAAGCCGATTACAGTAATTACTTCCAATTGTTGCTTGCTAAAAGGTTAGGAGTGGTCAAACACGTCGTCATCACTCCATACGTTGTGAAGGATTTGGGGGTGGCCTCTATAACACCTCCATACTCACAAGATATATGAGGAAAAGTAAAGTATCTCTCACAAGAGGATAGGATCCGATCTCCACTCTCAAACACACTCACCCTTGCATGCAAAAACCCCCGCCTACACTCGACTAGATTCCCTCTATACTGTCATAGCCCTAGCTATGATCAATTGCAGTCAAGGAAGCAAAAAAGGCACGAAATTTTGGGAAAAAAAAAACCAATAAAAACCAAGTAAAATCTTTGCACTTTTGTTCATAAACACCATCTCAGCAGACCTTGCATATGCAAGAAGGGGCTCCATAGTCGCTCCCAACCATGTACACAAACCCATCAAAAACCATGCCAATCATGAGTTATACAAAAACTCATGATGCTCAGCCAAAAAAATAAAAAAAAACATGGAAAACATGGGGAAACAACCTCTTATTCACAACAATAAGAAGGGGCTTTCACTGCCAAACCTGAGTAGCAGGCACACGCGTACAAGAAATCTCCGCTTCACGCAGCTTCCATCACCAAAAAGAGAGAAGAAGGCTGAAAGTGCAGAGGTCACCACCCATGTTCATGGCCTTCTTGATGAGAGACACACTCTCCAGTCAAGGCTCGAGGCCCTCGCACATACACACGGGCACCTCCACTACACAACCCCCACGCACCACCGCAGACTGTAGCAAGAGAGGCTTTCTTCTTCACATATGAAAACTCCCACTCACTCACAACCCCAAGCTGAAAAAAATTTATTTTTTTCTTCATATTTTTAAAGCACTTACTCACACTTTAAATTCTCGACACTTGTATGTACAAAAACAACAAAAATATGTACCCCACACAATTGGCACGCATGCGTAGAGACAGCTGGCACACACCACCTTTGTACACTTTGTACAAGCATGATTTATTAACATCCAAGAGGTCTGAGAGAACCAACAAACATCTAAAAAAGACTTTGGGGTGGTCCGCACCATTTTGCCAAAACACGTCACATATTGCCCCCCAACAAGCGTGGAACACTTTCAAGTGTTTCATGTGCATACTTTCACATCATTGTAAACATTCTCCTATTTTTCATGCCATAAAAGACCCAAAATATAAGATGAAAGCTAAAAATAACATAGATTATCTTACCATCCACCTCCATGCTGCATCCAATAAACATATGTATAACATAGTAGGAGCTTCTCCCACCAAAGCAAAATCCCATATGCTATTGACACGAGACATATGTCTTTTCCCTCTATCATACACATAATTTTTCGTTGAATCCAAGCCAAAAATTTAATGCTTCAACTCATACAAATCACTGGTTTCAAATATATCCATCAAAGCTTCTACATTCTCAACCATAATTTGTCTAGTCAAGACTTTCAAAGTGTCCTTGCATGCCAAACCACAAAAGAGCACTTTCTCTTGCCTATCACAATTAAGACCATAGGGCATGCCATCATCCAGCTTGGCAAGCATATCAAATCCACTAGCACAAAGCATATGACCATCCATATCATCAAGATTTCCAAAGCAAAAACCCTCTTTCATTAGCCTCAAAACTTCCTCTAATATTCTCTTGTGGTTGACATTAGAGCTTCCAACAACAAGTAGCTCACCAAGCAAGTCACTAACAGATATACCATCATCAAGGACCACATCATCATGCAAAAGTTTAGGCTGAAAGTCAACATTCAAAGCATCCAAGTCATTACGTTTAAGCTCGACATGGGACTCCATAGAACCTTGTGCAACACAACCGTCCACATGATCGACAACCATATGCATATCATCAAACATGTCATAAGTGGAAACAAAGTCTTGGATATCAGCCACCTCATCCTCACGTATTAAATGAATCCATATTGATCTCATTAGCATCCAAGTGATAATCCAAATCACCAAAAGCATTTACATCATCATTGGCAGCCATAGGTAACTCATCAAGCAACCCAGGAGTAGAGGCATAGTCTTCATCATCAACCACAAGAGTAGCATGAGATTCTTATAGACCATGAAACTCAACCACATCAGCATCCTCATACTCAAGAGGAGAGTCTATACAACCCTCATCACATACATCACCCATTATAGATGCTCCCACAACTTCGCATACCATAGCATTTTTATCAAATAAGCCATTTGTAGACACATAAGCTCCATCCACATCAACATCACTCTTAACCATGGGATTCAAACCATTTTCCAAAGCACAAGAATCAACATCTCCAACATCAAGAGAAGAATCCATAGAATTGTATATGTCTACATGATAAGCATTCACCACATGTATGTCATTTTTTTCCACGTGATTACATGCTAATACATTTGCATGCTTTGTTTCCTCCTCATCAATAGAAAGTGGCTTCTCAAGTTCATGACCATTTTCAACAACCTTATACAGTAAATCAACCAAGTGCAGATCCTCTATCTTCAGTGGTGCATCCAAACCTACCATAAGCCGATCAAGAAGACCTGCTTAACTAAATCACCAACTAGTTAGAGAATCTTTTAGTATATGGTGCAACAAGTGCATGCACCTGCCAAAAATTGAGAGCAAGGAAGAGGGCAGTGAAGACAAAATCAGAACTACCATTGTTACAACTGTGGAGAGGACGGCCATGGCATGTACTACTATCCTCATCCAAGAAGGAAGAACTTCAATAGGGGAGTGAGGCAGAATCAAATCTCTCCACTAAGGGAAAGACCACCACCACCCAGACAACCAGAGCAGATTCCACCGGTCCAAATCCTTCACGCACCCTTACAACCACCACAACAACCTCGCATTCCACCGCTACCTGCACCACCTGCTGGAAAGCAATCAGTGAGTGTCATCAGTCTTGAAGCTAAGGGAAAGGCAAAGGTAGAAGAGTGTGTCAAAGAGAAGGACAAAGCAAAAGGAAAAGTAGAAGAAGTGGATGCCATGGGAGTAAAGTGTGCTAGGCACGAAGAGGCCTCTCCAAGGGAGTAAATGATGAAAGGAAAAGGAGAGTCTACCAAGCATGCATCTAAGCCTTGGTGGAAGATCGACACCGTGGATTTTTTGCTCGGTGAGTATGCTAAACCATTTGACCAAGTGCAAGATGCTTTGATGTAGGGACATAAAATAACTTGGCCCCAATTACTCCATCTTGCACCAAGGATGAGGAGGTAATGGACAAAGATGGTGAGTACCAGAAAGTCAAGACCAAGGATAGTTGGTGCTATCTCTGGGAGGAACCTAGACGACATCCTACCCATCATAGATGCCCATATAAAGGGGTAACGCATCTCAAACATCTACATAGATGGCGGTGCACAAATATGCTTCATGAGTGAAAAAATGATGCACCATCTAGGCCTAGAGGTAAGTAGACAGCACCCTACCGAGCTAAAATGGCAAATAACGTCAAAGTGAAGTCAGTAGACATTGTGAATGCAGACAAGACGAAGGCATTGAACACAAAAGTGGAGGTAGACATTCTGGTCATGCCACACAAAGGGGAGGGCTACCCTATCATTCTCGGAAGACCATGGATCATGTCTATGGAGGCTAAGCAGCAAAAGTGGAGTACCGAAATGATCTAGATGAATGATGCTAAATGAAAGCCCATATTCTACGACAAGACGACTAAGAAGCAATGCAACATGATCTTGGAGGCATCAGACGATACATTCACGAGTGACTCTTTGACCACCTTGGGAGAAGAGACAACAAAAATTGAGAAGAGTGACAGTAGCATCAAAGTGATGGTAACATCACTTGAGAAGAGTGACAGTAGCATCAAAGTTATGGTATTCATCCTTAAAGATCCAAAGAGATTGATAGATTTTGAAACACCACCAAATAACTAAGAGGGATCATCAGGTATGCAACCCTTGATGGATATAAGTAAGTTACATCGGATGCTCTCCAGAGAGTTAGCTAGTGAAGAGACAGAAGATCACAGGCATCATAGTGGTGCATGAGAGATACCCCTCCCCAGGGGTCTATGCACAAAATATACAATTTTACACTTTTATACAATATCCAATATACATAAGAGTTGCGGAAGCATTTTCATAGCGGAGGAGTTATTTACGCCCAACCAAGCATGGAGTTTAGGCCATGAGCCTCGCTTCATCCAGAGGTACCTAGCGACTAGTGCTACCCCTGAATGGGTGTTATGAATGAAAGCGTACTCAAGAAAAATATAACATTGTGGAGGGTGAATATATGTGTACACTGCATAGCAGGAAGAGAGAGAGAGAGAGAGAGAGAGAGAGAGAGAGAGAGAGAGAGAGAGAGAGAGAGAGAGAATATAGTGAAGGGTGAAATAGAGTGCATAGAGACATGAGAAGATGACAACAAAGAATATTAAAATTCCCATCTAAATGGAACAGGCAACCATGTATTAATGCAATGACAAAACCTAGGTATACCATAACATCAAATAGTTTATGACAAAACAACTAGCAGAGTATCAGACCCTGTGTAGGGATCGACCGGTTCACCCATCCTCTTCCACTCTACTACGGACAAAGAGAATTTCACTTTGCCGGGAGCGAAGCAGAAGACCTCCAGCCTACCTGAGCCAGACATAGGTGAGGCCGCTTTGCCTCCCTCTATGAACCCGAGCTTAGAAAGGATCCCAAATACCAACAGGTGGTAGGGTATCAACACCAACCATACCAGTTTAGGCGCCCCGCCTCTTCGATGCCCAGCACAAGGTATTTAGGCAAAGCCAAGACAAGATCCCCGACGCATTAGACGTGTAGGTCATTCAACCCCTGACGCACTAACCGTGTGGATGAGCCTAATAAAAAGAAGAAGACCTAGGCAACACCCCCGATCCAGCAAATCCCCAGGTCAGGGACCCTTTAGTCTAAGGCTAAGCGATGTAGGTGATACTAGTCTTGTAACGACACTTCCATGAGAAACATAACACATGAGTCCAATCACAATAGCACTTCCCAGATGCACAAACAATTCTTTTCCAAACAGTTAGACTGTACAAGGTCTCTACCCTTACACGTCTACCATAAACCATCTTGATCACTTCATGATCCAATCCAAAAACCATAAACCATAAACCATAATCCAATCACATCACACGGGTGAGCTCTCCACCCTACTTGGGTGAGGCACGATCAATCCTGTATAACCACTTTAGAACATAACATGGCTGCAAAAATTTTGGCAGCATTTCAGTAGCATAACCCAATCGAGAAAAAAAAAACCATAAGCCACACTGACTTCTACCATAAGATTTCAACCATAATCCATGAGGGAATCTCAGCCCTTAACCATAAATCATAATGACACCGAACAAACTCTCACACTTGGAGTTTGACACATCCCTTGCAATCAATCGGGGTCTGCATACATGTGACCCTTAAATATATGATTCTTTCATGCATAAAAAGAGTCCGATCAATGACTAATCATGATATAAACATCCATTTTTTAACAACATCCAACCATGCAAAGTTGATGCATCACATATGCACTTCACCACTCTAGCACATAGAGCTAGTGGAAAGCAGTCATAACCATGCATATGAGGCATCCACATCAATCCATGGGTTCCCATACATCATATGATAACATTCCAACACCATAAACATGATGCAAAACAACTCGGACCTTTAGGTCAATCATAAACCATAACTACACACATGTGCAAAAACAACTTTCTGACATTTTTTGGGAGCATGCAAAACATGCAAATGAGAGTTTTTTACCTCAACCCAATGCATAAAGCTCAGCTCTATAATATAGACTATCACTACATCATGTCACTTTGACTATATGATACTCACACAACAAATGGTAACCCCAAAAGAAAGTCACTTTATTCATATCTGCCTATGCGGTTGGGAATGTTTAACCATATACTCTCATGTAAGTTTAGGGCCATTTAATAATTAAAATCAACTCATTAAAAAAAACCATAAATAATATCAAAACGGCTCGGTTAACTCACGATGTCATATGGTATCCCCCTTGATAGCACTCCTACCCGTGTAGGTAAAACTGATAATAGAGTGTTTAATAAATCGCATTCCCGAAGTGATAATGGATACCTAAATTCATTTATCATCAAGTTTCATCAAGATTTTCAATTTGTTAAGTGGGTTTGCCCATCCAGTGAATCTATGTAATAGTTTCCCATGGAGCCTGGAGTGAAAACTTTTGGGTTTGTAGTGGGTAGCAATCTGTTTTTTGACCATATCTCTTAGCTGGTGCGTGTTTTTCACATGACACATTAGAGAGACAATGTTCTAAACGATGTGTTTTATCTACGATATAAGGGGTTCGGGATGATTCATAATGGTTTGTGATTTATGACCAAAAACAATGTTCTTATCGCTTCTATGACGTGAAACGAAAAGCGCTTTTTTATGCACGTGCATGACCATAACGCATCATGTGCATAAATCAACATGTAAAACATGAAAAATAAATCACGATCCAACCTCGTATGTACTTGGTTAATCCATTCATGCACTCGAATGCAAAAAAACAATCACCGAGAGGGTGACTATGCAGAAAAACGACAGAGAGAGAGAGATGATGACTATGGAGTTAATGGTTTCTCACTGTGCTTTAGAATCAATTTGGGGTTGTTGAAAGGCTTCTTGCTTTGCCTCAAGAGAGCAATGATGGAATCTACGTAGAGATATCCACACGAAAACTTCCGGAGAGCACGTACACCGTGAAAACAGAGAGAAGATAATATGCAAATAGAGAGAGAGTATCCTTCTTGTTCTTCTTCACGAGAGAAAAGAGCTTACGGAGATGGTGATGAAGATCTTGCACCAATCCATATAATAGATAAGTAATTCTCACGTCAAGACAAGAGAACTTCCGTGTCTGAGAGTGTATCTATCTCCTCAAAGTGGTGTCTGAGAGTGTATCTATCTCCTCAGAGAGGTCTCTATATAGGCTCTCAAGGCCAAAAGCACTAGCTAAGAATAGAGTAGGCAAGGAGAGACAAGTTTGCGCACGTTCGCGGCTTTGCAAAAATTTAAAAATATAAATTTTTATTTTTATTTTATTATTTTATTTTGAGGACACGGGTTTTGATGCGCAATTTAGAGACTCTAAGAAGAAGCTTGGCTTCCAAGAAAAGAGTTCTAAACTAAGCTCCTCCTCTCTAAAAAGACTCTTTCTTTCTAAAAAACAAGCCTTTGCTTTTTGGTTGTCAACTCTCCCACTTACCATTCAATTTTTACATTAAATTTGACCATCCAAGCAGTATCTAACCAACTAATGGAGACTGTAGCTAGACTATGCCACACCGTAACATCCCAACATAATTATGACTTTCCAATACTAAATATTCGAAATTAGTTTTCTTATTTTTAGAAGAGACCCAAAAATTGGGGATTTTACATCCTCCCACACTTGAAAAATTCGAGGTGTCCTCACCTCGACAGGGATAATAAATGAATAAGTCTAAAACCTTCTATAGATATATGCTAAATTGACTATCCTATTTCTCAATCATTGGCATTAGCAGGAACTCCATTTCCTCTAGGAGGCATGATGTATTTCTGCATCATGTCAAATCCAAAATCTTAGTAACAATATATTATATTCATCCCCCCACATTATGAGTCAAAAAGGGTGGGTGGGAGGGAAAAAACTTTTAACCATAATTTTCTAAGAAATGGGTAGTCATTTACACCCCATTGAAAGACAAGATCTAGTTTACAAGACGTTAGAAGTCACCCGCAAGGTCATTACTAAAACAAACATTCAAATAAAATTCTTGATACACTTGTCGAACACTTCAATCACTCAAACCAGACACTTTCACTCAAGAAGACAAGTCAAACACTACAACACAAAAGGGGACCTTCAACGCAGGTATCGATGCATTCCGTTGAAAAGCCCGTCAATATACACGTCCCTACCAAAACCGTCGCTATATGCGTCGATATACGTGTCGAAAGGTAATATTATCGACGCGCTTAGCGACGACCATAACATAAAAAAAATTTCTTGTGTAGAGGACAGGCAGCTTGGCCTATGTCCAATGAAAACATGGAAATAGCCAGAGCCAGAAGACAGCCTGTCCTCTGCCCAAAAAAGCGAGCAGCACGAAAATCAACCGTGCTCCCGCAGAAATTTCGGCAGAGTTCCCTTCCTTTTTACATAAACTTTTCAAAAAAAACCATATCATGTATACGCCTCCTACATGCTATCCATGTAGGATCTCACATGAGATTTAAGGCCAATGAAAGAAATGAAACGAACTTTGTGCAAAACCATAACCGTACCAACTTAAAAGCATAACCATAACGAACTTAATTTGTGCAAAACCATAACCAAATAAAACTCGTTCTGGCAGATTATCTTCATCCATTGCATCTTCATCTACAAGTGTCAATTCTGCCTCGTCTGCGTCATCCCTCGTATAACTGTCAGCTTCCTCTGCCATACCTTCGTCCATCTCATCTAATATCACAGTAGTATGGACGTCGTCTAACTAACTTTCCTCCAAGAGCTCTTGCCCTTCAAATACTTGTTTATTTCTTGGAGGAACCTGAATCACAAACCACCATTGTCACTCTCGATGGTCCGGTACAAAGACCACTTGCTCGCAATGTTTGGGGAGAGCAAATGTGTCGCTCGTATCTATCCAAACCTTTGTAGAATCTATTTGCACAAGTTTGTTTCCATCTCTGTGTACCGTTGCATTGCGACCAGAAGTAATTGCCTTGAACCACTTCACATCCAACAAAAACATCTCAAACCGCCTGAAGCTGACTTTCAGGAAATCTGACACCAGACCACAGTAATCCAGGTTGCTAGTGCTCTCATTCGTGTCTCTAGCACTAGCCCTGCTCTTTTGAATGAAACTAACCATTACCCCACTATCAAACGTGTTTCTTCTGTTGTCAATTTGTTGTGTTTTGAAATGCTTTCCATGCGCCCACATTGCCATGTATGTATGATACTTCCAGTCACATCCAATAGCCAGCTCTTCCTCTTCTAGAGATATGGGTTCTCTGATCAGTCGAGCTGCTCTAACTGCCTTGTCCAACCATGCCATTGTAGGAAATTCACGTAGAGGAGCGAGATAGTCTGGCAAGGGTAAGCCTCTAGTCGCTCCCTATTGCGTCTCTCTTTCTCTTCTTTGCACCTTTCAAGCCATTTTTGCATCAACGCTGAATTTATTATACAAAAATTCATGATCTTATCTCGCATGGCGTCGTTCATTTTCTTCGGCACCCCTTGCCCTTGCAACTCCTCTCCCACCAGTCTTGCATCCTCCTCATCGCTCCATAGTCGAGGCATTTCTGGGTCAGAAACGGATAGAAATTTGGTCTCGTCAATACAAGAGACTCTTGCACTAGCCATCCTTCTGCCATGCTCCCCTCTGGATGCGCTTTTTGGCGAACAAAACCCTTAAGTGTTTTCATGAACCACTCTAGGAAGAACATCCAATGGCTGTGGACTGTACCTCCCACTGCAACCTCATCTACTACATGGACGAGCAAGTGCATTTGGATAGTTAGGCAGCTCATGGGTAGATACTTCTCAATCATGCAAACTGCCTCAATGGAGTTAGCCCTTGCAACTACAATAGATTCCTCCCGTATCTCCTTGGAAGAGATCCACCGCACTAGCTCTGAAATCTTGTATATGCAGGTCCGCACTTCCTCCGTTAAACACCCCTTGATCACAATTGGAAGAATGAATTGCAAGAACTTATGCCAGTCGTGCGATTTCAGTCCTGACAGTTGATCATCACGGGTGAATGTTGTCTTGAGACATCGCATATATCCTATTGGCGTCCTGAACTCTGAAATCACCCTTTTAACTTGTCGCTCTTCGTTTTTTACCAATACCCATGGCGCTCTTGGAAGTTTTGTTTGGCCAGCTGCATTGGTGAAAGGCCACAGCTCTGGCATTTTTCCAACTGACTGCAAATCATCTTGTGAAGCTCGATTGTCTTTCATTCCCATGATTGTATTCTAGAGGAGCTCTCCCACATTCTTGAATATATGCATTGGATCCAGCAAATGGTTAATTAGTAGATCACCCCAGTACGGCAACATATGGAGAATGGACAAACGTTTCATTCCTGTAACATGTTGCCCCTCATGTTGCTCCCATCAGTGACACCACTCTTGTACATGCATAGGACGACATTTGACACGACCAAGCTAACCTTCGCGTAAGTGATGGCCATCTAAAAGATAACGGTGGTGGCCTTGATAAATTGTCTTTCGAAGAGAGGCAGAATAGTGCACATCCAAAGACTGCCCGCAAATTGTACATGCACTGTATCCCGAAGTTGTTAGCCCTGCATATATTAAAGCATGAATCAGGCCAAGGCAAAGTACTTGCGAATAGCGAGAATTTTGTAAATCAAGAACCATTACCAGAAGCTTCTTTGTATCCTAGCCAATCATGCATGCATAGTCCACATAAGAAGTCCATGGATCCTTGCATGATGTTCTCCTACTGGTTCAACCGCATTTGCTTTGTCGATCCCATGCCATAACTCCTGGAGCTCGTCAACTAGTGGAGATAGATAAACATCCATGTTTTTTGCCTTGAACTTACCAGGTACAATCAAGCTTAATATCAAATGACCCTTCTTGATGGCAAGCCACAGTGGGAGCTTGTAATTGATAAGGCACACAGGCCAAGTGCTCCATGGCGAGCTTCTCAAGCCAAATGGATTGACTCCATCCATTGCCATGTCCAAACGCAAATTGCGTAGTTCACTCTTAGAATGTGGCCTGGTATCTTCAATGTGTCTCAAGGCCTTTGAGTCAGTGGGCACACTAAATGTTGCGTCAGTGGATCTATTTGTAGAATGCCACTGCATCAAATTTGCAATGGAACCACAACGAACCATGCTTTTTATCCTAGGAAAAATAGGGAAATGACGCAACACTTTAGCTGGCATTGTCTCCCCAACAGCATCTTGTTTGTAGCTCATTGCTCCGCACTTAGGACACGACAGACAATCTGCGAATTCATTGCGAAAAAGAATGCAATCATTTGGACATGCATGAATCTTGTTGTAGTCCAAGCCAACTGAGGTCAATAGTTGCTTTGCGTCTGGCCTGGAGGGAGGCATTTCATTGCCAGCCGGGAGAAGTTGCTCCCGCAACAACCTGTTTAAGCCACATTAAATTAAAAATCTCTCCAAGCACATCACCGTTGCAATCGGAAAATCTCTTTTGTAAATTACGTACCTAAACAAAGAAGTGACACTTGCATCTGACCACCCGTACACTGAACTGAAGATTCAAAAACGCCAAACAAGTACGAAGCACATATATTTTGGCGCCTTCATAGATTGGTTGACGTGCCATCTTCCTCAGCATGTCTTCAGGAGATAGGCACACGGCTTCTGGTGCTGCTTCGTTAGCGTTCTCCTCGCTTGTCTGGAAGAAGGCATCCAGCATCTCCTCCATGCCGTCGTCTTCTGTCTGTAAGCCCTTTTCTGCTTCCATCCTTGGCTCTATATTGATCGGACCTTCACGCATAATCCTTTTTCTCTTTCTCTCAGATGGAGGTGCTATGTCGCAAAAATCAATGCCCGTTCCGTTGGAGTCGTATCGTAGATTCTGTACGGTTTCTCTAGAAAACTCTCCGTACTTGTGCACATGCTCATTACATATCCTACGCTTGCGCAGGATTTGATACTTGCACAACATGCACAAGCATGCAATCTTTTCCTCCATGTTAGTTGATGACGTTTCCATCTACAATGATTATGAATGTTGTTTTAATATATATACTCCTCACAATGTAAACTACCTCGCATTCTCTAGTCTTGCCCAATCTCCGTACACCTCGATCTAGAGGTGTACGGAGATCAGGACCACCGGGTCAAAATCTCCTCTTTATTGGTCAAATCCTATATGGGTAGACACATATGTGCACTCCCAGGTATACATGGCAATGCATGTAGCGGGCAAAACCCCTTTGCCTCTTTTAGTTCCATAGTTTCTCCTAGAGGGAGAGAGAGAGAGATAGAGAGAGTTTCTGTCCTTTTAACACATGCAATTGGTCAGCCAACCTAACTCTTTCTCTCTCTCTTTCTGTATCTACTATCTATCTATCTCTCTATCTCTGTAGCTATCTCTAGTTAATTCTCTCTCTCTATATATATCACTCTCTATCTCTTTATTTCTCTCTCTCTCTCTCTTTGTCTACGTACCCTATCTCTCATTCTTTCTCTTTTGATCTCGCTCTCGCTATCTCCCTTCTCTCTCTCTCTCTCTCCATCTCGCTGTTGCTATCTCTCTTTCTCTCTCTATTTTCCTATTTCCCTATCTCTCTCTCTGTCTTGATCTCCACTTCTCTCTCTCTCTCTCTCTCTCTCTCTCTCTCTCTCTCTCTATATATATATATATATATATATATAGAGAGAGAGAGAGAGAGAGAGAGAGAGAGAGATAGGGAATAGAGAGAGAGAGAAAGAGAGTGATCTATATATATATATATATATCACTCTCTCTCTCTCTATCTATTCCCTATCTTTTTCTCTCTCCCTATTTCCCTATCTCTCTCTCTCTCTCTCTCTCTCTCTCTCTCTCTCTCTATATATATATATATATATATATATATATATATATATATATATATATATCTTTATCTCTCTCTCTCTCTATTTTCCTATCTCTCTCTCTCTCTCTCTACTTCCCTATCGCTTTCTCTCTCTCGCTCTCTACTTCCCTATCTGTCTAGGTACTGATCGAACAAGCGACTGAGCTAGGGAGATCCAGATGCCCACGATTGCAGAGGCTAGACTACAAAACATCGACAGAGGATGCATCAGACGATCCAGTTCACTTTGGCTCAACATGCACAATCCCCAGTCAGACTACTGACCATGGAGGAGATTGATGAGGTCAGCTAGTGGCAGATGCTGGATCTCCTATGATCTACCTATCCTAGCTAGCTGTTTTAGCTACTTAGTCCACACCGAGCAGTTTAGGATTCGATAATATTTTATTTTGTCATTTTCTCATCTTGTTATTCTGACTTTGTATCAGATCCACCACATTGTAACTTTTTGGTCTCATAGGTCACTTTGGCCTTTTGAAGACGTTAATATAACATTTCATTTCATTTATTTCTTTAATTTTAATTTTTTACACATACATTTCTCTCTCTCTCTCTCTAGTTTTAATTTCCTACTCATACATTTTTCTCTCTATCTCTCTCTTTAATTTCCTACACGCACACACACTTCTCTCTCTCTCTCTCTCTCTCTCTCTCTCTCTCTCTCTCTCTCTCTCTCTCTCCCTCTCTCTCTCTCTCTTTCCTACACACACACACACACTTCTCTCTCTCTCTCTCTCTCTCTCTCTCTCTCTCTCTCTCTCTCTCTCTCTCTCTCTCTCTCTCTCTCTCTCTCTCTCTCTCTCCTACACACACACACACGATGTGTAGAGAGAGAGAGAGAGGGAGAGGTTTGGGGGGAGGGGGGGGGGGGGGAAGAGTGCCATAATATCTACGCAGCTGGTTTTGGCCAAGATCTGAGCGCGCGCGTTGAGGGAGAAAATGGCCCCTGCGCGCGGGTTCCCCTTTTTTTTGCCAAGTCTTTTAGCGTCGATAAGTGCGTCAATATACGCATCGAAATAGCCGTCGATATACGCGTGGAAAATTTTGCCTTTCCACACGTATTTCCACGCGCATATTGACGGGGTCAAAGAACGTCGATATCTGCGTGGAAAGGTACGGGCGTCCATATATAGGGCGTCGATAACTTTGGGTTATGATGTAGTGAAACAAGTATCGTCAACCAATGTCACTTATAGATGCATCATGAATACAATATCCTTTCTCAAACAACATGCATGAATGCCTGCATGATGCATAACTACCCCAACTAGTATTAGGCTTTAGTCTATCCCCATAACCTTAAGCACTCGCTCTGATACCATGCGAGAGATACCCCTCCCCAGGGGTCTATGCAAAAAATATACAATTTTACACTTTTATACAATTTTCAATATACATCAGAGTTGCACAAGCATTTGCATAGGGGAGGAGTTACCAGTGCCCAACCAAGCATGGAGTTTAGGCCATGATCGAGACTGCATCCAGAGGTACCTACGATTAGTGCTACCTTGAATGCGTGTTATGAATGAAAGCGTACTGAAGAAAAATATAACATTGTGGGGGGTGAATATATGTGTACAAAGCCGTGCGGCAAGAGAGAGAGAGACAATATAGTGGAGGGTGAAATAGAGTGCATAGAGACATGAGAAGATGACAATAGAGAATTTTTAAATGCCCATCTAAATGGAACAGGAGACCATGTATTAATGCAATGACAAAATCTGGGTATACCATAACATCAAATAGTTTATGACAAAACAACTAGCAGAACACCAAACCCTCTGTAGGGATCGACTGGTCCATCCATCCACTTCTGCTCTACTACGGACAAAGAGAATTTCACTTTGCTGGGAGCGAGCCAGAACACCTCCAGCCTACCTGAGCCATACATAGGTGAAGCCGCTTCGCCTCCCTCCATGAATCCGAGCTCTGAAAGGATCCCAAATACCAGCATGTGGTAGGGTATCAACACCAACATAGCAGTTTAGGCGCCCAGCCTCTTCGATGCCCAACACTAGGTGTTTAGGCAAAGCCAAGGCAAGATCCCCAACGCTTTAGATGTCGGTCATTCAACCCCCGACACACTAACCGTGTAGATGAGCTTAGCAAAAAGAAGAAGACCTAGGCAACACCCCCGATCCGGCAAAGCCCAAGGTCAGCGACCCTTTAGTCTAAGGCTAAGCGATGTAGGTGATCCTAGTCTTGTAGCGACACTGCGATGAGAAACATAACACATGAGTCCAATCACAATAGAACTACCTAAATGCACAAACAATCCTTTTCCAAACAGTTAGACTGTACAGGGTTTCTACCCTTACACGTCTACCATAAACCATCTTGATCACTTCATGATCCAATCAAAAACCGTAAACCATAAACCATAATCCAATCACATCACACGGGTGAGCTCTCCACCCTACTTGGGTGAGGCACGATCAATCCTGCATAACCACTTTAGAACATAACATGGCTACAAAAATTTTGGGAGCATAACCCAATCCAGAAAAAAAAACCATAAGCCACACCCGCTTCCACCATAAGATTTCAACCATAATCCATGAGGGAATCTCAGCCCTTAATTATAAATCATAATCACACTGAACCAACTCCCACACTTCGAGTTTGACACATCCCCTGTAATCAATCAGAGTATACACACATGTGATCCTTAAAATATGATTCTTTCATGCATAAAAAGAGTCTCACTAGCGACTAAGCATGATATAGAAATCCAATTTTTGACAACATCCAACCATGCAAAGTTGATGCATCACATCTGTACTTCACCACTCTAGCACACACATAGAGCTAGTTTTTACCTAAAAAGGTTGAAAGAAGTCATAACCATGCATATGAGGCATCCAAACCAATCCATGAGTTCCCATACATCATATGATAAAATTCCAACACCATAAACATGATGCAAAATAACTCTGACCTTTACGTCAACCATAAACCATAACTTCACACATGTGCAAAAACAAGTTTCTGACATTTTCGGGAGCATGAAAAACATGCAAATGAAAGTGTTTGATCTCAAACCAATGCATAAAGTTTAGCTCTATAATATAAACTATCACTCCATCACGTCACTTTGACCATATGATACTCACACAACAAACGATAACCTCAAAAGAAAGTCACTTTATTCATATCTGCCTACGCAGTTCGGAATGTTTAACCATATACTCCCATGTAAGTTTAGGACCATTTAATAATTGAAATCAACTCATCAAAACAAACCATAAAACATATCAAAATGGCTCCGTTAACTCACGACGTCATATGGTATCCCCCTTGATAGCACTCCTACGCGTGTCGATAAAACTGATAATAGAGTGATTAATAAATCGCATTCCCGAAGTGATAATGGAGACCTAAATTTATTTAACATAAATTTTCATCGAGATTTTCAATTTGTTAAGTGGGTTTTCCCATCCAGTGAATCTATATAGTAGTTCCCCATGGAGCCTGGAGTCAAAATTTTTAGTTGTGTAGTGGGCAGTAATCTGATTTTTGACCATATCTCTTAGGTCGTGGGTATTTTTCATATACATAAGAGAGAAAATGTTCTAAATCATGTGTTTTATCTATGTTATAAAGGTTCATGCTGATTCATAAGGTTTTGTGATTTATGACCAAAATAATTTTTTATGCACGTGCGTGACCATCACGCATCATGTGCATAAATCAACATGTAAAACATGATGAAACAATCATGAGGCAACTGCGTATGTACTTGGTTAATCCATTCGTGCACTCATATGCAAAAAAAAATTCACCGAGAGGGTGACTACGCAAAAAAACGACATAGAGAGAGAGATGATGACTATGGGGTTTATGGTTTCTCACCGTGCTTTAGTTCAATTTGGAGTTGTCGAAATGCTTCTCACTTTGCCACAAGAGAGCGGTGATGAGAGCTACATAGAGGTATCCGCCTCGAAAACTTCTGAATAGTGTAATGTCTATTGCCCGCATAGGAGCAATAAGCATTACGGGAATGAATACCCTCACACTGCCTTACATTATATGAACATTAAAAAACATGAAGGCAGAATAAAAGACAAGTGACAGAAATAAAACACCATCTTCTTCATTGATATGCAACCGAACACAGAGTACAAGAGGGAAACTATATTGATAACATGAACATTAGAGAGATATCCAAAGATTGGTATGCCCCCCATATACAACTGCTGCTCCAGCGCAGATCGAGAACGGTGAAAAACCCCGTTTTGTCCCATGATATCCCTTGAAGAGCTTCCCAAAGCCACATGACTCCTAGTCCGCAATGTCGAGATATCTGTAAGACCGCCGGACCGCAATGTGCGGTTATGCCATAACACCTGGCACACATGGTGGATTGCGCAAACCCACACTTTAGCCCCTCCGTGTCGAAGGTTCTGGTTTTTGTTCCTTCACCTGTTCTCATGAGGAAGAAACATCGATGTAGCCAAATCCTTGAAAATCTTGGTGATGAGTTTGATACACCTCTGCCAATAGCTGTGTATCTATCGCAGGTTGCGCCAACCAAGGATCCCTTGGAATGAATTGAGTTGGCAAAGAAATAGACTAAGGTGCCTGTTGGCAAAGGAGCAAGAGGTGTATGCAGAGGATAATGTCGAGACAAGTATCTATTGAGTGCATGGCAGAAGACTGAGTGAAAACCAATGAGCCAATGTCTCCACCCAAAAGCAGACTCGGCGCCGCTCCTTATGAAGGTGATTAATCAATCGCTGCAAACCAGATACATGAGCCTAGGCCTAATCACAATCTTTTGTAGCTTTCGCCCAATCAGCAGTATGAAAATCATCTTGGACAATATTCTAACCTCTGTCATTAGTCGGCAGCTCAGGCTGCCTCACCACCACCTGTTGAGTTGGTTGTTGCGTTATCACCTCGGCAGACAACCTTGATCTCCAGCTCTGCATTTGAGTTTCCAAAAAACAGTGGAGGTCTTGCTGCATCTCCACTTCTAAGGCAACAAGATCATTCATGTGAATCATCACATCACTAGGATGAGATGCTGAATAAGTGGTGTTTGCAGTTGAAGAAATTCCTCTTGAATAGAAGAAACAAATGCATAGTTAGCCCCTCTTCGTGCCTAGATTTCTTCAGTTTGCTACCGAGCTGTAATATTCAATGCTGCATTTTGACTTGTTAAATCGGCGATGCTAACATGCAAAGCCGTTACCTGTGTTTCAAGCTCAGTGACGCGTGTCTCAGTTGTTGGAGCTGGCCAGGCCGAACGTAATGACTCCGCAATACGCTGCAAAAATGTTTCGTATGCCTGGAGCTGATCAGAGGGGTTTGTAGTAGTCGTCTCCCAAGGCAGAGCTGTTGGAAGAGTCTTCTCTGTCTGAGTAGCGGTAATAGTAACCCGGAATTTTCTAGTTGCGAGGAAGTATCCGCACCCGCAGAGCCAGTCCCAAACCGGAGTGGAGGTTGCCTCCCTTTCTTGAATTCTGCGTCTCCATCATGCAAAGGTGGAATCCTCCAGCAAAGTTGATATCGCAGTACGAGGTGGTATAGAAAACATGATTTCCTCCCGACCTCGCTTTCGACTTGATGGTCCTACAATGTACATCTCCTGTGCACTAGAGGCTACCATTGCAGTCAATGTACACGGCATATCCACCATGCGAGCAGGTGTTTAAGACACCCTCACAACAGGCACTTCCTACTCTGAGTTTGTGACAATGCCATAGTAGTACCACATACTATAACTCGGTCATCTTCAAAATGACACAGAGGACAAAGGGTGAGAGGAAAAACTTCCCGCAAGGGAAACACTAAAGTAAGAAGTTGCCCGACCTTGGTATATGTTGGGGTGCTACGCACCATCTGTGCCACCACTCTTTGGCATTGTGCTAGCAGTCATTCCCTAACGATCACTGCCCAAGTCACCGGCCCAAAGTTCGCCAAATGCAATACATTGCGCGCTTTGGCCGAAATCATATAAGTTTTGGCTTGCAGCCAAATCGCCTCAAGAAACCAATGATATGCATCCCTTATCGCTCTATCTGTGAGCCCTGATAATTTGTATTCACCCTTCACTTTTAAGCCAAACTCTAATTCTATCTTTGCAACAGGAATAACATGCGATGCTCGCACAACACCATCACTTGGCAAGCAAGAGCATCTTGAAATCCTTTCAGTAGTCAATTGAATCTACTGGTTGTTGATCTGCACCACATCACCAGTAGCTAACTGCTCAATCAATGATGTGGCATGCCGGTGGGATAGAGATACCTTGCCAATCTAGGTTGGCAAAGACACGCAGGTGCAAATCCTGCAACCAAGTGTCCACCCTGCGAAGAGCTAGCTGCTTCACTAGAGTAAACGGAATGCATTGCAGCAAGGAAGTTGTCATGGTGGCGAAGATACACAGAAGAACAGAGGAATAATGCTGTGTAACCTTGCGAACGCGATGCAAAAAACGGGAGGAGATTATAAGATATCCACTGCATGCACTAAACCACTTACAAATAGTTCTCAAAATAGGGCGTGCCATGGTGTTGCAATCTTCATTACCCTTGTCCCGCTTTTCAAGATTGCATGCAAAATAATTCCCAATCATGAATAAGGTGGCTTCCGGCTCTTGTACCATAGCAAAGGGGCATTGAATTGAGGTAGGTGAAAAATAATGGCGTAGTCGAAATCCATTCATCAACATAAAAAATTACCTCCCCCCGCAAGTCAGCCCAATAAAAAGAATTGGGCCCACATGCTTTAAAAATCCAGAATGGTCCCGATCACCATAATTTTAGCTTCCCGGGCATCTTCCCAAGGCGAGAATTAAATACAAGGAACAACTGACCTTGTAAAAATTTCCGTGCTTTACGGCGATCCAACCATTTCTTCTGCCTGGATTGTAGATCATGCAACACCGCAAAACTACGCATCCGCTCTTCATCTAATTCCTACAAAACATCCAAATGATAAATAATATAATATTTCGAAAGAAGCTTATCCGCAAACTCGGAACTACATGCTCCACTAGGGTAGTTCCCTCCATACCAAATGCCAACCTGAAAGGAGTCAATCCTGTTGCCACTTTATATGCTATCTGATAAGCCCATAATACGGAAGGAAGTTTCACATCCCAATCCGTTCTATGCATATTCACTAACTTTGTCAGAATACAAACCAATTTCTTATTAGTTGATTCCGCCTGCCCATTCGCCTGAGGGTAATAAGGAGAAGATTTCCTATGCAATACAAACTCAAATTGTAGCATTCTCTCCATCACTTTATTCAAAAAATGGCTACCCCGATCACTAACCAACTCAATAGGACAGCCATATCTGGAAAAAACATCCTTATATAAGAACCTAGCAACAAAAACCATAGTATTATCTTTCAAAGGCCGTGCTTCCACCCATTTAGTTGCATAATCCGTGGCCTTCAAAATATACTTATTACCAGTGTGAGCTGCTACTAGTTTATAAGGTCCAATAAAATCAAATCCCCATTTTTGGAAGGCTCCAAAGGCAATACTCACTGAAAAGGAATTCTGGACACACATCACACTGTTGTACAAAGCTTCTCGCATCTTGAAACAATGTAGGCCACCATAATCGTGATTGTAGAACTTTCCTGGCCGTGATCAATGCTGCAAAGTGGCCTCCTGCAATGCCAGTATGGACTTCCTCCAGAAAAGATCCTTGTTCTTGTGGTAGAACACATCTGACCAAGACCTCCGCAATCGTGAGATAATGTAGCTTCCCCATGACAATCTCAAAATTCCTGCTTCTAATAGCCATCCATTTCCTTTGATGACTGGACAAGAATGAAGGCATTTCTCCACTATCGAGAAAATGAAACATCTCCTCATACCAAGTCCATGCCGGAATGATGGGGATCATCCTAGGTTATTGCATAACTATAAGATCATCCGAAATAGCTCCTCTTAAAAAAAGAGACGCATCCGTAAATTTATCAGCCACCCCCGTCGGGCAGCTCACCGAAATCTAGCCTGGAAAGGTAATCAGCCACTGCATGCTGGGCTCATGGACAATGTATCACCTCAAAAATCAAAATCATGTGACAAGAGCACCCATAGAGCCAATCTTCATGTCAAATTATGTTGGCGCACCAGGTATAGAAGAGACAAATGTTCCACATGAAAGAAAAACCGTCGGCCCAACAGATAATGATGGAACTTTTTCACTGAATAAATCATCCCTAAACATTCTCTTTCTGTCACACTGAATAAGGCATTTTTGCGGATGATAATCTTCTGCTAGCATAATAGACGGGTCGAAGTTCTTGTATCAAAACACTGTCAATGGCCCGGTCAGAAGCATCCACAAATACATGAAAATCCTGGGCCCAATTCGGAGGGATCATAATCGAAGCTTTTGACAGCTAAATTTTTTATCTCCGAAAATCCAGATCACATTCTTGCGTCCATTCAAAAACTTTGGCATGCGCTGCCTGATTATAGGAATTGCCAAATACGCGACAAACGCCAAATGCCTCCCATGTCAACGATGCTGGCCCAGAAATACTTGACACTGTTTTGAATTCATCGATGGAGGCGCTTCCATAATTGCGGCTATTTTATCCGGATCCACTCATCCTTAGAGATTATATGACCCAATAACCTCCCACTTCGAACTGCAAATGCACATTTTAGAGGATTAAAACTGAATTTCACCTCTCAGCATTTCATAAAGCATAACCGCAACTGCTTCAAATGCTCTAATTGTGTTCCAAAAACATTGAGATCATCCAGAAAAACTCGCAATAAATTGTCAAATAGGGAACAAAAATTTGAAACATATCCCTTTGAGAAGTTGAGGGCGCATTCCTTAATTCGAACCACATTAATGTGCATGCAAAAACGCCCCATGCTGTAATAAAAAGATGTTTTAGGCTGATCACGCAACGCCGTTCGAATTGTTTTATATCCATTGAACCCATCCAGAAAATTATACATCTCGTGCCCTGCCACATCATCCAAAATAGTCTAGAAATGGAAGAGAAAAAGGATCTGGAACAGTAGCGACATCCCGCTTCTAATAATCTACAAAAATGCAAATTGCTTGTTTTTCTTTGGTACCACCACAATGGGAGAAATCCACTCGAGATTATCAATAGGGGTAATAAAATCCACCTGCAAAAGACGATCAATTTCCATTTTAACGTGCTTTGCTACATGTGGATTCATCCTGTATGAATGCTGCTTCACTGCACTACCGTCTGGTTTTAGATTAATCGTATGCTGATAAAACTTTGGATCCAATCCTTTCATATCCGCATACTCCCATGCGAAAACATCCTTAAATTCTGTCAAAAATTAATCAAGTCTTCTCGGAAACTTGCCTCAAGCTGTTTATTAATACAAATGGGCTGAGACTCCGTTTGCTCCCCTAGAAAGACCTTCTCCGGCTCATCTTTTTTGACCCTTGTAACTTTTCCCATCTATGTTTCAAACGCATGTTCTTGCTTAATAATTTCCTCCAATGATTCGGGACTAGGCAAAACTTTTTTTTGCTCCCCTGTCTCTGGTGAAATTCCTGAAACCCTTAAAGATTTCCCCTCCAAAATCATAGAAATGTCAGCAAGATATAAAGAAACTAAATCCGGGTAGCCTTCAAAAATTGCTCCTCTTCATCCTCTTCTAATCCTTCCACCATATTTACTTTCTCTGCTATCAGAGGCCATGCTGCCTGAACTGGTTTCCTGCATGTTCCCAACGTCACCCAAACTTTCCTGCGACCCTTTTTAATTGTAAGCATATTTGCCTCCCAATTATGCTTTACCCTGGCTTGACGTAACCGTGGTCTCCCCAAAATAATATGATAATCCTTACTGTGATCCTCAATATTCAAGACTACCAAGGAAACATCAAAAGACAAGCCAGCTACATCCAGGACAATGCCTCGGAGTATTCCTACGGGCTATACTCTTCTCTGATCTGCCATGCGAGCTATAAAGGGTGCAGGTTCCCAATCACTAGGTCCAAAACTCTCACAAGCCGCTTGAGTAATAATATTCACTCTTGCACCTCTATCTAACAGTACTTTGTTGATATATGTACCATGATATCTGACTGAAAGCTCTGGGATGCGAGTATCCGTGATACTATTTGCCGGCAAAACGGGACTGACTTGTCCCCCTCACCCTCAGCTACGACAATGTCAACTTCCATCATTTCATTGGACTTCTGACTTAGCAAGGCATTATGAAAATTCGGAACCAAATTCAGTAATGAATCCAAAGGTACTTGTAATGGAGAATCGAGAATCTCTTTCCAAACTGAATCCCAATTATCCACTTTCCTAGTATCAACCTTGTTTCTGACTTCCCCTCTTTTTTTTTCAAACTAGAGGTCGATGGTCCTGATGATTGCAATGGTGGTACTGACTGGGGCATCCACATTACAGTCTTTTTTCGTACATCTTCTTGAGTTTCCCAATCTAGAAGCTTAACATCGGCTGTTGGAATCACATTTTTTCTAGAACGCGTAATTAGTGAAACCACTAGGTCTGACTCCTCCAGCCCTTCAATCTGAACCATAGCCACACTCGGCTGCATTTCATTAGCACGTTCTTGTTTCTTCCGATCATATTCCATAGCCTTTGAACACTCGGACCACCAGTGCCCATCTCCCAAACAGAAAAGGCAGGTCTTGGGTCAATTAGGATCTCGGCCACCTCTTCCGCAACCGCGACCCCCTCCTGGACCCCGTCCACCTACTTGTCCTTGAAAGGGATCCTCTGATGTATGAGCATGAGCCATCGCCACCGCAGGCTCTTGTCCATGTCCTAACTGTGGAGGGTGCCATGTAGAAGAATCCCAACTCCTACGACCCTGACCATTGAAATAACATTCCACTGTATTATGAGTGTTGGCCATGCAAATCGCACACCATTTATGATTCATTGCACACTCTTGAGTGGCATGTCTTGGTTTTCGGCACTGAGTACACCATAGTTCCTTCAGACTTTTAACCAGCGCAGAAAATTCTCATGATCCGGATGGAACACCTTTCCCTTCACGCTGGGATTTTCTCCGAGGTGCCTCCTTCGATTCTTTTCCCGAATCGTTGCAGCCTGAGTCTGCAGTATCCGACTCCGAACTATCGCTGCCACTTCCCTTAGACTTACGATGAGATTTCTTTCGATATTTTTTCTTTGACTTCTTAGGGGATTCTATATCCTCTAAATCTTCTCCTGCAACAACAACACTTGCAATTACATTATCCAGTGGAGTAGTTACCTTATCACTGTTGCCATACCAGTTTTAAGATCCTTATTGAGTCCGTGGAGAACATAATCATTCAACATCTCGGATGTTTGCCTTTGTGCGTGAGGTACCTGCTGCAAAAGCATCCAGAATTTTGCAGCATAATACTCCACTTGCAACGACTTTTGACGTAGCGTCCGAAGCTTTTCCAAATGTTGAGGGACCGTCTTTTCCGTTATGAACCATTGTAAGAACGCTCTGGACCATTCGACATACGTCTGAAAGTGATCATTGGGTATTCTAATAGCCATTTGGCAGCTTTCCCTGAAAGTGTAGATCCAAACACTGATTGTTGATGAAGAGGAACCACCACTCCAGGATGATTTAATCCATACACTTTATTAAATTTTGGCAAATGTGCATTAGGGTCTTGCTTTGAAAGACCTCAAAAACGGCTATACTTAATCTAGCCACCCGCCACTGGTTGTGCCATCGTCCCTTGCCCAACTGTACCCCCTCCTAGAAAAAGGTGTCGAATACTAGGAGGTGGGGACAATGGAGGTGAAACCCTAGGACTACTTACCGGGGAAGGTGGTGGAGCAACATGAGTGGGTGAGGGTGAACGCATGGTAGGAGGACATTAGTGACTACGTGGAGTACGTCCCGCATGCCGAATATGCCTACCACGCACCGGACTTGGAGATGGAGACACGTGTTCCTTAGCCTGCAGTGTAGAAAAAACAAATTCATCCGAACCGCCTCTCCTTCGACGTCTCCCCACAATTGGAACCACAGGGTTAGGAGGATCCTACAACCTAATGCGCATGCTCACAGTAGGTCACCCATTGTGCATCGTGGTCTCCATATGGAATGTCTATTGCCCGCAGAGGAGCAATAAGCATTATGGAAATGAATACCCTCACACTTCTTTACATTATATGAAGATCAAAACACATGAAGGCAAAATAGAAGACAAGTCACATAAATAGAACACCATCGTCTTCATTGATATGCAATCGACCACAGAGTAAAAGAGGGAAAATATATTGATAACATGAACATTAGAGAGATATCCAAAGACTGGTATGCCCCCCATATACCACCACTGCTCCATCATAGATCAAGAACGGTGCAAAATCCCGTCTTGTCCCATGATATCCCCTGAAGAACTGTCCCAAAGCCGCATGACTCCTAGTTTGCAATGTCCAGATATCCACAAGACCGTAGGACCACAATGTGCGGCTTATGCCGTAACAGAGAGCGCGTACACTGTGTAACGAGAGAGAAGATAATAAGAAAACAGAGAGAGAGTATCCTTCTTCTTCTTCTTCACGAGAGAGAAGAGCTTATGGAGATGGTGATGAAGAGCTTGCACCACTCCGTATAATAGATAAGTAATTTTTACGTCAAGGCAAGAGAGCTTCTGCGTCTGAGAGTGTATCTATCTCCAAATAAAAGAAGAGAGGTTTTTTATATAGGCTCTCAAGGCCAACAGCACTAGCTAAGAATAGAGTTCGCGCATGTTTGCGGTTTTACAAGAAAAATAAAATAAAATTATTGTTATTTTTATTATTATTATTATTTTGACGACACGGATTTTGATGCGCGATTTAGAGACTCTAAGAAGAAGCTTGGCTTCCAAGAAAAGAGTTCTAAACTAAGCTCCTCCTTTATTTTCTAAAAAGACTCTTTCTTTCCTAAAAACAAGCCTTTGCTTTTTGGTGGTCAACTCTCCCACTTACCATTCAATTTTTACATTAAATTTTGACCATCCAAGCAATATCCAACCAACTAATGGAAATCGTAGCTAGACTACGCTACACCGTAACATCCCGGCATAATTATGACTTTCCAATACTGTCAATCAAAATTCGACGAAATAGATATTGGTAGTTATTTTTCTTATTTTTAGAAGAGACCCAAAAATTGGGGATCTTACAGTGTAGCATCGCATAAGACTCAAGGAAGGAAGTAAGCATGTGGTGCAAAAGCTCATGAGGCTTGGGGTAGTTCAGTAAGAGGCATTGCTCAAAGAGGTGAGGAATTTGCTACAAGCAGGTTTCATTTACCCTGTCAAAGACTCGGAGTGGGTCTCTCCAGTTGTAGTCACGCCAAAGAAGAACGGTAAATGGAGAATTTGTGTAGACTACAAAGCTCTCAATGCAACAACAAAGAGGGATCATTTTTCCCTCCCATTCTAGGACAAGATTCTCAACAAGGTAGCAGGTCATGAGTGCTACACAGTATGTGATGGCTACTCAGGCTACTTCTAGATTAGCATTGCAGAATAATACCAAAAAAAGACAACTTTCATAACACCATGGGGATGTTTTGCTTACAGAGTGATGCCTTTTGGCCTCATCAACGCTCCGACCACATTCCAACGCTATGTAACTTTTGTCTTCCAGCCATACTTTGGTAGGTCAATACGGGTTTTCATAGATGATTTTTGTATCTACAGCTCTCACTCCCTCCATTTGAGCAAGGTCTATGATGGCCTGGCAAGGCTGCAAACCTTGGGTGGCTAGCTTAACATAGATAAGTGTCACATTGGTGAAAGCAAGGTCACTCTTCTCACCCATGTAATTTCAACAAATGAATTGAGGCTAACACAAGCAAGGTTAAAACTTTAGTATCTTTGTCATCACCCACAACAGCTAAGAAGTTGGTCTCTTTCCTTCAAAAGGTAAGGTACTTGTGCAGGCTCATTCACTTGCTCTCTCAAGTGGTTCTCCATTTACAACAAGTCACCCATAGAGATGTCTTTCTATGGAGTGAAGAAAATGAGCAATAGTTTAGCAAAGTGAAACAGATTCTGGCTTCACTTCCCACCATTGCACCCCCTAGATGGGACCAATCATTTTATGTTAACCCCAGTGTAGAAATCAATACACTTGGAGCCATACTAATGCAGAAGGACCCCCAAACCTCTTTCATGCATCCTATCTACTTCTCTAGTCATGTCATGGGCCCCATCAAGAAAAGGATTCACCACAGTAGAGCACATGGTGCTTCTATTGATGTTTTCCATTACAAAGTTCCACTTCTATCTATTGCCTAGACCCTTTATAATTCTAACAATGGAAGATGTCTTTCAGTATGTAATGCAACACATGGATGTTTCATATTGAATCTCTAAGTGGCTTGTTAGATTACAAGAGTTTGATTACACTATGCAAGTGGAGAACTCCACCAAATCTAGTCTAGCAGGTATTCTTACTCATCGTCACTATGAGAAGAAGATAAAGGTCAGCACAAAAGGCAAAGGAGTGACACCAATGGTGGAAATTCCTAAGCTAGAAGGAGCTCACTCTCTTTTCTTTGATGGAGCTTACAAAAGAACAGTGGACCAGGCTGCACTTGGCATCCTCATTTTCAATGAGAAAAAGGAAAAGGTCTTCTCTATTGGGCAATTACTACACTCCCACTCAAACAGAAAAGCAGAGTATGCGGCCCTAATTCTTGGATTAGAATGATGTGTTTTGCAAGGGGTTCAATGCCTAAATGTGTTTGGCAATGCCATGCTCTTGATAAAGAAATAAATGGCAACTGGCTTTGTAAAAATCAGATTTTTCTGGGCCAATTACGCCAAGCCAAGGATCTTTTAAGAAAGTTTGAAGCAGTGAAATTATTTCATGTCCCTGGGCAGAAAATCAAGAAGCAGATGCTCTAGCCAAGGAAAGAATACAAGATGTTCCCATAGGAGAAATCAAACTAAAGCTACCCCTCTTTCAGGGTAGCGATGCTATGCCTCATATCACCAGCTTCTTAGATACAGGAGAATGTCCTAAAGGGTATACCAAGGGCCAGAAGCAATGCATTTCCGGAAAGGCAATAAGATACCGCCATATAAACAAAACCTTGTACTACAAGGGCCAATATCAAATCCTCAGGCGAGTGCCAATCTCCACTTTTGCTCTAGATATTACTAGTAGGAAGAATCTACAGGTAGGATTCTCTTGGCCTAGTCTGAATAGGTATGTGCATCATTGGTGTAAATCATGTAGATCTTGTCACGGACACTAACCTATGAGCCACATACTCCTATCATCTCATACGGCCTATTTGAGAAGTGGGGGATAGATGCAATTGGTCCTTTACCAAGGGTCTTGTCGAGAAAACTGTACATTCTAGTTGGTGTAGACTACATGACCTGATGGGTGGAAGCAGCAGCCACCACATGCATTACATCCCAAGAAGTAGAAAAGTTCATATTTGAGCACATATGTTGCCTCTTTGGCACACCTCTAGAGATAATATATGATAGAGGGCCAGGTTTTAGAGATGACTTGGTGGGAGAACTGATAAAAAAGCTGGGTATTACACACCGACACTCCACTTCATACTATCCACAGTGCAATGGTCTAGTAGAAAAGGTAAATGGCATGATGTGTAAGATCATCACAAAGCAGGTGAATAACCACACAAGTGATTGTGATAAGCATCTCATGGTCTCTATTTGGGCCTACTACATGGCATTTAGAACATCACTAGGTTTCACCCCTTTCCATATGGTATATTGAAAAGAGACCATTCTACAAATCAAGATACATATAGCTAGCTTGCGAGTCATGGCTAGTCAGTTATAGCGCCCAATTGTCCATCTATGCAACCACATATTGGATCTAGAAAGGCTTTAGTTAGACAAGGAAGATGCGATCAACTACTATGCAATGCAAGCAGAAGACGACGCCTCACATTCAACCAAGGGCTTAAGGAAAAGGGTTTGAAGAAAGGCATCTTAGTATTGAGATAAAATTAACAGATTTGACACTAGGAAAGATAAGAAGTTTCAGCCCAGAGGGGAAGGGCCATTCATCATCAAAAAGCGATACGCCAATGGTAGCTACAAATTGATGGAGATAGATGGTCAAATTCACAAGACTAGAGTCAATGGATGGAGGATCAAAAGGTACTTCCTAAGGTTTGATCCATAGTTCATGGTAGATATTTGAGAGGAGGGAGAACCCTCCAAATCCTCTGCTAGAGAATCAGAAGCAAAGCTAGAGGCATGAATGCCTCTAGCTAGAAGAGGAGGAATAATGATGGTTGGCTTCCAAGGCCGTGGCCATGGGAACATGCCCCACTCCGGGGAGCATTATTTGAGTCAATAAGAAAATTAAAAAATTGTTTTTTTTAGCTCCTTCTTGCCGCCGCCTCCCTCCTTGCTCATGCGCCAGGGCCATCCCCCCTTGGCTCCACCCTCTCCCTCTCCTCCCTTATCAAGCTCACCCTCTCTGTCTCTTCACGGCTAGCGACACAGTCTCTCTCTCTCTCCTCTATTTTCATCCCATCAACCAGCTCTCTCTCTCTCTCTCTCGTTTGTCATCAACCAGGGGGCCACCTCCATCATCTCTCTCCTTCATTATACAAGTAGCCTCCCTCTCTCTCTCTCTCTCTCTCTCTCTCTCTCTCTCTCTCTCTCTCTCTCTCTCTCTCTCTCTCTCTCTCTCCCTCTCCCTCATTCAGCCCCCGCACACTCTCTCTCTTTTCCTCTATCTGTAGAGTTGAGCAGGATAAGCTCTCTCTCGGTCTCTCTCTCTCTCTCTCTCTCTCTCTCTCTCTCTCTCTCTCTCTCTCTCTCCCCCCCCCCCCATACACACACACAAATACACACACACACACACACACACAAACCCCTACACACACACTCACTCTCTCACCATCTCTCTCACACACACTCCCTCACTCTCTCTATGTCTTCCTATGTCAGTAGTAGGTTCAACAAAATCTCTCTCTCTCTCTCTCTCTCTCTCTCTCTCTCTCTCTCTCTCTCTCTCTCTCTCTCTCTCTCTCTCTCTCTCGTTCCCCAACCCTTACACACACATACACTCACACCCTCTCAGTCTCTCTCTATTTCTTGCTCTATCCATCTGTCACTCTCTTTCAACCCTCTCTCTCTCTCTCTCTCTCTCTCTCTCTCTCTTACCATACACACACACACACCCAAAAACACTTGAGGTTAGAGAACTTGACAACAACTGAGGACCCGATTTATGGGAAGCCGGTCCCCCCTCCAATAGGATTTTTTATGATAGGTTCTCCCGTCAAGGAGAGACTTGGTACATTACAATTTTTGTGTTCCTTGTGACTTAGGTGATGCACTAAAGATGAAAAGCTTCATGCATCACGAGCATAACATAGACTTTGTAAAAATCAATAACCATCCTTGGACTAAGTCCCAAGGCCTCAAACACCTTCAAAGGTGGAGTGAGCTAGCAGGTAATGAGGGTAGGGAAGAGGAAAAAGAAACATTCATAGGACAAAGAAATAGTTCCTCACTCTGATCACTCTTCTTGCTATCATACATAATAGCATAGTAATGAAGATGGCAAACTTAAGCATTGGAGCATGGATCTTGGTTGGATTTTAATTCCATAGCCAAGAGTGTTGGTGTACGATCTCAACTTCTCTCCTAGCTTGAAGAAGGAGATGGAGCTCTTACTCTTTGCACTTCATACAATGAGAGTGTGTGTGTGTACCGAGGGGGGGTAATACCCCTCAAGCTAGCTCCCTTCTTGCTTTGGTTGACCCCCTCTTCTAGCTCAACATGGAAGCTCGTTGGACTCCTACAAGTCTATCCAGTCACATGCAGAGTGCATATCAATTAGGCATGCTAGCCTTGAGAAAAGTGCCCCCTTTCCCCTTTAAGAGGGAGGAATTGATAAATGCATAGACAATTTATTAAATTAACTAAATTATCATTGGACCCCTTGGGAGGCCAACCAATAGGCTTTAGGCACACTATGAGGGCAACATGGGGAGGATCTTTACAAGTTTCGTATATGCTTCCTTTGTACCAAGATTTTCTTGTGTGAGGGTGTGTGTGTTAACTCTCTAGCCCAAACAATGAGGGATTTCCCCCCTTGTGTAAGGATATGCATTGACTTTTTAACACCTTATACCCTCAAGCACCTTAGTCATTAAGCACCTTAAACACCTTGATTGTCAAAGTACAACAAGCACCTCAAGCACGTTAGCCAGCAAGCAGGACAAGCACCTTAGTCAGCAAAGCACGACCAGAACCTCAAAAACCTTAGTCAGCAAGCATGACAAGCACCTCAATCTTGGATCGGGTTCCCACCTCAAGCATAGACCTGGCTTACCTAAGGTCTAAGGACTTTTAACACTAACAATTGGAGGTCTTTAATGAAGCTAACCCTAAGGTCTTTAAGCTCCATTAGCTAGCCTTGCTCTTGGAAATATCATCTCTCATTTGGACCCCTTTACCATTGACCTCATGTTGAGATATATCTGTAAGCACATGTCTATATTCTAACCCTTATCTCGTCTATTATCCCACATTGAATGATTAATTTACTATGAGAAAATCATTTGGGTTGGTTAGATATTGGATTTTATGACATTAACTCTCTCTTGAAATCATAGTCTTCCTTGACTATGAGGTAGAAGAGATAAAGCCTTAGTCATTAGTCAATGTTTCTTAGCGTGTAGAGGATGTCTTTCTATCATACAGGGTGAAAGCATGTTAAAGTGTCACGCTTTTTGTGCTAGTTAGCATTTTCAAGTTAGCACATTTTAAAAAATTTGGGCGTCCAGTAAATTTCCTAGAACTTATATCAAAATTTGTCAAAGGTTGTATATTTGGATTCCTTGTTTCAAGAGCTTTTTATTGATATATCATATGTCATAGACTTTGGAGATATAGCTCATGTTATTGTACTAGTTAGTATATGTCAAAATTGTGCTAGTTAGCATTGTACGGGACATGAAAAAGTGTGACAAATTAACATGCTTTCACCCTACAATACTATTCCAAGATGGATGACTATCCATTTGGTGCTTGGGAGACATAGCCACCGCAAGCATGTCTGCTCTTTAGTCCATTTCATTCTCCCAAGTAGAGTGAAAAATTATACTTGGTGTTTGAGGGACTTCGTCATTACATACACAATTCTAAGCATGCATACTACTTAAATTTGTGCACAATAAAAAGAAAACTAGTCTTATAAGACAAAAACATTGATCATTTAAAAGAAACATGTACATTTGCTTACTTTAACGTAGCATTGTAAACATTGACAAGGTTCATACTATCCTTAGGCTGTATTCCTTTCATCCATCTAGCATCATCAGAAGGATAGTTTTTTAACTTTATAAGATATCATCAGATAATCTTACCATGTCTTCATACCTTGCCTTCATGTTGAAGGATAACTTTGGATTGTAGCACCTCTTCCTGGCCTTTGATTTCGGGAGAGTTCAATAATTGGTTCACTCTTTGGCTCTCCTTTGTAGGGATAAAGTATTCAAAGAGAAGTTTCCAAAAATTACTGGTCATTCTAGGATCTCTATCAAACACAATGGATGTTGGAAATCCATGGTGTTTGAAAATCTCACATATGAAGAGAGTTCCCATTTGGTGTGCCTTAATAGTCTTCTTGACAGGAATAAAGTGTGCTTGCTTGCTAAACCTATTGACTATTGTCCATATTCTTATATTCCCAAGGATAGACTTGGGTAATCCAAAGATAAAATCCATGGATATACTCTCCCATGGTGAATTAGGGATTGACAATAGGTGGAGTAATCTAGGTTACTTCTCTCTAACATACTTAGTCTTTTGGCATACCACACATTTTGAAACATACTCTTGTATGTCCACTTTCATGGTAGGCTAGGACAAGTTTCGGGGGGTGCACTATGTAATCATGTTAATGTATAACATGAGTTCGAAAGGAGGGGTTTTAAAATGCATAAATTTTAGGCAAATTAACAGAGATACATTAGAATGAGGGGTTTTAATATTCAATTTTGGAAAAATTTCCTAAAATAAGGGGTCATTTTATTCATTCAAACCTGTTAAAAGAGGGGTTTTTTTAATACCCCACGAACGCACGTTATATAGGGGGATACTAAACGGTGAACCCCCCGAGGTACAAGTACATCTCTACTGCTTGAAGAGTAGGTTGAATGCCTCTATGCCCTCCATATGGAGGAACATGGGATTCATACATGACTTTATCACGAAGGAAGTGGGTAACACATAGACTATTCACATGGAGAAGATAACCATCCTACAAGGTGAATGATTCTTCTTTATTCTGCAAAGCAAGGGCTCACATTATGTCTTTAAAGGCAGGGTCAATAGCATACTCATCTATCATTGAAGATAGATCATTGTGAGTTTCTATAGACATCGCATTAACTTGTGGTCATCGTGAAAGTGCATCGGCCCACTTGATTGTGCTTACCAAAAATGTGAGAAATGTAAAAATAAAATTGAAAAAGAAAATTTTCCCACCTCATTTGTTTGTCAAAAGCTTGGTTTGTGTCATGAAGTACTTGAGAATTTAATGGTTTGTTTGTAAAATAAATGGAATTCCCAATAGATAGTGCTTCCATGTGTCTAGGACATGTAGAACAACTAAAGGTTCTTTCTCATAAATTTGTAAGACCCGTTCATCCGTATTGAGCCTTCATCTCTCATATGCTATGCCATGCCCTTCTTGAAGAAAGACTGCTCCAAGGCAATCACCACAAGCATGACATTGGATCTCAAATGACTTTGAGAGGTCCGGAAGCATAAGGACTGGTTGGGAGGTAAGCTTCTCTTTGAGCTTGTCAAAAGTATTTTTCTCAGAAGTCTATGAGTACTTAACATTCCTCTTTGTTAAGTCATGTAATGGTTCTGCTATTTGAGAAAATTTTGTTATGAAGCATTTATAGTATGCACGCATACCAACAAAGCATCTTAGCTCATGTAGATTCCTTTGATTGGGCCATGCTTTATTAACTTGAACTTTGATGGATCCATACGGATACCATCTTGAAAGATAATATGAGCTAAGTATTGAACCTCTTGAAGGAAAATTTCCCTTTTCTTTCGATTGATAAAAAGCTTGTTCTCCCTCAATGCTTGAAAAATTACCTGAAGATGTTTCTTGTGTTCCTCCAAGTACTTGGAGTAGATGATGATATCATCAAAGAACACTACAATGCATTTTTGGTAGGGTCTAAAGATCTACTCCATTAAACGGTGGAACATGGCTGGTGCATTAGTCAGGCCAAAAGGCATGACTAGATATTTGTACAAACTAAACAGTGTACAAAACAGGATCTTTATTCATTCACTATCCTTATTTGATAGTAGACACTTTGAAGGTCAATCCTACAGAAGTAGGTAGAGACTTGTAGCTTATCAAACGGATCTTCTACCCGAGGTATGGGAAATCTGTTTTTTATAGTGATATGGTTTAGTGCTTGATAGTCCACACACATGCAGTATGTACCATCTTTCTTTTGCACTGAACGGACTAGAGAACAAAAGGGAGAGGAGCTAGGACTCACCGTACCTTTGTATACCAATTCTTATACTTGCCTCATGACCTCCTCTTCTTGATCTTGGGAAACTCGATTAGGAGGCTTGTTAGGCAATGAGCTTCCTGGTAGGAGCTCAAATCGATGGTCATCATCCCCTAGTTTTGGAGGTAAGTCCATAGGGATATCATGAATGAACACATCTTTGAATGCTTTAAAAAAACTAGACAAGTCTAACTCTTCTTGATTCCTACAATTTACATTTGATGAAACATTAGAACCTTTTAGGGACTCTTTAAAAAAAATCATGTACACAAAAATTGAGCTCTTCATTGATTTGTGAAAAGTAGTAGGATTTACAAGTGGAATAGTACGATCGGACTTGCTAGCATCTATATACATGTTATTTTCCCTATAGGTGAAGTAGATTCTCCTTTTAGGTAACTTCATGTTGGAAGCCATGCAGTTGAACCATAGTGCCCCTAGGATAGCATCCTCCTATTGGAGAGGAGAGATGTAAAAGTCTTATTTGTCGATGTAGCTTTGGACATGAAGCCTAAACTTCCCAATCAAGGGAGTAATGGAGGATTGTTATCCCTTGAAAGTTGCATCATCAATTATAGTATCTCCCATCTCAAAATCTTGAATGATCATCTTGGTGGCCAACTGTGTTTATATGAATTTGTGAGTAGAGTCTGGGTCAAACAAGATGAAGGCACCATTCTCCCTTACCTTTCCCCAAGCATAGGAGAGAGGTGATCCTTTGCAATGAGAATCCTCTATTGGAGCTTCGATAGTGTAATCTCTAGGAGTCTCATTTTGGGCATTTCTCTTCGGGAAAGAACAATAGCCATGTACTTGCTCCCCACAAAAACAAAATTGTGGTCCTTGAAAAAATCTTCAAGCTCTTCAAGAGATCATAGTTTATTTCTACCTTTGTAAACTCCCTTCTCCTTGGACTGATTTTTGTTGTTGTTTCTGGAATTGCCTTGGGAAGAATTTTGGGCATTGGTTTTCCCTTTTGCATCACTTTTGACTTTGCTTTCCATGGGCTTGAAATTCCTTCTAGCCCCTTGTTGGAAATTGATGCACAAAACAACCATAGGCTGGTGGATTATCTTGGTGATAGAACCAGGCTGCTGGGAGTTGACATACTTAGCCATCTCTTCAGGTAATCTTACATAGAATTGTTGCTCTTTCTAGATGAAGTCTATCTTTTGAAATACAGTAGCCTTGGGATGTAAATCCCAAAACTTGTCCACGTATTTGTGGATAGACTCATGGAAAAGAAGCTTCAAACTCCGCCATTTGGTAAGCAGTTTGTCCTTTGCATCGCTTTTGCAAGGAATTTCTTCATGATGGTAACTTCTAGAGTTTTCCATGTCTTTGGGGCTTTGTTGTTTCCACAAAGGCTAGCCCACCATTGATGAGAAAACTTTTGGAAGTTCATAGCTACATGGTGTAGCTTGGAGGACTCTGTGAAGCGCTCGTCTCCAAATGCCGCATCAAATTGATGGATGAAGGTCAATAATTTGTGGGTAGCACCAAATGTGCCATCATAGGTGACAAAAGAGATACTCTTTCCTCCTTCTTTGAGGTTCTTTATCTTTTGGGACCTTCTCCATGCAAGGTAAGATTTGCGATGGCCTCTCCTCTTCTATTCTCTAGGAGAATAGATGTAGCTTTCATCAAAAGAGTATGAAGGTGAAGAAGAAGGAGAAGAGGGTGACCTGTTTCTTACCCTTTTCTTCCTTTGTTTCCTCTCTTCCCTTTTGGAGTGACGAGGAGAAGGATTGTGGGTTGAACATTTCCTACTGGGACGAGTTGGTGATCGTCTCGGCCGCCATCTTCGTGGATCCATATCTTCAAAGGAGCTTAGGGATTCACGAAGATAACTGACAAACATGGGGGAATCATCATTAGCACCTTCATGTGCCAAATCAAAGTTATCCATGCTCATTCTACTCTCTTGGCTACTTTTAGCCATGCTAGTTATACTTATGTATGGAATTACTTTGTGCTTTGGTACCCTCATATACCTTAAGTCGCTACTCTTCTTTACCTTTGAAAATCAATTCTCAAGAAGCCACACCTGTGGTTTAGACAATGTTGATTGCAAAGACTAGTGGAGAGGGTCTAGCATTGCTCAATTGATTATGGTTCCTATTGAGCTTGTTCAAAGATCAATAATGGTTAATCTAAAGGAAAGCCCCGAGAGGATCCATTATTAGGACTATAGTTCCCAATGGTATACCTCAAACTAAGCCCCTCTCAACCAAAATAATAGATCCCCATCCCACCACTTACCCTATTGCAATAAACATTCCCAACCTATCATGGACAACTTAAGGACCTCTCTTCTTAAGCAAGAAAAGAAAAATCTTTGAGACCAATGTAATGGAAATGGCTTATGAAATTTGAGAGTAGCAAAATTAGGAGAATTAGAGAAAGAATTTTTGTGAGACTACTTTGAGAACATAGAGGGTGAACTTATTTAGCGGTAGCAACTTAGACATAATACTTAATTAATTTAACATGAAAAATACTTTTTCAAGAGAGAGAGTTTAGAGAACTTGACAAAAGTTGAGGACCAGCTTTATGTGGAGCCTGTCCCCCCTCCAATAGGCTTTTGTATTATAGATTCTCCCATCAAGAGAGACTTGGTACAATACAATCTTTGTGTTCCTTGTGACCTAGGTGATGCAACAAAGATAGAAAGCTTCATGCATCACAAGCATAACATAGACTTTGTAAAAAGCACTAACCATCCCCGGCCTTAGTCCCAAGGACTCAAACACCTTCAAAGGTGGAGAGAGCTACTAGGGAATGAGGGTAGTGAAGATGAAGAAGAAATATCCATAGGAGAAAGAAATAGTTCCTCACTTATCATCACTCTTCTTGCTAGCATACATAATAGTATAGTGAATGAAGATGGAAAGATTAAGCATTGGGGCACTTGGTTGGATTTGCATTCCAAACAAGAGTGTTGGTGTAAGCTCTCAACTTCTCTACTAGCTTGGAGAAGGAGATGGAGCTCTTGCACTTTGCACTTCACACAATGAGAGAGAGAGAGAGAGAGAGAGAGAGAGAGAGAGAGAGAGAGAGAGAGAGAGAGAGAGAGAGAGAGAGAGAGAGAGTGTACCTCCCAAGCTAGCCCCATTCTTGCTTTGGTTAACCCCCTCTTCTAGCTCAACATGGAAGCTCATTGGACCCCTAGAGTCCTAGCCAATCACATACATAGTGCATATCAAGCAAGCATCATAGCCTTGAGACAAGTGTCTCTCTTTCCTCTTTGAGAGAGAGGACTTGATAAATGCATAAACAATTAATTAAATGAACTAAATTATCGTTGGACCCCTTGGGAGGCCAATCGGCTCTAGTCACACTATGAGGGAAACATGACGAGCAAGTGTCCTATTTTCTTTCTTTGTACCAAGATTTCCTTGTGTGAGGGTGTGTGCGTTCACTCTCTAGCCCCCCCCCCCCCCCCCCCTCCCCCCTCCCAGGGACTTGCATTGACTATTGAACACCTTACCCCCTCAAGCACCTTGGTCATGGAGTACCTTAGCACCTTAGTGACTAAGCCCCTCACGCACCTTAGTCAGCAAGCATGCCAAGCACCTCAAGCACAATCAAAAAGCATGACAAGCACCTCAAGCTTGGGGCGGGTTCCCACCTTAAGCACATCCATAGCTTACCTAAGGTCAAAGGACTTTTAACACTAACCATTGGAGTTCTTTAATGAAGCTAACCCTAAGGTATTTAAGATCCATTAGCCTTGATCTTGGATAGATCATCTCTCATTTGGACCGTGTTGGAAGGGAGCGACTCACACACCCATGAAGTGCATGCAAACACTACCTAGATCAACATAATGTCAATCGAGGACACACATGAAACAATAGGCACACGGAGGAAATCTCTTGAGCTTGTCAGGCTGAGACCATCCTACACATACAACACTCTGGAAGGCCAACTAAACCACAATCAAGAACCTCATTGCTCTCAACTACACCACCTAGCCACATACACACATATGGAAGGTAACTCACCTAATCATGCCAGATTCGTACAAAACTTAAGGAACACCATCCCCTCACTAGGATACACCTGTCCCTAAGCGTCTACACTCAAAATCCTCACTCTAAACCCATCTGCGGAAAACGCATAGAATAACAGAGCCAAATTTTGAAAGTGCTCGAAACTGAAATTTATGAGTACCTATGAGTAGCTTATGTCGCCACGATTCTATAGACTACTAGAACGTAGAAAACAGACATCGTTTGATACACTTACGACCACAAAAAGCTCGTAGATGAGTCGGCGTGTGCGCTTCGTCTCGCGTGGAATGCTTGGCGTTGTCGCGTAGCTCTCCTCGAGCCTACAACAATGGTGCAATAGGATATCCAATGTGCTGAGCGAGCTGGACGTAGCAAGAGGATGAAGCTCACGCTCACTCTCTTTCTCTCTCACACACAGTAGATGGCAGCGCTAAGTTTGATTATGATAAAAGTCTTGCCTTTGCTCTTGCTCTTCTGCTTGCCTTTCGTCTTGTTTGTCCTCAGCCTCCTTGTCTTTTGGTGGAGGGTGGTGAGTTCGGTGGAGATGGCTGTGGGCTGGGTTTAGGGCTATCTGGTAAAGCTTCCGGTTTGCCCTTTAAGTCCTTGTCTGCTTTCGTTTTTCTTTCCCTTTCTTGGCTTTCTTATTCATCTAGCAGTGTCTGCCTTACTGCTCCACTTCCTCCTCGGTGAAAGGTACATGAGGGATGTTTTCTGCTGCCGCATCGAGAATCTCGAAATTCTTGATACAATCTTCAAAGCGGTCCCTTTGCACTCTTCTGGAAGATCCAAACATAGACTCGAGAGATGGCTTCCAGAGTTCGTTTAAATCCCCCTTGAGGGCTCTTTCTGCTCAGAAACTCTCCATCAACCTCTTGAGTCTTGCCGCTTTTTGTGACCTTGTCTCTTTGGCCGGCACTTTTTGGCCGGTACTTGAGAAAATTCTTTCTTTCCTTTCTTTTTCTTGGGTTGCTCCTCTTCAACTAGCTCTAGCCGTCTTTTCAACCTCGTAGCCACCCTTGGTGCCCTTTGAGGCTCATCTTCCTTGTCTTCTTTTACTCTGAGCCAATCATTCTGAGATGGGGGGTCAGGCCACCTTCCTTTAGCGTGTAGTGCCCCATAAACCACCTTGGCACTATGTAGGTTGGCCTTTTGTTGCCCATCTTTACTAAGTTGTCATGTATGTAAGCCGCATAGTTAATTATCTTTGGGGTGCCCTTTGTCATTGCCCAAGTAAACGTTGTGGCAATTGCACCTGGCGGCATCCTATACTTCTGTGGCCTCTTAGTGCACATGTGGAAGTACTGGTTGTACAATTGGCTCATAATTGCCACCTTTGGGTTGGCAATGTCTTCAAAGGTGTAATTTGCCTTTTTCTCTTTGTACACTTTAACTTCATCCCTTCTTTTTGTTACGTTGTCCCCTTCATTGGAGAGGTCTAGTGCATGATTATGATTTCCGTATCTGGTCTGCCTTGTAAATCTGTCACCTTGGCCACTCCATCCTCTTTGATGCTTGTTACAAATTACCATACTCTTTTGATGTCCACCCCTGTTGGTATTGCTTCGAAGTAGTTATGGAGGTCGATTTTCTCCAAGTAGCCGGCCATTTTGCTTCGTACAAATTCATTGAGCTCTCTTGGTAGCATTGGTAGCTCTATTACATTGCCTTCATTGTCTTTAAACACTCCCTGGTAGATCTTTAGGTCGTTTGACTCTAACAGATCTTCTTGCATCCAGGTGCTGGTGGGCTTTAGTGTTCCTTCTGGAATGACAAAAGGTTTCACCTCGTCCAGATAATCTTTGATTGTCATTCTTTTTTTTTTTTCTGGTGACTTCGAGGCTGCCATAGATCCTGTTGCACTCAGTAGTCCGAAGTTAGCGTTTTTTCCATATTAGCTGCGAAACTGAGTTTTACTTATCCAAATGACTTGAAAATTGAAATTAAAGCTTAAAAGGAACTTGTGAAGCTGTGCATGTGCTCACAGTGCAATTTTGGCAAAAAAATTCCATCTAGACATCCTACGTGTAGGATGTCTTTTTCATCAGAATTGGTTCATACTTGACATGCAGGTAGTGTAAGGCTCATGGAACATGGCTATAGGCTTGGATTTGAATTTAGCTATCAAAAAGTGGATTTTTGGGCTGATTCAGGCTTTAAGTGACAATTTGGGTAGAATGTCCATCATAGGTAACAATTGATGTCCAAATGGGTTGAAAATTGGTATATGGGCTCATTGCACCATGGTATTGGCTCCCATGATGTCATTCTTTGCATAGAAGGCTAAATTTATGCTGGAGACATCCTACACGTAGGATGTCTTTTTCATCAAAATGACATGAAACTTGATCTGTGGGTTGTCCTTGGCCCATGGAGCATGGCCATGTTCTTGGATTTGGATTTGGACAAGATTTGATGCTTGTAGGGATCTGTGAGATGTTTTTGGGCTCAAAAAAGTGTATCCTGAGGGTGTTGGGGGTCAAAAGTGATTAGAATGGCTTCAAACTTGACATATGGGCTCTTGATGATGAGGTAATTAGATCTAGAATGATAAAACATCCCTTTCATGCCAAAAAGGTCAATTAGACATCCGACTCGTAGGATGTCTATTTCATCCTTTTTTCTCCCTGACCACACAGATTGTTTGCTGATGTGTTGGGGAATGTGTTGTGCAAGTTTCATGGGATTTGGACAAGATTTGGTAGGTCTTTGGCCCATTATTGCCTCTATGCTGTAACTTTGCATTTTTCCATGCATATGAGGTCAAATCTGGTCCAAATGTGATGAAACTTGGTCTATGGCTTGTAAATGTCATTCAAAATATGTGCATGACAAAAAATGTTGGGGTTTGTGCCAAAAAGTTTGCTTGAGACATCCTACGCGTAGGATGTCTTCTGGTGATTTTTTCAGTGCTAGTGGCTCCCAGTGCTTGCCCTTTGCTCCCCTAAGTCCCTTTTGAGCCTAATTTCAACAAAAAAAGTCAAATGGATAGAGTATAACTCCCTCTGAGGACTTCAGAGCCTCCGAGCCGTTTTCTGACTTTTGGAGTGCTTTTTGGTGATGAAATTTCTCGATGTTGGTCTCCATAGCTTCCCGATCCCTTAGGGATCCTTGCCGTATGGTTTTTGTCGACTTCGGCTTCATCGGAGCTTCATTTGGCAATTTGTCACTCTAGGAGCACCCGTGGTTGCGTTTACATACCTTCGATGATTTGTGGTGGTCTACCACCATAGGACTTGGTTGTTGATGGTCTAGGAAAGCCGCTCGTGAAGTTTGGTGGCAAACGGACTTGCGGTTTGGTCGCAAGTGCATTTTGACGCTTTGTGTGTTTGATGTTGTTTCTAAGTTTTAGTGCCGCTTCGGGTCACTTTTTGGTCATGCGGGTCATATAGACTTGTCGAGCATGTCGAGATGCTCCTACCTATGAGTTTTGGTAGCATTTGGTCGCCGTTTCTCCGATTTCCCATTTGGTGGCCTCTTGCGGGTTTCTGGGAATTAGGGTTTTTCCCAATGGTTTCCCACTGCCTTGGCTATCCAAGACTGGCCTCCTAGACTAGGGTAAGCTGCCGATGAAGTCTTGTTGCTTTCGGGTTAGCCGTTAGGCCGCAGTCTCTACCGCTCGCTTTGTTTGTGACCCCTACGCTAGTTTTCGCGACATAACGACAAACATGCGCGAAAAGCTCAATGTAGTGAGCCTACCTCTCATGTCTAGAGCTGGTCGGGTAGTCGTGTGCATCGTAGAAGCTGCTGGAAAGTCGATCCGCTCTAGGTGGCAGAAGCTTTCTCCACAAAGTCAATAGTGAAAATGAGCTAAAAATGGGGTGAAAATTTCTTATAATGGAGGTCCCCGAACCACTTTTCATGAAATTTGACATGTGCTCCTTTCTTCTTGCGAGATGCAGTTTAGGCTCAAAAATTTCTTGATTTGGACTCCGTTTTCTCTATTTACTAGAAATTTGACATTTCGGTCAAAACCTGGCCAAAACACGCTTTCCGCTCCAGTCTCATAATTGCACCCCCAATGTACCATAGGTTTTCCTATAGTCACTGATCATCCCCATATTTTTTGTTTTTCATTACAACTGTTTTTCACCTGCTTTTTGTATTTTTGAAGTTTTTCTGCCAAAAATTAGCAAAATTAAAAGGACAATAGCAAATCAAACCCAAAAAATCCCCAAAAATCATAATAAATCACAAACATCACCACAATACATTATTTACACTCACATGCAATTTTTATGGCCGGATTTCTCCGTTTTACCAATATTTTGCCTAAAAAATGGTTATTTCTACTTATATACACACACCTAGGGGCTTGATTTGGCGTTTGGCCCCATATACCTGTAGATTCATGCTGTATAAGGACATATATACTTGGGTTACTCCAAAAAATTTTACAATCAAACAACAACCCTTAAAATAGTCGAAAATCATGCCCTTTTTTTTGTTTCTGTCATTGGTTCCGCATTTGAGAGTGCCTCTAGAATGCGTGCCCCCCCTCCTAGCCGGAGTCCTCCTGGATGACAAGGTTTTGCCTCGGAGTATGTGCCATGCATAGGTTGAAAAAGTTGTGCTAATGCCTGGCCGATTAATGTGGCCCTATTTTATGCATTCTCGGTCAGTGCATGGAAAAATTAATGTTGTGCAAGAGAAGGGAATAAGCAAGATGCTTATTGGCATTCGCCGTCTAGGTTTCCTACTTTCTTTGCAAGTAACAGCTGTAACTCTACTGCTTTCTGTTTAATTGTCTTTTTGGCAAGAAGCAATTGCTTTGTCGACACTGTTGATAGAGTCGTAGCTGTGTCTAAGGATAGAATTGGCTGGGATGTAATGGCTATGGGCCTTATGACCTAGGCTTTCCATCGGTATTTTGTTGCTGCATTTTTTTGTAGATGTTTTGACACTTTCTTGTTTGCCACTGGTTTGTCTTTCATCGGCATCCACATATGGCGGTTCTCCTTTTTGAAATGCAGCTGTCTGCTTTCCATTGTTGCTTGTACTGCAGGTAGTTCCTTTTGCTTTTTCTTTGGTATCCAAATGTGAGTGACATTTGGATTTTGGTTAAGCATTTTCTTTGGGATCCATATCTGTTTTATGACCTTGGTTTGGGGTTGAACCGTCTTCTTTGTTGGAATCCGTTTGTTACATTGTTGTTTTTCCAGCATTGCATTTCTATCCTTCCGCATCCATACTTGTTTACCTTGTTTTGGTAGCCTAGATTTTTGCATTATTGTGGGTGGCCGGTGACTTCATCTGTCTGTAAGTAGTATCGTTGGCTTTTACCTGATTTTTGTTCTCGGGTTTCGTGTTGTTCTTTGATGGCATTTGTGGTTTTGGCTTTGTTTCCAGTGATTGCATAGCTTGCAGTTGATCATGAAGGTATTTCCGAGCAAAAGGTATCATCTGTTGTTCATGTTCGTGCTGAATTTTGACTGCCTTTGCTTTCCAATCTATCTGCACATTGTATGCTTTTTGCCAAGGTTGCCCTAGCATCATTTGGTGTTGTGTGTTTTCATCTGTCACCACATAGAATTTGTGTGGATAAATATATTGATGTATTTGTACATGCAATATAGTCCATCCTAGTGTTTTCAATGGGTGTGATGTGCTACTTTCCAGCACTTGAGGAGTAGGATGAATTTGATCTGTGACTTTGAGATGTTGGTATAATCCGTATGAGATTAAATTTTCTTGAGCACCCGAATCAAGCAATGCTGTTGATTCAACTTGATCATTGCCCACTTTGACCGCAATTATTGGCTCCATTGTTTCCTCCTCCAACATAGTCAGTCGAATGGCATTGATTCGCAATGGTGCTCAACATTGTTGTTGTTGTCGCAGAAGCCGTCTTTTTGCAATGCGTTCTTGTGCTTCGTCTTGAGCTTCCTCCCGTACTCGCTCTTTTTCCTTCATTCTTTGTTTTCCTTGATGAATTTGTTGGAGCATCTCCTGTGTGAGTGGTAGATGATACCTCCTCAATCGACATCCACTAATCCAGTTTGGCATTTCTTCACCTGCTAATGTAGCAAGCTTGACAGCTCCACTTTGTGATAGATCATTAATCACAAATGGTCCCATTCCTCGCTTTCTAAGTTTCTTGGCATGTTGCTTCAAGGTATAAACAAGTACGTAATCACCTGTTTTGAACTGTTTGGTACGCACATGTTTGTCAAAAAATTCCTTTTGTCTTCTCTTTTTAGCATAGATTGAAGCGACAGCTCGTAAGTGGAGTTCATCTAGCTTTTCAAGATCATCAATTCTTGAAGAGAGCTCATGTCATGTCCATTCCAAGATTTTTGCTACTCGTAGAGTTGGGATTAAAAACTCTATGGTTAGTATAGCATTTAGGCCAAATACCATGTTGTATGGTGTTGTTCCTATAGATGTTTTGTAAGCTACCCTGTATGCCCATAGTGTTGAGTGTAGCTGCTGATCCCAATCTGTTCTTGAGTCTGACACGATTTTAGTGAGAACCGTGCATAGTGTTTTATTTGTGGCCTCAGCTTGCCCATTGGCCTGTGGATGGTATGGTGCGGATTTCCTATGTATGACCATGAATTCCTCTAGCAGATATTCAATGACTTCATTGAGAAAATGTGTGCCACGGTCAGTGACAATTACCATTGGTAACTCGTAACGTACAAAAACATTCTCATACAAAAATTGTGCCGTGGTGCGTGCATCAACTTGTTGTGTTGCTTTGGCTTCGACCCATTTTGTGAGATAGTCTGTATCCACAATGATATATTGGGTATGGGTGCGATATGCAGGGGGTGATATAGGTCCCACAAAATCAATGCCCCATTTTGCAAATGCTCTTGCTCCCATCATTGTCCATAGTGGCATGTCATCTCTTTTTATTCTCATCTTGGTACGTTGACATGCATCACAACGCTTACAAACTCTTCGGCATCCATGTGCAATGTAGGCCACCAAATTCGTGCGGTTAAGACAATTTTTGCCGTCTTATCGCCCGAAAAATGGCCTCCACTTATTCCGCTATGTGCATGTTCTAGAATCAATAGGTATTCGCTTTCACCTGCACAGATTCTAAGTTGATTCTCCTTTCCCCGCTTATAGAGTTGATTCCCAATTAACTGAAAGTCACGAGCTTCCAGCTCTATAGCTTTTTTCCGTGCTCTAGTGATGTTCTCAGGGTACGTCCTGGTGGTTAAGAATTCAATGATATATTGACTCCATGCAGGTGCTATGTTTACCTGAAACATAGTTGCGTGATCCACTGGTCGTTTGGCACTACATATATTACAATTGGTAACATAGGAATGTATGTCCGCATACATAGTTGGCAAATAAACCCCTAACTGTTTCAGTCTCTGGTGTGTCTTCACGGTTGAACAATGAAATGCACAACCCTGGACATGCGCCTCTTCAAGGTAGCACTCGAATTCTTCCGGATTTATACATAATCGTAGGATTAGGTCCGATCCAAGATGATACAGCCGTCCTGCTATCAACTGGAAATTTTTTGTTTGTTGAATTGTTTACTGTTTTGATCTGCATTCCGTATTATCAAACTCACTTCCGAAGGAAAGAATGCTAACAATTTTCTGAGACCATTTGGGTACCATTTCAATGTTGAAAAGGTAAGCATCTGGTATGTCATCATCTACTCCTTCAGGAGCTTCCCCGTTGTGTATCCTTGAAATATGATCCGCTCGCAGATGGGTTTTACCCTTTTTGACCACCACTGTGAAGTCAAATTCTAGCAATATAATAAACCAACGTATGATTCTCCCTGTATTGCAAGGTTTATTTACTAGGTACAAAAGAGCTTGATGATATGTGAAGAACACAAATTTGTTTGCAAGCAAATAATGCCAAAATTTCTTTACAGCATAAATCATTCCTAACCCTTCCCGCTCGGTGGTTGTGTAGTTCTTTTCTGCATTGTTTAACTGTCGGCTCGCATAGCAAACTGAAAAATCCATTGTTCCGTCTCCAGGTTGAGCTAGAATACTTCCAATGGCATATGCTGAAGCATCAATGTGCACATGGAATATCTTTTCCCAATCTGGTGCCTTTAGTACAGGTGCTAATATAAGGTTTTCCTTCAGCTTTTGGAATGAAGTTTCACACTCCTCGGTCCACTCGAAATTGACTAGCAAACGATATAGAGGTTGTGCGATAACCGCATACATGTATATGAATCTTCGATAATATCCGCACTGTCCCATGAAGGATTGCACTTGTTTCGCATTAGTAGGCCTGGGCAGGTCTACAATGACTTTGACTTTGTCTAGGTCTGTGGTTGTGCCATTTCTTGAGACAATGTGTCCTAAGATGCGTCCTTGCTTAACCATAAATACTCATTTTGCCGGGTTAAGACAGATTCGAAATGTCCTGCACTTTTCAAAGACCTTTTGAAAATGGTCTATATGTTCCTCTCGTACTAGAGAGTGTACACACAGGTCATCCATGTAAATTTCTAAGAATATTCTTAGGTATTCTTTGAATGCGTGAGTCATTAACCTTTGGAAAGTGGCTGGTGCATTAGTTAAGCCAAATGGAATAACTCGATACGCATAAATCCCCCATTCTGTGGCAAAAGCTGTTTTGTGTTGATCCTCCCTTGCTATTGCCAGTTGGTTGTATCCTGAAAACCCATCCAGAAAGAAATAAGCCCGTTTCCCGGCCACTCGCTCAAGTACATGTTCTGTGATTGGCAAGGGATAGTTATCCCTTATGGTTGCTGCATTCACCTTCTCGAGGTTTACACACACTAGCAGTTTTCCATTATTTTTGCGAGCTGCCACAATGGGTGACACCCAATCTGTATGTTCAATCTCATAGATGAATTCCGCTTCCATCAGTTTATCAATTTCTTCTTTGATTCGTTTAGTAAATGTGTCATTATATGTATAAGGACGTTGTTTTCTAGGTTTTGCATCCGATTTCAAAGGAATTGTATGTTGTCATATCAATGGATCAACTCCTTTGAGGTCTTTATAGGACCAAGCGAGCACATCTTTATACTTCTTAAGAAGCTGGGTTGGCTGTTCTTCCTTCTCAGGCTCTAAATCGTTAGCTATATAGACCGGCTGAGGCTTTTCACCTGGTTCTACGAGGTCTATTTTTTTTGAATTTTCAGGCCCATCGTAATATTCTTGGTTGGTTCTTTCCCTGACTGGTGGTGTCATGATGATTTTTCTGTCCTAGATAGTAGATTTCCGATAGTGTGCTGGTACGTCCATGTTGCTCTTTTCTAACTCCCCTTTACCATCACTATCTTCTTCAGTAGTCCATATCTCTCTCAGAGACCGTTTCAATTATTGGTATTTCTGTTTACGCTCCAGTTTGGTCCACTCTTGGTCTTTTGTTGTTTCTTTTTTTGATTTGTGAGATTCTTGTGATTTTGTTTCGGTTTTAGCTTTTCGTACATTTTTTATTTCCTCTCGCATTCATTCTATTCGATTTTTTGAGAATTTTTTTGATATTTGATCTTTTACACAATCCTCTGCTTTTACAAGCATCAAATAGTGAGTTTTACCTTTTATCCTGGGCATCAGGTTCTCTCTTGCTTTGTTTCCTGCTCGTTTCCTCCTATAGTGTTCTTGGCGCCTAGGGTGTTGATTAGCAAAATCATAAAACTTGATATTCTCGGCTTCATGTCCACGCTCACTTGAGGTGTCTGAACACTCGTTATCTGCATCATCATTTACTTCCAAATGTTCAGAGGATTTGTAAAACTCTTCTTGTTCTAGAGGTTCCACTATCTCTTTTTCTGGTACAACGCTTACCATGTAATCGGGTAGCACATCATAGCCATCCTAATCGCAAAATTTTGTTGTTGGACTGTCGGTAATGGTACAGATATCCAATGTTGCCAGTATGTGTTCCCATTCCAGAGGTTCCAAGGCATCTTCAAGGAAAGGTTCCGGAATGTACTCCTTGTCCTCAATTGCTCTTTCTAAGACACAGTCCTCTCTTCTTAAGCTTCCACAATGTGAAGCTCCGCACATCCATAGCTCTTTTGGTTGCCCTAACCATGTTGGTAGTTCTGATCCTGCTATTGTAGCTGAATCAAACTCTTCCACAGGTGTTTGGTTCACATCTTTGTAACTATGGTCTTTCAGGTGTATTTTAGTTGTTGTCTCACCATGTCTAAGGTATATGTGTTCATAACCCCAATCTTGGACCATCTTCAGTTATCGCATGAATGGTTGTCCCAAGATGATCTCATAATTGTTCTTTTTGTCGAAATCGACTATTGCAAATGTATGCTCATACTCGATTCCGCACGAGGTGACAATCACTTTTTCTAAGAGTCTTAGAGGCTTCTCCATGAACCCATCCGCCAATTGCAATTTTAATTTTTGTAGCCCTCAAAGCTGGTTTTCTCCATTTTTTCCAGATTTCCTTGGTGGCGATAGCAACTCCCGCTCCACTGTCAAGAATAGCCTTGGAAACTACTCCTTGGAATTCTACCGGTAGCATGGTGTTTCCATCTTCTCCCTCGCAATATTCTCCAACCTTATTCAATGGTACGGGCCTAGTGTTCAGTTGAGGCCTGTCCAACTCTCTGATCCCTTCTTGTAGCTTCAAGGTGGGGTCTTTTACTCCAAATTTTTATAGGAATTTTCCTACCGTGGTCCACATGTTTGGCCTTAACCTTAGGAGCTCTACTAACGTGATTGTGCATGCCACCGGAGTGGATAACAACTCAGTCAATCCTTGCGAATCCATCACCTTGTTAGCAGAAAGTCTTTGAGATGGGATTGCTCTCACTTCCGACTTAGCTTCCTACTCTCCCAAGTAAGAGGGTAAAGTTCTCAAAGAGTCTGGTTGGTTGTGCCCCGAACTAATAGATCCTCGGTCTCCCCCTTGTGAATGTATCTCAAATTTCATCTGCGATCTTGCCTCAAATTCTTCAATAGGAGGTAAGATCACATTCTTTTCTTTTTTCGTGCTATTCATGTGGTTACTCATCCTATTAGCATCGTTGGTCTCACGGATTTGCTTCCACAGATCATGTAGACCGTTATCTTCCTTACCCATTTCAGCCAATATTTTAGGCTGGAGCCCGTCACTTGCCCCATCGGTGGTATTTGGCACTATGATAGGCTCTCCTCTTGACTCATAGGCCGTAGTGAGTCCTTCCTTTGTTTCCTCATGTTTCTCTAATGTTGGTTGGATAAGGGTTGGAGCTGGTGCTTCATGACAATTTGCAAGTTTACCCAGCGGTTCTTCCATCAATTATTGAGCCGTCTCGATCATCTTTTTACACATATCCAGCCTCTGTTTCTCTATTTCTTCATATGGATAAGTCATCCACCTTTGATCCTGGGTTTGGTTCTTTTTAAGTCGAGCTTCATAAGCTTTTAGCAATGCATCGAACTGCTTGTTTACCTTTTCTGCCAGTACAAATCCTCCTGATCCTGCACTTTTGGGCTCTGCTATTTCCTTTGGTGCTATGACTGTTGTGGTGTGTGAGCTTAATCTAGCTAGATCCTCTAACCGCTCCAATCTGTTCTTTGTATGTTTCAACTCCTCGGATAGGGCTGTTTGCTCTCGTTCTTTCCTGGCTGTCCTACGCGCCTTTCTAGCTTTCCAAGTGCTTCTCTGATTTTTCGTTTCTGAACTTTGGGCATCGGTTTTTGGTTCTTCAACTATGGGTTCGTTCATCCTTCTTTGGGCTTGGGCCCGTGTTACTGCCTGAATAGGTATGTATGTTTCATTTTCCGATCCTCCACTAGAAGGTATTGTTTCTAACATGTTCAAGGTGGTTTTTGCTCCTTTGCTCGGGTTTTTAGGGCAATCGGGAATCAAATGAGTAATTCCACATTCTGGGCAATACGCATTGACTCTAATGATTTCATCATGAGGATAGTATCTCAACCAATGGTCTCCACCACACTTGTAGCAGGGTCGTTTGGGTTGTTGAGGTTCTCTTTGAGCTCCTCTTTGCTGGTAAGCATGTCTTGGTCGATCCACCCATGCCTCCATTGGCTATAAATATCAGTGTTCGTTCATCTAAGCTATATCTTCCTTCCCCTGCGGCCTGTGCAGCAGTTGGTGGTCATTGATTCCCTATAATGCTCCATGGTTCTGGTGTTGAGGGTTCTTCTGGTGGATAATAGACAGGGTTTTCCGCATATCCATTGGGATCTTCATAATACGCGTGCAAAGGCACCAAAGCCTTTTCTTCTGATTCAGTTACTGTTGGTGTGTATCTTATACCAACTGGTCGTAATCCTCGTAGGGGTGGTTGTTACCCCAACACTGGTTGTGGTCTTTCTACACCTACAGGTCCTTGTAAATTGCCTGCTTGATATCTAGGCATCGGTGGAACTTGAGGGGAAGCTACTGGAGCTTGGGGAGCGTAAGGTCTCTCCCTCACATATCCCTTGTATAATAGAATTCCTCAGTCCCATGGTTTGTTCATTTTTGTTTAATAGCACACCACTTGGGCTTTTTAGCCTGGGGTTTGGCGTACAAGTTGATCTTTTTTAGCACTTCATCTACGAGCTGCTCCTGGTTTACCGCTATTTCTCCTTTTGGTGTTGTCTTAGAAGACCTGCTTTCACTTTGCTGTGAAGATGAATCGTCATCGAGGTCCTTGAAGTCCCGTTCTTTGTAGACTGCACAATTGTCCACAAGGTACAGAGCCTCCTTGCTCAACTCATTCAACGTCATGCTCCTCTTCATATGTAAGTCTTTCTGGAGATCTGCATTCCTTAGTCCTTGGATGAATATCAGCATAAGTCTGGACTGAGTTGGCAGTTCTTCAACAGGACAGAACTTAACATATCTTTTTAGTCTTAGGTCTGCCTTTCGTACAGATTCTCCATCTTTCTGTTTGAATTTATGGATCTGTGAGACTGTATTATGAGCTATTCCCCTTTGAGAGAATTCCTCAATAAACTCATCAAACACTTCCTCCATCGACTCAAAGTCTCTACGCTCTACAGAGTCAAACCAAGTGGCAGCATCATCCTCTAAGGTTAGTCCAAACCCTGCAAATTGGGTAGGAAAATATAACACCTCTTCGGCTCTAATTACACGCACAAAGGCTGCTACATGATCTCTTGGGTCTCTGTTTCTTGTGTATTTCTTGTTTACCCATTTTTGCACTTGAGAAGGTCTAATTCTTTGATGGTCTACAAATCTCATCATTGGATCGCCCCGTCCCAGTCGATACACCTCCTCGGGCCTTCTGTAATAGGCTGGTTCCTCTCCCAACGGTGATCCTAAGCCATAATTTCTCATGGTTCTCGTTGAAGGTGGTTCTTCTCTTCGAACTCGTTCCATGGGTGGTCCTCCAGGCTCTGTTGACCCTTGAGTTTTTTGCTTACTCTCTGCCTGATACCTTGAATAGTGTGGTGATTCTTGCAAATCCGTGAGCCCTCATACGGATTGATAACCATCTCGGTTTTGGTCTGGTTCCATTGTTTCACTTTGTCGAAGCCATGCCTGCAATGATGGCTGGTTTGCTGGTTGGTCTTGGTTGTTGAATGTTTGAGGTCGGGTGGAATGTGAGGTAGGGTCATACTCATCTGAAAAAGGATTCGTTGACTTGCTTGGGGTGTGGGTGGCTCTGTGCACTTCCTCAGGGGCATATGCTGATGCTCCTGGACCCGTTGCTCTCTCTACTTCCTCTAAGAGAATACGTTGGTATTCTCGCCCGTATCTATCAACAAAAACTATGCCCTTCCCCATAGCAGTTTCATAAGAGAATAAGTAAAGAACCTCGTCTTTGCTTAGTTCGTTTATGTATGGTTCTTTGCTGCGAAAGTAAGAGACAATACCCTCACTCTCATGCTTGTAAATTCCCACATTCTCGTTATAAGTTGGAATCCTGGTTGTTTTCTGATCATACATAAAAATAGCTCCGGGCCGATCAATGTCTGGTGGCAGTTCTTGAGTTTCTGAAACCATTTTCCCTTTCGCCACGTTATCTCCTTATCTGTTGTAATCTTCAGGGTTACTAACTATTAAATAGTGGTTCCCCTTTTCGTCTCGGAATCTATCTCCATCATCATACACTCGGATTATCTCCAATCTTTGAGCTGGCCTCTCTTCGATACAAATGCATTTGCAGCCTCGATAGTCTAAATAAACTAGGGCTCCTCTTGAGTTTGTTCCCTCTAAGAAGATCACCGGGAGCCTGGAATCATTCAAAGGATTTTGGGAGGTGCTTCCTCCTCGCATAGGTCCATCATAGGTGAATCCTCCTGGCTGTTGACTATCCATCATGAAGAAAGATTTATCTGACGAAGTGTCAGTGTCACTATCTTCCTCAATAATCGGTGCTAGCGGATCTAGCCTTGCCTGAGTTACACTCTCTTCTGTGGACACTAAGCTACCTTGGTCACCTGCCAGTTTCTAGTCTCTAACAATGTATCTTCTTGATCTTAAATTCATCAAACTTATCAATGCAATTTATCACACTTTCAACCACTCACCTGGCAATGGGTCAGTTTCTGCACAACTTCTTGATTTTTTGTTGAATATACCTGTACATAAGCGTTTTAATTTCGGCAATTGAATCAAATCATTTATATGCTAGAGGTTATCTTAGTAATGATTGGTATAACTGGAGAGTTAATCTCAACCACTACTGTATTTTATACACTGCTGATGTTTTGGATTAGGTTTGTTAATTTGGAACAGTACTTCCCTCAGTTGTTGGTCAATTTACGCGAAAAAGTATGAATTCAGTCTTTGCTTCGTCAAATGGGCAAACAAGGTCCAAATTCACTTCTGAAAGAAGTTCTGGAACCCTCAAGCCAAATGGAATCTCACTGTCTATGCCAGGTCAAGTTTTCCCTGCAGTATGCCCCAATAGACATCCTACGCGTAGGCTATCTCCTGCTATGTTTTGCCTGGATTTTTGCACTGTTGTTTCCTCTTGTTGTGCTGAGCTTACAGCTGCTTTAACCTTTGGATTTGGACACCTATTAGCTGGTCAAAGAGTCAGAAATCTGTTCCGACAGCCTGTTGATGGTATTGATCAATCTAATCAACTCCAAATTGGACCAAAATTGACTAGGAGGCTTGCCTTAGGCTATATAACACCTTACTATGCTCAAAGTCAAAGTCTAGCTTCATTTTCTTGCATTGGACATCCTACGCGTATGATGTCTTTTTCATCAGAATGGCTTAAAACGGAAAGCCCAAGCTCCCCTTGAGTTGCTGATCACTTTGGTATACTCAGAATTTAGTTTGGAGTCCCAAATCACTCAGAAGACATCCTACGCGTAGGATGTCTTTTTGGCCTGTTTGACCCCAGATTTGTCCCACAGCTTCCCATTGATGTCAGTAACCCAGTGGTATGCTTAGATTTTGGTTTGGATGTCAAAAGTCCAAAATTTCAGCTGTTTTTTCTTTTTCAGTCAAAAGTGCTAAAGTCCGCTTTGAACCCAATTTTCTTACCCAAATGAGGTGAAACCCCTTTGAGTCACTCAATATATCATGCAAGACATGCTCATGCAGCCCTCTTATGGTTTTGGTCTCAAAATAATGTTTTGGCATTATTTGGGTAGGATGTCTAGCAATTTCAGTCTATCTGGCCTTATCATGTTAAGATATGGCCAAATTTCCACTTTCTAGTTGAAATTAGGGTAAACCCTACCTCCTGAACACACTCGTAAACTCAAAATCCCAAAATTCCTCCCAGATTAGCTTGTAGACATCCTACTAGGATGTCTCCTAGCTTAAAATTAAAGTTTTTTTCTGACAGGAATGCTCACGATGCTCTGTAGATCTATCAAAAACCCTCACAGTAACTTTTGGACTTCAATTAGGCTTTCAAACACACTTTTGTGTCTTTTTGCGTCTTTTACAATCTTGTAATGATTCTACAAAGCAATTGTACATGCATGAAATGCTCTAGATCCTGAATCATGATGTCCTACTTACTCTACTCCTACCTATCATGTGAAATGGTGATAAGGGTGTTTTTTTTTTTTTGGTTGCTTTTTGGCCTCTCCGGACTCTCAAGCTCTCCTCTCACCGCTTCTACCACTCCAACTCCTACTCTAGAACTCGACTACTACCTAAAACTACCTAAGTCTACCTCCTCTACCTAAGTCAAAGGATCTAGGCTAGACACACGCTTCCTAGACTCCCTCTAAGACCTAGAGAGTCCTCCACCCTCTGATCCTATCTAAATGTAAAGCGAGACTCTTGGAAAGCCAAAAATCTCCATCCTCAAGGACTAGTTTCAGTCACCTACCTAAGGTTATCGTCCCCGGCAGCGGCGGCAATGTTGGACAGATACACCACAACAGACGTCAGCACAGTGAGAACTCACCTAACATGTAATGTCAGCTAAGGACAAGCTCGAGCCGCAGGCGCGTGGAAGAAAGCATAAGGTGTCAACCTACACTCGACCGACTCCTAACTAATTCCTACAGAGGTCTCTACCAATTGTCTAAGTCACAGCCTTCAAGAGTGCAAAAGAGGAAACTTCCTACAACGCTTTCTAGAGCCGAACACCCATAAAAAAATAGGCCTCCAACCTTGCACTTACCGATTCTTTCCGCATCTTGGCTCCACGGGGCTCCAACCAAGATTGAGAAAAATGGGAAAAGTCATATGCCCGCTCTCCATTGCCGACTGCCTTTGATTCCAACTTGGCATACCTCACTACCCGGGGATAAGAGTAAAGAGCCATCAAATCCTATCAACTCCATATGGCATGCACTACCTTTTCAAACCCATTTGAGGCTCAAAAACCTGCCTAATGGCATGCCTTTCAATATGGTCAAGTTGGCACAGACGCAACTCCTGGCAAAACTTTAAATGGTCGTAACTTTCAATCTAGAGGTGTGATTTACAATCCAAGAAGACTACCATGGTAGCACGACGACTCTATCCATTGACATCTTCTCTGGCCACTTGTGCCCACGTGCCCTATCCATCAGGGATCTCCAACTCCTTCCAACTTTAAACTTGAATATCTTGCACAACGGGGCTCCGATTGACAAGAAATCTTGCTCTGCTTGCACAGCATCTCAAACTTCACACTTTAAGCCACAATACAGCACTTTGGTCACATTTAGCTTTTATCCCAATTGCACTATTTTGGAGCCTTCTTGGCCTAAAAATCCGCATCAAGCAGACATTTCTACTAGCACTTGCATGCCCAAGTCTTCTGCACTTGCCTTAGCCCTTTGTCCTATATCTGCTAGCACCCTTTGCTTGGCATAGAACACTTCCCTACATAGACCAACTTTGGTTGCACCAACATAATCTTTTTTTCTTGCGCTTGCTCTGACCCCTTGATCGAACATTTACTCTTCATTCCCTGTACTTCCTTGCTCTAGATGATTTTGAACAACATGGACAAGCTTATAAATGTTGCAAGACAGAGTGAGAGGTAGCTCAGGATAATTGCTCTCTCCCCTTCTCACGCTGTCCAAAATCCTCTACATAAATATTATTCTCTATAGAAATCAAAAATATCTCTTTGTTGCTTCTTGTTAAGAAAACCTCCTATCTTGATGCTTGCAAATACAAAAAAAAATAAAAAAATCCTCCTAGATTTTTTTCTAAAATTTTCTTTTGTTTGCTTGCAAAGTGGATGCATGACATGGAAATCTCCCCCTATTGATGTGCTAGACTGATGACGAGCATAGCCAAAACCCACTTGGAATAAGCCAGAATGTAGTTCCCTTTGATATTTTTCCTTCCTTTCTTCTATTGCACCTCCTTAATTGCTTTGTAGGCCATGTTCTCTGCAAATGAAATGAACATGTTGTTTTCTCGTACGCTACTCATTGACTTGCATCCCATTTCTATCTCGATCACTCCTATTTTTTACCTTATGGACAACCAATGCCTTTTACTTTTCAGGGCCATTTTACGTAGCTTACATATCAACCAAAGTGTCATAATAATCAATATCTAATTCTCCTAAATGATTTTCTCATATTAAACTGATCATTTAATGTCGGGAAGGCCAGGGGAGAAAAAGCTAGAATATTGGTTAAGCTAGCAGACCGGCCACAGTAGGGATCCAAAGGAGGGAAAATAGGGATCCAAAGGGGGGGGCATCTGCAAAAGAGCCATGTGCAACAATGGGCTAAAAAGACCCTAAGGTTCAGCCCATTAAGACTTCCAAAATGCTAAGGTTCCAAAATTCAAAGGTTGTGTCCAAAGGTCAACCCTAGGGAAAGTTGGATGCTTTGTGTGTGCCCTAAAAGTCTTTGCACATACCTACATGGGAGGGGGCGAGCCCTAAAGGTAGGGGATGAGAGAGAACGCCACACACAGACACACAGGCTCCCTTTACACAAAGGGAATGAGGGACACATGTCAGCTCCCTAGGCCAGATGCCCACAAGGTGTGCCCAATTTCTATTGGATGACCCTTGAAGTGGACCAATGAGAATTAAGCTAGAGTAAATCTAGTTTAATTAATTTAAAAACATTTAATAAAAGAAACCAATGAGAATTAAGTCTCCTAGAAGACTATTGGGCAGTCTCCCAAGGGGTCCAATGAGCATTCAGGAGCCCCATGGCATGCCTGATTCCTATTGGCCAGGAGGCAAAGGGGTCCAATGAGAGTTTAGTTTAATTATTTAATTACCTAAAGCTCTCACAAAAGGGGAAAGGGGGACACATGTCAGAAGGCTATCACTTATGCTATTTAATTGTAGTTGGCTTGACTTGGGGAGGGCCAATGAGGCTTCAGCAAGAGCAATTAGCAAGAGGGCTCGCCCAAGAGAGAGAGGGGGCTGATTTTTGCAAGGCATTAACACACACACACACACACACACACAAGCTCATGTGTGAACGAAGAATACTCTATCTCCTCCCAAGCTTTAATGGAGAGCTCATCACCTACTCCAAGCTTGTGAGATAGAAGCCTACATCAACACTCTCTTGGCATGTGGATGCAAATCCAACCAAGAGCCAAGCTACAATGCATGCTCATCTTCTCTTCCAAGCTAATTACTAAGCTAAGCTATGCTAATATGAGTGATTATGTGAGGAGATGTACATCTTTCTTGTAAGATACTCCTTCTTCCTCTCAATCTACTCTCATACCCTGCTAGCTCTCACCATCTTCGAAGGTGTGTGAGGTCTTCGGTCTGAGAACGGGGATAATTCAAGTTGTGTTTGATTAAGTGTTTTGCTTGGTGCATGAAGCTTCCATCTGCATTGCACTAGCTAGTCTTGAAGGAACACAAAGAATTGTATTGTACAATGTCTCTCTTGATGAGAGAAACCATAATACAAAGCCTTTTGGAGGGGGGACCGGCTCCATGCAAATCCGGTCCTCAACTGTTGTCAATAGCTTAATTTCTCTCTCTTTTGAAAGTATTGTCGATGCTATCTCACTAGGTGTTATGCTTTTTGTTGCTCTCTCCACCCAAGCACTCTTGTAATTCTCATTAGGAATCTATTCTAATGAAATGCCCACTATGTTCATGCTAATTTTTGCTACACATAAGTTATTAGGCCATTAAATGTTACATTGGTATCAGAGCCCAAGGTTTCTCTTTTCTTGCTCAAGAAGGGAGGTCCCAAGCTAGCTACAAATGGTCGGTATTATTAATTGCCTATGAGTAAGTAGAATAGGGATTTTTCAGCCTTGCAGTGCGCTTGCCTTCGTGCAGTTAACGGGGCATCACCGTCGAGAGCTATGGTCTTAATAGTGGAGTCCTACGGGGCTTGCTTACGGCTTAACCACTATTGAGCTATTAGAAGCTTGATAGGAGCCGGTTCTATCTTGGTGTCGAAAGACCCTCTCTTCTATTCCTTGCAATTAATGGTATTCGAGCCGCGGGTACAGTAGCTTGAGTGCTTTTTCTAAAAGGGTAAAGAGGAGTAGCAACTAGGGCTTGAAGTGCCAAAGTACACCTAAAAAGTTTACACCTAAAAGTTGTTAAAATGGCTGACAATAGTAAAGAGATTGAAATTAATGTTGATAACTTTGATTTTGCTCATGAGCAAGCTACTAGTGATGCTTGAATGCTTGTTAACTATCTTGTTTCTAGGCTTCAACAAGCCATGGGCAATCCATATCTCCGAAGTGAAGTGCAGCGATAGCTTCGTGCTCATGGGATTCTCCAAGCTCATCACCATGACGAGAGAACACCTAGGAAGCCTCCTTGTGAGACTACCAAAAGAGGTCTCTCTCCGATTCGGGAAGAAGAAGAGAATCCATATGAAGGGCTCAAGAATTTACTTCTTGATGATGCATCTCCTTTCCAAAGGAGAACTAAAGAGACTCCACCGAAGGAACGAGAAAGAAGCGAGTCTCCCGCCACCTCGGCGGAGATGGCTCCACGAAGACGGCGGGCTAAACGCTCTCCATCACCACCAAAGCGGAGAAGACCATCATATTCTTCTCCGCACCATAATTCAAAGAGGGATGATAAAAAGCAAGAGAAGAAAAAGGCGATAAAGAGGACACCCTCTTCTCCATCTTCTTCATCCTCTTCCTCTTATGAAAACTATGGTGAAGATGACAAAGATCAAGACAAGAAAAAGGCGAGAAAGAGGACACCCTCTTCTCCACCTTCTTCAAATTCTTCACCCTCTGAAGAAAGTGATGGTGCAACCTTTGAACCATCAAAAAGAAGAGGCCATAGGAAATCCTATGCCGCATGGAAGAGGTCGCCCAAGTTGAAGAAATTCAAAGAGGGAGGGAAGAGCATCTCTTTCCTTACCTATGATGGTACCTTTGGTGCTACGGACAAAGTCTTGGCCTTTATCCAGCAATTTGATGCGGCGTTTGGAGATGAGGGCTTCACGGAGTCCTCTAAGCTACGCCATGTAGCTATGCACTTTCAAAAGTCCGCCAGACAATGGTGGTCTAGCCTACGAGCCAACGGTGAAGCTCCACGAACATGGAAAGCTTTAAGAGCTTCCATTATGAAGCAGTTTTTGGCCACCGATTCGAAAGACAAAGTACTCACCGAATGGCGAAGCTTAAAGCTCTCTTCCAATGAATACATCCACAAATATGTAGACAAGTTTTGGGACCTACAACTCAAAGCCACTGTCTTCAAAAGGTTGGATTTTGGAGAGCAAAAGAAACAATTTTGTGCGGGCTTAACCGAAGAAATGGCGGAGTATGTCAACTCCCAAAGACCACGTACCATATCGGCGGTAATACACCACACTATGGTCGCCTCTCGAATCAATTTCCAAACGGGGGCAAAAAGAAACAATAAGCCCCCGGAAAACAAGGGTTCCAATGAGCCTAGGGGAAGGACAATGTCCAAGAGTCTCCTAAGGGCAACTCCAACAAAGCTAAAGAGAAGGGAGTTTACAAAGGTACGAATAAACTCTCTCCTGAAGATCTTGAGCGTTATCGTAAGGATAACTGGTGTTTCAAGTGCGGCGAACAAGGGCATGCGTATCGCGCTTGTCCCCAAAAGAACAACCGCCAAGATCCTCTTAGAGATTCCATGGTTGAAATCCAAGAGGAGGAGACTCACCAAACTCACCACAAAGGATCTCCTCTATGCCATGCTTGGGGAAAGGTAAGAGAACATGATGCTTTTATTCTCTTTGACCCTGGTTCTACTCACAATTTTAATTATATCTATGGAGTTAGCCACCAAGCTAGGCATACAATCCTACGAGATGGGAGATGTCCTACCCGCAGACAGTGCCTTCAAGGGGCAAGAAGCTTCAGTCACTCCCTTAATTGGGAAACTGAGGCTTCATGTCCAAGGCTATGTGGACAAAGAGGACTTCTTCATCTCTTCTCTCAAGCATGAGGATGTAATCCTAGGGGCACCATGGTTTGACCGCCTGGCTGCCGATGTTAAATAGCCTGAAAGGAGAATCTCCTTTAAGTTCAGGGAAAAAGACATGTATATAGATGCTAAGGAAATGGGTAACACCATCCCCATTGTACATACACCAGCTTTCAACAAGTCAATAAAGAGCTCTATTTCCGTGTACATGATTTTTGTTAAAGACTCTCAAAATGAACCTAATGCTTTAGAAAAAGAAAATAAAAGCAACCAAAAGGAATTAGAGTTATCCAATTTTCTCAAGGGGTTTCAAGATGTTTTTATTGACGACATCCCTTGTGAGATACCTCCTAAATGAGGTAATGATGACCATGCAATTGAACTTCTTCCAGGAAGTTCACCGCCCAATAAACCTCCTTATAGAGTTTCTCAAGCTCAATAAGAGGAGATTATGTGGCAAGTGCATGAGTTAGTTGAGAAGGGTATGGTTAGGCCAAGCTCATCTCCATTTTGCTCACCTGTGCTATTAGTGCAAAAGAAAGACGGCACATATCGTATGTGTGTCGACTATAGAGCACTAAATAGGATCAGTATAAAGAATAGGTTTCCCGTTCCACGGGTAGAAGACCTATTTGATAAGCTACAAGGATCGACCTACTTCAGTAGGGTTGACCTAAAAAGTGGCTATCATCAAATAAGGATAGTTGATCAAGACATTGTAAAGACCGCATTTCGTACTACATTTGGTCTTTATGAATACATTGTCATGCCTTTTGGCTTGACCAATGCACCAGCCACATGCAACCGCTTGATGGAGAAGCTGTTCAGGCCTCATCGAACCTTCACTGGAGTGTTCTTTGATGATATTATCATCTACTCTAATTCATTGGAGGAACACAAGCAACACCTCCAGGTAATATTTCAAGTTTTAAGAGAGAATAAACTTTATGTTAATCGAAAGAAAAGTGATTTTTTCTTGCAAGAGATTCAGTATTTAGGTCACATTATCTCTCAAGATGGCATCCAAATGGATCCATCCAAGTTAGAGGTAATAAAAGGATGGCCTAAACCAAGGAATCTTCTTGAACTAAGAAGCTTCATATGTATATGTGTATACTATAGACGCTTCATAGGAAAGTTCTCACAAATTGAGGGACCATTACATGACCTAACAAAAAAAAGCGTTAAGTATACATGGTATGCTAAGGAGAACAATGCTTTCGAAAAGCTTAAATAAAAGCTTATCTGTCAACCTGTGCTTACACTACCGGATCTCTCAAAACCATTTGAGGTCCAATGCGATGCTTGTGGTGATTGCCTTGGAGCTGTTTTGCTTCAAAAAGGGCACGCCATAGGCTATGAGAGTCGAAGGCTCGACCCTGTTGAGCAAGCTCTAGGCATATACGAAAAGGAACTCCTTGCAGTTCTACATGCCTTAGACTCATGGAAGCACTATTTATTGGGGACTCCTTTCATTCTGCGAACGGATCACCAAAGTCTTAAGTACTTCATGACACAGACCAAGCTCTCCGACAAACAAATGAGGTGGGAAAATTTCCTTTCGCAATTTCATTTTCATATTGCTCACATTGCTGGCAAGCATAATCAAGTAGCTGATGCACTCTCAAGACGGCCGAGAGTGAATGCGGTTTCCATAGCAACTCACAATGATCTATCTTCAATGATACATGAGTATGCTATTGATCCTGATTTTAGAGATGTGATTTCAGCCCTTGCATTAGGGAAGAAAGAAGAACCATTTACTTTACAATATGGTTATCTTCTCTATGGAAATAGACTATCCGTTACTAACTCACTGCGTGAGAAAGTAATGTATGAATCTCATGCTCCACCTTATGCGGGGCATAGAGGGATTCAGTCTACCTTAAAGGGAATTGAAACATATTTCTATTGGCCTACCATGAAAGTGAGCATACAAGAGTATGTTTCGAAATGTGTGGTATGCCAAAAGACAAAATTTGATAGAGGGAAGCAACCTGGATTGCTTCAACCCTTGCCAATCCCTAATTCACCATGGGAGAGCATATCCATGGATTTTATCTTTGGATTGCCTAAGTCTATCCATGGGAATACGGGATATATGGACGATAGTAGACAGGTTCAGTAAACAAGCTCATTTTATACCTGTCAAAAAGACTATCAAAGCCCATCAAATGGCAACCCTCTTCATTTCACAAATTTTCAAATACCATGGCTTGCCAATGTCCATAGTGTCGGATAGAGATCCTAGAATGACCAGTAATTTCTGGAAGGGTCTCTTTGAGAATTTAGGAACAAGGCTAAACTTCTCTTCGGCCTATCATCCTCAAACTGATGGCCAAAGTGAAATAGCTAACCTAACCATTCTCCATCTACTAAAAGCCTATGTAACGGAAGTAGATCAAAGATCCCAATGGGAGAAGTACTTACCCTTAGTGGAGTATGCTTACAATAACATTGTACATACTTCCACGGGAAAAGCACCTTTCGAGGTAATTGAGGGAAGATCAAAAAGTCCCTTGCTACTTAACACTAGGTTTGTAATGGGACATTTTTATATCCTGTGAAGTGACCATTTTCCTTGAATTATGTCAAGAGTTTCAAAATGGATTTTGAGGTGCTATCTATCTAGAAAGTTGTCTCATGAGCTAAAAAAAACTCGACATTTTTTTGGAATATCAATTCCATCTTTAACATTGTCCTTGCACAACATTTCACAACCTAAACTGTGTGAAAAAACGGGTCTTGTTTTTGGCTTTTTTAAACTTTTTGCAACTATACCACTCTAGAAATCATGTTTGTGAGGTCTATAATGCTAGAGAACTATCTTTAGTAGTCCTCAACATGTCCTGATGCTTCTAGGGAGAAATAAATATTAAAGTTGTAAGTTATGACCAAATTACAAAAATTGTCAAATCCTGTTTTTTAGCCAATTTTAGCTCTTCTATGATTTTTTTGGTGGATTTCATGATATCCAAATTCATTTTTTATTTTCTATGTCGCATATTGTAACATAAAGCTAACATTCCTTGAGTTTTGGGGCACCTAATACCCTATTTTGCATAGTACACAACGATGATTGATTTTTTCAATTATGGAAGAAAACGAAACATTCTAGTATTTCAAGTATAGCTTTTCAATATTGTTAGTTTCTTGTGACAACTACATGCATTTTGTAGGTAGTAACCATATCTAGTCATAAGGATCAAATTTGGTTAGATATTGAATAGTTTCTATGGGATTCTACAACTCATAATGTTCAACCCAGTTTTTTCATGTTTGTTGTATTTAACACTTCATCTTTATCCCCAAGATTCCCCTTGGTAAGAGATGTATTATTCTTTTGACATGCTCCATGGCTCCTTATGAACATAAAGGACAATAGGGAACTAAGAAAACATGCATATATTATTTGTATTGAGCGTGGCTATAGAAACTTTGATGATAGGTTTGTAGAATGGTAAAAATTCAACTTTTTTGTACCTATTTATTTTGGCAAAACAAAAAATAGTGAGTGAGAAGCAATCATATGTTCTGATCACCAACCCATTGAAGTTAACTAGGGAATTTATCTCAAGTCCTACAAAAATCCCTAATGTTATTTTTATGCAACAAAATGTAAGAAATGACTGTTTTGATGAAAATTCACTGGTCCATCAACTTTGGAGGCTTGGTGTGACCAAAAGATGAGAAATTTTACAAGTTTCTTATTTTTTCCATGTTTAGTAGGCCTTGAACTATAACCTCATGAAAGGAATTTACAAAATGAGTGGATCTACTATGGTTTTGGAGGTTTTTTTCAAAACGTTGAAAGGAAACTTTTATGTCCTGTTAGGTTACCAACCTAGTGTTAAGGTACATGGGAAGATCTTCGCTGCAGATGAGTATAGCCGAGACCTACAAGAATCTTTCCAAAAGATTAAGGATGCTATCTCTATCTCACAGCAAAGGCAAAAGGCTGCTGGTGACAAGCACAGAAGAGCCCAAGCCTTTAAAGAAAACGATTAGGTCTTGTTAAAGTTTCCCAAGGCTCGATTAAGGCACACGACGGGCAAGAATCCTACGGGCCACCAAAAGTACTATGCTAAACTAGCAAAAAGGTACTATGGCCCCTTCCATATTTTTAGGCCAATCAATGACATGGCCTATCAACTTAAGTTGCCCAATCATTGGCTCATACACAATGCTTTTCATGTGAGCCTATTAAAGCCTTACAAAGGAGAGCCACCTCAAGAACCAACTATTGAAGACCCACCGGAGATCGAGGACCAAGAGAAGGTGCTGCAGCCCGAGTCCATTCTCCGACATGAAGACAAGGTATTAAGAGGCGGTAAGACTATCCGACGATATCTTATTAAGTTTAAGAATTATCCTTTTGAAGATGCTGGATGGATGCAAGGCATACAATTAAAGGATAACCTAAACCTTGTCAATGCTTACAATGCTTTCCAAGTGTAAGCAAATGTACAAAATGTTAAAAATGAACAAATTTTTTTTCTTATAAGACTCTCTCTCTTTTTTTATTTGTGCACAAAAATGAAGTAGTATGCATGCTTAGATCAAGTTTGCGGAGACGACGTCTCCCAAACACCAAGTAGATCTTGTCACTCTACTATGGAAGACTGATAGGACTGATGTGCAAACATGCTTGCGGCAGCCTCAGGCTCTCAAGCGCCAAATGGACTAGTCATCCATTGTGGAATGATGTCGTAGGGTAACATAGGGATCCTCTACCCGCTAAGAAAAAGACTCATGAACATGCTTTATCTTCTCTACACCATAGTCGAGGACGACTATTGTAACATTTAATGGCCTAAAATCTTATGTGTAGCGGAAATTAGCATGAACATAGTGGGCATTTCATTAGAATAGATTCCTAATGAGAATTACAAGAGTGCTTGGGTGGAGAGAGCAACAAAAAGCATAACACCTAGTTAGATAGCATCGACAATACTTTCAAAAGAGAGAGATATTAAGCTATTGACAACAGTTGAGGACCGGATTTGCATGGAGCCGGTCCCCCCTCCAAAAGGCTTTGTATTATGGTTTCTCCCATCAAGAGAGACATTGTACAATACAATTCTTTGTGTTCCTTCAAGACTAGCTAGTGCAATGAAGATGGAAGCTTCATACACCAAGCAAAACACTTAATCAAACACAACTTGAATTATCCCCGTTCTCAGACCCAAGACCTCACACACCTTCGAAGATGGTGAGAGCTAGCAGGGTATGAGAGTAGATTGAGAGGAAAAATAAGTATCTTACGAGAAAGATGTACATCTCCTCACATAATCACTCATATTAGCATAGCTTAGCTTAGTAATTAGCTTGGTAGAGAAGATGAGCATGCATTGAAGCTTGGCTCTTGGTTGGATTTGCATCCACATGCCAAGAGAGTGTTGATGTAGGCTTCTATCTCACAAGCTTGGAGTCGGTGATGAGCTCTCCATTAAAGCTTGGGAGGAGATAGAGTATTCTTCCTTCACACATGGTCAAGTGTGAGTGTGTGTGTATACATGCCAAGCAAAAATCAGCCCCCCCTCTCTCTTGGGCGAGCCCTAGCTGCTAAATAGGTCTGGCTTTTGCCTCATTGGACCTCCCCAGGTCAAGCCAATAGGAATTAAGCAGCATAAGTGATAGCCTTCTGACATGTGTCCCCCTTTCCCCTTTTGTGAGAGCTTCAGGTAATTAAATAATTAAACTAAACTCTCATTGGACCCCTTTGCCTCCTGGCCAATAGGAATCAGGCAAGCCATGGGGCTCCTGAATGCTCATTGGACCCCTTGGGAGACTGCCTAATAGTCTTCTAGGAGACTTAATTCTCATTGGTTTCTTTTATTAAATGTTTTTTAATTAATTAAACTAGATTTACTCTAGCTTAATTCTCATTGGTCCACTTCAAGGGTCTTCCAAAAGGAATTGGGCACACCTTGTGGGCATCTGGCCTAGGGAGCTGACATGTGTCCCTCATTCCCTTTGTGTAAAGGGAGCCTTTGTGTGTGTGTGTGTGGCTTTCTCTCTCATCTCATACCTTTGGGGCTCGCCCCCTCCCATGTAGGGATGTGCAAAGACTTTTAGGGCACACACTAAGCATCCAATTTTCCCTAGGGTTGACCTTTGGACACAACCTTTGAATTTTGGAACCTTAGCATTTTGGAAGTCTTAATGGGCTGAACCTTAGGGTCTTTTTGGCCCATTGTTTCACATGGCTCTTTTGCAGATGGCCCCCCCTTTGGATCCCTATTTTCCCTCCTTTGGATCCCTGCTGTGGCCGGTCTGCTAACTTAACCAATATTCTAGCTTTTTCTCCTTGGCACTTCCCCACATTAAATGATCAGTTTAATATGAAAAAATCATTTAGGAGAATTAGATATTGATTATTATGACATTACCTCTCTCTTGAAATCATAGTCGTCCTCGACTATGGTGTAGAGAAGATAAAGCATATGCATGAGTCCTTTTCTTAGCGGGTAGAGGATCCCTATGTTACCCTACGACATCATTCCATAATAGATGACTAGTCCATTTGGCGCTTGAGAGCCTGAGGTTGCCGCAAGCATGTCTGCACATTAGTCCTATCAGTCTTCCATAGTAGAGTGACAAGCTCTACTTGGTGTTTGGGAGACGTCGTCTCCGCAAACTTGATCTAAGCATGCATACTACTTCATTTTTGTGCACAAATAAAGAAAAAGAGAGTCTTATAAGACAAAAATTTTTGTTCATTTTTAACATTTTGTACATTTTCTTACTCTTGGGAAGCATTGTAAGCATTGACAAGGTTTAGGTTTTCCTTTAATTGTATGCCTTGCATCCATCTAGCATCTTCAAAAGGATAATTCTTAAACTTAATAAGATATCGTCGGATAGTCTTACCGCTTCTTAATACCTTGTCTTCATGTCGGAGAATGGACTCGGGCTGCAGCACCTCCTCGTGGTCCTCGATCTCCGGTGGGTCTTCAATAGTTGGTTCTTGAGGTGGCTCTCCTTTGTAAGGCTTTAAGAGGATCACATGAAAAGCATTGTGTATGAGCCAATGATTGGGCAACTTAAGTTGATAGGCCATCTCATTGATTGGCCAAAGAATCTGGAAGGGACCATAGTACCTTTTTGCTAGTTTAGCATAGTACTTTTGGTGGCCCGTAGGATTCTTGCCCGTCGTGTGCCTTAATCGAGCCTTGGGAAACTTTAACAAGACCCAATCGTTTTCTTTAAAGGCCTGGGCCCTTCTGTGCTTGTCAGCAGCAGCCTTTTGCCTTTGCTGTGAGATAGCGATAGCATCCTTAATCTTTTGGAAAGATTCTTGTAGGTCTCGGCTATACTCATCTGCAGCGAAGATCTTCCCATGTACCTTAAGTAGCAAGGGACTTTTTGATCTTCCCTCAATTACCTCGAAAGGTGCTTTTCCTGTGGAAGTATGTACAATGTTATTGTAAGCATACTCTACTAAAGGTAAGTAGTTCTCCCATTGGGATCTTTGATCTACTTCCGTTACATAGGCTTTTAGTAGATCAAGAATGGTTAGGTTAGCTATTTCACTTTGGCCATCAGTTTGTGGATGATAGGCCGAAGAGAAGTTTAGCCTTGTTCCTAAATTCTCAAAGAGACCCTTCCAGAAATTACTGGTCATTCTAGGATCTCTATCCGACACTATGGACATTGGCAAGCCATAGAACTTGAAAATTTGTGAAATGAAGAGGGTTGCCATTTGATGGGCTTTGATAGTCTTTTTGACAGGTATAAAATGAGCTTGTTTACTGAACCTGTCTACTATCGTCCATATTCCCGTATTCCCATGGATAGACTTAGGCAATCCAAAGATAAAATCCATGGATATGCTCTCCCAAGGTGAATTAGGGATTGGCAAGGGTTGAAGCAATCCAAGTTGCTTCCCTCTATCAAATTTTGTCTTTTGACATACCACACATTTGGAAACATACTCGTGTATGTTCACTCTCATGGTAGGCCAATAGAAATATGTTTCAATTCCCTTTAGGGTAGACTGAATCCCTCTATGCCCCGCATATGGGGGAGCATGAGATTCATACATTACTTTCTCACGTAGTGAGTTAGTAATGCATAGTCTATTGCCATAGAGAAGATAACCATCTTGTAAAGTAAATGGTTCTTCTTTCTTCCCTAATGCAAGGGCTGAAATCACATCTCTAAAATCGGGATCAATAGCATACTCATCTATCATTGAAGATAGATCATTGTGAGTTGCTATGGAAACCGCATTCACTCTCGGTCGTCTTGAGAGTGCATCGGCTACTTGATTATGCTTGCCAGCAATGTGAGCAATATGAAAATGAAATTGCGAAAGGAAAGTTGCCCACCTCATTTGTTTGTCGGAGAGCTTGGTCTGCGTCATGAAGTACTTAAGACTTTGGTGATCCGTTCGCAGAATGAAAGGAGTCCCCAATAAATAGTGCTTCTATGAGTCTAAGGCATGTAGAACTGCAAGGAGTTCTTTTTCGTATATGCCTAGAGCTTGCTCAACAGGGTCGAGCCTTCGACTCTCATAGCCTATGGCGTGCCCTTCTTGGAGCAAAACAGCCCCAAGGCAATCACCACAAGCATCACATTGGACCTCAAATGGTTTTGAGAGATTCGGTAGTGTAAGCACAGGTTGAGAGATAAGCTTTTCGAAAGCATTGTTCTCCTTAGCAGACCACGTATACCTAACATTTTTCTTTGTTAGGTCATGTAATGGTCCCGCAATTTGTGAGAACTTTTCTATGAAGCGTCTATAGTATGCACACATACCTATAAAGCTTCTTAGTTCATGAAGATTCCTTGGTTTAGGCCATCCTTTTATTACCTCTAACTTAGATGGATCCATTTCGATTCCATCTTGAGAGATAATGTGACCTAAATATTGAATCTCTTGCAAGAAAAATTCACTTTTCTTTCGATTAACATAAAGTTTATTCTCTCTTAAAACTTGAAATATTACCTGGAGGTGTTGCTTGTGTTCCTCCAATGAATTAGAGTAGATGATAATATCATCAAAGAACACTCCAGTGAAGGTTCGATGAGGCCTGAACAGCTTCTCCATCAAGCGGTTGAATGTGGCTGGTGCATTAGTCAAGCCAAAAGGCATGACAATGTATTCGTAAAGACCAAATGTAGTACGAAATGCGGTCTTTACAATGTCTTGATCAACTATCCTTATATGATGATAGCCACTTTTTAGGTCAATCCTACTGAAGTAGGTCGATCCTTGTAGCTTATCAAATAGGTCTTCTACCCGTGGAACGGGAAACCTATTCTTGATAGTGATCCTATTTAGTGCTCTATAGTCGACACACATACGATATGTGCCGTCTTTCTTTTGCACTAATAGCACAGGTGAGCAAAATGGAGATGAGCTAGGCCTAACCATGCCCTTCTCAACTAACTCATGCACTTGCCGCATAATCTCCTCTTGTTGAGCTTGAGAAACTCTATAAGGAGGTTTGTTAGGCGGTGAACTTCCTGGAAGAAGTTCAATTGCATGGTCGTCATTACCTCGTTTAGGAGGTAGCTCACAAGGGATGTCGTCAATAAAGACATCTTGAAACCCCTTGAGAAAATTGGATAACTCTAATTCCTTTTGGTTGCTTTTATTTTCTTTTGCTAAAGCATTAGGTTCATTTTGAGAATCTTTAACAAAAATCATGTACACGGAAATAGAGCTCTTTATTGACTTGTTGAAAGCTGGTGTATGTACAATGGGGATGGTGTTACCCATCTCCTTAGCATCTATATACATGTCCTTTTCCATGAACTTAAAGGAGATTCTCCTTTCAGGAAATTTAACATGGGCAGCCAGGCGGTCAAACCATGGTGCCCCTAGGATTACATCCTCATGCTTGAGAGGAGAGATAAAGAAGTCCTCTTTGTCCACATAGCCTTGGACATGAAGCCTCAATTTCCCGATTAAGGGAGTGACTGAAGCTTCTTGCCCCTTGAAGGCACTGTCTGCGGGTAGGATATCTCCCATCTCGTAGGATTGTATGCCTAGCTTGGTGGCTAACTCCATAGATATGAAATTGTGAGTAGAACCAGGGTCAAAGAGAATAAAAGCATCATGTTCTCTTACCTTTCCCCAAGCATGGCATAGAGGAGATCCTTTGTGGTGAGTTTGATGAATCTCCTCCTCTTGGATTTCAACCAAAGAAGCTCTAGGAGGATCTTGGCGGTTGTTCTTTTGGGGACAAGCGCGGTACGCATGCCCTTGTTCGCCGCACTTGAAACACCAGTTATCTTTACGATAACGCTCAAGCTCTTCAGGAGAGAGTTTATTCTTTCCTTTGTAAACACCCTTCTCTTTAGCTTTGTTGGAATTGCCCTTAGGAGACTTTTGGACATTTTCCTTCCCCTTAGGCTCATTGGAACCCTTGTTTTCCGGGGGCTTATTATTTCTTTTACCCCCCGTTTGGAAATTGATTCGCGAGGCCACCATAGTATGGTGTATTACCGCCGATATGGTACGTGGCCTTTGGGAGTTGACATACTCCGCCATTTCTTCGGTTAAGCCCGCACAAAATTGTTGCTTTTGCTCTCCAAAATCCAACTTTTTGAAGACAGTGGCTTTGAGTTGTAGGTCCCAAAACTTGTCTACATATTTGTGGATGGATTCATTGGGAGAGAGCTTTAAGCTTCGCCATTCGGTGAGTACTTTGTCTTTGGCATCGGTGGCCAAAAACTGCTTCATAATGGAAGCTCTTAAAGCCTTCCATGTTCGTGGAGCTTCACCGTTGGCTCGTAGGCTAGACCACCATTGTCTGGCGGACTTTTGAAAGTGCATAGCTACATGGCGTAGCTTAGAGGACTCTGTGAAGCCCTCATCTCCAAACGCCGCATCGAATTGTTGGATAAAGGCCAAAACTTTGTCTGTAGCACCGAAGGTGCCATCATAGGTAAGGAAAGAGATGCTCTTCCCTCCCTCTTTGAATTTCTTCAGCTTGGACGACCTCTTCCATGCGGCATAGGATTTCCTATGGCCTCTTCTTTTTGATGGTTCAAAAGTTGCACCATCACTTTCTTCAGAAGATGACGAATTTGAAGAAGGTGGAGAAGAGGGTGACCTCTTTCTCGCCTTTTTCTTGTCTTGATCTTTGTCGTCTTCACGATAGCTTTCATAAGAGGAAGAGGATGAAGAAGATGGAGAAGAGGGTGTCCTCTTTCTCGCCTTTTTCTTCTCTTGCTTTTTATCATCCCTCTTTGAATTATGGCGTGGAGAAGAGTGTGATGGTCTTCTCCGCTTTGGTGGTGATGGAGAGCGTTTAGCCCGCCGTCTTCGTGGAGCCATCTCCGCCGAGGTGGCGGGAGACTCGCTTCTTTCTCGTTCCTTCGGTGGAGGCTCTTGAGTTCTCCTTTGGGAAGGAGATGCATCATCAAGAAGTAAGTTCTTGAGCCCTTCATATGGATTCTCTTCTTCTTCCCGAATCGGAGAGAGACCTCCTTTGGTAGTCTCACAAGGAGGCTTCCTAGGTGTTCTCTCGTCATGGTGATGAGCTTGGAGAATCCCGTGAGCACGGAGCTGCCGTTGCACTTCACTTTGGAGAGATGGATTGCCCATGGCTTGTTGAAGCCTAGAAACAAGATAGTTAACAAGCACTGAAGCATCATTAGTAGCTTGCTCATGAGCAAAATCAAAGTTATCAACATTAATTTCACTCTCTTTACTATTGTCAGCCATTCTAACAACTTTTAGGTGTAAACTTTTTAGGTGTACTTTGGAACTTCAAGCCCTAGTTGCTACTCCTCTTTACCCCTTTAGAAAAAGCACTCAAGCTACTGTACCCGCGGCTCGAATACCATTAATTGCAAGGAATAGAAGAGAGGGTCTTTCGACACCAAGACAGCACCGGCTCCTGTCAAGCTTCTAATAGCTCAATAGTGGTTAAGCCATAGGCAAGCCCCGTAGGACTCCACTATTAAGACCATAGCTCTCAACGGTGATGCCCCGTTAACTGCACAAAGATAGGCGCACTGCAAGGCTGAAAAATCCCTATTCTACTTACTCACAGTCAATTAATAATACCAACCATTTGTAGCTAGCTTGAGGACCTCCCTTCTTGAGCAAGAAAAGAGAAACCTTGAGCTCTGATACCAATGTAACATTTAATGGCCTAAAATCTTATGTGTAGCGGAAATTAGCATGAACATAGTGGGCATTTCATTAGAATAGATTCCTAATGAGAATTACAAGAGTGCTTGGGTGGAGAGAGCAACAAAAAGCATAACACCTAGTTAGATAGCATCGACAATACTTTCAAAAGGGAGAGATATTAAGCTATTGACAACAGTTGAGGACCGGATTTGCATGGAGCCGGTCCCCCCTCCAAAAGGCTTTGTATTATGGTTTCTCCCATCAAGAGAGACATTGTACAATACAATTCTTTGTGTTTCTTCAAGACTAGCTAGTGCAATGAAGATGGAAGCTTCATACACCAAGCAAAACACTTAATCAAACACAACTTGAATTATCCCCGTTCTCAGATCCAAGACCTCACACACCTTCGAAGATGGTGAGAGCTAGCAGGGTATGAGAGTAGATTGAGAGGAAAAAGAAGTATCTTACGAGAAAGATGTACATCTCCTCACATAATCACTCATATTAGCATAGCTTAGCTTAGTAATTAGCTTGGTAGAGAAGATGAGCATGCATTGAAGCTTGGATCTTGGTTGGATTTGCATCCACATGCCAAGAGAGTGTTGATGTAGGCTTCTATCTCACAAGCTTGGAGTAGGTGATGAGCTCTCCATTAAAGCTTGGGAGGAGATAGAGTATTCTTCCTTCACACATGGTCAAGTGTGAGTGTGTGTGTGTCCATGCCAAGCAAAAATCAGCCCCCCCTCTCTCTTGGGCGAGCCCTAGCTGCTAAATAGGTCTGGCTTTTGCCTCATTGGACCTCCCCATGTCAAGCCAATAGGAATTAAGCAACATAAGTGATAGCCTTCTGACATGTGTCCCCCTTTCCCCTTTTGTGAGAGCTTCAGGTAATTAAATAATTAAACTAAACTCTCATTGGACCCCTTTGCCTCCTGGCCAATAGGAATCAGGCAAGCCATGGGGCTCCTGAATGCTCATTGGACCCCTTGGGAGACTGCCCAATAGTCTTCTAGGAGACTTAATTCTCATTGGTTTCTTTTATTAAATGTTTTTTAATTAATTAAACTAGATTTACTCTAGCTTAATTCTCATTGGTCCACTTCAAGGGTCTTCCAATAGGAATTGGGCACACCTTGTGGGAATCTGGCCTAGGGAGCTGACATGTGTCCCTCATTCCCTTTGTGTAAAGGGAGCTTGTGTGTGTGTGTGTGGCTTTCTCTCTCATCTCCTACCTTTGGGGCTCGCCCCCTCCCATGTAGGGATGTGCAAAGACTTTTAGGGCACACACTAAGCATCCAATTTTCCCTAGGGTTGACCTTTGGACACAACCTTTGAATTTTGGAACCTTAGCATTTTGGAAGTCTTAATGGGCTGAACCTTAGGGCCTTTTTGGCCCACTGTTTCACATGGCTCTTTTGCAGATGGCCCCCCCTTTGGATCCCTATTTTCCCTCCTTTGGATCCCTACTATGGCCGGTCTGCTAGCTTAACCAATATTCTAGCTTTTTCTCCTTGGCACTTCCCCACATTAAATGATCAGTTTAATATGAGAAAATCATTTAGGAGAATTAGATATTGATTATTATGACAACTGTGATTTCAAGAGAGAGGTAATGTCATAATAATCAGTATCTAATTCTCCTAAATGATTTTCTCATATTAAACTGATCATTTAATGTGGGGAAGGCCAGGGGAGAAAAAGCTAGAATATTGGTTAAGCTAGCAGACCGGCCACAATAGGGATCCAAAGGGGGGGCCATCTGTAAAAGAGCCATGTGCAACAATGGGCTAAAAAGACCCTAAGGTTCAGCCCATTAAGACTTCCAAAATGCTAAGGTTCCAAAATTCAAAGGTTGTGTCCAAAGGTCAACCCTAGGGAAAATTGGATCCTTTGTGTGTGCCCTAAAAGTGTTTGCACATACCTACATGGGAGGGGGCGAGCCCTAAAGGTAGGGGATGAGAGAGAAATCCACACACACACACACAGGCTCCCTTTACACAAAGGGAATGAGGGACACATGTCAGCTCCCTAGGCCAGATTCCCACAAGGTGTGCCCAATTTCTATTGGATGACCCTTGAAGTGGACCAATGAGAATTAAGCTAGAGTAAATCTAGTTTAATTAATTTAAAAACATTTATTAAAGAAACTAATGAGAATTAAGTCTCCTAGAAGACTATGGGGCAGTCTCCCAAGGGGTCCAATGAGCATTCAGGAGCCCCATGGCTTGCCTGATTCCTATTGGCCAGTAGGAAAAGGGGTCCAATGAGAGTTTAGTTTAATTATTTAATTACCTAAAGCTCTCACAAAAGGGGAAAGGGGGACACATGTCAGAAGGCTATCAATTATGCTGTTTAATTGTAATTGGCTTGACTTGGGGAGGGCCAATGAGGCTTCAACAAGAGCAATTAGCAAGAGGGCTCACCCAAGAGAGAGAGGGGGCTGATTTTTTCAAGGCATTAACACACACACAAGCTCATGTGTGAAGGGAGAATACTCTATCTCCTCCCAAGCTTTAATGGAGAGATCATCACCTACTCCAAGCTTGTGAGATAGAAGCCTACATCAACACTCTCTTGGCATGTGGATGAAAATCCAACCAAGAGCCAAGCTACAATGCATGCTCATCTTCTCTACCAAGCTAATTAATAAGCTAAGCTATGCTAATATGAGTGATTATGTGAGGAGATGTACATCTTTCTCGTAAGATACTCCTTCTTCCTCTCAATCTACTCCCATACCCTGCTAGCTCTCACCATCTTCGAAGGTGTATGAGGTCTTGGGTCTAAGAACGGGGATAATTCAAGTTGTGTTTGATTAAGTGTTTTGCTTGGTGCATGAAGCTTCCATCTTCATTGCACTAGCTCGTCTTGAAGGAACACAAAAAATTGTATTGTACAATGTCTCTCTTGATGGGAGAAACCATAATACAAAGCCTTTTGGAGGGGGGACCGGCTCCATGCAAATCCGGTCCTCAACTATTGTCAATAGCTTAATTTCTCTCTCTTTTGAAAGCATTGTCGATGGTATCTCACTAGCTGTTATGCTTTTTGTTGCTCTCTCTACCCAAGCACTCTTGTAATTCTCATTAGGAATCTATTCTAATGAAATTCCCAATATGTTCATGCTAATTTCTGCTACACATAAGTTATTAGGCCATTAAATGTTACACAAAGCATTGCTAGGTACAATTTATTGCGATGATCAAATATAAGCATCCTTGCCATATTGGGTAAAATCCTACAATCAGTGTACTCCAAATGAAATTCTTAAGTAATTTTTCAATCTGAAGTACACCTCATTTGGTATAAATATTGGCCAATGCATTACAAAACACAACATCTTTTTGCACGAGTGTTAAATTAAAAAAAACCATTCAAAGATTTCTCATTCCTACCATGCCAAGCATATTCCTACAAGAAATGTACTCCAAAAAATTACATCCAAAATGAAAAGTTTCTTTGTGCTCTCTAAAGTACACCTTGTTTGGCATAAATATTGGCCGAATCGTTTCTAAATGCAACATGTCTCCTCAACACCCGCAAAGCTAGCCAGCATTTGGCACAATATCTAGCATTCATATCAATCCAAGCATTTACATTTGCAATATTTGGCATGCATCCCAACTAAAGCATAAAAAATCAGGACATTTTTCTTGAACAGCGAACACCCACATTGGTGATAGATGCCAATAATCCACCTGAGCAATGATGTATCCAAAAATTGACATCCTCATTGAATTTATCAGCAAAGGGTCACAACATCCAGTCCCTCTAAACTTGCACATCCTTTCACATGTGCCAATCATCTTCAAAAACTTCAAGTATGAAACTTGTTCTCATCCAACCATTGTCCCACTGTGAGAATGTTATCAATAATATCCCAAACTTTGGCTTTATGTAAGTATAAACCTCAAGAACTCTAGTAAAAACAAATAACTTTCTTGAAATCTAGCATAAGCACCTATTAATAAGTGATTTTTTTTGTGTCAACCTATATACAAACATTTCTCCTCAAAGCATGTTCATCATAGAACCCTCCTATATCCCAAGTCATATGCATCACTTGAACATGAACAAGTATATCATAATGGTGCCCCAAATCAACTGGCACCCAAGGAAACTACCATAAATCATAAGTATCAAAACATCTTTCTAGATCAAATATCATGTAGAAAACATGACATAAATCATGTGCACCATGATATCCTCTTGGATTAAAAAGTAGTGAAAATCCCCTACATCATAGGGTAACAGGAGACAATTCCATATCCCTTATACATCTTGCTCAAGTGATTGCAGATCAGTAGAGAACCCTTCCATGGAATCATCAAATAGATAAATAATCTTAATGTATACATCTTCAAAAGGATCTGATAACATATGCAACTGAAGTTGCAGGCTAGCTTTCCCACACATACTAGCCATATTCTCTATGAATTGCTCTTCCATTTTCATTTCTCAACCAAGTAACTCTAATCTTTTGTAGCACAAAATTTTTCATGCATATGGAAAACAACATCTACTTTCTTATCAATATCATGTCCATGCATATGGAAAATACATTTACTTCCCTATCAATATTATATCCATGATAAATCCACCCATTTATAACACCAAGCAGTGACAAATTATCTTGCACCCCCTCTGAATAGCTAGCACTAATGTCTCAGTGGTTTGCATACGAAGCTCACTTACTATTGATTAAGATATCTGCATCAAGTGAAGAATATAGCCCTTCATAAAGGAAAAGACCCTACATTTATATCTACAAAGAGTACTTGTAGAGAGAACTAAAATCTCAATCAACATCAAAATTATCAAATCTAATCTTAGCCATGTTCATATGTAGTTGTACATGGTTGTAGTCATATGGCATACACTTGTATGATTCTCTCTTTCAATATAGCCAAATTGTCTAGCAAAGATGCTAGACTTTTATTCTTCTACTCCTCTACTGTATACTCATCCCTCTATGGAACTTCATGAGATTCTATTTATTCTTCTACTCCTCTACTGTATACTCATCCCTCTGTGGAGCTTTATGAGCTTCTTGATCTTTTTCCTTTGAGGTTTGTTAATTTTTTTCCCCAAAGTTCTTCATACCACCACAAATTTCACAAAAAACCATGAACATCTTGGTATTCTAGAACATTTGCATCATATAAATCATTCCCTTTTTGTTATTCCATATAGTGGTCACCACCTGTACAATTTCTACTTCAAAATGGGCCTAGCTATTCCCATATGTGCCGATAAGTTTTTGTATCTAATCATAATTTTGAAACTACTAATTTCTCAAAATCCTTGATCATCTTCTCAATCAAAATGCTCAAAAGTTCAATCTTTGACATGTAGCATGTAAGTTTTCCATTGTCATTGCAGGCATCAAACTTACATCTTTCAATGTAAAGATTATTTAACACTTCATTCATCACTTTGTCCACTTTCGTTTGCTTTATCTTGGCCTCATTTTTTTCTTGTATATTCACATATTTGTCCACATTATCTCGTTGCAATAGCTCTACTTGTTCTTGTTGATGCACACCAAATTTCTCTTGAGTAACTTGTTGTTGCATGAAAGTAGCAAATAGTTGTATCATTTGCTGCATCATCTACTTTGGTGGCATAGACATCTTCTCAAGCCCAATTTTCCCACCTTTACTTGGTTCGCATCAGGTTCATCAAAGATGTCAGGGTATTTGTCATAATAACTAATATCTAATTCTCTTAAATGATTTCTCATGTTAAACTGATCATTTAATATGGGGAAGTGCCACGGGAGAAAAATCTAGAATATTGGTCAAGCCGGCAGACCGCCCATAGTAGGCATCCAAAGGAGGGAAAAAAGGGATCCAAAGTGGGGGCCATCTGCAAAAGAGCAATGTGAAACAATGGGCTTAAAAGACCCTAAGGTGCATCCCATTAAGACTTCCAAAATGCTAAGGTTCCAAAATTCAAAGGTTGTGTCCAAAGATCAATCACTAGGAAAATTGGATGCTTAGTGTGTGCGCCAAAAAGTCTTCAAAGAGTCCTACTTAGGAGGGGGCGAGCGTTGGAAGTAGGGGATGAGAGAGAAACAAACACACACACACACACACACACACACACACACACACACACACACACACACACACACACACTTATAAGCTTCCTTTACACAAGGGGAAAGAGGGACACATGTCAACTCCCTAGCCCAGATGCCCACAAGGTGTACTCAAATCCTATTGGATGTCCATGGAGGTGGACCAATGAGAATTAGGCTAGAGTAAATATAGTTTAATTATTAAAATACTTAATAAAAGAACCAATGGGAATTAATATCTCTAGATGGCTATTGTACAGTCTCGTAAGGGATCCAAAGAGCATTCAACAGCCTAGTGGGCTTGCCTGATTCCTATTGGCCACGAGACAAAGAGGTCCAATGAGAGTTTAGTTGCATTAATAAAAGAACTAGTAGGAATTAAGATCTCTAGAAGACTACTAGACAGTCTCTTAAGGGGTCCAAAGAGCATTCAACAGCCCAATGGGCTTGTCTGATTCCTATTGGCCAGGAGACAAAGGGGTCCAATGAGGGTTTAGTTTCTCTCACAAAAGGGGAAAGTGGGACACATGTCAGAAGGCTATCACTTGTGCTCTTGAAATTCCATTGGTTGAGCTTGGAGAGGTCCAATAGGGTGTAAGCATGAGCAAATAGCAAGAGGGGTCGACCAAGAGAGAGAGGGGGCTGATTTTCTCAAGGAATTATTGCGTACACACTTAGACTATTCCATGTGTGGAGTAAGAAGACTTTCTCTCTCCTTATCAAGCTTATCACCTACTCCAAGCTTGTGAGAATGGAGACCTACACCAACAAATCTTGGCTTTGTGATGCAAATACAACCAAGATCCAAGCTTCAATGCATGCTCATCTCCTCTACCATGATAATTACTAAGCTAAGCTATGCTTATATGAGTGATTATGTGAGGAGATTTACATCTTTCTCTTAAGGATACTCCTTCTTCCTCTCGATCTAGTCTCATACCCCGTAGGCTCTCACCATCTTCAACGGTGTGTGAGGTCTTGGGTCTGAGATTGTGAGGGAATTGATGTTGTGTTTAGTAAGTGTTTTGCTTAGTGCTTAAGGGATCCCTCTTCATTGCAGTAGCTAGTATTGAAGGAACACAAAGAATTGCATTGTAAAATGTCTCTCTTTATGGGTGAAACCATAATACAAAGCCTTTTGGAGTGGGGACCGTCTCCATGTAAATGCGGTCCTCAAATGTTGTCAATAGCTTAATTTCTCTCTCTTTTGAAGTATTGTTCATGCTATCTAACTAGGTGTTATAATTTTTGTTGCTCTCTCCACCCAAGCACTCTTGTTATTCTCAATAGAAATTTATTCTAATGAAATGCTCACTATGTTCATGCTTTTTTCCGCTACACACAAGTTACTAGGCCATTAAGTGCTACATTGGTATCAGAGCACACGGTTTGTCTGTTCTAGGTCAAGAAGGGAGGTCCTCAAGCTAGCTATAAATTGTTGGTATTATTAACTGCATTTGAGTAAGTAGAATAGGGATTTTTCATCCTTGTAGTGCATCTATCTTGGTGCACATAACGGGGCATCACCGTCAAGAGCTTGGTCTTAATAGTGAAGTCCTACGGGGCTTGCCTACGGTTAGCACTATTGAGCTATTAGAAGATTGATGGGAGCCGGTGCTGTTTTGGTGTTGAATGACCCTCTCTTCTATTCCTTGCAACTATTGGTATTCAAGACACGAGTACATTAGCTTGAATGCTTTTTCTAAAGGGGTAAAGAGGAGTAGGAACTAGGTCTTGAAGAGCGAAAGTACACCTAAAAGTTGTTAGAATGGCTGACAATAGTAAACAGAGTGAAGTTAATGTTGATAACTTTGATTTTGCTAATGAGCAGGCTACTAATGATGCCCCTATGCTTGTTAACTACCTTGTTTCTAGGCTTCAAAAATCCATGGGCAATCCATCCCTCCAAAGTGAAGTGCAACGGTAGCTTCGTGCTCATGGGATTCTCCAAGCTCCCCACCATGACAAGAGAGTACCTAGGAAGCCTCCTTGTGAGACTTCCAGAAGAGGCCTCTCTCCAATTCGGGAGGAAGAAGAGGATCCATACGAAGGGCTCAGAAATCTTCTTCTTGATGATGCATCTCCTTCCCAAAGGAGAACTCAAGAGCCCCCACCAAAGGAACACGAAATAAGTGAGTCTCCTGCCACCTTGGTGGAGATGGCTCCACGAAGATGGTGGGCTAAACGCTCTCCATCACCTCCAAAACAGGGAAGACCGTCGCACACTTCTCCACACCATAATTCATAGTGGGATGACAAAACTCCAGAGAAGAAAAGGTGTGGAAGAGGACACCCTCTTCTCCATATTCTTCATCCTCTTCCTCTTATGAAAGTGATGGTGCAGACAAAGAACATCAAGGCAAGAAAAAGGCGAGAAAGACATCACCCTCTTCTCCATCTTCCTCAAATTCTTCATCTTTTGAAGAAAGTGATGGTGCAACTTTTGAACCATAAAAAAGATGAGGCCATAGGAAATCCTATGCCGCATGGAAGAGGTCGTCAAAGCTCAAGAAATTCAAAAAGGGAGGGAAGAGCATCTCTTTCATTACCTACGATGGCACCTTTGGTGCTACGGACAAAGTCTTGGCCTTTATCCACTAGTTTGATGTGGATTTGGAGATGAGGGATTCATGGAGTCCTCTAAGCTATGCCATGTAGCTATGCACTTTCAAAATTCTGCCAGCCAATGGTGGTCTAGGCTGTAGGCAAACAGTGAAGCTCCACGAACATGGAAAGCTTTAAAAGCGTCCATTATGAAGCCATTTTTGGCCAGCGATGCTAAATACAAAGTGCTTACCAAATGGGAAATCTTGCAGCTCTCTCCCTACGAATCCATTCACAAATATGTAGACAATGACGGGAGCAAAGAAAACCCCGAACCCCGAAGGCCTCTAAAACACCAGGGACCAAATGGCGCGCCTCGAGCCTGTCATGGTAAAGCAAACAGGGGCACCACCTAGCTTCAGCGGCTAGGACGCAAACAACACACCACCATAACAAAGTTTTCATCCAAGAGAGATGGATGTTTGGGAGTAATGATAAAGAGGAAAGGGAATGAGATCAAGTGAGAGAGAGAGAGAGACATAGAGAGAGAGAGAGAGAGTGAGGGAGGGGGTATAGCGTCTTAGTACTTAGGCACCACAAGAGGATGGCGAATCCGCACACCCTTCACACATACACAAGCTCACTCCAAATGCAAGACTAGGTGGAGATTCCGCACACCTCACATGGGCAAAACATTGCAAGAAAACATAGTCACAAAACCTCAAGCTTTATTTAGAGAATAAGGCGATGAAATGGGGAGCATAGGGTAGGGGAATGAGAAGGGAGAGAGTGGTAGAGCACATGGCGGATAGGTGGGAGTTGATGGTGAAGACTCGCACGACGGTTATGGCCATCATCCTTCATTTAGTTGCCCTTCATCTTCCATAGCCAAGGGTGTAGAGGTCATGCTCAAGACAAGCATGGTGATTGCGGTGATGGTGATGGTGTGGGTGTGTGTGTGTGCACTAGGCACACACAGTGCATAGTGTGTTCTTTGGTGATGTTTTGTGTGTATTTAGTGTGATGGTGACCCCTCTTTATATAGGGGAGGAGGGGGGAGGAATTCTAGAATTTAGAAATGAAGAAATCATTATCTACATAGGCCATGTGACTGTGGGCCCCACTTGTCTGGCTGTGTGTATATGTGCCAGAACAGCAGTCTCATGAGAGAGAGACTAAGAGAGAGAGATGGGTTGATGAAAAAAAGCGAGAGGTGACATGGAGAATAAAGTAATTACAAGAGGGGAGAGAGGGGAGTGTGTTCAAAGGTGAATCTGTGTGCAGATGTGTGTGAACACAAGAAAAATCAGGTAACCACCGGGTGGGGATGGGTCTGTGGGCACCTTTTTCAGTGAAACTGAGTGTGTGTGAGTGTTGGGGAGGTTATTTAGCTACAAGACAAGAGACATGGCGCCCTTTAGAGAGAGAGGGGGATATTTGGGTCATGGGATATGATAGGAGAGAGAAAGAGGGGGTGGGGTATACTATTTTGGAGGATAGGGTAAGTTGCATGTGAGTTAGGGTGCATTGTTGGTGAGTTATAATGCATTATTGGTGAGAGGTGGGGTAGCTTGAGGGGAGAGAGAAAGGAGAAAGGACAAGGGGAAGAGAGAGGGGGTTGACCTTTTGAGTGGAGGAGAGGAAAAGGGACACACGGCGGGGCAACAGTGAAGAAAAAGGAGGCAAGGTGGGGATGGGCTACCCCGCAGGCATGAGGTGGCCTATTTTACCTTTCTTATATATTTACATAATTATACTTTATTTTTTTCTTACTTTTTCCAATGCCTTTTATCACTCCCTCCCTAAGAGGGGGTTTTCATGGGGTGGGGACGAGAGAAGAGGGGTATGGGAGATTGGCTTGTGAAAAGCCCCCATCATTAGCCCTCCCCTTTTAGCTAGAGGCATTCATGTCTCTAGAACATTTGTTTGATCATTATCATCGGAGGTGGCGATCGAAGAAAATAAGGTTTAGGTCGCCAACCATTTACCCTGGTTTTATGAATTTTTCCATCAGCCTCCATAAGCTGGTAGCTTCCACTGGCATACTTTTTCCTGACGATGAAAGGACCTTCCCATCGGAGTAGGAGTTTCTTATCCTTGCGCATGTCGAAGCGATTGTCGTAGCGGAGCACCAACATTCCTTTCTTCAATTCTTTTTTCCGGAGATGCTCGTTAAAGCTAAGCCGTCTATGCTCTGCTTGTGCTGCATAATAATTTATTGCTTCTTCTCTGTCCAGCTGCAGTCTTTCCAAGTTGATGATGTGATCTCTCAAATGCATGTTGGGTTGTTGAAGCTGGCTTGCCATTACTCTGAGACTTTGTAGTTGCACTTCAATGGGCAAGATTGCTTCCGTACCAAATACTAGATGATACGGTGTGAATCCCAAGGATGTACGAAATGAAGTTCTGTAGGCCCATAAAGCTGGTAGTAGATACTTATCCCAGTCTCCGGGATGATTGTTTACCTGCTTGGTAATAATTTTAGAAACCATTCCATTTACCTTTTCAACTAGGCCATTACATTGAGGGTAATATGGTGAAGAGTGCCTCCTTGTAATGCCCAGTTTCTGCATTAATTCTCCTACCAAGTCTGCTCTGAAACCTGGCCCTCTATCAGAGATGATCTCTACAGGTGTGCCAAACCTACAGCATATGTGCTCGTAGATAAATTTAGCTACCTCTACCACTGTGGTTCTAGTGGTGGCTGTAGCCTCTGCCCATCTAGTCATGTAGTCGACCCCCATGATAATTTAGAATTTTCTTGAGTTGGCCCTAGGTAATGGCCCAATGGCATCGATACCCCATTTTTCAAATGGGCCATATGAGAGAATAGGTTTCTGTGGTTCAGGCATAAGTGAACTAGTGCCGGCCTTTTGACACAACTTACACATTTTGCACCAGTGGAGTACATCACGGTTGAGGCTAGGCCATATGAAGCCTGCTTGCAAGATTTTCCTACTTGTTATGTCTAGGGCAAAGTGACCACCACAAACCCCATCGTGACAACTAGCAATTACTCCCGTGATTTCCTGAGAGAGAGGGACCTTCCTTAGTATTTGGTCCTTACCCTTACAGTACAAACCATCATTGATGAGTCGATACCTTGTGGCCTTCCGCTTCAGCCATTGCTTCTGTCCCTTTGTTAAATCTGATGGGCATTCCCCTGTTTCCAAAAAATGCATGATGTCAGGCAAGGCATCACTTCCTTGAAATAGAGGGAGCTTTAGTTTTATTGCTCCAACCACCACTTCCTGTAGTCTTTCACTTGCTAGGGCATCTGCTTCTTGGTTTTGAGCCCTTGGGATATGGTGTATTTGAACTTCTTCAAACTTACCCAACAAGGTTTTTACACCACTTAAGTGAGTCCTTAAACTAGGATTCTTGCATGTCCATGCTCCATTTACTTGCATTACCAGAAGTAGAGCATCCCCAAATACATTAAGGCGTTGTACACCTTGTGAGACGCACCATTGTAGACCCTTGGTTAGTGCTGCATACTCAGCTTCATTGTTAGAATGTGAATCTAACAATTGGCCCAACGAAAATACCTTTGTCCCTTTTTCATCAAAGACCACTATGCCTGCAGCTGCTTTGTCGGACGCTCGCTTGTAGGCTCCATCAAAGTAGAGAGAGTATGCTCCTTCTACCATCAGTGGTACTGGAGGTAATCGGACTTCTCCTTCCTTAGATTGCTTCTCCTTCCCTTCAAAGACTTGGTAGGTCATGAGTCCCCCAAAACTTGCCCTTGTCGTGCTTTCTACCTGTACCGTGTAGTCAAACTCTTGCAGACGAACTAGCCATTTAGTAATTCTAGCAGACACATCCATGTGTTGTACAACATAGGGAAATATTTCATCCGTGGTTAGAATCACAAATTGCTTAGGCAGCAAATATGACCTAAACTTTGTAGTTGCAAATCTAAGAGCTAGGACTAAGTGTTCCACATGGGTGAAACCTTTCTCTCCTGCTGTCATCATTCGACTAGAGAAATAGATTGGCCTCATGAAAGATGTCGTCGTATCCTTTTGGAGTAGCACAGCCCCCAATGAGTCATCACCAACACTTGAGGTGACATAGAATTTTTCATCCCACTTAGGTGGTGAGATAGTTGGCAGAGTGGCTAAGACCTCCTTTACCTTGTTGTAGTGATGTTCGCTTTCCTCGTCCCAAGTGAAAGTTGATCTTTGAGTGAGTTGTTGCAGTGGTAGAACAAGTTATGATAGTAGATGTATGAATCTACTTAAGTACCTCACCTTCTGTAGAAAAGAGACCAGTTGACGTGCGGTCGTGGGTGAAGGTAGGGCTATGAATGCGGACACCTTACTTGGGTCAGCGTTGATACCTCTTGCTGAAATTTCATGGCCTAGTAGAATGACTTTACTCTCCCCAATGTGGCATTTATCCACATTTAATTGCCCACCTAGGCTTTGCAACCTGGCCAAACCTTCAGTTACCTTTTCTAAATGTGAAATACGGGAGCTATATATACAAAAATCATCAATGAACACTCTTATGTATGTTCCAAAGAACGGTTGAAAAACATATGTGACATATCTTTGGAATGTGGCAGGCGCATTTGTGAGACCAGATGGCATAACCCTGTATGCAAAACCACCCCATGGCATGATAAACGTGGTTTTTAGCTGATCTTCCAAGGCTATGCATATTTGAAAGTATCCTGAATAACCATCACAGACGGTATAGCATTCAAAACTCGCTACTTCATTCAGAATTTCATCCAAGAAAGGGAGAGGAAAGTGGTCTCTCTTTGTAGCTGCATTTAGTGGTTTGTAGTCAACACAGATCCTCCACTTACCATTATTTTTAGGCGTCACCACTACGGGTGACACCCATTCTGAGTTTTCTACAGGATAGATGAATCCCGCCTCCAGCAGTTTCCTTACCTCGGCCAAGAGTGCCTTTTCTTGTATGACCCCCAGTCGTCGTAGCTTTTGCACAACTGGTTTTACCCCTTCCTTCAGCTTAATATGATGTTCCACCACTGTAATGCCTATGATTCTTTCATAGTTGTCAATGAACAGGTTAGGAAATCCCATCAACATTTGCAAAAAACTATCTTTCTCCTCAAGTGTTAATTTCGTAGACAACATACCCTTCAACCTACTTCCTCCTAGGCCAGGTGATTTTCTCTCCTCTTCATTGGGTTTCCCTTTTAGTGATGGATCACCAGTTGTGCTTACCCTTTGTGGATCCTTCATAATGATACCCATCACATCAATGGAACTGTCACTTTCGTCGGTGGATGTGGTCTCCTCCTCAAAACTAGAAGATTCGCTAGTGGTTTCATCTGCCGATGTTTCCATATTCATTTGCTTCTGCTTGCCAATCCTCATGTCGTAGTAGATCGTCTCCCCTTTCTTACCAGTCATACGTAGAAGGCCAGTACCTCAGTCCTGTTTTGCCTTCATGGCCATCAACCATGGCCTTCCCAAAATTAGTGGATAGCCCTCCCCCTTAGTAGGAATTACAAAAACATCTACCTCTACCTCAGTGTTGAAATATTTTATTTTCACGGCACTTACCACACCCACACACTTTACTTTTGCCTTGTTTGCCATATTTGCCTTGCATGGAGAAGGCCTGTCAACCTCGAGCCCTAATCGAAGCATCATAACTTCGCTCATTACACAGATTTGTGCACCTCCATCAATGTAGGTGTTTCCAACCCTCTTTCCTTTTATGTTTACGTCGACAATTGGAAGGATGTCATCCATGTTGCATCCCGAAATTGCTCCGGCTACCTTTGTTTTGGAGCGTCTTTTACTTACCATTTTAGACCATTGTCGCCTTACTTTTGGTGCAAGATGTAGCAGCTGTGGCCATGTAATCTTCGGTCCTTGCTCTGCCACATCCAATGTTAGATCGTAGGGCTTAGAACTTTCCCCTAGCTGGAAGTCGGTGATGCCCAATTTCCGTCGTGGCCTGGATGGCCTCTTGCTAGTTTCTCCTCTCATGCTTCTCTCATCATCTGATTGTGTAGCTTTCTCCCTCCTAGCTCTTTTCACAGTCATGGCTTCAAGTGGTTCTAAAAATGTTACCTTCTCCTTACCCTTGTCCCTCTCCTTTGCTCTGGGTGGATCCACTACTACGGCTTTTCCTTTCTCTTCTAACCTTATGATGTTTACAGGGCAATCAGGTTGTGGGGCTGGTGGAAGAGGTGGGATGGATGCTTGTAGTGGTGTCTGGGGTGGACGTAGAATTTGTGTTGGTGGGGGTGGTGCTCGGGGTGGGGGTGTTCTTTCTCTAGGGGGTGACAATTGGTTCCTCCTACCTCCTCTATTATAGTTTTGTCGTGGTTTGGAACAGTAGTACATACCGTGACCGTCTTCTCCGCAGTTGTAGCAATGATACTCCCTGTTTTTTCTTCGTGCTTTTCCAGGGTCTTGATCTCTTTCTTGACTCCTCCCTTGCTGTATTAAGTGGACAGACAAATTCTGCAGTTGGTCAGTAATATGGGCCAACATATCTTGTTGGTCATCTCTTACCCCAAGAGCCGGTGGTGGTGGTATGGTGGTTGTCGTAGTTGCTGGTCGACGCGATGTTCCTGTTTCTGTTGACTCGGTTTCTTTGGCTTTTGTTCGCAGCTTCTTGTCCTTAAGGAGAGCAATCTCAACGGCTGACTCGTACGTAGCCGGGAATCTACCTTTCACCTTCTCCTTGAGAAGCGGCCATAAGCCATACGTGAACCGGTCTTTTTTTAGGAAATCGGGTGCGGCTTCCCCCCTTGTGAGTGACTCAACCGACCGTTCCCACAAATCCAAAAATTTGGACTCATAGGTGGCATATTCTAAAAGACCCTCCTGCTTCAAGTCTCTCAACTTGTCCCACAACTTTTCTGAAGTGGTACCTCCCCCAAAGCGCCTCTTAAAAGCGGTTTTTAAGGGTTCCCAGTCATCCTTGGTTGCTTGTGGAAGTGCATTGTACCATGATCTAGCTTCTAGCTTCATGAAATGCTTAAAGATTCTAACCCGGGATTCATCCATATCTTTGTTGCTCACTACACATGCTACTTCAAAGTCATCTAGGAAGTCTGTTACCAAATCCTCCCCCTTCTTTCCTTTAAATGTTGGAAATTCTACAATTGCCATGATTATTGAGAGAGAGCTAGAAAGACACACTACTTAACTTGCAAAAGTTTTTTTCTTCTTTACAAGGAGGCGTGTATACCCTCTTATACTAGGACATAGATTAAAACTTCAAACAGTACATTGCCTTGTACCAAAGGTAAGACAAATGGTTGATCTGATGCCAGAACCTCAAAAAATCGCTCCCCACCCAGCATGGTGTCAATGACGTGTTGGTAGTGAGCCTTCAAATCCAGTATTACCTTGATTGAGCGTACACGTGTTGGTATGTGTGATCTGTCTTGAGGTAGGTTGTACGGATTCATGTGAAGCTTAGAGGTGTTTAGTCACTATCCAAGCTTGTGGGAGAGGGTGGTGTTCTTTCCTGAAACAAACTCAGTAGATCCCTAGTTTCTCTAGTGAGAGTGTGAGCCAATGATTTCGTTATCTGTGCTGCAGCATCAGGTGCGACTTGAAAACTGACTGTGATAATTACCTCGGTGACTTGAGCTACACGATTCTCAAAGTAGAATAGTGTTGATTCTCTATTGTGTAGAGCTCCTTCCATTTTGTTGTTGTGGGTTGGTTGTAGGTTGCGGACATGGTTTCGACCTTCTCCTTCTTCTTCTTGGCACTTGGCCTATGTATATCCACTGGGTTTGGTGTGTTGGTTGACTCTCCCACTACAAATCGATTACCGTTACGCCTGGCACTCGAGCTTCGATGGAGATGTGAAGTTCTTCTATTTGTGCTTGAAGCTCTTCTTCTTCTGTCGTCCAATTAGCAAATCCTGCTAGCCATTCATCCATTCACAATAGTTTAGGGGTTTCAGTCTTGTAAACTGAAAGGTTTCATGAAAAGATCCTCAGTGGGGGCACCAAATGACGGGAGCAAAGCGAACCCCGAACCCCGACGGCCTCTAAAACACCGGGGACCGAATGGCGCGCCTCGAGCTTGTAATGGTAAAGCAAACAGGGGCACCACCTAGCTTCAGCGGCTAGGGACGCAAACAACACACCACCATAACAAAGTTTTCATCCAAGAGAGATGGATGCTTGGGAGTAATGATGAAGAGGAAAGGGAATGAGATCAAGTGAGAGAGGGAGAGAGAGAGAGAGAGAGAGAGAGAGAGAGAGAGAGAGAGAGAGAGCGTGAGGGAGGGGGTATAGCGGCTTAGTACCTAGGCACACCCTTCACACATACACCAGCTCACTCCAAACACAAGACTAGGTGGCGATTCCGCACACCTCACATGGGCAAAACATTGCAAGAAAACATACTCACAAAACCTCAAGCTTTATTTAGAGAATAAGGCGATAAAATGGGGAGCATAGGGTAGGGGAATGAGAAGGGAGAGAGTGCTAGAGCACATGGCGGATAGCTGGGAGTTGATGGCGAAGACTCGCACGAGGGTTATGGCCATCATCCTTCATTTAGTTTACCTTCATCTTCCATAGCCAAGGGTGTAGAGGTCATGCTCAAGACAAGCATGGTGATTGCGGTGATGGTGATGGTGTGGGTGTGTGTGTGTGCACTAGGCACACACAATGCATAGTGTGTCCTTTGGTGATGTTGTGTGTGTATTTAGTGTCATGGTGACCCCTCTTTATATAGGGGATGAGGGGGGAGGAATTCTAGAATTTAGAAATGAAGAAATCATTATCTACATAGGCCATATGACTGTGGGCCCCACTTGTCTGGCTGTGTGTATATGTGCCAGAACAGCAGTCTCATGAGAGAGAGACTAAGAGAGAGAGATGGGTTGATGAAAAAAAGTGAGAGGTGACATGGAGAATAAATTAATTACAAGAGGAGAGAGAGGGGAGTGTGTTCAGAGGTGAATCTGTGTGCAGATAAGTGTGAACACAAGAAAAATCAGGTAGCCACCGGGTGGGGATGGGTCTGTGGGCACCTTTTTCAGTGAAACTGAGTGTGTGTGAGTGTGGGGGAGGTTATTTAGCTACAAGACAAGAGACATGGCGCCCTTTAGAGAGAGAGGGGGGTATTTGGGTCATGGGATATGATAGGAGAGAGAAAGAGGGGGTGGGGTATACTATTTCGGAGGATAGGGTAAGTTGCATGTGAGTTAGGGTGCATTATTAGTGAGTTATAATGCATTATTGGTGAGAGGTGGGGTAGCTTGAGGGGAGAGAGAAAGGAGAAAGGACAAGGGGAAGAGAGAGGGGGTTGATCTTTTGAGTGGAGGAGAGGAAAAGGGACACACGGCGGGGCAACAGTGAAGAAAAAGGAAGCAAGGTGGGGATAGGCTATCCCGCAGGCATGAGGTGGCCTATTTTACCTTTCTTATATATTTACATAATCATACTTTTTTTTTTCTTACTTTTTCCAATGCCTTTTATCACTCCCTCCCTAAGAGGGGGTTTTCATGGGGTGGGGACGAGAGAAGAGGGGTATGGGAGCTTGGCTTGTGAAAAGCCCCCATCAACAAGTTTTTGGATTTACATCTCAAAGACACTGTCTTCAAAAGGATGGATTTTGGAGAGCAAAAGAAACAATTTTGTGCGGGCTTAGCTGAAGAAATGGTGGAGTATTTCAACTCCAAAAGGCCACACACCATATCCACGGTTATACACCATACTATGATGGCTTCTCAAATCAATTTCCAGACAGGGGCTAAAAGGAATTCTAAGCCCACAAAAAACAAGGGTTCCAATGAGCCTAAGGGGAAGGACAATGTCCAAAAGTCTCCTAAGTGCAATTCCAACAAAGCTAAGGAGAAGGTAGTTTACAAGGTAAAAACAAACTCTGTTGAAAAGCTTGAACGTTATCGCAAGGATAACCATTGTTTCAAGTGCCGCGAGCAAGGGCATGCGTACCGTGCTTGTCCCCAAAAGAATAAATTCCATGAGCCTCCTAGATCTACCTTGGTCAAGATCCAAGAGGAGGAAACTCACCCCAAAGGATCTCCTCTATGCCATGCTTGGGGAAAGGTAAGAGAACATGATTCTTTTATTCTCTTTGACCTTGATTCTACTCACAGTTTTATATCCACAAAGTTTGCCACCAAGCTAGGCATTCAAGCCAATTAGATGGGAGATGTCCTACCCGCAGATGGTTCTTTCAATGGGCAAGAAGCTTCAGTCACTCCCTTAATCGATAAAATTGAGGCTCCATGTCCAAAGCTATGTGGACAAAGAGGAAATCTTCATCCCTCCTCTCAAGCACGAGGATGTAATCCTAGGGGCACCATGGTTTGATTGCATGGCTACCAATGTTAAATTCCCTGAAAGAAGAATCTACTTTAGGTTTAGGGAAAAAGATATGTACATAGATGCTAAGCAAATGGGTAACACCATACCCATTGTACATAGCAAGCTTTCAATAAGTCAATAAAGAGCTCTATTTCTGTGTACATGATTTTTGCTAAAGATTCTACAAATGAACCTCATGTTTTAGCAAAAGATAATACACACACACACACACAAGAAATTGAAGTTATCCAATTTTCTCAAGGGGTTCCTAGATGTCTTTATTATTGACGACATCCCTTGTGAGCTACCTCTTAAATGAGGCAATGATGACCATGAAATTGAACTTCTTCCAAGAAGTTCCCCGCCTAATAAACCTCCTTATAGAGTTTCTCAAGCTCAACAAGAGGAGATTATGCGGCAAGTGCATGAACTAGTTGAGAAGGGCATGGTTAGGCCTAGCTCATCTCCATTTTGCTCACATGTGCTATGAGTGCAAAAGAAAGATGGCACATATCGTATGTGTTTTGACTATAGAGCACTAAATATGATCACTATCCAGAATAGGATTCCCGTTCCATGGGTAGAAGACCTATTTGATAAGCTACAAGGGTCCACCTACTTTAGTAGGATTGACCTAAAAAGTGGATCATCAAATAAGGATAGTCAGCATCTCACACTACGTTTGGTCTTTACGAATATATTGTCATGCCTTTTGGCTTGACCAATGCACCAGCCACATTCATCTGCTTGATGGAGAAGCTATTCAGGCCTCACCGAACCTTTACTGGAGTGTTCTTTGATAATATTATCATCTACTCTAATTCACTAGACGAACACAAACGACACCTCCATGTATTATTTCAAGTTCTAAGAGAGAATAAACTTTATGTTAATCGAAAGAAAAGTGAATTTTTCTTACAAGAGATTTAGTATTTAGGTCACATTATCTCTCAAGATGGCATCCAAATGTATCCATCAAAGTTAGTGGTAATAAAAGGATGCCCTAAACCAAGGAATCTTCATAGACTAAGAAGATTCATAGGTATGTGTGCATACTATAGACGCTTCATAGAAAAGTTCTCACAAATTGCAGGATTATTACATGACCTAACCAAGCAAAACGTTAGGTATACATGGTCTGCCAAGGAGAACAATGGTTTTGAAAAGCTTAAAGAAAATCTTATCTCCCAACCTGTGCTTACACTACCGGATCTCTCAAAGCCATTTGACATCCAATGTGACGCTTGTGGTGATTGCCTTGGAGCTGTTTTTCTCTAAGAAGGGCACGCCATTGTCAGGACACCGGCCAGGACGGGCTAGACAAGGGAAAGGCCAGGCTAGGTGGTGTGGAAAGAGGAGTCCAACTAGGTCAAAGGACCAGGGGATTTGCTATACAATGGGTGGTTGGGTGGTGGACTCTCCAGCTCTAGCCTCCCTTGTCTTACACTGGTATCAGAGCTAAGTGCCTATTTTGGGAAAGGGGAAGACGTGGTGCTTTCTAGCCACACAAAGCCTTGCATGTCGTGGTCCAATACTGTGGGGATCGACCCTTGCTAAGGAAGTCAAAGAAGAAGAAGCCCCGTGGGCATGTGGGCTTGGCAAGGAGAACCGCCAGGTGCAGGAGCACCAAACTGATGGCGCACGGGCTCATCAGAGGCACAAGGACCTGCTTGTTTCTTCTTGACATAGGGCCGAAGCCCCTCTTGCATTTCATCGTCCGGCCCCGGCGTTACAAGCACCTGCGCTCTTCCTGCTCATGGCCATAGCCGACTGGTTCGTTTATTTTCCCACTTGAGGGCGCCCAACCCCCTAGGGGTAGTGGCCATACACAAAACTTAAGCATAAGGGGCAGTACCCACAGTGGATACCCACCCCCCCCTACTCCACTCCACGTGCAAGTACGGCCAGGCAGGAAAGGACGGCATTGAGGAAGACGACACACACTTCGACACAATTTTTTGTGTATTACACAGAAACTCAGAGATTTGAAGACCACGAATTTGGCGAAGTTGGAGTACAAGTTTTTGGTGAAATCAATTACCGCTTTCAAGCCTAATTGATTTGGCTATCAAGAACTTGCGGAATTCCATATACGACGGACCATTCGAATCACTCTCCACCGCACTACTCTCAATTTTGACGGAATTAGCAAGGCTCATTATACTTTACGAGTGCTCTCAATATCAGGTATTTTTTCGGACTACTCCTTGCACCGCATTGTGTAGCCATGGATTTGGATATCAATATGACATTCAATTTTGAGTAAATTACTCCTGCCAATGATGGCCCACGGCCGGATCCTCTCACGGAGAGTACCTGTGACACTACGACAGGTGAAGATACTTATGAATTGCTTGATATTCAAGAATTTCGTGCAGTTTAGACATGCATGACAGTCATGGATGAAAATTGTAAAGCTTTGAATGAAAATGCTACTAAACTATCCACATTGGTAATTCAATTAATGCATCGGCAGTCTAAGAGTCCTACTGACACGCATATGCATGAGCACGTTGCCACACTAGGGCAAGCCCAAATGCTGATATGTTGCATACTCTCATTGCAAAAGAGGTGGATGAATTGTTAAAGAACACCAAACCACCAATTTTTAAGGGAGAAGACCGAGACCGCAATAAGGATGCAGTGAATATCTTTCTCAACAAGTGGGATGGAATTACAACGTACTCCGGATGCAGTCAAAGCTCTGGAAACGAGCTTAACTCTGAAAGGCAAGGCCTTTAAATGGTGGATGTCTTTCAAGGAGAAGAACATCATACCACAAAGTTGGAAAGCTTTTGAATAAATGTTTAGCAAGGAATTTTTGCCTACAAACAAGGCCGATCGGAATTGGACAGCTTGGGACACATGTTCCATGCACCAATACCCATCACTCCTTGAATATATCTCTCACTATCGGGACATTATCCTCAAGTTGGAAGGATTAGATACCTTTCAACAAGTACGGGGGCTCATACGAGGTCTGACACCAGGGCTTAACAAGTATGTCAAGACACAAGACCCCAAAACACTTGAGGAAGCCATAGTGAAAGCAGATATTCATGATGATCCTGATGAGAAGAAAACACATAATAGTCACATTGTCAGGAGTTTTTTGGAGCAAGGGATTGCGCATATGTACATACACATGCATGGTGCATCGAATAAAGGATTGCCCATTTTCTTTAGCCAGGTGGTTACGTGGGGCCCACATGTTGATAGCCGTTTTTTCGGCTCTTTGTAATTGCCACAGTGAGTTACCTCACCCTACCAAAATCACCCAAACACTGTGGCTATCCCTACCATTTCACTGTACATAGGCGTGCGTGAGTCACGGGACTTTTCCCATATCTTCTAAAAAACCCTCAGCTAGCTAATCACTGGGCTAGGTGAGCCAAAAAAAAAAAAAAAAAAAAAAGTATATTATAGTCTCTTTGTGTGTAAATATTTCATTGTATATATGGCCTAAATATAGGGATTTTTTATAATTATTTTGGTATTTTATTTAAATATTTCTACTTAGGTGTGTGTTTTATTAAACCTATGTACACCTTCTTTCATCCTCTTACACCATAATTTTATTTTTTGCCAAAATGTACATACTCTAACCTCATATTTTTCCTTTATACAAATCACTCCCACATTTTCACCCTCACCCTCGTGAAAACAAAAAATTGATTTCTACTCATTGGTTACTTTTATTATATTATTTACTTGCATACATTTTCCTCTTTCACCCAAAATAATTCAAGGAGGGACCATATCATATGATTCCAATATCTTTCCATATCCATAACTCCTCCATATTTTTATTATTATTTTTACTCATTATTCTAACACCATGTGCTCATTGAGCTAAAGTCCATGAATAGTCCATACACTAGTCCCACCATGTATATATTTCTTATTTCACCAATAATCCTCCTCCATGCATGGGTCAAGGGCAACTTGAATGCTTTGTATTATAATATGACAAAGGAGGGGCTCACTCTTGGATGCATTGTACAAATTCAACAAAGGAGGGGACCACTAAAAGACTTTTGCAGGCCTAAAAAACAGGCTTTTTGGTGAGAATTTTGGCACCTATCTCCACTCCGAATTTGGAGTGGTGGTCAAAAGAGAAAATGTAGCCCATGCTCTGAATAATCACCCCAAAGTTTTTCATGATTTTTGGAGCTACCAACTGTGAGCTATGATTTTTTTAGTGGACCCCAGTTTTCCCATGCTATGCAGCCACACTCTCTCTTCCACTTTATCATTTTCCTCTTTCACACACACTTCTCCACTCATCATCCCCATCTCTCTCACCACTCCTCTCTGCACACTACTCACCTTCTCCTCAACCTTGAAGAATAAGAGAAACCATGGTGAACTCATACCTCCCACACACAATTCCATTCCAAAATTGACCAGCTAGTCTCATTTTTCCTCCTCCAAATTACCCATATCTATCAATTCCATTCCAAAATTGACCAGCTAGTCTCATTTTTCCTCCTCCAAATTACCCATATCTATCAAAATATGACAAAGGAGGGGCTCACTCTTGGATGCATTGGTAATTACCCATAGATATGGGTGAAATTTTTCCTCCTCCAAATTACCCATATTTTTCCTCCTCCAAATTACCCATAATCCTCCTCCATGCTGAAAATCTAACCCAACCATGGTTAGAGGAGTAACCCTAGCCTTCAAAATTGCTATAAAAGGAGGGTGTAGCTAGCATAAAAGGGGGGAAGCCATAAGCAAGAGCACTATGCTATAGCTTGAGAAGCCAAGCTCAACCTCTCTAGAAGGAGCTCTTGAGTGGAAGCTCATTGTCTTATGCATGTGCATGTGTTGTAATAGGGGATTAGCAAGGGAAATCTATGCCATTGTAAGAGAGAGAGTGATCATTCAATTGAGAGTAGGAAATCTATCATTTCTCCTACTAGTGTAAGCCCAACATTCGCTGAATCAAGGAGGGTGGATTTGGACTAATCTTGGATATTTTGTCTCCCTTCCAACGTGAAGTAATGGACAACAATGATGCGTAAGTGTCTTGGTTTTTTTTTAAGTTCTTGATAGCTTGTCTCTGGTGTTGTCATCAATCTAGCCATAAATCCCACATATTGTAAGAGGGCGACAGGGTGGAGAGGACTCCCCTGGCCTTAAGACAGTGATTGGGGTGGCTTTTCTAGTGATGTGTTGTGGTGAAATTTACGCAAGCTATGTTGAACAAGTACTAATCTCACTTTGATTTGTCATGACAGATTTGTAAGAAGGTATTAATGCAACAAGCACCCCCTCCCCCTTTCTCTCTCTTTCTTAAATATATAGTTGTGTTTTCTTGATCATCGCCGATACGTTTCAAAGCAGCCCGAGCACTATCTCTCTCTCTCTCTCTCTATCTCTCTCTCTCGTGTTTTAGTGTGTGAGATTATTCCATTGGTGTTAGGGTTAGTGTAATTCCTTGCTTGTTTGTTGGTTGCTCTAACGATTCTCCTCTTTTGTGTCCTAGTTTGCTCTTAAACTAGGTGGTGCCCCTTGTGTAGTTGGGATTTGGCGGTGGGTTTGTTGTTTTGGTTTGTGTTGTGTTGTGCCCCAGCCCCATTGAGTAGCACGGGAGCCTTGAAGGGTGTCTAGAGGCCACTCTTCTTGCTGCCCGCCCCGGACCGCCTCAAATTGGTGCCCCCACTAAGGAACGGCTTGTGTATTTTTGTGTAGAATCAACCTTTAGCATAGTCAAGTAGTTTGCATGAATCACGAAGCTTTGTATGATCCCTTCATTCCCATTGCAAGGCAAAAGGTACACATAATTGTTAGTACTAAGTTGCAATTTCAACGTGTCATTCGTAGAATTTTAGGTCCTCTTAGGTTGGCCGAGATAAACGCTTCAGTAAATGCTTTTATTTTGCCTCTCATTAGGTACGACCTTAGTTTGGACGTCTATATTTTTGTTTTGTTTTAAGCATTAGGACATGCATAGGCCATGGATAATGGCCCAGGAATAGAGGTTTTTCCCTTTCATTTTACTCCACACATTAGAATAAACGTTGCAATTAGTAGAAAGATCCATTTTCAACAACGAATGGTGTTCATGTTTGGTGCCCAAAGAGCAGGAGAAATTCTTGCATCACCAAACCCTGTCATTCTACCTCTCATCAACTACCACACTTCTTTTGATGTACATGTGTTCATTTTATTTTAAAATGAAGTGCAGCCCGGCAAAGTAGTGTGTATGTTTGTTTTTTCTTTGTCCAAGTTGTTACAAGAAACTAAAAAACGATCATTTGTTCTAACTGGGAATGTGTGTGCAGTGAAAGTTCAATCCTTAGAGATCTAGCTCTATTACCAATTGAGTTGCAGGAGCAAGTAGTAAGGCGTCTCCCTCATAACAAGAGGGTGGTGAAGTTAAGACAGAAGGTCCTACGCGTTGATTCCACTTTCCTCTTGTTGTTGGGCTCTAAGGAAGACCGCGCATTCATCCAACTAGTGTGTGCCCCAAGATTGGTAAATAGAGTGAAATTTGGCGTTTGGCAAGTGCATTTTACCATTGAGGAAGACTCAAACTTGCGGCCAGAGTTCATGCTTCATAGACTCACATTTGGTGAATTTTTCCCTCATTTGCGTCTTATTAATAGTCTTCCTTTCGCTTTCAACAAAGGAGATAGGGAGCTATTCAGAGCTTGTCTTAATAAAGAGAGCATAGAGAAGATTGCAAATTTGTATAAATTCTCATCCTTCTCTACTTTCTATGACACTTTGTTCATAGAGACATTGTAAATCTCTTTATGCTTTTGAATGATTTAACCATAATCCTAAGGAGTTTTTGTCCAGGAATTTTGTAGCACAAGTGGAGTCTTTAAATCTTGCAAACTTGATTGGACTTGATGAGGATGTTCTTTATGAAATTGTGAGAAGGTTGCCTCACTCCGACTGTGTGGAACTCGAAGGAAAGGAGCTCCTAGTCAATTGCTACTTTCTCACGGCCTTCGACAAGCATGAAGATCTAGTTTTTATACAAACCGCTTGTGCATTGGGAATTGTAGAGCAAGTACAATTTATCACTTGGGACGTGGTTGCTCTTTTGGATCCAGAAAATGAAGTTCTAGAGATTTCTGTTTATCGCCTTAGCTTTGAAGAATTTCAACCCTTCTTAGAGCTCATCAATAGTCTACCCTTTTGTTTTGATCAAACAAATCGAGACCTTATTGAAGCTTGGATAGCTGAAGAAGAAAACCTAGAGTGGTATTTTCTCACTTCTTCATTTGCAGGCGAGTGGTTCTAGATCTCTATTGTATCCCTTATTGTAACTTGTATTGTAATCTTTCATAATAATGGAGAGCCAACGCCAAATGTCTGGATATCCTCTTTTCTTTGGAGAGCCTGGAGAGGATGCAGAATTATTTTTAGCAAATTTCAAGATGTCTTGCCGTATCAAGAGGATAGTAAGCGATCAAGAACGTGTAGAAATGTTTGAGGTGGTCCTTAGGAAAGATGCTAGTACTTGGTTTGACTCTTTGCCTGAGGAAGTTAAGGGGAATTACGCAGAAGATTGAGTTGAAGCTAGAGGCCACACCTAAGGCTCAAAAGCTACGAAGGCTAGGAGTCATTAAAGAGCAGGCTCTACTCAAGGAGGTAAGAAAGCTTTTAGCAGCAGGGTTCATTTATCCAGTGGAGAATTCAGAGTGGGTCTCTCCTGTTGTTGTCACTCCTAAGAAGAACGGAAAGTGGAGGGTGTGTGTGGATTACCGTCCCCTCAATGAGGCAACAAAGAGAGATCACTTTCCCCTCCCATTCCAGGATGAGATACTAAATGAGGTAGCTGGTCATGAGAAGTACACTGTGTGCGATGGTTACTCAGGTTACTTTCAAATAGGGATTGCACTGGAGGATCAATTGAAAACAACCTTTATCACTCCTTGGGGTTGTTATGATTTTAGAGTCATGCCATTTGGTCTGACAAATGCTCTTGCAACATTCCAACGTTTCATGAATATGGTGTTTCAAGCATTCTTTGGAAAGTCAATTAGGGTGTTCATTGATGATTTCTGTATTTATAGCTCAAAATCATTGCATCTACAAAGGGTAGAAGAAGGTTTAAAGAAGCTCTACGACATGGGAGGTCAACTCAACCCCGACAAGTGCCATATAGGTGAGGATGAAGTAATCTTGCTTGGTCATAAAGTTTCTTACAAAGGCATTGAAGTGGATCCTTCGAAGGCAAAGGCTCTTATTGACCTACCATCACCCAAGAGTCTTAAGGAGGTCATCTCATTCATTCAAAAGGTGAAGTATATGTCACGCTTCATTCACTTAGCCTCGGAGTTACTTCACCCTTTGCAAAAGTTGACACAACAAGTAGAATTTGCATGGTCTGATGAGCTTGAAGAGTACTTTTGTAACATTAAAGTCATTTTGTCAGAGCTACCAACACTCATGCCTCCTTGTTGGGAGTACACATTCTTTGTTAGCTCTAGTGCTGGGAAAGAGACAATTGGTGCTGTGTTGCTACAACAAGATCCCCACAGTACAAGGATGCGACCCATCTACTTTGCTAGTAGGGTCATGAATGCTTTGGAGAGAGACTACACAGAAGCAGAACTCATGATGCTTTCTCTCATGTTTGCGGTGAGAAAGTTTAGATCCTACCTGCTACCAAAACCTTTTGTAATTCTCACTGCAGAAAATTTGTTCCCTTTGGTGTCATCTCAAATGAATCTTAGTACTAGGATCTCAAAGTGGATTATGGAGTTGCAAGAGTTTCAATACTCTTTCAAGGTAGAAGATAGTGTGCGTGCACAATTGGCAGGGATTCTCACTTATAGGGTGCACGAAAAGGAGATTAAGGTGCCTGAAGTAAAGACCCTACCATTAGCACCACCAAAAAGTATTCCTAATGCTTTTACTTTGTTCTTTGATGGAGCTTTTCGTCGAGCCACAGGAAAAGCAGGGGGAGGGCTAGTGTTGCTCAACCCAAGTGGAGAGGTGGTCATGAAAGAGAAGTTCAATCTACCAAGTTCAGCTAGCAACAATGAAGCAGAATATGACACTCTACTTCAAGGTTTGAAGATGTGCATTGGCCAAGGGATACAACGCCTCATGGTAAAGGGAGATGCACTTCTCATTGTTAAACAGATTTTAGGCATTTGGGCATGCAAGAATGAGAGCTTACGGACAAAAGTTCATGCCATTCGTAGATTGTTTAATCAATTTGAAGAAGTGCAACTATATCATATTCCTAGGAAACAGAATGAAGATGCTGATTTACTTGCACAACAAGCCGTTGCATGTGTAAAGAAAGAAGTGCAGGTCATCATGGTGGCGGCTGCTGTGAAGAAACCGAGGTACCAGGGATTGGAGTCATTGGCTCCCATCATTGGCTACATTTTGGAGGGTGAGTTTCCACCAGACTTCACAAAAGCTCAGAAGAGGAGACTCATGAAGAAGGCAAGCGTATATCTCTTCCTAGAAGGCTCCCTCTATCAAAGAGGGAAGGATCAAGTGTGCAGACGAGTACCAACTATCAAGGAAATTCCAGCCATTCTAAAAGGTTTGCATGAAGAGGCATGTGGTGGTCATTTTGCCCAAGAATTAACTGTGAAGAAGATTTTGTTTTCGGGGTATGTTTGGCCAAGTTTGCATGTGGATGTTCAACATTGGTGTAAAAGCTGTCACACTTGTCAGATAAATGGAAATAGAAGGTTGGTGCATGGCCCGAGGCAAATAGTGCTTGCAAATGGACCCTTTGAAAAGTGGGGCATTGATGCTATGGGTCCTCTGCCTAGGACAAAAAATGGTAAACTCTACATTCTAGTGGCTGTAGACTATATGACTAGGTGGGTGGAAGCACAAAGTGTGGCAAAGGTAAATGAGAAGACAGTGAGCAAATTCTTCTACACTCACATTTGTTGTAGATTTGGCACACCTTTGGAGATTGTTTCTGATAATGGTCCAGGGTTTAGAAAAGGATTGCTCACAGAAGTTTGTGAAGAGCTTCACATTCTACATCGTCATAGCACACCATACTACCCACAGTCAAATGGTTTGGTGGAGAAGGCTAATGGTGTCATTGCAGGAATCATTAGAAAGATGGTGCAAAACAAGACAAAATTATGGGATGACTTCTTGGATGGTGCCTTGTGGGCATATCAAACCACATATAGGGAAGCCACGGAGTTCACACCATTTCACTTGGTCTATGGTCAAGAGGCTTTGTAGCCTATCGAGCTCAACATTCCAACAATGCGACTTCATGGCAAAGGAGCACAAGATGATCAAGAGGTATGGATGGATCGACTTCTTACGTTAGTGGAGCTTGAGTGGAAAAGAGAAGCAGCATATGAGTGCTACAAGAGGAAAGCCACACAAGCGAAGGAAACGCACGACAAGAAACTGAAGGACAAAGGCATCAAGGAAGGAGAGCTTGTGCTAAGGTATGACAATCGACTTGACAATCGTTTTGATGCCAAGTTTGAAACAAGATGGCAAGGGCCAAACATAGTCAAGAAGGCTTTCAATTCAAGTTACTATCAGCTTATGGACTTGAATGGTAAAGAGCACTCCAGGAAAGTAAACGGGTATCGCTTGAAGCCCTATTTGAGTCGCCTTCTACCAAAGGATCTACCAAAGATCTGTCCAAAGGCCGCTGTCTTATGTAAGTATTGTTACATGAAGCATGAGTGTAACTCCAGCCAAAATTCTGAGGGGCTAAACAATGAAGATCTCGTCAAGGACTCTGAAGCACTCTCTTTGGAAAAGATGCTCTATGATGATACATGAATATACCATCATCCAGGGGGAGGGCTAATGATAGCCGTTTTTTCGGCTCTTTGTAATTGCCACAGTGAGTTACCTCACCCTACCAAAATCACCCAAACACTGTGGCTATCCCTACCATTTCACTGTACATAGGCGTGCGTGAGTCACGGGACTTTTCCCATATCTTCTTAAAAACCCTCAGCTAGGTGAGCCAAAAAAAATAAAAAAAATAAAAGTATATTATGGCCTCTTTGTGTGTAAATATTTCATTGTATATATGGCCTAAATATAGGGATTTTTTATAATTATTTTGGTATTTTATTTAAATATTTCTACTTAGGTGTGTGTTCTATTAAACCTATGTACACCTTCTTTCATCCTCTTACACCATAATTTTATTTTTTGCCAATATGTACATACTCTAACCTCATATTTTTCCTTTATACAAATCACTCCCACATTTTCACCCTCACCCTCGTGAAAACAAAAAATTGATTTCTACTCATTGGTTACTTTTATTATATTATTTACTTGCATACATTTTCCTCTTTCACCCAAAATAATTCAAGGAGGGACCATATCATATGATTCCAATATCTTTCCATATCCATAACTCCTCCATATTTTTATTATTATTTTTACTCATTATTCTAACACCATGTGCTCATTGAGCTAAAGTCCATGAATAGTCCATACACTAGTACCACCATGTATATATTTCTTATTTCACCAATAATCCTCCTCCATGCATGGGTCAAGGGCAACTTGAATGCTTTGTATTATAATATGACAAAGGAGGGGCTCACTCTTGGATGCATTGTACAAATTCAACAAAGGAGGGGACCACTAAAAGACTTTTGCAGGCCTAAAAAACAGGCTTTTTGGTGAGAATTTTGGCACCTATCTCCACTCCGAATTTGGAGTGGTGGTCAAAAGAGAAAATGTAGCCCACGCTCTGAATAATCACCCCAAAGTTTTTCATGATTTTTGGAGCTACCAGCTGTGAGCTATGATTTTTTTAGTGGACCCCAGTTTTCCCATGCTATGCAGCCACACTCTCTCTTCCACTTTATCATTTTCCTCTTTCACACACACTTCTCCACTCATCATCCCCATCTCTCTCACCACTCCTCTCTGCACACTACTCACCTTCTCCTCAACCTTGAAGAATAAGAGAAACCATGGTGAACTCATACCTCCCACACACAATTCCATTCCAAAATTGACCAGCTAGTCTCATTTTTCCTCCTCCAAATTACCCATATCTATCAAAAAACCACAAAATTCAGCCTCTTCTCTTAAAAGACAGCATCATGGTGGTTGATTACTCAGCTTCAATTACCTTGTCTCCCAAGGAAGGTCAAGAGTGGAGAAAAAATGTACCGTCAAAGCTAGTGGACCGTCAACAAGCGTCAAAATTGGCCCTACTCAAGACACTTGGAGCATCAACCTTGTAAGAAATCCACCTTTTCTTACCTCGTAAGAGTTTTTCTTCCTTATTTGTATCCTACATGGATACTCCCATTGTAAATATTCAATTCCATTTGTAAATTAATACTAACTCTACTAACACTAACCCACTATGAAAAGTCCTATCACCTCCATTTCTCTCCTCTCTCTTTCCCCACCAACTTCTTGATAATTCCAAGCAAAAGAAATTAGATAAATTGCTGAAAATCTAACCCAACCATGGTTAGAGGAGTAACCCTAGCCTTCAAAATTGCTATAAAAGGAGGGTGTAGCTAGCATAAAAGGGGGGAATCCATAAGCAAGAGCACTATGCTATAGCTTGAGAAGCCAAGCTCAACCTCTCTAGAAGGAGCTCTTGAGTGGAAGCTCATTGTCTTATGCATGTGCATGTGTTGTAATAGGGGATTAGCAAGGGAAATCTATGCCATTGTAAGAGAGAGAGTGATCATTCAATTGAGAGTAGGAAATCTATCATTTCTCCTACTAGTGTAAGCCCAACATTCGCTGAATCAAGGAGGGTGGATTTGGATTAATCTTGGATATTTTGTCTCCCTTCCAACGTGAAGTAATGGACAACAATGATGCGTAAGTGTCTTGGTTTTTTTTTAAGTTCTTGATAGCTTGTCTCTGGTGTTGTCATCAATCTAGCCATAAATCCCACATATTGTAAGAGGGCGACAGGGTGGAGAGGACTCCCCTGGCCTTAAGACAGTGATTGGGGTGGCTTTTCTAGTGATGTGTTGTGGTGAAATTTACGCAAGCTATGTTGAACAAGTACTAATCTCACTTTGATTTGTCATGACAGATTTGTAAGAAGGTATTAATGCAACAAGCACCCCCTCCCCCTTTCTCTCTCTTTCTTAAATATATAGTTGTGTTTTCTTGATCATCGCCGATACGTTTCAAAGCAGCCCGAGCACTATCTCTCTCTCTCGTGTTTTAGTGTGTGAGAGTATTCCATTGGTGTTAGGGTTAGTGTAATTCCTTGCTTGTTTGTTGGTTGCTCTAACGATTCTCCTCTTTTGCGTCCTAGTTCGCTCTTAAACTAGGTGGTGCCCCTTGTGTAGTTGGGATTTGGCGGTGGGTTTGTTGTTTTGGTTTGTGTTGTGTTGTGCCCCAGCCCCATTGAGCAGCACGGGAGCCTTGAAGGGTGTCTAGAGGCCACTCTTCTTGTTGCCCGCCCCGGACCGCCTCAATGTGTACAGGTAGGACACCATGTACATAGTGCATCGATTTTCACTATTACTAGTACCAGTGTGTTTTTTCTACAATAATGAGGAGTTGGTAGTGCTTAAAACTTCTCGAGAAAGCTATCCGCGGGCCGACAACATGAGGTAAGAAGGTACGTCAGATGGCATCTAGTGGCGTTAGGAGGGCGAACGAGGTCAATATTTGCACGCAGATGAGGACGGACACAACGTGGGTGTTTTCTTGTGAGAGTTACGCAGAAAGGTCATCATTAGGACCACTTTTTGGGGCCACTTCACGTGGTGGAGAGATGCATTATTGAAAAAAAGCTGAGTGCCAGGTGTGTGGATGATGCAAAAAGGTGACAACTATGCACTGCGAGGTCAGTTTTTGGCCTGTTCGGGGTCCGTTTGAGGTCATCTAAAAGGCCAAGGGTGCCCAAGTAATAAAGCTAAGTGTGGGAACTGAAAAAAGAGAGAGAAGACCAGAAAAAACGTGGAGAAGAGAGGAGGAACAGCCGCAGGTGTGTGTTTTGGGTTTTTGGAGCCTGTTTTGGCCGTAAACTGCTCATCCAAGGTCAGATTTGAGCACTTTGACATTGTAGACTGCGGTTTTGGGCCGTTCCGGACGCGATGGCGCTGTCCATTTTGCCAAATTACTCACTCTTTTCCTGCTGTTTTTCTGTGTAAGTTTCTCCTATGAGCGAAGTTTCTGCTCTAGTTTGTGATTGTATCTGGCTTATTTTACCCATGTTGTGTGAGCTATTTGCCCCATTGGTGTTGGCCCAAGCTCAATTGTATCCAAACATCAAAAATTCTCCTCTTTTGAGCTGAGTTTTTTGGGGGTGTGTGTGTGTGTGTGTGTGTGTGTCTGTGTGGAGTGGGCAAGTGGATGGTCTCTCTCCTCTCACTTCAGAGGTGTGTTCCCTGTCTCGGCCAGGTGTGTTGTGTAAGCCGAGTGGTACCCCATAGTGTGTGTGTGTGTGTATCTTCCCAAGAGCGTGTGCCGGGTTGTTATAGAGGCGCTGTGTGTGTTTTCATCCCGCTCACATTCTTTTGGTGCCCCCATGGAGGATCTTCTTCGAGTACCTTCTGCTTCGAGCTTCGGGATTACAGGTTGCAAGTTTCAGATTACAGGTTACAGGGACAGGGGCAGGGACAGGTACAGGTACAGGTACAGGTACAGGTACAGGTGATTCACACAGGTACAGGTAGCTGGAGCACCCTTTTTGTGACCTCGCCATAGGCTATGTACTAGTGAGTCCTATTTGATGCTCGAGTTCTATTGTTGACAGTTTATGCATACATATACAGTCTATATTTTGGGTTCCTACTGCTCTACTTCTGGAAAAACTCTTTCAAAATTTTTCCAAGTTATGATGGCTGGTTTCTTGGTCTTTTGAGCCATTTATGTTGTTATGCTGCTGAAATTTTGGCAAAAATCAGAGGTTGAGTCAGGTGTGCCTTCTTGGGAGCTTCATGGTTGGCTTAAATGGATGATCAAAATGGCCCTCAGTTCACTCCTTTTCATCTAACTCAAAGAATTCAGATTAATGTTCATGTGTCCAGGAAGATCTCTTTCCAGCAGCACATAGTCTTTATGTTTGGGCCAAGAAGATTGAGAGAGATCCTGGAATGTCCTTTGCCTGTTGTCATTCCGCTGATTAACTATGAAAACTCATTTGATGTGCATGTGTTTGTCCTTATCTAAAGCTGAGCTCCATTCAAGTTTCTGGGGATTGGGTAGTGAAAAGTTTTGGGTTCTTGCACGTGTGTTCGAAGGGGTTCTCAAAGCATCATAATTTGGCTAGCCATGGCTTTCTCTTATCCGGAGTTTCATGGAAGAAGTGATGAAGATGTGGAAGAATTTTTGGAAAAGATGGAGGTTGCCTGCATTAGCAACCAGATTCATGACCCTGCGCAAATGTTACGTCTTCTCCAAATTTCTTTGAAGAGTGATGCACGAGTTTGGTCTAAAGCATTTGAAGAGGAGTTGCGTGTGGCTGATCCACCTATAAGGTTGAGTTGGGACAATCTACGACATGGGTTGGAAGTGGAGTTTGTGAAGATAGAAGATCCTGACAAAGTGTGGCAAGAAGTACACGCTTTGGTGCAAAAGGAAGGTGAGCTAGTAGATGCGTACATACGTAAGTTTTCATTGGCATGGGAGCGAATGTGCAAGGCCTTAGAACCACAGGTACCCCCGCCTGACATGATGAAGAAGGACAGGTTCTTGGCTGGTCTTTGGGAGAATATACGTTGGAGAGTGAAGCTAAAGAAGCCTAGGACATATGAAGATGCACTAGAGGTAGCAAGGAACAAAGAGTGGAAGCTGAGGAAAATGAGCCAGTTAGGGGTGGAGTCTTTGCCAATGAGGTCTGAATTTCAGCCTATAGAATCTTTACAAGGTTGCATGTCAGGGGTTCATCACGAACCAGTGGTTCCTATTACTACTTAGGTTATGCCAGCAGTGGTCACTACAGCAGTGCAAGATGATGGGCTAAGGCAAGACATGAGGCAAATGGTAGATTTGATGAAGAATCTCAGCCTAAACATGCTAGGTCAAGTGGGAAATAATCGAGGTCGAGGGAGGTTTGAAAATCAGCTAGGAGGTGAAGAAAGGCCTAGGAATGGTGTTGGACAAAGCAATGGTAGGTTTTGGAGGCAGACGCCCACATGTTATAATTGTGGAGAGTTGGGTCACATCAGCCCGCAATGTGATAAGCCACCAAGGATGGGGGGAGACATGTATCCATTGCCAAGACAGGTGTTAACTAGGTCAAATGATTATGGCATTGAAATTAAGGGAGACGAAGGAACCAGTGGATTGACCCAGGAGGAAAAGGGAAAGACAAAAGTGCTAAGTGTAGTCACCTTGGAGAAGGCATCAAAGCTAGAGGATACATTAGTGATGCCTATTGGGAAGAGGACCACAGAGGATAAGGAAGGAAGAAGTGCCCCAGGTCCTAGTAAGAAGAAAGGAAAGAGCCATGAAGGCGAGGATGTCAAGGCCAAGAGAAAAAGGAGAGCTCGTCGAAAGTTTCATGTTTCAGATTTTCCACTAGGGGATGGGCAATTAAGCTATGACTTGAAGGAGGATCTGACAAGCAGGAAGGCAGATGTTACTTTTGGGCAGCTTATAGAGATGGTGCCTAAGCTAAAGCGACAGTGGAAGAGGATGGTTAACCCAATGGAGAAAGAGCTAGAGAGAGGTTCAATGAAGGTGTTGGCAATGGATGAGCTACCAGACATTTGTCCAATAGTAGATGTGTGGCATAAAAGGAAAAATTTGGGACAAGGTTATGTGGATGGCGGAGCCCAAATATGTGTCATAACACACTCATGCGTTGAGAAGATGGGTCTCACAGTGGCTGGGGTGTCAGGTTTTCGGATCAGATTGGCAAACCATCAAAAAGTAAAATGCTTGGGTGTTATAAAGAGCTTAGAAGTGGAGGCATATGATGCAAAGGCAGTGGTTGATTTTCATGTGATGCCAGCAGGGTTGGGAGCATATCCTATTATACTGGGCAGACCATGGTTACGTGCAGTGGGAGCTGTTCAAGATTGGCGACATGGTACGATTAGCCTCTATGGAAAGACACGTACCAAGAAGCTTTATAACATGGACACAAGGAAACGATTAGAGGAGCTTTATGAAGATGAGTATGAGTCTAGTGATGAAGACTCTTCCACGGTGACAGATGAGGACAGTGATAGCACTACCAGCAGTGATGAGGATGCTGATGTTGCATTTCTTTTGATGGACAAAGAAATACAGGAGTTTGGTTTAGTTGCATTTGCGAATGAGGTCGAAGATGAAAGTGAAGGGTCTTATGAAGTGATTGAAGGGCTGATGCAAACCAAGGTTGAGTTGTCAAAGAAGCAGGAATTAATGACGCAAATGATCAGTGGAGACCTCTCAGCTATGGACAAGGATATATATTTGCACATGCTGGCTAGTTTTCCTGATTTGTTCATTACTTCATATGAAGATATCAGAGGGTTCAAGGGGGAAGAGATGCATATAGAGCTGAAAGAAGGTGCCAAGCCAGTGCGGCAAAGGCTAAGAAGGATGGGTCAAGAGCAAATGGAAGCCTTGCGAGAAGAGGTGGACAAGTTATTGAAGGCAGGGTTCATAGTCCCTGTGGAGACCACAGAATGGGTGAGTCCAGTTGTAGTCAGTCCAAAGAAGGATGGGAAGTGGAGAATTTGTGTAGATTTTAAACCCTTAAACGCAGCCACTAAGAAGAACCCATATCCTCTTCCATTCATTGATCAGATCTTGGATTCAGTGGCAGGTTATGAGAGGTACAGTGTGTGTGATGGTTTTTCAGGCTATTTTCAATTGAAGATTGCTCTTAAATACCACACAAAGACAACTTTTATTACGCCATGGGGCTGCTATTGCTACATGGTATTGCCATTTGGGTTGTCAAATGGACCTTCCTTCTATCAAGAGAGAGCAAATTGGGTGTTGGAACCATTCATTGGTAGTTGTGTTAAAGCTTTTATGGATGACTTCTGTGTCTATAGCAGTAGGGCTGATCACCATGAGAAGCTGCAGATGGTATTGGCTCGATATGATGAATGTGGAGGACAACTAAATCCAAAGAAATGTCATCTAGCATAGCCAGGGTGAAGTTATTGGGCCATATGGTGTCAGAAAATGGCATTGAGGCTGATCCAGATAAGGTGAAGTCTATTATTCTTCTTCCATCACCTATGAGTACGAAGCAATTGGCAACCTTTATACACAAAGTGAAGTACATGGCACGGTTTATTCCATTGTCTTCGCAGCTTCTTTATCCATTACAGCAAGTGGCAAAGCATGATCCATTGCAATGGGATGACAAGTGTGAAGAAGTGTTTCAAGAGGTGAAAGAGGTGTTAGAGGGGTTGTCAACCATGCAGGCTCCTGATTGGGAGAAAGTTTTTTATGTAAATCCATCAGTAGGGGATGATGCCATTGGATCCATGCTATTGCAAAAGGGGAAGGGCAGCCATTATATGAGGCCAGTGTATTGTGCAAGCCGAGTGAAGTTGGTAGCGGAGAGAAAGTTATCGGAAGTAGAGCTAGTGATGGCCAGTGTAATATTTGCTTGTCGACGATTTCGTCATTACTTGCTACCACGGCCTTTTGTTTTCTTGAAGAGTTATGCTTTTGTGCCATAGTTAATTAATGGTATTAACATGTCAAATGTGGTGAAGAAATGGGTAATTGAGCTGCAAGAGTTTGAGTTCTCTTTTCTAGTGGAAGATAGTACAAGGGCTACCCTAGCTGATTTGTTGACCTACAAGGAGAATCCCCTTATTGTTAAGGAAGAGGTGGTGAGAAAGGTAGTTGAAGAAGTTCCACACATCATCAATGCACATGTGTTGTTCTTTGATGGTTCATACAGAAAGAGCCACAATGCAGCTTCAGGGGGTATAGCACTTTATGATCCAGAGGGGAAGCTAGTATGCAAGAGAGGGTTCAAATTGGATGCGCATAGTAACAATGAGGCTGAATATGCTACATTGGAAGCCGGATTACACATTTTTTTGAAGCATGGGGTTCGAAGGTTGATCATAAAAGGTGATGCCTTGTTAGTGGTGAAGCAAGTGCTGGGTGTGTGGAAGAGCAAGAACACCTCATTGAAGGAAATGTGTTTCATAATTAAAGGCCTGTTAAAAAAGTTTGAAGCATGGAGCATCAGACACATTGAACGTGCTCTAAATGGAGAGGCACATGAAGCAGCTCAAAGCATGATTGGGGAGCTATTTGTGTTGAGGACCACTTTACCTCTTTATCATGGCCGGGAAAGTTTGGCTCAAGAAGAGGAGTTTTTGCTAACAGGAATCATTCCAAAGGAGATTGAGAAGTCTAAGAAGTATGGCTTTGTGCGTAGAGCATACAGGTACAAATTGATTGGTGATTTCTTATACATGAAAGGGGCTGATCTCGTGTTGAGACGTGTACCTTGGCGGGAGGAGCTTTACAGAGTGTTGGAAGAGAATCATGAAGGCGCATGTGGTGGCCATTTTTCTCTAAAGATCACCTTGCATAAGATTTTGCAAGAGGGATATGTATGGCCTAGTTTGCACAAGGATGTTCACCATTGGTGTAGGCCTTGCAATAGATGTCAAGCATTTGGGAAGAGAGTGTTGGAGCCAAAGCTACGAAAAACCATTATGGCGTTTGATGTGTTTGAAAAGTCGGGGATTGATGCGATAGGCCCGTTACCTATCACAAGCAGGGGCAAAAGCTATATCTTGACGGTAGTGGACTATCTCTCTACATGGGCAGAGGCTATAGCAGTAAAACAGATCACTGCAAAGGATGTGGCAAAATTTGTGTATGATGAAATATGTTGCAAGTTTGGGGTGCCATTAGAGCTACTTTCATATAAGGGGCCAAGATTTAGAGCTAAATTGCTAGACTTCTTATGCACAAAGATGAAGATTAGGCACCAGCATACCACTCCTTATTACCCGCAGTGTAATGGCTTAAATGAAAGATTCAATGGTGAGTTGGTACAAATTCTTTCTAAAGTGACAGAGCACCAAGGAAAGAATTGGGATTTGGAATTGCCTAGTGCATTATGGGCTTACCGTACTTCGGTGAAGACAGGTACTCGGTTTACTCCATTTCATTTGGTGTATGGAAAGGAAGCACTATTGCCTGTGGAGGTAGAGTTGCCTGCGGTCAAGATGTTAGAGAAGTTGCTTGGGCCGCCTAGTGATGCATTCAAAGAGAGGCTCTTGTAGTTACAAGAGGTCCAATTGGATAGGATGAGCGCATTGGAGCATTATGGGCAGATGCAGGATAAGGCTTTGGCAAAGATAAATGAAAAGGTCAAAAGTAAGGGTATCAAGAAACATGACTTGGTTTTGCGCTACAACAGTAAGCTGGATAACACCTTCCAAAAGAAGTTTCAAATTAAGTGGGAAGGCCCTTTCAAGGTAGTGGAGTGTTTTCCAAATGGCACATATCAACTGGCTAACCTGGATGGTGTTCTACATAAGTCAAGGGTAAATGGATTGCGTCTTAAATTGTATCATGCTAGATTGATGATGGTGGGGAAAGATGAGCTGACTGTGGATAAAGCAGTGTTGGTGAGGGATGAGGAGACCTGTGATGCGGCGAGTCTCATATCTCTCTTTGCTGCTGCTGATGATGAATGATCTAGCAGGCTAGGGGATGGGCAAATTATGTCAGGAGTTTTTGGAGCAAGAGATTGCGCATATGTACATACACATGCATGGTGCATCGAATAAAGGATTGCCCATTTTCTTTAGCCAGGTGGTTACGTGGGGCCCACATGTGTACAGGTAGGACACCATGTACATAGTGCATCGATTTTCACTATTACTAGTACCAGTGTGTTTTTTCTACAATAATGAGGAGTTGGTAGTGCTTAAAACTTCTAGAGAAAGCTATCCGCGGGCCGATGACATGAGGTAAGCAGGTGCGTCAGATGGCATCTAGTGGCGTCAGGAGGGCGAACGAGGTCAATATTTGCACGCAGATGAGGACGGACACAACGTGGGTGTTTTCTTGTGAGAGTTACGCAGAAAGGTCATCATTAGGACCACTTTTTGGGGCCACTTCACGTGGTGGCGAGATGCATTATTGGAAAAAAGCTGAGTGCCAGGTGTGCGGATGATGCAAAAAGGTGACAACTATGCACTGCGAGGTCAGTTTTTGGCCTGTTCGGGGTCCGTTTGAGGTCATCTAAAAAGCCAAGGGTGCCCAAGTAATAAAGCTAAGTGTGGGAACTGAAAAAAGAGAGAGAAGACCAGAAAAAACGTGGAGAAGAGAGGAGAAACAGCCGTAGGTGTGTGTTTTGGGTTTTTGGAGCCTGTTTTGGTCGTAAACTGCTCATCCAAGGTCGGATTTGAGCACTTTGACATTGTAGAATGGGGTTTTGGGCCGTTCCGGACGCGATGGCGCTGTCCATTTTGCCAAATTCCTCACTCTTTTCCTGCTTTTTTTCTGTGTAAGTTTCTCCTATGAGCGAAGTTTCTGCTCTAGTTTGTGATTGTATCTGGCTTATTTTACCCATGGTGTGTGAGCTATTTGCCCCATTGGTGTTGGCCCAAGCTCAATTGTATCCAAACATCAGAAATTCTCCTCTTTTGAGCTGAGTTTTTTGGGTGTGTGTGTGTGTGTGTCTGTGTGGAGTGGGCAAGTGGATAGTCTCTCTCCTCTCACTCTAGAGGTGTGTTCCCTATCTCGGCCAGGTGTGTTGTGTAAGCCGAGTGGTGCCCCATAGTGTGTGTGTGTATCTTCCCAAGAGTGTGTGCCGGGTCGTTATAGAGGCGTTGTGCGTGTTTTCATCCCGCTCACAACGTGGATGCTAATATATGGTAATACACGCACTCAGTACGTGCACAATAAAAGAAAATTTCTAGTTGCCAATTCAGATGTATCTAAAAAACCCAAGGGGTCCAGGGGTCCTCTCTCTCCTGAGGACTTTGATAAAGCGAAGAAAGAAAAATTATGTTTTTGATGTTTACGAAGAGGTCATGGCAGAAATAATTGTCCCAAGGGAAATATTCTTCTTAGGGCAAGGAGAAAGCAGTGCACACGGTGCAACTACTGCCTCTTGAGTCTTCCTGACGATTCTCTATAGTGGAAGTAACACACATTGAGGTGGTGCATGAATGCTGTCTCACACCTTCCATGTGGCAACCAACCTTTGGACCACATGAGTTAGTACGTATGCACGGATATCTACAAAGGCACAAGGTGCGCATCTTGGTAGATGACGGTGCTACTCACAATTGCATCAATTATGGATTGGTGAAAAAATGCAAACTGCCTCAAACTACGAGTACACGCCGCTACAAGGTAATAATGATGAATGGACATGATGCTGAAATATGGGATACACAATATCAAGTTGTTCCATTAGAAGTACAAGGGTACTCCACATGTTTGGATTTTCAGGTTATGAACATGGAAAGGGCTGATGTGGTTCTTGGTAGGGAGTGGTTTCATAGCCTAGGACCATCATGCTATGAGCACAACAGCTTGATGTTTGAATCCCATGGCTCACATGTGTTGTTGTTAGGAGAAAAGATATACCTTCATCACCATTGATTTGTACCACTGAGCTTATGCAGCTCGTTTTTTATAATGAAATAGATCAAGTTTTCTTGTGTTACTCACTGTCTCATTTTCTTTCTAACATTGAGTCTATTGAACATTCCTCAAGGCTGCATTCTTCTCTCTCCTCTATTCCACTAATTGATAATTCTAAACAAGCAAACGTTGCTAGTCAAATACAAAAATTAGTAGAGTAATTTCAAGATGTATTTCCTAATGATTTTCCATCAGGATTACCACCGACACAATCAATACAACATAGCATTGATGTGGCTACTACAGGCTTTAAACCTATTAGTAAACCACCTTATTGTATGAGTTATTCAGAAGTTGCTGAGGTGGAATGTCAGCTTTCTGAATACCTTAGCAGAGCGTTTATACAACCCAGTTCTTCACCATGGGCTTTGCCTATCCTCTTAGTGAAGAAAACGGACGGCAATATGCGCATGTGCGTAGACTACCGTGGCTTAAATGCGGTTACAGTTAAGAACAAATACACATTTCCCAGAGTAGATGAGTTGTTTGATAAGCTCACTCATGCTCAAATTTTTACAAAAATAGACTTACAATCAAGATATCACCAATTTTGTATTCGACTTGCCGATATACCTAAAACTGCATTCCAAACACGGTTTGGACACTATGAGTTTTTGGTGATGCCCTTTGGGTTAACCAATGCGCCCGCAACATTCATGACACTTATGGATAGTGTCCTGAAGCTATATTTGGGAAAATTTGTCATTGTTTTCCTTGATGACATCCTATTCTATAGTGCTTCTGAAGAAGAACACTTACAATATCTCAGGTAGGTGTTTGAGTTGTTACGCACAAACAAGTTATATGCCAAGGAATCTAAATGTGATTTTCTAAAAGATGAAATTCATTTCTTAGGGCATGTTATTTTAGCTAATGGGCTATACATGGATCAATCCAAAGTTCATACCATCCGGAAATGGCCTCCTCCTAAAATCTGGAAGAATTTTATATATTTTTAGGATTTGCAGGTTTTTACCGAAGGTTCGTTACAAACTATGTTGAATTGTTGTTCCTATGATGGATCAACTAAAAGGCAAAGGTAAATCTTTTCAGTGGGGATCCACTCAACATCACACTTTTGATACGCTCAAGGATGCATTAGCTACAACTCCTATACTGGCTATTGTAGATCCTTTGAAACCATTTGTTTTGGAAACGGATACCAGTGACCGTGCTATTAGAGAAGTCCTGTTACAAGACGGACGACAGATTGCGTTTGAAAGCAAGAAGCTTGATGCAGCTCAGTAGAACTATTTGCTTATGAACACGAACGCTATTTTTCTTACGAACGCGAACTCTATGCAATAGTGTCTGCCTTAAAAACATGGTGGCATTATCTGTATGATGCTCGGTTTGAGATTTTGTTTGACAATGAAAGCATCAAATGGTTTACACAACAAATGGATTTAAAGGGTTGAATATCCAAGTGGGCCAAGAACCTTTAGTAATATGATGCCAAGCTAAGGTATCGCAAAGGCCGATACAATGTAGTGGCAGACGCTCTAAGTCGAATGCCAGAGATCAATTCGCTCTTGTTCACAGAACTTCGTAGTAAATTTTTAGATTCTCTCAAAGCCAAATATGAGCATGATGAAGCATATTCCAAAGTCTGGATCCATGTTCAAAAGAGGGATCCTTCTCACTCCAATGAGGGTAGTGTAAAATTAACCTCCACACCTAGTTCTCCTTTATCAAGTGATGAACTACAGTGATGGAAGCATTTCACCATCGACAATGGGTACCTACTCCATAAGGGGAGAGTTTGTGTACCGACGGACACAAACATTCGGTGTCAAATTCTTTATGAATGTCATGACAGTCCAAGTATAGGGCACTTGGGGATTAGAATAACTTATGCTCTCGTACAACGATAGTTTTTCTAGCCAGGTCTACATGGCTTTGTTCAACCTTATGTCTTGCATTGCCAAAAATGTCAAGTTAACAAAGCAAAGCGCCTGAAAGCAGGAGGACTCTTACATCCTTTGGAGATTCCCAATGGAAAATGGGAAAGCATCTCCATAGATTCTATTGTAGGTTTACCAACCACTGTAAAAGGTCATGACTCCGTATGGGTGGTCGTAGACAGGTTGACTAAACTATGTAAGTTTATTCCGACCAAATCAACGGTTAAGACACCAAAACTAGCCAAGTTATTTGTGAACAATCTATACAAATTGTATGGTTTTCCAAGTAACATTGTTAGTGACCGTGATCTCAAGTTTAACAGCCACTTTTGGAGAACTATATTTAAACGATTGGGTACACAACTAAACCTCAGTACAATTGATCATCCAAAAACGGATAGTCATATGGAACGGATTAACCAGGTGCTAGAGGATATGCTAAGAGCATACATTAGCAAAAAACAGTCAGACTGGGAAGAATACTTACCTATTCTTGAGTTTGCCTACAACAGTGCTAAGAATGTTACAACAGGTTGTAGTCATTTCATGCTCATGTACGGGTTTCCACCTAGGTCACCAATTACGGTGGGGTTGGCAACCAAAAAACTCCAACAGGTTAAGGATTTTCTCCAAGATCACATGGATATGGTGAAACTTGCTCGTCAGAATGTCCAACAAGCATAGGTTCAGTATAAGAAGTACACTGATGAGAAACGTCGGCAAGTTACCTTCAAATAAGGGGAGGAAGTATTTTTACGTGTGCCAGAACATACAGAAAGTCTAAAAACTAGGCGGACACCTAAATTATCTCCCCGATATTGTGGGCCTTTCAAAATACTCAAGCGAGTAGGTGATCGTACCTATAGATTATTACTACCTTCACATTATCACATTTATCCGGTGTTTCATGTAAGCCGTTTACATAAGCGGTTACATGGGGACGACAATGTCATTGACAAACAGGTTTTGGTTGATTTCATTGAACCTCCTACCCTACCGCATGAACTTGAACGTTTTCTTGATTATCATGAGCTGCATACACGTCATCACGTACGCCAACAAGCCTTAATCAAGTGGAAAGACCGACCTGAAGAAGGTACCACTTGGGAAATCATTAGTGTTCTTAAGAAGAAGTTCCCCACTTTTGTTTTCGAGGACCAAAACTCTTCTTAAGGGGGGAGTAATGTCAGGACATCGGCAAGGCCGGAGTAGACAAGGGCGGGGCCGGGCTAGGCAGTGTAGAAAGGAGAGTCCAACTAGGGCAAAGGGCCAGGGGCTTTGCTATATAATGGGTGGTTGGGTGGTGGACTCTTGGGCTCTAGCTTCCCTTGTCTTACAGCCATAACCTATGAAAGTCAAAGGCTCAACCATGTTGAGCAAGCTCTAGGCATATATGAAAAGGAAATCCTCGTTGATCTACATGCCTTAGACTCATGGAAGCACTATTTATGGGGGACTCCTTTTATTCTGTGAAGGGATCACCAAAGTCTTAAGTACTTCATGACACAGACTAAACTCTTTGACAGACAAATGAGGTGGGGAAATTTCCTTTCCCAATTTTATTTTCATATTGCTATTGCTGGCAAGCATAATCAAGTAGCTGATGCACTCTCAAAACGATCAAGAGTGAATGCAATTTCCATAGCAACTTACAATGATCTATCTTCTATGCTAGATGAGTATGCTATTGATTCCGGTTTTGGAGATGTGATTTCAGCCCTTGCATAAGGGAAGAAAGAGGAATCATTTACTTTACAACATGGTTATCTTCTCTATGGCAGTAGACTATGCGTTACTAACTCACTACGTGAGAAAGTAATGTATGAATCTCATGCTCCTCCTTATGCATGGCATATAGGGATTCAGTCTACCTTAAAAGGGATTGAAACATATTTCCACTGGCATACCATGAAAGCAAACATACAAGAGAGTGTTTCTAAATGTGTGGTATGCCAAAAGAAAAAATTTGATAGAGGGAAGCAACCTGGATTGCTTCAACCTTTGCCAATCCCTAGTTCACCATCGCAGAGCATATCCATGGATTTTATCGTTGGATTGCCTAAGTGTATTCATGGGAATACGGGAATATAGACGATAGTAGGCAGGTTCAGTAAACAAGATCATTTTATACATGTCAAAGAGACTATCAAATCCCATCAAATGGCAACCATTATGAAGGGAATGGGGTCTAAGGGGGCCTCTTTATTTGCCATGGGATTAAAAAGGAGATTATGGAAGGGACAAATGGGTGGATGCCATGTGGACTAAAATGGTGGGTATGGAAAGTCCTAAAAGTAAGTGGTCAAACTTTTACTCTTTTATAAAATACAAAGAGAAGATCTCTTATAAATTCAAAAAACTGAACTTTTCTCTAAATAGTTGAGTAAAAACCAATCCTTTCTCTCTCTACTGGCTACCAGTTTCTCCCCCCCTCTCTCCTAAAAGGGGTCCCCTCCAGAAACATGCTGATCATTCCCTCCCTCTCTCTCTATTGTACCATCCCTCACTTCTCTTCACTTCCCAAAAGCTCTGCAGTAGAAGTTTGAACCTCCTTTCCCACCTCAAGATTACTGCATTCTTGAGGGCTGCATTCTCCTCAAACTGAAGTTCTCCAATACTCCATGGGCTTCACTAAACACCTCTAGATAAATTTGTCCTTCTGCTACATCATCCCTCTTTATTTCCTCAACAGGTTTCTTGCTCCTTCTCCATTAAGCTCTCTAGAGAGGCTCTACTTCCCTCTCAAGCTTTGCAACACTTCTTCCACATTAAGTCAACAAGCAGGTGGAGCAGTATAGCAGTAAGTGGCATCCTTCACCTTTGTGTACCATCAAGATTCTTGCTCTTTATACAACTGAGAACATGGATGTGCAATGTCTAATCATAAGTGTTTGTGTGCAGGTTGTCCCACTATTTCCCATGGCATCATTAGGTACACGACAACCTAGGAGCATCATTGACTCCATTTCACGTAGCAATGTACAAGAAGACAATGGATATTGGGTGACGATGCAGTTAAAATGAATGATGTGGGTGACAATGCAACCTAGCTCAAGAGGTGCACACAAGGTCTCAAGGAGACACATAGCTTCTAGAGCACACCATTGGAAGGGAAGAATCATGGAGTTCAAGAAAACACAAGACAAAAAGAGGCTTGCAAAGGTGCAGCATGTGTATGTTGCTTCACAACTGAAGCTAGAGACAGTAGTGACTCCATCGAGGTTTATTAAAAACCCTTGCAAGTTTTTTAGTTATCTATTTAGTATTTCTACCTTATATGTTGATTTTGATGATTCTAAGATTTCCATTGCTTTTTGTTCATGTTTATAGATGTTTTCCATCCGATTTTGTGGAGTGGGAGCCAATAGAGTCCTTCACTGGAACTTTTGACGCCATCCACACTGAGCTTGGCAAATTTCTCTATGCTGGTTGTCAATCCTCAGAACTTACCTCACGTGACTTTTTTTTTTACGATCATACTTATGTCACACCTAGGAAAAATGGATATGGTAATCTATCTTTGGTTCACTCGTCAACCTTGGAGAGTTTGGAATGGCCTAGGGCAGCCAGTGCCTTGATCGCAGCAACCAAAAGGAGAATCGAGGTGGATGTGCAAGCAGCAGTGAAGTGCACCTATGGTTGCCATAAAGCCAAAGTAACATGGTTTATGTCTCTTCATGTGTTTGTGTTTATATTTCAACTTCAGAGTGTTCACAGGACACCAACAACGTGTGCTTGCAAAGGGGGAAGTGCGATCAATGGGCTTCTTGCAGCTGGATGGGAAACTAAGGTGGTCAACCACCAGGGAGATAGAATCAAGCGCTCTGTAGTTGTTGACAAGGTGGTGTTCAGATACCATATTGTGAAGAAAATCTTGTCGTTGGTCTTTCCTTATAGAAGATGGAAGCTGATGATGGGAGAATGGGAGGCCCTAGACTCTGAGGTTGCTGCTAGAGAATCAGTTGACCTGCAAAAACATCTCCACAACGATGTAGTGCACCACATTAGAGTGAGCATTGGCTGGCATCTTAGTCACCTTTGCGAGTATCTTAATCTCATATATACCTTGCCCAAGCAATAACTCTTCATAATCAATGAAAAGATTGTTCGCTCTTGGAAAGAGAAGAGCTTTCTGTGTGATAACATTCCGTTTTTGCGATGTATTTTTGTGAAAGCTTGTAAATGACATGGATTTTTTCCACATTAATACATACAATGTTTTGAATCTGGTTTTTGTGCATACTTGTTTATTCTTAGCTTGTTCAAGTTTTCAATTGAAACGTGCAATTTATTTGTTGCAGAGAACAAATGTTTCAATGTTGGTGTGTTTCAATGCTTTGACGCGTGATTTTGTTTAAAATTATTTAAAAATTAATTTAAGTGCTTTTAACAAAGTGACTTTGGGTATATAAGTGACTTTCTAGTTTTTAAACTTCATTTCTCACATTCACAAAACTCTAGCTCTAAGCTCTCTTCGCATCTTCTTCGCGAATGAACCCATGGCAATGTCTACTGATGCACTTCTCACACAATTAGAAAAGGTAGGACTTGCAAATCGAGCACATGAACTATTCGGTGTGTTTGAGGGGACAATTGACATGCAGGCCACTGGAAACCTTCATGCAGAGGCATTAAGAAGCTTTCTTGTCTACATGGCACAACACATGGAGGAATATGCCATAATCTTTGAGGGATCCGACATGGCGGTTGCCAATGGATTTCTTGAAGCATCTCTATGCGGCTGACAAACTGCAGCTTTGCTTGTTGAGGTTTATTAAAGGCCTTATAGAATGGGAATTCAAGATAGAGGATGAGGATGATCTCATGGATTTGGGTATGGGGTGCATAGGCACCCACTTTATTTCATGGGACATGGTTCTGGCATTACTTGTGCTTGAGGGCATGGACAAGGGAAAGCCAAAGGAAAATGTCAACTAAAGACCTCCTGTGACCATTGTGGAGGAACCAAATGATTTTATTGAAGAGATAGATGAGCAGGCCGAAACATCTATGGCACTCGTACTCATGCAAGATCCCAGCGCCACTGAGGAGGAATATTGAATGATAGAGGGAGACGAGGTGTTGGAAGAGATCCGGACCTCCAAATTCTCACTTTGCATCTAGTGGTGGTGGATGATCGTCAGTTTCTGTTACTTGATGACATTGCCAAAACGTTAGGACTCAGAGAAGATGAGTCGCTTGTGGTGCTTGCTATCTATGCGTGCATGAAGGATCCCAGTGGGAAGGAAGAGAAAGTCAATTTCAAAATTGATTTCAAAGACCAAGATCTCCCAGCAAGCCTCTCTTTCCTCCCTAGTGAAAACGAACAACAGTGGGTGCAAACAGTAGCAAGTACACTAGTGGAAATAAAATCATGGGCCTCTTTCTACGAAAGCGTACCAAAGAGCACATTTCCTCCACACAAACCATTGATTGAAATTGGTAGAGATGATCGATCGATCTAGCATCAATCTTACAAAGAAAAATCTTGAAGAGAGGGATGAAGAAATTGAGGTAAATAAATCTAAACCTAGTAGAATTTCTATTATTCCTTACTACAAGTGTTAATATCAATTAAAATGCTCTCTAGACGGCTTATCATGCTGATAAGTTTGCAATGCTTACTGAAGGTTTGCGCAACGTCTCCATGGGTAGAGATAGTTCTTTTACCTGAGCCATCTAGGGCCATCGATTCTTAGAGTTCCTCCCACAGAGTTGTCTAAGAATGGTTCTGCAGAGCTGCTAAAGTGTAAAGCATTAAGTGGCATACTCGCTGAAGATTCTCTCACCTTAAATGCTCACAAATGTATATTTGTGGACTGAGAGGCAGCATTGTATTCCTTGACAGGAAAACACCGAGGCTCAGTCCTCTCCCATTGCGCCTTGAGCCTAGGTCAAGGGTTGACAAACCCATAGGAAATTGTAAAATCCCTCGATGTCAAGTCAGCCATTCTCCCATTACCCAAAGATGTAATTCATAGAAAAAACAATCGACCATGATGTAATATTCGAATCAATGAAGAATAAATGTTTTTGTCACCATTCAGTACTTGTTTTTTTATTCATATTATCACCGAGGCACACACGTGCACATAACCTTGAACATGCAGCCACCAGCCGACTGAGGGAGCGTCTCGAAGATAATTTTGCAAAACGGGGCAACGGGGCGTACGGGGTCAAGAAGCGCATGTGACGCATTGGTGGCGCTAGGAGGGGTCAGACGGCGCAAAAAGATCCCCTGTGCGCCACGGTGCACAGGGAGAAATTATGCCAGTGCTTTAATATTTATTTATCTAGTTATAAGTGCAGAGTTTGAAAGTTTTACAGATTCACTTCTGATTCTTGTAGCTGAAGTAATATAAAGGGAATTAATATCTAAAATTTCTGAATTGGATAAAATATCAAACGAGAAGCTTAAAAAATTATATTTCAAACTTTCTATATAAATTTAATAGTTTAAGCGCTGGCAATCTTGAACTTGGTATTTATCATTTAAATAAGCAAAACTTAGTACTTTTTGCTCTCATCTAAATGGTGAAAATTTTGTTGAAGATATTTGAACTCTTTTTTGAGGTTATAATTCAAAAGTGGATCTATAAAACTTTCAAACTGTGCACTTTAAGACTAGATAAATAAATATTCAAGCACTGGCAGAATTGCTCCCTGCGCGTCGTGGAGCACATGGGATTTTTTTGCACCATCTGACCCCTCCCGGCGCCACGGATGCGTCACATGCCCTTCTTGACCCTGTACGCCCCCCCCATTGCCCTATTTTGCAAAATTATCTTCAAGAGGCTCCCCCCCCGGTGGCCTGTTGGCTGGATGTTTAAGGTTCTATGCACGTGTATTCCTCGACGGGTGAAAATGGAGAGATGGTGGTGAACTTAAATTTAACATATCCAACAATTCAAATACTTATTAAAAACAATGTACAAATTAAAATTGAACAATTGCTCAAAATGGTAGAAATTCGCCACAACTGATATTATAGAGAAAGATTACAAATTTCATGAAGAGAGAGTACATGGGATAAACTATATCTTATGAAGGCTTCCTTCATTTCTTAAATTTAGTGTTAACGCTAAATCCGTATTTTTTAAAGTTACACGCTTTGCATGCGCCATACCAGAAATGACATCTTGAAAAAGCTGCACCAAAATGTCTTTGGCGGCATCCCGTAAGGCCAGTAAAGCTACCCATTGTATTCTTGTAAAGGAATCACTACAATCATCTATCATCTCTCTGATCACCCGAGAGAAGGCTTCTTTGGGTATGATTGGCTCAGTGCTCTTTTGGTATTGATCTCACGCAAAGCCACTGTGCCTGGCCTCCATCTCGGCTTTTTCTTTGTTGTTGGTGGTGATGGAGGAGCCGCTGCCTAGCCCATTGAGGAGGATAATCTTTGTATTTTTTCCTCCTCTCCACTTGGGGTTTGTTGCTCTTCTGGTGTCACCTTGTCCCTTTTCTTTTTTCACATTGCTTGGCTCTCTAAGGGATTTTTGAAGGCTTTGAGCTCCCAGCCTTTGCTTGTTGGGTGGCTTGAGCTCTATCTTGTGCCTCCTTCATCTCTGCCTTTGCTTGTGCTTGTAAGTTGGCCAAATGAGCTCTCTCGGCCTCAACTCTCTGCCTTTCCTCTTGCTCTCTCTTTCTTCTCTACTCTTCTTGTACTCTAAGAGTTTTCTTTTCAGGTGCCTCTTTCTTTTCCCTCTCCCTTTGTCTTTTCCTCCTCTTGGCCTCTTTTGCTTTAGATACCGGGTTGCCTGGTATTACCTTAATTACTCTTTCTCCAATTCACGGTGGAAACTTTTGCGGTGGAGTATGTGGGGTGGCCTGAGCACCAGTGGTTGTGGCAAGAGGTGATGGCGGTGGATTTTGAAGTGGAACTCAATATTCCTCTTTTGTTTCTCTAGTTTCTTGCGTTGCTCTACAAAGAGGTGAAATCGATGGGAGATATGGAAGAGGTGTGTGAGTGGAATGGGTTAAATCATGGAGACCTCCAAATATGTGTTGCACGTTGCTTTGATCACTTGGATTTGATGGTTGGGGAGGCTCTTGGGTTTTTGGAGCAGGCTGGGATACTGGGTTATCCACTTGTGGTTGGGATGTGTATTTAAAGCCGTGGATTATGCATGGGATTTCGGTTGTGGATTTTCAGCGGTGTGAATGGTTGTGGTGGTATTGTTGTTCGTAGTGCAAGCCTGCCCGTGTGAATCGCTCATATGGTGCAAGATGTGAGTGCGTGTGCATTTGTTCTTGAGTAGATCTTCTAGAATGTGCAAACAAGAAATGACATTCAAGTTGTGAGTTTTGACTTATAAAGTAATAATTTTTTAAAAAACTTACAAACTCAATAATACCATTAAAAATCCAAAATAACTCAAAGATTGTCGAAATTTGTTACATGAAATCACTGATTGGGGCGTCAACAAATCACGTGGCATTACAATGTATGCTCAATACGGGAATGATGAGTGTCAGAAATTTATTGCTTTTCCACCCAACGTCTACCATTTCGTCACCTTGTCGCCAACCACCGTTGAAATCGATCTTTTGCACTAGAAGCATGATATGATTCTGACCGCCTCACGCTAACCACTTTCTCTATTTTGCATTTCAAGCTTCTTTGCACTCTAGTCTTCTTCCTTTCTCTTCGTGCTAAAACTCTGTAGAACCAATTGAACATTTTGTGTAGGGCATTGCTCTTTTTCCTCCCACCTCCATGCCTTGTATTTTTAAAATACACTGCTTTTTCGTGATAGTGTGAGCGCTCCATTCCTTGGCTACTCCAGATGCCCAATGAGCCGAATGTGTCAAGAAAAAATTAGTTATGAGCAAAAAGAATATGTTGCAAAAATATAAACCTTTAGTTCAAACACTAATGTTTTTTTATTCCAAAGACAAAGTGTTCAACCCACCATGTAATGTGTTATGTGTGTCTCCCCCTAGGCATCCAACATTTGCGTTGTGAAACTATTGATTACAAACTTTAAAGTGGATATCTCAGTAGAAGTTAGAGTTTCCTTTTCAAGAAAACACAAAATATAATGTACAGACTGCCACACACAAGCACGCTTAATTCCTAGCGGTGATTTGTTACCTATGTAGGTGGTAATGTCATACACCTTTTTCCACAATTGAAACTAATTGGGACTTTGAGAGTTAGAATAGTCTGAAAGCATATGCCTAGCTTTACTACCACCCATACATATTTTATTAGGATGATCCTGTGTACTTCTAGATGCCTTCCTATCCTTTGATAGCTCTACTGCACCGCCATGCAGGCAATAGATTCAAGTTCTCTGATACACTCTTCCCTTCTTTTTGCAGGCTCCATATTCTAATAATAATTAATATGGAGCATCAGCAACTTGTCAAGAATTCATAGACGGGCATGAAGAGTGTACACATGCACATTTATCAGAGGAATCGGTAGAATAGGATCCCAATTTGGATCATCTATGTCTTGATTTGGAGGTACACTTTGGTTACAATTGAGGATACCTTGAAACCATTGTTGGAGTGCTTTACCCACTGTTTGTGTAGTGGTCACACCTTTCGCACGATTGACTGCAGCTTTGCCACCCTTACCCTTATGCTACCCTTTCATAGAGTTGACTGTAGCTTTGCCACCCTTACCCTTACCTTTGCCCTCAGTTCCTAATGACACTTTACTGTGGCATCAATAAATGCATGGAAAGAGGGTCATTGCACCTTGCTTGCATCCTAACATACACTTCAGAGGTTTCAAGTCTCCTGCCAAATGCCACTCCACTTGGAATGTACCAAGACCTTAAACCTGCAATCATTTCCTTCTTGTTGTTTCTGAATGACGTCAACGATTGGGGTGTGATTAAAATACCATTTGAGAGACTCATGTGTATCATGTGGGAGATGAAAAGATTCCGGCCACCAAATATTCTTCTTGGATTGAACACCTAAACAGGTGTTTCTCTTCTCGCTGGCATTTAGCTCAACATCAACGCTCACTTAGGATTTGTTCATAAGCGTAACGCTTACCCTTTCAATCCGTTGACCTTTGACAATATGGCAATCATCAAGATTCATCACAAATATAATTTTGCCATCACACTCTTCCTGTGTCAACCCATAAAATTTGATCATTGACTCCTGGAGCTTCAACAAGTCAACATTGACATTATTGAACTTGTCGTAGCGAAAAGATTTGTTTTGTTTTAGTGGCAGGATATCCTCCACATATTGAAATCCACCCAACAAGATTGCAACATCATTATTGGTGCACCTTTTTTCCACACTAACACTATAAGGCGTTGGCAGCAACCTAAACAAGCCTTTTTCTCAGTGACCTAGTGTGACAAGCCTATACAAAGCTTCGTAGGCCTTGAAACTTATTCATGTGTTGTCACACACCTCCATCATCTCTTGAGGTCAAACAATATTCTTTAGCTCACTGAAATACTTTTGGCGCAAAACTTTAGCAATGCCAACACTAGATGGATCATCCAGAAGCTCCACCAAATCCTTTGGTTTGATGATATGCTGCAGCAAAGTACGTCTGATTGTTTTAGCATTGGACTCGATTCCCATCATCATCCGAGCCAAGTTCCTACATATTGAAATAATATTACAACAACCTACAAAAAATGTACACAATTAGAAGCTTGCACTTGTATTCCTAACGAGTTTGATGGATAAGTTTCTTTTGAGCTCCACCGCTTGAAGATAGCATAGACATCGCATGTCTCTTGCACTTGCGAATGTGATAGCTCAATGGAATGTTTGTGAGATGATTGATTCGCCGGTGCATTTTATGTGCAGTGTGTTGTAGCTAAACATAATTGTCTAGACGAAGCTCTTGCTCCATTTTTTGATGCTTTGCCTTTGTAATAAGCTTTGACATCTCGCCATTAACACTAGAATGGTAACCTAACAGGACATAAAAGTGTCCTTTCAGGGTTTAGGAAAAAAATTCCAAAACCATAGTAGATCCACTCATTGTGAAAAATCCTTTCATGAGCTTATAGTTCAATAACTACTATACATGGAAAAAATGAGAAACTTGTAATTTTTCTCATCCCTTGGTCACTACAAGCCTCCAAAGTTGATGGACCAGTGCATTTTGCCCAAAACAGCAATTTCTTACGGTTAATTGCATATAAATAAGAGTGGAGATCTTTGTAGGACATGAGATAAAATGCCCCGTTAACTTCAATGAGTTGGTGACCAAAACATATGGTTTCTTTTACCTCAGTAATTTTTCTTTGGGAAAAAAATATAGGTACAAAAAAGTTGCATTTTTTGCCATTCTGCGGACCTATCATCAAAGTTTTCATAGTCACGCTCAATACAGACACTATATACATGTTTTCTTAGTTCCCTCTAGGCCTCTGGATTCAAAAGGAGCCATGGAGCATGTCAAAAGGATAATGGATCTCTTACAATTGGAACCTTGGGGGCAATGATAAAGTGCTAAATACAACAAACATGAAAAAACTGGGTTTACATCATGACCTCTAGAAACCCATAGAAACTACTCAATATCTAGCCAAGTTTGTAGTCTATGATTAGATATGGTCACTACCTACAAAATACACACAATTTGCCTAAGAAACTAGCAATATTGAGAAAGTTATACTTGCTACTCTAAAATGTATCGTATTCTTCAGCAATCAAAAAACTCAACCATCATCTTATACTATGCTATATAGAATATTAGGTGCCCCAAAACTCAAGGAAGATTAGCTTTATGTTATACATTACACTTACACAATCAAAATTGAATTTGGATATCAAGAAAGCCACCAAAAAAATCATAAAAGTGCTCATTTTGGCAAAAAAACAGGATTATGCAAATCTTGTAAATTGGTCATAACTTTCAATTTTAACACTTAGCTCTCCCTACAAGCATCAAAACATGTTGAGAACTATGAAGGCCTAACCTCTATTCATCTAAACCTCACAAACATGAAGTTTAGAGTGGTATAGTTGCCAAAAATTGAAAAAAAGCCAAAAACAGGACCCGTTTTTCACACAGTTTAGGTTCAAAAATGTTGTGCAAGAGTAAGGTTAATGGTGATATCGATACTAAAAAAAAAATGCTAAGCTTTTTTCAACTCATAAGGCAACTTTGTGGATATATAGCACCTAGAAATTCATTTTTATAATCTTCAAATAATTCAAGCAAAATGGTCACTTAATAGGACACAAAAGTGTCCAAGGACATAAAAGTGTCCTGTTACCATTCTAGCGTTAAGGTGCTTCATCTTCTCATTGGCTTCCTCTCTAACTTGCTGAATGTCTTTCACGTACTGCTCTTGTAATGAAGAATAGGCACCATAGAGATGTTTTCTTGCTTCTCTTTCATTGAAAAAAACTGAATGTAATCTCTAGCAGTATCCAAACAGTCCATCTCTCCCATCTCCAATAAATCGCAGTGGCACAGTGACATTACGGAAAGGCGGTGATGTGTTGGTCATTGGATCGCCGGTGTAAATATGGCCATCAACCCATAAGTTGATTGCTTTGCATCCATGGTTTTGTAGTTGATCTTGAGCATTGGGATTAGATCTGCCAAGTCGCACAGTTGCATACTCCTGCTCTAAATCAGCGTTTAATTGATATCATTTTGATTTGTTAGTAATGTCTTGCAGTGGTATGGGATTGAATGACATTGTGTTACTTAATCAAGCAAATTAGTGAGATTGTGTAATGGTGATTGCTACAAGCAGGTGAAGGTGGCTATGGAGGAAAAAAGTGGAGAGTACTCAGAGTTAAGAGAAAAAGATTATGTTGTGGTGGGAAGAAAGAGACGGAGTGCAGCTCAATCTCCTTTGAATTTGAATTGTTGATCATGACCGTAGAGAGAGAAATGCACAGAGGTAATGGAGTTTTCCATTGCCCTCAGTTGGAGTTGGAGTGGGAGAAGCATGAGGGAGAGAGAGAGAGAGAGAGAGAGAGAGAGAGCAGAAGAGAGGACAGATCTACAACCTTGGAGGATCTGCACTTTTTCAGAAAGAGACAGCCAAGAATGTTTCTTAATGATTGGAAGAGGAAGTGACATGAGAGAAAAGGGGGGAAAGAGAGAGAGAGAGTTGGCTCACATTTTAGAGAGAGAATGCAGTGAGAGAATGTGAACATCTGCTTTTCTGGTAGGGAGGTAAAAAGTGCCTCATTTAATGAGTTCTAAGGGAGAGAGAGAGTGTTTTATATGTTAGAGAGAGAAGAGGGGTGGGAAAAGGACATTTGAAAATTCATTTACCCCCCTCTCTTTTGGGTTACTAAATAAACTATTTTCAAATTCAAAATATGGAAATGGAATTTTTTAAAATCTCAGTGTAGGCCTTTTTGCCCTCTCTTTAGGCTTGATCAAACTTGGCTTCAGCTTTAAGCATTCCCTTAAACTGCCAAATAAAGAGGCCCTCCTATACCCCATTCACTTCCTAATGCCTTTTGATTTCACAAATCTTCAAGTACCATGGCTTGCCAATGTCCACAGTGTCGCATAGAGATCCTAGAATGACCAGTAATGTCTCAAAGGGTTTCTTTGAGAATTTAAGGACAAGTCTAAATTTCTCTTCGGCCTATCACCCGCAAATGGATGGACAAAGTGAAGTAGCTAACCTAACAATTCTTGATCTACTAAAAGCCTATGTAATGGAAGTAGATCAAAGATCCCAATGGGAGAAGTACGTACCCTTAGTGGAGTATGCCTACAATAACATTATACATACTTCCAGGGGAAAAGCAACTTTCGAGGTAATTGAGGGAAGATTAAAAAGTCCCTTGCTACTTAAGGTACACGGGTAGATCTTTGCTACAGATGAGTATAGCCGAGACCTACAAGAATCTTTCTAAAAGATTAAGGATGCTATCTCTATCTCATAGCAAAGGCAAAAGACTGTTGCTAATAAGCACAGAAGAGCCCAAACCTTTAAGGAAAATGATTGGGGCTTACTTAAATTTCCCAAGGCTCGATTAAGGCACACGATGGGCAAGAATCCTACGGGACACCAAAAGTACTATGCTAAGTTAGCAAAAAGGTACTATGGCCCTTTCACATTTTTAGGCCAATCAATAAGATGGCCTATCAACTCAAGTTTCCCAGCCATTGGCTCATACACGATGCTTTCCATGTGAGCCTATTAAAGCCTTACAAAGGAGAGCCACCTCAAGAACTATCTATTGAAGACCAATTGGAGATCGAAGAGAAGAGGTGTTGCAACTCGAATCCATTCTTCGACATGAAGACAAGGTACTAAGAGGCGGTAAGACTATCCGACGATATCTTATTAAGTTTAAGAATTATCCTTTTAAAGATGCTAGATGGATGCAAGGCATACAATTAAAGGATAACCTAAACCTTGTCAATGCTTACAATGCTTCCCTAGAGTAAGAAAATGTACAAATGTAAACAATGCACAAAGTTTTCGTCTTATAAGACTCTCTTTTTCTTTATTGGGCACAAAAATGAAGTAGTATGCATGCTTAGACATCACTCTACTATGGAAGATTGATAGGACTAAGGTGTAGACGTGCTTGCGGCAGCTTATGCTCTCAAGCGCCAAATGGACTCGTTACCCATTCTGGAACGATGTCGTAGGGTAACATAGAGATCCTCTACCCGCCAGAAAAGGGACTAATGAATATTCTTTATCCTCTCTACTGCATAGTCAATGATGACTATGATATTAAGAGAGAGGTAATGTCATAATAACTAATATCTGATTCTCTTAAATGATTTTCTCATGTTAAACTGATCATTTAATATGGGGAAGTGCCAAGGGAGAAAAAGCAATAATATTGGTTAAGCTAGTAGACCGGTCATAGTAGGGATCCAAAGGAGGGAAAATAGGGATCCAAAGTGGGGCCCATCTTCAAAAGAGCAATGTGCAACAATGGGCTTAAAAGACCCTAAGGTTCATCCCATTAAGAGTTCCAAAATGCTAAGGTTCCAAAATTCGAAGGTTGTGTCCAAAGGTCAATCACTAGGAAAATTGGATGCCTAGTGTGTCTGCCAAAAAGTCTTCAAAGAGTCCTACTTAAGAGGGGAGGAGCCCTGGAAGTAGGGGATGAGAGAGAAACACACACACACACACACACTCATAAGCTTCCTTTACACACGGGGAAAGAGGGACACATGTCAACTCCCTAGCCCAGATGCCCACAAGGTGTACTCAAATCCTATTGGATGGCCATGGAGGTGGAACAATGAGAATTAGGCTAGAGTAAATCAATTTAATTAATTTAAAAAACACTCGATAAAAGAAAAAATAGGAATTAAGATCTCTAGAAGACTATTGGACACTCTCCCAAGGGGTCCAATGAGCATTCAACAGCCCAATGGATTGTCTGATTCCTATTGGCCAGGAGACAAAGGGGTCCAATAAGAGTTTAGTTGCATTAATTAATTACCTAAAGCTATCACAAAAGGGGAAAGGGGGACACATGTCAAAAGGCTATCACTTGTGCTCTTGAAATTCCATTGGCTAAGCCTCGAGAGGTCCAATATGGTGTGAGCATGAGCATATAGCAAGAGGGGTCAACCAAGAGAGAGAGGGGGCTGATTTTCTCAAGGGATTATTGCATACACACTCACAATAGTCCATGTGTGGAGTAATAAGACTCTCTCTCTCTCTCCTTCTCAAGATTTAATGGAAAGCTTGTCAGGTCCTACTCCAAGCTTGTGAGAATAGAGGCCTACACCAACAACTCTTGGCTTTGTGATGCAAATCCAACCAAGAGCCAAGCTTTAATTCATGATCATCTCCTCTACCATGCTTATTACTAAGCTAGGCTATGCTAATATGAGTGATTATGTGAGGAGTCGTACATCTTTCTCGTAAGACTATTCCTTCTTTCTCTCAATCTACTCTCATACCCCGCTAGCTCTCGCCATCTTCGAAGATGTGTGAGGTCTTGGGTCTGAGACCGTGAGGGAGGTGATGTTGTGTTTAATAAGTGTTTTTCTTAGTGCTTGAAGTTTCCATCTTCATTGCACTAGCTAGTATTGAAGGAACAAAAAGCATTGTATTGTAAAATGTCTCTCTTGATGGGAGAAACCATAATACAAAGCCTTTTGGTGGGGGGACTAGCTCAATGTAAATCCGGTCCTCAACTATTTTCAATAGCTTAGTTTCTCTCTCTTTTGAAGTATTGTTCATGCTATCTAACTAGGTGTTATAATTTTTTGTTGCTCTCTCCACCCAAGCACTCTTGTTATTCTAACTAGGAATCTATTCTAATGAAATGCTCACTGTGTTCATGCTATTTTCCACTACACACAAGCTACTAGGCCAATAAATGTTACAGGATTCGTGTTCATGGTGAGTCAAATCAGCACCACGCTGCTCATTGTGGGAAAAAAGAGAGAAGATACACAACAAGTAGAAGCTATGCACAAATAAAACTTTCAAACCATCATATGTATGAGAGATGACTTATGAAACCAAATGCAAAATCTTATTAAACATCACACTATCTTTTATTTACTACTTTGTAACCGGGAGGAGAAGCAAGAGAAGAGACATTGTTATCAAGGAGAAGTGCAAGTGAAAGTGTAATCTTCTTCTCTCACCCTCACTTCGACACCTTGCCTCAATGCTTACTCTTCAATCCACATCACTCCTTCCTCTAGATGTTCTTTAAAAACACATTGGTACAGCTAAAGTGGGCCCATGATAGAATGGCAATAAGTAGAGCCATGGGTATCTACAAGTGCATGCAAGGGTGGTAAAGCACAAGGGTCAAAGGCAACCATGTGAATCTAGATGTGAATGTTTGTTGGGGCTGTTTTGGCCAAGATCCTTTGTAATAGGGTCTTCCAAAGGTGGCTGATCGGAGAGTTCACAGTGCAAAAACGAAAGTGCAGAGGGTGCTCTCTTTAGAGTCTGGTCTAGACTACTTTTCAATTGAAGGTGTACAGTTCATGTTATGGCAGTCTAAGAAAAAAGATGCTTTGTAATTTCTTGTCAGATTGGATGTGTACAACACAATGGTTAGAGCTTGGGTGACATGATAGATCTAAAGTACTTTGTTTATGGAGAATTTCAGTATTTCCAAATTGGCACTCAAATCCTGGCCAAGATATAGGCTGTTAAATTTTTGCCATGGGACAATTTTGTACCATTTTAATTTTTGGTGGCCTTGGTAAGAGTGACATTGAGATTCTTTTGAGCTTGCTAGAGTTTGGAGAGATGGTATGCAACATATGGAGCAAGTTGAAAGTGGGAACTTGTCAAAGAGAGCAACGGGTACCCAAATATTGAAGACTAACGTTGGAAGCTGATAGAGGAGGTGCAGTTGTAGGGGATTTTGTCTTATTTTGAGATCAAAGGTTCACAATCAGTGGGGGTAACAAAAAACTGGCAAGGTTTATGAGGTTTGAAGCCGGTGTAGTGTGCTTCAACTATGGATTTTTTGAATGCAAGTCTAGCATTGAGATAGGAAATTGAAGCTTATTCAAAGTGGCAATAAAACAAAAAAAATTGTTTTGGATTTTGAAAAAAAAAAGGGCCTTGAGGGGGACACTGCATCTTGAAGTGCCATGTGGCATGTAAAGCCGTCCCACATGTCGGGGCATGCACACAAAATGTTGGGGAATCCTACATGATGACCCTCACTCTAGTAATTAAGGAAGGGGACAGAAGAGTGATGGATCCTTCCCTTCTTCCATCGTGGGTGCTACCTAGTTAGCCAATGGCGTGTTCATGTGCATGGGGCAGTGAGCAACAACCTATTGGTGTTGGCATCCATGGCTCTGGCTATTAATGTGGTGTAGCTAGAACTTGGTTGACTATGGTGCATGATTGTGGTGTGCTCACATGGAGGGGCCATAGGCCCTCCCCCATTTTTTTGGGTACAAAGGGGATCCTCCAACCCTACCCATCGATAGTGATATTTCTATCACTCAAAGGGGAGAGGGTAGAGTCTCATGGGATGTCATAATAAGAGAGAAAGAGAGTGGGAAGTCATTTCAACCAAGGGCACAACCCTACAAAGATAGAATTCACATGCAAATAATACTAAACGAAGAACCGATAGAGCAAGAGGAGCAATTGATGGTTCATTTACTAAGAAGTGTGTTGTTTTAATTGCATCTCGAGACATTTAGAGCTTGAATTGAGTTTGGGGGAGGATTTTCATTGATCCCTTGAGTGGCTATGTATGAGGTAAGTAAGGGAGTTCCTTCTAATGGGGCAAGGGTGTGTGAGTGTCTTTTGCTCCATCATCTTTTGGTGATCTTGCTGGGGGGCCAAAATTTTCCCATTGTGCACCTAAGTGAAGTTGTTTTGCTATGAATTTTTAGCATCCTTGAAGAGAAGGTGGTGGTGTGGTTGAAGCACAAGACTTCAACTTTTAAGTAATTCAGAAAGCAAAGGAGAAGTGACTCCAAAGAGATGGCATCTAGTGTAATGTTTACAAGAAAGGAACACTTCAAGGACTAGATTGTTGACTTTGAGTGGCAAACCCTTCACATGCATATTGTAAATGATGAATCAAAGCTTCATGTATTTTATCTTACACTAGAAGGGGAATCTCATGAGTGGTTTGAGGGATTGGACAATGACAACAAGAAAACATGGAAGCAAATGAACCAAGAAAATTTTGATAGGTTTGGAAAAATATTGACAACAATAGAAGAAAAAAACAAAGTTGATAGGTTTGCAAAAAGATTTTCATGCTAGCTTTCAAGAGTTTTGCAGCACTTCAAAGGGATCTAGGTGCAATTAGATGTGAAGTCCCAAACACCACTAGGGGATCTCTTCAAATTACACCAGTTGATGAACCGTATTCATACAAGTGTAAGGGAGAATGTCAATCAACAAGATCCTAGTGCGTTCAAAAGAGCAGTGGAAGTTATTGTGGCCAAGAGAAAAAATTTCAAATGAAAGCTGGAAAAATGTATGACACATGTTGAGCTAGTGGTAGTGCAACTATTGTTTCTCATGGTAGTAAATGATAGAGTGGAGTGCGTGGTTCAAGGTCTGGATCTCAATTTCATAGCAAGGGTTTTGCATTACCTTGCTAGTTAGTTGTAAGAGCTGAGTATTAGAAAAATGGATAGAAATCAAAGAGAAGAGTGGCCATCTAGGAGAGGGACAGAATGAAGGCTACAGAGAAGATGATACAGTTGTGACGAAGAGGGTCACTATGCCCCTAATTGTCTTGAACCACCAAGAGACTGAGGAGGGATGTATATCCTATATGGAAGTATTTGAGGAAGGGGGGAGGAAAATGATCAAGACTGGTCACTAGAGTAACCACCCTAAAAATAACAATTTCAACCATTGCTATGAATGGAGAAGGTAGGACTATCAACATCATTACCCTTGAGAAGCAATATGTGTATGTACTGGAAAATAAGAGAGCTAGACATGATAAGAAAAAATAGATGAAAGAAGAAAAGAAAATAAGAGGAAAAAAAGGAGAAAGCTAAAGTAGATGATCAACCAGCGAGTAAAGAGATGGTGACTAAGAAAAATAAGTCCAAATGACTACCCTCTTGGTCAAGATGTTGAAGATCAATATATTATTGATGGCATCCAAAATCAAAAGGGCAATATATATCTTTTGGTCAATTGGTGGTTTTAAATCTTGAATTATGAAGGCACATTAGAAAAAATATGGACTTTGCATGGGCCTTGTAAGGAATTCTAATTTTTGGGATTAAGAATAATGTTGTATAGGGTTAAGGGACAAGGTCATTCAAGAGGTTAGCTTTGAATAGGCTTTCTAGCCCTTTTTGTCAGGCACATGTAAGATACGGACCTAGGAGGTCACTTTTTCTCTCTAGCTTTTTGAAAGTGAAGGGAGCAAAGGAGTGTGACCACATCAACAAAAAAGTGTGTCACTAAGGGCCAAAAATTGATTATTTTTCTTTAAAGTCATTTTTATTTTTATTCTAGCTTAAAATTCCCCCCCAAAATATATGCATATTAAAAAACCATTTTTTGACCTACAAGCATTGAAAGTCCACTTTTTTTTATAAAAAAAAGGTTGTTCTCTCCTCCTTCTCCCTCCCTATCCCCTTCTCTCCTCCTCCTCCCCTCTCCCACCTTATTCCCTTGTCTCCTTCCATCTCTCTCCCTCTCCCTCCCCCCTTCTCTTTTCCTCCTTTGCTTCCTCACACATCAACTTCCATGGTCCTCACGAACATCGCAGATTGTTTGCCTCCACCACCACATACTCGGTACACCAAAAATGTACATACTCTCTTGCGCATGGAGATTGCACTGAAGGCCACATGTGAGGGTGACCAAAGGTCATCACATGAACATCTCACGGCCAATGAGACAACTGTCGACATTTGGATGGATGGCCATTTGTACCCTTACGATCCTATAAACCACTTCCATCCATCCTTTAATAGCCTTTAGACATTTCTGAAATATCTTAGGAGGGGAGAAGCATGCTTGTTAGGCTATTGCAAGAGGTTGTCTATGGGTGCATGTGCTTCTTTGCATTTGTAGATGCACAAATGTCAATCTCTTCAACTCAAAAAAGTGGCATTACAACAAAGTATTACCTCTTTGGAGAGGGAGAAAATGCAAGGAAAAGGATGCTAACATTATGAAGCTTGACAACACCATTATATATTTGAAAGAAACACCCTTGGTGCAAGGGAACAATATACTTCTTACTTTTGGTTGTGTTCTTTTTATCATAGACTTTGAATTCTAAGGTCTTGCCTCTACTTATTTTGTAGTGCTTGGCACAAAGGTTTCCTTTGTGCTGGAATCAATGAGTGTCAAATAGTGAAAGGTCCAATGTTAGAGAGGTTAAGTTCACCACCTGTTCTCCGAAAAAACCTTCTATGCTACATCTTGCAGGTAGGCGTTTCAAATTCATGGTTATCAGAGGTGGGTAATCTCATCATAATGTATATTTTAGGATTGTTTATTCCCAATTGGATGGAAATTCTTGCAAATTTGTACAACATATACTGAGCAAGTGTCTTTATTATACAGCTTGCAAATGTTGAATTCATACATGTTTTTGCTTGAATAGAGGTCTCTAGCTCGTCATGGTACAATGTGACCTCTTACTATGCTAGTTAAGTGGTGGTGTTTGCAACTATGGCTCAAGGAATTGGCATAACATGAATCTTTTACGTTGGCACAAATCTCTCCTCAAGCATTGTGGCTCCCCCTATACCAAGAATCATTATGCTAACATGGAGAGATCTCTAGTAGGACAATACAGCTACTTTCCATCAGCAACACACCGTTTCCTAACATGAGGGCACCCCCACCAAAGACATTTTTATGTGATAGGTCTCCCCATGAGCATACCATGCCATGGAATGAACGGAAGAACTATGACCACACCACCCCTTGTAAGCTATTCATGAATGTATGTTTATCAAAGTCAATGAGAAGAAATTTGGACTTCTTTGTTTGTTGATGTGTAAAAGCACTCTAGGTCTACCATATTATGGAATTGTTTAACATTAGAATGGTAACAGGACACTTTTATGTCCTTGGACACTTTTGTGTCCTGTTAAGTGACCATTTTGCTTGAATTATTTCAAGAGTATGAAAATGCATTTCTAGGTACTATATATCCACAAAGTTGCCTTATGAGCTGAAAAAAACTTAGCATTTTTTTTTGAGTATTGATCTCACCATTAACCTTACTCTTGCACAACATTTTTGAACCTAAATTGTGTGAAAAAACGGGTCCTGTTTTTGGCTTTTTTTCAATTTTTGGCATCTATACCACTCTAAACTTCATCTTTGTGAGGTTTAGATAGCTAGAGGTTAGGCCTTCATAGTTCTCAACATGTTTTGATGCTTGTAGGGAGAGCCAAGTGTTAAAATTGAAAGTTATGACCAATTTACAAGAATTGCATAATTCTGTTTTTTGGCCAAAATAAGCACTTTTATGATTTTTTTGGTGGCTTTCTTGATATCCAAATTCAATTTTGATTGTGTAAGTGTAATGTATAACATAAAGCTAATATTCCTTGAGTTTTGAGGGACCTAATATGCTATATAGCATAGTATATGATGATGGTTGAGTTTTTTGATTGCTGAAGAATACGATACATTTTAGAGTAGCAAGTATAACTTTCTCAATATTGCTAGTTTCTTAGGCCAATTGTGTGTATTTTGTAGGTAGTGACCATATCTAATCATAGACTACAAACTTGGCTAGATATTGAGTAGTTTCTATGGGTTTCTAGAGGTCATAATGCTAAACCCAGTTTTTTCATGTTTGCTGTATATAGCACTTTATCATTGCCCCCAAGGTTCCAATTGTAAGAGATCCATTATCCTTTTGACATGCTTCATGGCTCCTTTTGAATCTAAAGGCCCAAAGGGAACTAAGAAAACATGTATATAGTATCTGTATTGAGCGTGACTATAGAAACTTTGACGATAGGTCCGCAGAATGGCAAAAATGCAACTTTTGTACCTTTTTTTTTGCCCAAAAAAAATTTAGTGAGGTAAAATCAACCATATGTTTTGGTCACCAACCCATTGAAGTTAACGGGGAATTTTATCTCATGTCCTACAAAAATCTCCACTCTTATTTATATGCAATCAACCGTAAGAAATTGCTGTTTTGGGCAAAATGCACTGATCCATCAACTTTGGAGGCTTGTAGTGACCAAGGGATGAGAAAAATTACAAGTTTCTTATTTTTTCCATATGTAGTAGTTATTGAACTATTGTTGGGGTATAGGCGCCTGTGCCTTGCCCGGCCGCCCAGAGTCTGGGCGCCCACTGACTTGTATACCTTATACATAGCATAAGTGTATAGGGGGCTGCTCACTCTTTGGAGTCTCCCCACCCACATCGTGTGTGTCTCCTTCTCTCTCTCTCACTCTTTGTCTGTGGTGCTCCCCGATCCCCTTCAATTGGTATCAGAGCTTTCGCTTCGCGACAGATGGAGTGCAGCTACAGAGAAGTGAGCTTTCGGCTATGGTGAGCTCGCTTTCAGTGGAAGCTTGAGATCGGTGAGCAAACACCAGATCTGTGCTCATGGAAGCTTGAGGGGAATTCCCAAGCTTGAGGGAAGAGTGTATTGCAAGTGTGTATGGTTATTTGCAGCCATACTTGCAGGAAGAATGCAGATTTTCATTTCCGCAGGTCATTTTTCGGGCCCCAAAAACAGTGTTTTTTGCATAACTTTTGCATACGGAATGCGATTTATGCAAGGTTAAGGTGTAACCTGGGGTTTTGGAACGCTCCGAACGCAATGGTGATGTCCATTTGAGCTGATTTTGACCTCTGAAATTTCTACAGCAGCAGCAAGTTTTTTCTGCGTTTTTGGGCCGAAAACAGTGTTTTTGGCATATTTTGCACACTTGGACTCGGATACATGTGATCCAGGAGTCTACCTTGGGGTTTTGGCATGCTCCGGACGCGCTTGTCATATCAAAATTTTAAAATTCTGAACGCTGAATTTTCTGCAGCAGCAGTTGTTTATTGTGTGTCTAGGATTTCACACATGGCTTGCTCTGAGATGTGAGAGTGATATTTGGTGCAAGTTTCCTCACAGGTGGGAGGATACGATGTATGCCTTATGTGGTTTGATGCTCAAAGAGACTAATGTGATTGCATTTTGAGCTCGGCAATGTATGCCTCGAGCATGTCTTTTGGCAGTCATCACAGGTAGAGCAGATATTTGTGTACTAGATTTGCAGGTGTTTGCAATGATGTATGCAAAGTGTGGAGATTGGTGCATGCATTTGGAGTGCGGTTTGATGTGCTTTGGTTGCTCATGGTTTTGAGCGTGCAGTCAGTTTGGTTACTGGTTTTGTGGTCGTTTTACTGACGAAACTCTAGCGAAATTTTTTCAGGAGTTTTATGCGTATCATTTATGAGATCTAGGTAGAGATTGCGGATTGCACTCAGCATTTGCGTGCGGTGTTCTCTGCAGGTGGGAGATTTGTGTGTGTGTATGCATCGATACCGCATAGTGTGGGCTTCGTGATTAGCTCACGGTTTGACAGGCGTACAGTTATCTTGGCACACTCACAGGAGTGAGTATTGTGATGTATGCTTGTTTGGCTATGAGCTAGGTAGCCGGATTCCAGCACTAATGGCTTGAGGTTTTTCAGCAGGTTTCAGCTATAGGTTTACAAGTTTATAGGCAGGTTTGAGGGCTTATTTGGGCGCTGAATTTTCAGCCATTGTTTCCTCTTTGCAGGTGTCCATGTATGGCTCAGTTTGTAGGCTGATCTGGGACACGTTTGTGACTTGTTTATGTAGCTGTTTAAGAGCTGAATTTTGGGGCTATTTTGGGGCTGATTTGCAGCCATATTTTACAGCCATATTTGCAGACTTTTGTTGATGCGATTCGAGCCAGTTTAGGGCTGATTTGGTTGACATTTGCTACTCATTGTTGGTTGCTCTTTTGTGAGCATTATGGCTGATTTTTCATTTGACTTCCTGTAACATTTAATGGCCTAAAATCTTATTTGTAGCGGAAATTAGCATGAACATAGTGGGCATTTCATTAGAATAGATTCCTAATGAGAATTACAAGAGTGCTTGGGTGGAGAGAGCAACAAAAAGCATAACACCTAGTTAGATAGCATCGACAATACTTTCAAAAGAGAGAGCAATTAAGCTATTGACAACAGTTGAGGACCGGATTTGCATGGAGCCGGTCCCCCCTCCAAAAGGCTTTGTATTATGGTTTCTCCCATCAAGAGAGACATTGTACAATACAATTCTTTGTGTTCCTTCAAGACTAGCTAGTGCAATGAAGATGGAAGCTTCATACACCAAGCAAAACACTTAATCAAACACAACTTGAATTATCCCCGTTCTCAGACCCAAGTCCTCACACACCTTCGAAGATGGTGAGAGCTAGCAGGGTATGAGAGTAAATTGAGAGGAAAAAGAAGTATCTTACGAGAAAGAAGTACATCTCCTCACATAATCACTCATATTAGCATAGCTTAGCTTAGTAATTAGCTTGGTAGAGAAGATGAGCATGCATTTGAGCTTGGCTCTTGGTTGGATTTGCATCCACATGCCAAGAGAGTGTTGATGTAGGCTTCTATCTCACAAGCTTGGAGTAGGTGATGAGCTCTCCATTAAAGCTTGGGAGGAGATAGAGTATTTTCCCTTTACACATGGTCAAGTGTGAGAGTGTGTGTGTCAATGCCAAGCAAAAATCAGCCCCCTCTCTCTCTTGGGCGAGCCCTAGCTGCTAAGTTAGTCTGGCTTTTCCCTCATTGGACCTCCCCAGGTCAAGCCAATAGGGATTAAGCAGCATAAGTGATAGCCTTCTGACATGTGTCCCCCTTTCCCCTTTTGTGAGAGCTTTAGGTAATTAAATAATTAAACTAAACTCTCATTGGACCCCTTTGCCTCCTGGCCAATAGGAATCAGGCAAGCCATGGGGCTCCTGAATGCTCATTGGACCCCTTGGGAGACTGCCCAATAGTCTTCTAGGACACTTAATTCTTATTGGTTTCTTTTATTAAATGTTTTTAAATTAATTAAACTAGATTTACTCTAGCTTAATTCTCATTGGTCCACTTCAAGGGTCTTCCAATAGGAATTGGGCACACCTTGTGGGCATCTGGCCTAGGGAGCTGACATGTGTCCCTCATTCCCTTTGTGTAAAGGGAGCCTGTGTGTGTGTGTGTGGCTTTCTCTCTCATCCCCTAGCTTTGGGGCTCGCCCCCTCCCATGTAGGAATGTAGAAAGACTTTTTGGACACACACTAAGCATCCAATTTTCCCTAAGGTTGACCTTTGGACACAACCTTTGAATTTTGGAACCTTAGCATTTTGGAAGTCTTAATGGGCTGAACCTTAGGGTCTTTTTAGCCCATTGTTTCACATGGCTCTTTTGCAGATGGCCCCCCCTTTGGATCCCTATTTTCCCTCCTTTGGATCCCTACTGTGGCCTGTCTGCTAACTTAACCAATATTCTAGCTTTTTCTCCCTTGGCACTTCCCCACATTAAATGATCAGTTTAATATGAGAAAATCATTTAGGAGAATTAGATATTGATTATTATGACATTACCTCTCTCTTGAAATCATAGTCGTCCTCGACTATGGTGTAGAGAAGATAAAGCATATGCATGAGTCCTTTTCTTAGCGGGTAGAGGATCCCTATGTTACCCTACGACATCATTCCATAATGGATGACTAGTCCATTTGGCGCTTGAGAGCCTGAGGCTGCCGCAAGCATGTCTGCACATTAGTCCTATCAGTCTTCCATAGTAGAGTGACAAGCTCTACTTGGTGTTCGGGAGACGTCGTCTCCACAAACTTGATCTAAGCATGCATACTACTTCATTTTTGTGCACAAATAAAGAAAAAGAGAGTCTTATAAGACAAAAAAAATTTGTTCATTTTTAACATTTTGTACATTTGCTTACTCTTGGGAAGCATTGTAAGCCTTGACAAGGTTTAGGTTATCCTTTAATTGTATGCCTTGCATCCATCTAGCATCTTCAAAAGGATAATTCTTAAACTTAATAAGATATCGTCGGATAGTCTTACCGCCTCTTAATACCTTGTCTTCATGTCGGAGAATGGACTCGGGCTGCAGCACCTCCTCGTGGTCCTCGATCTCCGGTGGGTCTTCAATAGTTGGTTCTTGAGGTGGCTCTCCTTTGTAAGGCTTCAAGAGGCTCACATGAAAAGCATTGTGTATGAGCCAATGATTGGGCAACTTAAGTTGATAGGCCATCTCATTGATTGGCCTAAGAATCTGGAAGGGACCATAGTACCTTTTTGCTAGTTTAGCATAGTACTTTTGGTGGCCCGTAGGATTCTTGCCCGTCGTGTGCCTTAATCGAGCCTTGGGAAACTTTAACAAGACCCAATCGTTTTCTTTAAAGGCTTGGGCTCTTCTGTGCTTGTCAGCAGCAGCCTTTTGCCTTTGCTGTGAGATAGAGATAGCATCCTTAATCTTTTGGAAAGATTCTTGTAGGTCTCGGCTATACTCATCTGCAGCGAAGATCTTCCCATGTACCTTAAGTAGCAAGGGACTTTTTGATCTTCCCTCAATTACCTCGAAAGGTGCTTTTCCTGTAGAAGTATGTACAGTGTTATTGTAAGCATACTCTACTAAGGGTAAGTACTTCTCCCATTGGGATCTTTGATCTACTTCCGTTACATAGGCTTTTAGTAGATCGAGAATAGTTAGGTTAGCTATTTCACTTTGGCCATCAGTTTGTGGATGATAGGCCGAAGAGAAGTTTAGCCTTGTTCCTAAATTCTCAAAGAGACCCTTCCAGAAATTACTGGTCATTCTAGGATCTCTATCCGACACTATGGACATTGGCAAGCCATGATACTTGAAAATTTGTGAAATGAAGAGGGTTGCCATTTGATGGGCTTTGATAGTCTTTTTGACAGGTATAAAATGAGCTTGTTTACTGAACCTGTCTACTATCGTCCATATTCCCGTATTCCCATGGATAGACTTAGGCAATCCAAAGATAAAATCCATGGATATGCTCTCCCACGGTGAATTAGGGATTGGCAAGGGTTGAAGCAATCCAAGTTGCTTCCCTCTATCAAATTTTGTCTTTTGACATACCACGCATTTGGAAACATACTCATGTATGTTCACTTTCATGGTAGGCCAATAGAAATATGTTTCAATTCCCTTTAGGGTAGACTGAATCCCTCTATGCCCCGCATATGGGGGAGCATGAGATTCATACATTACTTTCTCACGTAGTGAGTTAGTAACGCATAGTCTATTGCCATAGAGAAGATAACCATCTTGTAAAGTAAATGGTTCTTCTTTCTTCCCTAATGCAAGGGCTGAAATCACATCTCTAAAATCGGGATCAATAGCATACTCATCTATCATTGAAGATAGATCATTGTGAGTTGCTATGGAAACCGCGTTCACTCTCGGTCGTCTTGAGAGTGCATCGGCTACTTGATTATGCTTGCCAGCAATGTGAGCAATATGAAAATGAAATTGCGAAAGGAAATTTGCCCACCTCATTTGTTTGTCGGAGAGCTTGGTCTGCGTCATGAAGTACTTAAGACTTTGGTGATCCGTTCGCAGAATGAAAGGAGTCCCCAATAAATAGTGCTTCCATGAGTCTAAGGCATGTAAAACTGCAAGGAGTTCTTTTTCGTATATGCCTAGAGCTTGCTCAACAGGGTCGAGCCTTCGACTCTCATAGCCTATGGCGTGCCCTTCTTGGAGCAAAACAGCCCCAAGGCAATCACCACAAGCATCACATTGGACCTCAAATGGTTTTGAGAGATCCGGTAGTGTAAGCACAGGTTGAGAGATAAGCTTTTCTTTAAGCTTTTCGAAAGCATTGTTCTCCTTAGCAGACCACATATACCTAACATTTTTCTTTGTTAGGTCATGTAATGGTCCCGCAATTTGTGAGAACTTTTCTATGAAGCGTCTATAGTATGCACACATACCTATAAAGCTTCTTAGTTCATGAAGATTCCTTGGTTTAGGCCATCCTTTTATTACCTCTAACTTGGATGGATCCATTTGGATTCCATCTTGAGAGATAATGTGACCTAAATATTGAATCTCTTGCAAGAAAAATTCACTTTTCTTTCGATTAACATAAAGTTTATTCTCTCTTAAAACTTGAAATATTACCTGGAGGTGTTGCTTGTGTTCCTCTAATGAATTAGAGTAGATGATAATATCATCAAAGAACACTCCAGTGAAGGTTCGATGAGGTCTGAACAGCTTCTCCATCAAGCGGTTAAATGTGGCTGGTGCATTAGTCAAGCCAAAATGCTTGACAATGTATTCGTAAAGACCAAATGTAGTACGAAATGCGGTCTTTACAATGTCTTGATCAACTATCCTTATTTGATGATAGCCACTTTTTAGGTCAATCCTACTGAAGTAGGTCGATCCTTGTAGCTTATCAAATAGGTCTTCTACCCGTGGAACGGGAAACCTATTCTTGATAGTGATCCTATTTAGTGCTCTATAGTCGACACACATACGATATGTGCCGTCTTTCTTTTGCACTAATAGCACAGGTGAGCAAAATGGAGACGAGCTAGGCCTAACCATGCCCTTCTCAATTAACTCATGCACTTGCCGCATAATCTCCTCTTGTTGAGCTTGAGAAACTCTATAAGGAGGTTTGTTAGGCGGTGAACTTCCTGGAAGAAGTTCAATTGCATGGTCGTCATTACCTCGTTTAGGAGGTAGCTCACAAGGGATGTCGTCAATAAAGACATCTTGAAACCCCTTGAGAAAATTGGATAACTCTAATTCCTTTTGGTTGCTTTTATTTTCTTTTGCCAAAGCATTAGGTTCATTTTGAGAATCTTTAACAAAAATCATGTACACGGAAATAGAGCTCTTTATTGACTTGTTGAAAGCTGGTGTATGTACAATGGGGATGGTGTTACCCATCTCCCTAGCATCTATATACATGTCCTTTTCCCTGAACTTAAAGGAGATTCTCCTTTCAGGAAATTTAATATGGGCAGCCAAACGGTCAAACCATGGTGCCCCTAGGATTACATCCTCATGCTTGAGAGGAGAGATAAAGAAGTCCTCTTTGTCCACATAGCCTTGGACATGAAGCCTCAATTTCCCGATTAAGGGAGTGACTGAAGCTTCTTGCCCCTTGAAGGCACTGTCTGCGGGTAGGATATCTCCCATCTCGTAGGATTGTATGCCTAGCTTGGTGGCTAACTCCATAGATATAAAATTGTGAGTAGAACCAGGGTCAAAGAGAATAAAAGCATCATGTTCTCTTACCTTTCCCCAAGCATGGCATAGAGAAGATCCTTTGTGGTGAGTTTGGTGAATCTCCTCCTCTTGGATTTCAACCAAAGAAGCTCTAGGAGGATCTTGGCGGTTGTTGTTTTGGGGACAAGCGCGGTACGCATGCCCTTGTTCGCCGCACTTGAAACACCGGTTATCTTTACGATAACGCTCAAGCTCTTCAGGAGAGAGTTTATTCTTTCCTTTGTAAACTCCCTTCTCTTTAGCTTTGTTGGAATTGCCCTTAGGAGACTTTTGGACATTGTCCTTCCCCTTAGGCTCATTGGAACCTTTGTTTTCCGGGGGCTTATTATTTCTTTTACCCCCCGTTTGGAAATTGATTCGCGAGGCCACCATAGTATGGTGTATTACCGCCGATATGGTACGTGGCCTTTGGGAGTTGACATACTCCGCCATTTCTTCGGTTAAGCCCGCACAAAATTGTTGCTTTTGCTCTGCAAAATCCAACTTTTTGAAGACAGTGGCTTTGAGTTGTAGGTCCCAAAACTTGTCTACATATTTGTGGATGGATTCATTGGGAGAGAGCTTTAAACTTCGCCATTCGGTGAGTACTTTGTCTTTGGCATCGGTGGCCAAAAACTGCTTCATAATGGAAGCTCTTAAAGCCTTCCATGTTCGTGGAGCTTCACCGTTGGCTCGTAGGCTAGACCACCATTGTCTGGCGGACTTTTGAAAGTGCATAGCTACATGGCGTAGCTTAGAGGACTCCGTGAAGCCCTCATCTCCAAACGCCGCATCGAATTGCTGGATAAAGGCCAAAACTTTGTCTGTAGCACTGAAGGTGCCATCATAGGTAAGGAAAGAAATGCTCTTCCCTCCCTCTTTGAATTTCTTCAGCTTGGACGACCTCTTCCATGCGGCATAGGATTTCCTATGGCCTCTTCTTTTTGATGGTTCAAAAGTTGCACCATCACTTTCTTCAGAAGATGAAGAATTTGAAGAAGGTGGAGAAGAGGGTGACCTCTTTCTCGCCTTTTTCTTGTCTTGATCTTTGTCGTCTTCACCATAGCTTTCATAAGAGGAAGAGGATGAAGAAGATGGAGAAGAGGGTGTCCTCTTTCTCGCCTTTTTCTTCTCTTGCTTTTTATCATCCCTCTTTGAATTATGGCGTGGAGAAGAGTGTGATGGTCTTCTCCGCTTTGGTGGTGATGGAGAGCGTTTAGCCCGCCGTCTTCGTGGAGCCATCTCCTCCGAGGTGGCGGGAGACTCGCTTCTTTCTCGTTCCTTCGGTGGAGGCTCTTGAGTTCTCCTTTGGGAAGGAGATGCATCATCAAGAAGTAAGTTCTTGAGCCCTTCATATGGATTCTCTTCTTCTTCCTGAATCGGAGAGAGACCTCTTTTGGTAGTCTCACAAGGAGGCTTCCTAGGTGTTCTCTCGTCATGGTGATGAGCTTGGAGAATCCCGTGAGCACGGAGCTGCCGTTGCACTTCACTTTGGAGAGATGGATTGCCCATGGCTTGTTGAAGCCTAGAAACAAGATAATTAACAAGCATTGAAGCATCATTAGTAGCTTGCTCATGAGCAAAATCAAAGTTATCAACATTAATTTTACTCTCTTTAATATTGTCAGCCATTCTAACAACTTTTAGGTGTAAACTTTTTAGGTGTACTTTGGCACTTCAAGCCCTAGTTGCTACTCCTCTTTACCCCTTTAGAAAAAGCACTCAAGCTACTGTACCCGCGGCTCGAATACCATTAATTGCAAGGAATAGAAGAGAGGGTCTTTCGACACCAAAACAGCACCGGCTCCTGTCAAGCTTCTAATAGCTCAATAGTGGTTAAGCCGTAGGCAAGCCCCGTAGGACTCCACTATTAAGACCATATCTCTCGACGGTGATGCCCCGTTAACTGCACAAAGGCAGGCGCACTGCAAGGCTGAAAAATCCCTATTCTACTTACTCACAGGCAATTAATAATACCAACCATTTGTAGCTAGCTTGAGGACCTCCCTTCTTGAGCAAGAAAAGAGAAACCTTGAGCTCTGATACCAATGTAACATTTAATGGCCTAAAATCTTATTTGTAGCGGAAATTAGCATGAACATAGTGGGCATTTCATTAGAATAGATTCCTAATGAGAATTACAAGAGTGCTTGGGTGGAGAGAGCAACAAAAAGCATAACACCTAGTTAGATAGCATCGACAATACTTTCAAAAGAGAGAGCAATTAAGCTATTGACAACAGTTGAGGACCGGATTTGCATGGAGCCGGTCCCCCCTCCAAAAGGCTTTGTATTATGGTTTCTCCCATCAAGAGAGACATTGTACAATACAATTCTTTGTGTTCCTTCAAGACTAGCTAGTGCAATGAAGATGGAAGCTTCATACACCAAGCAAAACACTTAATCAAACACAACTTGAATTATCCCCGTTCTCAGACCCAAGACCTCACACACCTTCGAAGATGGTGAGAGCTAGCAGGGTATGAGAGTAGATTGAGAGGAAAAAGAAGTATCTTACGAGAAAGAAGTACATCTCCTCACATAATCACTCATATTAGCATAGCTTAGCTTAGTAATTAGCTTGGTAGAGAAGATGAGCATGCATTTGAGCTTGGCTCTTGGTTGGATTTGCATCCACATGCCAAGAGAGTGTTGATGTAGGCTTCTATCTCACAAGCTTGGAGTAGGTGATGAGCTCTCCATTAAAGCTTGGGAGGAGATAGAGTATTTTCCCTTTACACATGGTCAAGTGTGAGAGTGTGTGTGTCAATGCCAAGAAAAAATCAGCCCCCTCTCTCTCTTGGGCGAGCCCTAGCTGCTAAGTTAGTCTGGCTTTTCCCTCATTGGACCTCCCCAGGTCAAGCCAATAGGGATTAAGCAGCATAAGTGATAGCCTTCTGACATGTGTCCCCCTTTCCCCTTTTGTGAGAGCTTTAGGTAATTAAATAATTAAACTAAACTCTCATTGGACCCCTTTGCCTCCTGGCCAATAGGAATCAGGCAAGCCATGGGGCTCCTGAATGCTCATTGGACCCCTTGGGAGACTGCCTAATAGTCTTCTAGGACACTTAATTCTTATTGGTTTCTTTTATTAAATGTTTTTAAATTAATTAAACTAGATTTACTCTAGCTTAATTCTCATTGGTCCACTTCAAGGGTCTTCCAATAGGAATTGGGCACACCTTGTGGGCATCTGGCCTAGGGAGCTGACATGTGTCCCTCATTCCCTTTGTGTAAAGGGAGCCTGTGTGTGTGTGTGTGGCTTTCTCTCTCATCCCCTAGCTTTGGGGCTTGCCCCCTCCCATGTAGGAATGTAGAAAGACTTTTTGGACACACACTAAGCATCCAATTTTCCCTAAGGTTGACCTTTGGACACAACCTTTGAATTTTGGAACCTTAGCATTTTGGAAGTCTTAATGGGCTGAACCTTAGGGTCTTTTTAGCCCATTGTTTCACATGGCTCTTTTGCAGATGGCCCCCCCTTTGGATCCCTATTTTCCCTCCTTTGGATCCCTACTGTGGCCGGTCTGCTAACTTAACCAATATTCTAGCTTTTTCTCCCTTGGCACTTCCCCACATTAAATGATCAGTTTAATATGAGAAAATCATTTAGGAGAATTAGATATTGATTATTATGACACTTCCAGCGTTATGGTCTGACACAGTTTGATGGTGCAGATTTTGTTGCTTGAAAGGAGCATATGCTTGTTGCATTGGCGGATTTGGGAGAGGATAAACCCTTGTGTGGTTTATCGGCGAAGCCCAATTCTATGCGTGATGATGATTGGCAGGATCTTGATGAGTTAGCCATGTCTACGATTCATTTGCATTTGGTTGAGTCTGTTTACTGGCAGGTCTCGAGGGAGACTACAACTCATGATTTATGGCAGAGTTTAGATGCTATGTACGCGACATCCATGTCTACAGGGGAGTCTAGTCCCACTTCTATGTCCATGGGAGAGATTGGTCCCACACACAAGTCTCGACGGCATAGAGACTTGACATGTTGGCATTGTGGACATAGAGGGAACATTAGGCATCGATGTTTCAGGCGTTTGAGACAACGGAGGCGATAGATGCGTCATGCAGATTTGGGCATGACAAATGCTAGTGAGATCAGTACGATGGTTACTGAGTATGATTGTGACGGCAATGTCACATTTACATCTAGCTTGTCTTCAGACGATCTTATGTCTACGGATTGCATATCGGATTGCACATTGTCTTCACATTGGTTACTAGATTCAAATGCTACTTTACATGTCACGTCGTATCGTGAGTGGTTTAGCACATTTTCTAGTGGGAGACTTGGTTGTGTGCACATGGCTGATGGTTTTTTGTATGACATTGAGGGTGCAGGAGACGTATGTTTGTCCTTGCCCAGTGGTATGAGATTTACCCTGCGTCATGTGCGTTATGTGCCAGATCTGAGACGGGATTTGATCTCAGTCAGACAGTTACAGGATAGTGGATGTCAGATTTCGCTACGAGAGCGAGATTTTGTGATGCATTTGGGTTCGCTAGTGATTGCGAGAGGTGCCAGGAGTGGTACAGGCTACCCATTGCATGTGGATCACAGGAGAGACAGTGTTGTCTCTGTGATCACGCAACCAGGTAGAGAGCAAGAGAGCAGGTGAGTCTCTTTTGCTTGTGGGTTGCAGGATGCTTTGCATGGAGTGCAGAGTAGTGAGCTTGTTGTGCACACAGTTGGGGCACGACTTGAGCAGTCACACAGAGAGGTGACAGAGTCAGACATGCATGCTTTGCTAGTGACTGAGCAAAGCAAAGAGTTAGTTGTGCGAGATACTTCTATGTAGGATAGAGAGGTAGAGCGGTCTTGCTCTAGTGATTCACGACAGGAGGACGTTGTGCAAGAGTCTATGCATACGGAGTTAGAGCATGAGAGCTCTAGTGAGTCACAGCAGATTGAGTGGTCATGTTTGTAGTGGATGATTGCAGAGGAGACTGAGATGTCAGCGATTATGCAGTCATTCCTTTCTATGATCAACAGTGAGCATGGGGATATAGTTGTGCAGGATATGTCTTCCAGCAGACATCTAGAGCAGCTGGTTTGCTCTGAGGTTGCACAACAGGTTGATGCGTCTTTTGTGGACAGTCAGGAGATGCATGTGGCTGACACGCCTTGTCAGTGAGAGATGCCTATTTCCAGGGATATATATGTTGATGCACGCTCCGTAGAGCTAGCAAGGCCCGCTAGCATTGCATCGGCATTCGGTGGTCTCATGTATGAGATGTTGATCTTGAGACCGGATATCGCAGCTGCAATGGGAGCATTTGCAGTTGGGGTTGTCAGTCGTTTGTTGACTGATGATGGCATAGTGCACGAGGGAGATATGCAGGTATTGCGTACATACTTTCAGTACGTGTGCGGTACGTCTGGTGGTGTATGGACTTACATGGGAGCAGGACAGCCGGATGCACACGATCACAGCCAGCCAGTGGGCATCGGTTGAGAGCGGTTTTCTCTCGCCTTTTGTAGTCTTTAGACTAGGTTCTCTTGCTTAAAGGCACAGTCGCCTTTAAGTGTGAGGTTGTTGGGGTATAGGCGCCTGTGCCTTGCCCGACCGCCTAGAGTCTGGGCGCCCACTGACTTGTATACCTTATACATAGCATAAGTGTATAGGGGGCTGCTCACTCTTTGGAGTCTCCCCACCCACATCGTGTGTGTGTCTCCTTCTCTCTCTCTCACTCTCCGTCTGTGGTGCTCCCCGATCCCCTTCAACTATAAGCTCATGAAAGGATTTTTCAAAATGAGTGGATCTACTATGGTTTTGGAAATTTTTTCCAAAACCCTGAAAGGACACTTTTATGTCCTGTTAGGTTACCATTCTAGTGTTAACAAGTTAAATAAGATTTATAGTAATTTAAAGTGTAAATTTGTTTATGTTTGGTAAGATTGTACATAAGAATACATGATAAAGTAAAAGAGATCTTTAAGGAAAAATCCTTGGTGAGACTTCTACCATGCGCTTCAAGTCAAACAATATCTCTCCTTGAACCCTCTAATTTCTATCATTGTGGGGATTCCAAGGGAGAATATTTTTGAAATTTTAGCAGTAATTTTTGTTTGAGTGAAATTTTGGTTTTTTTAAAGTGGTTACACATTATAAGATTTCATTCTGATTAATTTCCTTCAGGTTCAAATTTTGACTGAGGGCACTCCTTGGGTGCCACCTTTGAAGGTGTTAAGGTGAGATTTTGGGAAAGTTTTCTATGTAGGAAACACAACTCTTAAAACAAGGAAAAACATTGGTTCTTTGAGTATTTTTAGATTCCATTGTTTTGATGCTCGTAAGAGCCTGTAGATTAAGGAAAAAGTATGAAATGTCTATTTTACATCATTTTTTTAAAAAAAATGCCAACTGTCACGTTGATTTTTGGAGAATCCGAGCAAGATATGACTTTTTTGCATAACACAATGGTTGAGGAGCATAATGATATGAACAAATTCATGTGGACAAGATGTAAGACCATAGGGAGATAGACATGCCAATAACCACCCAACCATACCTATATATAGGCCCTTGGCCCTCTGGCTCTTAGCTATATATAGCCCCTGTACCGCATGTGTATCCATCGGCCCTTGGCCAGGGCCATGCCCTCCTATAGTCCTAACCTTAGCATGACATTACTCCCTCCTTGGAGAAGCATTTTCGTCCGTGAAAACAAAAGTGGTAGGATCTTCATAAGAACACTAATGTTTTCAAGAGTGGTATCCTTCATGGATCCAACTGTTTGTTTGACCAAAACACGGTACAGTAGGAGGTTCAATGAAATATCATGATTTTGCACATTGTTGTTTTTTTGGAACCATCGTGTGTGTAGACTCCACTTAGAATGCACATGAGCATACTTAAAGGAGTTATCACAACAAAGATGTACCTGAAAGAGTATCGCTTTTCACTTTCCATGAAGTAACTTGCTGACATAGCTCATCAGCCAAGTGTAAGTACTTGACTTCTTCTCGTATTTCATCAGTAACCAACCCCACCATAACTAGTGTTCAAGGTTGAGAACATGACTTATACATGAAGAGACTAAACCTAGTCGCAAACATGAGTTAACTAATAGTAAGTAAATTCCAAGTAGAGCAATAAATGCTTATTAATTGGAGTGCTTGGTGATAATGTATGCATTTTTCATGTCCTTGAGCCCAAGATTACACTTTGTAATCTGCCTATCCCCTTGGATAACTGATAGTACTTCTCAAGGTGTGTTTCCCCCATGGTTTACAGACAGTCTTCCGAGATGACTGGTAAATGGGAATCACAAGATCGTATAACATTGTTGAGGAATCAACAATGCACGGAATAACCATCGTGGTTAACTTGGAAAATCCACAAACACCCAAAGAGATCCATGACCTCTATTGGTGATTAGTAGACCCAAAAATAATCTCAGAGGGATACTCCTCATAGAGTGCAAAATGCTTCATAAGCAACAACTTGATGAATACGCATGCCGTTCCAAATCATCCTTTGCTAAACACTAGGGCCCATAACACCTAGTGTGCATGCATTTAGCAAAGAACAGATCTAACCCTATATATCCATGATCATCCTTGCCAATACGTATGGCAAATGTGATGTGCCTAGCACACATTAAAGAGGAATGTAAATAGTTCTGAAAAGAAACTAAATACTTTCAGTTTCAATCATTTGCAAGCCTTGACAAAAAGTCTGAACCATAATAGAAGGTGAAACAATGATCACTTCTAGGTACAAACAATGAAACTTTTTCATTAACAACTCATAGCCTTTCTATATGTAAAACAACCATCTGTAATGTTGTTTAGCAGCACTTGTACCTTAAAAATTCATTCTAAGTATCCAACAATTTCTGGCCAACTGAAATCGCTCCATATACGGCGTGTTGAAAATGGTCTAGAAAACAGATGGGACTAGCCTACCTAGGGACATTGTCGTGACACATAATTGAAATAGCGGCGCCAGTGTCTATCCTAAAGACTCATATTTTCCACATGTGGAATATGTCTCAAATCATTCAGCAAGTACAAGATGTACTTGTGTGTGGAGGTAAACGCAAAACACTCTGCAACAAGAGTGAGAGGGACCCTCACTTTCATTGCTCCACATTGGCTAGACCAGACTCCTTGAGGTCCTAGACCATGTTGTATCGCGTGTGACAACATGTGCCAAAACGAACCCTACAAGTGGGTTCATAATAACATAATGTAGAAATGTATATTGGACACTACGGCCCAAAATACTTTGTTCTAACATGCCCTTGGCATGTCTCGGAAACATGCATACGAGTTGAAAAAATCAAACAAAGCATACTGAAAAATGGAATAACACCAAATTAGTAGATGCGTACCTGGGGATTGAACTATATGTTTACTTACCCGTATTCAATTGTAGAGGTGTATGTCACCTACCTGATAAAAATCCAAGCAACATTGTACTGAAAACCTTGGGTGTTGCCTTTGCAATCCAAACCCATTGGCTAGAATCTACGTAGTCAAACCCCTTGGTAAGACCCTTTGTAGAAACTGCTCAGCTACTAGCAGGTAACGGTAAGCAACATAGTCAACCATGTACAGAATGATTGGAATCAGCTGAAAAAACTGAATTTATCCACTACCACGTGGTAGATTGCAGAATTCTTTCCTTTAAAGTATAACGGGAATAGATCAAACTATGATCCTCAATGCCTATGGAGTGATTTAGTAATCACCCGCTGGGTCTTACCCCAAAAATGTGCTTCCATATACACTTGTAGTGCTATAGAGAGAGCAGGATATCAACACAAGTGAAATGCCTAGCTCTTATGGATAGTTGTGCTATCAGGACGGTTTGCTGCAGCTAGACTCCGTGATAGAGATCAAGTGATGTTAGTTTAAGGCTATCAAAAACTCAACTAGAGCGTCACACTAAAAACCCGTAGTGCAAAAATGACACTCTAAACATCCGTAATGACAAGACTCTTGCTTGTCCATTAACATCGATGTGTATTCCACTGAATAGATTTGTTTGGTCGTGAAAATAATCACCCAAGGAATGCCAATAGCTACATCTGACCCGAGATCTGACAATGACTCTTAGCCAACATGTGTGGCTCATAGCCCTCGTGGTAATTAATGTTCAATCGTCGAACCGATGAAGGATAATTTGGATGGCATCTTGCCCAATTTCTAGCGGAGAGTTAGAGCACCTTGGTTCAGGCTGATTCACAAACAGAACATGTATCAAAAGACTCTTAGAAAGTTTTTATTATTTTGCGAGAAAAGAAGAGCATGATGGGCTGAGGAACTTTCCTTAAATTTGTAGAGTGTGTACCCAATCTGTGTGCTCTAATGCATCTTATGCCTGACTTGCAGCTTATCCTATAAGCATGCAACAATCTGCCTGTATAACGCTTTCATCGAGAGAGGTATTAGAAAACACAAGCCAGAGCTTGACCCACCTACCATGTATGGGGTCGTGACTTTACAAAAATGACTTAAATATGGCACTTTTCCTGTGAAAGAAGTCCTAGCTTTAGTTTCCTTTTAGTGTTGTTGTGTGTGGACAGCAACGCAAAACCATCCATCACTTATCTTGTGTCATTGACAGAGTTGCTAGTGTAATAGCGGTAGCGTAATTCATGAGGCGGTAGAATTGAATCCACCGAGCTAGCATGCCTTGGATGCAAAATTGTAAGCCCTTGCCGAGAGTGATGGCCTCAAACATGAGAGCCAAAACAAAAGTGCCTTGCATAGTAGCCTGTACGGCTAGGGAGACATCCAAACTTGATGTTTCCACACATAAAATGGGAGCAAATATCCATATTTTACCAGTTTTGCAAACGTGTATACCAATGCCCTTGATTTGAAGTCAATGGGCTGTATCAGTGTACACGTTAGAGACGTTGCATGTGAAACTGTCAAAGAACTTTGCTTTGCACCACATACAATATTTTCCAAAATAAATGTGAAAACCAGGAAAAACAAGCAAAACTTTAAATTGCCTAACCTGGTGATCCTGTTGTAACCAAGTGTCTTGAAATTCTGAAGGACAAACTTGCTAGAAGATGGCTCATAGCCATAGATGCTCCACGAGAGAGAGGTGTCGCGTATATCATATATACACTCTCATATGGCATTCACGCCCCTCTACTACGTAAGGAAAGATCCTGCAAGAATAGTGCCAAATCCCTCCCGAGCTTGTATGCTCATAGCATATGCCACATATACCTTGGAAAAATTGAATCGACCATGTCAACTATCTCATCCTTGACAATGTGCAGTTGATCATGTGTGCCACTATCGGCTGTTCAAGACATGTGAAAGAGAAATCTGTGGGACATACAAAGAGTCGGCCATGCCAAAGAATTTGGCATTGCTCATGAAGTCTAGGTACAGGCCTTGCCGAACACGAGTTTTGGCTAGTCTTACCGTTCAACCTTCAACGAGCGTATGCTGGATACGAGTTTGCCATCTAATTTGTGGGTGTTAACCAGCAATGTATGAAACAAAATATAGATGATCCGAATTGTCACAAGCCGTGCTTGTGCTTGGAGTGCTGAACATGAAGCCATGCACAAGAACCGTCCAGGACATGCTGTGCATGCCTGCTTGTGCTACAAAAAGCTTGCGTGACAAAAGCACCTTGTGCTTGCCGTCTCAGTAATCCCACGAATTGACATGCTATGCTTCCAATATCTTGCATGTTGCATGACCATGGATGCCAAGCGTGTTGGAGCCCTAGCAATTTCTTGCACTGCATAATTGTAGCTAATCAAATAAGAAAAGTGAACAAAATATGCATACCATGTCTGTTATTTGTGTGTAGATTGCCTCCCCAAACTGAGGAGCTTCCTTGCCACATAATTGGCATCAAAATTTTTGATTGCATGTTATTGACATCTTCTCAAGACGAGGTTGAGTCCATGGTCATGATGTCCTGACATCATGCCGATGGCCTTGCAAAGCGGCGTTAGACTTCAAATTCATGATGTATTTGACACTTTGCGAACTTGCCCTCCTTGCTTTGAAACCCTGCAGACTTACCCTCCGTGCTCAACCTCGGAGGGATAGGCCCGTGGCACTTGCAACTTCAAAGTTTCTCTCTGTGCCCTTGCAAAACTGCAGGCTAGTCGTGGGTCAACACCCCTAGTTGGGTGTGATCAAATATAGGACAATTGAAATTTAAAAAAGAAATATTTTTGAAGAAGCTTCAATGGCATGTTGCTACCAGAGCACAGGAGAAAAGCGGATGCAAGGGGGCGATGGGGTCCTCCCCGGGCCTTGTGCTCATGTTGAAAAGCGTTCTTCATGGCCTGGGGATCCTATTTGAAACCAACGCCATGGTTGTTGCTGCAGCACGAACACGAACCTCTGTGTGTAGGGGGCAATGCCCGCGCTACTGTCGACTCCATTGTCCTCCATGCAAGAAGTCATGCAAGCCATGCATGCTTGCATGCAATCCTTATCAACTCTCGTGGGTTGCATTACCATCCAAAAATTGCCCTCCTCCTTGGCGAGAGCCATGCTTCACCATGCCGAGGTCAACGAACAAGAGAGGGAGAGAGGTTCCGAGAGAGAGGGAGAGAGATTCCGAGACAGAGAGAGGGAGAGAGAGATAAAACCATGGTTAGAGGGAAAGAGAAATCCATGCCTTCTCCTCCACCATGGCTCCACCCTCCTTCTTCCTCTCCACCTTGCTCTGATATCAATGTAAGACCATAGGGAGATAGACATGCCAATAACCACCCAACCATACCTATATATAGGCCCTTGGCCATCTGGCTCCTAGCTATATATAGCCCATGGCCATGGCCGTGCCCTCCTATAGTCCGAACCTTGGCATGACACAAGCGCGGATAGATTTGGAGCTGATTAGGAGCTACAAGTTGTTGAAAACAACTTAAAAGTTCAACACTTCTTACTACTTTAATCATTTCCAAACAACTAAATTGTTCTTGTATTTTCCATTTTAAGGCCTCAGGGACCCTCAATAAGAGAGGCCACAAAGGAGCACGAAATGGCCAAACAGGCATCCTGTTTGGCCATTTCACATGCCCTTGTGACCCCTCTCATTGAGGGTCCCCGGGCCTTAAAATGGCAAACAAGGCCTTATTTTAATACATGGTCATGAGATAGAGGTGTAGTGTTTGATGTACTCAAAGCAAGACACCCCCCCCCCCCCCCCCCCCCCCCCCCGCCCATTTCTTTTTGTGTGCAAAGGTAGATCAAAGGCCTCACAAATTCTATGCACTTAACATTAAGCACTAGAAATCGACCAAACAAGCAGCCTATTTTTACTTCCTTGTGTCCAACCCTTGCTCTTGGGAATGTTTTGGTAAAGGAATTTCACATGTCAATCACCATTATACATCAACACGTCCATCTGAAGTTATCCTTTTTGTAAGTCAATCTTGGCATAGGCATACTAGTATGGAAATAATAGCATGTTGGAAAGTGAGAATTTGGCTTTCTTAGCTTGTGAAACGTTGCTAATGAAGCACAATATTTTCAACATCCCCAAATGACGACATCTTGACAAAGTTTATGATCCACTTTAATAAGAATAACCATTAATGATAAACTGAAATCAAAATATTTCTTGAATTTCTTCATGGTGAGTGATCAAGTTCTTGAGACTTGAAACATCTTATTGTTTCTCAAATCTGGATGAAACTCTCGTAATCTAAAGTAAATACTCTCACCCAAAAACATATTTACATTGCTCCAAAATAAGTATAAATACAAAAGACTTTATTAAGGAATCCAAACTCATGAAAAGAATTACAAAGGGAGACAATATTAATGTTGTTGTTGTCAGGCTTCTCTTACATGTGTTTGTCTTCCTCGTCTAGAAATTCATATACACTTGTTGTGGTTCATCAACATAGAGAAAATTGAATCATTATACTACCCTTAACTTCACATAACTCAGAATTACATTTAGAAACAGTGAAGTATTCCACAGAAGATATAAGATGAGAAAAGAAGTAACTCAAAATAGAATTCAGAAATGCTTCATTCATCAAGGAAAGTGCTACAAAGTCATCCCATTACAGTCGGATCCTTCCTAGAGCACAAATCACATTTATAACTACTTCATTAGAAACTGGTATAACAACCCCAGTCTTAATTAACTGTTAAATATCCGATTTACCACAATTCGACTGACTACAATCCGATTCATTACCATCCGAAAGAGAATATTTGATTAATCAGCAAAACATATCCAACTTACTATTAAAGTGACATGTTGATGTGCTTGTCAACACATGGCACGTCCAGGTGGTGGATTTATGAGAAATTCGACTCGAATCCACATATCTCTTGAGATAAAAAAGAGAGATAAAAATTGTATCCACTGAGCTCTTTAACATTTGACTTCTGAACTTGAACCTTTGTCTCCACAGTTTGCACAGCTATATCAACCAAATCCTTCTTTTCAAAATCTAATCCCAAGAAAAATTCTTCATCCTTGTGCAAATCTTTTTCCTTGTAATCATGTAGCTTCTTTAGACAAAGTTCCTTCTCTCCCTTCTATAATCTGCAACAAATCAGATTCATAGGTACTTACAAACCCAGCTTTAACAGCTTCATAAGGATACTTGACTATGGAAGTCAATCTCTCCCTCGTGGCTTTCCAAACATCTTGCATGACTTCCACCAATTTCTATCTCAGTAAATTCAAATCTCCTTCATCCATCAGCACCCCACTGATAGCAATATCTTCCTGAGCCAACACCTATTTCTCCAGTTCTTCAAAAGGCTTTAATCTCTGTTGTAACATCCCATTCTGTACTTGCAGCTCTGTATTTCTGACAGAAATTTTCTCTAACTCAGAATTAACCCTGCTTTCCAAGTCCTTAGTCCAATCTTGAAACATCCCTAAGGACAACTTGACCTTGGCCACTTCTTACTGATGCAATTGTAATTGACCCTGTAAATCCTACTGATCATGTTTCTCTTTCATCTCCACTAAATCCAATTTCAAAGCTTCTACCAAATCCGATTCCTATTGCAGCTTGACCATGGACACTCTAGAATCAGCTACAGTCTGCAACAACTGTTCCTCCATCTGATGTTGCTGATGAGTAACAAAACCCTATAAAGCTTGCAGCATTCTAGCAACTGCTGGTACATCAAAAATACTGATTTCAGGTTTGGATAAAGAACTTGGACCAACTGCAGAAAAATCCAATGACTTGGCTACTTCATGAATAGAAGCATCCAATTTCCTTTTCTTAGGCATGCTAAAAGTCTTCCCAATTATCCCGCTAGGTGTTTGGGCATCCACATCTAAATTTTTCAACAAGTCACCTTTAAATATCAATTTATGCTCAGGGATAGCCAAAACTTGCTTTGCTTCCTGTTCAAAATACCCAGTTTCTAACAAATCGTGCAAAGTCCTCAAGTTATGTGAATCACTTGTGATCATATCAGATTTCTCAGATATCTTACCATGTGCACCAGATTTGACTCAAGCGTGGGAGTGATAGTAGGTATAGATACTTCTCCTGCATCCACCTTTAAGGAAAAGGCAAACAAAGCTGATAAAAATGTAGACAACCTGCCACTACACTATGTTTTCCTCTTATCAATAGTAAAGATTTTTGCATGAATCCTAGCATAGACCTAGTGAGCCCAACTGACCTTTCCTCCACTCTCAACAAAATTCAAAGGTGCCCAATTATCTTTTGACATAAAGTCATATTTTGCAAGAAAACATACCCTTTCCAAAAAGTGACCAACATGTAATATAGGCACTGACCAACATGTATTCCTCCAATTGCATCAAATACTTACTTTTGTGCTGAAGTGATAATTTTGGATTCATTTTCTCAGCAGCAGTGACTTGAAGACTAGGGACCACAGTCCCAAGACCATATACTAACTTGAAAGGAGTTATACATGTTGTTACCTTAAAGGTTGTTCTGAAATACCACAAAGCAAAGTCCAACTTTTCATCCCAATCCTTCTTATTCTCTTGAACAATCTTCTTCAAAATTTTAATGAGTGTTTTGTTGGTACTTTTAGCTTGTCCATTGGCCTGGGGATGATAAGTTGTAGATTTCTTGTGCATAATCATGTGGGTTTTGGTTAGCTTAGAAATTACTTCATTCAGAAAATGTGTCCCTCTATCACTTACCAACTCAACATGACAACCAAACCTGGTCATAATGTTGTGATACAGGAACTTAGCTACACTCTAAGCCTTGTTGTCTTTTAAAGCCACAACTTCCATCCACTTATTACAATATTCAATGGCAACTGAAATATATTGCACCCCTTACTAGTTGTAGGCTATACAGGTCCAACAAAGTCCATACCCCATTTCTAAAATGGTTCGAATGGTAAAATAGGATGATTTGTAATCCTGTCCCTAGAATCAGGATGACCAAACTGTTGACATACCACACAACTTTTTTCATAGAAATGAGCATCTTTCAATACATTAGCCACCATAAACCAGCTTGTAAAATCTTTTTACCTGTAATATCTCCTAAAAATGACCTCCTCTTGCCCCAAAATGAGCTTTCTGCCAAACAATTGATTGCTCAAAATCAGGTACACATCTCCTAATTACCTAATCAGTTCCTTTTCTATACAAGGTTCCAGAAATAACAAAAAAAGGTCTACTAAATGTCCTCTTTTGGTCTATAAAAAATTGAGCTGGCATGATGCCATCAGTTATGAAAATCAGTATTTGGTCATACCATGAATAATTAATAGAACTCTAAGTGTATGAACAATTACAAAGTCAAACTCCTGTAACAGCAACATCCACCTTGCCAACCTTCTTGTATGTAAAGTCTTCTTGATAAGGTATAACAAATCTTGATGGTCAACATGATATATAACCCGATTACATAAAAGGTAATGCTTGAACTTATTCAAAGAATAAACCATCCCTAAAGCTTCTCTCTCAGTAATTGCATAATTCCTTTTAGCAGGGGTTAACACTCTTCTTGCATAATATACAGGTCGGAACCACCCTTAGTTCTTTTCCTGCATCAAAATAGCTCTAATAGCTACATCCGAGGCATCAACAAAAACATGGAATGGTAATACCCAATTAGGAGGTTGTAATATAGGAGCAACTGACAACATTTTCTTTATCATTTGAAATGATTTTTCTTGAGATTCAGACCATACAAAGTCTACATGATTTTTGGTTAAGTGGGTAAGAGGCATGCATACATTGGCCAAATATTTGATGTACCTGCTATGCCATTTGACCTGCCCCACAAACCTGCTCAATTCTTTGACATTGTTAGGTGCTTGATCTGATTGAATCACCTCAATCTTATTCACATCTATGAACATCCCTTCCTTAGATACTACATGGCCTAATAGCACACCACTTCTGACAGCCATTACACTTTTGTAAGGATAATCTGAACATCTAACACCTTTCTAAACACAACTTCAGATGCTGAAGGTGTAAATCCCTTTTACTAAAAACTGAGAAGTCATCCACTAAAACCCTCATAAAATCTTGAAAATAAGGCTCAAATGTTTTATAAGCTGTAAAATTGAATGATGGTGGTCCATTCATGAGACCAAAATTCTTGACTGTAGATGCAAAAGCTCCCCAATTTGTTATGAAGGCGGTTTTATGCTAATCCTCCTTAACAACTTTAATCTGATTATACCCTGAAAAGCTATCCAAAAAACTATACATCTTCTTCCTTGCTATTGCATCCAATATGTCATCACAAAAGGGCATTGGAAAAAGATTAGTGAAGTAGCTGCACTTAACTTCCTGTAGTCAACACATACTCTAATCTTTCCATTTTTCTTTGGTACCACAATGATTGAAGATAACCACGTAACCTCATGAATAGGTTTGATAAACCCAACTACCAATAACCTGTCAATTTTCTGCTTGAACTCCTGTACAAAATAAGGGTTCATCTTATATCTTTGCTGCACAATCGAAATTGCATCTTCTCTCATATTAATATGATGTTGATGCAACATCAGATCAACTCCTTTGACATCTGAATAATCCCAAGCAAATACATCCTTATATTCCAGCAACAACTGCAACATATCCTATAGAAACTCTCCATCCACATAAATACTGACATTGACCATCTTGGGATCATCCTCAGTCCCTAAATTCAACTCTTTTAATTCATCTTGTTGAACTCTTTTAGAGCCACCAAACCTTTTATTATAGATCTTCTTCACCATGTCTCTGGCATTTGTTTCCTCCAACTGAACATCCTCTTTAGTGCTATAAGAGATACTATGATCCATCAACTTTAGTATGTCGGATCCCTGAATTTCTCGACCCATAACAGGTTTATCAACAATCTCTTCGGGTTCCTGTTCTTTTTGCAAGATACCTGCAATATCCACCTCAAAAATTGGAACAACAGCTAGATTAGCCTGCAAAAAGGCTTCCTCCTCATCATCTTATACTTCTTAAATGAGATTAATTGATTGAGCAAACAATGGTCTTTCTTTGCCAGGAATATGCTTTCTTCCCAACATAGGAATAGTGATTACATGTTTACCCTTGGTGAGACCCACCTGATTCTCACCCCAATTCTATTTTACCTTGGCTAACCTAAACCAAGGCCTTCCCAATAACAGTTTACAGGTAGCATCTCCTTCCTTCATCCTGATTACCACAAAATTCACTTGGAACTGCATACCTACAATATGAATGGAAGAGTTCCTCAAAACTCCTACTGGCCGGACCCTTCTTTGATCTGCCATTTTGACATGAAAAGGTGTTGGTTCCATCTTTCCTAAGCCCATTGTAAGATACACTGAATCAGGTAGAATATTGACCCTAGATCCTCCATCTAGAAATACCTCATCAAATATCCTTCCTTGTAAAGTAACTTTAATCACTAGAACCATAAAATCCACATCAAAAGGATGAATTGTGTTTACACCAGGTTCCCCCTTTTGTTGAGTTGGAATTTCATAGTGCTTACCCAACAATTTATGCAATAGACTTTTCTTAAAGGCTTGTACTATAGAGAGCATTTGATCCAAAGATAAATGTGAAGGAGAATTAATGAGTACCTCAAATCAATTAGGTTGAGATACCTCGACCTTCTTTTGTTGTTGTAGTGGTTCATTAGAAGAATCAGAATTATTCTCCAAAACCTGATGTTGTTTCTCCTTCTGAACATGTTTATGCACCCGATCCCTTACTCCTTTCTACAGATCCCAGTCAATAGGACCTTTGGCCTTAGACCTTGTAACAGCCAATGTATCAATCTCTTGTTCCAACTGCTCCAGATTATTGCAATGTATTTCCTCCTCCTCATATTCCTCTATCTGAACTGTTGTTGTTGATCCAGTATATGGTCCCTGATAAATTGGATTATCAATGATAATGACATTGGCTTGTGCTTGTGGTTGATTTTGAGGAGGTTGTGGAGGATTTGCTTGTTGGGGGGCTGGTTACCCTATAGATATGGTTCCATCAATTGAAGCTATGTTGGGAGAGAAGACAAAAGTACAATCATATGTGGCTGGTGGTGCCCAATTAAATTGGGGAGGCAATGGACCAAATGTGTGAGTATGTGTCTTCCTTCCAAGAGAGAAAACTCTCAAAGAATTGTGTCACCTTTGAGGATTGGTCCCTATAGATATGGTACCAATAGTTGAACCTATGTTTGTGTTAGAAGCTGGACACACCCCACGGCATCTAGCTACTCGGACGACTATTATTTTTGTAATTATTCATTCATTAAGGAAAACCCGATTTTTCACCTTATAAATATTGGGACTTACAGAAGTTTCCAAATTGTATCCCAATTTTGATAGTTAGATTGAGTAGATGGTTGATTTTGGAACTTTAGGGTTTGAGAAGTTGTAAGGTATATATACCACATTTTGACCTTAATGAAAAAACCTTTTTGTCATTTTAAAAACAAGTTTGAAGTCTGTGAGTGAGCGTACTGTGTATGAGAGAGAGAGAGTGTGAGCTTCATCTTGACGCTATGTGTGCTACGGTGGTCGGAATCGAGTGCGAAGAAGTGCAGCGTGTTGCCCCCGACTAGAGATAAGCGTCGATACCAACATTGCGCGCGTACGGTCCGGCTTTGCGAGCTCCTTCTATGAGCTTCATCGGTTGTTTGGGTGAGCATACGTTGTCCGATTTTGCATCGCAGCATATCCATGTGTTCACATTGAGTAGAACTACACATTAGGCACTTTAGATTTTGGAAACAAAGACCTGCAGATTTCGGTCAGACATCCTACGTGTTTCTGCATCATGTGTTTTGGGTCGTGATTTTGGTGCATACACCTTAGGGAGAGCGGCCTATTGGTATTAGTAGGGTCTCCTTCAAGTTCTATGGTAGTACTTCATGGCTCAGGAACCCAATCACTACGGAGGGAGCTAGGGGAGGTTGAAACTTCCACTCAAGCAAGAAGGAGGCTTGAGGGCATGAGGCCAAGGAACGTGAGGGCAAGTAGATGAGGGCAAGAAGGAAGGAGTGAAAAGAAGGACCGAACACGCATAAATCAACAAATCTCTCTCTCTCTCTCTCTCTCTCTCTCTCTCTCTCACTCAATCGATTAAGCAAGGTAAGAGCGTGAAGCTCGAGGAATATCGTGGGGAGGAGGAAGAAGAGGTAGAAGGAGAATCTCCTTTGCTCTCTCTCTTTCCTGACCATGCTTTCTCTTCTCTCAACTAAGGCGAGACTTTAAGGAAAATCATGCTCTCAATCAGTAGAATCGATAGCAAAGAAAGGGAAATTTTGGCAGAGATCTTGAGGGAAATCAAAGCAAGACAATTGGAGCAGAAGTTTGAAACTTTTTGATGGTAAATGGTAATTGAGGCAGTAGGAAAGAGAAATCTCTTCAAGGCTATTGAAGCAAGGAAAGATCAATATAAAAAGAGAATATTTGCAGAGTACAAGAGGCAATTAAAGCGAGAAGATCGACATGGAGGAAAATTATCACCGTCATCAACTTTGGATTAATCATCTTGATAAGTCTTGAAGCTGTTAACGGCTCGCTTAATCCTATTAAGGGAGCTTTAACTCCTAGTTATTAGTTAACCCAAGTGACGATGTTGTTAAGGACATGCCTTAGATAATGATTAAGTTGTATTTAAGGATTTACTCAATTTACTGATGATTACGGTGATTTTTTAAGCGATCAATGTCTATTATTTTCTCTCTGACACACCTCTCACAGCCAGGGGCCTCATGCCTTCTCGGCTCCTGTTTCAAACACATATAGGTCAACAATGGAGTCGTACAACTCCCCTTCCATGCTAAGAAAGATACCAAAAAGATGCACGTCAAGCTTATTTGAAGCTTAGTTGATGAATGATCGGTGTTTAGAGCTTGGTAACAAGCTACCTTTATGAGTAATGTATGCCAAATGCGGCTTTAAAGGGCCAACAAATGCCTTGATGATGCTAAAAATGAGTAGGCTTAAGGTGATTATAGATGGGGGATCAGATCATCAATCAAAGTTCTGATTGCCAAGATATTGCATGTTAAAGATTCATTGGGGGCCAATTCCGTACCAGTCTGGTTGGCTCGATCAATGTGCCATCTGGGAATCTTACAAGCGTAGCAGGGTTTGTATGTGTTGTATGCATCTTGAGAAGTCTATAGGAATTTACAGCTTGCCAATCGGAGTCCGGAGCTGTAAGATATTAATGCTTGAATTTGGCTACAATGACTAACGATGGTGATGTTTGTTCAGAATGTCATCTTATATGGAGTAATGATTGCAAGATATACCCAGCTTGGTTACGGCAAGGAAGCTCTAGGGAAATTAACCATATGCAAATGGAATGCTTTCCGGGAAAAAAAATCACGTATACTTGCATTTTAAAGGCATGTGGCATTATACCAGATGCTGATATGGGTAGTTAAAAATCACGATGATATTGATTAGTCAAGGACTGTTGGAGGAACATGTTGTGCTAAGCCATGCTTTGGGCAATGTGAATGCCAAATGTGGTTATTTATAAAAGCACAAAAAGTTCTTGATGTGCTCTTTGCTCGAAATGTCATCTCCTAGACCGTGTTGATTGCGGGGATTACCCAACAGGCTATGGGTGAGAGAATAACTGATGAGATTGTTCGGCAGGGGATGTTGGAGAAGGATGTCATGCAAGGCAGTGCCTTGCCCAATATGTATACCAAATATGGGGCCAAATGTCGCCACCCAAAGTAAGGGGCTTAATGACCGCCAAATTAAAGTTGAATGGCCGCCTAATAGGGTTTAATTAAGAAGTAAATTAGAAATGAAAAGGAGGAGAAGAAAAACAATCGTGAGCAAGGCAGTGAGAGCAGCACAGGGAGAGGGAAGCTCAAAGCGGCTTGCCCAAGGCTTGGATGAGGACGAGCGTGAAAGAGAAAAGCTTTATTAAACCATTGCAGTCCTATTTCAGCCGCAGCATCTTGACTGCATGGAGGGGGCTTATTTTTAGGAATTTTGGGGCCATAGCAAAAAAAGACAAGTAGAAAGGGGATTGAACGAGAGTGACAGGAGCAAGGTCTCTTGAGATCGCAAGGAAGGGATATCTCTCGCTCTCTCTCTCTCTCTCTCTCTTCCTTAGTGAGCAAGAAGGAAAATAGTTCTCTCAGAACCTTGAAGCATCAACGAAGGGTTGAAGGGCATCAACGGGGAACGCAAGGGTAGTCGAAAGAAGAGGGAGGAGGGGAAGCAAGAAAAAGGAAGCAAGGCTATTTCTCTCTAGCTCTTGAAGCTCAAGGAGAGGTCTCGCGTGCTTGAGCAAGGAAAAGAACAAAATCCCGTTGCATGAACTGAGGCATGAGCAAAACGGGTGATCTCTCTCTCTCTCTCTCTCTCTCTCTCTCATGCTTGAGCAAGGGAAGGAGAGGCTCTCTCTCGTTCGGAACCTCAAGGAGGAGAGATGCTCTCTCTTCATTTCGCTCGGATTAAGCAGGAAACATCTAACTCTCTCCATCGTTAAGGCTCAAAGGTGTGCTTACTCTCGACATTGATGAGCAAGAAAGGAAAGCAATTAAGAGCAGTAGAGGGGATTTGAAGCAAAGAAGTGAGTGGCTCTCTCTCTATGTCGTTCGACTAAGCCAAAGCTAGGCACGACTGAGAAGTCCGAGAAAAAGTGGTGGCGTTAAACCCGAGGTCGGTAAAGCACAAAGAAAACGGGTGCATACCATAGAACTTTTGAAAGCGAACACAGGAAGGAGCTTTGAGAGCTCCGGATGGCAATTGAAGAAGAGGATAAAGTCAAGTTGTGAGCGGCAATTAAGGCAGTGCAAAGCACACAGAGCAAGAAGCTGCAGAACGTTTGAAAATAATTAAAGCATGAAGATTGAGGCAATGAGTAGAATTAAGGTTTGCAGAATCCAAGGGACGGTTGAAGCAGCTAAAGTGATAGGAGAAAATTACTAGCACCGTCATCAGCTAGAGATTGATTGATCATCCTATTTAGTCTCGACGTCATTAACGACCCGATTAATCTTGTAAATGGGAGCTTAAACTCCTAATTTTTAGTTTATCCCAGTGATGGTGCTACTAACAACCTGCCTTGGTCTTTGATTGAACTCAACATTTGCTATTCCCTCTCTTTCATACCTCTCACAGCTAGAGGCCTGGTGTGTTCTTGGCTCACGTTTCGAGCACATATCCCTCTACATCTTTGGTGAACCCGACGTGAAATGAGATGGGGTGCGTAAAGATGGAGATGCTAGAACAATTGAAGCAGTTTATTGACGGTATCAATTCCAATGGATTTGATAAAAATATAGCAATTGCAGATTTTTCAAAAATGATGGAATTAGTTCAGGGATGTCTGTAGGAAGCAAGAGCCATGCATATAAAAAAGAAAATTGATGATGTTGTGGAGCTAACACTTGATTTTATATGGGATCAATATCAAAAATTTTCAGGGTTATGATCCAGAAGGTGTTTTTGCATGTCATGAAGCGGAGATGAAGAGCCAAAATGTTCCAAAAAATTGGATGATTGAAGCTTTTGAAGAGGTTGTAAACTAGGATTTTAAAAGGTAGGTTCAAGAACTAGTAGAAGCATATACCACACGGTGGGACTACTTTGCAGAGGAATTTATTTGCAAAATCTCAAAGATTCTAGATCTGGAAATAAAAGAGATTACTAAACAAAGACATGTTATCTTGAGTAAAGGTGAAGGGGATCAGATGCACTTCCTCGACTATGATGAATTTTGGAAACACCATTTTGCAAGAAGCAAAGCCTAAGAAAATGCAAAATTTGAAGTAGCAGATTTAGTTTCAAAGCAGCATATTTTGATCAATGTAGAATAGGTTAAATGACAAAATTAATGTTGAAACAAACTTACATGATTTTTTTCCAAAGATTGTTCGCATGGAAGCTACAGTGAAGACACAAACTTTGTAGCAAGTGGTTCACATGCTGCTGACCTTGACATGAATTACCTTAAAGTAGCTCTATCAGCACTATAGCCGAGCAGGACAACATGTTTGCTGCAGATGATTGCATAATGCCAAAGAACTTATGATTGCTACTAACACTCTTTTAGATGAAATGGGAAAATCCCACAACTTTGGGACGGATTTCAATGCCTATGGATTCCTATTTCCCATTTGATTTGGGAAAATTTTATTTATTTTGGGAATGTTATAGATAAGTTTTTTGTTGAGGACTAGTGTTACATTAGACCAAGAGATAGATACTCAAGAAAATGGTGGTGTTGAGAAACACCTTTTTTGTCCCATCCAAAATTTTATTTTCATTTTGGTGATACTTGATACTTTATAAAACATACATAGACAAATATAACAAGAAAAACAATATATGAAAATGAAATGCTATTCAATTTCTCCTATTAAGCTAGTTTGTGCTTTCTCCACAACATTGGATGGGATTTTAATTGCTTCTGCAAGTCTTCCACCCCTTGGAGTCCATGACCACACAACTGCATCAATACACTTCCAACGCTTTGCGTCAGCAAGATTGCAGCTCTTTTTCCAACAATCATCATATTGTTCTTGGCTTGTGGGATTTTTTAACGATGTTTTGATGCCCATTATTGAATGAAAAATTACTTGTAGCTAGGAGATGAGCTGTCTAAATCAACATCTGACTCTACAACTCCTAGCCATATCAGATATTTTGGATCTGCGGGTTTCATAAGTACAAAATCCACTTTCCTTACATCATGTGGCCTTAGGGCTATAGGATGCTATATGTAGTTATTTCACGATGCATATATACATATTATGGCCTTAAGGCCATTGGGAACTATATGTAGTTGTCTCATGATGGGTATATAGCCTCCTATGGCCCAAAGGCTATATGTAGTTGTTTCACAATGTGTATGTGTAGGTGATTCACGATGAATATGTATACATCCTATGTCCTTAGGGACATAAGATGCTATATGAGTATGTATACACCCTATGGACTTAAGGCCATAGGGTACTACAAGTAGGTGTTTCACGATGAGTTTGTATACATCCCATGGACTTAGGGCCATAGGATGCTATATGTAGGTGATTCATGAGGAAACATGTAGGTGTTTAATAATGAGTATGTATACATCCTTTGGATTGAGGGTCATATGATGCTTTATGTAGGTATTTTGTACTGAATAAATATACATCATATGGTCTTACGACTTTTCTTACACTACATGGGTTGTGTCATGCCAAGTATATATACATCCTATAGCCTCAGGGCCATAGGGCACTATATGTAGGTATTTCATGATGTGTATGTATATATATATTCTATGGACTGAAGGCCATAGGGCACTATAAGTGGTTGTTCCATGATGGGTATACAACATCATATGGCCTTAGGACCGTAGGATGCTTTATGTAGGTCTCTTGTGTTGATTATATATACGTCCTATGGCCTTTAGCCCATATGATTTTTTATGCAGGTGTTTTGCGTAAAGTAAGTATACATTCTATGACCTCAATGCCATAGGGAAATGTATGTAGTTGATTAATGATATGTGTCTCATGATGAGTATGTATACATCCTATGGCCTTAGGTCCATAGGATGCTATATGTATGTGTCTTAATATGATAATGTATATACATCCTATGGCCTTAGGTCCATAGGCCCTATATGTAGGTGTTTCATGATGAGTATATGAACATCCTACGGACCAAAGGCCATAGGATGCTATATGTTGATGTGTCTAGCTAAGTATGTATAGATCTTTTGGATTTATGACCACACGATACTATCTATTCGTGTTTTGTGGTGAGCTATATATGCATCCTATGGACTTTGGGCCATAGGGTGCTATATATAGTGATTTCAAATAGCTAGAGTCCGCTAGCACATAAGGGGGTATGTATGCGTGCCTCCTCTGCTCTTTACAAAACACCCCCTGCGCCTCTCCCAAGCGCCCTCCCTCCCTGTGCCACTCCCAAATGCCTCATTTGTACCACCTCTACCACGTGCCCTCCCTACGCCTTGAAGCGCCTCCTCTCTCAAATTCCTCCTCTCTCGAACGAGCAGCGTCCCTTTGTCGCCCTTGCTGTGCCTCTTCTCCCAAACAAACAGCACCTCATGATGCCCTTAGTTGAACAAATAGCCACCCTATGTGATCCTCCTCTGAAGCTTGCAATACCTCAAGACATCGAACACCTCCCTGAGCCTCTCTCTCATACGTGCAGCATCCTTCGGCGCCGCCTCTTTTGCCTTCTCTCTTCCTCCCTACGCCTCTCTCCTAAACATGGTAGTGCTTCACGACACCGCTCACAGGTAATTTCAATGTTTCTTTATACATTTATTTACCTCCCTCTACTTAAAAAATTAGTAAAACAATAAAACACTAAAATAGTAAAGAACTAACCTTTGTATTGTACTGGTTTTGTTGATGTGAGAGAGGTCCTAGAAAGAGGAGATGTGGTAGGGGGTTCTTGAATGACAATGTTGCAGATAACTTGATAGATATTCACGCCGAAATTTGACAAAATACTGCCTGCTACATGAATGGGCAGAGATGATAAGAGGGAGAAAAATAGTTATTTGGAGTGAGAAAGAAAGGAGAGGAAGAGAGACAAACAGAGGAGAGAAAGTTAAGAAGGAGGGAGGAGAGAAGAAGGTAATTAGGTAAATTAAACAATTTATATCCAAGAGAGACAGAGAGAGAGAGAGAGACAGAGAGAGAGAGAGAGATACACACACACACACACACACACACACACACACACACAGAGGGCCCTTTGCGGCCTTGGGGCCGTAGGGTGTCAACATTGAGCATAGAGGGGTTTTTTGTAGCATAGAGGACACCTGGGCCCTCGGCCATAGGGTGTCAATGTAGAGCATTTAGTTTTTTTTTTATTGGCATGGAGGATGACACCTTGTTGCTGTAAAGCAATAGGAGACAAACATAGAGCAATGGTAGTTTCTTATTAGCATGGAGGACAACGGCCATAAGATGACAAGATAGAGCATGGAGAGTTTTCACTAGTATACAACAGGCCCTACGGCCATAAAGAGAGCACCCTTGGTCATAGGTCCAAAAAACCCTCATGAAGGGTTTCCTCAAAACATAGAGGGCACCTTGTGACCTTGGGGACATAGGATTCCAATATAGAGCATAGAGAGGTTCTTACTAGCATAGAGGGGGTCCTATGGCCTTCATGCCAGAGGGTACCATATAGAGCATAGAGAGGTTATTACTAGCATAGAGCGGACCCTATGGCCTTCAGGCAAAATGGTGCCAATATAGAGCATGGAGAGGTTCTTAATAGAATAAAGGGGACCCTATGGACTTCAAGTCACATGGTGCCAATATAGAGAAAATAGTGTTATTTACTGGCATATAGAGAACCATATGGACCTAGGGCCATTGGTTGTCAAAAATTCATCATGAAGGGTTTATTCAAATTGCAACATAGAGGGCACCTTGTGGCCCTTTGGGCCATAGGATGTCAATATAGAGCATAGAGAGGTTCTTACTAACATAGAGGGGACCCTATGGCCTTCAGGATTTAAGGTGCCAATATAGATTAAACAATGCTTTGTACCAACATAGAGAGCACTCTATGGCCCTAGGGCCATAGGTTGCCAAAACAATGAGGGAACCTTGTGGCCTTGGCGCCATAGGATGTCAATACAGAGCATCGATACATGAGAGCTTCTTACTAGCATAGAGGAAACCCTATGGAATTCAGGCCACAGGGTGCCAATATAGAGTAAACAGAGGCTCTTACTAGCATAGAGGGGACCATATGGCCTTCAGCCCACAAGGTCTCCTCAACATAGAGTGATTTTTACTAACATAGAGAGCCCCCTATGGACCTGGGGCCATAATCTCTCAAAAAACCATCGTGAAGGGTTTCTTCAAAACATATAGGCCACCTTGTGGCTTTGGGGCCATAGGATGTCAATGTAGAGCATTGAGAGGTTCTTACTAGCATACAAGGGGCCCTATGGCCTTTAGGCCATAGAGTGCCAATATAGAGAAAATAGTGTTTTTTTCTAGCATAGAGAGCACCCTATGGCCTTTAGGCCACAGGGTGTCAGTATAGAGTATAGAGAGGTTCTTACTAGCATAGAGGGGACCCCAAGGTCTGAAGGCCATATGTTGCCAAAAAATGATCATGAATGGTTCGTACTAGATTTTTACTTGCATAGAGAGAACCCTATGGCCTATGGGCCATAGGTTGCCGAAAAACAATCATGAAGGGTTTCTTCAAAGCATAGAGGTCACCTTGTGGCCTTGGTGCCAATATAGAGCATAGAGAGATTCTTAGTACCATATAGGAGACCCTATGGACTTTAGGCCACAAGGTGCCAATATAGAGCATAGAGAATACCTTCAAACTTGCATAGAGGGGACCCTATGGACTTCAAGCTAGAGTGTGCTAATTTAGGTTGCCAAAAAAGGATCATGAAGGGCTGTTCAATACATAGAGGGCCCCTTGTGGCCTTGGGGCCATAGGATGCCAATATAGAGCATATAGAAGTTCTTACTAGCATAGAGGGGACCCTATGGCCCTTGGCCCATAGGTTGTCCAAAAAACATCATAAAGGGTATCTTCTAAACTTAGAAGGCACCTTGTGGCTTTGGGACCATAGGATGTCAATAAAGAGCATAGAGAGATTCTTACTAGCATAGGGTTTTTAGATTACACAAAGAGCACACTAAGCCTTAGGGCCATATGGTTTCTAGCTAAAACAAAAATGAATTGGGGCCTTATGTCCATAGGGTTTCTCACTAACTAAAAGAGCACCCTCTGACCTTGAGGCCATAGGGTTTCTAGCCATCACAAAGAGCATCCTATGGCCTTAAGGGGCTCTTTTTGTTAGTTAGAAATCCTAGCCATCACAAAGAGCACCCTGTGGCGTTAACGCCATAGAGTTTCTAGCCATCACAATGACCACCCTATGGACCTAAGGCACCCTATTGACTTAAGGACATAGAGTTTCTAGACATCACAATGACCACCCTATGGCCCTAAGGCACCGTGTGGCTTTTGGTCCATAGGGTTTCTAACGACCCTATGGACCTAAGGCACCCTATGGCCTTAGGGCCATAGCTTTTCTAGCTAACAAAAAGCAAACTCTGTGGCCTTACGGCCACAATGTTTAAATCTAACAAAAAGAGCACCTTGTGGACTTAGAGCCATAGGAGTTCTTACACAAAGAGCACCATGAGGCCTTAGGGCCATAGAGTTTCTCACAAAGTGCATCGTATGGCCTTCGGGCCATAGTTTTTCTAGCTAACAAAAAGAGAACCATGTGTCCTTAGGGCGATAATGTTTTAAGATAACAAAAAGAGCACCATGTGGACCTAGGGCCATAGGGTTTCTTACACAAAGAACACCATGTGGCCTTAGGGCCATAGGGTTTCTTACACAAAGAGCACCATGTGGCCTTAGGGCCATAGGGTTACTAGCCATTACAAAGAGAAACCTCTGGTCTTAGAACCATAGGGTTTATAACCACCACAAAGAGAACCACGTGTCCTTGGGGCCATAGGGTTTATAAATTACACAAAGAGCTCCCTATGGACTTAGGGCCATAGGTTACTAGCCATCACAAAGAGCATTTGTGGGCTTAGGGCCATAAGGTTTCTAGAAATCACAAAGAGCACCCTATGGGATTAGGCCATAGGGTGATCTTTGTGATTTTTAAAAACCCTATGACCCTAAGGCCACATGGTACTCTTTGTGATGGCTAGGGTTCTCTAGCCATCAGAAAGATCACCCTGTGGCCTTAGGGTATCTAGCCATCACAAAGAGCACCCTCTGGCCTTAGGGCCATAGGGTCTCTAGCCATAACAAAGAGTACCCTGTGGTCTTATGGCCATAATTTTTCTGGCTTACACAAACAACACCCTGTGGATTTAGGTCCATAGGGTTTCTAGCTAACACAAAGATCACCATGTGGCTTTATGTACATGGTGTTTCTAGCTATCAAAAAGAGCACCTTGTGGCCTTAGAGTCATAGAGTTTCTAGCTAACAGAAAGAGAACCATGTGTCCGTAAGCCCATAGGATTTCTATCTAACAAATAGACCACCATGTGGCCTTAGTCCATAGTGTTTGTATCTAACAAAAAGAGCACCGTGTGGCCCATAGGGTTTTTAGCTTACACAAGGGGGTCCCTATGGCCTTAAGGGTTTCTAGCTTACACAAAGGGGGTCCCTATGGCCTTAAGGCCATAGGGTTTCTAGCTTACACAAAGAGATTTCTATAACCTTAGGGCCATAGGGTTACTAGCTATCACAAAGAGCATCATGTGGCCTTAGGGCCATATGGTTTCTAGAAGTCACAAAGAGCACCTTATGGCATTAGGGCCATGAGGTTCTTTTTATGATGGCTAGAAAACCTATGGATCTAAGGCCACAAGATCACAAAGAGGTTACTAACCACCACAAAGGGCACCCTATGGTCTTAGGGTATCCTTTGGCTTTAAGGCTGTAGGGTGCTTCTTGTGGTGGTTAGTAACCTCTTTGTTCTCTTATGGACTTAGGAACATAGGGTTACTCGAAGAGCACCCTATGGACTTAGGTCCATACGGTTTCCAGGGCCATATGGTGTTCTTTGTGATCACTAGAAATGCTATGGCCTTAGGTCCATAGGGTGCTCTTTGTGATGGCTAGGGCTTCTATCCTAAACAAAGAGCTCTATGTGGCCTTAGGGTCATAGGGTCTCTAGCCATCACAAAGAGCACCCTATGGCCTTAGGGCGATAGGGTTTCTAGCATACACAAAGAGTGCCTTGTGGACTTAGGACAAGAGGTTTTTTAGGTATAAAAAAACTCACCCTATGGTGTTATGACCATAGGGTTTCTAGCTAACACAAGGAACATCTTGTGGTCCAGTGCCCATAGTGTTTCTACCTAACAAAAAGAGCAATGTGTGGCCTAAGGGCCATACGGTTTTGAGCCATCACAATGTACATCATGTGGCATTTGGGACATAGGGTTTCTAACTTACACAAAGATAACCCTATGGTTTAGGGTCATAGAGTTTCTAGCTAACAAAAAGAGCACCATGTGGCCTTAGGGCCATATGGTTTCTAGCTAACAAACATACCACCATGTGTCTTAATACATAGTCTTTGTATCTAAGAAAAAGAGAACCATGTTTCCTATAGGGTTTTAGCTTACACAAGATTCCTATGGCCTTAAGGCCATAGGGTTTCTAGCTTACACAAAGAGCTCCCTATGGACTTCGTGCCATAGGGTTACTACAAAGAGCGTTGTGTGGATTTAGGACCATAGGGTTTCTAGAAGTCACAAAGAGTACCCTCTGGCTTTAGGTTCATAGGGTTCTCTTTGTATCGCTAGAAAACATATGGCTCTTAGGACACAATAGCACAAAGAGGTTACTAATAATGACCACAAAGAGCACCCTATGGCCTTAGGCATCCTTTTGCGTTAAGGCCATAGGGTGCTCTTTGTGGTGGGTAGTAACCTCTTTGTGCTATTGTGGACCTAGGGACATAAGGTTATTGGCTATCAGAAATATCACCCTATGGCCTTAGGGCCATAGGGTTTCTAGGGCCATATGGTGTTCTTTGTGATCCCTATAAATACTATGGATCTAAGGCCACATGGTGCTCTTTGTGATGGCTAGTACCCCTATGGTGCAGCCCGTAAGGCCATAGGGAGCTCTTTGTGTAAGCTAGAAACCCTATGGCCTTAGCCATCACAAAGAGGACCATGTAGCCTTAGGACCAATGGGTCTCTAGCCATCACAAAGAGAACCCTATGGCCTTAGGACCATAGGTTTCTAGGTTACACAAAGAGAACCCTATGGCCTTATATTAGATGGTTTTTATCTATTAAAAGAATCACCCTGTGGTGGTGTTAGTACCATAGGGTTTCTAGCTAACACAAAGAGCACCTTGTGGCCTTATGGTCATAGTGTCTCTAACTAACAAAAGGAGCACCCTGTGGCCTTAAGGCCATAGGGTTTCTAGCCATCACAAAGTGCACAATGTGACCTTTGGGACACAGGGTTTCTAACTTACACAAAGAGAACCCTGTGGCCTAAGGGTCATAGAGTCTCTAGCCATCACAAAGAGAACCATATGGCATTAGAGCCATAGGTCTTCTATCTTAAACTAAGAGCTCTATGTGGCATTAGGTCCATACGGTCTCTAGCCATCACAAAGAGCACCCTATTGCCCTAAGGCCATAGGGTTTCTAGCTTACCCAAAGAGCATCCTGTGGCCTTAGGACCAGAGGGTTTTCAGGTATAAAAAAACTCACCCTGTGGTGTTCGGACCATAGGGTTTCTAGCTAACACAAAGATCACGTTGTTGCCCGTCTAGCCATCACAAAGTGCACCATGTGGCCTTCGAGACATAGGATTTCTAACCTACACAAAGAGAACCATGTGGCCTTAGAGTTTCTAGCCATCACAAACAACACCATGTGGTAATAGGGCCATAGATCTTCAGCATTAAACAAAGATCTCTATGTGGAATTAGGGCCATAGGGTTACTAGCCATCACAAAGAGCACCCTGTGGATTTAGGGCACAATGATTTCTAACCATAATAAAGAGAACCCTATGGCCTTAGGGTCATAGGATTTCTAGCTAACAAAAAGAGAACCCTATGGACTTAGGACCATAGGGTATCTAGATAATAAAAAGACCACCATGTGGCCATAGTGTTTCTATCTAGAAAAAATAGCACCTTGTGGTCTTATGGCTATGTAAATCTCTTTGTGATGGCTAGAGACCCTATGGCCCTAAATCCATGGATTCTCTATGTGAGGTTAGGGCTTCTAGCCATCACAAAGAGAATCATATGGCCTTAGGGCCATAGGGTTTCTTGCTAACACAAAGAGCATCATATGGCCTTAAGGCCATAGGGTTATTAGCCACCATCCAAAAGAGCACCATGTGGCCTTAGAACTCTAATTAGATTAGAGGGCACCCTATGGACTTGGGACCTAGTGACTATCAATTAGTATGTGTAGGCTTAGGAAAGGGACACATCTTAAAAAGTAACCCGAAGGCCTTAGGAAATCTAATTAGATTAGAGTACACCCTCTGGTCCTAGGTCCATAGGATGCCAATTGGAATCTTTAAAGGGTATTAAGGCCGCTCAAGAGCACCCAAATGAGCACCATGAACATATGAACTTTGATTTGATTATGGGAACCCTATGGACCTAGGGCCCAATTACTATAGATTAAGTAGTCCAAGCTTACAAAAGAGGTCATAGCTTAGAAATAAACCAGAAGGCAAAGAGGTTTTGCCCACTACATGCATTGTCATGTAGACACGGGGGTGCACTTACATGACACCCATGAATATAGGCATTGATCAATAAAGACAAGATTATAACCTGGTGGTCCTAACCTCTATGCACCTCTACCCCGAGGTGTGTGGGGATCGGACATGGGTAGAGAATGTGAAATAGTTTATAGTGTGATAATGTAGAAGCTCAAAAGGGGACATTTATGGCACTCAATGACACCTAGGTCATGGCTAGAGAATGTGAAGTCGTTTACAATGTGATAATGTAGAATCTCAAAAGGGGACATTTATGCCACTTGATGACACCTACATGGGAACCATGTATACATAAACTATCATTAAATTAGAGTGCACCTTGTGGCCATTGTAGAAACTCTATAGGCATTTTGACCACTCAAGTGCACCCAACACCCAAATGGACGCAATGGACATAAAAACTTTGATTCGGTTAGAGGGCACCCTGTGGACCTTGGGCCATAGGGTGTTGGTGTAGAGGCTCTAAAGGAGCATTTAGGCCATTCAAGGGATACTAATTTGGACCCCTATGGCCCTAGGGCCACAAGGTTCCTCTAATGTCATAAGAGAACCTGTGATCCTAGTACCGTAACATGGCCTAGGTACACTTGTAGAACCATTTTGTTGGCACCCTTTGAACCTAGGACCACATGGTTTAACATAGAGGGGACTCTATAGCCCTAGGTCCATACGAATGTATTAAATTCCTTGTTGTCTAAATATATATCATTCTTTCTATAGAAAATGTCCTAGAAGAGAATGTCAAAGTCAGTTGATGCAACACGCTCAACACCAAGCTCTTGGTATCTAGATTTTCACTTGCCAAATGGTGGAAGTGATGAGAAAGTCCACTTGTTCTTTCAAGATAAAGAGCAATTGCCCTTCAAAGAGTGTGGTATTATTAAAGATATAAAGAGAGATTGTTCAGATCTTAAAATGTCTCCATGCCTTGGAGTAAAGCTATTCAATGGTGACTCATACTTGTTGGAGCCTATGGCCTTTGCTCAAAACTTGGTGAAGATTGATTATGACGGAGTACGAATGAAAAAAGCAGGGTGGGTGGAGCTTCAAGAAGACACTCCAAGTGATAACTTCATAGACTTATATATTGAGTGCTTTAAGAAAGTCAATCAATATTTAGGTAAATTGAGCAGTACAAAGAAGAATAAGAAGCAAAAGAACGAAGACACAGGTAAAGCAAGTCAAGCTAAGACTTTCAAGGTGAGTTAGACTCCCTAGACATCAGCTACTCGTGGGCGACAACCAAGCATAACAACCTTTAGATTCCTAAACGGTTTAGAAGATAATGATGTCAAGTTACTACAAGAGGAGCTGACAGAAGAGAAGTTCTGCTTAGTAAAGCAACCACTTCAAGCAGGCATGCTCGACCTCACTACACGTGAAACGAACTTAAAGCGTACTAGGGTTTTTGAACCTTTAATGTTGATGGCATTTAAAGAGCTACATCCATCAACAATAGCATTTAATTCATGGGATGAATGTAAGACTCATTATAACATTACGGATGACATCTACAAATCTCTCTTCACGAGTTGTATGCAATGTCTAAATCTTTTGCTACAAAAAGCAAAGAAGAAAGAGACAATTCTTGAGATCACTAGGGGATATGTGCAGTGGATCATTTCACAAAAGAATGGCTCTTCTAGTTTGCAATTCAGTTTACCAAGTGTGTTGGAAAGAATATGGAAGGAATTGAGTTTCTCTGCAGTGAGAATAACTCTACAATTCGTATTGGTGTTTGTATCATAGATACGACACACAAAAGTATGGAATCTAGTGGTTGGAGTGTTAATCAGTTTGGTAAAGTAATTGATGGAGTATATTTTGGGGTAGCACATCAACCAGCAGAGTTTTTAATTGCTGGCTTAGTCAAGTATCAGCTTGCTGCTTACCTAGAGAAGGCAATTTCTGAAAAAGCTATGGTATGAAATGCATGTTCTACCTTTGAGCTCCTTCTTAGTAGCAAGCTAACTTGGATACCATTTTTCAGAGCTCTTATTGTAAAAACAATTGTTATTTTGATGAATCGGGAATATTGTAACTCCTGTTTTTTGGATAAACTTTGTAATGGATGAGCCGAGGCTACAAGCTTCCAGATTGTATCAACCTGTCTTTACCTATCTTTAGTTAGAGCTCCTAGATTATTAGTTTTGACCACCAAAAACCTTGGCTAAGGTATAAAAGCCAATTTTTGTAAGTTAATATTAAGATTTGAATAAGAAATACTCAATGTGAGCTAATAGTTTTCACTTATCTCCTTCTTACTCTTCCTACTCTCTCCCCGGTTGTCACATTGCAGTTGCATTTGTTGAGTTGCAACCGGAGGTAAGAGCTCTACGAATTGCCGTAAGCATTTCATAGATTTTGGCATCACCAACCCGCGGTCTAATTTCATCTCATAAGTAGGAATCTACACTTCAAAATAAAAAACTAATCATAGGCGGGGTATTGGGGCATCATTGCTAAGCATTTAGATGCATTCTAGGTCAAAAACGACTAGGTAAAAAATCCACTCCTATTAATAATCATGATTTTTGCACTCGACCTAAAGTGGGATTTGAGACCATAAGCATGTGTGCTTATGTCTTATGATCATATCTTAGAAGTTTCATTACGTTTGGATGCCATTTGATGCTGTAATTAGAGAGATTATGCTAATCCGGGTTAAGGTTTTGATGGCTTATGAGTGTCGAGGATTATGGCTTAGAGAGCGAGAGGCTTTGGCTTAAGGAGCTTAAGAAAATCAGGGTTAAGGATTTCTTAGTCTTGATTAATGAGATCGAGATTAGACTTTGGCTTAAGGAGCTTAAGAAAACTTAGCTTAGAGTTTATGATAATCCGGGCTTAGGCTTGGCTTAAGCCATCTGGCTTTCTTCCCTGGAGAGCAAGAGATGAATGAAAAGAGGAGAGACAATCCAAAAAGGAGAGAATAATAAAAAACATGAGAGGCTCCAAGAGAGCCGCCACATTTCCTTTATAGGTTGCATGGGCAAAACCTTCTAAAATTAGTCAACCCATTAGCAATGTCGCTAATGGGAATGGCTCCCTGGTGACGTGGCAGACCAATTTTCGACTTGCACGAAATCCACTGTGAATGGCACCGAAAGGAGCGCTTTGTCTACTGAGCGTTTTTCGCTTCTTGGTCAGCGGCATCCGAGCAGCCTATGGCACGGCGCGAGTGGATCTTTCGTCCTCTGCACCTCTCGCTTGCTGCCTTCGCCATGCTTTTACTTGGCTTCACACCCTTAGCAATTAGGGTGGCCTCTTTTTTTTTTTTTGTGGAAGGCTTTTGGGTCCTGGGCGGCCATAGGATGTTGGTAGCTTTAGCTTGTTTAAGGGCACCACATTTGGTATACATATCACCCAAAGCAATGCCTCTCATGACTTCATTTCCCAACATCTCTTGACTTAGCAATATCTCCTTGAATTCTGCTGCTCATTCTAGTGCTTTCAATGTCACCATAGCTTTCAAGATACAAGTATAGGTGTCCGTCAAGGAAAAATGTTTTCGTATCGGCCATATTTGATGTACGTATCGGCAACTCATTAAGCCTGTATACTACCCAACTTGAAAATACACTGCTAGTGGAGATAGGCCTTCAATTTCCGCCAATTTCTCTTTGATGGTTCCATTTCCCAAAATCTGTCTGAAGCTCAAAAATTACTAGACAAACTTGAATGATCAAGGCGACCAGGGCGGTTCGGAACCGGTCCCGGACGATACTTAAATTGGCCATATCTTGGCAACCAAAACTGCGATTGACAAATTGGAAAGGCCGGCATGCTCCTAGAAGTGAGCACTTCAGACCCATGCATTCCTATCATCTTTGATCTTTTATCAGCAGGTGCTCAATCCGGTACGGATCTGCTACTAACTCAACTTAAAACTGTCATAACTTCTTATCCGTAGCTCCGATTGACGATGGAGAGGGGGAATAAGGAACACACCCAGCACACAAACTACTTGCCTCTCTATAGCCCAGGGATTCCACAACACCCCTAACCTCTCAAAAAACACCTTCAAATTGGCTTATTTGCACTAACAACTCTGCTTTAGCATACAAAACAACTACCTCGCACCTTGCAAAAAACACCCACCACACAAAAAGCACCCACACTGCTCAACTCACCCTTCCGAATCACAAGACACTCCTAATCTGCCCTCTTGATAGCACCCTTCGAGCTGCAGGCAAAACCTCTGCAAGCAATGTCCAACTCACGGAGAGCGAGAGAAGAGGAGGGGGATGGGGAGAAGCAACACACGAGATTGGGGCAAACGAGTGGTATTATTGCATAGGAAGTAGTACAACCGATGTATGCAGCTTCAATGGCAAGCTTGGCATCACACAAGCTTCAAGCTTTCACTTACTCACACAGGCAAAAAAGCCCTCAAATTTTCGCATTTACAACCTTGTTGAAAGGTCAACCTTTCAACAACGCTTCCACAAAGATTCCATAAAGATCCCTCAAAGATTCTCTAAAGATTCCAAATAAAGATGCTGATGAAGTGATGAAGACAAAGATGGATGCTGTAATGTGAAGATACAAGCTCATGGACATCATCAAATATCCCGTTATTATCATTTTGAGCCATTATGGCCACTTTTGTAATGTTTACGAGAACTTCATATTTTAAGTCAGCAATTGTATTGAGGCCATAGATGCTTGTTGGATGAGCAAAGCCAGCTCACGGTGTTGTAATTAAGCTTTATAGAAGCCTAGGGACAAATAAGGTCATTTTGGTCGGACATCAGGTTTTCTAAGGCTTAGTATATAAGCCAAAACCTAAAGCTTTGTAAAGAGACTTCTAATAAATCTGATCTTCTGTGTCGTTGGGAGACTGCGAGAGAGTGAGAGAGTGTGTGTGTGTGCTACAGGAGCTACCGTGGTCGGAATCGCAAACGGAGATCAGCAGTGTGTTGCCCACGAGGAGAGCTACGCGTTGATGCTTACATCACACGCGTTCGTCTGTGTTTTGGCAGATTCACCTGCGAGCTACTTTTGGAGTTTTGGTGAGTAGCTGTTGTCCGTTTTTGCATTTCAGCATATCCACGCGATGAGAGCGAGTAGAGCTACACATTAGGCACTTTAGTTTTTGGAAACGTCGACCTGCAAAAACCGGCCAGACATCCTACGCGTTTTCTGCACGGAGGGTATTGAGTAGGTTTTTTGGGTCACGGACCTTAGGGAGAGTGGCCTATTGGTGTTGATAGGATATCCCTCAAGTTTCGTAACTTTTCGAGAACATCTAATGGGCTTTTGGCTTGCGGTAGCATCATAGGAGACTCTCCCATTCACAGAGCCTATGACATGTAGATTTGATATCTCTGTAGGAAGTAGTCATTAGTCGGTCGAGTAGAGGTTGACACCCTTTGTTTGCTTCCACGCGCCTGCGGGTTGAGCTTCGTCCTCAGTTGACATTATATGTTAGCTGAGTTCTCGCTATACTGACGTCCGTCGCGGCGTATCCGTCCAACATTGGTGCCGTTGCCGGGGACGAGGGCCCTAAGTAGGTGACTGAGACTAGTCCTTGAGGATAGAGGTCCCTCTGGCTTGCCAGAGTATATTCATTCTTTTAGATAAGATCGGAGAGTGGTGGACTCTTTTGGTCTTAGAGGGACTCTATGGAGCGTGTGTCTGGCCTAGAGCATTCGTCTTAGGTAGTAGTTGGTTGTCGTGTAGAGAGTAGGAGTTGGAGTGGTAGATGTGGTGGTAGGTTGGCTGGAGAGTCCGTGTGAGGCTAGGAAGCAACCAAGACATCAAAATCACCATCTCACATTGATGAGTAGGAGTAGGGTAAGTAGGATATCTTGATTCTGATCTAGAGTACTTTATGCATGTCTTATTTGTTGTTAGGCTCATCAAAAAAGTGGAAAACGCTAAGTAGGAAAGACGGAAAATTGTGTTTGGAAGCTGATCTAAAGTCCAAAAGTTTCTGTGATTATTGCTGAGAGCTCTAGAGAGCATAGGGAATACTACTGCCAGAAAAAAAATGCATTTTAAGACAGTAGACATCCTACGCATAGGATGTCTCCAGGGCACTTTTGGCAGGGAATTTGGGAAAACTGAGGTTACTAGTGTGTTCAGAAGGGGGGGTTTACCCTAAGTATACATTGAAACTAAAGTTTTGACCAACTCTTGACACCAAAAAGACCAAAGACAGAGTGTCAAAAACGCGAAAACAAGAAACTTAAGATTCTGAGCACAATTTTGCATAAAAACTGGTAGGAATGCTTGAAAAGTGGTGCTCAAGACTTGGGGATGCTTGTGGATGAATTCTGCCACAAATTTCATCAGTAGACATCCTACGTGCAGGATGTCTAGAGAGTGATTCTGGAAGCAAAAATCAAGTTTTGGCATCATACCCATATTCTGCATGTTGTGTTGGACACACACACCAAAGCTCATGTCATTTGGACATATAGACTGAGAGTTAAGGGGATGTTACTCTTTCAGAGAAATATTTTCCCAAAAGTGGTGATTCTGAGAAATTTTGACATCCAAAATTTGCTGTGATCACATATTCTTGTTATATGCATCAAGAAGCACCTTGGGTAGAAACAGAAGTCCATTTGGAGAAAAAAAGACATCCTACGTGTAGGATGTCTAAAGGGTGATCTGGTGGAAATTTTGAAATTCTGAGTTGACCAGTGTGTTCTGAAGGTAGGTTTTACCCTATTTTCACCTGGAAGGGGGAACTTGACCATATCTTGACAGGATAAGGCCAGATAGACTGAATTTGCCAGACATCCTACCCAAATTGTGCCAAGGCATTATTCCAAGACCAAAACCATAGGATGGCTGCAGGAGCATGATCTGCATGATATATTGAGTGACTGAGAGAGTTTTCATCTCATTTGGGGAAGAAAAGGGGGTCCTAAGCAAACTTTAGCACTTTTGAATGAAAAAGAACAACTAAAATTGGGATCTTTTGAAATCCAAACCAAAATCTGAGCATAGCATTGGGTTGCTGACATCAACGGGAAGCTGTGGGACAAGTCTAGGGTCAAACAGGACAAAAAGACATTTTCTGTGTGATTTTGGACTCTAAACAAAATTCTAAGCATACCACAGTGATCAGCACCTTAAGGAGAGTCTGTGGTTCAAATTTGGGTTCATTCTGAGCAAAAAGATAGCCTACGCGTAGGATGTCTACTGCATGATTCTGAGACCAAAATTCTTCTGTGACCATACCATGCTATCATATAGCCTTAGATAAGCCTCCTAGGCAAATTTGGTCCAATTTGGAGTTGATTTGACTTCGGAATTCATCAGAACAGACATCAGGCTTTTGGAACAGATTCTTGATCATTTGACCAACCTATAGGTGTTAGAATCAAAAAAGTAAAAAGAGCTGTGAGTTTAGCACATCAAGGGGAATCTCCAGTGCAAGTTTGAGTTGAAACAGAGCAAAAAGACATCCTATGCGTAGGATGTCTCCAGGGTCATAAAGTGGTCAAAATTCTACTTTGGCCATATAGGGAGGTTCCCAGTGTCTCAAGGATTCCAAAACTTCTTTCAAAAGTGAATTTGGACCTTGTTTGGCCTATTTACCAAGCAAAGACAAGAATTGTCACACATCCTACTCTTGGAGTGCACTAGAAGCTTATGCAGCCCAAATCTTGACCTATTGACATCCAAATTCAAATCTAAGGATACCATTGGGTTGCTAAGCCCTAGGAGAATCTTGGGATCAAGTTTGGACAAAATCGGAGCATTTAGACATCCTACGCGTAGTATGTCTTCAGCTTGATTTAGGACTCCAAACCAATTTATGAGCACACCACTCTGATCAGCACATCAAGGAGAAGTTGGGGTGAAAATTTCAAGTCATTCTGAGAAAAAAGACATCCTACGCGTAGGATTTCTCAAGGCCATTTTTAGTTCCAAATGAAATTATGAGCATACCATTGTGTTGCTGGACTTAAGGGGAGTCTCTGGACCAAATTTTGTTAAATTCTGAGCATATAGACATCCTACGCGTAGGATGTCTCTAGGCCAGTTTTAGGGTCCAACTGTAATTTTGACCATACAAGAGTGTTCAGAGTGTCATAGAGATCCCAAATCTTCTTTCAAAATAGAATTTGGACTCATTTTGACCATTCTAAACTGCAATTCACTGTTTTGGCCATAACTTTCACAAACGGTATCGGATCGGAAAAGTTTTTATATCAAAACGTAGCCTGAGAGCGACTCCACAGATCTTAGAGCAAAACTTGAACCATTTAGTTCAAGTTTGAAAAAAACCAGCTACAAATCTTACGGCAACCATTTAGTTCAACTTTGAAAAAAAACATCATTTAAGGCCTCAAAATGCATCCAGAAGTCAGGGGTGTCTAAAGCAGACAGTTTGAAAGAACTGTGAGAAAACGGTCACGGTTTTTGAAGACTGCTAAATTAGCAGATTGAAATTATCTTTTGGGAAAACCATTGGTCCCCCACTGGAAGGTGCTCAAGTAACAAGTGTAGCCGTCAAAGGTACATCAAGGATTTTTGCATTCATTGTGAAAAAGTTTGCCAGCTAAATAGAATTTTGTAGATTGTGTGCTAAAGTGAACACAGGTTAGCTCGACTCAAGAATTGCTACAAAGGGAGCAGACGTTGCAGTATAGTGGTAAGTTGCATAACTTATCGCAGTGCTTCCACTAGATCGAGGCCTGCTAAAAAGCTCTAGGAAAAGCAAGCACCTAGACAAGATAGTATCAGTCTTGGCAAGCAAGGGAGCTAAGAAGTTCAAGAAGTGCAAGCAAAGCCCAATTCATAAAACTCAAAGATTAAGGCATCCACAAAAGCTGAAGGACCTCAAGCGAAAAAGACCGACACAAGGGTGCTAATAATTTTTATTAGCATTGAGGCAAGCAATTAGAGCTATCACGAAACAGGTACAACAAGGGAGTCAAGACGAAAGCAATGGCATCTCAAAGGAATCAGACGAGTCAGTAAGAAGCTTCAAGTACATCCACAGATATTACAAGAGAGAAAATTCGGATCTATCTGATTGGATACTACAAAGGACTGCCATGCTATGAGGATGTCAATCGGAAATTGTACATCAAGACAAAGAAAGATACAGAGGAAACTTGGACATCTAAATATGTGGAAGTTGAAACAGCGAAGAATGTACTACACCCACATCCAAACTTCATGGAAGACTGTCTGGGATCAATTTACATGAGGCACAGAAAATACATCGACAATGAGATAGAAATGTTGTACAAGGATCAAATTATAGAACTCTACGCATATCCTCTAAGTATTTTTCTGTACAAAGCACAATATGGAAAACAGAAATTTGGTACCCTTTATGGAGATGAGGACGGTCGATACTACAGGGCTGTCACAAGTCATGAAGTTCCTGTAGAAAACAATCATTACTTTATAGCAGAAGCATTTGGCTCAAGAGGAGAAGACTACATGTCTAAAGGTGGTAATGTATACCATCTCTTCATGGGTTTACCTCTAACTACGCACCTGGAAGAACAGACACCTACGGCTATCACTACACAAATGAGTGACACACAACAAGGCACAACACAAGACACCACATGGAAAGACACGACACAAGTCTCGTGCACTGCACCAGCACAAGACAAAGCTCAAACACACCAAATTGCACAAACAGGGAATACGCCGGAAGTATCACCTATGAAGATAGCACAACTTCGAAAAGAACTAGCTCGGTCTCAAGAGCTACTTAACAAAGCACAAGAAGTCATATCATCAGGCCTTGAACAGATGCTAACATCAGATATGGAACACTCTCGGATGGGGGGAGTTCAAACTCAACAAAGAGATCCTATATCTTCAAGAGTGGGATTAAGAAGTCGAGTTTTACAAGAAGCATTGTCCTTTCAGGAGTCCAAGTGGAATTTCAATAAGCATTGGAAGATGCCGAGCCGGAGGAGAGACCACTGGAAATTCACAATGCCCAATGTAGAAGGTCAGGTCAAGATGTCATTGTGGTCGACAAATACGATAGGCACTATGAAATAGCCGATGTGAAAAATATGGATGAGTTTATCAATTTCGGGCAACCTGTAAGTCACATACTTGGACCCCCTCCAAAAGCACCATCAAGGGAAACGGAAAACAAAGATTCGGTTCAATCTTCACCCTCGGTGCAGAACTCGCCAAAATCAACTCGGAAACATAGCCCTAAGGCTATGCAGAAGCCCCACGTCAAAGACCATATACTGATGGAAGAATTATCATCACAACTGCTAGAAAGCATGGATAGTGATTTGATCTTGTATGCAAGCAATAATGGAATCTATTTTCAGTTTATCAAGGACATGACGATGAAGGATAAAGAGACAAAGCCAGCAGATACACCTAAGTCAGTCGTAATCTACAGGTTCATGCATGCAAAGAAGAGGTCATATCTGTATCTAGATACCACTGGAAACCATTATCAGCCGTATTATGGAAAGTTGCCTCGTCCAAAGGGTGCACATGTTGAGATAACAACATATTGCGAACAATGTGCCATTGGTCATTTAGTGAAGGACTGCCCAATAAAGCTCTACATGGAAAAGAAGAAGAAACAAGCCAAAAGCAAAGCTTAGACAGTGACAACAAGGGAACGGAAGAAAGAATCCTCAACAAGATCTCCGAAAAAGAAGCAGATCTTGTCGCAGAGCACAAAATATAGGCTCAAGACACAGTTGCTTGAAGTCAAGGGTGTCAACGACATTATCATAGAGAATCAGGCTTTCAAAAAAGATCAATTGAATTAGCTGATTCAAGATCGTTTAAGGAACCTCAGTGAGGACAAGTCAGAGCATCCACAAGGTGATGAAGATGAAGCTCGTAGTTCAAGGTTTGAGAGCAAAAGAAGCCAAGATTTTGACGATAGTGAGCCAACTCAAGAATATGTGGCAGAGGTAACAAAAAATCTTAGTGCCACATCACAAGTGGAAGATATGCAAATAGAGTCAATGGATGAAGCTGAAAGTCTACCAAATAAATTTTCTATTGTGGACTCTTCATTGGTGATTGAACAAATCAAAGAGTATGAGAAGCTAAAAGAAGATGTAGCTGAAGACATACAATGCACAGAAGAACAGGAAATGACTGAGTCCAAGATTGACTACCAAGGACAAGCAATACACGATATGAATGAATATTTTCAATAAGAGACTCTACAAAAACCCATGGAACAATGGAAACCAAAGGCCACAGCGACCATTGCATCAGAAGAAGAGAGTAAACGTCAACATCCTGCTACACAAGCTTCAAAACATTTCCAAGAAGAAAAGTCACCACTGAATGACCTTCAAGTGCTAGAAGAAGTAAATAGTGACAGAGAACTTCTAAAATCAAGAATCAAGGCGTCACAGTCAGAAACTAGCAATGAACACCAACAAGCAGCAACAGCAGAAGATAGTAAGCACTTGGGACATGCTACAACTAGTGAAATGACAAAGAAGTTCAACATACAAGAGGATGGCAAAGCCTTCAAGGCACAAAAGTCTAAGAAAAGTACTAAAAGCAACGAGGACATCAGTTATTTGGCAACCAACAAGAAGATTAAATTCTCGTTGGATGTGCATGAGAAACTGAAATTCAACTTTACAGCAGAGATAGATAGCACCGCCACGACTAATGTCATGTCTTATGGGCTATGGTTACTTCTAGGTAAGCCAGAACTGTATGAAATTCAGGTACAGGTTCCTATATCACATGGAGTAGCCGTCACAAGTTTAGGGATTGCGAAAGCTACCCTTAAACTACGGTCAAAGATAATCAAAGGCAAATTCCTAGTGGTGGATTCCTCCAAAATGAATACACATTTGATTTTGTCCAAGCACTGGGCAAAAACATTGGCAGAAGAACCTGGATTTTCAACAATGGTCATCACGACTAGCTCTCAAGAAATCCAGCCTACTACTGCTCCAAGATTATCGGCTTCTGACAAAGGCAAAGCCAAAATTAGCCCACAAATGTCCTACCAACAGAAGCAGCCCCTTAAATCAGAGTCTTCAATCCAGCCCCGAAAAGTTCAAGACAGAGCTTTGACATCAACTAACCACATGCTTCCGCATGAAAGACAGACTCCAAAGAAAATCTTTCAACCAAAATACCCTACACTTCGAGATCATCTTCAACAAAAATCTTCAAAGGTCTACATCAAAGCTGAGGAAATCAAGGTCAAGGACCCAATATGGGTAAATGAGCCTAGCCGATTGACGAAAGGTAAACACATGGGATGGATAGCCTCCCGCTACAGCTTAGCAGAGCAAGGCTATTATGAGGGTCAAAAGAAACTTTGGTTACCAAAACCACAGACCTCGGCTTATGTGGTGGATAAAGGTTTCAAAAAGCATCCCCATAAGCAAAAAACATCATGTTTATATCGTCAAAGGAGACCAACCAACAAGGCTCGCCAAAGGGATGTAGGAAATTTCAAAGCCTTCATACCAACATAGGACTTCATCGATAAATAATCCCAAAAATGGCACTCTTGTACATCTCAATACGACATCAAAAACATCATGGGAAGTGCCATCTACAATTCTTCAAGCACAAGGTTACTATCAAGGAAATCGAAGAATCTGGCTACCAAAGATGCCAGGTAAACATTCTTCAATCAGACGACTTCAGCTTGAAGATAATCGCAATTTCACGGAAGGCAAAATCAAGGACAATGTCACACTCAAGGCAAAGGATATCTACAAAGACACGCTAATAACACGATGCAGATACAAATGGGTGCCAAAAGAAAAACACATACCGAAGAAGATTGAAGTCATCTCTAGCTCTCAAGAAATGTCAAGACATGATAGACAAAGTGTTACAGGGAATGGAGCAAGCCAATCTTCTCAACCAAGGGACCAACAACAACAAAAAGAAATTTTGACAACCAAGGTCACCCAGGTATGGAAAAAGAAACCAATATTGCCAGTATGGTCCTTTACAAATCCTCTCTTCGAGGATGGGAGTTTTGAATTTCAAAGCCTATTCTTGGTCGAAAGCTCCCGAGAGTAAGTCAAGTCGCCATAAAAATCATGGCATAAGAGTCAAGAGTCGGACAGCCGAGCCACAAAATGAGCAAGCGTCAGACCCAAGATTCATGTCTTAATATTCTTTGTGGTCTATGAGTCTAGATATTTAGATTAAAGCTCAAGCTGGAGAGTTGAGCATACATAAAGTCATGTCACTCATGCTGGAAGAGGTGAGCATAAGAGTCAAAGTCTACTATTTTAAATGGTGGAGTGGCGGAGTAGTCCAGAAAACACTCACGCACATGAACACAATGAGGAGAGTGGAAAAAACCTCGTCGACAAAAACCCTTCTTGTGAGTAACAGAAGCTCTTGAAGTCAAATATATTTTTTTGCTTCTCTAGCTATGTTCACTCCTGGAAGCACCCATTCAAACTCCTCTCGCACCGCAAATTGTTTCCCATGCATCTATCTGTTCAAGCATATATAATGTCCCATCATTGGACATTTTCATTTGACACGATTTGTGTTCCGCCCATGCACTTACACAACAAAATGACGATGACGAAGTGGTAACAGGTTTCATAAGCATTTGCTTTACAACAATGACTCTGACTTCAAGCTACTAACACTTATCCACTGTATATCCAGTAATAGTAGCCATACGGCCATAAGTACTTTAATTCAACAGTTACATCAAACATAAGTACATATAGCCTCACATTTAATGGTGACTAAAGGGATTTTTTTCCCACTGGGTTTTTCCCTCTAGTCCTATCCAGGTATCCAAGACCTTCATTTTGTAATATACGCCACATTTTATTTTTACTATTTTATTTTTCTTATAAAAACACAGAAAAGCAGACCAACGACATCCCTAAACAACTACATGCTCATCATCTATAGGATCCAAGGGGAGTGGCCCAGAAACAATTCAAAAAGGCTTCAAAATTATAGGTACACATGCAGGATGACACCCAAAGAACAAACAATATAGAGCTGCCAAGGTAAAGACTTGCTGCAACAACAAACCTCACTCAACCTATTCACCCTACAACAACCAATCGGAGGGGGAGAGCTATGGCTTCAACTACACTACATGTACAAGAAAAAGGTAACTCTACAACATACAAAGCATCTGGTAGAAGCAACTGCAACAACAAAAGATTCAACCAACACCAAAACATGAACCACTCGCCAAGGCCACTGCAGACATAGGGTCTTGTCGCGGACGACAAGACTTCGGAGGGTGAGAGTGTTAAAAGGTCAACCTTTCAACAACGCTTCCACAAAGATTCCATAAATATCCCTCAAAGATTCTCTAAAGATTCCAAATAAAGATGTTGTTGAAGTGATGAAGATGAAGATGGATGCTGTAATGTGAAGATACAAGCTCATGGACATCATCAAATATCCCGTTATTATCATTTTGAGCCATTACGGCCACTTTTGTAATGTTTACAGGAACTTCATATTTTAAGTCAACAATTGTATTGAGGCCACAGATGCTTGTTGGATGAGCAAAGCCAGCTCACGGTGTTATAATTAAGCTCTATAGAAGCCTAGGGAAAAATAAGGTCATTTTGGTCGGACATTAGGTTTTCTAAGGCTTAGTATATAAGCCAAAACCTAAAACTTTGTAAAGAGACTTCTAATAAATCTGATCTTCTATGTCATTGGGAGACTGCGAGAGAGTGAGAGAGAGTGTGTGTGTGTGCTACAGGAGCTACGGTGGTCGGAATCGCAAACGGAGAGCAGCAGTGTGTTGCCCACGAGGAGAGCTACACGTTGATGCTTACATCACGCGCGTTCGTCTGTGTTTTGGCAGACTCACCTGCGAGCTACTTTTGGAGTTTCAGTGAGTAACTGTTGTCCGTTTCTTCATTTCAGCATATCCACGCGATCAGATCGAGTAGAGCTACACATTAGGCACTTTAGTTTTTGGAAACCTCGAACTTCAAAAACCGGCCAGACATCCTACGCGTTTTCTGCACGACGGGTATTGAGTAGGTTTTTTTGGTCACGGACCTTAGGGAGAGTGGCCTATTGGTGTTGATAGGATATCCCTCAATTGTTGTAACATTTCGAGAACATCTAATGGGCTTTTGGCTTGCGGTAGCATCATAGGAGACTCTCACATTCACAGAACCGATGTCATGTAGATTTGATATCTCTGTAGGAAGTAGTCATTAGTCGGTCCAGTAGAGGTTGACACCCTTTGCTTGCTTCCACGCGCCTGCAGGTCGAGCTTCGTCCTCAGTTGACATTATATGTTAGGTGAGTTCTCGCTATGCTGACATCCGTCGGGGCGTATCCGTCCAACAAACCTTTTATAGGGGTACCTCTAGGAGGCTAAAAAAGGAAAAAAGGGTGAGTTTTCCATGTCGTGCACTTTATTTGGAGATTATTTTAGAATTTTAATGCATTGCCAACACTTGGCCTAGTTTACTTTGAAAATATTTGCATGGTGTGCACACTTGTCCTTTGCATCTTCCACTTTGGCCGGCCGGATTTCCCACTTCTTGGCCTTTGAGTATGTTTGGCCTTACACTTGAACTGCTGGTCGACACCTTCTTGCAGTGGGACCCCTCCCCTCCAAGGCAATAGTGATGTCACTATTGGGGGGGGCCTTCCCCTCAAAAATGTTTTTGCCGCTTATGGGCACGGTCATAGCCCCTAGTGCAAGCCACGTCATCAATGAACTCACCACTGCAGGCGCCACCGCCACCCCGCCTTGCCAGTCTCGCCGCCCAAAATCACCGCCAACACATCATCGGGCGCCCAGAGCAACGCCTGCGCGCACCGCCATAGCCACTCTCAAGAGAGCTCCCCTCTCGCCCTTTGGATTCTTATGGAGAGCCCACGCTATGGCCTATGTAGTGTGCCTCCCGGACTCCCCGTCCTGCATGTGGGTTTATCCGACCTACCACGTGGCAACTCTGTAATGCCCTAGCCTTTTAAGGCCCTTGAACAAGCAAAAACAAAACAAAAAATTCCTTTGTGAACTCCTCTTGGGGTGCGCATTTGTACTGCTTGCCAACTAGCCCCTGATGGCAAATTTGTAGAGTTGTTGAACCCGGAAAAAAATTCATAGCACCAACTCCGCTTTCCCCAAGCTTTGCTCCACCTCATGAATTTCTTAACCCTCGGACCGAGGCTGCCAAAACACGATCAACTCATCTGCAATCAGCTTCGAGCAAAGACTCCTAGTTTCCTACCGCCATATCTTTTTGCTCCTGACTCCGTTTGGCATGCAGTCACTTCCTGCTAGCTCCGTATGATGTACTCCCTGCTCTAGAACTTTGTCAAGGCTCAGAAGGTGCCAGATCGCACACTCTCCAATGCGGTCAAGTGGACTCAGACCCGGCCCCCAAAAAAACTTCAACTGACCATATCTTGCAAACCGTGGCTTTGATCCACAATCCGAAAAGATGGGTAGGCTCCATGAATTGAGATCTACACATCTATACCTCAAGATCCACCTGGACCACCTGTCTCCAGCTGCCCTGTCCGGCAAGAATCTGCAACCCACCAAAGCTTCAACCTTCAATAACTTGGGCTCCGTAGCTTGGTTTGATGAACCGTCTGGACCTATTCCTTCAGCACTTCAAGCTCTTCATTTCTGGACCCAAAAAACTACACTTTGCATCTCCTTCACCTGCTACCCCAGTTTGCCCCTTATGTAGCCTTTCTTGGCCTATAAGCCGCGTCATGCATACACTTCCGCTGCTACCTGCTATCCCGTGACCTTCCTGGCTGCTCCAGTCCTTTGCCATGCTTTTGCTTACCTGCACACACCTATCTATGCCATCTTCTAGAGTCGACACACTTTGGCTGCACCATCATTGCCCACCCCCCTATTGAGCATTTATGCTCAACCACATAAAAGCTTGATTCCACTATAAACTACAAAACCTGGCACACACTATGAGAAAACTAAAACCATATGTACATTGTTTTATTGCACCCTATTATCAAACCTTCAAGTGGGTTGCCCCACCCCCTGCATAAGAATCTGATGCACCGCTGGCACTAACTCCGTTTCAAAGTAGAGCTTGAGATGAAGACCATTTATTCTATGTTTAAGAAACTGACCATCCAACCTGACTAGTGCATATGTACTATTGGGAAAAACCTGATGAATCTTGTAAGGCCCCGTACACTTTTTCTTGAACTTCTTCTGAAAGGTGAATTCAAGATAACTTTCGTATTTCATCACTAGATCGCCCTTGTCAATATGCTTAGCTGGCAAATGTTGGTTGAACTTTGCTATCCTTCTTTCTCGTTGCTTCACATAAAAATCCGCCGCTGCCTCATGATCCATCTTCAAGGTTTCGAGACTTGTAATTCTATCCTGCAAAATATCTTGATGAGTTTTATAAATTTGCCATAAAACTTTGAGAAGCCCTAGCTGCACATGCACAGGCAGGACCGCTTCCTTGCCATATACCAACTAGTATGGAGTGAAGTTGGTTTCCACCTTATAAGAAGTCCTGTAAGCCCACAAACATTTATCAAGGTTAGACTCCCACTATTCAACCTGCTGGTATATATACTTTGTAAGCATCTTGACTATCTGCCCATTTGCACTCTCCACCAAACCATTGCACTGCGGGTGGTACGGAGATGAAAATCGGTGTTGAATCCCCAATTTGTCCACCATAGCACGCACCAACGTACTTATGAATCCCTGTCCTCAATTTGATATAAGCACCCAAGGCACTCCAAAATGACAACATATGCAATCAAATAAAAACTGAGCAACAGTATGCGCATTTACCTCTTTGACTGCTTTAGCCTCGACCCATCGTGTAAGGTAGTCTACTGCCACTACCACATATTTCTTACCACTCGCTGACTTGGGCAATGGACCAATTGCATCCAAACCCCACTTTTCAAAGGCATCATGTGCGATGATAGCCCCTTGTTGCTCGGCTACCAGCCGTCTTTCACCCATCACTTGGCACTGATGGCATGTCTTGCACCAATAATGCACATCTCGCACCACAGAAGGCCACCAGAACCCACTTCTTAAGATACGAAACAAAACTTGACTCTTACCCTGATGACCACTTTACTCATGGCACTGCTCCAAGACCATGCCAATTTCCTCTTTGTAGAGGACACGACGTAGCACCCCATCCCCACCGTGCACCATAAGATCTTCACAAACCAGAGTGAACCTTTTAGCTTTTTGAACAACCCTCCTCTTTTGTAGCATGGAAAGCCCGTCGGAACATTGACCTGTATTCAAGAAATCATCAATATCCTTCAAAGTCTCTCTACCTGCATAAGTGGCTGGCCCCACATACAAACTCGACATTTGAGTCTGAACACGACTGCTAGCCAAACGATCTGCTTCCTCGTTTTGTTCTCTTCTCACATGTTTGAACTACACGACTTTAAAAAACTTCAACAGCTTCTTTACGGAAGAAAACCAATTCTTGAGAGAATCCCTCACAGTGGCCCAAAAGTTGTTTGATAATCAATAGAGCATCACCATTTACGAACAACCTCGAAATGCCAAATTCAATGCATTGCTTGAGTCCCAGGTGTAAGGTAAGATATTCTGCTTCATTGTTGGTATGCACCCCCTCCAAGTCGTAATATTTGGAGAAAGTGACTGTGCCTTGCGGATCCTGAATAACCACACCTCCACCTGCTTTCTGTGTTACTCGTCTGTAAGCACCATCAGACCACATTGTGAAGGCCTCTTCCAAATCAGGTTCTTCCTTACCCTCCTCTTGTACCACCCTTGGATAAATTGGCAACTCAACCTCCTTGTTGACTAAAATGTTCTCCAAATGAGACCGCCAAGTGTGATCCACTTTGAACTCAAACTCAAACTCTTGAAGTTCGATCACCCACTTCATGATTCGCTTCCCTGGCTTCAAGTGCAGCACCACTTCAGGCAAAAGATTATTAGCAGTCAATACATAAAACTTCCGAACGCCCAAATATACTTTAAAATTCCTGCATGCAAAGACCAAATCCATAACCAACTGCTCTGCTTCCGTATAAGTAGCTTCACTAGGACTAATGACCCTGCTTTTGAAATAAATGGGCTTATAGCTCCTGCCTACCTTTTGTAGCAGTACTGCTCCAGTAGCCATCGTTGCCACCGTCATAGCAATATAAAAAACATCCTCATGATTAGGAGGGCACACCGCAGGTAACTGACATAGAATACCTTTCACTTTATCAAAGGCCTCTTGAGCTTCCTTATCCCACTGAAATCCATGCATCTGTTGAGCCCTTTTGTGAAGAGGGTAGACGTATTGAGACAGCATCCAAAACAAACGGGATAAATACTTTAACTTATGCACGAAAGAAGCCAATTTTGTTGCATTGATTGGAGGCTCCATAAGAACCAATGCTTTCACCTTCTCTGGATTTGCTTCAATCCGGTTCTGTGACACCACATGGCCTAGCAACTGAACCCTTGGTTGTGCTAGCTTGCACTTCTTTGGATTCAACTGACCTCCTTCTTCATCTAGCCTTTGAAAACACAGCCTTAACTTGGACAAATGCTCTGCCTTGGAACTATAGCAACCAATATCATCCATAAACACTCTGATGAACTTACCCAAGTAAGGTCCGAACACCTTGTTCATCCAATCTTGAAAAGTCTCATATGCATTCACCTGTCCAAAAGGCATCCTGCGACAGGCAAAGCAACCCCATGGAGAAATGAAGGTAGTCTTCAGCTGGTCCTCCAAAGAAATACCGATTTGAAAATACCCTGAGAACCCATCCATTACAGAATAGCGCTCATGTCCAGAAACTTGGTTTAAAATCTCATCTTGAAAAGGCAAAGGGTATTGGTTCCGCTTGGTTGCAGCCTTCAAAGGCTTATAAGCTACACATACCCGCCACTTTCCATTCTTCTTAGGGGTAATGACAACAGGAGAAACCCACTCAGACTCCTTTATCGGATAAATAATACCTGCCTCGAGAAACTTTTTGATCTCCTTCCATAGGGCTTCCTTTTGAATATCCCCCAACCTTCTGAGCTTCTGTGCTTTTGGCATGTATCCTTCTTTAAGCAGAATCTGATGCTCCACTCCTTTAGCTCCCCTCAGATCCTTATATTCCGTTGCAAATAAGTTAGGGTAGGATGCACACATGCCCATGTAGCCTTCTTTCTCCTACTTTGTTAAATCGGAACCTAGCATATCTTCCATCTCTTTAGCTTGCAAACTACAAACAGGAACTTGCATACCTCTCCTTGTAGTGGTAGAGTCTACTGTGACCCCGAACAAATCTGTATCCAGCTTTAATAAATCCTCATCACTCTCCTCCTCTTCGACACTAGTCAGCCCTTCATCATAAGTAGACTCTGTCTCGTACTCATAGCTGGTACTGAAATCTTAATTATCTCTACCTGCTGAGGGATGAAAATGACTTTCCCTGGTCTTTAGATCCAACACAATCTGTCCCCCATTTTCCCGATCCTACAAGGTAAACACCCCGGTCCCCCAATCTTTTTTGGCCCCAATTGCCAACAGCCATGGCCTCCCCAATATAATTGGATAGGCATTCTCACCTGCTTTCATGACAAAAAAATCAGTTAAGCATTCAATTCCCATAACCTTTACATTCACATCTTGTGCCACTCCCAAACAACGAGCCTTGGCATGATCTGCCATCCTCATTCGCACATTGGACCTGACAACAGCTTTAATGCCAATATCCCTCATAGCCGACTCCATAATAACACAGACTTGGGCACCACCATTGATGTATGCTTGAACTTGTTTCTTCTTCTCGATCAAAACATCCACCACCGGAAGCACATCTGCCAGACTCCCCACTTTCAAGGCTAGATTCTGCACTGTATGTACCTCTCTCCTCCCACTCGAGGAAGCCTTGTGCTGACACTGGTTGACCATTGCCTTCTTAACTTAGGATTTAGTGCAAGCAGCTACCCAAAATTAATGTTAGCCTTTTGATTTTGAACATCTCTTACCAAATCATACTCCGGATTGCCGCGTTCTAATTGAAAATCCTTTTGGGTAATTCTCTATCTTCGCCTCCTTCTACCAGGTTCGAGATGCTCTCTTCCTTCATTTACCTTCTCTTTTCCCTTCTTTGCTCTAGTTTCACGCTCCATCTCAGTCTCTCTTTCACCTCGTGCTCTTTTGTTAGCTATAATGTCAACCTCTTGCCTGTCAACACCAATAATGTTAACCCTTGGTATTTCATCATTACCTGATGGAGTCGCTTGTGCCTGGTTTTCAACCACTTGTTGACCTCTTTGGCCATTAAATTGCACCTGGCCACAACCTCGACCAAAAAGAGGATACATGACACCCCTTTCCCTTGGTGGATGAGGGAAATCTGGAGCATAATGGCCCTCCTCTCCACAAAAGTAGCACCTGCCAGGCAATTGCCTAGCTCTGCCTCTTCCAGCCCTTGCTTGACCTCTATCCATAACACTTAAACGCAACTCTTGCATTTTCTCAGACAAATCTTGAACTGTACGTACCCATTATTGAGGAACGGTTACTGCCCCTCAATTGGGCTGATTCTCCGCTTGAACTTCTTCTCTCGGGCTCGAGGCCGGATTGGGAACCATCGCCTCATACCCCAGTGCACCTTGCTCTATCTTCTTCTTGATTTTACGGCTTTTAGACCGCGCAATTGCAACTGCCCCATTGTAATTCTCCGGGCCCTCAAAATCCACTATTTCACGAACTTTGAGATGTAAACAAGACATAAAATTTTCCAATTTAAAGTACTCACCACCATTGACCAACTGCATGGCCACAACAAAATCCCTCCAGAATTCTTCAAAGCGGGCAAGGAAGATGCTAAATTCCTCATTCACGTCCTGCTTCAAATTTTTCAACCTTGCATCCAAATCGATAGGAGACACCTCCTTTTGAAAGTCTTGCAAGAAACGGTTCCGTAACGCCGGCCACATAATTCTTGGCTCTCCCTCCAACGCATAGAACCATGTCTTTGCTCTTCCCCACATCAAGAACGGGATCGTTTGCATCTTGCTAGCTTCGACCGGCATATGCAGTGACAACATATACAACTTGAAATCGGCCATCCACTCCTCCGAATCTCCTTCTCTACCAGAAATTGGTCCATAACTATGTGTTGCCATCTCTCCTTGATGGAAATAACCGTCTTCGATCAACATCAATGAGCAATCAGCTGCTCCTCCGTGGGGGCACCAGAAGATGGAGAGGGGGAATAAGAAACACACCCAACACACAAACTACTTGCCTCTCTATAGCCCAGGGATTCCACAACACCCCTAACCTCCCAAAAAACACCTTCAAATTGGCTTATTTGCACTAACAACTCTCAGAAGAACTTCAACTGACCATATCTTGCAAACCGTGTCTTTGATCCACAATCCAAAAAGATGGGTAGGCTCCATGAATTGAGCTCTACACATATATACCTCAAGCTCCACTTGGACCACCTGTCTCCAGCTGCCCTGTTCGGCAAGAATCTGCAACCCACCAAAGCTTCAACCTTCAATAACTTGGGCTCCGTAGCTTGGTTTGATGAACTGTCTGGACCTATTCCTTCAACACTTCAAGCTCTTCATTTCTGGACCCAAAAAACTACACTTTGTATCTCCTTCACCTACTACCCAATTAGCCCCTTATGTAGACTTTCTTGGCTTATAAGCCGCATCATGCATACTCTTCCGCTGCTACCTGCTATCCCGTGACCTTCCTGGATGCTTCAGTCCTTTGCCATGCTTTTGCTTACCTGCACACACCTATCCATGCCATCTTCTAGAGTCGACACACTTTGGCTACACTAACGAGCCGTAAAGATAGGCATGTAGAGCCCTTCAAGTACTTTAGCTTTGATTAATAAAATCCCAGCTATGACCACTTCAAGCATACTTACTGTTTAGCATTACCAAGACATCTTTTGGCCCTTAGATCCGCATTTGGCACACTTTTAGCTTAAAAATTGGCTTGTTAGCAAGACCTTATAACTGTTGAATAATCATGCAAGATTCAAATACACCTGATTCGCATCTCTTTGCTCATTTTCTTGTCATGGAAGCGGATCTGCACGACATCCACCCCCTTTGAACCTGCATAGCCTCCGGTCTGTTTCAACCGGTCTTTAAGTTGCATCTGCTATAAATACCTTAAGTTACTTGTCATCAAGCTCACATAGTTGGTAAAGACATGTTGAACAAAAGAAGGTTTAAATCATAGCATCAATAGTCTAGCTCAATTATGTGGTAGCTGTCCCATCACAAATCTTTGAACCGTAGTGGTCGTATCTCCAAAGAATTCAATTATAAAAAAGTTGTTTAGTGAACCCCGCCAGACTCAAGTGATCCAATTAATTATGCACACGGCTTGACCATCAGCATGCTTTAGGGAACCCTATCAAGCTCATATATGCCTTACTCTGTCTACACACAGAATGGTCGTCAAGTCCTTTACTTCAAGTTTGGTAGCAGAACCATCTCAAAAGATGTGAAGATACTATAAGAATTGTCCAACGATGTCAAGTGGAAGCTAGCCATGTAAGCTTATTGATCATATAACCAAAAACACTTCTGTCTTAGCATACATCCAAAAAAAAATCTACTACCAAGTAACCTCTACAAGAAAATAAATGATATCCTTAAATCTACAAGTTTCTCTTCAATAGCTCCCAGGATCAAATGGGATAATAAGAAATTGCCCCAATAGTGGCACATCATAATATCTACATGACCATACATATCCTGTATCGATCAACTTCAAGCATTTCTGCTCCAAATATGCTATTCCTGAATCTAGCAGAAAGAAACCACAATATATACCCAAAAATACCCATCCATAGTGAACTTGCTTTTGAAGATTTGTAGAATCACCTGGATCAAATACCATTAAGATCAGATAGCATTGATGGGCTCTGCAATATGCTAGAGCTTCACCTGAAGCAAAGTGCATCACCCACATCTCATAAACTTTTGGTAACTTAAGGTCATTACCAACAAAAAATAAAGAATTCTGACTCCCTTTTACTGGTAGCCAGGACATCACTGACATAAGAATTATAAGGAATAGTATCCAAATCCAGTCACTTTTGGCACATTGTCGAAAGAAATGAAAAACCATGTGCACTTTATGCGATATCAAGGATGATTTAGCATCATCACCCCCTCTAGCTTCATAGCCATTACAAAAAACCTTAGAACTTTCTGGACCTATATCATCGGAGAGATTTTTACCTGGGTTTTGAGTTTGATAATGGAGAATGGCTTTATCGTGAAGATCTTCATCCATAGCATCCTTGGAAAAATCACCCTTGGAAGTCTCAACATTCATCAAAGCTATAGAAGTTGGTTCCTCATGCAGCCCATATATAAGCATAGATGTAAAACCCATGTCAATATTATGTTCACAATTAGCATGATCTAGTCAATCTTCAATATTGTCCTCTGCTTCCTCATCTGTATCCATGCTACTTAGCAAGCTATTATAGCTTTGAAAAGGTTCATCAAGCACCCCCTCTGAAGGGGTACATGCATCACAAAGCTCTCCTATATTGCTATAATCTTCTCCTTCAGATTGGGCCAAAAAACCATCAATTATGGAATCTTCTTCTGTGATAATAGAATCAACAAGCATATTTCTAGGAACAACCATAGGCTCTTTGACATCTTCAGTCTCATCATGTGTTAGGTCCACAATCTTGGCCACTTCATCAGCTATTGTATATATAAAAGCTTTATTTATGCAATCATCTCTAGTAAACCTACTATCCTTCTCAGCTAGAGTGTCGATAGATCCATTAGAAACGTGTAGTGGCTCAGCTTCTTGATAGAATTTTTGAGAGCATCCCATGGCAAGGTCAGTAGCTTGTAAAATTTTTGGTGTACAATCTAGCTCTTCACTAGAACAATTATTCGAGGTAGCTTCCATGCAAGCAATCTTTGAAAAAAATTCATATATTTGTGTTTCACTATTAAATTCATTATTTACCTTTGATAGGTTGCTCAAAATATGGTCCTCTGAATTTGAATTTGCTATTTTCAAAGCTGTATTTGCCTTGACTTTACTTCTTGTAGAAATATGATCCCAAAATTGATCATAATTAAGGAAAAGCATCTAATCCCCTTCTTCTTTATAGAAAACAATTTGGCTTCGTTCGTTAATCTCCTTCATTGCCAACTCGATAATCTTTGAGATTTCGTGAACAAACCCATCTGCAAAATAGTCCCACTATGTAGGATATGTTTCTGCTGGTTCTCGAACCTTGTCTTTAAACTCGGATGTTACAAATTCTTCAAAGGGAAAAATCATCCAATCTTTTGGAATTCCTCGGCTCTTCATCTCCGCTTTATAACATGCAAGGAGTCCATCTGGATCATGTCCTTGAAAAATTCCATATTGTTCATGTACGGTTTAAAGTGCCATCTCCACTGCATCATCCATATGCTATTTAATCTTCATAGCTTTTACTTCTTGCAAACATCCCTGAACTAAGCCCAACATTTTTGGCAGATTTGCAGCCGCTAGATTTTTATCAAATCTATTGAAATTGTAATCTTCAATAAACTGCATCAACTCTGCTGGAATCTCCATCTTTACCTCCCACCCTAGCTTGTTCACGTCGGGTTTACCAAGAATGTTGAGGGATATGTATTTGAAAGGTGAGCCGGGAAGGCATAGGGCCCCTGGCTGTGAGAGGTGCGAGGAAAAGAGTTGCAGCAGACACAATTAATGAGAACAGAGCTTAAAACAGACAGTTAAACTTAAACCAAATAATCAACAATATCCCTCCTTAATCAAATGTTAATGGAGGCATTTATGCTCCTGACAAGGTTTAACTTGCCTTAATCCAAGTGCTAATTCAAAAAATCAAGCTTCAGTAATGATGCTAAAGTCTAATCCGATGATAACAGTACCAAATATGATCCTTTCTCCTTAATTGGTCTGCCAAAACTACCTTGATCTGCTTCGTTTTCCTTCTGTTGCTTCAAGGTTGAAAGAGAGTTGATGTTCTTCCCGCTATGGCTATGTGAGCTTCGGCTTAGGATTTATGGCTTGGTTTAGAGCTTAGGATTATGATGGCTTGGTTTAGAGAGCTTATGATAATCCTGGCTAAGGTTTTGATGGCTTATGAGTGTCGAGGATTATGGCTTAGAGAGCGAGAGGCTTTGGCTTAAGGAGCTTAAGAAAATCCGGGTTAAGGATTTCTTAGGCTTGATTAATGAGAGCAAGATTAGTATTTGGCTTAAGGAGCTTAAGAAAACTAAGCTTAGAGTTTATGATAATCCGGGCTTAGGCTTGGCTTAAGGCCTTTGGCTTTCTTCCCCGGAGCAAGAGATGAATGAAAAGAGGAGAGACAATCCAAAAAGGAGAGAATAATAAAAAACACGAGAGTCTCCAAGAGAGCCACCACCTTTCCTTTATAGGTTGCATGGGAAAAACCTTCTAAAATTGGCCAACCCATTAACGATGTCGCTAATGGGAATGGCTCCCTGGTGATGTGGCAAGCCGATTTTTGACTTGCACGAAATCCATCGCAAATGGCACCGGTGTCGGGGGATAATTGTGCGAAAGGTGAGCCGGGAAGGCACCAGGCCCCTGGTTGTGAGAGGTGCGGGAAACAAGGTGTACGAGACGCAATTACCGACAATAGAGTTTAAAACAAACAGTCCATCTAATTTCTAGTTAATTGACTGAATCCATGGTTAACAATTTACTATAGAAGCTTGAATGCTCTTACAAGGAAAAATCTCGCTTAAATCAGGTACTTAAACAAGAAATTGATGAAACCCTGCTTACTCTGCCTTCTGCTCCCTGATTCGAATGGCTAATGGACTTCGAGCAGGTTTCGAATGGCTTAAGAGGCTTAGAAGCTTGGCTTTTGAATTTGACAGGGATTGAGTTTAAAGAGAATTGCGAGGTTGTTAACCCTCACGGCTCACGGACACCCATCACCTACGATGGACGCGTATTATGTATTTGGTAGAGTCAGGTACCGGGCTTGTCGGTCCAATAGGGAAAGGTAGAGTGATCGCCGATGAGAGGCGCACTTTAACTTGGACATTCAAGGGATTAGTTGGTTAAGCATGGGCGCCCAAGTGTGAATGGGGTGAGCTCCTTTAAAAGCCAACTAAACCTAATTTTTACTCATTCTCTCATTTGTGCAATTGAAGAGTGCTCTTGCTCCATCTCCATCTTCTTCTTCTTCACCTCCTTGTGTGTGTGTGTGAGAGAGAGAGAGAGAGGGAGAGTGTGTGTGCGATCGAGCATTACGAAGGCACGACGGCGGCGAAGCGGTTGAGCGCGGCACGACTGCAGCTTCTTCTTCATCGCGGCGAGGAATCCACCACGAAGGCGAGCGTAGAGTGGTGAGTGACACACCCTTTGTTTTCTTGAGCTTGCTAGTTTAGGCTTGTTGTGTGCTTGGAGCCGTTTGTGGCTCGCATACGGTGTATTGGCAAGTCCCTTGCTTCGACAGTGCGGCAAGGAGCGCACATTTTTGGCGCCGCTGCCGGGGATATGCCCTACACTAAGCTCGGTTAGCACTTTACGCTTCCTTGTGGTGCAATTTCTATCATAGGAAAGGCAGGGAAGGAGTGTGTGGAAGATTTCTGTTTTTTGCGTTTTCTGCAATTGCTGTCAAGTTTCAATTTCTGCTATTGTCTGCGTTTTTTCAATTTCTGCGATTTCTGCATTTTCAAGTTCGGCGTTTTCAATTTTTGCAATTTTTTGCATTTCTGTCAATTTGTTGCAATTTCTGCGTTTTTTCTGCATTTTCTGCAATTTCTGCGTTTTTCCTGCATTTTCTGCAATTTCTGCGTTTTTTTCAATTTCTGTATTTTCTGCATCAACAAAAAAAAAATTAAAAAAAAAAATTTTCGGGGAAAAAAAGTTTTTTGAGAAAAAAAAAAATCGGAAATTAAAAACGCGAGCGAGCGGGCGGCGAAATTTTTCGAAAATAAAAAACGTGACTCTTAAAACGGACGGGTTGGTTTGTATAAAAGATAGATCGGGATCGGTTTCCCAGGCCCAGGCCCAGGCCCAGGCCCAGGCCCAGGCCTCAGTCCTCAGTCTTATGATATATACTAGACTCACTCTTATATATATACCCTACTCCCTCAAGAGAGAATGAGAGCATGTGGGACAAGTCCTCCACTCTCCTCCTTTCTCTTCCCACTTGCACCCTTAGACTTTCTAGTTTGGGCCTAGTTCCCTACTGGAAATTGACAGTTTTAGGGATTCCGAGGGCATAGAGTGACCAAACGGAGGGCTGTAAAGCACGGCACGACCCTCTGACCGATACGCTCGTTTCGAGCTATCACACGGCCCATTCCACGACACGCTCTAAAAAATCTAGCAAAAAAACAAACAAAAAACACGCTAAAAACTAGTCACAAGGCCTCCTAGAGCAGCTTTTTGACACCTTAGGGTATCAAAAGCACATGCACTTACGCTCTGGGCGGGTGCTAGAACACGAGCATATTGAGGGTGCCTCTGTTCATACGGACACCCATTACCCATCCACGATAAACTCTAGACCCTCAGCGGGGACACAAGGTAGCACCACCCAAGACCCTAAAATAGCCGCTAGTGATTCCTCCTCCGACTCAGAAATCATGGAAGCATACCCTACCCAAAACACTGAGAGAGAAGGCCATGCATCTCCCGAAGCTCCACAGCCTAGTACTAGTATGTTTAGCCGTTTCATGGAAACATTAGGTAGAGCTACTCGCTCGGAACCTGATGCAAATGAAGCACACGAAGAGGATGGGTTGGACTCTGACACACCTCTACGATACCCCATTGAGTTAAATAGTGCCTATGGAAAAGTGCTATATAACGCCTTATTGGACATGGGTGCTAAATACAATCTGTTATCCTATGGGGTGTGGTGTCAGTTAGGGAAGCCACCTCTATCTGAGAGTATTATCCAAGTCAAGGGTGTCAACAAGAAAAAAACTACGGTTTTTGGAATCTGGCACACTTCTGTCAGTTATGACAATGGGGTTGTAGCTCAAGACTTTTTGGTCATGCCTACTGGAACTATGGAGGGTAATATAAACCTAGGCCGCACGTGGATGATAGCCACCAAATGCACTATTGATTGGGGGACTGGGGGTGTTACAACGCAAAAACCAACTCTTAGCCCTACCACTCAAGCCATAGTCCCTGAGATATTGCCCAAGGAAATAAAACCCAAGACATTGCATGTCCAGGAGGTTGAACCATACGTCCCCATAGCCCGACTCTCTAGAGCTTCAACTGATGTAGTTGAAAGAAAGCTTGAGACACACAAGAACCATCCTAATATAACAGATAAAACATACAAGTGGGTCCCTAAAGCTTCTTTAGTGACCATAGCTAGTGCTAAAAAACAAAAGCCTTGTAAGAAACGTACCACTCGCTCCAAGAAAAGTAAGAAAATGTTGCGATGGATCCCTAAACGACTATTGGAAGCCCAAGGCTACTATCAAGGAAATGATCAAATCTGGGTGCCAAAACGTAGATTGTGCTCTTACCTATCACCTGACCCAAGTGAGCCCAATCCCGTAGCTCCAAAACGAATCAATGATCGTGAAAAGAAAAAAATCACAGAATGCTACACACCCGCTCTCGAGCTAGTTTGGGTACCAAAGAAAAAACGATTTGTTCCACCTAGCTCAGGAAGGGGGGGAGTCCCATGAAGATTCTAGCTCATCATGTAATACATCCATAGAGGTAAAAGCTTCTACACAACCTCCATCTATAGTAGTGGACCTCCATGAAGCTACAAAAGAATCCACACCTCCCAGTGTTCAAGAATCACCTGATGAACCACTTCAAGTTCGATCCTGGGAGAGTACCTTACCACCCTTGCAGCTTGACAAGGCACCTAGGGTAATAACAAACTACTGGCAAAAATCCTCACCTATTACCAACTGGAACAATTGGTTTCAAAGGGTGACAAGCTCATTTCAAATGGTATGATCTACCCAAGGAAGGGGGGAGTGTTTGTGGACATCCATCATTCACTTGCTTCCCTCTCAACCTTTTTCCCTGACCTCTTAATCTCCGATCTTAGGGAATGTATATATATAGCCTTATACTCACAAAAAAAGAAAAATAGTAAAGAGCAAGAGCGCCTAGCAATGAGAGAGCACCCTATCAGATCTTACATATAAGTCCAAATTCATCGTGTCAAGTCAAGCAACACACAAAAACAACTCTTATGTTTTAAAGGCCTAACTAAATCTATCTGTCTTGTCAGAAATGGCTACTTCACCAGAGGCATGCACTTCTATTTTTGATGAAAGGTACCCCTTGTCTTTTCAACAAGTGTTCTACATATGCTACCCTATACTTTCTTGCGAATGGGATTTGATAGAGAGCCTTGCATGTGAGAGAAATTTTGAGGAGTTAGAATGGCTGATACGTCTATGGCTAACTAGTGATCCCTACCCAGTGGCGAATGTGTCTCCAATGGCACATGCTTATTCTTTTGCACAAGATGAGTATCCACGCATCACGAGGTTCTTGATTAGCATGCTTGCACAAGAGGATGATGAAGAGGAACTAATAGAGACCGAGGAAGACTATGGCCTCACGGACAACGATTTTATTTATCTAGATGATGAGGATAGAGGCCTAGCCTTAGGGTGGCCACCCGGTTTATATAATATCCTCTTTCCTTGATTCTAAAAGGGGTGACAGATAGGTAGGTTAGGGGTCTAGATTGTGTTTTGAGTTTGTTTTTTAGGAGTTTTAATTTTTCCCACTGATGTGCCTCCTGGAGGTATTCCTTTTGTTTCCTAGTGTGTACAGGAGCGTGTTGCTATTGATAGGATTTGGACCTTCATGGAACCTTTCTCTCGTTCACACTTCATATCAAGCGCGACCATCGACACAAACAGGTGTTTCTTGTCCATTAGCATTGCCCTTATTTTTTTGCATCCATGTTTGTCTGCTTTGATTGTGATTGGTAGCATAATATTCAGTGCATTTGCTTAGTATCAAACATTTAATTCAATGTAATGTTTTGTCATAATCACTTGTCTAGGTTTAAAAATCAAGCAGTCCGACTAAGCTAGTTTGACCAAGCTAGGTATTAGAGATCTTCTCTTAATACCATGGGGAATGCCTTCCTAATAAACAATGGTTACTTAGGTTCTTAATCCGATTTAGGCAGCATTGTATGAAATGTACTAGGGCTTTCTAGTGGGCTTGACCCTATTGACCTTTAGCTTAAGTATTATAAAGGGAGTTTACTAATGTGATGAGCCTGGGGAATGTAACAGTGTTATATGACCCCCCAAAGTTACAAAATTAAAATGATGAAAATGAACAAGCAAAAAATCAAAGTGCCACAATGTAAAATTTTAAGCTGGAAGAGAAATCTCAGCTTGATTTGGTACTTCACTCACATGTATCGCCTATGGTACTAGAGCCCTAGAGGTTCCCAGTGTGGGCGCTTTTCCTTGAAAAGCAAAAAACCCAAGGCATACAAAATAAGCACACACATCATAATTGAATCAATGTGAAAAGACCTTGGGGGCTCAAAGAAAAAGTAATCAGTCAGGCGATGATTTCGTGAGAAATTCCTTTTATGGTAGCTTAACTACAAGGTTTTCTAGATATAGCCTCTAGTCAGCCCTTGAACATGAATACTTGGCTCTCGCGATTAAACAACTTAATTGACCACAGAAAATTAAGAAGCTTACCCATGGTATTAATATTCGATCTCTAGTGCTTTTCGACCGTCAAATTAGCGACCCCAGACTTGTTTAATTTTCTACCTTTACATCTGTTTATGCATTTGATTAGATTGCAATTTAATGTTCATTGCTACCAAATTGTTTGAAATTCTTTTACCAATCAATTTTTCTACCTAAAACTGCATATGCTTTTTAAGAGAATGCAATTACTGTGCCAATGTTGTTTGATTTTGCAGTGACTGAAGAAGGCTAAGGACATTCATCTCAAATGCTCTTCCACCTCGACGATCCAGCTTCAACTCAATAGCTTCCGAGGACGGAATCTACATCAGGAAGGGGGGCATGTTAACCCTCACGGCTCACGGACACCCATCACCTACGATGGACGCGTATTATGTATTTGGTAGAGTCAGGTACCGGGCTTGTCGGTCCAATAGGGAAAGGTAGAGTGATCGCCGATGAGAGGCGCACTTTAACTTGGACATTCAAGGGATTAGTTGGTTAAGCATGGGCGCCCAAGTGTGAATGGGGTGAGCTCCTATAAAAGCCAACTAAACCTAATTTTTACTCATTCTCTCATTTGTGCAATTGAAGAGTGCTCTTGCTCCATCTCCATCTTCTTCTTCTTCACCTCCTTGTGTGTGTGTGTGAGAGAGAGGGAGAGAGGGAGAGTGTGTGTGCGATCGAGCATTACGAAGGCACGACGGCGGCGAAGCGGTTGAGCGCGGCACGACTGCAGCTTCTTCTTCATCGCGGCGAGGAATCCACCACGAAGGCAAGCGTAGAGCGGTGAGTGACACACCCTTTGTTTTCTTGAGCTTGCTAGTTTAGGCTTGTTGTGTGCTTGGAGCCGTTTGTGGCTCGCATACGGTGTATTGGCAAGTCCCTTGCTTCGACAGTGCGGCAAGGAGCGCACAGAGGTTTAGGATGGATTAAGGGCGAAATTGGGGAATTAACGAGACTAGGAACTTGATTATGCGAGCTTTTAAAGCTTAAGAGATTATGGGGAGATTAAGAACTTGTGGATTATGAAGAGGAGCTTAAGAAATTAATTAAGCGATCTTAAGAGCTTGTAGAGGTTAATAATTTTGAGCTTATGAGCGTTTAGCTTAGAGGGAGATTAAGAACTTGCGGATTACGAAGAGCTTAAGAGTATGGAGCTTATGAGGAGGAGATTAGGAGCTTGGGATTATGAAAGCTTAAGAGCCTAATTATACGAGCTTTAGAGCTTAGGATTACGAGGATTAAGAGCTTAAGAATTTCCAGCTTATGAGGAGGAGGAGAACTCACGATAATGCCCTGAAGGAGTCATTCCTTTTCTTTTTATAGTTGCATGGGCCTCCCCTTTTGGCTAAAAAAAGCGAGGCACCCATTAGCGATGTCGCTAATGGGTCCGGCCTCTTGCTGGCATGTCAGGGCAAGGGATCACCTGCACGGAATCTAGCCGCGCTGGTACTGAACCTGTTCGCGACGGCCCTCTTGTTATTTCCCGTTTCTACGGCGAGGTCACCCGAGCACCACACTGCCTGGCGCGAGCTTCTTCCCGTTTTCCTGTGCTATTATCGCTCCCACCACGCCATCGCCATACTTGTAATTGGCTTCAGACCTTTTTAAAAAAAAACCCTATTGGTTTTGGGTGGTTATCCCATGGGCGGGCATTGTCCAATTGGCCGGCCTTGATTTAGTGTCGTCCTTTCCTTTTATTGGCTTTGGGCGGCCATAGCTCCATAAGGGAGGACACCACATTTGACATACATATCGGGTAGTGCTTTGCTAAGCTTCCGTCCCACATTAAGGCCCCACATTAAGTTTCATTAAGGCCCCACATTAAGCATACGTGCCAACCAAGATATTTCCCATACTCATTGAATCCCAAAAGATGACATTTTTGTTAGAGAACTCAACAAGAACTTTTTGTGCCTTCGTAACAGCACCACATTTTGCATACATATCGGCCAAGCTCTACCAAGCAACTCAGTTTTCTACAGCAAACCACAACAGTGTTGGCCTTTCCCCGCAATATTTGCATTCCAAAACCCAAAAAAAGCTCAAAAATTCCCAAATAGCACTCTGACCGAGCTGACCAGACTTGTACGGAACTCGCCCCTAGTAAATCTTTAACGGCGGCCAATAACTTGGCAATCGTAAATCCAATCGTCGATTTGAAAAGACCGACATGCTCCACAAAGTGAGCACTTCTGCCTGATGCATTTGTTTCATTTTTATCCGCTCAGCTGTTGTTGCCCAATCCAGCACGGATCTGCAATCGACTTGAACTTTAAACTGCCATGACTTCTTCATCGTAGCTCCAATCGATGACCCGTAAAGACAAGCCAGTAGAGCACATCGAGCATGCAGTTCTAGGGCACAATACCCCATATGTGGTCACTTCAAGCATAACATTTTTTAGCATCATTAAGGCATGTTTTGGACCTTTCAGCCTCATTTAACATACATTCAGCATTGAACTCGGCCTGCAACCAGCCCTTAATCACTATTCATTAAACATATAAGCCTCAAACAAACTTAATGTGCATTTTTTGGAATCTTTCTTTGCATGCGAGCGGAGCTGCACGACATTCACCTCCTCTGAACCTGCACAGCCTCCGGTCTATGCCAATTGCACTTAATCAGTTTCATTAAAATCATCATGAGACATATCATCATATGTATACATAACATGATCCTCTAGAGGTGGATCTGAATGAGAATCTTCAAGAACAATCTCACCTTCTCGCTTCTTGAAAAACTTGATCCTTTTTCCTGCAATAGGCACTTTACGCATAGTACCATCTAGTTCACATAATTGATATGTCGCATTATCAAAAACATGTTGCACCACATATGGTCCAAACAACACTTTCACCATTTTCTGCATAGCAGAGTATTGGTTCTCCAAGCTACTGTCATAGACAAATACCCAGTCACTTTCTTTGATAGCATGTGGTCGTAGTCTATGCTTTCCATCAAATGCTACCTTGTTCTTCAATCTCGCCTCCTTAACACTAGAATGGTAACAGGACACTTTTGTGTCCTGTTAAGCGACCATTTTTCTTGAATTATTTGAAGAGTATGAAAATGAATTTCTGGGTTCTATATATCCACAAAGTTTCCTTATGAGCTGAAAAAAACTTGACATTTTTTTTGGAGTATCGATCTCACCATTAACTTTACTCTTGCACAACATTTTTGAACCTAAACTGTGTGAAAAAACGAGTCTTATTTTTGGCTTTTTTTCAATTTTTGGCAACTATACCAGTCTAAACTTCATGTTTGTGAGGTTTATATTGCTAGAGGTTAGACCTTCATAGTTCTCAACATGTTTTGATGCTTCTAGGGAGAGCTAAGTGTTATTCAAAGTTATGACCAACTTACAAGTATTGCATAATCTTGTTGTTTGGCCAAAATTAGCACTTTTATGATTTTTTTGGTGGCTTTCTTGATATCCAAATTCAATTTTGATTGTGTAAGTGTAATGTATAACATAAAGCTAATCTTCCTTGAGTTTTGGGGGACCTAATACGCTATATAGCATAGTATATAATGATGGTTGAGTTTTTTGATTTTGCTGAAGAATACGATACATTTTAGAGTAGCAAATACAACTTTCTCAATATTGCTAGTTTCTTATGCCAATTGTGTGTATTTTGTAGGTATTAACTTGAGTAGTTTCTATGGGTTTCTAGAGGTCATAATGCTATACCCATTTTTTTCATGTTTGCTATATTTTGCACTTTATCATTGCCCCCAAGGTTCCACTTAGTAAGAGATCCATTATCCTTTTGACATGCTCCATGGCTCCTTTTGAATCAAAAGGGCCAAAGGGAACTAAGAAAACACGTATATAGTATTTTTATTGAGCGTGACTATAGAAACTTTGATGATAGGTCCGTAGAATGACAAAAATGCAACTTTTTTGTACCTGTTTTTTTTGTCCAAAAAAGATTTAGTGATGTAAAAGAAACCATATGTTTTGATCACCAACCCATTGAAGCTAACGGGGCATTTTATCTCATGTCCTACAAAAATCCCCACTCTTATTTATATGCAATCAACCATAAGAAATTTACTGAACTGGTAGCTTTGGTACGCAAAGTTGTGCCTTCAACCTGATTAGTAAGATCTTCCATGGCAAGGACAATATTTCTCATCTGCCACACTCCTACTGGCATTGTAATAAGGTCCACCACCCACTTGTAGTGCATAGCCAGTGGATAGGTGGGATGCAAACCATCTCTATGTCGCTCATTAGAGTACTGTTGGCATATTAAGCATGAGTCCACAAATTGAACCACATCTTTATACATACCTCTCCACCAATATCGGTCTTTAATCTTTACAAAGTTTGCCCAGGCTCCTCTGTGTCCATCTCATAGACTTTCATGAAACTCTTTAATCACCTGTTGTTGGGTCGCTTTGTCGCAAATATTTCATTGTGGTACCCCTCCTTGACGCTTCGGTTTCTTCCATAAATGTCCGTCTTTCAGGAAATAGCCATAGGCCTTTTTCCTGAAATTCTTGAATTCTTGATCACTCCATCCTTCTTGTCTAGTGAGAGTACTTAGGTAGCCGCCAATCATAATCCACTCTCCATCATAAAACTCTTCATAAAAGACTTCAAAAACATGAGCAATACTACCACAGTTGGCATGCAGATAAGAAGATGTGTAGAACTTCAAGCCAACATCATCATGGTCAGCATCTCTTCTTCATCTTCAAACCTGGCTCTTGATAACATATCTGCAACAGGGTTTTCTCTACGTGCAATATGACAAAATTCAGGGTTAAGAGACTTAATATAGGCTATCCATCGTAGCATGGCAATGTCTGGAGTAGAGAAATTTGCAATCATCCCTATCAGTGGCAAGCAATCTGTTTCTACCACAATGGAAGCTCCAATAAAGTATTCTTTATCGGTCCTTAGAGCAGTAGCTGAAGGAGTACGAGCGAAAGTGCGACGCTAGAGAGAGTGCGAGAAGAAGAGCACGACGATATGGTTAACTTGCTCTACTATAATGTGTAGAGCATAATGAGTTCTTATTAGGTTTTCACAAAAGAATATGTGTACATACCTGGCGGCCCGCCCACTTACCTGGGCGACCACATTGGGCTTTATACCCCAACAACCTCCCACTTAAAGTCCAATGTGGTACTTTAAGTGTGAGAGAAGCTACTATACAAGCTAATATACAAGAGATGTACTACCCTACACCTAACTGCTTGTGAAAGTGCGCAAAGCTCTCTGAGGGAAGTCCTTTTGTAAGTAGATCAACAGGATTTTCTCTGGTGTGAACTTTGACAAGCTGAAGTTGCTTATCCTCGAGCATTTCCCTGATGAAATGATATTTCTCATCCACATGCTTTGTCTTTGAGTGATAAACTGGATTGCGAGCCAATTGTATAGCACTTTGACTATCACAATATAACACAGGCATCTCTTCTTTGATTCCCAAATCTGTTACTAGTCGATTAAGCCAAATTGATTCTTTGCATGCCTCTGATGCTGCAACATATTCAACCTCTGTAGTAGACTGAGTAACACAATCTTGTAATCTAGAACACCATGATACTACTCCACCAGCCAATGTAAAGACATACCCTGACGTAGAACTTCGTTGTCCAAGTCACCTACATAATCTGATTCTGTAAAACCCTTTACACTTAGCTCCTGACTCCCATAGCATATGCGCATACTCTTTGTAGCTTTCAGGTATCTCAATATTCCTTTCACTGCCTCCCAATGTTTCTTGCCTGGGTTTGACATGTATCGACTTACTACTTCCACTGCAAATGCAATGTCTGGGCGAGTAACAACCATTACATACATCAGACTACCCATTATAGATGCATATGGAATCTTATCCATTTCAGCCGTTCTTCCTCAGACACAGGACAATCTTGTTTGCTAAGTTTCACATATGGTGGCAATGGAACACTCAATGCCTTTCCCTTCTCCAAATTGAAACCTTGCAAAACCTTGTCAATATACTCTGTTTGAGATAACCAAATCAACTTCTTTGATCTGTCTCTCTCAATGATTTTGCCATCTTTGACTTCAAAGCTGAAATTTCTTCCAAGTGCTTGCCAGCAATCAACATGTCATCCACATACAAAATAAGGATCAGCCAACTGCCATCCTTAGCCTTCTTTGTATATAGACAGTGATCGAACTCACTACATTTGTAGCCTTGAGAAAGCATAAACTTGTGGAACTTATGGTACCATGCCCTCGGTGATCGTTTTAAGCCATAAAGACTCTTTAACAACTAGCACACCAAATCTTCCTTGCCTTTTTCAACAAACCCTTCTGGCTGCTGCATGTAAATTTCCACATCTAAATCACCATGCAAGAACGCTGTCTTGACATCCATTTGGTGCAACACCAAATCTAATATGGAAACCAATGCAGGAAAGCATCTCAATGTAGTCATCTTGACCACCGGAGAGAAGACTTCATCAAAGTCAATGCCTTGTTCTTGCTTAAAGCCCTTGGCAACAAGCCTTGCTTTGTACTTTGGCTGACTATCATGAGCGGTGATCTTATACCTGTAAACCCATTTACAAGGTAGAGCCTTTTTGCCATGTGGTAATTTAACTAGCCTCCATGTCTGGTTTTTATGCAGAGCTGTCATCTCTAACTGCATCGCCAATTGCCAATTCTCGAAGTCCTTCATTTGCACTGCTTCCTTGTAACATGAAGGCTCATTGCAATCAGTCAACATGACATAGTTCATAGATGGAACAAACCTATCAGGAGGTCGCGTGATACGTCCAGATCTACGCAAAATAGGTGGCTTAGGCTCAGCCACAACCTGTGGTTCCACTCTATCCTGTCCTTGCTCCTCTTGAGCCCTGACATTTTGTCTTGCACGTGCAGGTCCATCTTCTTGGAAGACAAATCTTCTAATCTCCTCAACCCTCTTTGGTTTAGAATGATATTTGGATTCATTAAAGTGAACATCATTCCTGCGGATAACCTTTCTGGATTCGGGATCCCAAAGTCTGTACCCCATCCCACCAGAATTACCATAGCCTAGAAAGATGCACTTTCTACTCTTTGGCTCAAGTTTGTTCCTAAATTCCTTTGGAGCATGAGTATATGCCTCATAGTCAAAGACTTTGAGATGCTTGTATGAGGGAATTTGGCCTGACCATACCATCTCTGCCGCTGAATCCTTCTACAAAACCTTGCTAGGAGATATATTTATAAGATGAACAGCTGTTGATACAGCTTCAGCCCAAAACCCATTTGGCAGTTGTGCATTAGACAACATACTTCTGACCTTCTCTTGTATGGTCCTATTCATCCTCTCAGCAACACCATTTTGAGGAGGACTGTAAGGAGCAGTAAGTTCACGTTTTATACCTTTTGACTCACAAAAGTCCTGAAAGGCCTTTGAAACATACTCTGCACCATTGTCAGTGCGTAAGCATTAAAGCTTATTTCCACTGTGATTCTCCACAAGTGTCACAAACGTTTTGAAAACACTAAATGCTTCATCCTTGTGCTTGAGAAAGTAAACCCATACTTTCCTCGAGTAATCATCTATAAATGTCATAAAGTAAGAAGCTCCCCCTAGAGATAGGTTAGGCATAGTTCCACACAAATCACTATGAACAAGTGCCAACTGTGTATCTCTTCTACTGCTTCTATGCTTATGTGGCTGTTGTGTTTGCTTACCATACACACAATGTTCACAGAATTCAAAATCATTAAATGACAAGACAGGAAAATAACCAGAACGAGACAAGATTTCCATTCCCTTCTTGGACATATGTCCTAACCGGCTATGCCACAAAGAAACGTTCGGCTGCTCGGTTACATTGATTACATTTTTGAGACATTTGATACATAAATCATGTAAAGTCCTCCAGACTTTACTCCATGTGCTACTGTCATAGAACCCTTGGATATCTTCCACATATTCTGTCTAAAAGTGGTGACGTAGCCATCATCATCAAGTAAACCTGTGCTGATCAAGCTCTTTGTAATTGCGAGAACATGTCTCACATTCTTCAGCATGAAAAAAAGAGCCATTCTGAAACTTCAATTGAACATCTCCAACACCTAAGATCTCACATGTCTGCCCATTGCCAGGCCGAACATGATCTTTAGTGGTCACATAAGAGGTAAACCACTTCTTGTTTGGAGACACATGAAGTGATGCCCTTGAGTCTATAATCAAGTCACTCAGTGCATTTCCATCAGATGCTGTAAGAAGAGCTGAGTCCATTGTATTTTTCAAGAAGTAGATATCTCCTGACACTACACTGTCATCCTCTGCAATAGTGTTGGTCACATTTATTTCTTAAATCTTCACTGAGGACTTGTTCTTCTCACCATGGTCTTCTGCTTTCTCTTTGCCTTTTTTTGCTTTCCACTCTCTACAGTCTCTTTTCATGTGACCCTTCTTGCCACAATGGTAGCATTCTATGTCACTCTTGCCTTTAACACTGCGGGACTTGCTACGAGACTGATCCCTCTTTCCACCTTTGTACTTTTCTTTGGTACTTCCCCTGACAACTAAGGCTGTTCCTTTGCCTTTGTCCATTGTCTTTCTATTGGTTTCTTCAGTAAGCAGACTGCCTTCTACAACTGCTATGGTCAAACCATCTGGAGGTGCAGAATTACTCAAAGCTGTGCAAAAAGTGTCCCAACTTTCCGGCAATGTGATCAACAGGAACATAGCTCTAACAGGTTCATCAAACTTGACACCTTGAGCTGACAACTGACTGTAGATGGTGTTGAATTCATTCAGATGATTGGACATAGGTGTCCCTTCTTTCATCTCCAAGTCAAAAAGCTTCTTAAGCCAGTATACCTGTGAAGCTGCACTCTACTTCTCATAAAGATCACTCGGCTTTGTCCATGCTTGATAAGCCGACATCTCGTCTGCTACATTGAAGTAAACGCTTTCTGCCAAAGTCAGCATAATGGTAGAAAGTGCCAATTCATCCATTTCGATCCATTCATCTTCATCCATATCTTGTGGTTTTATCCCCTTGAGCTTTATAGGTTTTATTTGCTTCTTTTGTACCAACACATGCCAAATCTGCTTCTTCCACAATGGGAAATTGGTTCCATCCAGCTTCTTGATATTGTAAAGAGCAGTGTCCTGTGATCCATCCATAGCTACGCTTCCGAACCAATATCAACCTGATGAACGGGTGGATGTCGCCTACAGTTTGTGTGTAGGTGCGCCTGTGTCGTATGTGACACGCCTCCAAGAACTGTAAGCCATTCTTTGTTGTGTAGATAGCTACAAATCAGCACTCTGAAGGTGCAGATATCCTTAGCACTTGCAGTCGTAGGCCAAAACCCCAAAAATGCAGAGTCAGATCTGCACCCGGCGAGACCACGTAGTCGAAAATGGCCTCCACAGATCTTTGTCGAATCCGAATAGTGGCTGAGATGACCTCAGAATGAAATTCTGAGAACACCAACCCCTTCGGGCGCTCCCACAAGAATTGGGGCCGTGTCTTCGCCTGTCGAATCTCACTCCAATCTGAACAGGTGACTCTGGCTACCTGAAAATGCTGCCCCGAGCCTCGATCTGAGCTCTGATACCAGTTGAAGGAGTACGAGCGGAAGTGCAACGCGAGAGAGAGTGCGAGAACAAGAGCACGACGATATGGTGAGCTCACTCTACTATAATGTGTAGATCATAGTGAGTTATTATTAGGTTTTCACAAAAGAATATGTGTACATACCTGGCGGCCCGCCCACTTACCTGGGCGACCACATTGGGCTTTATACCCCAAAGTTCCCTCTTAACCTCTAGATATCCTTGTTGATGAGCATTGAGCACCTTGGCTCCAAATCTCACTGCATACATCTGTCCTTCAGCATCATCTTGACCTATAGCCCATCCAATACCTGTCGGGCTAGTGTCAACTGTTAAAATAACTAGCCTATCGCATTTATAATCAACTTTCCTCAAGGTCCGAACCTCAACAAGCATGTTCTTTAATTTCTTAATATCTTAAGTGTGAACTTCTTCCCAAACAAACCTCTTACCTTTTCGTAGCAATTGATACAGCACCTCTGCAACATGAGCAAAGTGTGGCAACCAAATATGATAGAATACACATGCGAAGGACATGTATCCTTCATCCTTCGACTTTTGCTGGACTTGGCCTTCTTCCTTCGGAACTGCACATGTGTCCCACAATTAAGACCTCCTTAGCTCCAAAAGTCGATTTCTGACCTGAAAGTGTTAAGTTAACTTCTTCAAGCCTTGATAATATAGCATCACAATCAACAATATGTTGAGCAACAAACTGTATGCACCCCCTCTAGTCTTTTGCTTCATATTTTGAGCCTTCTTCACAGCCCTTAATTGGTAGATCATCAATGAAAGGCATGGTAACATGTGGGATAAAGTCCCTTAATACCTTATTCATGCCGTTCATCATATGAGCTATTGAATTAGTAGCACCCTGTGGCAGAGTGCACATCCTTACCAAACCAAGAGGAGTATGCATTGTAGTAAGATCCCTGCTCTCCAAAGCTAATTGGAATTGATCATATCCTGAATAAAGATCACCTATGGAGTAATTAGATCTACCTGCAAAGGCCTCAGTAAATTCATCCACAATTGGGCCAGTACCCACATTGCGGATTGTTACCTTGTTAACCGGTTTCATATCCTGAATGAACCTTAATGTACCATTTTTCTTCGGAACAGTAAACCATCGATTGGAATACAGAGCACATGACGGCTCCAAAATTTCCATTTGAATCTTTTTATTAAGCAAATTGATAAGCTTTGGTAAGTGAGCTTTAGGAACTGGAATAGGACGCAAGCTCCATGGCATGTGTGGAACAATGAAAATAACCATTGGTGAAACAACACCCGGATCCACACACCCAATCTCATTCGGCTCCAAAGGAAAAGCTTTACCATGTTTTTCGAGCATACCTTGAAAACATTTGATCTCCTCTTCATTGACGAAACCGTCTTCTCCAACCTTCAGTTGCTGTAGTGTCTCCTTAGTAAACTTATGCCCTATGTTCTTTGGATCTCTGAGTATAGACTGTCGAGAAGCCTTTTTAATCATCCCATCACTTCCTTCTGGCAGCGGTGTAGCCACTGGCCTCACTTTCTTTGCAAAAGTCTTGTATTTTGTCTCTACCTGCGCTTCAAGAGTTTCACCTGAATCATCTTCAATATGCATAAGTGCTTCATATGAACTTAACTCATCATAAATGTCCATTGAATGGACCTTGACCACTTCAGATCCACTTTGTAACCTATTTTTCTTGATCTCTTCAAGCACTGACATAGTATCTACATAAGATACCTCCTGAAATCACATCATCGGATTCAAGCACATCACAACCTTGCAATTCACTTTGGATACCTGAAACATACTGTTTTTCCCATTTTGGCAAATCATTAAATTTTTTGAAAGAGACTGAACCTTCAGATGTTAACCCCAAAAACCCCAAAGAGAAAGATTCTCTTTGCGAGAACTTCTCCTCACTTGTATCACCATAGTCCCACTTTATAATGGCACTCCGAAAAAATCCTGTGCAAACCTGTGTTCTCTAAACTCCTTGCGTATCTTTGGCATTGGATGATCATGTAGACTGTCCTTATTCCTGGCATGGTCTACATATACAGTCGAGAATTGCACTGCTTTCTTACCATCACGGCTCTGAAACTTGGCATAGGTTGAGCCATCATCCAACACTTGGTTTCCATTTGCATAGCCGTAATGTATGGTTACTGCTCCAGAATTGAAGGATAAGAGGAATTCTCTTGTATAAAGAAGTTTTGCTCGTCAAAGACATCCCCTACAGTTACCTTAACATTGGCACATGCACCATAGAGGTCGCCTGGAAGCATATTGGCATCTCGAATCCTCCAACCATGGTCCACATCAATAGGCCATTTTCCCTTTTTGTGCAAGCTTTTAGCCATCAAATTGATCTCCGATCCATGATCTATGAGTGTTAAGACCGGTTCTTCGATGTCGCCAAGCTTTACAACAATTTCGGTTGTTGCTCTTGCCCAATGAGTCCTTGAAAAGTGACTCCTTGGTATGCTTTCACTATCTTCATCTTCATTGAAATGAACATGCCTTACCTCAGCAATGGTTGGATTTGACACCACCACAGACCTCGACTCTTCTTCTTCTTCAAGATTTGCCAAGTACTCTTCATAGTCATCTAGAATTGCTTCAATGTGGCGTACCGCCTGGCTCTTCACTGACTCCGGCTCCTGTTCACTTGGTATCTGCCGCTTTCTTTTGATGATATCTATTATCTCCTCATGAAACTCACATTTGGAAATGCCCAATATATCACCCAATGTGAGCTCCCCCTTGCTATTCAAAATTCGCTCTTCAAAGACTTTCTTTAAATATGTAGCTAATTCAATGTCAGACTTGAGCTTATAAGAGGGTCCCCTGGGTTTACCTTGGTTTTTGTCCTTAGGTGCCTCCTCCATCACCACTTCAGGAGCGGGCTTTGGAGCAAGACTTTCTTCTTTCTTGTTGTTGAACCTCGTTGTCCTTTTTGATGTGCCAGGAGCTTCTTCATCTCTTTTCTGCTTTTCCTCCACCATAGCCTCATTAGCTTGAGACTTCTCAATGAATGCATACACCGAGAGGGAATCCACTAGACCAGTCCACCATGTGGTTTCTAAAATTGAATTCCCTACTTGCCGCAGCTTCCCATAAGTTACTTGTCCAATTTCTGTTGTCTTCAAAGCATAAGTCCATAATTGACCCTTGGTATCTGCACCATCTTCATCACCCTTCCCGTAGACTTGCAGCCCATATGTAGCTGCCACCACACTAGCAACATTATGATGAATCTCATCAACTATCTTCTTCATGCCGCCCCTACCGAAGTTCAGGCGGAGCATCTCACCTGTTTTCCTAAGGTGTATCTTCTTGTCCTTCCAGAACACCACGTTCATCTTATATGATTCATCAAAATCATCACATTCTTTAGCATACTTGTGGTCTTCACTGTCACACCACATGCATCGGTCCCAGCCTTTGTGTGGTGGCTGCTGTCTAGGCTCAGATGTAGACCCTTTTGTAGCTAGACCATAAAATTTAACAGCTTCAAAACTCAAATTCAATATTTGAATACCTTTTACCAACTCATCAAGAACTGGCTCCTACACTCTTGGTATTGCCGAGGTTGTTTTCTCTTTAGGTTCCTACTTCGCAACATCCATGATGTCACCCACGATCAACTTATCGACTCTCATTAGTCATTTCACGATTGTGTTGACTGCTTTGGTGACTACCTTCCAGTCAGATGTTAAGCCGAATTATCCACTTGGATCCTCTAGCAACTGCACTAAACTCTTCTGAAGTCGAGGATCAGCAGCCTGAATGAGCAGATCAACCTTCAGATCCCTCATTGAACGTTGCTCTGTCGAAGAAAGTTGCTCGAATTTCTTCTCAAATTCCCGCAATAACTCTCGTGCAGACAGATTTTTGTTCGTCTTCTGCACCCACTTTATGAAACTTTGCCTGGTTACTCTTTGAGAATCCTCCAGGAAGTATTCCTCCTAAAGCGCCTTCTTGAAATCCTACCAATTAGATCCTTGAAGCACCTGAATTTCTTTAATTCGACTCCTAAGTTCCGGCTCAGCACAACCCTTCTACTGCATTTTGATCACCAATTCCATTCTCTTCCATTGCCTGTTCATAGATATTGCAGAATTTGCTAATATCCCGACCTTCAAATCGATTCAATTTCTCAGTAGCTGTGTGTCGAGCTTTACGGATCCTCTCCTGCAAATTGTATTGTTGTTGGGAAGCCTGCTGTTGTTGCATGTAAGCAGCAAACTGCTACATCATTTGTTGCATGGCAGCCTCTTGTGGTGTCTACATCCTTCTTCACCACACTGCTCACCCCGGCTCGTTTCACGTCGGGTTCACCAAGAATGTCGGGGGATAATTGTCCGAAAGGTGAGCCGGGAAGGCAAAGGGCCCCTGGCTGTGAGAGGTGCGGGAGAAAGAGGTGCAACAGGCACAATTAATGACAACAGTGCTAAAAAAAAACGATTCTCTTAATTCGAGTTAATCAACCATAATCATCATTAATCAATCATTAATGGAGGCTTAATGCTCCTTACAAGATGAAACCTGGCTTAAACCAGGTGCGAATGAAGAAAATTATCAAAGAACTGATTTGTCCCACTTTCTACTTCTTCCCGTTAACGCACAGGAGTTTTTCCCTTCAACCGATTTGGTTTCTGCTTCCCGATTCAATTGGCTAATGATGGTTTGGAACTTTGTCTTGGTTCAGGGATTTGTCTTAGGATTAGAAGCTCGAGATTGAGAGAGCTTATAAAGCTTAGCATGGATCTTGCTTATGAGGTTTCCTTCAAAGCTTGGGCTTAGAGTAGGTTTTCTTGGCTTATCACATCACTAGATCTTATGGGATTCAAGAGTTTTTGTGTCATAATAATCAATATCTAATTATCCTCAATGATTTTCGCATATTAAATTGATCATTTAATGTGGGGAAGTGCCAGGGGATAAAAAGCAAGAATATTGGTTAAGTTAGCAGACCGGCCACAGTAGGGATCCAAAGGAGGGAAAATAGGGATCCAAAGGGGGGGCCATCTGCAAAAGAGCCATGTGCAAAAATGGGCTAAAAAGACCCTAAGGTTCAGCCCATTAAGACTTCCAAATTGCTAAGGTTCCAAAATTTCAAAGGTTGTGTCCAAAGGTCAACCCTAGGGAAATTCGATGCTTTGTGTGTGACCAAAAAGTCTCTTCAAATCCCTACATAGGAGGGGGCGAGCCTTGGGAGTAGGGGATGAGAGAGAAAGTCACACACACACACAGGCTCCCTTTACACAAAGGGAATTAGGGACACATGTCAGCTCCCTAGCCCAGATGCCCACAAGGTGTGCCCAATTCCTATTGGATGACCTTGGAGGTGGACCATTGAGATTTAGGCTAGAGTAAATCTAGTTTAATTAATTTAAAAACACTTAATAAAAGAACCAATGAGAATTAAGTCCTCTAGATGACTACTGGACAGTCTCCCAAGGGGTCCAATGAGCATTCAGCAGCCTAATGGCTTGCCTGATTCCTATTGGCCAGGAGGCAAAGGGGTCCAATGAGTGTTTAGTTTAATTATTAAATTACCTAAAGCTCTCACAAAAGGGGAAAGGGACACATGTCAATAGGCTATCACTTATGATGCTTAATAATCATTGGCTTGACTTGGGGAGGGCCAATGGGGAGTGAGCAAGAGCAAATAGCAAGAGGGCTCGCCCAAGAGAGAGTGGGGGCTTATTTTTGCAAGGCATTATCACACACACACTCACACAATCTCATGTGTGAAGAAAGAGAAGAGTATATCTTCCCAAGCTTTAATGGAGAGCTCATCACCTACTCCAAGCTTGTGAGATAGAAGTCTACATCAACACACTCTTGTCATGTGGATGAAAATCCAACCAAGCGCCAAGCTTCAAGGCAGGCTCATCTCCTCTACCAAGCTAATTACTAAGCTAATCTATGCTAATATGAGTGATTATGTGAGGAGATGTACATATTTCTCATAAGATACTCCTTCTACCTCTCAATCTACTCTCATACCCTGGTAGCTCTCACCATCTTCGAAGGTGTGTGAGGTCTTGGGTCTGAGAACGGGGATAATTAAAGTTGTGTTTTCTAAGTGTTTTGCTTAGTGCATGAAGCTTTCGTCTTCATTGCACTAGATAGTCTTGAAGGAACACAAAGAATTGTATTGTACAATGTCTCTCTTGATGGGAGAAACCATAATACAAAGCCTTTTGGAGGGGGGACCGGATCCATGCAAATCCGGTCCTCAACTGTTGTCAACAGCTTAATTTCTCTCTCTTTTGAAAGTACTATTGATGCTATCTAACTAGGTGTTATTCTTTTTGTTGCTCTCTCCACCCAAGCACTCTTGTAAATCTCATTAGGAATCTATTCTAATGAAATGCCCACTATGTTCATGCTAATTTCCGCTACACATAAGTTTTTAGACCATTAAATGTTACATTGGTATCCGAGCCGGGTTTCGATCCTGGGACGTGTGGGTTATGGGCACCATGGTTTGACCGGCTGGCTGTCGATGTTAAATTTCCTGAAAGGAGAATCTCCTTTAAGTTCAGGGAAAAAGACATGTATATAGATGCTAAGGAAATGGGTAACACTATCCCCATTGTACATACACCAGCTTTCAACAAGTCAATAAAGAGCTCTATTTCCGTGTACATGATTTTTGTTAAAGATTCTGAAAATAAACCTAATGCATTATCAAAAGAAAATAAAAGCAACCAAAAGGAATTAGAGTTATCCAATTTTCTCAAGGGGTTAAAAGATGTTTTTATTGACGACATCCCTTGTGAGCTACCTCCTAAACGAGGTAATGATGACCATGCAATTGAACTTCTTCCAGGAAGTTCACCGCCTAACAAACCTCCTTATAGAGTTTCTCAAGCTCAACAAGAGGATATTATGCGGCAAGTGCATGAGTTAGTTGAGAAGGGCATGGTTAGGCCTAGCTCATCTCCATTTTGCTCACATGTGCTATTAGTGCAAAAGAAAGACGACACATATCATATGTGTGTCGACTATAGAGCACTAAATAGGATCACTATCAAGAATAGGTTTCTCATTCCACGGGTACAAGACCTATTTGATAAGCTACAAGGATCGACCTACTTCAGCAGGATTGACCTAAAAAGTGGCTATCATCAAACAAGGATAGTTGATCAAGACATTGTAAAGACCGCATTTCGCACCACATTTGGTCTTTATGAATACATTGTCATGCCTTTTGGCTTGACCAATGCACCAGCCACATTCAACCGCTTGATGGAGAAGCTGTTCAAACCTTCACTGGAGTGTTCTTTGATGATAGTATCATCTACTCTAATTCATTAGACGAACACAAGCAACACCTCCATGTAATATTTTAAGTTTTAAGAGAGAATAAACTTTATGTTAATCGAAAGAAAAGTGAATTTTTTTTGCAAGAGATTCAGTATTTAGGTCACATTATCTCTCAAGATGGCATCCAAATGGATCCATCAAAGTTAGAGGTAATAAAAGGATGGCCTAAACCAAGGAATCTTCATGAACTAAGAAGCTTTATAGGTATGTGTGCATCCTATAGATGGTTCATAGAAAAGTTCTCACGAATTCCGGGACCATTACATGAACTAACAAAGAAAAGAGTTAGGTATACATGGTCTGCTAAGGAGAACAATGATTTTGAAAAGCTTGAAGAAAAGCTTATCTCTCAACCTGTGCTTACACTACCGGATCTCTCAAAACCATTTGAGGTCCAATGAGATGCTTGTCTTGGTTGCCTTGGAGCTGTTTTGCTCCAAGAAGAGCACGCCATAGGCTATGAGTTTCGAAGGCTCGACCCTATTGAGCAAGCTCTAGGAATATATCAAAAGGAACTCCTTGCAGTTCTACATGCCTTAGACTCATGGAAGCACTATTTATTGGGGACTCCTTTCATTCTGCGAACGGATCACGAAAGTCTTAAGTACTTCATGACGTAGACCAAGCTCTCCGACAAGAAAATGAGGTGGGCAAAATTTCCTTTTTCAATTTCATTTTCATATTGCTCACATTGCTGGCAAGCATAATCAAGTAGCTGATGCACTCTCGAGACGGCCGAGAGTGAATGCGGTTTCCATAGAAACTCACAATGATCTATCTTCAATGATAGATGAGTATGCTATTGATCCCGATTTTAGAGATGTGATTTCAGCCCTTGCATTAGGGAAGAAAGAAGAACCATTTACTTTACAAGATGGTTATCTTCTCTATGGCAATAGACTATGTGTTACTAACTCACTACGTGAGAAAGTAATGTATGAATCTCATGCTCCACCTCATGTGGGGCATAGGGGGATTCAGTCTACCTTAAAGGGAATTGAAACATATTTCTTTTGGCCTACCATGAAAGTGAACATACAAGAGTATTTTTCTAAATGTGTGGTATGCCAAAAGACAAAATTTGATAGAGGGAAGCAACTTGGATTGCTTCAACCCTTGCCAATCCCTAATTCACCATGGGAGAGCATATCCATGGATTTTATCTTTGGATTGCCTAAGTCTATCCATGGGAATACGGGAATATGGACGATAGTAGACAGGTTTAGTAAACAAGCTCATTTTATACCTGTCAAAAAGACTATCAAAGCCCATCAAATGGCAACCCTCTTCATTTCACAGATTTTCAGGTACCATGGCTTGCCAATGTCCATAGTGTCGGATAGAGATCCTAGAATGACCAGTACGTTTTGGAAGGGTCTCTTTGAGAATTTAGGGACAAGGCTAAACTTCTCTTTGGCCTATCATCCACAAACGGATGGCCAAAGTGAAATAGCTAACCTAACCACTCTCGATCTACTAAAAGCCTATGTAACGGAAGTAGATCAAAGATCCCAATGAGAGAAGTACTTACCCTTAGTGGAGTATGCTTACAATAACACTGTACATACTTCCACGACAAAAGCACCTTTCGCGGTAATTGAGGGAAGATCAAAAAGTCCCTTGCTACTTAAAGTACATGGGAAGATCTTCGCTGTGCAGATGAGTATAGCCGAGACCTACAAGAATATTTTCAAAAGATTAAGGATGCTATCTCTATCTCAGAGCAAAGACAAAAGGCTGCTGCTGACAAGCAGAGAAGAGCCCAAGCCTTTAAAGAAAATGATTGGGTATTGCTAAAGTTTCTCAAGGCTCGATTAAGGCACACGACGGGCAAGAATCCTACGGGCCACCAAAAGTACTCTGTTAAACTAGCAAAAAGGTACTATGGTCCCTTCCAGATTCTTTGGCCAATCAATGAGATGGCCTATCAAATCAAGTTGCCCAATCATTGGCTCATACACAATGCTTTCCATGTGAGCCTATTAAAGCCTTACAAAGGAGAGCCACCTCAAGAACCAACTATTGAAGACCCACCGGAGATCGAGGACCAAGAGGAGGTGTTGTAGCCCGAGTCCATTCTCCAACATGAAGACAAGGTACTAAGAGGCGGTAAGACTATCCGACGATATCTTATTCAGTTTAAGAATTATCCTTTTGAAGATGCTAGATGGATGCAAGGCATACAATTAAAGGATAACCTAAACCTTGTCAATGCTTACAATGCTTCCCAACAGTAAGCAAATGTACAAAATGTTAAAAATGAACAAATTTTTTGTCTTATAAGACTCTCTTTTTCTTTATTGTGCACAAAAATGAAGTAGTATGCATGCTTAGATCAAGTTTGCGGAGACAACGTCTCCCAAACACCAAGTAGAGCTTGTCACTCTACTATGTAAGATTGATAGGACTAATGTGCAGACATGCTTGCGGCAGCCTCAGGCTCTCAAGCGCCAAATGGACTAGTCATCCATTGTGGAATGATGTCGTAGGGTAACATAGGGATCCTCTACCGGCTAAGAAAAGGACTCATGAATATGATTTATCTTCTCTACACCATAGTTGAGGACGATTATGATTTCAAGAGAGAGGTAATGTCATAATAATCAATATCTAATAATTTCTAAATGATTTTCTCATATTAAACTGATCATTTAATGTGGGGAAGTTCCAGGGGAGAAAAAGCTAGAATATTGGTTAAGCTAGCAGACCGGCGCACAGTAGGGATCCAAAGGGGGGGCCATCTGCAAAAGATCCATGTGCAACAATGGGCTAAAAAGACCCTAAGGTTCAGCCCATTAAGACTTCCAAAATGCTAAGGTTCCAAAATTCAAAGGTTGTGTCCAAAGGTCAACCCTAGGGAAATTGGTTGGTTTGTGTGTGACCAAAATGTCTTTTCAAATCCCTACATAGGAGGGGGCGAGCCTTGGGAGTAGGGGATGAGAGAGAAAGTCACACACACACACAAGCTCCCTTTACACAAAGGGAATTAGGGACACATGTCAGCTCCCTAGCCCAGATGCCCACAAGGTGTGCCCAATTCCTATTGGATGGCCTTGGAGGTGGACCAATGAGATTTAGGCTAGAGTAAATCTAGTTTAATTAATTTAAAAACACTTAATAAAAGAACCAATGAGAGATAAGTCCTCTAGAAGACTATTGGACAATCTCCCAAGAGGTCCAATGAGCATTCAGCAGCCCAATGGCTTGCCTGATTCCTATTGGCTAGGAGGCAAAGGGGTCCAATGAGAGTTTAGTTTAATTATTAAATTACCTAAAGCTCTCACAAAAGGGGAAAGGGGGACACATGTCAATAGGCTATCACTTATGCTGCTTAATAATCATTGGCTTGACTTGGGGAGGGACAATGGGGAGATAGCAAGAGAAAATAGCAAGAGTGCTCGCCCAAGAGAGAGTGGAGGCTGATTTTTTCAAGGAATTATCACACACACACTCACACAATCTCATGTGTGAAGAAAGAGAATACTATTGCTTCCCAAGATTTAATGGAGAGCTCATCACCTACTCCAAGCTTGTGAGATAGAAGCCTACATCAACACCCTCTTGGCATTTGGATGCAAATCCAATCAAGAGCCAAGCTTCAATGCATGCTCATCTCCCCCTACCAATCTAATTACTAAGCTAAGCTGTGCTAATATGAGTGATTATGTGAGAAGATGTACATATTTCTCGTAAGATACTCCTTCTTCCTCTCAATCTACTCTCATATCGTGCTAGCTCTAGATCTCACCATCTTCGACGGTGTGTGAGGTCTTGGGTCTGAGAACGGGGATAATTAAAGTTGTGTTTGCTAAGTGTTTTGCTTAGTGCATGAAGCTTTCATCTTCATTGCACTAGCTAGTCTTGAAGGAAAACAAATAATTGTATTGTACAATGTCTCTCTTGATGGGAGAAACCATAATACAAAGCCTTTTGGAGGGGGGACCGGATCCATGCCAAATCCGGTCCTCAACTGTTGTCAATAGCTTAATTTCTCTCTCTTTTGAAAGTATTGTTGATGCTATCTAACTAGGTGTTATGCTTTTTGTTGCTCTCTCCACCCAAGCACTCTTGTAAATCTCATTAGGAATCTATTCTAATGAAATGCCCACTATGTTTATGCTAATTTCCGCTACACATAAGTTTTTAGACCATTAAATGTTACATTTTGCTTATGAGCTTGGGCAGTTAATGAGTGATTAGAGGTTATTGTCTTCAAGGTTTAAGATGGCTTAATCGGTTTAGAGTAGGTTAATGATGGCTTATGAGGTTTCGAGTAGGTTAATGCGAGCTTAAGAGGCTAAGAGTCGGTTAATGATGGCTTAACAAGCTTAAGAAGATGAGCATGGTTATGGCTTAGAGAGCTTTAAGCGTGATTCATGAGAGCTTAGGGGTTCTTAGTGGGAGCTTAGTGCTCTTGACTCTTCTCTCGGAGAGAGATAGAGATTACTTAAGAGGTTAAGCTTATGATGATAAGAGCTTAGGAGCTTGGCCTCGAAAGAGCTTCCTTCAAGAAGATGAGGAGGAGCCTCTTGAAGGAGAAGAACTTCCCAAAAAAATGAACTCACCTCCTTCTTTTCTTCCCTTCCCCTCGATTTTATAGTTTGCATGCCTTTCCACTTGCTAAAAAAAGCTTGCACCCATTAGTGACGTCCCTAAGGGGTCCTTCCTCCTAGTGACGTGGCGGGGCCGTAATCGAGCAGCACCAAATCCGGCGCAAGTAGCACCAAAAAGCATCGCGCTAGCATTCCGTGAAACTTTCGGTTCTGCGGCGGTGAGGGCGTCAGAGCACCATATCGGCTGGCACCTCTTCAACTTCCTCTTCCCTACGCTCTATTCGCTGCCTTCGTCGACACCATGTCTCTTTTTTTTTGTTTTTTTTCCCATTAGCCCGTCCTTTAAAAAAACGCTATTGGGCGGCCATTGAGGAGGCCTTTGGACGGCCATTGAAGATGTGAGTATGGGTGGCCTTATTCATTCATTGAGGCTCTAGGCCCTTGTAGGGTACCATATTTGGCGTACATATTGACATTGCCTTGTTGAGTATATCCCGCAGTCAATGCATTCCAAGAGATCACATTCCGAACATGAAGCTCTTCAAGCACTTTTTATACTTTATGAGAAGTACACCAAGTTTGGCGTACATGTAAATTGTCATAATGATGCTGGTAGCAGTGCTTGCAATGCACTGCAAGAGATAACATTTTGGACAGATTCTCCTTGAGCACTTACTCTTTTGCATTCCAAAACCCTAGCTGTTGCAGCTCATTGACCGAGCGGACCGGAGTGGTACGGAACCGCCCCCCCGGGAATCTTTATCGGCCAATATCTTGGCGACCAGGACTTCGATCGCTAATCCTAAAAGACCGACGCGCTCTAGAAATTGAGCACTTCATGCCCGTGCATTCATTTCATTTCTATCACCTCAACTGCAGTTGCCCAATCCAATACGAATCTGCAATCGACTTGAACTTTAAACTGCCATAACTTCTTCACCGTAGCTCCAATCGACAAGCCTTAAAGACAGACATGTAGAGCTTTTTGAGTACTTCAACTTGGATTAATAAAATCCCATCTATGACCACTTCAATAATACTCATTGTTTAGCATTACCAAGACATCTTCTGACCCTTAGAGACACATCTGGCACACTTTCAACTTAAAATTGGCTTGCTACCAAGCCCTTATAATTGTTGATTAATCTTGTAAGATTCAAATAAACCTGATTGGATTTCCTTTGTTCATTTTATTGTCATAGGAGCGGAGCGGCAGGAAACCAAAAGGAAGCGCTTTGCCTGTGCTGAGCGTTTTTTGCTTCTCGGTCAGCGGCATTCGAGCAGTGCATGGCACGGTGGAGCGGATCTTTCCTCCTCTGCGCCTCTCGTTGGCTGCCTTCGCCATGCTTTTCCTTAGCTTCACACCCTTAGCAATTAGGGTGGCCTCTTTTTTCTTAGTTGTGGGTGGCCTTTGGTTCCTCGGCGGCCATAGGTTGTTGGTAGCTTTAGCTTGTTTAAGGGCACCACATTTGGTATACATATCACCCAAAGCAATGCCTCTCATGACTTCATTTCCCAACATCTCTTGACTTAGCAATATCTCCTGGAATTATGTTGCCCGTTCTAGTGCTTTGAATGTCACCATAGCTTTCAAGATGCAAGTATAAGTGTCCATCAAGGCAAAATGTTTTCGTATCGGCCATATTTAGCGTACATATCGGCACTGCACTGCATTAAGCCTGTATACTGGCCAACTCGAAAATACACTACTAGTGGAGACGGGCCTTTAGTTGTTGCCGCCAATTCGACTTTGACGGCTCCATTTCCCGAAATCTGTGTGAAGCTCAAAATTTACTAGATGAACGTGACTGATCAAGGCGACCAGGGCGGTTCGGAACCGGCCCCTGACGATACTTAAACTGGACATATTTTGCCAACCGAAACCCCGATTGACAAACTAGAAAGACTGACATGCTCGTGGAAGTGATCACTTTGGACCCATGCATTCCTATCATCTTTAACCTTTTATCAGCAAGTGCTCAATCCGGTATGGATCTGCTACTAATTCAACTTAAAATTGTCATAAAGACACGCATGTAGAGCCCTTCAAGTACTTTAAATTTGATGAATAAAATCCCATCTATGACCACTTCAAGCATATTCACTGTTTAGCATTACCAAGACATCTTTGGGCCCTTAGAGCCACATCTGGCACACTTTTAGCTTAAAAATTGGCTTGTTAGCAAGCCCTTATAGCTGCTGAATAATCATGTAGGATTCAAATACACCTGATTGGCATCCCTTTGCTCATTTTCTTGTTATGGAAGCGGAGCTGCACGACATCGGGCAATTTTGGGTTCAGCCGGATCCAAATTGGTACATGTTCACTCAGTTTTTAGGTTGCAGATTAGTCCTTTTGATTTTTGCAAAGGGATATTTGAAAGTCTCAAATATTGCCTCACTTAGCTCTATTTGGAGTGATACACTTAGACCAATCACAATAGATAGCAAGAACAATACAAACTTTGTGAAAGAATAGCTAACTTGATCAAAATTGATACAGGAATCAGGTTGCAGACAAGGAATTGGCAGCTCGATGAAAGTCGCACTCAAATAAAGTGGAAGAAGTTGACAACAAGTCAATCCGATGGTAAGCTAGGTACTCTATCGAGGGCATCACAAGTCTTTATGAACCTTAGATCTGGTCATGTATTAGGAAACCAAGGCATATTTGGAGAAACCTCAAATAGAGTATCCATCAAAGAAAGTGTGAATCAAGGTGATCCCTTGCACACTATCCTTGAGGAAGTCTCATACACGCTTTTGGATTCAACATTTGAAATTTCTTCCAATTCAACTCACTCAAAAACTGGAACGACAGTGCGCTATAAGCATATACTCTCTTTTTATAAGACTAATTTCCATGGAGCTCTAGTTTACCTGGATCCTAACGAAGAATATGCTATTTGCATTGATGGCCATGGCATTGAGTTTGAAGAGGAGATCTGGGCAAAGAAACAAGGAAAAATGTACATGGAGAGAAATGGAACTCAGTAGATACAATTTGAAAACCTTGACATGATAGACAAATTAGCCATCACAGAGAGCACCTTGTGGCCTTAGCGCCATAGAGTCTCTAGCTATCACAAAGAGCACTCTATGGACCTAAGCCCATATATTTTCTAGTTTACACAAACAACACCATGTGGCTTTAGGGACATAGGGTTTCTAGCTAACACAAAGAGCACCATGTGGATTTATGTACATGTATAGTGTTTCTAGCTATCAAAACGAGCACCATGTGCCCTTTGTCACCTAGAGTTTCTAGTTAACAGAAAGAGAACCATGTAGCCTTAGGGTCATAGAGTTTCTAGCTAGAAAAAAGACCACCATGTGGTCTTAACACTAGTTCTGTAGTTGGACATTCAAATGTCCTGAGATACTAAAGTGTCTTATTTTTCTAGCAAATTATCGTAATTATTTGGTGAATCTATAAAAAAAATTAATAGGTCACGTTCATATCTTAGGTGAGCTATGAGGTGAATAACATAGCCAAATTTTACCTTTACCAAAATTAATACAAAATTAAGATTATAATGATAAGTTTTAGGATGAAAAAGTCATAGAAATTTAGTGCAGTTTTAACAAAATTTTCATAAATTAAACATAACTTCTCATCTAAATATGAAAATCATAGAAACTTAGAGCAGTTTTAACAAAATTTTCATAATTTGAATATAACTTCTCATCAAAATATTATTTTGCATAGATTTCAAGGTGTGTAGATAGGAAAAAACTTATTATAGCAAGAAATTCAGCTTCATAACCTAGTTATGGGACTAGATCTTTTAATAATCAAAAGACCAAAATCTTGAAAATGCTGACAAAGAGGCAAATTTTGGTCTTTCAAGGCCTCTTTCATTAACATGCATGATGAGATTATGGGACAAAAACTAAGGTGTATAGTGTATCTATCGGTCAATACCCATCAACTAAGCATTTTTCAAGGGTTCAAACTCATAGGCATCTTGTAATTTAAGCTCATTTTAAAAAACTTGTAGTGCGTAATTTCTTGCAAGAAAAACATTGCTATGAAAAACTAATGAAAGTCTGTATATAAATCCCCCAATTGTGTCCATATGAGGTATTTGTATACAAATAAGTGAGTTGAATGGAAAAATATAAAAGTGGACGTTATTTTAAGGCTTATTTTTTATTAATAAAAAATCATAATTACAACATGTGCGGTTTTTTGAATATGCCATAAATCACCAAATGTGGCTTGCATAACCATTAAAGATTATCACCTCATGTAATGGAGTCATAGATCTAGTATATATGCATCATAAGACATTGTAAATTTAGATGAACTAAATGTTTCTTGTGATCGTTAATTGAATTTGTGAACGTTGCATATTTGACCCAAAGGACTTTCTATATTTAATTCTAGTCACAAAGGATTTTTTTCTCACATGAAATATCAAGCACATATATAAGTAGTTACCATGGATTATTCCATGCACCCTAATCATTTTCTTCTTAAGATAGAGTATGCGTTTTAATGAAACATTGAATGCTGTTTTGCATAGGTTCTTTTCATGAGTGTAGTTACTATTGAGGTTATGATGAAAACTGAGAGATTATAATTTCTATGAGTACTTTGAATGACATTTTATAAGTTTTCAAAAGCATTTCTTGAGATGTGCTCTAGATTTCATGTACCATTTTATTTAAATTCGCGAAAAAAGGAGACTAAAGTGCCTTTTTGGTACCAAACTAGTGTTAATCCATAGTGTTTGTATCTAACAAAAAGAGCACCATGTGGCCCATGGGATTTTTAGCTTATACAAGGGGATCCCTATGGCCTTAAGTCCATAGGGTTTCTAGCCTACACAAAAAGATCCCTATGGCCCTAAGGCCATAGGGTTATTGGCTATCACAAAGAGCAACATGTGGCCTTAGGGCCATAGGGTTTCTAGAAGGCACACAGAGCACTTTATGGCCTTAGGGCCATAGGGTCTTTTTTGTGATGGCTAGAAAACCTATGGCTCTAAGGCCACAAGAGCACAAAGAGGTTACATGCCACCACAAAGAGTACCCTATGGCCTCAGGGAATCCTTTGGCTTTAAGGCCATAGGGTGATCTTTGTGGTGGTTAGTAAACTCTTTGTGCTCTTGTAGAATTAGGGACATAGGGTTACTAGCTATCACAAAGAGAACCCTCTTGCCCTAAGGCCATAGGTTTTCTAGGGCCATATGGAGTCCTTTGTGATTGCTACAAATCCTATGGCCCTATGGGCATAGGGTGCTCTTTTTGATGGCTAGGGATTCTAGCTTAAACAAAGAGAACCATATGGCCTTAGGATCACAGGGTTTTTAGCTATTTAAAAAATCATCCTGTGGTGGTGTTAAGACCATAGGGTTTCTAGCTAACAACAATGAGCACCTTGTGTTCCAGTGGATATAGTGTTTCTGGCTAACAAAAAGAGCACCCTGTGGCCTTAGGAGCATAGGGTTTCTAGACGTCACAAAGTGCACCATGTGGCCTTTGGGACATAAGGTTTCGAGGAGTTTTACCAAACACCGAGCAAAGTTTTCTGAGCAACCTATAGTCTGAGCAAGTCTCTTAATTGGTGAGCCTCCTATATATTACCATTTTGCTTTTAAGCTTCCATCAGCTATGTAAACATTTTTTTGGTAAGGTCACACAATGCCTCCCTCTAAGTCCGAGCCTCTTGCAACATTTGTAGTTCATGATGGCTTACCTTTGGAAGATTGTGAGCTACAAATAGTTCTACACAACAAAAATTTGAGATGTAGTGTATTTCTAAAGAGCTAAACTTGAGAAATCCAAAGGCTATATTTGGCCTTTCAATTAAGAAAACAATCAAATTTTACAAGTGTTAGTGTAAAATTCAGCTAATGCTTCAAATTTAACCTTAAATTGGAAGGATTTTAAACAGTATTTATAAAAGCTAGTGGTGTACTCTATTTTCAATGGCCTCAATTGAGAAATATCGGTTGGGAGGTTGCCCTTGAGAAAAGTGTTAAAAATTACGAGTTTTGGTGTAAAAATGAGAAAATGCTTCAAATTTTAACTTAAAACTCGAAGCTTTTCAAGTGTGCCTTTTCTATATCAATGGGGAACGTGCCTTCTTTTGACCCTGGTTGACTTTTCTTTTGGGAAAATTATAGAACTGCCATGATATTCTTAATGAAAACTATCTTTATGAGCATGCATGGCCACGCTCTGCTAGAGTGAGAGCACATGATAGAGAGAGATAGAGAGAGGAAGAGGGAGGGAGAAAGATAGTGTGTGTGATCATTTCAACATGACTGGAGAAAAGAGCTAGGTTCAGTTTATCCAAAGCCTCCTCAAGCATGCTTTGGGGGGGGTCTCAACAATAAGGGATCATAGGTTAGTGAAACCTTCTCAAATTTTTGCCCAAAAGGCTTTAAGCGTGTTCACTTCAGTTGCAAAAGGAAAAGAATAAGCTCTATTGACCTTGAGCACCATTTTATATAAGGAGTACAGGACTTAGTGAGACTCCATATGCATTTTTTCAAAGTAACTATCCAATGCCAAGAGGCTGGACAAATTAGAATGCTTTAGAATCATTCAATCTAGATAACGTACACTCTGTGTGTGCATGTGTGTTTTCTCATGTGCCTCGAGAGGTGTTTAAAAGATGCAGTGACAACAAATCTACACACACTAGCAAGTTACGGTAGAACCTGAGGCGATGTCCCCCTCACAAAAAAACCAACTCTTCCAAGTTCCATCCTCTAGTTTGAACAAACTTTCTTGTGTCAACTTGTGTGAATTTACTTCTATTGGTTTTCGTCCTTAAACCTTAATTCAAACAGGTTCTTTTATTCTTTTATGCTAGGCGTATTGAGTTACTACGGTCCTTGTGTGAACCGGAGCTCAAACCTTTATTCAAATAGGTTCTTTTATTCTTTTATGCTAGGAGTATTGAGTTACTACGACCCTTGTACTGTGAACAGGAGGGTGGAATGTAGTGTTCGAGAAAAGTGTGCCTTAGCTTAGCCTTATAATAGAGAAGGACAAAATCCACTTGAAAACTTTAAGAAAATAGAGTTAAGTTGCAAAACATGTAGGTTAAATTTCCTCAATGGATTTACTCAAACAATGGTGGAATGCAAGGATAAGGAACCTCGTCTAAAACTGGCTCTTCTTGCACTCAGTGTTGGCAGCCTCCACATGTGTTGCCAACTTCCCAGCACACCTGTGTTGCAACTCATCTTCCCCAGCTGTTTGTATTCGGCAGCATTTCTGTCGTGACCCATGGCTGCCATCTTCAAGGGTGCATGCGGGCGAGTGGAGAGAGAGAGAGAGAGAGAGTCTCTCTTGTCCCCAACGGTTTGTATTCGGTAACGTTTCTATTGCGACACCTACCTGCCATCTAATTGCTTGCAAGGGTGCACACCGATGTGTGTGTGTGTGTGTGTGTGTGTGTGTGTGTGTGTGTGTGTGTGTGTGAGAGAGAGAGAGAGAGAGAGAGAGAGAGAGAGAGAGAGAGAGAGAGGCTCTCGTGGTGGTTTGTATTCGACAACCTTTTTGCCACGACACATGACTGCCATCTAAACTGCACTATCTAAAGTACCTTCAAGGGTGCACGTTGGCGCGCAGTGGTAGAGAGAGAGAAAGAATGGAGGAGGAAGCATTGGGCAAGCAGAAGTAGAAGGAATGGAGCAAGGAAAAGCGGAAGGAGAAGGTCATAATATTATGGTTTTGTTTGATGAGGTTACTTATGATAAGCTTCTTTCTGACGTTCCAAAGTACAACCTTATTACACCATCCATCCTATCAGATCGATCAATGATGAATGGGTCACTTTCTTGCAAAGCTATTAGGGACTTGATGGCCATAGGTACCATATTTAGGCTTGTAGATGCTCATCAGTGTTCATGAAAAATCAATTTACAAACACACAGAATTCCTTTCCTTGAATTTTCCAAGAGGAAATTCTAGCAAATTAGGTTATCTTTTTGGGTTTTTGCACTATTTTTCTCTATTCAGGTGCGGAATTTCTCCTTTTCCTCTTGCTCTCAACCAACATATTTAAAATTGAAAATGACACGATATTAAGTTGAGACAAAGGTTACTGGCAGTAGGAAACTATCCCAAGAGACCTTTAATATCTATTATCTATTACTGGCGGGGCGTAAGAAACTATCCCAAGAGACCTTAAATATCTATCAATGTAAGAAACTATCCCAAGAGTCTATGAGATGAGGAGAGTTGAACTCAAGACCTGTCATTCAAGAGGGACATGGCATAACCAATCTACCGCATTTGGGTGATTGAAAAGCTATACCATTTTACTCATTCTATTATCGCATACACACCCCGGAAACTATCCCAAGAGACCTTAAAGATCCCGACTAGCCTTGAACGCGAGAGAGAGAGAGAGAGAGAGAGAGAGAGAGAGAGAGAGATTCTACGATATTGCACGGCGCGACAAGTGAGAATAGAGAGACAGGTTCGTGCTTGAAGCGATGATGGCGGGCGGGGGCATGGGAGTGCAGAAGAACAAGTCCATCGAGCAATTATGCGCTACCAATCGAGAGAATCTAGAGCTGTATTTTAAATTCGATCGTCGCAACGCCGCCCTCATATTCTCGTTCCCATCGTCGTCTATAAGAGCATTGTTGTAGAGCAGCACAAACATGACTTGGACTACAACAGGACACCCACAAAATTCCTGTGATTTCAAAAGGCCACCTTTTTGAGCCTTGGAACACTGCTGGAAGGCAAAGGGAAGGTTGCCATAACTTTATTTTGGAGTGTTGCAGCATTAGGTGAGGTTGCCATAACTTTATTTTGGAGTGTTGCAGCATTAGGTGAATGCTTCAGTGCTATAACTGGATGCTATGAAAGCGTGCATTTCTGGAACTCTTATTAATTAATTCGTAATGTTGCAGGGCGAGGAAGCCATAGGCACGCCAGGCTTAGCATGCCAAGGTAGGAGAACTGAGAGCGAGAGAGGGCGCTGCCCTGCAGCAAACTGAGAGCGAGAGAGAGAGAGAGGCTCTGGCTGGGAAAAAAACGAGCAGGGAGGAGCCATGGAGTGAGTCGCCAGGGGAGCCGTAGGTTAGAGGGGGACGGGAGATCACGAGGGAGGTCATACAGGCAAGCCAAGCCGAGGATGAGATGGCGGGGCTGAGAGGTGCTGAGAGCGAGCATCAGAAGCTCTGCCTGAAAAGCATGCCGAGGAGGGCGCTAGTGGCCATGTTGAATGGAGGCGAGTAAGTTGACAGGTTAAAAAAAAAAAACAAACCCAGCCTTGAACTGTCGTAACGTGCGCGCCGGCGCGGAGAGAGAGAGAGAGAGAGAGAGAGAGAGAGAGAGACGACGTCTTGCTGACAGCGGCTTGCGCCTCCAAACCTGCTACGGCCAGTCCAAAGGACTCTTGAGTCTTGAACCGGCTCAAGGCTCCCGTTTTAGGGCTTCAGCTTGATCAGCGTGCAATTCATCCGCGAACTAAATGATATCCGGTTGCCATCCAGTTGCCAGCTGCTAGCAGGTCGATAAGGTGCGGGCTTTTAAATTGAACTCATACTAGTGGTCGACGTTGTGGGAACATACAGGCCGCAAATATTACGAGTTCTGTGTTGGACGGCCAAGGCTAGTTGACGTTGGATGCATAATGGCTTCCATGTATTGTTCTTGAGGAAGCCGATTATCGTGATTATATACTAAAACATGTATGTTTGCAGGAGCAGTACTGGCGCGATATGTGTCGTTTTGCATCATGGCCGTGCCTTGATTGTACAAGCTCTGATCTCTGCAGAATAGTATTTCTCGGCTAAGAGGGCGACCACATACGCCTGATAAGATGGAGGCATTTAAATGGAAGCCTCCACGAAGAGCGAGACTGATATGAGATGGCTGCAGTTACATAGGATTCACAGTAGACGGTTTTATGCTTTAATAGTCTCTAAACGATTAGTGTTGGTTGTAAAAAGGGCCCATAGCAAGCTGGAACAAGAGCGTCAAATTGGTAGCTGCCGATGAAGGAGGCGCATCGTAGCTTTGGAGGGTGGTTCAACCACTCTCTATACTAGAGGTGATCTGAAGATGAAGCAACCTACCAGCTCAGCCATGTATGGCATATGAGAACGCAGCCGCCCCCTTATTTCACCCTGGCTTAGAGGTGGTTTTATCAGGCCTATGTGAAGGAATTCTTACACATAGTTGGTGACTGTCGGCCTTATGGGGGGATGCTCAAGGTCATTAATAGGATCTGTCTTTGGGTCCGACACCCCCCGTTCGATGGTTCGTCGCCTGCAGCAAACAAGTCTTATTCTAATTGGGCCTTCCGACGCCAAAGGATGCCATCAAAAATACCTTATCGCATTAAGCTACATGCAAGAGCATTGGCATGGAGTCATCAACACTTGTACGGCTGGTCTTCATTCTGATGCATGCAGCCATTCACGTAGCCGATCATGGGAAGTCAGGGGCGTGGTGGCCTCTGGGGTAAGTTGGGCCAGGCTGCACTTTTCTGCCAAACGTAGCTTGCGAATGGCTCATTTGCACAGAAGTCTCTTGATCTTGACTACGATGTTGATGATGAGCTTGACAACAACAACAATGCCACCTTCCCTATCCCTCCTCAACCTAATGAGGGAAACCCACAATCCAAGAAGGCTTCACCCGCTGCTGATGATCCTGCTTATTGAGCCTAGTGCAATAATTCAATGTTGTTCTTCATTCACGGGGGGTCCACAATTCTTTGGCCGGCCCAAAACTTTTGCATTTTGTGGCCTTTGTTGCCGCAACCAGCTCTACTGTCATCAGACAGATCAAGACCTCCACCTCTTTGTTGGTGTTGGAAATTCGAATCATGGGTAACTTTGTACTTTGATTGTTAAGGAACTTTTTGTCTTACTTATATAAGTATTCGTGTGATTTGTTACAAGAGAGGGGGGGGGGGGGGGGGGGGGATTTAGTGTGTGTGGGCATGTGTTTTCTCATGTGCCTTGAATTTCCTTCAAGGGCGCACACCGACACATGGTACTAGAGAGAGAGAGAGAGAGAGAGAGAGAGAGTCTCCAACATGACACTGAAAAAAGAGCAATAGTAGGCCCGTGACTTGCCAGGATGTATGCCGCATGCGGATCCACCAAGAAGATTTTAAAAGATTTACACTATCATCCAGATTATTCATTCCCATAGTGATCGTGATAACACAATCTCAACACAATGAGCTTTGAAGGTAGGAGGTGTTATGGTTTTGGAATGTCCTAGGTTCATGAAGGCAGTGCAAGTGGTGAGTCCTAAGGGGCACATGGCAAAGAATAAACAATCCAAAGAGGCACAATTGGCACAAAGGGTGAAGAATCCTAAGGGGCATAGGCTATATGAGAGGGAAGAATCCAGAGTGATACAAATTAAGCCCACAATTATATCTCCTAGTAGATGGTGTCTCTTGCAACTAGTGTTAGTAGATGGGAAAGCACTATGTGCATGTCTACATCACAACAAATAAGGGGGGTGCCCCACAATCACTGTGATGGTCCCTTCTCTTTGCAACCAGCCTACAGATGAGCTACTTCTGCAAATATGACGAAGGCATCAAATAAAAGCCCATGCAACACAAAGATTGTTTACCTACTCTGCACGCATGGTCAAGTTGTGTATCTTGAGCCCTTGATCAACCTCCAAATTGGAGGAAAGTTCAAGCTAAAAGTAGACACCTACGAGTTAGAATTACAACATTCTAGCTAGATTTTGAGCATGATTTGAAGAATAATAAAATTAAGAAATTCTTCAAATTTTGACATAGCAGTTGATTAGTTTTTAGTATGCCCTTGTTTTCTTCAATTACAAAAGTGTGTTTTTGGCAAGCCCTTGTTGGGACACCATCTAAAAACACTATTATTGGTATGTGCCTATGCAATTTTATTTGAGAGGGTCATGTTCAAGAAAGTCGGTTATTCTCTTTCGCCTAAACCATTGAGCTTCCTCCTTGTAAACATGCAAACAAGAAGTATAAGTAAAAAATTACAAAATTGTAGGATTTTTGAACTATTTTTCATATATTTTATCAATTTTTATGCCCTTTTCAAATGTTTGTAGTCCGATAATGTTGACATGATACTGCCATACTTCACAATGTGGAGATAATAGAGGGAGGAATGATGGCTTCTTGTGACAAAATTACTCACCCTATTAGTAGAGGCAACAAGCTTGCACCCACACCAAACCTAGTTGTGTCAATCCAGTAGAATGTTATGATGTTGAAAAAAAAAACCAAGAGAATGAGGAGCTATTTTTTATAAGATATTTTGTCAAAACTATTTTGTTTTTGTTAGCGTGGATCTACCCTTGTGTTCTAATACTAATTTTTTTTCTTTTTAGTTATTTTCCATGGGCCCTATATTTGTAACTACACCTAAAATAGGAAAAGTTATTCTTTTTTATGGGAGCGTTCTACCAATGCTCTAAGAAAGGGGTTTCTAGCTTTACACAATTCAAATTGGTCTAAAATTGAGAAAGAGGTTTCTAGAATGGACACAATAAAAGTGTTTGTAGAACTCATGCTTGTGAAAAATTGCTAGTATCTTTATAATTGTTTATTATAGTCCTTATGCTATTATAGTCCATAGCAAAGATTTCTATTTTATAGCCATCACTAGCTCATTAGACTTGCATATCAAAGGATTTTCAACTCATGGACAGTCGTCCTGAAGTTGCATACATTTTAATAGCACTATATCTTTCTATTGACATGTCACAAAATCTAAATTTTGGGCATTGCCAGCTTAGTGTCTACATATTAGTGATTGTATATGTATAAGCTACAACAGAAGATTGAAATCACATGAAAAATAACACCTCTACCCACTCCCTTGGTTTGTGTGCTAAAAATTAAGAGATCTCCTTGCTATTTTGTTATTGTAGCTTACTCTTTTTCTCGGTTTAGAGATTGCTCGAAAAATCTTGCTCGGAGTTAGGGATCCTTCGGTTTCGAGCTTACACAAAGAGAACCCTGTGGACTAAGGGCCATAGAGTTTCTAGCCATCACAAAGAGAACCATGTGGCATTAGGGCCATAGGACGTATAGCTTAAACAAAGAGATCTATGTGGCCTTAGGGACATAGGGTCTCTAGCCATCACAAAGAGCACCCTATGGCCTTAGGGTCATAGGGTTTCTAGCTTACACAATGTGCACCATGTGGCCGCCCAGAGGGTTTTTAGGTATAAAAAAACTCACCATGTGGTGTTAGGACCATAGGGTTTCTAGCTAACACAAAGAGAACCTTGTGGGATTATGGCCATAGTGTTTCTAGCTAACAAAAAGAGCACCCTGTGGTGTGCACCCTGTGGCCCTAGCTAGGTCCATAGGATGCCAATGTGGAATGTCTAAAGGATATTTAGGCCACTCAAGAGCACCCAAATGAGCACCATGAACATATGAACTTTGATTTGATTAGAGGGAACCATATGGACCTAGGACCCAGATCTTATAGATTAAGCCTTAGAAAGAGGATGGGGTCTAGGAGGGCCTCTTTATTTGCCATGAGATTATGGAGGTGATTAATATCTGGACAAATAGATACATGCCATGTGTGCAAGAATGGTGGGTGTGTAAGAGGTGAAAGGGTGCACTTCTCCCCCCAAAAAGAGGGAAGAAAAATTTATGATTTTCAGCCTTCCATAACTCCTACATATGATCTCCAATTTGAGAGGATATTATAGATCTAGAATCTACACGCCGAGCTCTTTCCATAGATATGTTACATGATATACTTTTTACTGCTAGATTTTAAATTTGATTTTGGGAGGAAATTTTGAATTCAAATAAACTAGCCGTTTTACTTGTTTGAATTCAAAAGTTGTCATTTGATTGCTTTCTTAATAATAAAGGTTTGACTCCCTTAAACTGCCAAATAAATAGGCCCTCCTAGACTCCATTCTCTTCCTAATGGTAGTCCAAGCTTACAAAAGAGGTAACAACTTAGAAATAAACTAGAAGTCAAAGGGGTTTTTCTCACTACATTAATTGTCATGTAGACATAGGGGTGCACTTACATGACACCCATGAATACAGACATTGACCAATAAAGACAAGAGTATAACCGGGTGGTCCTGACCTCCATACACCTCTAGACCGAGGTGTGTGGGGATCGAACATGGCTAGAGCATGTGAGGTATTTTACAATGTGATAATGTAGAAGCTCAAAATATGACATTTGTGCCACTCAAAGACACCTACATGGGAACCATGTATAGATAAACTATCTTTATATTAGAGTGCACCTTGTGGCCATAATAGAAACTATAAAGTCATTTTGACTACTCAAGTCCATCCAAATGGACGCCATAGACATAAGAACATTGATTCAATTAGAGGGAACCCTATGGACCTTGGGCCATAGGGTGTTGGTGTAGAGCCTCTAAAAGAGCATTTAAACCATTCAAGGGATATTACTTTGGATCCCTATGGCCCTACAGCCACAAGGTTCCTGGAATGTCATAAGAGAAAATGTAATCCTAGTACCATAAGGTGGCCCAGGTACACTTGTAGAACCATTTTACTAGCACCCTTTGGACCTAGGACCACATGGTTTAACATAGAAGAGACTCTATGGCCCTAGGTCCAAATGGATGTATTAATATCCATGTTGTCTAAATATATGTCATTCTTTCTATAGAAAATGTCTGAGAAGAGAATGTCAAAGTGAGTTGATGCAACAGGTAAAGACTATGGTATTGCTAAGGATATAAAGAACTATTGTTCAAATCTTGAAATGTATCCATGCCTTGGAGTAAATCTACTCAATGGTGACTCCTACATGTTGGAGCATGTGGTCTTTGCTCAAAACTTGGTGAAGGTTCATTATGACGGAGTGACAATGACAAAAGCAGGGTTGGTGGACCTTCAAGACGACACTCCAAGTGAGAACTTGATAGACTTATATATTGAGGGCTTTAAGAAAGTCAATCAATATTTAAGAAAGCACAGAGAAGAATAAGAAGAGAAAGAATGAAGACACAAGTAAAGCAAGTCAAGCTAAAAATCTCATGGGGAGAGTGAGACTCCCTCACCTGGAGACAATAGTAGAAATGTGACTGAAGAAAATCTTTCAATTATAGCCTTATAGACTCAAGAAACAGGAGATTCTAGTGGACTTGCAACCCTGGCATTTGAACCCCCCTTAGTGGTAGTGGTTGTGGACTCAATATCCTTAGCTATGTTGGAATCTATTATACAGCCCAAAGAAAAAGCTCTTGATAAGAAAGTTACCAAAACTTCTAATAATGGGCTAGATGGATACGTTGGAGTTAAACACTATTTTAAATTTGGTGTACAATTTACCCAATTGATACCAGCTAAGCAATGCAACCTTGCACCAGATGGATACAAATGCAAACCATCGCCAGATGTGTATGTGAAATACCTCTTGAAGCAATTTGCAGGGCACTCTAGGCCAGTCTCGAATGCAGTAGACGTGGTGCCGTATAACCCAGTTACAAAATTCCATTACAAACAGCTGAAGTGCATGGAGACAAGCTATCAACATAACACTACTGGATTCTATCTAGTCAGCATTCCATCATAGTGGCTAGAGATTTTTTGTGTAACAACAACACTAAGTATGCTTTGAGAAAAGAGTTCTAGAAGTTTAGAACTGCAAGGATAGTGGTAGACACTCCCAAAGAGGTTGCAATATCCAAAATGGAGAACATGGAGAGAATGACATCAATGAAGCACCAACCTTATGTGGATGTCTTGAAGCAGGGTCCTAGTCAGTGGCTTGCATATTCTAAACCAGCAAAACCCAATGCAGGAGCTCCTGTCAGTCATCCGAGTCGAGCACCTGGGGATGTAAGTTCCACTTTCCTATGCTTATTGTGTTACAAATATATCTTGAAATAGAGTTAATTTTCTTTTCTTCATTTTGATGGCCTTTGTAAATGTGGCAAACATCACCTTCAACCATAAATCATTTGCCAACAAAGAAGCACACATAGTCATGTACAATGATGAAATATATGATCTGTGGATAAACATATTGGAAAAGCATCAGACATCTGCTGCTCATGTGGGACAACCAAGCATACACAACCTTTAGATGCCTAAACGGTTAAGAAGATAATGATGTCAAGTTACTACAACAGGAGCTAACAGAAGAGAAGACCTGCTTAGTGAAGCAACCACATCAAGCAGGCATGCTCGACCTCACTACACGTGCAACGAGCTTAAAGCAGACTAGGGATTTTGAAACACAATGTTGATGGCATTTAAAGATCTAGATCTATCATCAATAGAAGTTACTTCATGGGATGAATGTAAGTCTCATTATAGCATTACGAATGAGATCTACAAATCTCTCTTTACGAGCTGTACGCAATGGCTAAATCTCTTGGTACAAGAAGCCAAGGAGAATGAGCCAATTCCTGACATCATTAGGTAGTGGATCATTGCACAAAAGAATGGCTCTTCTAGTTTTCATTTTAGTTTAACATGGACAATCAAGTGTGTTAGAAAGAATTTGGAAGGCATTGAGCTTCTCTGCAGTGAGAATAGATCTACCATTCGTGTTGGTGTTTGTATCATAGATACAACACACAAAAGTCTTACATCTAGTGGCTGGAGTGCTATCCAATTTCGTGAAGTAATTGATGGAGTATGTGTGGTATCACATCAACCATTAGAGTTTTTGATTGTTGGCTTAGTCAAGTATTAGCATGCTGCTTCCCTAGAGAAGGAAATTTGTGAAAAACCTAAATGGTATGAAATGCATGTTCTACCTTTGACTCCTTAATGGGATCAGAGACCGTCCAAACATGTGATCTTTGCGATGTAGTTTTTGGGGTTTTGGCATTCTTCATTTAAGGAGACCATTACACCAACTACTCTAGTATTAAAGAGTCACTATTGGAGCCAATGCATACTCTCTTCATCATCGATGACGAGTATGATGCTATGACGAGGACCAAAGCTTTTCTTGTGCGTTGTGCAATCAAATGCATTTGTGTCAAAGAAGGTGATGAATTAATAGACATCTTCTCATTAGGCTATGGGACTAAAGAGGCACTACAACAATAGAGAAAGGTGATATCAGTTGCATGTACTAGTGATTAAATAACGCAATTGAAATCTCTTTTCCATTTCATAGTGGAAGAAGACCTTGATCTTGAAGGTGGGCATATGTGGATACCACATAGAAAGTCAATGCCAAGGATTTAGATGAAGAAGAAATTGAAGAACCATTGGATGCAAGTGCTAACGCCATTCTAGAAATTCTACAAGCAACAGCTTAAGCTAGCCACCCATGATATTACATTATTTATCTTTAGATTATTATTTTTATCGTTCTATTTTATTTGTCCCATCTCAAATCCGTACATGATGTTAAAAAAGTTGATGTTTGGTTTATTGTTTTTCTCAATTTATTTTCTTTGGAAAAATGTGGACTTGTGAGTTTGAGTTTTTTCACATCATTGAGAAGGGTCCCATGCCACGTCAGTCACGGCATCGTGACAGCATGGAGGGGGCTTATTTTTAGGAATTTTGGGGGCATAGCAAAAAAATGTAAGTAGAAACGGGATTGAATGAGAGTGATAGGAGCAAGGTCTCTCGAGCTCGCAAGGAAGGGATATCTCTCGCTCTCTCTCTCTCTTGTCCTCAATGAGCAAGAAGGAAAAGAGTTCTCACTCTCTCTTTCTCAGAACCTTGAAGCATCAACGAACAGTTGAAGGGAATCAACGGGGAATGCAAGAACTTGAGAGAAGGGGACTCGAAAGAAGAGGGAGGAGGGGAAGCAAGAAAAAAGAAGCAAGGTTGTTTCTCTCTAGCTCTTGAAGCTCAAGGAGAGGGCTCTATCTCGCGTGCTTGAGCAAGGAAAAGAACAAAACACCGTTGCATGAATTGAGGCATCAGCAAAACAGGTAATCTCTCTTTCTCGTGCTTGAGCAAGGGAAGGAGAGGCTCTCTCTTGTTCGGAACCTCGAGGAGAAGAGATGCTCTCTCTTGATTTCGCTCTCGAATACAAGAAAGAAACATCTAGATCTCTTGATCTTGAAGGATTCAAAGGTGTGCTTTCTCTCAACCTTGATGAGCAAGAAAGAAAAGCAATTAAGAGCAATAGAGGGGGTTTGAAGTAAAGAAGTGAGGGCTCTCTCTCTATATCTTTTGACTAAGCCAAAGCTAGCACGATCGAGGAGTCCGAGAAAAAGTGGCGGCCTTAAACTCGAGGTCGGCAAAGCACGAAGAAAAAGGGTGCATACCATATAAGTTTTGAAAGCGAACACAGGAAGGAGCTTGAAGAACTCCGGATGGCAATTGAAGAAGAGGATAAAATCAACTTGTGGGCAACAATTAAGGCAGTGCAAAGCACGGAGAGCAAGAAGCTGTAGAATGTTTGACAATAATCAAAGCATGATGAAGATTGAGGCAGTGAGTAGAATTCAAGTTTGTAGAATCCAAGGGGCGGTTGAAGCAGATAAAGCGACAAACAAAAAGTTACCATCATTGTCATTAGCTAGAGATTGATTAATCATCATGTTAAGCCCCGGTGTCATTAACAACTCGACTAATCTTGTAAAAAAAAGGGAGCTTAAAGTCCTAATTTTGAGTTATTCTGAGTGATGGTGCTACTAACAGCCCGCCTTGTTCTTTGATTAAACTGAACTCAAAGCATTATTCAATTAATTGATGATTACAATGATAACCATACCTTTTAGTGTCTATTGTTCTCTATCCTTCACAGTTCTCATAGCTAGAGGCCTAATGCGTTCCCAGCTCACGTTTTGAACACATATCCCCCAACATCTTTGGTGAACTCGATGTGAAACGAGCCCGGGTGGGAGGTAAAGATAAAGATGCCAGAATAATTGAAGCAGTTTATTATCGATATCAATTTCAATGGACTTGATAAACATATAACAATTGCAAATTTTCCAAAAATGATGGAATTAGTTCAGGGATGTCTGCAAGAAGCAAGAGCCATGCAGATAAAAAATAAAATTGATGATACTGTAGAGCTAGCACTTGATGTTGCACGGGAGCAGTATTGTAATTTTTAGGGATATGATCTAGAAGGTTTTATTGCATGTTATGAAGTAGAGAAGAAGAGCCAAATGTTCCAAATAATTGGATGATTGCAGCTTTTGACGAGGTTGTGAACTTGGTTTTTAAAGGCAGGTCCTAGAACTGGTAGAAGCATATCCCACACGGTGCGATTATTTTGCAGAGGAATTTATTTGCAAAAGCTCAAGGATTGTAGATCTAGAAATAAAAAAGATTACTGAACGAAGCTAGGTTATCTTGAGTAAATATGAAAGGGATCACATGCAATTCCTCAACTATGATGAATTTGTGAACACATTTCTGCAAGAAACAAAGCCAAAGAAAATGCATAATAAAAGTAGCAGATTTAGTTTCAAAGGAGCATTATTGGAGCAATGTAGAATAGGTAAACGAAGAATTTATTGCTGAAACAAACTTATATTTTTTTTTCAAAGATTGCTCGCATGGACACTACCTCCAATAATGGTTCTAGTGAAGACACAGACTGTATAGCAAGTGGTTCACAAGCTGCTGACCTTGAAACAAATTACTCTAAAGGAGTCTTTCAGCACTATAGCGGAGTAGGACAACATGTTTGCTATAGATGATTACATAATAAATCTATTATATACACAATATCTAAGAAGTAGCGGAGACTGTGGAGCCCACACATGATGAGCCTGAGACTGTCAAAGAACATATGATTGCTACTAACACTCTTTTAGATGAAATGGGAAAATCCCACAACTTTGGGACTGATTTCAATGCCTATGGATTTCTATTTCCCATTTGATTTGGGAAAATTTCTTATATTTTGGGAATGTTAGAGATAAGGTTTTTGTTGAGGACTTGCGTTACATTAAACAAAGAGATAGATTCTTAAGAAAATGGTGGTGTTGAGAAACACCTTTTTTCAAGTCCCATCCAAAATTTTACTTTCATGCTGGATTTAATTGATACTTTATAAAACATACATAGACACAAATAACAAGAAAAACAATATATGAAAATGAAATGGTATTTAGTTTCTCTTATTAAGCTAGCTTGTGCTTTCTTCATAACATTGGATGGGATTTTAATTGCTTCTGCAAGTCTTCCACCCCTTAGATTCCATGACCACACAACTGCATCAACACACTCCCAACGCTTTGGGTCAGCAAGATTGGAGCACCAATCCTTTTTCCAAAAATTCTCACATTGTTCTTTGATTGTGGGATTTTTCTTTCCATGTTTTGGTGCCCCCAGTATTGAATGAAAACTTTCTTGTAGTTAGGAGATGAGTTGTCAAGCCAAGCAGTCAACATTATATCATACACATAGTTGGTTCTATTTTGCAAACTTTGTCCCCAAAATTCATTGCGCATATCCATGAACTTGTCTCTTTTGGCATATTGACAACACCTCATAGAACAACAATCTATGGTTGAAACAAGATGGACAGATGATCTGGATGCTTGATTTGATCTCTTAGAAGATTTCACAGACATTTTTGGCTTCCTATTTATAAAGAAATATTTTTGTTTTTTTTGAAATAGACTCTACCAAACAAGTTGATTCAGTGCATGTTTCTTGCAATGCGTCACTGGCATGTAAATCCTCATATCGTAACAACACTTTTCTATCCATAGTTGTCACTCTCCTGATAGGCCAACAAACCAGATTGATGTTGCATACATCAGATTGTGCAGAATTATTAGCCTCACAAGAATAGGATGTCTCAATACCGATACCAATGTTATCTTCATCTAGATCACCAAAGTTTATAGAATCAAATGGACACACATACATGACAACCCCTTTGGATACTACATATGTTTTGCTTTCATCCCAAAGCTGAACCCTTTTATCCTTCTAAACCTCCCTGCAGCTCATTCCATCAGATTTTTCCTCCAATGCTCTCATTCCTTTGTGACTCTTAGACGTAGAAACCCCTTGGTACTGTATCTCATTCATATGTTGTAGCAACCCAATACTTCATTTCACCATACTGTGAAAAGCATCTCCCACTGTCAATGCATCCATTGTTGGGAGTGGAATGAGCGCTTTCTTTTGAGAACACAAATAAACTAACACCGATACATTGCCTTCTCCAATAAGCATGCCTGAGCAATATGTGTTTGGGTTTGTCTCACATACACTCCCAAGGGCAGCCTTTTGTGTGGCTACAAACATGCATACTCTATCACCTTGATTTTTATCCATACCTGAAGAAGGTTTCAACAAATATTTGTTAAGAAAACCATCACAAAGTCATTTCATTGTGAGTATATAGGTAGGTTTTCCATGATGAATATATATACACATGGCCCTATATGTGGTTGTTTCATGATGGGTATATAGAATCCTATGGACTTAGGGACATAGGATTCTATATGTAGGTGGTTCACAATGAATATGTATTCATCCTATGGCCTTAGGGCCATAAGATTCTTTATGTAGGTGTTTTGTGTTGAGTATATATAGATCATATGGCCTTTAGTCCGTATGATGTTTTATGCAGGTGTTTTGTGTTAAGTAAACATACATACAATGGCCCGAGGGGCCCAAGGGCCATAGGCCACTATATGTAGTTGTCTTGTGATGGGTATATAACATCCTATGGACTTAGGGGCATATAGCTCTATATCTAGGTGTTTCATGATGCATATTCACACATCCAATGTCATAGGATTCTATATGTAGGTGGTTCATGATGAGTATGTATACCATTAGGGAAACTTTGGACTCACAAAGGGGCCCTATAAGGAGTTTGACTTCCTCTCTCATGTCCAAAATGTGCGTGCAGTAAAATTTTTGCAAATCAACTCTTAACTTGGCAAAGATTTGGCAATTAGAATCTTCTCTTCAAGCTCTTTCTAATGATATATAGCACGCCACAAGATTCCTCATATTTTGAAAGATTCTTTTTTTGGTTGTGTAGATTCTATATGGAGTTCTCACATCACAAGAGAATAAAAAATAGAATCTTTCAAAATAAGGAATCACATGGCGTGCTATATATCAACAAAAAGAGATTCAAGATTAGATTCTAACTGTCAAATCTCCGCCAAGTTTAGAATTGATTTGCAAAAAATTTAATGCACAGCCATTTTGTACATGAAAGAGGAAGTCAAACTCCTTATAAGACCACTTTGTGAGACCATTTTCCCTAATGATCCTATGGCCTTAGGGACATAAGATACTTTATGTAGGTGTTTTGTGTTGAGTATATATAACTCGTATGATCTTTAGTCCATATGATGTTTTATGCAGGTGTTTTGTTCCAAGTAAATATACATCCTATGGCTTGAGGGCCATAGGCCATTATATGTATATGTCTCATGATGGGTATATAACATCCTGTGGCCTTAGGCCATAGGATGCTATATGTAGTGGTTTCACAATGCATATGTATACATCCTATGGCCTTAAGGCCATAGGGCACTATATGTAGTTGTCACATCATGGGTATATAGCATCCTATGGCCCTAAGGCTATATGTAGTTGTTTCACAATGCGTATGTGTAGGTGGTTCATGATGAGTATGTATACATCCTATGTCCTCAAGGACATAGGTTGCTATATGAGTATGTATAAACCCTATGGACTTAAGGCCATAGGGTACTACAAGTAGGTGTTTCACAATGAGTTTGTATACATTCCGTGGACTTAGCGCCATGGGATGCTACATGTAGGTGATTCATGAGGAAACATGTAGGTGTTTAATAATGAATATGTATACATCCTTTGGACTGAGGGTCATATGATTCTTTATGTAGGTGTTTTGTATTGAATAAATATACATCAGATGGTCTTACAACGTTTCTTACACTACATGGGTTGTGTCATGCCAAGTATATATACATCATATAGCCGCAGGGCCATAGGGCACTATATGTAGTTATTTCATGATGTGTATGTATATATATATATATATATATATATATATTATTTGGACTCAAGGCCATAGGGCACTATAAGTAGTTGTTCCATGATGGGTATACAACATCATATGGCCTTAGGACCGTAGGATGCTTTATGTAGGTGTCTTGTGTTGAGTATGTATACGTACTATGGCCTTTAGCCCATATGATGTTTTATGCAGGTGTTTTGTGTATAGTAAGTATACATTATATGGCCTCAATGCCATAGGAAAATGTATGTAGTTGATTAATGATATGTGTCTCATAATGAGTATGTATACATCCTATGTCCTTAAGTCCATAGGATGCTATACGTAGGTGTCTTTATATGATTATATATATACATCCTATGGCCTTACGTCCATAGGCCCTATACGTAGGTGCTTAATGATGAGTATATGAACATCCTACGGACCAAAGGCCATAGGATGCTATATGTTGATGTTTCTAGCTAAGTATATATAGATCTTTTGGATTTATGACCACTTGGTACTATCTATTCCTGTTTTGTAGTCAGCTATATATGCATCCTATGGACTTTGGGCCATAGGGTGCTATATACAATGATTTCAAAAAGCTAGAGCCCACTAGCACATAAGGGGGTACATATGAGCCGCAAGATATGCCACATGGTTCATCCACATTGATTGATCCTATGCCATCCTGCGCATCCAAAACCATTGATTATATCTAGAGACTGTGTCTCAAGTAGTCCTATGGATGTACATCCATATGATATTTTACGTCTTTGAAGCGACATAAAAAACGATGGTACGCACGTATCGCATGATCAAATTGTGTATGTGCACCTTTAGAACCCTTTTCACAAATGCACACAACACCTTTGCAGCCCATTCTAGTATATGGCCTCCTCATTCAAATACTATTTGTATAAATATGTGTATGTTGCATGTATGCTCGCACTTTCAAAACACACTTGCAACTAGTGTGCAATTGCACGTGAAGAAAAAAAGATTTTTTTTTTTTGCTTACCCCAATTTTTTCCAAAATGAGTTTTCAAGTCTCTTCGTAAACATTACATTGAAAAATAGCACACTTTTTTCAAGTAAAAATTCTCTAATTTTGATTGCCTTTTAGTGTAATTTTCAGTATACGATTTTTGGTCCCAAGACGGTGATTTCAACCATGGGTATCATTCCACTTGCAACGAGAAGATACAAACACTGATAGAATCTCATGCCAGCTTTTTGAAAAATTTCTGTACTTTTTATTTTTCCTTGTGAAAAGCTTTTTCAGTTTCTACTCCATTGATATGACTCTCACCCTAGGGAAACGATTCTAAACCCTTTAAAATTCAAAATAAAGAAGAGAGGTAAGTTTAAGTTTAAAATTTGAAAATTCAAAATTTGAATTTTGAATTAACAAAATTAAGTAACCTTATCTCTATCTCTCTTTCTTTCTTTCAAAACCCTATTGTGCTATCTCCATCGTGCGTCCTCCCTGCACCTCTCTCGAACGCCCTCTCTGTGCCCTCCCTGTGCGCGCCTCCTCTGCTCTCTCAAACAACGCTCCCTGCATGCCCCCTGCACCTCTCTCAAATTCCCTCCCTCCCTGTGCCTCTCCCAAACGCATCAATTATGCCACGTGCCCTTTGTATGCCTCAAACCTCCTCCTCTCTTGAACGAACAACACCCCTGTGCCGCCCTTGATGTGCCTCTTCTCCCAAACAAATAGCACCTCATGGTGCCCTTTGTCGAATGAATAGCCACCCTTTGCCACCCTCTGAGCGCCTTCTCTCAACCGTGCAGCACCTCACGACATTGAACGCCTCCCTGAGCCTCTCTCTCAAACACGCCGTGTCCTGTAGTGCCTCCTCTTCCACCTGCTCTCTTCCTCCTTTCGCCTCTCTGCCAAGAGGGTCAGTGCCTCATGACACCGCTCAACAGGTAAGCTCAATATTGCTTTGTACATTTATTTACCTCTTTCTATTAAAGAAACCAATCAAACAATAAAACAGTAAAATAGTAAATAACTAGACTTTGTATTGTACGCGCTTTAAGGATGTGATAGAGGTCCTAGAAAGAGGATATGTAGTAGGGGGTAATTGAATGATGATGTTACAGGTAAACCAATAGATATTTAGGGGCCCAAATTTGACAAAAGACTGCTTGCCATGGGAGAGATGCGAAGAGGGAGAGAAATAGTTATTTGGAGTGAGAGAGAAAGGAGACGAAGCGAGAAAAACAAAGGAGAGGAATCTGAGAGGGAGCGAGGAGAGGAAGAGAGGTAATTAGTTCAAATAAACAATTTATATCCAAAAGAGAGAGAAAGAGAGGGCCGCTTGTGGTCTTGGGGCCGTAGGGTGTCAACATCGAGCATAGAGGGGTTTTTAGTAGCATAGAGGACACCTGGGCCCTGGGACATATGGTGTCAATGTAGAGAATTTAGTTTTTTTAAAATTATTGGTTGGGAGGATGACACCTTGTTGCCGTAAAGCAATAGGAGACAAACATATAGCAATGGTGGTTTCTTATTAGCATGGAGGACAACGGCCATAAGATGTCAAGATAGAGCATGGAGAGTTTTCCCTTGTATACAACAAACCCCATAGATGTAAAGAGAGCACCCTTGGTCATAGGTTGCCAGAAATCCCTCATGAAGGGTTTCTCCAAAACATAGAGGGCACCTTGTGGCCTTGGGGCCATAGGATGCCAATACAGAGCATAGAGAGGTTCTTACTAGCATAGAGCAGGCCATATGGACTTCATGCAAAATGGTGTCAATATAAAGCATGGAGAGGTTCTTACTAGAATAGAGGGGACCTTATGGCCTTCAAGCCACATGGTGCGAATATAGAGAAAATAGTGTTTGTTACTGGCATATCAAGCACCCGATGGCCCTAGGGCCATTGGTTGTCAAAACTTCATTATGAAGGGCTTCTTCAAATTGAAGACATAGAGGGCACCTTTTGGCCGTTGGGGCTATAGGATGTCAATATAGAGCATAGAGAGGTTCTCACTAACATAGAGGGGACCCTATGGCCTTCAGGACTTAGGGTGCCAATATAGAGTAAATAGTGCTTTGTACCGGCATAGAGAGTACTCTATGGCCCTGGGGCCATAGGTTGCTTTAACAATGAGGGTTTTTGGAAATAATGAGGGCACCTTGTGGCCTTGGGGCCATAGGATGTCAATATAGAGCATAGAGCATAGAGAGCTTCTTACTAGCATAGAGGAAACCCTATGGCCTTTAGGCCACATGGTGCCAATATAGAGTAAACAGAGATTCTTACCAGCATAGAGGGGACCCTATGGCCTTCGGGACACAAGGCCTCCGCAATATAGATCAAATAGTTTTTTTACTAACATAGAGAGCACCCCATGTCCCTGGGTCCATAAGTTGTCAAAAAACCATCATGAAGCGTTTCTTCAAAACATAGAGGCCACCTTGTGGCTTTGGGGGCATAGGATGTCAATGTAGAGCATAGAGAGGTTCTTACTAGCATACAGGGGACTTACTAGCATAGAAAGGTTCTTACTAGCATACAGGGGACCCTATGTCCTTCAGGCCATAGAGTCTCAATATAGAGAAAACAACGCTTTTTACTAGCATAGAGAGCACCCTATGGCCTTTAGGCCACAGGGTGTCAATATAGAGTATAGAGAGGTTCTTACTAGCATAGAGGGGAACTCAAGGCCTGAAGGCTTTATGTTGCCAAAAAACGATCATGAATGGTTCTTAATAGTTTTTTATTGGCATAGAGAGCACCCTATGGACTATGGGCCATAGGTTGCCAAAAAAAAATCACGAAGGGTTACTCCAAAGCATAGAGATCACCTTAGTGCCAATATAGAGCATAGAGAGATTCTTAGTACCATATAGGGGACCCTATGGCCTTGAGGTCACAAGGTGCCAATATAGAGCATAGAGAAGACCTTCAAACTAGCATAGAGGGGACCCGATGGTCTTTCGGATATATGGTGCTAATTTATGTTTCCAACAAAGGATCGTGAATGGTCTCTTCAACACATAGAGGGCCCTTGTGGCCTTGGGGCCATAGCATTCCAATATAGAGCATATAGAGGTTCTTACTAGCATAAATGGGACCCTATGGCCCTTGGCCCATAGGTTGTCAAAAAACCATCATAAAGGGTATCTTCTAAACATAGAAGGCACCTTGTGGCTTTGGGGCCAAAGGATGTCAATATAGAGCATATAGAGATTCTTACTAGCATAGGGTTTTTAGATTGCACAAAGAGAACACTATGGCCTTATGGACATATGGTTTCTAACTAACACAAAGGGTGCACCCTGTGGCCTTAGGGCCATAATGTTTCTAGCTAGAACAAAAATCACCCTGTGGCCTTATGGCCATAGGGTTTCTAGCTAAATAAAATATCACCCTCTAACCTTGGGGCCATAGGGTTTCTAGCCACCACAAAGAGAATCCTATGGCCCTAAGGTGCTCTTCTTGTTAGCTAGAAATCCTAGCCATCACAAAGAGCACCCTGTGGTTTTAAGTCCATAGAGTTTTTAGCCATCACAATGACCACCCTATGGCCATTTAAGCACATAGAGTTTCTAGCCATCACAATGATCACCCTATGGCCCTAAGGCACCACGTGGCTTTTAAACCATAGGGTTTCTAGCCACCCTATGGACCTAAGGCACCCTATGGCCTTAGTGCCATAGATTTTCTAGCTAACAAAAATAAAACCCTGTGGCCTTAGAGCCATAGGTGTTCTTACACAAAGATCACCATGTGGCCTTAGGGCCATAGAGTTTCTTACACAAAGTGCGGCCTATGGCCTTAGGGCCATATTTTTTCTAGCTAACAAAAAAAGCACCATGTGGCCTTAGGGAGATAATGTTTTAAGCTAAAAAAAGAGCACCATGTGTACCTAGGGCCATAGGGTTTCTTACACAAAGAACACCATGTGGCCTTAGGGCCATAGGGTTTCTTACACAAAGAGCACCATGTGGCCGTAGAGCCATAGGGCTACTAGCCATCACAAAGAGCACCCTGTGGCTTCAGGGCCATAGTTTTTCTAACCACCAAAAAGGGCGCGATGTGTCCTTGGGGCCATAGGGTTTATATCTTACACAAAGAGCTACCTATGGCCGTAGGGCCATAGGGTTACTATCCATCACACAAAGAGCATATGTGGCCTTAGGGCCATAAGGTTTCTAAAAATCACAAAGAGCACCCTATGGGCTTAGGGCCATACGGTTCTCTTTGTGATTTTTAGAAACGCTATGGCCCTAAGGCCACATGGTGCTCTTTGTGTGCTAGATAGTTTTTTCTAGCTAACAAAAAGAGCACCATGTGTACCTAGGGCCATAGGTTTTCTTACACAAAGAACACCATGTGGCCTTAGGGCCATAGGGTTTCTTACACAAAGAGCACCATGTGGCCTTAGAGCCATAGGGCTACTAGCCATCACAAAGAGCACCCTATGGTCTTAGGGCCATAGGGTTTCCAACCACCACAAAGAGCCATAGGGTTTCTAACCACCCTGTGGTCTTAGGGCCATAGGGTTTCTAACCACCACAAAGAGCGCCATGTGTCCTTGGGGCCATAGTGTTTATATCTTACACAAATCTACATATGGCCTTAGGGTCATAGGGTTACTATCCATCACACAAAGAGCATCTATGGCCTTAGGACCACAAGGTTACTAGAAATCACAAAGAGCACCCTATGGGCTTAGGTCCATACGGTGCTCTTTGTGATTTTTAGAAACCATATGGCCCTAAGGCCACATGGTGCTCTTTGGGATGGCTAGGGTTCTCTAGCCATCACAAAGATCATCCTGTCGCCTTAGAGTCTCTAGCCATCATAAAGAGCACCCTGTGGCCTTATGGCCATAGGTTTTCTAGCTTACACAAACAATACCCTGTCGATCTAGGGCCATATGGTTTATAGCTAACATAAAGAGCAGCATGTGGTGTTATGTACATAGTGTTTCTAGGTATCAAAAAGAGCACCTTGTGGCCTTAGGGTCATAGACATTCTAGCTAAGAGGAAGACAACCATGTGGCCTTAGGTCCATAGGGTTTCTAGCTAACAAATAGACCACCATGTGGCCTTGATCCATAGTGTTTGTATCTAGCAAAAAGAGCACCATGTGGCCCATAGGGTTGTTAGATTTCACAAGGGGATCCCTTTTGGTATTACGGACATAGGATTTCTAGCTTACACCAAGAGATCCCTATGGCGTTAGGGCCATAGGGTTATTATAGCTATCACAAAGAGCATCGTGTGGCCTTAGGGCCATAGGGTTTCTAGAAATCACAAAGAGCACCTTATGGCCTTAGGGCCATAGGGTTCTTTTTGTGATGGCTAGAAAACCTATGTCTCTAAGGCCACATAGAGTTCTTTATTTAAGCTGGAAGCCCTAGCCATCACAAAGAGCACCCTTTGTCCTTAGGGCCATATGATTTTTATCGATCACAAAGAACTCACCCCATCGTATAAAAAAAATTAACCCCATGGTGTTATGACCATAGGGTTTCTAGATAACACAAAGAGCACCTTGTGGCATTATGGCCATAGTGTTTCTAGATAACAAAAAGAGCACCCTGTGGCTTTAGGGCCATAGGGTTTCTAGCCATCACAAAGTGCACCATGTGTTCTTTGGGACATAGGGTTTCTAACTTATACAAAGAGAACCTTGTGGCCTTAGGGTCATAGGCTTTCTAGCATAACATAAAGAGCACCATGTGGCCTTTGGGACATATGGTTTCTACCTAACAAAAATACCACCATGTGTCCTTAATCCATAGTGTTTGTATCTGAGAAAAAGAGTACCATGTGTCCCATAGGGTTTTTAGCTTACACAAAGAGATCCATATGGCCTTAAGGCCATAGGGTTTCTAGCTTACATAAGAGTTTCCTATGGCCTTAGGGCTATAGGGTTACTAGAGCCATCAAAAAGAGAATTGTGTGGTCTTAGGGCCATAGGGTTTCTAGAAGTCACAAAGAGCACCCTATGGCCTTAGGGCCATAGGGTTCCCGTTGTGATGGCTAGAAAACTATGTCTCTAAGGCCACAATAGCACAAAGAGGTTACTAAAAACCACAAAGATCACCCTATGGTCTTAGGTAATCCTTTAGCGTTAAGGCCACAGGGTTCTCTTTGTGGTGGTTAGTAACCTCTTTGTGCTCTTGTGGACTTAGGAACATAGGGTTACTAGCTATCACCAATAGCACCCTATGGACTTAGGGCCACATGGTTTCTAGGTCCATATGGTGTTCTTTTTGATTGTTATAAATCCTATGGATCTAAGTCCACATGGTGCTCTTTGTGATGGCTAGTAACCCTATGGCCCTAAGGACATAGGGAGCTCTTTGTGTAAGATAGAAACCCTATGGCCTTAGACATCATAAAGGACCTTATGGCCTTATGGCTGTAGGGTCTCTAGCCATCACAAAGATCAGTCTATGGCCTTTGGAACATAGGGTTTCTAGATTACATAAAGAGTACTCTATGGCCTTAGGATCATAGGGTTTTTCTATATTTAAAAAATCACCCTATGGTGGTGTTGGGACCATAGGGTTTCTAGCTAACACAAAGAGCACCTTGCGGCCTTATGGCCATAGTGTTTCTAGCTAACAAAAAGAGCACCCTTCGGCCTTAGGTCAATAGGGTTTCTAGCCATCACAAAGTGCACCATGTGGCCTTTGGGACATAGGGTTTCTAACTGACACAAAGAGAACACTATGGACTAAGGGCCATAGAGTTTCTAGCCATCACAAAGAGCACCATGTGGAATTATGTCCATATGGATTCTAGCTTAAACAAAGAGCTCTGTGTGGCCTTAGGGCCATAGGGTCTCTAGCCATCACAAAGAGAACCCTATTTAATTAGGGCCATATGGTGTCTAGCTTAGAGAAAGAGCACCCTGTGGCCTTAGAACTAGACGGTTTTTACGTATATAAAAACTCACCCTGTGGTGTTAGGACCATAGGGTTTCTAGTTAACACAAAGATAACCTTGTGGCCTTATGGCCATAGTGATTCTAGCTAGCAAAAAGAGCACCCTGTGGCCTTAGGGCCATAGGGTTTCTGGCCATCATAAAATGCACCATGTGCCCTTTGGGACATAGGGTTTCTACCTTACACAAAAAGAATCTGGTGGCCTTAGGGTCATAGAGTCTATAGCTAATAGAAATAGAACCACATGGCCTTTGAGCCATAGGGTTTTACATAACAAATATACCTCCATGTGGTCTTAACCAATAGTGTTTGTATTGAGGCGGTCCGGGACGGGCAACAAGAGAGGCGACCTATAAACACTCCTCAAGGCTCCCGTGCTGCTCGATTGGGCTTGGGGCAACCACAAGCACAAAACAACAACAAACCCAACCCAAACAAGATAGGGGTACCACCTAGTTATGGTATGTGAACTAGGATGCAAGAGAGATTTTTCCACAACCAAGAAGATGCACCACAAAACACACACAAGCAACCTCACACCAAGACACACCAAAAATGGACTAGAGAGAGCAAGAGCAAAGGGAAAAGAGAGGAATGCATCTTGCGTAATACCTTATTTGTGACTTGAAAATGGAGATGGTTCATTATGATGCTATCTTAGAGCTTGTACAAAACTCACTCAATGCTTAGTGAATGCTAAACATTTCTAACATACACACATTGTCTGAGGGTGTGGGAGACCTCTCACCAGAATACCCTCTTACAATGGACACAAAATTGGCAATGAAAACACACTAAAACACTTTCTAAATCAAGATCAAATGATAGAAACTCAAAATACAGAAGTCACCTTAAATTCACTAAACCATATCGCACAAGTGGAAGGACGAAGATTTGAACTTCGAATCACGCCTTTGATGCACCAAACCTCAATTTATTGATGATGGAAGAGTTTTAACTCACGCTCTCTTACTTACAATGTGTATCTTGAAATCTTTTCTCACACCAAAAGTGAAGCTCACAAAGTGGTTGCTACGCCTAAGTCTCTCCTCATGCAGAGTGTTGGGGTGCTATGTGCGATATTGGGAGTTTTTTTACAAGAAGGAGAGGGCCTATTTATAGGTTGGAGACCCTCATTAAGATTATTTGGAAATCCTAATTTACAAGCTAACAAATCAGGATTATAATTTTTTCTAAATATCAAAACATTGCGGGCCTTCTTTTTTTGCTTGAGTCATGGATGTGGGGTCAAAAGAGAGCATTATTGATGGTAAATAAGGTGAAAGTAGAGTTTTGAGGAACGAGAGAGAGAGAGAGAGAGAGTTACTATGCACATGTCTTGAGGTGAGGTGTCTTTTATGGTTAGGTCAATGGCTATTTTGTGTTAGTATGTTAGTGGCCAGTGTTAGTAATCACTAGAAAGTTAAGGATATATTTACAACGGGTAGAATGGGGTGGATGGTTGAAGTAAGATGGTTGAATGAAGTGAGGAAATCCTTGTGATGGTGAAGCTAGAAGAAGTTTTGGACTTACTTGTGTATGTTCTTAAAATGACTATTGATCCTCTTCTTCTTCTTCTCTTCTTTATGCCACCACCATCAAGGTTGAGTATCGCGATGAAAATGGCAATTTGGTTGATGGGATCTCTCAATTTGCAGAGGTTAAGCATGGTTTACATGCTGAATTTTATGTATATAGAGAAGGGGGAAGATGGAATTGTACTTTGGAAGTAATAGAGAGAGGCATAGAGATGGTGTATGTATATGTAGAGCTTATATAAGAGCTATGGAAGTAAGAGAGGAGGTTAATGGTGAAAAAGGTGAGAGAAACCATGGAAGGTGTAGGTTTGGGCATTGAGAGGAATGAGAGAGAGAGAGAGAGTGTGTGTGTGTGTGTGTGTGTGTGTGTGTATAAAAGTGGAAAGAGGTGAGAGAAGACTATGGAGTTAGGAAGAGAATAGGGTTTAGGAGGGCCTATTTATTTGGTAGTTTACGGAAGTCAAAACTTTCGTATTAAGAAAGTAATCAAAGGACAGCTTTTGAATTCAAACAGGCAAAATGGCTAGTTTATTTGAATTTAAAGTTTCCCCCCAAAATGGAATTTTAAATCTAGCGAGTAAAACCATATCATGTGGCATATCTATGAAAAGAGCTCGATGCATAGATTGTAGATCTATGATCTCCGCTCAAATCGGGGATCGTATGTGGGAGTTATGGAAGGCTGAAAATCAAAAAATTGTACATCTCTTTTTTGGGAAAAAAGTGCATCCTTTGACCACTCCTACCTATCTATTACACAATCACCATTCTTGCACACATGGCGCATACTTATTTGTCAAAATTTTAATCACCTCCATAAGCTCATGGCAAATAAAGAGGCCCTCCTACACCCCATCCTCTTGCTAATGGGCTACTTGTGAGAAAAGTGGGCAGAGTGGGGTCCAATAAAAAAATCATACCTCACCAGTGGTAGCTCCAACAATTATGAAAATTTTTGAGGTAATTATCAAGACCTTGGTCCACATTTTGTTTTCTAATTACTACTTCAAATTTGGAGTGGATGGGAAAAAAAAGTCTTCAATGACCCCCCTTTAGTTGAGTTTGCATATGGCTCCAAAGGTGAGCCTCTCCTTGAATTAGAGCATGACCTAATTGATTCTTAGGGGTTTGAAAATACGAATGGTTGTGAATTATGCATAAATATAATACATGAATACGATGGGAAAAAACAGGTTAGTGTATATAAACAATTTATGGAATCTAAAATAGTGTCAGCTATATATAAATATAAACTGAAAAAAAAGATATATGAAAATATAACGAATCAAATGAGGGGACCCTCATTTGTTTTTATTGAAGTATATTTATTTCCAAAAGATAAGAAAAAATACCTCTAGGAAATAGGAATTTAGTGAAGGCAGTGACTGATGGTGAAAGGTATTTTGAGGATTTTCCTTGAAGTACATTCTCACCCAAAAATAAGAGAAGCTTGCATGAAATGATTTTTTATAGAATACATAGGTAAGAAATATTATAGTAATGGTGATTAAATGTACATAGCATAGTTATGAAAATAACACACACCTATGTAGAAATATTTAAATAACTACCAAAATAATTATGAAAATTTCCTATTTTTGGGGCCTATATACAATGAGATATTTACACACCAATGGGCCATAATATACTTTGGCTTTTGTTTTTATTTATTTTTTTGGCTCAACTAGCCTTGTTACTAGTTAGCTCAGGATTTTAAGAAGATATGGGAAAAGTCCCCTAACTCACACACCTATGTACAATGAAAAGGTAAGAATAGCCACAGTGTTTAGGTGATCTTGGTAGGGTGAGGTAGCTCACTATGAAAATTCCGGATAGCAAAAAAACGGTTATCATTAGCCCTCCCCCAGGATGATGGTACATTCATGTACCATCATAAACCATCTTATCCAAAGAGAGTGCTTCTAAGTCCTTGACAAGATTTTCATTGTTTGGCCCCTTGGCATTTTTGCTTGAGTTACACTCATGCTTATGGAACAATACTTGCATGAGATAGCTGCCTTTTGACGGATCTCTGGTAGATGCTTTGGTAGAAGGCGCTTCAAATAGGGCTTCAAACGATAACCATTTACCTTCCTAGAGTGCTCTTTACCATTCAAGTCCATAAGTTGTTAGTAACTTGAATTGAAGGCCTTCTTAACTATGTATGTCCCCTGCCATCTATGTAAGGTCTTTGACCCCAACCAAAAAGAGCACCCTTGTACCATGAAATGATCATAATGGAACTATTTTTAACAGTTTTTCGAATTCTGTCAGTGCCATGATGTTTAGAATGTTATAAAACTTCGAAATCTGAATTAAAATAATTTGTGTGAAAATTTTCTAAATATAGTAAGTTTTTTGTCACCCGACCCGTCTAGTTTTGACCGTCTCGAAAATTTACACCCGTACCTCGAATTTGAAAAAAATGCATTTTCAGACCCCAAGGGCTGCTAAATATGGCAGGTACTCAAGCCAGTACGTCTTAGTTAGAGCTCCATATAGCAATTTACGGGATCAAAATCCGACTCGTATGACCCGTTTTAGCCTAAAATCAACTTTTTATAAAATTGTCCGGGGAGGCACCGGAGCCCGGGACTGTGTGGGAACAGGTTCTAGGCCACTCTAGACCAGCTTTAGCAGCTAGGGGGCGCCCTCTTGCCTTGTGGGAGTCTTGGGAGAGTTTCTAAGCCAGTAACTAAGTCTTAGAGCCAGTTAACCAAGCCAACCTGACACTTGGTGGGTAGGGGAACTGGACTTGCCAATGCAGAGACTGAGTGCTCCTGCAGATGCATTTAGCAAGGCTGGTCGATTTTCAGCTTGTAGGAGCCTATTTCAAGGCTTGCACACAGACACACACACATATGCTCACACACACACAGTGCACACACACACACACCTACACATACTCTGGGAAGGTGCTGCCGGTACACACACCTTTTGAAGGAGAAGCAAGGAGGGAGGTGCTGTCGAATTCTCGCCTCAAGAAGCTCGATTAGATCAGAAAATCGAGAAGATTATCAGCCCTTAATCACGGTAACCACGGTTTAATTAATGCTATCTGTAAATTCCTTTCTCTACCATCTAAAATTCCTCGTCTATTATGCTTATTCCTAGTCGTAATTCTCTATAATTACTCTCTAAATTCTCCTTAACCATATTCTATTATGTAATCATTATCCCATAGCTGAATTATCAGTCATTCATCACTCTTAATTAATGATTAGTGCACGATTATTAGAATTTTGTCTCTCTAGGTAGCATAGAAATTAATCGGTGAGCTGGTAATTGTGTAGATTGATGAGAATCACTTTTTCTATCACCCATTAATACTGTAACTAAATTAAATTCATTTCCTTTATGCATTAAGGTGTAATTAATAAAAAATTAATATGTTATTAAATCTCTACGAGTTGACTTTGCTCACACATATGCATAAGATAAATCTGCATCATCTAGTTGCTAGGAAAGAGATTAATCATACTTAATTCATCTCTCTGATAATTCCATCAGTGAAATCCTACTATTCTTAATCACGTAATTCAAGTAATTATCTTTAGAGCAGGTTCCCATAGGAATATGCATCATCCATAATGATTGCTATAAGGAAAAATCTAAACCTCTCATGTAGCAGGCATTGTTTGATGTTGCTAATCTATCATTTGGCTTGTTATGACGCTTGCGGACATTAGCTCTTTTCTCCAAGTTAATTATTTAAAGTAGTGAGTTTAAAATGGCCCCGATTAAGAGGACTCGCTTTGGTGGAGCCCACGACCACGAGGCAGGAACGAGTAAGGTGAACGGGAAGGGAAAAGCTCCCATGGACGAACAATTACCGGCCATCTCACGGGCCATCGACGAAGAAATGGAAGAGGTAGGTCATAACTTCATTCAAGTTGTTTAATTTAACATTGCACATGTTTAGTTAGGAATGAACATATCCCCAAACATATTGGAGAAATCCGACGGAAACCTCGGCATTGAATTCATCGTACATTAAGTTCTAAAGTAGGAAGAAAATGATTGATGGGTATGCTGGTTGCAATAGGAAAGAATGTCTGCTAGGGAAAATTTAGCTCGACATGTTCATTTTATTTCCAATGTTGAATCAGTCCTGACCCCCCTACTGATCAGAGGGGGCAGAGTTCCTCGTTAAGGGCTCTTGAATCCACGACTTGCTTTTTATGCGGTGGATACCCACGACTTGCTTTCTATGCGGTGAGAACCCACGTCTTGCTTTCTATGCGGTGGGAGTGTCCATGACGTGCTTTCTATGCGGTGGACATACCTAGTTGTATGGGCAACTAGGCGACAACGGGAGGAGTGAACTCTCGCTGGAGGGGGGATGTTGTACCTCCAGAACATTGGAATTTTAATGAATAAGTTTGAGTAGAATTTTTACTAAAATATTGTCTTGGTGTTGTTTGCAATACTGGTTGAAGGGCTGTCTTAACGAAAAATGTGCTTCGGAATTAAAACAAGGAATGTTTATGTTGAACAACCTTTGTGGTAGTAATTAGGTCACACAAGGAAGTGTGAGTATGGGGGTGGAAAGTGGGGGCTTGGCTCAGGTTGCCAATGCCTATGAGATGGGTGGTCCCGATTGGTCGGGAACTCTCTGTCCCCATAATGCTTACTTCAATATTAGTAATACTCATTGCACCTAGAGCGGTGAAATCTCGAGAGTACGTGCCTCTCAAACATGGGGAAAAAGGCACTCGGGGTTTCTCTCCTCTTGGAAGGTGGGTCTTAGGATCGCTAGATAGTTTAAGTACGCTTCCCCTGCGAGGTGGAGCTAGCTCTCCCTGCTAGTAGGCTCAAACTCGATTCATCTCGTGATGAGAGATCGTCCGCTAGTCGAACCCTGAACCAATTTGTTTGCTTCCGCAATAGATCTAGTGGCCACTAGGTTCACCATCAAATCCGCTGGTTGATACGGCGGGGTGGGGACCTCACAATCTAGTTTCAAATTTGGGATCAACACGATTATCGAGTCGATTATCATACCTTAGCACAAAATCTCCTTCATTGATTGCTTTGTCTTTTAGTTTCTTGTCAAGCTTCTTCTTCGCCTGTGTAGCTTTCCTCTTGTAGCACTTGTATGTTGCTTCTCTTTTCCACTCAAGCTCCACTAATGTAAGAAGCCGATCCATCCATACCTCTTGATCATCTTGTGCACCTCTAATATGAAGCGGCATTGTTGGGATGTTGAGCTTGATAGGTTGCAAAGCCTCTTGACCATAGACCAAGTGAAATGATGTGAACTCCGTGGCCTCCCTATACGTGGTTCGATATGCCCATAAAGCACCATCCAAGAAGTCACCCCACAAGTTTGTCTTGTTTTTCACCATCTTTCTAATGATGCCTGCAATGACACCATTAGCCTTCTCAACCAAACCTTTTGACTATGGGTAGTAGGGTGTGCCATGAAAATGTAGAATGTGAAGCTCTGTAAAAGCTTCCAAGAGTAAATCCTTCATGAACCCTCGAGCATTATCAGAAACAATCTCCAAAGGTGTACCAAATTTGCAACAAATACTAGTGTAGAAAAACTTGCTCACTGTTTTTCCATTTACCCTTGCCACACTTTGAGCCTCTACCCACGTAGTCATGTAATCTACAGCCACTAGAATGTAGAGCTTATCATTTTTTGTTCTAGGTATAGGACCCATAGAATCAATGCCCCACTTTTCAAAGGGTCCATTTGCAAGCACAATATACCTTGGACCATGGACGAATATTCTATTTCCATTTACGTGACAATTGTCACAACTTTTACACCAATGTTGGACATCCACATGCAGACTTGGCCAAACATACCCCACAAGAAAAATCTTCTAACAGTTAACTCTTGGGCAAAATGACCACCACATGCTTCTTCATGTAGACCCTTTAGTATGATTGGAATTTCCTGGATAGTTGGTACTCTTCTGCACACTTCATCCTTCCCTCTTTGATAGAGGGAGCCTTCTAGGAAGAAATAGACACTTGCCTTCTTCATGAGTCTCCACTTTTGAGCTTTTGTGAAGTCTTGTGGAAACTCGCCCTCCAAATTGTAGCTAATAATGGGAGCCAATGACTCTAATCCGTGGTATCTCAATTGCCAATGCACATCTTTAAACCATGAAGTAGTGTCTCATATTCTACTTCATTGCTGCTAGTTGAACTTGGTAGATTGACCTTCTCTTTCATAACCACCTCTCCACTTGGGTTGAGCAATACTAGCCCTCCCCCTGCTTTTCCTGTGACTCATCAAAAAGATCCATCAAAGAACAAGGTAAAAGAATTAGGAATACTTTTTGGTTGGTGAAAATGGTAGGGTATTTACTTCAAGAACCTTAATCTCCTTTTCATGCACCCTATAAGTGAGAATCCCTGCCAATTGTGCACGCACACTATCTTCTACCTTGAAAGAGTATTGGAACTCTTGTAGCTTTATAATTCACTTTGAGATCCTAGTACTAAGATTCATTTGAGATGACACCCAAGGAAACAAATTTTCTATGGTGATAATTTCAAAAGGTTTTGGTAGCAAGTAGGATCTAAACTTTCTCACCCACAAACATGAGAGAAAGCATCATGAGCTCTACCTCCGTGTAGCCTCTATCCAAAGCATTCATGACCCTAGTAGAAAAGTACATGGGTCGCATCCGGGTACTATGGGGATCTTGTTGTAGAAAAACCGCACCAATTGTTTCTTTCCCAATAGTAGAGCTAACAAAGAATGTGTACTCCCAACAAGGAGGCATGAGTGTTGGTAGCTTTGACAGGATGAATTTAATGTTACAAAAGTACTCTTCAAGCTCATCAGACCATGCAAATTCTGTAAAGAAAGAGGATGCAAGAGAGCTACACAAGACAAGCACACACCACACAGAGATGGAAAGCTTCTTCTTCTTCTCACAGAAAAGAGAGTACAAAATGACTAAGTGCTAAAACTGAAAAGTAGCACATATGTACATGCGGTCACTAAGTGTGAACTCGCTAGAAGCGTACTAGGTTGGCACTATAAGTGTAGTCCAGCTATAGAATCACTGGCAGAGATCCTTGGTGTCAGTCACCTAACGCGCCAGTGAGTAAATGTCGTAAGCGGCCAAGACCCGTAGTGGATGCCAGCTCAAGATGTAGAGCTCGACATCTCAACACTCCCCCTCGAGCTCTGCATGTCGCAGAGTCCAAGCATAGTCTGGAAACGTCGAAGCTTCTCAGCTTTGAGGGCCTTGGTAAAGATATCCACTATCTGCTCCTCTGTGCTGACGTAGACCAAGTTGATGTCGCCCGCCAACACTCGCTCTCGAACGTAGTGGTAATGGATTTCTATGTGCTTGGTCCTGGCATGGAACACTGGGTTCCTAGCCAACTGCATGCTGCTGAGGTTTTCACAATGGATGACAATCTGCTGGTCCACCTGCACTCCCAAGTCCTCAAGTAATGTGCGTAGCCAAGCTACCTCTCACGCTGCAACTGCTGCACCTTTGTACTCGGCCTGTGTGCTCGATAAAGAAACCGTAGGCTGCTTTTTGCTTCTCCAAGTAACAGCAGCACTCCCAAAAGAGAACATGAAGCCACTCGTAGATCTCCTATCAACAAGGCTACCTGTCCAATCTGCATCTGTATACCCATACAATGCTAATGGGGCATCTACTGCATAGAACAATGCATAGTCAAGAGTCCCTTGCACATACCGAAGTGTGCGTCGTACTCCATCCAAATGTGGCTTCCTCGAAAGCTGCATGAACTGACTCTCCAAGCCTACTGTGTAGCTCAAGTGTGGCCTCGTGATAGTCACGTAGATTAGACTACCCACAATCTTCCTGTACATCTTGACATCCTCAACAACATCACCCTTCTCTGCACTCAGCTTTGCATTCACATCCTAGGGAATAGAAATTGGCTTACAATCAGCCATACCATACTTTGACAACATGTCCAAAGCATAGTGTCTCTGTGACAGCCATACACCCTCTGGAGTCCTAATCACCTCAATGCCAATAAAGTAGCGCAACTCACCCAAATCTTTCATTTCAAACTCCTGTTTGAGAAGACCCTTCACATGGTCAATCTCCATAGCATTGTCACCCACAATAATAAGGTCATCTACATATCATACACCCTCTGGAGTCCTAATCACCTCAATGCCAAGAAAGTAGTGCAACTCGCCCAAATCTTTCATTTCAAACTCTTGTTTGAGAAGACCCTTCACATGGTCAATCTCCATAGCATTGTCACCCACAATAAAAAGGTCATCTACATATATTGTAAGGACCACAATCCCCACATCACTCCCACGTACATAGAGTGAATGATCAGCATGAGCTCTCCTAAGCCCAATACTGACAAGATACTTAGCAATCCTGTCATACCATGCGCTAGAGCCCTGCTTCAAACCATACAAAGCTTTGAGAAGCCTGCATACATAATCTGGGTAGCCTTGATCGACATAACCACGTGGCTGATCCATTACACTTCCTCTTGAAAATCACCATTCAAGAAGGCATTCTTTACATCCATTTGATGCATAATCCATCCTCTAGATGTAGCCACTGCTATAACAGCTCTCACAGTCGTCCTCTTTGCCACTGGAGCAAAGGTCTCCTCATAGTCTATGCCATACGTTGTGAGCGGGATGAAAACACACACAGCGCCTCTATAACAATCCGACACACACTCTTGGGAACATACACACACACACTATGGGGCACCACTCGGCTTACACAACACACCTGGCCGTGACAGGGAACACACCTCTGGAGTGAGAGGAGAGAGACTATCCACTTGCCCACTCCACACAGAGACACACACACACACACACACAAAAAAAACTCAGCTCAAAAGAGGAGAATTTATGATGTTTAGATACAAATGAGCTTGGGCCAACACCAATGGGGCAAACAGCTCACACAATATGGGTAAAAGATACCAGATACAATCACAAACTAGAGCAGAAACTTCGCTCATAGGAGAAACTTACACAGAAAAACAGCAGGAAAAGAGTGAGGAATTCGGCAAAATGGACAGCGCCATCGCGTCCGGAACGGCCCAAAACCCCAGTCTACAATGTCAAAGTGCTCAAATCCGACCTCGGATGAGTAGTTTACGGCCAAAACAGGCTCCAAAAACACCAAAAACACACCTGCGGCTGTTCCTCCTCTCTTCTCCACGTTTTTTCTGATCTTCTCTCTATTTATTCAGTTCCCACACTTAGCTTTATTAGTTGGGCACCCTTGGCCTTTTAGATGACCTCAAACGGACCCCGAACAGGCCAAAAACTGACCTCGTAGTGCATAGTTGTCACCTTTTTGCATCATTCGCACACTTGGTACTCAGCTTTTTTCCAATAATGCATCTCGCCACCACGTGAAGTGGCCCCAAAAAGTGGTCCTAATGATGACCTTTCTGCATAACTCTCACAATAAAACACCCACGTTGTGTCCGTCCTCATCTGCGTGCAAATATTGACCTCGTTCGCCCTCCTGACGCCACTAGATGCCATCTGACGCACCTGCTGACCTCACGTCGTCAGCCCGCGGATAGCTTCCTCGAGAAGTTTTACGCGCTACCAACTCCTCCTTATTGTAGAAAAAACACACTAGTATTGATAATAGTGAAAATCGTTGCACTATGTACATGCTGTCCTACCTGTACACATGTGGGCCCCACGTAACCACCTAGCTCTGGAAAATGGGCAATTCCTTATTTGATGCACCATGCATGTGTATGTACATATGCGCAATTCCTTGCTCCAAAAAACTCCTGACATAATTTGCCCATCCCCTAGCCTGCTAGATCATTCATGATCAGCAACAGCAAAGAGAGATATGAGACTCGCCGCATCACAGGGCTCCTCATCCCTCACCAACACTGCTTGATCCACAGACAGCTCATCTTGCTCCACCATCATCAATCTAGCATGATACAATTTAAGACGCAACCCATTTACCCTTGACTTATGTAGAACACCATCCAGGTTAGCCTGCTGATATGTGCCATTTGGAAAACACTCCACTACCTTGAAAGGGCCTTCCCACTTAATTTGAAACTTCTTTTGGAAGGTGTTGTCCAGCTTACTATTGTAGTGCAAAACCAAATCATGTTTCTTGACACCCTTACTTTTGACCTGTTCATTTATCTTTGCCAAAGCCTTATCCTACATCTGCCCATAATGCTCCAATGCGCTCATCCTATCCAACTGGACCTCTTGTAACTGCAAGAGCCTCTCTTTGAATGCATCACTAGGCGACCCAAGAAACTTCTCTAACATCTTGACCGCAGGCAACTCTACCTCCACAGGCAATAGTGCTTCCTTTCCATACACCAAATGAAATGGAGTAAACCGAGTACCTGTCTTCAACGAAGTACGGTAAGCCCATAATGCACTAGGCAATTCCAAATCCCAATTCTTTCCTTGGTGCTCTGTTACTTTAGAAATAATTTGTACCAACTCACCATTGAATCTTTCATTTAAGCCATTACACTGCGGGTAATAAGGAGTGGTATGTTGGTGCCTAATCTTCATCTTTGTGCATAAGAAGTCTAGCAGTTTAGCTCCAAATCCTGGCCCCTTATCTGAAAGTAGCTCTAATGGCACCCCAAACATGCAACATATTTCATCGTACACAAATTTTGCCACATCCTTTGCTGTGATCTGTTTTACTGCTATAGCCTCTGCCCATCTAGAAAGATAGTCCACTGCCGTCAAAATATAGCTTTTGCCCCTGCTTGTGATAGGTAATGGGCCTATTGCATCAATCCCCCACTTTTCAAACACATCAAACGCCATAATGTTTTTTTGTAGCTCTGGCTTCAACACTCTCTTCCCAAATGCTTGACACCTATTGCAAGACCTACACCAATGGTGAACATCCTTGTGCAAACTAGGCCATACATACCCCTCTTGAAAAATCTTATGCAAGGTGATATTTAGAGCAAAATGGCCACCACATGCGCCTTCATGATTCTCTTCCAACACTCTGTAAAGCTCCTCCCGCCAAGGTACACGCCTCAACACGAGATCAGCTCCTTTCATGTATAAGACATCGCCAATCAATTTGTACCTGTATGCTCTACGCACAAAGCCATACTTCTTAGACTTCTGAATCTCCTTTGGAATGATTCCTGTTAGCAAAAACTCCTCTTCTTGAGCCAAACTTTCCCGGCCATGATAAAGAGGTAAATTGGTCCTTAACATGAATAGCTCCCCAATCATGCCTTGAGCTACTTCATGTGCCTCTCCATTTAGAGCACGTTCAATGTGTTTGATGCTCCATGCTTCAAACTTTTTTAACAGGCCTTTAATTCTAAAGCACATTTCCTTCAATGAGGTGTTCTTGCTCTTCCACACACCCAGCACTTGCTTCACCACTAACAAGGCATCACCTTTTATGCTCAACCTTCGAACCCCATGCTTCAAACAAATGTGTAATCCGGCTTCCAATGTAGCATATTCAGCCTCATTGTTACTATGCGCATCCAATTTGAACCCTCTCTTGCATACTAGCTTCCCCTCTGGATCATAAAGTGTTATACCCCCTGAAGCTGCATCGTGGCTCTTTCTGTATGAACCATCAAAGAACAACACATGTGCATTGCTGATCTATGGCACTTCTTCAACTACCTTTCTCACCACCTCTTCCTTAACAATAAGGGGATTCTCCTTGTAGGTCAACAAATCAGCTAGGGTAGCCCTTGTACTATCTTCCACTAGAAAAGAGAACTCAAACTCTTGCAGCTCAATTACCCATTTCTTCACCACATTTGACATGTTAATACCATTAATTAACTGTGGCAAAAAGGCATAACTCGTCAAGAAAACAAAAGGCCGTGGTAGCAAGTAATGACGAAATCGTCGACAAGCAAATATTACACTGGCCATCACTAGCTCTACTTCTGATAACTTTCTCTCCGCTACCAACTTCACTTGGCTTGCACAATACACTGGCCTCATATAATGGCTGCCCTTCCCCTTTTGCAATAGCATAGCTCCAATGGAATCATCCCCTACTGATGGATTTACATAAAAAACTTTCTCCCAATCAGGAGCCTGCATCGCTGACAAACCCCCTAACACCTCTTTCACCTCTTGAAACACTTCTTCACACTTGTCATCCCATTGCAGTGGATCATGCTTTGCCACTTGTTGTAATGGATAAAGAATCTGAGACGACAATGGAATAAACCTTGCCATGTACTTCACTTTGTGTATAAAGGTTGCCAATTGCTTCGTACTCGTAGGTGATGGAAGAAGAATAATAGACTTAACCTTGTCTGGATCAGCCTCAATGCCATTTTCTGACACCATGTAGTCCAATAACTTCACCCTTGGCTGTGCTAGATGACATTTCTTTGGATTTAGTTGTCCTCCACATTCATCATATCAAGCCAATACCATCTGCAGCTTCTCATGATGATCAGCCCTACTGCTATAGACACAGAAGTCATCCATAAAAGCTTTAACACAACTACCAATGAATGGTTCCAACACCCAATTTGGTCTCTCTTGATAGAAAGAAGGTCCATTTGACAACCCAAATGGCAATACTGTGTAGCAATAGCAGCCCCATGGCGTAATAAAAGTTGTCTTTGTGCGGTCTTTAAGAGCAATCTTCAATTGAAAATAGCCTGAAAAACCATCACACACACTGTACCTCTCATAACCTGCCACTGAATCCAAGATCTGATCGATGAATGGAAGAGGATATGGGTTCTTCTTAGTGGCTGCGTTTAAGGGTTTAAAATCCACACAAATTCTCCACTTCCCATCCTTCTTTGGACTGACTACAACTGGACTCACCCATTCTGTGGTCTCCACTGGGACTATGAACCCTGCCTTCAATAACTTGTCCACCTCTACCCGCAAGGCTTCCATTTGCTCTTGACCCATCCTTCTTAGCCTTTGTCGCACTGGCTTAGCACCTTCTTTCAGCTCTATATGCATCTCTTCACCCTTGAACCCTCTGATCTCTTCATATGAAGTAATGAACAAATCAGGAAAACTAGCCAGCATATGCAAAAATATATCCTTCTCCATAGCTGAGAGGTCTCCACTAATCATTTGCGTCATTAATTCCTGCTTCTTTGACAACTCAACCTTGGTTTGCATCAGCCCTTCAATCACTTCATAAGGCCCTTCACTTTCATCTTCAAGTTCATTCGCAAATGCGACTAAACCACACTCCTGGATTTCTTTATCCATCAAAAGAAATGCAACATCAACATCCTCATCACTGCTGGTAGTGCTATCACTATCCTCATCTGTCACCGTGGAAGAGTATTCATCACTAGACTCATCCTCATCTTCATAAATCTCCTCTAATCGTTTCCTTGTGTCCATATTATAAAGCTTCTTGGTACCTGTCTTTCCATAGAGGCTAATCGTACCATGTCGCCAATCTTGAACGGCTCCCACTGCACGTAACCATGGTCTGCCGAGTATAATAGGATATGCTCCCAACCCTGCTAGCATCACATGAAAATCAACCACTGCCTTTGCATCATATGCCTCCACTTCTAAGCTCTTTACAACACCTAAGCATTTTACTTTTTGATGGTTTGCCAATCTGATCCGAAAACCTGACACCCCAGCCACTATGAGACCCATCTTCTCAATGCATGAGTGTGTTATGACGCATATTTGGGCTCTGCCATCCACATAACCTTGTCCCAAATTTTTCCTTTTATGCCACACATCTACTAGTGGACAAATGTCTGGTAGCTCGTCCACTGCCAACACCTTCACTGAACCTCTCTCTGGCTCTTTCTCCATTGGTCTAACCATCCTCTTCCATTGTCGCTTTAGCTTAGGCACCATCTCTATAAGCTGCCCAAAAGTAACATCTGCCTTCCTGCTCGTCAGATCCTCCTTCAAGTCATAGCTTAATTGCCCATCCCCTAGTGGAAAATCTGAAACATGAAACTTTCGACGAGCTCTCCTTTTCCTCTTGGCCTTGACATCCTCGCCTTCATGGCTCTTTCCTTTCTTCTTACTAGGACCTGGGGCACTTCTTCCTTCCTTTTCCTCTGTGGTCCTCTTCCCAATAGGCATCACTAATGTATCCTCTAGCTTTGATGCCTTCTCCAAGGTGACTACACTTAGCACTTTTGTCTTCCCTTTTTCCTCTTGGGTCAGTCCAGTGGTTCCTTCGTCTCCCTTAATTTCGATGCCATAATCATTTGACCTAGTTAGCACCTGTCTTGGAAATGGATACATGTCTCCCCCCATCCTTGGTGGCTTATCACATTGCGAGCTGATGTGACCCAACTCTCCACAATTATAACATGTGGGCGTCTGCCTCCAAAACCTACCATTGCTTTGTCCAACACCATTCCTAGGCCTTTCTTCACCTCCTGGCTGATTTGCAAACCGCCCTCGACCTCGATTATTTCCCACTTGACCTAGCATGTTTAGGCTGAGATTCTTCATCAAATCAACCACTTGCCTCATGTCTTGCCTTAGGCCATCATCTTGCACTGCTGTAGTGACCACTGCTGGCATAACTTGAGTAGTAATAGGAACCACTGGTTCGTGATGAACCCCTGACATGCGACCTTGTAAAGACTCTATAGGCTGAAATTCAGACCTCATTTGCAAAGACTCCACCCCTAACTGGCTCATTTTCCTCAGCTTCCACTCTTTGTTCCTTGCTACCTCTAGTGCATCCTCATATGTCCTAGGCTTCTTTAGCTCCACTCTCCAACGTATATTCTCCCAAAGACCAGCCAAGAACCTGTCCTTCTTCATCATGTCAGGAGGGGGTACCTGTGGTGCTAAAGCCTTGCACATTCGCTCCCATGCCAATGAAAACTTACGTATGTACGCATCTACTGGCTCACCTTCCTTTTGCACCAAAGCCTGTACTTCTTGCCACACCTTTTCAGGATCTTCTATCTTCACAAACTCCACTTCCAATCCATGCCTTAGATTGTCCCAACTCAATCTTATAGGTGGATCTGCTACACGCAACTCCTCTTCAAATGCTTTAGACCAAACTCGTGCATCACTCTTCAAACAAATTTGGAGAAGGCGTAACATTTGCGTAGGGTCATGAATCTGGTTGCTAATGCAGGCAACCTCCATCTTTTCCAAAAATTCTTCCACATCTTCATCACTTCTTCCATGAAACTCGGGATAAGAGAAAGCCATGGCTACCCAAGTTACAATGCTTTGAGAACCCCTTCGAACACACGTGCAAGAACCCAAAACTTTTGACTACCCAATCCCCAGAAACTTCAATGGAGCTCAACTTTAGATAAGGACAAACACATGCACATCAAATGAGTTTTCATAGTTGATCATCGGAATTACAACAGGCAAAGGACATTCCAAGATCTCTCGTAATCTTCTTGGCCCGAACATAAAGACTATGCGCTGCTGGAAAAAAATCTTCCTGGACACATGAACATTTATCTGGATTCTTTGAGTTAAATGAAATGGAGTGAATTGAGGGCCATTTTGATCATCCATTAAAGCCAACCATGAAGCTCCCAAGAAGGCACACCTGACTTAACCTCTGATTTTGCCAAAATTTCAGCAGCATAACAGCATAAATGGCTCAAAAGACCAAAAAACCAGCCATCAAAACTTGGAAAAATTTTGGCAGAGTTTCCCCAGAAATAGAGCAGTAGGAACCCAAAATATAGACTGTATATGTATGCATAAACTGTCAACAATAGAACCCGAGCATCAAGTAGGACTCACTAGTACATAGCCTATGGCGAGATCATGAAAAGGGTGCTCCAGCTACCTGTATCACCGAAAGGATCTCCACATTTGAGAATCCCCCAGCTCAATAAAAACCTCACGCTATCGACCCTCACACGAAGGCTAATGCAAATCACGTATAGTCAAGTCTCAAAAATGACTATCTTCCAGACCAAGTCTCAGAAATGGCTAATGCAAATCACGTATAGTCAAGTCTTAGAAATGACTATCTTCCATACCAAGTCTCAGAAATGGCTGGGACTGCCAAATACAACCAAGAATGGCTCCACAAATGCGTACAATGGCAGTTTCCACAAGTAACGTACAATCCAGCAGATAATGCGCTCAAACAGGCGCCAAGTGATGCATTCCCACAACAACTGCAAGTGACATCACTGCTAGTATATCACTGTACTCCAGCTACCTGTACCTATGTGAATCACCTGTACCTGTCCCTGTCCCTGTCCCTGTCCCTGTAACCTGTAACCTGTAATCTACAACCTGCAACCTGTAATCCCGAATCTCGAAGCTTGAAGCTCGAAGCAGAAGGTACTCGAAGAAGATCCTCCGTGGGGGCGCCAAAAGAATGTGAGCGGGATGAAAACACACACAGCGCCTCTATAACGACCCGACACACACTCTTGGGAAGATACACACACACACTATGGGGCACCACTCGGCTTACACAACACACCTGGCCGTGACAGGGAACACACCTCTGGAGTGAGAGGAGAGAGACTATCCACTTGCCCACTCCACACAGACACACACACACACACACACACACCCAAAAAACTCATCTCAAAAGAGGAGAATTTCTAATGTTTAGATACAAATGAGCTTGGGCCAACACCAATGGGGCAAACAGCTCACACAATATGGGTAAAAGATACCAGATACAATCATAAACTAGAGCAGAAACTTCGCTCATAGGAGAAACTTACACAGAAAAACAGCAGGAAAAGAGTCAGGAATTTGGCAAAATGGACAGCGCCATCGCGTCCGGAAGGGCCCAAGACCCCAGTCTACAATGTCAAAGTGCTCAAATCCGACCTCGGATGAGCAGTTTACGGCCAAAACAGGCTCCAAAAACACCAAAAACACACCTGCGGCTGTTCCTCCTCTCTTCTCCACGTTTTTTCTGGTCATATCTCTATTTTTTCAGTTCCCACACTTAGCTTTATTAGTTGGGCACCCTTGGCCTTTTAGATGACCTCAAACGGACCCCGAACAGGCCAAAAACTGACCTCGTAGTGCATAGTTGTCACCTTTTTGCATCATTCGCACACTTGGTACTCAGCTTTTTTCCAATAATGCATCTCGCCACCACGTGAAGTGGCCCCAAAAAGTGGTCCTAATGATGACCTTTCTGCATAACTCTCACAATAAAACACCCACGTTGTGTCCGTCCTCATCTGCGTGCAAATATTGACCTCGTTCGCCCTCCTGACGCCACTAGATGCCATCTGACGCACCTGCTGACCTCACGTCGTCGGCCCGCAGATAGCTTCCTCGAGAAGTTTTACGCGCTACCAACTCCTCCTTATTGTAGAAAAAACACACTAGTACTGATAATAGTGAAAATCGCTGCACTATGTACATGCTGTCCTACCTGTACACATGTGGGCCCCACGTAACCACCTGGCTTTGGAAAATGGGCAATTCCTTATTTGATGCACCATTCATGTGTATGTACATATGCGCAATTGCTTGCTCCAAAAAACTCCTAACAACGTCTATGCATAGCCCTTTGCGACCAGCCTTGCCTTGTGACGCTCAATGTTACCATCAGCCTTATGCTTGGTTTTATACAGCCAATAGCTTTCTTGACACTTGGCAATAGCACCAACTCCCATGTATCATTTGCTTCCAATGCAGCCATCTCTTCGTTCATTGCGTCATCCCAATGCACATTTCGAACTGCATCCTCAAAACATGTGGGCTCCACATCCTGTATCACCTTAGCCATGTAGGCTTCGTGATGCACTAGATACCCATTATAAGTCAATTTTTGAACTGGATTTCTGACTCTGTTAGATCTGTGCGGTCCTGGGTCACTCCTTTGCCCTCTAGCATCTTCTTGTACTTTCCTTACACCAGGTGTCCTGACAGCCGGAATTCCAAATTCCTCATCAAGACTTTGTTTAGAACCATCTGAATCCATGTCTACATGTGAAAAACCTGATGATGCATCAGCCATAAAGGGAGGTTCATCAACCTTTTCCTTTCCTTTTTGTGATACATTCCCTGTACCTATTGGTGGAGTAACCTGCGTACGTAGTCTACCATTCCATGGCTTCTCAACAGAGCCACGAGAAGAGGACTCTTGTGGTCCACTCAAAACCTGTGACTGTGGCCTCACATTTTGTACAACCACATCATCTTTTACATCAGCCCCAATATTGCCATGTGCATTACTGTACCAGCTGCTCATCTCATCAAAGACTACATCTCTGCTCACTCGTAATTCTCATGTAGTAGGATTGTAGCACCTGTACACCTTTTGTTCAAGGGAATATCCCACAAGAATACATTTCTCTGCTTTAGGATCCAATTTCCTACGCAACTCATCTGGTACATGCACGTAAGCTATGCAGCCAAACACTTTCAAGTGTGCCAAATCAGGCTTTGTACCTGTAAACTTTTCCTCAGGCGTTACATCATGCACTGCAGCTGTAGGTGTCCTGTTCATAATGTACATAGCTGTATTTATAGCTTCAACCCAGAAATGATGAGTCATGTTCTTCTCATTCATCAATGCACGTGCAACCTCTGCAATGTGCCTGTTTTTCCTTTCTGCGACCCCATTCTGCTGTGGAGTATATCTGCATGTAAACTGCCTGTGTATACCATGCATTCACAGAAAATCTGAAAAATCATTGGAGAAGTACTCTCCCCCTCCATCTGACCTCAATTTCTTGATTTGCATATCTTTCTCCTTCTCAATCATGACTTTGAAGTCCTGAAAGTGACCAAACACTTCACTTTTGTTACGCATGAAGTAGACCCATACTTTCCTTGTATGGTCATCAATGAAAGAGACATAATACCTGCAACCATGTATACTTGCAGTATCGGTTGGACCCCAAACATCTGTGTGCACCACCTCAAGTGGCGTTTTACATACATTGCACTCATGTGGAAATGAGCCCTTTGACTGTTTTCCAAACTGGCATGCTGCACACACCTTATGCATACCATCGACCTTGAATTTGGGCAAACCTTTTACAATCTATTTTGATTGCATGCTGCGCAATCTCTGCTCATTGACATGGCCAATGCGTTTGTGCTAAATGTCAACATCAGCCACAACACCTATGCCCTGTGCAAATAATGCAGCTTTTACCTCAGGCATGTCTACATTCAGCGTAAACATTCTGCCCACACATTTCCCCTCTGTGATCAGCTTACAGCCATTCTGGAAATCTTCTACATAACAGCCATTGGGATTGAAGCGAACCTGCAAACCCTGCTCAACCATTTTTCCAACAGAAACAAGATTCTTTGTAATGTTTGGGACATGAAGTACATCTGCTAAGTACTTTGATTTCCCACTCTTTGTATTTAGAGGTATGTCCCCTACATGAGCAATGGGGTGAGCTGTGTCATCTCCTGTCTGCAAATAGCCTAACACATCTGGTTTACGCATATCTCTAAACCACTCTCCACGAGACGCCATGTGATTAGAGGCACCTGAATCCACATACCAAACATCATATTGGGTGGAATTATCTGCAGTCATTGTATTCATTACAGCTGCATAACAAACATGCGCTCATTTTTGTTGTCATCTGCATCTCTGCTAGTAGATACATAGTTGCCTTGTTCTCTCTTTTCACTTTCTTTTCCCTTTGGACAGTCACGTGACATGTGACCTCTTTCACACAAGTCCAACATTCTCTACTATCTGCAGTATGTTGCTGCCTGCTTGATCCTGCACCACGACCTCTTTGACTCCCCCTGCCTTGAGACTGGTTTCCCCTGCCACCTGTATTGTTTTGATTTGATTGACCTTCTCCAAATTGGCCCCTGCAACCACTTGGGCCTCGACCACGACCTCTACCTCTACCTCTGTTGGAGTTAGAATAGAAGGCATGTTTAGACCTATTTTTGCCACGAGAAGAAGGTGTGTCAAGACCGAGGTTCTTCTCCTCAAGAATAAGCATAGAAATCAAATCTTCGAACACGAGGATGTCCTCTCTTGTATTCATGGAAGACCTGAAATGTACATACTCATATCCTAGACAATCCAAGCATGCACGGACAATGTCATCGTCTTCCACTGAGACTTTAATAGATCCAAGAGCCTCAATGATACTCTTGATCTTCAAGGCATAATCATTGATGGAGAGGTTGTTCCTCTTAACCTGATTTAGCTCTGACTTTAGTTGAAGCTTCCTGGCCTTGGTGTTCACCTCGAACACTCTGCCTAAGTTTTTCCATGCAATGGCGGGGGTTTTAGCATCCTTTAGATAGCCCATCGTGCCATCTGTGATGCTCATAGAAAGCCAATACATCACTTTGCTCTGGCCTGGTTGCCAGTCCCTCAAAGCTTTCCTTTGTTTTGCTGTAGCATTTGCCTCGGGAATCTCAGGTTCCTTTTCATTGTCTCCTTCTACATAGTCCCAATAACCTTTTCCTTTTAGGAAATTTGTTATTCTGAACTTCCATGTAGGGTAGTTATTTTTCTCAAGCTTCTCAGTAACAATCTGACTGAAACCGTCAGACATCTTGAAGCACTAAGACAAAATAGCTACAATCTGCAAAAACCTACAAATCTGCTAAACCTGCTATCGTGGTACCTGTAACGCTTTCTACACTCAACGAGTGTCCACAATCAAGCGTACATACAATCACTATACTTGTACAGTAAATCTCTGTGTAATGCACTTTGGAGACCTGTTCAAAAACTTGTTAAGGAAGGCATCTAGTCGTGGATTGAGAATGAAGGGATTGTGATGCTCTTGCTCTCTTAGCCTCTCTTTCCTGCACCAGGATCTGATACCATGTAAAGAAAGAGGATGCAAGAGAACTACACAAGACAAGCACACACCACACAGAGATGGAAAGCTTCTTCTTCTTCTCACAGAAAAGAGAGTACAAAATGACTAAGTGCTAAAACTGAAAAGTAGCACATATATACATGCGGTCACTAAGTGTGAACTCGCTAGAAGCGTACTAGGCTGGCACTATAAGTGTAGTCCAGCTGTAGAATCACTGGCAGAGATCCTCCGTGTTGGTCACCTAACGCACCAGTGAGTAAATGCCGTAAGAGGCCAAGACTCGTAGTGGATGCCAGCTCGAGATGTAGAGCTCGACATCTCAACAAATTCTACTTGTTGTGTCAACTTTTGCAAAGGGTGAAGCAAATCCGAAGCTAAGTGAATGAAGCGTGACATATACTTCACCTTTTGAATGAATGAAATGACCTCCTTAAGACTCTTGGGTGGTGGTAACTCAATGAGGTCCTTTTCCTTTGAAGGATCCACCTCGATGCCTTTGTAAGAAAATTTGTGACCAAGCAAGATCACTTCATCCTCACCTATGTGACACTTGTCGGGGCTGAGTTGACCTCCCATGTCGTAGAGCTTCTTTAAGCCTTCTTCTACCTTTTGTAGATGCAATGATTTTGAGCTATAAATGCAGAAATCATCAATGAGCACCCTGATTTGCTTTCCAAAGAATGATTGAAACACCATGTTCATGAAACATTGGAATGTTGCAGGAGCATTTGTCGCACCAAATGGCATGACTCTAAAAGCATAACAACCCCAACGAGTGATGAAGGTTGTTTTCAATTGATCCTCCAATGCAATTCCTATTTGAAAGTAATCTGAGTAGCCATCACACACAATGTACTTCTCATGACCAGTTACCTCATTATTTAGTATCTCATCCTGAAATGGAGGGGAAAGTGATATCTTTTTGTTGCCTCATTAAGTGGACGGTAATCCACACACACCCTCCACTTACTGTTTTTCTTGGGAGTGACAACAATGGGAGAGACCCACTCTGAATACTCCACTGGATAAATGAAACCTACTGCTAGAAGCTTTCTTACCTCCTTGAGTATAGCCCGGTCCTCGATGACTCCTAGCCTTCATAGCTTTTGAGCCTTAGGTGTGGCCTCTGGCTTCACCTCAATCTTGTGTGGAGCAACATCTACTCCACGCACATTGGTGAAGTCTTTAGCAAAAAGCCTAGGAAATTTCTTTAACACACCTTTGAACTCTTCTCTTTCTTCCTTTGTAAGTGTTGTAGACAGCATACCTTCTAACATTCCTTCATCTTGCACATTTTGTCTCTCTTGAGTACCTACCTGTTCCAAACCTGGGCAAGAGGTCTCTTGGTTGTTTGGCTTAAACCTTACCCCCATGACTTTGATGGAAGACTCTTCTTCAATAATGCTATCGCTACTTTCTTCTTCTGAAGTGCTATCGGTCGAGCCTTCCTTCGTCTCACTTAGTGATGGTTCTTCATGGAGCTCCTCTTGGCATTGCTCCTTCATGTCAAAGACAACCTTCTTATGATTGTCATTTCTGCAAATTAACTTCCCACTTTCCCAACCCTGCAAAGCTTGCATTTTCATTAGCCATGGTCTGCCAAGGAAAAATGGATAGCCACATCCCTTGGTCGACATAACATAAAGATCCACTGCCTTCTTAATACCAAAGACCTCTACAAAAACATTTTTACAAATGCCTACACACCTACCTTTGCTATTGTTTGCCATCTTCACTTTGATTTCAGGTGTTTCATGGATGTGCATGCCTAGTCTTTGCATGAGTCCTCTGTCATAATGAAAATTTGTGCACCCCCATCCACTAGACATTTCCTAACCAATCTTCCTTTGATGTAACTGTCTAACACCGGTGTAATGTCCTCATTCATTTCAGCTTGTGTAATTTTTACAACTGGCACACTCTCTTTTACCTTTCTCCTAGTGCTAACTGCCTTTGTTAAATCCCTCCTAACTTGTGGGCATAATGCAAGAAACCGAGGCCATGAGATATCAGGTGTTGAGAGAGAGAGAGAGAGAGAGAGCACAGAAATAGAACCCCAAAGTGTGTAGAATACAAACATGAGATGATGTATATATAAAGGGGACCTAGGTGCCATATATAGAGAAGCCATATATTGAGTAGCTTCACATATAAGCTCAACATATATAGCATAAGTGTGGGCTCTCTATATAGCTCCAACACCCTCACTCAAATAGGAGTCCCTAACTGTGGATGAAAAAACCCTTGGGGGTACAAGGAAAAATCCCATAGAATTATATACATGCACTGTTATATTAACAATTATGAAAGTTTACAAAATTCATTTTTGAGAAGCTACATCACTCCATAATATAAAATGTGCGCTCTCAAGCGTCTTTGGAAGTTTAACAACACTATATATACAATTGAATTGATGCAAATTCTTCAATATTTGGTGAGGTTCAATATCTTTGGTACATCCTGCTTGCTTGACGTGGCTTTTATCCTATGAACAACATTAACTCAAGAAACATATCAAAATGTGAAGGTTAGAAATAATCACATCACATTGTCCTTAGAGACGGTTCGCGACGCCGCTCTAGAGACGACAGAGAAACAAATAATGATGCCACGGGTACATATAACAACAATGCAGTACAACGGGGATCAGCATGGCTATAGAATGTGAGGTGTGATAATGTAGAAGCTCAAAAAGGGGACATTTATGCCACTCAATGCCACCCACATTGGAACCATGTATTCATAAACTATCATTATATTAGAGTGCACCTTGTGGCCATTGTAGAACCTCTAAAGTCATTTTGACCACTCAAGTACACCCAAATGGACATCATGGACCTAACTACTTTGATTCGATTAGAGGGCACCCTATGGACCTTGGGCCATAGGGTGTTGGTGTAGAGGCTTAAAGGAGCATTTAGGCCATTTAAGGGATACTAATTTGGACCCCTAGTGCCACAAGGTTCCTCTAATTTCATAAGAAAACTTGTGATCCTAGTACCATAAGGTGGCCTAGATACACCATTCGAACCGTTTTGTTGGCACCCTTTGGATCTAGGACCACATGGTTTAACGTAGAGGGGACTCTATGGCCCTAGGTCCATATGGATGTATTAATATCCATGTTGTCTAAATATACTTCATTCTTTTTACAGATAATATATCAAAAGAGAATGTCAAAGTGAGTTGAAGCAACAGGCTCAACACCAAGTTTTTGGTATCTAGATTTTAACTTGCCAAATGGTGGAAGTGATGAGAAATTCCACTTGTTCTTTCAAGATAAAGAGTAATTTCCCTTCAAAGAAAGATTGTTCAGATCTTGAAATGTTTCCATGCCTTGGAGTAAAGCTACTCAATGGTGACTCCTACTTGTTGGAGCCTGTGTCATTTGCTCAAAACTTGGTGAAGGTTGATTATGACGGAGTGACAATGACAAAAGTAGGGTGGGTGGAGCTTCAAGACAACACTCCAAGTGAGAATTTCATAGACTTATATACTGAGAGCTTACAAAATTCAGTCAATATTTAGGTAGATTGAGCAGCACAAAGAAGGAAAAGAAGCGAAAGAATGAAGACACATGTAAAGAAAGTCAAGCTAAGACTTTCAAGGAGAGTCAGACTCCCTCACTTGGAGACATTAGTAGAAATATGGCGGAAGAAAATATTTCTATTATACCCATACAAACTCAAGAAGCTGGAGATTCTAGTGGGCTTGCAACCCTAACATTTGAAACCCCCTCACTGGAAATGGTTGTGGACTCAATGTCCTTAGCTATGTTGGAATCTATTATACAGCCCAAAGAAAAAGATCTTGATAAAGTAGTAGCCAAAATATCTAAGAGTGGGCTAGATGGATATGTTGGAATTAAAAAAAAATAAAAATCTGGTGCACAATTGACTTAAATGATCCTAGTTGAGCAATGTAACCTTGCACTAGATGGCTACAAATGCAGACCATTGTCAGATGTGTATGTGAAATACCTCTTGAAGCAATTTGGAGGGCACTCTAGGCCAGTCTCCAATGCATTAGACCTGATAATGTATAGCCCAACTACAAGAATTCCTTTACAAAAAATTGAAGTGCATGGAGACAAGCTATCAACATACCACTACTAGATCATATCTGGTTAGCATCCCATCATAGAAGCTAGAGCTTTTTTGCGTAACAACAACACTATGTATGCTTCGAAAAAAGAGTTCTACAAGTTTAGAACTGCAAGGATAGTAGTAGACACTCCCAAAGAGGTTGTTTTTTGAATATCCAAAATGGAGAACATGGAGAGAATGAAAGCAATGAAGCACCAACCTTATGTGGATTTCTTGAAGCATGTACGTAGTCAATGGCTCGCATATTATAAACCAACAAAAGCCAAGGTAGGAGTTCCTGTCGGTCATCCGAGTCAAGCACCTTGGGATGCAAGTTCCACTTTCCTATGCTCGTTTTGTTACAAAAATGTTTTGAAATAAAGTTAATTTTCTTTTCTTTATTTTGAAGGCCTTTGTAAATGGAAAACATCACGTTCAACCATAAATCATTTGCCAGCAAAAAAGAACACATGGTCATGTACAATGATGAAATCTATGATGAGTGGATAAACATCTTGGAGAAGCATTAGACATCAGTTGTGCATGGATGACAACCAAGCATAACAGCCTTTAGATGCCTAAACGGTTTAGAAGATAATTATGTCAAGTTATCACAACAAGAGCAGACAAAAGAGAAGATCTGCATAATGAAGCAACCATTCGATTTAAGTGTTTGAATGTTATGTCGACATTTGGAGGCAAAGACCCTTTCAACTGTGTGGCAAAACAACAGTTGTATGATGTATGATAATGATTAAATTTTGTATATTGGATTGCATATGTACCACAATATTAACTTACACCTTTTAATAAGATCGTAAATACATTGAGATTTTATTAAAAAGTTAACACTTGGATTTTTTTCATGACTATTTTATTATGAAAACTTATAATAATGTGTATTCATCCTTGAAAGTTATGTCAAAAAGTATATCACCTATATATATGGTATTTAAGATCACTAACAGAACTTGACTTTTTTATGAAATTACTAATATTAGAAAGAATGCTAGTGAAAGGGTGGTGGTAATGCGTGTGCTAGTCTCCACACAACCGTGCTAGCTTATAGCCTCTCCCTAGCGTACACACTGTCGAGCTGTGCCGGTGGACTTGCCCATAGGATCCATGTCCTTACATTACCCCCTTTTGGAGAATCGTTTTCATCCTCTAAAACAAATGTAGGAAAATGTTTCTTAAGTGTGAATATATTCTCCAATGTAGAACCTTCTTCAGGTCTATCTAGCCATTTTACCAACACTTGTCGTCTGACATGATTTCATGAGAATCCAAAATATTTTTGGGCTCATGAGGAATGCTTTGCGGTTTGATAAGGTCAACTAACACACCAGTGTCAATGACGTTATCATTCTGTCCTAGCTGTTTTCATAAACGGCTAATATGAAAAATAGGATGAACTCGTGAGTGCTCTGGGAGAGCTAACTTATAGGCCACTTGAGAATGGTAAACGGCTCACAATAGCGTGGTGAAAGCATAGCAACTTTTCCCGTCTTCAGACTTTCTAAATGCTCCAGACCTTTGAAGAAAACCTTGTCTCCTTCTTCGAAAGTAGCAAGAGGACAATGCTCATCTGCGTACTTCTTATATTGATCTTGAGCTTGCATAACATTCTGTCAAGCAACTCAAAGCATATCAAAATGGTCTTGGAGAAAATCCTTCACTTGTTGTATCTTATCCTTAGCCAACCCCACCGTAACGGGTGATCTAGGTTGAAATCCATATAAAAGAATAAATGGACTAAACCATGTAGTCACATGCTTTGAAGTATTCTAAGAAAACTCCAATATAGGTAAGTAGTCTTCCCAATTTGTTTGTTCTTGCTAACGTACGCTTGTAGCATATCCTCTAGCACTTGATTAACTCTTTCTGTTCGACCATCCATTTCTTGATGATCAACGGTACTTAGATTAAGTTTAGTTTCCAACTTTTGGAACACAGCTCTTCAGAAGTGATTATCGAACTTTCGATCTCTGTCACTAATGATACTAGCTGGAAGACCGTAGAGTTTATATATATGATCTACAAATAGCCGTGCTAATTTTGGTGTCTTAACCGTAGTCTTAGTGGGAATGAATCGACCCATCTTTGTGAGACGGTCTACAATTACCCAAATGGCATCATGGCCATGATTTGTAGTACGTAGTCCTACTACAAAATCTATAGAGATACTCTCCCACTTACCTTGTGGAATCTCTAAAGGATGTAAAAGGCCACCTACCTTGAGGCAATATGCCTTATTAACTTGACATCATTGGCAGTTTGGTAACTACTCTTGAACATCATGATGTAAGCCCGGTGAATAAAATTGCAATCAATCTAAGGCATACGTCTTACAAATACCTGGATGACCACCACTTGGACTATCGTGACACTCAAATAAGATTTGGCGCCTAGTGTTGGAGTTCTGTGGCACACATACTCTACCTTTGTGGAGTAAGTAGCCATCATCAATGGAAAAATTCTTCCATCGCTTAAGCTCTTCCTGAATAGGGGTGGAGCTCTATGTGTTGGCGTTTCTATCTGCGCATGCAGAGACATGTTGATCTGGCTATTCAGAGAATGTGAGTGTGAGGGATCCCTTTTTAAAACTGCACTCCACACTTTAGCATATGATTTATCTTGTGCATACTTGCCACATAACGACTCCAAAAATCCACTCTTTAGTTCTGTGAAAGAAAGTGAATTAATCGGAGGCATCCGACTTAGGGCATCCTCTACTACATTATATCGCCCCTTGCGATATTGTAGCTTCCATCATAATCTTGAAGGATTTCTACCCATCTAGCTTTACTACCGTTCAAGTCTGTTTGAGTAGTAAACCATTTGATACTCTCATGGTCAAAAACTACTTCAAACTCGGCACCATATAAATAGTGTCGCCACTTTTGTAAAGCATGAATTATGGCATAGAGCTCTCTCTCGTAAATAGAATAATTCTTTTGAGCTCTATCTAAGGTTTTACTTTCAAAGGCTATAGGTCTTCCCTCCTGGAGAAGTACTATACCAATGGATTTATCACTAGCATTAGTCTCTACCACAAACGGCTTAACTGGGTCGACAATTGCTAGGATGGGAGCAGTGGCTATAGCTACCTTGAGTTGTTCGAAACTACATTTTTGGGCTTCTTCCCAAGAAAAGGTCTTATCTTTTGCTTTAAGTCGATCCGTCATAGGAACAATGATTTTGGCATAGTCACGGATATACTGTCAATGAAATCCAGCAATACCTAAAAATATTTGAAGCTCCTCAATCGTGTTGGGATGTGGCCATCGAAGAATGACAACGACCTTGTCAATGTCTATCTTGATGCCAGAATAAGAAATCGCATGACTGAGGTAATGTATCTCTTTTTTAAAGAAATCGCACTTGCTTTGCTTAACATACAACATGTGAGCTCGTAGCTGTTCCAACACTAATCGTAGGTGTTCTATGTGTTCATCTTCAGTCTTACTATAAATGAGAATGTCATCAAGGAAAACCACAACAAATTTTCCAAGATAGGGACGTAAGATACTATCCATGAGTGTCATAAATGTAGCTGGAGTATTGGTTAGACCAAAAGGCATAACCCAAAATTCAAATGCCCAAATCGTGTTCTACAGGAAGTTTTAGAGATATCGTGTATCAAGATACGCACTTGGTGGTATCCTGAACGAAGATATATCTTTGTATAATATCTTGCCCCATGGAGTTGATCAAACAAATCATCTACTCTTGGCAGAGGATACTTGTTCTTGATGGTTATGGCATTTAATCCACAATAATCTACGCACATGCGCATAGTACCATCTTTCTTTTTTGCCAATAGAATTGGTGATGCCCAAGGCGAAGTGCTAGGTCTAATGAAACCATGGGCAAGGTAGTCATCCAAATGACTCTCAACCTCCCTGGATTCTTTTGCACTCATACGATAAGGTGGTTTATCACCGGTTTAGTGCCTGGCAAGAATCTATGCCATGGTACACATCCCGTGTAGGGGGTAAACCCGGTGGTAAATCACTTGAGAACACATCACTATACTCCGTGAGTAACTAAGTCAACTTTTCCCATGAAAAAGGAGAAAGTAAACTGGAGTTATGCTGGGATGTAGAATCTTGTAATTCTTGTAATGTTTTTTTTACAACAGTTGCACGTTGCTCTATAGAATTAAAATTGAGAAAACTTTGCTTGTTAGATTTGTTAACAATTTGTTTATCAGTTGAATTCATTGCACTTTGCATACCATTACTAGAATTCACGGCACTTTGCTCTTGAGAATTCACAAGACTTGGAGACAAGCAGTAACACAAAAAGACTTCATCTATGAAATTTGCTTTTTGCAAATAGAAAGCTCGGCTGTACATATAAGAGGTGCAGATGGTATATTTTTCTCACCAAGCAAAAGCACATGTTTACCATTGGCCATAAAGGATAAGGAGTTGTGTTCATAACTAGTGTGCAATGTGTTTCCTAAACCATGCAACCACTCCCGTCCTAAAACTACATCACCACGGTCCATGTTCATAACTTGTAAGTCAAGGGTCATCGTATGATCTTGAACAATAAGCTCAACCCCTTGAACTACCGTGCCCCATACTTCTTTACCATTCCTAGACATCTGCTCCATCACATACTTGTGAGAGCAGGGAGTCTCTGTAAGCTTCAATTTCCTGGCTAGCTTATAGTTCAAGAAGTTATGAGTTGCACCATCATCCACTAAAATACGAACACGTTGTACGTTAATAGTGCCATGTATGCGAATCAAATCATGGGGTCCAAAGGTGGGCTATCACGTTGAAGCAGGAACACAACACTTGTGATTTTCTTCCATATGAAGAACCTCTACAGCAATATTTAGGAGATGAATCTAATGTGAGGTGTTGTACTGTGTGCATGGTCTTTTCTTTGCCTTGCAAAAGAGGACAATATTTCTTGTTATGTTGGTCCAAAAGACATCTAAAACACAAATTGTGTTTCTTTGCATGCTCAAAATCAGCAATGCTGAGAGACCCACGTGGAGTATCTCGTGATTGCTTAGGCTTCTTAACCTCTTGTGGGCATGGAGAGGTAGATTTGTCTCTTATTCCTCTTGGAATGTGTGGGAGATCTACCTTGCCATTGGCTCTTAGCCACATTGCTCTTAGCAAAATTAGTCTTAGTGTAGGAAACATTTCCTTTCCTCTCTTGGTCATCATCATATCTTTGGGCATGATTGATGGCTTCTTCAAAAGTTTTTGGATGTTGGGTCTTGACATGAAGAAGATAGTCTTTGTGAAGACCCCTATTAAAACCCCGTATCTTTTGGAGTTCATCTAGACCTTCTAGTTTTAATATGATTTCCCAATACTTTGAAAGCTATTGTGTGAGAGAGAGGCCAGACGTGCGGCATGCATCCCATACTAACCAATTCTTATCTTCTTCATTGGAGTCCAAAAACTCTCTGGAGAAAGAAGCTTGAAAGACAGCCCAAGACGGAGGACGAGCATCTATTGGAAATGTCATCCACCACTTATAGGCCTTGCCTTTAAGAGATAGAGTTGTTTCCACAACCGTCTTTATATCTGGGGCGTGTCTCAATCAATGAATATCACTCCATTTATGTAAGAACGTATTGATCGCATCCTTGTTGCAATCACGCTCTTCCCCGTCAAATTTAGGAATGGTGATATTCTTAAGTAATGCATTGATACCTTCTACATCTTCTGTAGCATTTGTCTCTTGGACTCCTTGAGTCTTGTGAGCTTGGTTTCCTTGAACCATGCCACTTGTGGCTCCTTGAGTCCTCTGTGAATTCATAAATTTCACAAGTAATAACATTTTCATTAAGTGTAGAGAGGTTGCGTTCAGTACGCTATGGCAATTTTCCAAAGTCTTGAAGACAACCATATGTACAAGGCCATGATCTCCTAGATCATTGTCATCATGCATGTTAGTGTCAGCCACACCCGTGTTGTCCTGATTTTGGTCTATGTGCTCAAAATCAAACGCGTATGTAGGTAGGATATCCTCACTGGCCATGGTAAACACACACTAATGCAAAAAGAGAAAAAACGTGACAACTTGTACCTTGTGAAATTGAAGTCTTTGTGTTTTGCATGCTCCGCGACTTGTGTTGCATGCGAACCTTGTCTTGCGGGAATTTGAGCGCTTCACTTGTCGTTTGTTGTAAGAATACCTTTGTTGATTCTTCACAAAAACCCGTCGTTTTTGTGAAGGCTTTTGTTTACTTTGAAGCTATCTCCTTGAGGAAAAAAGCTGTTTTGGAGGAAACCTTGCCTTCCTTCAAGAAACGAAAAGGAAGGGTGAAGCTACCTCCTTCAAGTTTGAAGCTTTCCTTTTCCTTTTAGTTTTCCTTTCAACACAAGTAGGCTATCTTTCCTTGTTATACACAACAATGATCAATAGCTTGATGGTAAAGTGTTGGCCTCTTACCCTCATGGGGTGGGTTTGTTTGGCCTCCACCATTCAACGTTCAACAACCTCCACGCGACTCACAATTCAGCCCTCCCTCATGCAAGGGTTAAGCAGGCCTTCCTCATATTTTAAAAGATTCTTTTTTTGATTCACCTATGATGTGACAACTCTGTCGGAATCTAAGTGAATTTAAAAAATCATCTTCTAAAATATGAGGAATCTCATGGCGTGCTATATATCAGTAGATAGATCTTGAAGAGGACATTCTATGTAAGGTCCCTCCCTAAACCCTAGAGCCATTCAGAACTTTTTCAGCTTAGAAAATAATTTAGAAAAAAAAACCGACAAAGAAGTCATGTTGACAATGAGACTTTACTCTAGAGTGAAAAGGCAAGGATATTCCGGATAAGAAATTACGTCATCCCTATATTTTTTCAAAAAGATTAAGATTATTTTTATACTTCTTCGTCAAAAGCCGAGTGGAAAATAATCTAGATCGAGAACTGGGAGAAAAAGGGACTAACTTGATTGGAAGATAAAGTTAAGAGATGGGACTTGAGAAGAAATTGGGGTCCAATAAGAATTTAGAAGAGAATTGAGGTCCAATAGGAATTGAGAAGAAGTTGGGGTCCAAGAATAATTTAGAAGAGAATTGCGATCCAATAGGAATTAAGAAGAAATTGGGGTCCAATAAGAATTGAGAAGAGAGTTGGGATCCAATAGGAATTGAGAAGAGAATTGGGATCCAATACGAATTGAGTATTCTACCCACCATTTTCTATATAAGCACCCCCTCTCCTTTGTAGTTTGACACATATTGCTAAGCTTCTCGAATACTTGCCATGCTCAAGATTATGCTTAAGTAAATCGAGGTTTCCATTAAACCTTGCTCTTGCTCTCTCACTCTCTTGAAGACCAAACCCTTGAGGGTTTTGTGAAGAAGCTCCTCTCTCCTTCCTCTTCATCCTAAATCCCTTTCCTTCTTCCTTGAGCCTCACATCTCTTCAAGAAGGACTTCAACCCCATTTCTCTCTTGATTAGAGGAGGTAATCCTCACTTCTTGTAGGATTAATTAACCTAAACCATGTGTTTTAATACTAAAAAGGTTTATGTACATAATTTTAGGTTTAAGATTTAATGGTAACCTTGGAATTAGGGTTAAGTATTAATGGTAGTTATGAATCATTAAGTTAATCTTCAAAGGTAGATTTGCACTCTTAAGCTAAGCTTTAATGGTAACCTTGCACTTAGGTGTAAGCTTTAGTGGTTACCTTGTATTTTAGATTTAAGCTTTAATAATAACCTCGTAATAAGGGTTAACTGCTAAGAGTATCTATGCATCATTAAGTTAAGCTTCAAAGGTAGATTTGCATTTTTAATCTAAGCTTTAATGGTAACTTGCACTTAGGTGTAAGCTTTAGTGATTACCTTGTATTTTAGGTTTAAGCTTTAATAGTAACCTCGCAATTAGGGTTAAGTGCTAAGAGTATCTATGTATCATTAAGTTAAGCTTCAAAGGTAGATTTTCACTCTTAAGTTAAGCTTTAATGGTAGCTTTGAACTTAGGTGTAAGATTTAGTGGTTATCTTGTATTTTAGGCTTAAGCTTTAATGGTAACCTCCCAATTAGGGTTAAGTGCTAAGAGTATCTATGCATCATTAATTTAAGCTTCAAAGGTAGATTTGCATCCTTAAGCTAAGATTTAATGGTAATTTTGCACTTTGGTGTAAGCTTTCGCGACTACCTTGTATTTTAGGTTTAAGCTTTAATGGTAACCTCGCAATTAGAGTTAAGTGCTAAGAGTATCTATGCATCATTAAGTTAAGCTTCAAAAGTAGATTTGCATTATTTAGCTAAGCTTTGATGGTAACTTTGCACTTAGGAAAAACATTGAAAGGCAAGCTTGCAATTTAGGGTTTAACTTCCATTGTGACCTTGTGTGTGATTACGGTTAAGTTTCCATGGCGGCCTTGTGTGATTAAGGTTAAAATTCCATGGAAACCTTGTGGTGATCAATCTTAGGTTTTGCATGTCTCTTTACGATAGGTAGAATGTATGGTTATTATCCTCTCTTCCAAGCTTTAATGGAAAGCTCTAGATTCCCATTCTATCTCCGAAGTGAGCTTTAATGGAAAGCTCGAAGACTCATAAATTATAGAACGACCTTCTAGCTTCCTAAATGGAAAGCTAGGCACCATAAGAAAAGAGTAGTTGTCTGAGCTCGATAGAAGTAGTTCAACTTTTGATATTGAAGAGTATTTCTAAAGTTGTCAATTTCAAGTTTGTTTGCAAATACGGGATGGGGGAAATAGGGGATAACTTCTCGGAATTGATTTCTGTGTTGTTTGAACCGAAAACTCTTCAAGCTTCCATGGAGATGCCCCATGGATGGCAAACGATTGCAAAAACCTGGGAATCATACAAAACGGGGATTGAACTTGGCATTTCCGAAGAGACATTAACCATCAAATGCCTATGGCAAAAACTCGTTTGTGTTTTCTAATTAAACTTGGCTGGTAGACAATTAATGAAAGTAGGAATTAAGGTTGATAAATGAATGAGCCTCGTAATTACCAACTAGGAGTTAAAAAATGAATCTCGAGAGGTGATAGGGATAGCCCATTTCAAAACATAGATTTAACTAGGAGTTTTGAAGATTGTCTGGAAATGACCGGAAATCAAGATGGATCTTCTTGGGGTCAATTTGAATGAAAGGCCCGACCATTGAGAGGATTCCCTTGGGTAACTTGACAGATATTGGCCCTTTTCGGATTTTGTAGTAGTTAAGTACTACCTCGGGAAGGGATTTTCATGAAATGGTTCGGTGCGTGGGTGGATCTGGAGAAAGTGTCATCAAATTGATGGGATTTACCCCCTTGGGTTGTCATTTGAGATAGGCCGGAGTCTTGTATGGGTGTGGGTCCCAATTGGGAGGGATACCTGCAGATAGATCTACGTCATTCCCAGGAGCAGTCTAGAAGACTGACGGAGGTGAGTAGGGTCGAGTCTGGGTATGGCCCTCACAAGTGGTATCAGAGCCTAATTTTGGACCTTGGACCTTGGAAATTTAGATTAATGCATGAGGGAAAAACAACTCAGTCTATTCTACACCCAAATTTCATTACTATATTACAAAAATGAAGTCTTGATGATCCAATAAATTATTCAAAAATTGTCAAGATGGCTTGGGATCTACTAGAAGAAATTCAACGGATTATCTATGAGAGGATGAAAAATGCTACGCTAGAGCGACGGCTCGCTATGCTGGAACATTTTAGGGAGCTCTTATTTCTAGAAACCTATATTTATCCCTGGGATTTAAGCAAGTGAGAAGTATGAGTAAAGTTGGAAATGAACGATATAGAAATTTGTGAAAGAATAGGTAATGCACTTGTGCGAAGATGCATGGAAGTGGCATAAATGAATGAAGACGCATGCACTTGTGCAAATACACATGAAAGTGACATGGATGAAACTTTTATTGAGCTTTACTTGTCATTCTCCCTTAAGCTTAGTAATAAGGAGAAAGATTGGGTAAAGTAGCTACCACATGAAGAATTAATTTTTGCGACATTGACTGGAAGATACTTTTGAGTAATAATGAAGAAATCGAAGAAGTTCTTGTGATTAGACACATATAAAGCTATAAGTACATATAGCAAGACTCATTTTGAAATTACTGATGGCTTGGAATATGCAAGAAGAAGAACTTTATAGGGTAGTCCTGAATTAATGAGGATAGCCAAACCAGAGGACACGTTAGTCATGTTGAGACACCTTATCGAACTTTTCTCTCCTAAGAAAAATGTCATTTCTACTAAGAAATGGAGAACATGTGGGTCGAATGGAGTTATATGGTTAACCCTATGGGGACACATACAAATATTGAATAATTTACGGATTTCAATGATGAGAGAAAGCTCAGATTGGTACCAAAGAGATATGGTATGGTCCAATCTTATTTTCAGAATTTGAAAGTAAACTTCTACCTATAGCATTAAATTTTATGAATATTGTGCTTCGCAGTTCCTTGGTTGATGTGCATGCTAAATGCAGAGCTAAGCAGTGCTCTGGTCATTATGCATGCCAAATGTGGTGCCCTTTGAGGCCCACCCACCCAAGAGGCTATGGACGCCCATGATGCCAATGGTTAAATGGATGCCCCAATCCATCAAGGCTGCCCATGCCAATTAAATGAGTGTGAATAGGAGGGGAAATTGAAAAGAAGTAGCGTGCAGGCATAGCGGCAGCTTGGTAAGAGCAAGAAGCACTAACGCAAAGCCGTATAGTGCTCGAATGAGCTTGCATGAAAAGGAAGACTTTCTCAACATGTCATGATGCCACCTTTTGGACCTTCTTCCGGTAGTTTTTGACCACCCGACATCCGACGATTGCCATGGAAGGGGCAATTAAAAAAGAGGTGATATAAGGGGTGGAAGAAAAAGAGGTGTGGCGAGGAAGACAAAAAAAAGGGTATATCAAGGGAGGAGAAGGCATATAAGAGCGAGAAAGATAAGGGAACAAGAGGGGAGTCGGAGTCCTAGGGAAAGAAGGAGCCGAGAGCACGTGCAATCGGGAAGAGCTCTGTCAAGATCTCTCTAGACCTCGGTGAGCAAGGGAGGCAACCCATGTAAGCATGAGAAGAAGGAAAAAAAAAGGGAGGAACATAGAGGAGGTGAAGAAGAAGCAACGGTGGTGAGAAAGGACTCTCTCTCTCTCTCTCTCTCTCTCTCTCTCTCTCTCTCTCTCTCTCTCTCTCTCGGTGAGCAAGAAGGACACTCGAGGGCATGAAGCCAAGGAACGTGAAGGGCAAGTAGATGAGGGCAAGAAGGAAGGAGTGCAAAAAAGGACCGAACGGGCATAAATTGATCAATCTCTCTCTCTCTCTCTCTCTCTCTCTCTCTCTCTCTCTCTCTCTCTCTCTCTCTCTCTCTCTCTCTCTCTCTCTCTCTCTCTCAATCGATTAATCAAGGTAAGAGTGTGAAGCTCGAGGAATAGCGTGGGGAGGAGGAAGAAGAGGTATAAGGGAAATCTGTTTTTCTCTCTCTCTCTCTCTCTCTTTTCTGACCATGCTCTCTCTTCTCTCAACTAAGGTGGGACTTTAAGGAAAATCACTTTGTCCATCAGAAGAATCTTGGATAGCAAAGAAAGGGAAATTCTGGCAGAGATCTTGAGGGAAATCAAAGCAAGACAATTGGAACAGAGGTTTGAAACTTTTTGATGGTAAATGATAATTAAGGCAATAGGAAAGAGAAATCTCCTTAGGGCTATTGAAGCAAGGAAAGATCAATATAAAAAGAAAAGTTTTCAGAGTCCAAGAGGTAATTAAAGCTAGAAGACTAACATAGAGGTAAATTATCAACGTCATCAACTTAAAATTAATTAATCATCTTGATAAGTCTCAAAGCTATTAAGGGCTCGCTTAATCCTATTAAGGGAGCTTAAACTCCTAGTTATTAGTTAACCCAAGTGATGATGTTGTTAAGGACATGCCTTGGATAATGATTAAGTTGTATCTAAGGCTCACTAGAACAAAAAAGGGGGTTATCGATGTATATAGCGATGCTTAATGTCGCTATACGCGTCCATATATGCGTCCCTGTGAAACTATCGCAAAGATCGTTGATATACGCATGGAAAGGCTTTATTAGTGACGCGGATAGCGACATGTATATTGGCGCTAGTATAGACGGGTATAGCGACGCGTATATCGACAACCATAACAGTAAAAAAAAAATCTCGGGTAGAGGGTAAGTAGCCTGGCCTATGCCCAATGAAAAGATGGACACAGGCACCACAGTGAGACTTCCTACCCTCTGCCCAAGAAAGCGAGCAACACCAAAATCAACCGTGCTCCCGCTGAAATTTCGGCAGAGTTCCCTTTGTTTTTACATAAACTTTTCAAAAAAAAACAAATCATGTATACGCCTCCTACATGCTATCCATGTAGGATCTCACATGAGATTTAAGGCCAATGACCATAACCATAACCATAACTTAAAAGCATAACCATAACGAACCATAACCATAACCGACCAATATAACCACTTTGATCATAACTAGAAACAAAATTAACAATAACCATAAGCATAACCAGAAAGTTAAACATAACCATAAACAAAACCTGAACCATAACTATGTCTATACAAGAATAGGAGAAATAACCATGTCTATACAATGACAATGACAATAACCATAACCATAAAGAAAACAATAATTGTCTGAACAATAATCATAACCATATATATATATATATGTCTATACAAAAGGAGACACAGAAGCGTGTATGTGTCTCACAAAGCATATATGAAATCCGGGCCACTGATGACTAGGCGTCACAACCTGCACATAGGATAACTCACAAAATTATTATTCACATATACTTAATTAATTAAATCAACTCACACATATTAACATCTCACCTCAAGCGATCAGCAAGATTGTAAGACCGCCCAGTCTATAGGCTCTCTTGAAGCATCAAGATCATTCAATACTTCATAAATACCTTTGCAATATCCATCTGACTCCTCCTGACGTGTCGGGGCTCGATGCATCGCAAGATTCTGCGTTTATACAGAAATTAGAGTAATAAGAATACATGATTCATCGCATTTTAAAAAATGCCATAGTTAAGATTGGATTAGAAACTCACAAACTCATAACGAAAGGTGTCGAAGCCTCCGCTCCCAAGATGAGATAGCCCCCTGGTCATCTATCGTATCTGTGTAGCCTCACGCTACTGTCTGAACCACGTGGCCGCTGTCCGCTCATCCTCCCTTATCTGAAGCCATGTCTCATGTGGGATGCCCGAAGGCTTCGGCGAGCCGGTCCTCAAAGCCTTCCGAGCTGCATCTCGTCGATGTTTTATGGTGTCCCGTGCAACACCCTTAATCCAGCTCCTCGGAACAATGTCACAACCCGGAGCAGGCTGGTACTCTCTCAGGATGGTCTCCACTATGTAAGTGACTTTGTTCTTTTCCTGCTGATCCCAAGACGTCAGAATGCTGGTCGAAAACTGTAGCTCCGCGAGCTGGTGAATCCGCTGTCTCATCTCAGTCTCGACTCTATCTATGTCAACAGAATCATCTGGCCGTACAGTATAGAGCTTGCAGGCACTAGGATTGTGTGCTCCCCAAGGTGTCCGAGGTGTGCCAAGAGGTGTGTCGAGAGGTGTGCCTGGGTAGGATGGGGGTCATGAGCGAGGAGGGGTCGAAGCATCTGTGGACCCTCCTCACAGCAACCACCACCTCCACTTGACGATCACCGAGATCGGCGAGTTCGCCTGTGCTACAGAGATGAGGACGTACCCGCCTCTGCCCCACCCCTAGGTGTGGAAGCGGCCGTGATGGGAGAAGCAAGAGCAGTACCCATAGGCGTCCCCCCCCCATAGGTGTCCCCCCCCATAGGTTCCCCCCCCCTAGGTGTCGGACCCTCGGGTGTGAAGCCAAGAGGCGTAGTACCCATGCCTCTGGCTACCCAGTACTGAGAAGCCTCTGCCATCTGAGCAGGCGTCATCCGTGTAACGAATCCCATGAATGCATCTCCACTCATAGAAGCGGGATCTGGAAACTGGCCTGCCATACTAAAGTCCTACACAAAGAAAGCAAAATAAAGCGTCAGAACACAGTTTTTTAAATTAACTTTAAGCTTAATTTTAAATCGACGTCTTCACACAAACACTTACAGGCCTAGGCCTCGATGAGTGAGGTATCATCGATAAGATCTTGCACCATTTCATCGTCTATATCTAATTGCAAACATAACTCTACCCCAACTCGTTCTGGCAGATTGTCTTCATCCATTGCATCTTCATCTACAAGTGTCAATTATGGCTCGTCTACGTCATCCCTGGCATAGAAGCCATTTTCCTCTGTCATACCTTCGTCCATCTCATCTAATGTCACAGTAGTATGGACGTCGTCTGACTGACTTTCCTCCAGGAGATCTTGCCCTTCAAATACTTGTTTATTTCTTGGAGCAACCTGAACCACAAACCACCATTGTCGCTCTCAAGGGCCCAGTACAAAGACCACTTGCTCGCAATGTTCGGGGAGAGCAAATGTGTCGCTCGCATCTGTCCAAACCTTTGTAGAATCTATTTGCACAAATTTGTTTCCATCTCTGCGTACCGTTGCATTGCGACCAGAATTAATCACCTTGAACCACTTCACATCCAACAAAAACATCTCAAACCTCCCGAAGCTTACTTTTAGGATATCTAATACCAGACCACATCAATCTAGGTTGCTAGTGCTCTCATCGTGTCTCTGGCACTAGCCCTGCTCTTTTGCATGAAACTAACCATTACCCCACTGTCAAAACGTGTTTCTTCTGCTGTCAATTTGTTGTGTTCTAAAATGCTTTCCATGCAACCACAGTGCCATGTATGTATGATACTTCCAGTCACATCCAATAGCCAGCTCTTCCTCTTCTAGAGATATGGGTTCTCCGATCTGTCGAGCTGCTCTCACTGTCTTGTCCAACCATGCCATTGTAGAGAATTCAGGTAGAGGAGCGAGATAGTCTGGCAAGGGTAAACCTCTAGTCGTTCGGCTTTGCCTGAAATCATATCGCTCCCTATTGCGTCTCTCTTTCTCTTCTTCGTACCTTTCAAGCCATTTTTGCATCGGCACTGAATTTAGTATACAGAACTTCATGATCTTTTCTCGCATGGCGTCGTTCATTTTCTTCGGCACCCCTTGCCCTTGCGGCTCCTCTCCCACCAGTCTTGCATCCTCCTGATGGCTCCACAGTCGAGGCATTTCTAGGTCAGAAACAGATAGAAATTTGGTCGTCAATACAAGAGACTCTTGCACCAGCCATCCTTCTCCCATTATTCCCTCTGGACGCGCTTTTTGGCGAACAAAACCCTTAAGTGTTTTCATGAACCGCTCTAGAAAGAACATCCAATGGCTGGACTGTACTTGCCACTACAACCTCATCTACTACATGGATGATCAAGTGCATTTGGATAGTTAGACAGCTCGTGGGTAGATACTTCTCAATCATGCAAACTGCCTCAATGGAGGTAGCCCTTGCGACTGCAATAGATTCCTCCTCTACCTCCTTGCAAGAGATCCACCGCACTAGCTCTGAAATCTTGTATATGCAGGTCCGCACTTCCTCCGTTAAACACCCCTTGATCGCAATTGGAAGAATGAATTGCAAGAACTTATGCCAGTCGTGCGATTTCAGTCCTCACAGTTGATCGTCACGGGTGAATGTTGTCTTGAGACATCGCATATATCATGTTGGCGTCCTAAACTCTGAAATCACCCTTTTAACTTGTCGCTCTTCGTTTTTTAGCAATACCAATGGCGTTCTTGGAAGTTTTATTTGGCGAGCTGCATTGGTGAAAGGCCACAGCTCTGGCATCTTTCCAACTTACTGCAAATCATCTTGTGAAGCTCGATTGTTTTTCATTCCCATGATTGTCTTCCAGAGGAGCTCTCCCACATTCTTGAATATATACATTGGATCCAGCAAATGGTTAATTAGTAGATCACCCCAGTACGGCAACGTATGGAGAATGGGCAAACGTTTCATTCCTGGAACACGTTGCCCCTCATGTTGCTCCCATCGGCGACGCCACTCTTGTACATGCATAGGACGACATTCGATGCGACCAAGCTGACCTTCGCACAAGTGATGTCCATCTGGAAGATAACGGTGGTGGCCTTGATAAATTGTCTTTCGAAGAGAGGCAGAATAGCGCACATCCAAGGATTTCCCGCAAATTGGACATACATTGTATCCGGAAGTTGTAAGCCCTACATATATTAAAGCATGAATCAGGCCAAGGCAAAGTGCTTGCGAATAGCGATAATTTTGTAAATCAAGAACCATTACCAGAAGCTTCTCCGTATCCTGGCCAATCATGCATAGTCCACATAAGAATTCCATGGATCCTTGCATGTTGTTCTCCTACTGGTTCAACCGCATTTGTTATGTCGATCCCATGCCATAACTTCTGGAGCTCGTCAACTAGTGGAGCTAGATAAACATCCATGTTTTTTTCCTTGAACTTACCAGGTACAATCAAGCGTAATATCAAATGACCCTTCTTGATGGCAAGCCACGGAGGGAGGTTGTAATTGATAAGGCACACAGCCATGTGCTCCATGAAAAGCTTCTCAAGCCAAATGGATTGACTCCATCCATTGCCATGCCCAAACGCAAATTGTATGGTTCACTCTTAAAATGTGGCCAGGTATCTTCAATGTGCCTCTAGGCCTTTGAATCAGCAGGCACCCTAAATGTTGCGTTAGTGGATGTATTCTTTAGCTGACACCCTAAACAGTGAATCAGCAGGCACCCCAAACTTTGCAATGGAACCACAACGAAACATGCTTTTTATCCTAGGAATAATAGGGAAATGCAGAAACACTTTAGCTGGCACTGTCTCGCCAACAGCATCTTGTTTGTAGCGCATTGCTCTATACTTAGGACACGACAGACAATTTGCGAATTCATTGCGAAAAAGAATGCAATCATTTGGACATGCATGAATCTTGTTGTAGTCCAAGACAACTGAGGTCAATATTTGCTTTGCGTCTGGCCTCTAGAGTGAGGCATTTCATTGCCAACCGGGAGAAGTTTCTCCCGCAACAACCTGTTTAAGCCACATTAAATTAAAAAGCTCTCCAAGCACGTCACCGTTGCAATCGGAAAATGCCTTTTATAAATTACGTACCTAAACAAAGCAGTGACGCTTGCATCTGACCACCCGTATACTGACTGAAGACTCAAAAACGCCAGACAAGTACGAAGCGTCGATATTTTGGCGCCTTCATAAATTGGTTGACGTGCCAACTTCCTCAACATGTCTTCAGGAGATAGGAGCACGGCTTCCCGTGCTGCTTCGTTAGCGTTCTCCTCGCTTGTCTGGAAGAAGGCATCTAGCATCTCCTCCATGCTGTCATCTTCTGTCTGTAAGTCCTTTTCTGCTTCCATCCTTGGCTCTAAATTGGTCGTACCTTCACGCATAATCCTTTTTCTCACTCTCTCAGATGTAGGTGCTATGTCGCAAAAATCAATGCCCGTTCTGTAAGAGTCGTATCGTAGATTCTGTACGGTTTCTTTAGCAAACTCTCCGTACTTGTGCACATGCTCATTACATATTCTACGCTTGTGCAGGATTTGATACTTGCAGAGCATGCACGAGCATGCAATTTTTTCCTCCATGTTAGTTGATGATGTTGCCATCTACAATGATTATGAATGTTGTTTTAATATATATACTCCTCACAATGTAAACTACCTCGCATTCTCTAGTCTTGCCCAATCTCTGTACACCTCGGTCCAGAGGTGTACGGAGATCCGGACCACCGGGTCAAAATATCGTCTTTATTAGTCAAATCCTATATGGGTAGACACATACATGCACTCCCAGGTGTACATGGAAATGCATGTAGCGGGAAAAACCCCTTTGCCTCTTTTAGTTCCATAGTTTCTTCAACATCCTACGGCTTGCGTAGTTGACGTTAATTCAAACCCATTGACCTATGGCTTTCCATACACGCTCTTGACATTGCTTTAAGACTACTTAATGAACTACGGATGGTTTCGGTATGGATAGAAGCCAGTTCCGAAGTCCGTTTGCGTTTTTCCGAAGAAAAACGCAACCTGATTTGACCTACAGATTGTGTATTTGGCGTTTCTTCTATCCGTTTGACCTACGGCTTGCCATACGCACCCTTGAAATTTCCTAAAGACTACCTTATCATCTATGGGTGGTTTCAGTGGGCATAGAAGCCAATTCCGAAGTCCGTTTGCGTTTTTCCGTAGAAAAACGCAACCGGATTTGACCTACGGCTTGTGTATTTGGCGTTTCTTCTATCCGTTTGACTTACGGCTTGCCATACGCGCTCTTGAAATTGCCTAAAGACTACCTAATCGTCTACGGATGGTTTCAGTAGGCATAGAAGCCATTTCCGAAGTCCGTTTGCGTTTTTCCGTAGAGAAACACAATGGGATTTGACCTACGGCTTGTGTATTGGCGTTTCTTCTATCTGTTTGACCTACGGCTTGCCATACACGCTCTTCACATTGACTAAAGACTACCTAATCATCTACGGATGGTTTTAGAAGGCATAGAAGCCATTTCCGAAGTCCGTTTACGTTTTTTCGTAGAAAAACGCAACCGGATTTGACCTACGGCTTGTGTATTTGACATTTCTTCTATCCGTTTGACCTACAACTTGCCATACGTACTCTTGACATTGCCTAAAGACTACCTAATCATCTACGGATGGTTTCAGTAGGCATAGAAGCCATTTCCGAAGTTCGTTTGCGTTTTTTCGTAGAAAAACGCAACCGGATTTGACCTACAGCTTGTGTATTTGGCATTTCTTCTATCCGTTTGACCTACGGCTTGCCATACACGTTCTTTATATTGCCTAAAGACTAACTAATCGTCTACGGATGGTTTCAGAAGGCATAGAAGCCATTTCGGAAGTCTGTTTGTGTTTTTCCGTAGAAAAACGCAACCGAATTTGACCTACGGCTTGTGTATTTGGCGTTTCTTCTATCCCTTTGACCTACGGCTTTCCATACACGCTCTTGACATTGTCTAAAGACTACCTAATCGTCAACGGATGGTTTCAGAAGGCATAAAAGCCATTTGCGAAGTCCATTTGCGTTTTTCCGTAGAGAAACGCAAGCGGATTTGACCTACGGCTTGTGTATTTGGCGTTTCTTCTATCGGTTTGACCTACGGCTTGCCATACGCGCTCTTGACATTGCCTAAAGACTACCTTATCGTATACGGCTTCACATTGCTTCAATACTACTTAATGAACAACAGATGGTTTCGGTATGGATAGAAGCCATTTCCAAAGTCCGTTTGCATTTTTCCATAGAAAAACGCAACCTGATTTGACCTACGGCTTGTGTATTTGGAGTTTCTTCTATCCGTTTGACCTACGGCTTGCCATACGTGCTCTTGAAATTTCCTAAAGACTACCTAATCATCTACGGATGGTTTCAGTAGGCATAGAAGCCATTTCTGAAGTCCGTTTGCGTTTTTTCGTAGAAAAACGCAACCGGATTTGACCTACGGCTTGTGTATTTGGCGTTTCTTCTATCCATTTGACCTACAGATTGCCATACCCGCTCTTGCAATTTCCCAAAGACTAAGTAATCGTTTACGGATGGTTTCAGAAGGCATAGAAGCCATTTCTGAAGTCCGTTTGCATTTTTTTGTAGAAAAATGCAACCGGATTTGACCTACGGCTTGTGTATTTGAGGTTTCTTCTATCCGTTTGACCTACCGCTTGCCATACGCACTCTTGAAATTGCCTAAAGACTACCTTATCGTCTATGGATGGTTTCAGTAGGCATAAAAGCCATTTCGGAAATCCGTTTGCATTTTTTCGTAGAAAAACGCAACCGGATTTGACCTACAGCTTGTGTATTTGGCGTTTCTTCTATCCGTTTGACCTACAGGTTTCCATACGCGTTCTTGACATTGCCTAAAGACTACCTAATCGTCTACGGATGGTTTCAGTAGGCATAGAATCCATTTCCGAAGTCCGTTTGTGTTTTTCAGTAGAAAAACGCAACCGGATTTGACCTACGGCTTGTGTATTTGGCATTTCTTCTATCCGTCTACCACATTGTAACTTTCTGGTCTCATAGGTCACTTTGGCCTTTTAAGGACTTAACATAACATTTCATTTCATTTCTTTCTTTAATTTTAATTTTTTACGCAAACCATAACTCTCTCTCTCTTTCTCTCTAGTTTTAATTTTCTACGCAGATTTTTCCCTCTCTTTAATTTCCTACACGCACACACACTTCTCTCTTTCTCTCTCTTTCCTACACACACACTTCTCTCTCTCTCTTTCCTACACACACACACACACCGCTCTCTATCTCTCTCTTTAATTTCCTACACGCACACACACTTCTCTCTTTCTCTCTCTCTCTCTCTCTCTCTCTCTCTCTCTCTCTCTCTCTCTTTCCTACACACACACCTCTCTCTCTCTCTCTCTCTCTCTCTCTCTCTCTCTCCCTCCCTCCTACACACACACACACCGTTCTCTCTCTCTTTCCTACACAAACACACACACACACACACACCGCTCTCTCTCTCTCTCTCTCTCTCTTTCCTACATATACACACACACACACACACACATCGCTCTCTCTCTCTCTCTCTCTCTCTCTCTCTCTCTCTCTCTCTCTCTCTCTCTCTATCTATCTCTTTCCTATACACAAACACACACACACGATGTGGGGAGAGAGAGAGAGAAAGAGAGCGAGAGAGAGAGAGAGGGATTAGGGTTGGGAAGAGTGCCATAATACCTCGCACAAGAGTTTTCGGTCAAGATCTGAGAACGCACGCGTTGAGGGCGAAAATGGCCCCTTCATGCGGGTTCGGCTTTTTCTCCCCCAAATTACTTCCGTCGATACTTGCATCGATACCTGTGTCGATATACGCGTGGGAAAATTAGCCTTTCGACGTGTATATCCACAGTCATATCGACGCAAATATCGACGCGTATATCGATGGGGACAGTAAGTTCGTCGATATGAGCGTGGAAAGGCACGGGTGTCGATATATAAAGCGTCGATAACTTTGGGTTATTTTGTAGTGGCTTAACTCAATTTATTGATGATTACGATGATTTTCAAAGCTACCAGTGTCTGCTATTTTCTCTCTCACACACCTCTCACAGCCAGGGGTCTCGTGCCTTCCTGACTCACATTTCAAACACATATAGCTCGACAACGGTGTCGTACAGCTCCCCTTCCATGCTAAGAAAGATACCAAAAAGATGCACGTCGAGCTTATTTGAAGCTTACCTGATGAATGATCGGTGTTCACGGCTTGGTAACAAGCTACCTTTATGAGTAATGTATGCACTTATTCTAATTTTTCTTTGTTTTCTTTTTCTTGTTCAAGTTGCCCTCCGGTTTATTGCATCTCAATTTCAAAGGTAGTTTTCTCTTTTAGGGTCTTTGCTTTCATTTTGTCCCTTTTGGATTTTCATGGTTTTTTTTAGTCCTTACAGAAAAACTCTCAAATTTTGTTTGAGATGATAGTTTCTTTTAATTCCCGACCGTTGTGTTTTTTGTAGCTTCTTGAGCTTGAGCTCTAGTCACCACATTTAGAAGAATTGTTGGCTGAGTTTTTTATCCACTAAAACATGGCACAATCCCAATGATGTTCATCATAGCTTTCCACTTTCTATCATTATTCTTGGGATAGCTTCAAAGAACATGATCAATTCAATATCCATCACAAAACAAAAATATCCTCTTACCCTCACCCTTATGCGGACAAAATCTTGCGATTACCTCCACATCATAGTATAGACCTTCTGGTTGGGCTTCTTGCGGTGCCCCCATTGGATATCCTATCTTAGGAGGATACTCTCTAGGTTTATAGTTTTGATTTTCTATGCGCATGAGTGTTATGCAACATATGATGGCTCTACAACTTCATCTATACTTACCCAATAAGGATAACCTTCATGATAATATGCAATACTTCAGGTTCCCTTTCATAGGTTTTTCTTGGTTCTTCAATATATGAAGTTGGTGGCAACATTCTCTGATGTATGAGTGTTTCTACCAATGTGTATCTCATAATTTCTTGATTCTCTTGAGGTAAAGGCGATTGCTGACCCAACATAGGTTGAGACTTATCTCCTCCTTGTGCGACATTGATAGGACCTATTTGGTACCTCAAGAGTGGTGGAAATGGTTGCACCCTTGGTGGTGTGTATGGCCTTTCTCTCACATGGTTCTTGTTATGAAAACACTCATCCATCTTGTGATTGGTATACCTTTTCTCAATTGCACACCACTTCAAAATGCGTAGTATATTTTCCACTGCTAGGGGTTGTCGCACATTTGGGTTATGTAGATAGCTTTGATTCATCCATTTGATCAACATTTGATATGTTTGGATTTTGAACACTACCCTTTCTTGTGGATGCAATTGTAGTAGAAGAGGCACTACTAGTTGTACTGATAGCATCTTTTGTTACCTCTCCATAAACCTTACAGTTGTCAACTAAATACAATGCTTCTCTAGTGACTTGCTCAAATGTGGTGCAAAATTTTAAGGGGAGGTCCTTCTTCAGAGATAGGTTCCTCAAGTCCTCTACAAAGAGAATTGACAGGTTCTCGTCTTGTAGCAACTCTTGCACAGAGCATCTCTCTATTTATTGTTTGAAGCCAAGTGAATCTTTATTCTCTTTTTCATCTCTTTTTTCTCAAAAGCATAGATTTGGGACACAATGTTATGCTTGATTTTCCTTCTAGAGAATTTATCAGTGAATTCATGCAAAAGTTATTATTCAAATACTGGAACCATCTTAATGTCATTCCTTCCGATGTCATCACAAATCCCTTGTACTGAGTGTGGAGATCTGCCACTTGTTTCGTTCTCAAAACTTGTTTGAAAAGTAAAACATGTGCATATGAATCTCAAGATCCATTTTAAATCTTGGAAATACACTTTGCTACTTGAGGTGGTTGAATTTGTTGTTGTTGTGTCAACTTTGTCTTTTGTGCTTACCATTCCCTAGTTGTACACAATATACAGATTCTGCATAACTAGATACATTATTCCCTCATCATCAAAGTATCGATCACTAATGTAGTCCATAGACACTAAGTCCTTGAGCTCACTAGATCTCTCTTCTAATTCAACACTCTGTATATTTTTAAATTGACATTTCAAGTACAACAAATTTATGAATGATGCTAGTTAGGATGGCCTTGCTCTCATGTTTTCTCCCTCTTTAAAGCTACACTTTTGAATTCCTCATCCATGTAGGTATATGATCTCTCTAATGAAGTATCAAATAGAATTTCCTCTAGGATCCACTTTAAGGGAGGCAATGTTCCCTAATTTACACTCTTTTTAATGGATGTGTTGCTATTTTGGTCTCCTATCGTAGGATTTTGACTCTAGTAAAATCTACTTGATCTCAGATACATTTAAAAAAAACACTCTTGCAAAACCATGACCTGTTTTACCTCTTTGGTCACTTTTGAATCTTCAATCCAAAATCATTTCAAGCCACAAAGCTCTAGCTCGTGCAATCTATACAACAAGCACTCGATGGCTATGAGTTTACAATCGCTCTGTTAGTCAAGAATCCTTGAATCAACAAAACAATCACGCTAGTGGTACAAACATATTTTATCTTGAAAAACCTTCAAATGAAGTCCAAAATCAATTTTGGAAAGACCATTGGGCTTCTTATGACTAGATCTAGCTATAATACAATTGTGTTCTCAATCTGGTGATAAGGGAACATGGATCATGATCCATGTACCATAGTGCTAGATTGTGATGAGTATATATATATATATATAAAATTTAAACTTGATTAGGTTAGCCAAAAGTCAAATCTTAGGTCCGACTTTGTGATTTATTGATTGGAAGTGTTTTTGGCCCTTTTGGGATTCTTTTGGCGACCTTGCTTTGGAAAGTATTGCTTCTAATGATCTCTCCTATACATTGGAAGAGTCTTTGTCAAAATCTCAGATAGGGGACATGGATCATGATCCATTTTGTTCCATTACTTCTAGACTTGGGATTTGACTAGTCAATTTCTTATGGTGTTTATAGCCTATCCCCATAATCTTATTAGATTTGGATCAATTTTTCTGAGTCAAAAGTTAAATTTTGGGTCTGATTTGGTGGTTTTCTTACTGAAATTTAGGCTCTTTTGACCATATTTTCCAACTTTGAGATACATGGATCGTGATGCATGTTCAACCTCCTTTTGGGATGGAACTTGGCTAGCTAGTAGTCTATGCTATTTTGAAGCTATATTCCAAAACGTTTTGGTTTTGGATCACAAATACTTGAAAAAACTCATATTCTGGTCAATTTCACTAGCTTTTGTTGATTTATTCACTTTCCTTGATTTGAGTGTGATTTTGATTTCAATTTGATCCCAAAGTTTGGTTTTATTTTCTTACAGCCAGAATGTATTAGATGGTCTTAATTCTGGTTCAAAGTGTTTCTAGGGAACATGGATCGTGATCCATGTTCCACCAAAAAATTAGATGAGACTTATCAAATTGCTTCATGTAGGTTTTGTAAGGCCTTTGAGCACCAACTTTTGAGTTTTGATCAGGTTTAGGTTTATACCATCAAACTTCCCAATTTTCAGAGTTATATTCTTTTTTACTAGAATATGGTTTTCACCTCTATTTTCCTTGATCTTTTCAGACCAATTAGATGGTGGTAGTTTATACTTACCCTATTCCTATATTCTAGAAAGAAAGTAAGAACAAAAATGAAGAAAATGGTGCAAATTAAAAGATGAAATAAAATTTAAAACAACACTTTCAAAGCATGGAGAAAATTTGAAGAATGAAATGCTTCTCACTCACAACTTCGTTTGTCTCTCAAGGATAGATCTAGTTGATCCCTCGACACTAGACTTTATCAAGCACTAAACCCATGTATAGCTACTTCACCGCTAAGTTGTAGGCACAATGGATGACAAATCTTTGAAAAACAGGCTGCAGATATGACTTGGTTACTCACCAGCTAAGGACCATTCCCCAACAACGGTGCCAATGTTAGTGGATTTCCCACGGACGTCTATTGCATACCCATTTGGAAGTAACATAATATGTCAATACTCCTAGAAGTTACTCGGATGTGGCACGAAGACTCATTGAGGGTGTCAACCTCAAGAAGTGAACCTAGCAAGAAAACATATCAACTAATGAAGCTAACCACCACTCTTTGATTGGAAAATTTGTGCATGTTCTATCTCATCACTCTAGATCATCACACCATTTTGTCGAGTAAACGAACTCGGATCGTCGCAAAACTTTGAGGGAAGCTATATTAGATCTAGCAACACAAGTCTACAAAGTCTTGTAGTCATCTCACAAGGTACCAAAATCATGATCCATCATGTATTAGGTAATGAAATGTCCAACAGAATAGCATAAATAGGTCATTTTGAGGTCTAATAACACTCTCTTCCGGTCAAAATGTCAAAAAAAAGTGATTTTGGCACTCAAATTTGTAGATAAGACTCACAAATGCATAGTCACGGATACAATAAAACTTGAAATGATTTTACTTATTCAAAAGAGAAAGAGAAGGAGGACAATGCACTTCTAGGAATTGAATTTGGATTGCCACATCAAGAGAAAAATGGATTATAAGTTGGAGCAGAGTAGACGCTTGAACATACGTACACGGAGCTCCTTTCAAATCCAAAAAATAATGCATGTGTTCAAACTAAGGTTTTTGGCTTATATGCATAGGGATTCTCAAAATGGCCAGCGGTCGGCGCACATGACTTTTGAAACTCTCTCTCTCTCTCTCTCTCTCTCTCTCTATCTCTCTCTCTCTCTCTCTCTCTCCCTCTCTCTCTCTCTCTCTCTCTCTCTCTCTCAAGGCTTCCCATAAAAAATAAGATAAATTATATTAGTAAATGTGGCTTGTACAAGGTTTGCTCAACTAATAGGGTGCCCATCAGCTATATCGATCAAAATCTCTCTCTCTCTCTCTCTCTCTCTCTCTCTCTCTCTCTCTCTCTCTCTCTCTCTCTCTCTCTCTCTCTCTCTCTCCACTGGCTTCTCCTTATGGTTGGCAAAACTCACTCAGACTATGGTAAATATTCATTTGAAAGTATCCTTGCAGTAATATGATTATGAATATCTCTAGCTTCTTCTCTTTAGTAAACTCACACTCATCTGGTCCCAAACAAAATGAAGCACCCATTCAGCCTCTTCAAATGTAACATTGTAGAACTCTACCATTCAAGTTTGCAATATACACGGCCCATGAAGATATGATTGTACTCATCATAAGGTACATTTGTTCCTTGGGCTCTATAAATACCTTGAATATGAAAGGGGCATCTAAGGATTTCACTAAGTGCATGGTTGAGTTGAGATCTCTCTTTTCAAAAACAGGTGGTTGTTGGTAATAGCTTAGACTCAATCCCCTTTTCAACAAATATGGAGGAGATACACTATTCAGTATTCCAGAACCCTCCCTTCCTCATGCCAAAGAAGTCAAGCTTACCCTGTATTTCATTGGAAAACACTTGATCCTCTTAGACAAAATGGCTCTAAACTGGTCCTTAAACTTTTTTCATAAATTATATCCTTTGCAAGACAACTACTTTTCAAGGTATTTAACTTTTTTCCTAAATTATCTTTGGGGGTCATTGTTTTCTTTGTCTGGATAGATAGCATGCCAGATAAAGTCATCGGCGCACATAAGAAACCTAGTATGTTCTATCTCATCACTCTAGATCATCACACCAGATAGAGAGGCCAGATAAAGTCATCGGTGCACATAAGAAACCTAGTATGTTCTATCTCAACAGATAAACAAATATGGAGGAGATACACTATACACCGTTGGCCTCTCTATCTGTTTTCATCTCTCTCTCTCTCTCTCTCTCTCTCTCTCTCTCTCACACACACACACACACACACACACACACACACACACACACACACACAGGTTGCTCGCCTCTCGCTCTTTTCTCTCTCAGCTTGCTATCACAAAGGATTTTCGCAGGCAACCTGTGCAAGAGAGAATTCTCTCTCTCTCTCTCTCTCTCTCTCTCTCTCTCTCTCTCTCTCTCTCCTCTCTCTCTCTCTCTCTCTCTCTCTCTCTCTCTCTCTCTCTCTCTCTCTCTCTCTCTCTCTCTCTCTCTCTCTCTCTCTCTCGGACCATGTCTCTCTCTATCTCGCAACTTTGTGCTGATAGAGTTCATGATCGAACATTGTAGGTGGGGAATTAACAGAGGAGAGGTGGCTGAGGGAGACAAGCTAGTGAAGGGTGGGGAGGTGAGTTGTTGACATAGGATGGGGAGCGAATAAAGGGCTGTTGAGAGAGAGAGGACGCCCGACTGCATGGCGGGAGAGAAGCGGGTGTTGCAAGCAAAGGGGCTAAGCGAAGGGGAGGGTGAGGTAATGGCAGTGGGGTGTTGAATGCGAGGGCGGGGGAATATCCCAATAACTAATGGGATTTTATTTAAAGTCTTGCCAGTAGGCCATATCAAATAGTTTAAAATGTTTAGAATCCCCACCTCAATGTCTGGATTCTTTCTTAAGAACAACAAAGCTAGACTTTGAGGTTTCAAGGTCTTGTAGTTTATTCTTTTGCAAACGAGCACCTAATGTTGTATTTTTCTTTTGTAAGCTATGTACCTTATCTTAAAGGACGTGCAATTCCTGTGTGTGCTACAATGTAGCTTTTGGTCATCACAATGCAAATGAGAAAGTTGTGCAATCTCATTTTCTCATGCATTTATGAATTTCATCTTGGCCAATTAGAGACTTGCAAATGCAAAAATGGATTAGTCACAAGATTAGTCACAAGATTCAAAGGATAGAGTGTCACGATGCAATTAAATATCTACATGTTTTGATCCATCGAATCTAAGTCTTTCTTTCTTTGCAAGTGTCACTTGTGTTATAGTTTTGCTTTGCTTACATAATGCCTCATATTCAGGATCCAATTCATTGTGTACATGATATTTAAGATGTTTGGCTAGGAAGTTTGTGTGGGTATGGATGAGAAATCCGTTACTCATAATGCAAGAAAATAGGAGTAACAATGCTCTAGAGACATTTCAAATAAAGAAAATAAATCTAGGTAGTCCTTGAATCTCCCTCTAGGACAAGGAGGTGCATTCATTGTAATTAAAAAGACACATTATTCAATCAGCATGGACATTATGGCATTATGAAAAGAATATTTTTAAATGATCGTAGTGAGGACCCATTTTTGTTTAATGCACCTATTTTCTAGAAAGAAATTTCCAAAAATTTATCCTTTCTTAGAATTCCCTCAAAAAGACCTACGAATATTACTAATGCCACTACATCCATTGTGTTGATGGAGTCTCAACGAAAAACCCATATGTTGTACATCTTTAAACATGGTCATGCTTTTGTGATTCATGTGTAAATGGGAATTGGAGAAGATGCAAGAATAGACACGTAGAAGAATGGAAATCTATCTCCATTATGCCATTGCTAGAGATGGCAGAAGCAGATAGAAACAACGATGAAGATGGCGAGGTGGATAATAGTGATGTAATGGCCATGAGAATGAGCTAGGGTTCTAAATTGGAAATCTATGAATGAGGCTCTTAATTTTTGTGTGAAATGTTTTCCTTTGGCAAAAGCTTGTGGTCAAAGCAGTCGAGGTCAATGAGGTATCAAACAAGTAGCACAATAGAATTTTACTATGGCCAAATTTAGGGGAAGATTGATACATATACCTATCAGATCAAACACCTCCAATGATGACCTACTACCTTCTTGTATGAGCCATAGGTTGATACATGTACCTATTGGATCAAACACCTCCAATGATGCTCTACTTCTCCCCACTAGAAAAGTATTTTTGCTAATTTTGTGTTTTTTAGTCTACACTTCATTGTTTGTCTTTCTATGCCAATTTCCATTTTTTTGTCTTGTATAATACTAAAATTGTTAGAAAATACCACCAAATTAATTTAAAATAGTACCCAAATTGATACAAATTTGGTACTATAGTGTCTATTTACTGCTATTCAAACCAAAATGAGAAGAGATACAAAGGTTGTTTGACGTAATACCAAAGTTTGTACTATATAGTAGCACATTTGGCACCATGCACTAACTAGAGACGTTAGTGCACAATACTAGGATAAAAAATAGGAGAAGTTAGTCTCATTATTATAGTATTTTCACAAAGTTTAAAGTAGTAGCATAAGAATTTGTGTTTTGATACAAAATGGTACCAAATTTGGTACTATACAAAGTTACTAACTAATGACTAAAACAAGAACTTAGAGCATAGTTATATAAACTCATCACCTTATGATCATGTAAAGATGTTTATTTTTAAATAGTACAACAAAATACCAAATTAGCAAGAAAGAAAAATAAATAATGTACTAATGACAATGTATATAATGTAGACATGTAGTAGTGTTAGCGCGTATACACACTAACACTACTACATGTTGTCAACAGTACCATCTTGTTTCCTTTTTACCTTAAAAACCCACTTTGTACCAATAGGCTTTTTACCTGTAGGCAAGTCCACTAGATCCCATGTATGATTCTTATGAATAGAATCAATTTCTTGCTGCATAGCATCTTTCCACTGAACACACTCTAAAGCTTGTTCAAATGAATCAGGCTCATCTGCATCACAAAGAGTACTAAAGCAAGCCAAATCTACTTGCTCTCTGCCAAAAGTAGTACCAGCACGTGTTTTTCGTGGCAACGGTGCATCCAACTTGCTATCCTGCAAAGTTTTCTGAACCCATTTAGGCAAGGTTCTTTCTTCCCTGAGAACTTCTTGCTCTTCACGCACAATTTCCTCTACATCATGAGGTGTCACATGCTGATCAAAAGATTGATCAAGATTATCAACCTGTTGTGATTCTTGATTCTCCACAAAAGAAGGAAGCAAACCTTCAAATACATCATGTGTCTGCATATGAGGTACATCAAAAGCAACCATAGGTTGAGCAGTAGTTTCTGCAAAAATTACATCACGACTTTCAAAAATCTTGTTTGTAGCAGGATTGTAAAGTCTATAACCTTTACTTCCACTACTGTACCCCACAAATATACATTTGATTGCCTTATCATCAAGCTTCCCACGTAACTGCTGAGGGATGTGAGCATAAGCAAGACAACCAAAAACACGAAGATAACTGACTGAAGGTTTTTTGTCATACCAAGCTTCATATGCAGTAATGGTCTTCAAGGCACGAGTAGGACACCTGTTCAAAACATGTGTTGCACAAGCAATTGCCTCCATCCATAGCTTATGAGGCAAACTCTTAGCCTTGAGCATACATCTAGCTGTCTCCATTAAAGACCTGTTCTTCCTTTCTGCAACACCATTCTGTTGTGGTGTGTATGGCATAGTGCATTGGTGTTTAATGCCTTTCTTTCCCAAAAAATCCTTAAATGCACCTGACATGTATTCACCTCCTCGATCGGTACGAAGAGTCTGTACTTTGCAACCTGTTTCATTTTCAACCATGGCGACATAATGTTGAAAAACTGCAAACACATCTGACTTTGCTTTGAGTGGTGATTTGCAGGAAGAAGTTTATGTAAGTCAACCAAGTGGTTTTGTTGTAAAAGGTCAAGAGCAAAAGGTATGTAGATTGCGTAAAGCTTTGTATGGTCTCAAACAGGCTCCAAGAGCATGGTATGAGAAGATACATACTTATTTGATTGGCCAGGGATTTCAGAATAGTCCAACAGAAAGTACTTTGTATGTCAAAAAGAGAGATGGAGTTCTCATTATGCTAACACTTTATGTGGATGATATGCTTCTTACAGGCAATACTGCAGATGAAATTGAAGCGTTTAAAGATGCTTTGAGAAAAACCTTTGAGATGTCTGATCTTGGTTTGCTACATTATTACTTGGGTATTCAGTTTGTGCAATCAGAGGATGGCATATACATGTTGCAGGCAAAATATTTGCATAAAATTTTGGACAAGTTTGGTATGCAAAATTGTAAGCCAATCTCTACACCCGTAGAAACTGGATCAAAGTTGAGCATGCATGATGCTGGAGAAACTTTTGATGTACATACTTATGCAGCAGCGGTTGGTTGCTTGATATATTTGGCAGGCAACACTCGTCCAGACATTCAATTTGGGGTTTCACAAGCAAGCAGATTTATGCACAGCCCAGGTATGCATCATTGGCAGGCTGTGAAGCGCATACTTCGTTACCTTTCAGGTACCCCTAATCTTGCCATGTTCTTTCCAAGGGGGATATGTATGGAAAGCACAGTTCTATGCAGCTTCTTGGTTACAGCGATTCAGATTGGGCTGGTGATTTTGACACACGACATTCCACAAGTGGCAATTGTTTTTTCTTGGGAAATGCATGTATATCTTGGCTAAGCAAGAAGCAACCCACAGTGGCTACATCAACTTGTGAAGCTGAGTACAGGGCAGCTTTCACGGCAACAGTTGATTGTGTATGGATACGCAGGTTATTGGCAGATCTTTGTGAGTGTCAACAGGCACCCACTACCATTTTCACTGACAGTCAGAGTGCTATGGCAGTTGCAAGGAATCCAGTATTTCATGCAAGAACAAAGCACATAGAGGTTCAGGGAAAGGCTACATGCAGGGGAGATCACACTAACTTACTGTCCTACACAGGATAACATTGCAGATCTATTTACGAAGGCGTTATCACGAGAAAAGTTTGAAGCTTTCCGAAAAGCTTTGGGCTTACTCTCATACACATGATGATCTGCTACCTTGTACGGATTCACACTATCACTACAGGGGGGATTTGTAGACATGTAGTAGTGTTAGTGTGTATACGCGCTTCACCAGGGGCACTTTTCTCCCACTGGGTTTTTCCCCCTGGACATCTGGTGTGAAAGGACACCTTATCTCTTAGGGTTTCATATAAGCTTTGTAGCTCTGAGTTTGTATACACATTATTATTATTCCAATACAAAGAGAGAGACTACAGAGATCTCGTACACAAGCTCTGTGTCTTCTCCTTCTCCATCTTCTTCCTACTCTGAGTTGCTGTCTTCCTTCTGTTTCCTGTTTCATCATCTTCAACATATAAAAAAGTAGACTTTCATTAGACAATATATATAGAAAGAGGAAATCCAAATACAATTTGCACTCAATGTTAGGGGGATCAAACCTATAGGAGTACCCCTCTAGCTAAATGAAATGCTTTGCCACTAGAGGGGAAATTCATTATCTACATCAAATAGGGGTACAAGTACAAGGGGAGGTTTGAGTCACAATAATTTGGCTTGTAAGATTGAGTACATAAATAGGTACCATAATCATTTTTTAGCAACTTGTATCTAGTTTTATTGAATAGAATTTTATTGGGTGCATTAAACCCTACGTGTTTCTACCATATTCTCCTCAACCCTTTCATCATATGTGGTACTTGTTGAAGTCATCCCAACCCTCGTATTTGTCCTAGAAAATGTGTTTACCCATGTAAGAAATAAGTTTCAACTAAAATTAAGAGGTCCCCTCCTCTTTATCATATCCATTTGGACATAGGAGGGTACCTGACCGGTCGCTAGGCCCTGATCAATTGAGAAAAGTATAGTCAAGATAGACAAGATTTCTAATGGACAGACTCTAGTCCAAGCCATTGAAAAGGTTTTCCAGTCCTGTTTTGCAGGGAAAGCATGAACTAGCACAATAATCCAACGTTCCTAATTCTCATCTTCTAAAAGAGAGAAACCCCAAATTTCTCTGTCCCCATAATTTTTAGAGGCACGTACAATTTGGGACTTCTCGACTCTTCAAAGAATGAGTCTCTAGTTTTGGTTCTTCTATCAAAGAGGAGTGGAGAGTTTCTCAACTAATCGAGACCACCCATCCTTGACTGACAACCTGAGCCAGCCCCCACTTTCCACCCCCACACTCACACTTTGTTTTTCTTGTTTTCTAATTGCTACATCGATTTTCTTTGGCCTACCCCTAATGAATAGCTTGTCTCCTTCTTTAAATATTTGATCTAATCTCTTCTTCTCTGCATAATGTTCTTGTCTGTTCTAAAGCGGCTTGAATATCCATACGAATCTCTTTGGTCTGGGCTTCCATGTTGTCTTTGCGCATTTGCTTTGAGGCTTCTACCTTGATAGTAGGATCTGAGAAGTTTAATGGAGCCAAACATTCATGTCCATAAAGAGCCTTAAATGGTGACATTCCTATGCTTCTATGGTCAGAGCCATTATAGGCATATTCAACCAAAGGAAGACATTGGATCCATTTTTTTGGTTCCAGTGAACAATATGCTCTAAGAATGTCCTCAAACACCTAGTTTACTCTTTTGGTCTGACCGTCTCTGTAAGGATGATATGATGTGCTAGAACATAGTTGTCTCCCAATGGCTTAAAAGAGTGAAGTCCAAAACTTTGAGGTAAATTTTGCATCCCTGTCAATTCACTGACAATTCTCCTAGGTAAACCATGAAGTCTAAAGATTTCCTCTAGGAAGATTCGGCTCATATCAAAGGCAGTGAAGGTAGTTTTCACAGGCATCAAGTGAGCTACCTTAGAAAGCATATCAACAACAAAAAATAATGAATCATAGCCTCCAAAAAAGGGTAATCGTGTGACAAATTCCATATTGATACTTTCCCATTTCATTTGAGGTATATCAAGAGGTTGAAGTTGTCGAGGTAGTTTGATTCTTTCAGCTTTAATCTGTTGGCAGGAGAGACATTGCTTCACATAGCGAAGAACATCCCCCTTTATTCTTGGCCAAAAGTAGCTTCTTGTAACATAATTTAAGGTCTTTGCATACCTAGGGTGTCCTCAAGTTGGCTATCATGAGCCTCAAATAGGATTGCTTTCTTCAGTGATGGGTCCTTATGTACACAAATCATTTGTCAAAAATAAATACATCCCTCTTTAACAGAGTAATCGTTTATCGATATATTCTTTGCCTCGTGTATTATTCCTTGTTAAATTTGCAAGGATACCTGCTGATAATTTGGGTCTTTCAAGGTTGCTTCCTTAGTTCTCTCCCACATACAATTATTAGGTATAGAGATAGCGCTAAGGAAACCTTTGCAGCTAAGTCCATCCGCAACTACATTTTCCTTGCTCGGTCTAAACTTTATGTCAAAGTTGTATTCTTGAAGAAGTTCAATCCATCTTCTTTGCCTCATGTTGAGATTTGTTTGTGTGACTTATTGAAATTTGCGACGGAGAAGATAATGTCTTCATAGCTTTAATGCATGGATGATTGCTAAGAGTTTCAAGTCATGGGTTAGGTAATTCTTATCATGATCTCTGAGCTTTCAAGAAGTATAGGCTACATGCTACCCTCTTGATTAAGGAATCCCCCTAAAGTGAGTTTGCTAGGTTCTGCTATAACTTTGAACTCCTTCCTGAAATCAGGAAGCTCAAGAATAGGAGCTAATGTTAGGTAACCCTTTAACTTTGCAAAACTAGCCTTGTGTTCTGCTCTTCATACAATCCTCATTCCCTTTCTTTAATAATTCTGTTAAAGGTGCTGCAATGAAAGCATAATCCTTGACAAATATCATGTACCATCTTGTGATTCCAAGGAGACCCCTTATTTCACTGACGAAAGTGGGTTGAGTTCATTCTACAATGTCATTATTTTTATCTGGATCAACTGAGATACATTTGGAAGATTTAATAAAACCAAGATAGTAGACTTGGGAAGAAAAAAAGATACATTTACTCTTCTTAGTATAAAGTTAATGTTTTTGTAAGAACTGTAACACTTTACGAACATGCTCTTTGTGATTTGCCTCATCTTTAAAATAGATCAAGATATCATCAAAGAAAACCAAGACAAAATCATCTAGGTAGGGTCTGAAAATATCTTACATTAGTCAATTGAAGCTTGCAGGAGCATTAGTAAGACCAAAAGGCATTACTGTGAACTCATAATGTCCATACCTAGTATTGAAAGCTGTTTTTGGAATGTCTAGTTCTTTGATCCTTATCTGATTATACCCAAATAAAATATCAACCTTTATTAAGATCTTAGCCCCGTGAAGCCTATCCGATAGTTAATCAATCCTAGAAATGGGGTACTTGTTCTTAACTGTAACTTGATTAAGCACGTGGTAGTCTATGCAAAGTCATAAAGAACCATCCTTCTTCTTTAAAAAAATAATTGGAGCACCTCAAGGAGAAGTACTTGGTCGGATAAATCCTTGCTCAATAAGTTGCCTAAGTTTCTCTTTGATTGCTTCAGGGAGTGACATTTTAGAAAAATAGATTCCAATGTCTGTTTTGTCAAATTTTGCTTAGCGATGCTTGAATAACAGTATTGTAAGGTTGGAAAGTAAAAAGGAAGGTTGTTTCCATGTTCCAGTAGGTCAGATGGACGTTTGGTTCACTTTTGAGAAAATCCGCTATTTTTAGTTTTTTTTACACTTTTTATGCTTTCGGGTGCTTTTTTTGCACAAAGGAGGGCCAGATCCTTAACCTACGAGTTTCGAGAGGGGAGAGATGGTTCAATTTTGAAAAATTTTCTTTTCAAGTGCTTTTCACACTATTATTAGCTTTTCATGATTTTCAATACTTTTTAGTGAAAAACGAGTCCGCTTTCTTATTCCAGTGGTGGACAAGGGGAACGGACGGTTCAATTTTTATTTATTTTTTCTTTTTATGTTATTTTTAGCGTTTTGTGATTTCGGAGTTTTTGAAAATCAATGTGCTTTTTAGGATGAGCTAAACATAAAAATATTAATTTTAGTCTCCGTCGAATTTAAAAATGACCACTTGAAGAAAAAACGAGATTTTTTTGGAAATTATTTTTACAAAAAGTAGTACCCTAAATACGTTGGGGCAATATGAGAAAGTCACAATTATGTCAAGACATTACGGTGCGACATAGTCTAGTCACATTTTCACAGATACTGTTCAATTAGTCTATTTTAATGTAAAAATTGAATGGTAAGTGAAACAGTTGACTGTCAAAAGTTGTGCCATGTTTTTAGCAAAGTGGCCAAAAGCTTGTAGCTATTTGAGGGAGAAGAGGTAACGCTAGTAATTGTCTTGGATATCACTCTCGCTTGTTGTAGTGCCTATAAGTTGGCAGGGAGTGCTCAGTTTTTAGTGTCGTATGTTGCGTCTACTATCGCAAGGCAATGCGCTGGTCCTTGGGATCCTTTCTGAGCTCGGGTCATGGAGGGAGTCAAAGAGGCCTCTGCTTATGTTTGGCTCAGGTAGTTGGAGGTGTTCTGGCTCGCTCCCAACAACGAAGTGAAATTCTCTCTACTCGTAGTAGAGCGAAAGTGGATAGGTGGACTGGTCACTCCCTACTCATGGTCCGGTGCTCTGCTAGTTATTTTTTTATACTTCTTCTTGATGTAATGAATACCCAGATTTTGTTATTGCATTAGTACATGGTTGTCTGTTACATTTTGATGGGGTACTTAAATAATTTTTTGTTGTCATTCTCTTGTATCTCTATGCACTCTATTTCACCCTCCACTAAATTCTCTCTCTCTCTCTCTCTCTCTCTCTCTCTCTCTCTCTCTCTCTCTCTCTCTCTCTCTCTCTCTCTCTCTCTCTCTCTCTCTCTCTCTCTCTCTCTCTCTCTCTCCCACTACAACACAACATGGAGATATCGACGCGCGTATATCAACGAAATTAGCAGGCGTTGATATACGCATTGATATACGCGTCCCAATGTGCGTCGATATACGTGTGGAAAGGCTTTATTTCCCACACGTATATCGACGCAAAAAAAAATTTGAGGAAAAAAGAGAAACCCGCGAGCAGCAGGGGCCATTTTTGCCTGTGCTTTGCTCAAATCTTGGCCTCCACCTGCTGCGCAGGTATTATGCCCCCCCCCCCCCCCCCCCCCCCCAACCCCTCTCTCTCTCTCTACATCCTGTGTGTGTGTGTGTGTGTAGGAAAGAGAGAGAGAGAGAGAGAGAGAGAGAGAGAGAGAGAGAGAGAGAGAGAGAGGTGTGTGTGTGTGTAGGAATGAGAGAGAGAGAGAGAGAGAGAGAGAGAGAAATGTGTGTGTGTGTGTGTGTAGGTAATCAAAGAGAGAGAGAGAGAGAGAGAGAGAGAGAGAGAGAGAGAGAGAATTAATGTATGCTTAGGAAATTAAAATTAAAGAAAAATAATTAAAGAGATAAATGAAATGAAATGTTATATTAACCTCTTCAAAAGGCCAAAGTGACCTATGAGACATGAGACAAGAAAGTTACAATGTGATGGATCTGATACAAAGTCAGAGTAAGAAGATGAAAAAATAAAATATTATGGAATCCTAAACTGCTGGGTATGGACTAAACGGATAAATCAGCTAGCTGGGATAGGTAGATCATAAGAGATCCAGCAGCTGTCGCTGGCGGATCTCATCAATCTCCTCCATGGTAAGTAGTCTGACCGGGCGTTATGCATGTCGAGCCAAAGTGACCTAGCTAGATCCTCTGATGCATGCAGCCTATGTCGATGTTGTGTAGTCCTCTACAGTCGTGGTCGTCTAGATCTCCCTAGCTCAGTCGCTCGTTCGATTAGTAGAGAGATAGGGAAGTAGAGAGCGAGAGAGAGAGAGAGAGGTAAGTAGAGAGAAAGAGAGAGATAGGAAATAGCTAGAGAGATAGAGAAAGAGACTTATATATATATATATATATATATATATATATATATATATATATATATATATATATATATATATATATATATATAGATAGAGAGAGAGAGAGAGAGAGAGAGAGAGAGGTAGGGAAGTGAAGAGCGAGACAGAGAGAGAGATATGAAAATAAGGAAATAGAGAGAGAAAGAGAGATAGCGAGAGCGAGATCGAGAGAGAGAGAGAGAGAGAGAGAGAGAGAGAGAGAGAGAGAGAGAGAGAGAGAGAGAGAGAGAGAGAGAGAGAGAGAGAGATAGCGAGAGTGAGATCGAGAGAGAAAGAGAGATCGAGATCGCTTTTTTGAGCAAGAACCATGCAAGGCTTCAGAATCTTTCTCAAGTTGCTCATCCATCTCCACATTATCTTCTGGCTTGGACATGGAGGCCCCGTCCGGTTTACAATCAGGTAGAAAACTTTCATTGGGCTGAGAACTTCCATGGCTTGTGCATGTGGTGAAAAAAAAACCAGGATGGGCATAATATCCTTGGAAAAACCTGTGCAAAAAATTGCAAACAGACGGAACATTACAAAAATGGTCATGCTTTAATATATGATTCATCAAGTGCGGCATTGGAAAGCTTTCTCTGACAGGCTACCTCGGAATGGAGGCAGGTGGGTTCGTAGATAGAGAAGAAACTATGGAGCTAAAAGAGGCAAAGGGGTTTTGTCTGCTACATGCATTGCCATGTAAACCTGGGAGTGCACGTATGTGTCCACCCATATAGGATTTGACCAATAAAGACGAGATTTTGACCCGGTGGTCCTGATCTCCGTACACCTCTAGACCGAGGTGTACGGAGATTGGGCAAGACTAGAGAATGCGAGGTATTTTACATTGTGAGGAGTATATATATATATATATATATATATATATTAAAACAACATTCATAATCATTGTAGATGGCAACGTCATCAACTAACATGGAGGAAAAGATTGCATGCTCGTGCACGCTCTGCAAGTATCAAATCTTGTGCAAGCGTAGGATATGTAATGAGCATGCGCACAAGTACGGAGAGTTTGCTAGAGAAACCGTACAGAATCTGTGATATGACTCCTACGGAACGGGCATTGATTTCCGCGACATAGCACCTACATGTGAGAGAGAGAGAGAAAAAAGATTATACGTGAAGGTCCGACCAATATAGAGCCACGGATGGAAGCAGAAAAGGGTGTACAGACAGAAGACGACGGCATGGAGGAGATGCTGGATGCCTTCTTCCAGACAAGCGAGGAGAACGCGAACGAAGCAGCACCGGAAGCCGTGCACCTATCTCCTGAAGACATGTTGAGGAAGTTGGCAGGTCAACCAATCTATGAAGGCGCCAAAATATCTGTGCTTCGTACTGGCGTTTTTGAATCTTCAGTCAATGTATGGGTGGTCAGATGCAAGCGTCACTGCTTTGTTTAGGTACGTAATTTACAAAAGGGATTTTCCGATTGCAACGGTGATGTGCTCGGAGAACGTTTTAATTTAATGTGGCTTAAACAGGTTATTGCGGGAGCAACTTCTCCCGGCTGGCAATGAAGTGCCCTCCCTCTAGGCTAGACGCAAAGCAACTTCTAACCTCAGTTGGCTTGGACTACAACAAGATTCATGCATGTCCAAATGATTGCATTCTTTTTCGCAATGAATTCGTAGATTGTCTGTCGTGTCCTAAGTGCGGAGCAATGCGCTACAAACAAGATGCAGTTAGCGAGACAGTGCCAGCTAAAGTGTTGCGGCATTTCCCTATTATTCCTAGGATAAAAAGGATGTTTCGTTGTGGTTCCATTGCAAAGTTGATGCGGTGGAATTCTACGAATAGATCCACTGACGCAACATTTAGGGTGCCCGCTGATTCGAAGTCTTGGAGGCACATTGAAGATACCTGGCCACATTTTAAGAGTGAACCACGCAATTTGCGTTTGGACATGGCAATGGATGGAGTCAATCCATTTGGCTTGAGAAGCTCGTCATGGAGCACTTGGCCTGTGTTCCTTATCAATTACAACCTCCCGCCGTGGCTTGCTATCAAGAAGGGTCATTTGATTTTAAGCTTGATTTTACCTGGTAAGTTCAAGGCAAAAAACATGGATGTTTATCTAGCTCCACTAGTTGACGAGCTCCAGGAGTTATGGCATGGGATCGACATAGTAGATGCGGTTGAACCAGAAGGACAACAACATGCAAGGATCCATGGACTTCTCATGTGGACTATGCATGATTGGCCAGGATATGGAGAATCTTCTGGTAATGGTTATTGATTTACAAAATTCTCGCTATTTGCAAGCCCTTTGCCTTGGCCTAATTCATGCTTTGATATATGCAGGACTAACAACTTCGGGATACAATGCATGTCCAATTTGTGGGCAGTCTTTGGATATGGCCATCACTTGCACGAAGGCCATCTTGGTTGCGTCGAATGTCGTCCTATGCATGTACAATAGTGGCATCACCAATGGGAGCAACATGAGGGGCAACCTGTTCCAGGAATGAAACGTTTATCCATTCTCCATACATTGCCTAACTGGGGTGATCTACTAATTAACCATTTGCTGGATCCAATGCATATATTCAAGAATGTGGGAGAGATCCTCTGGAAGACAATCATGGGAATGAAAGACAATCGAGCTTCACGAGATGATTTGCAGTCGGTTGGAAAGATGCCAGAGCTCTAGCCTTTCACCAATGTAGCTGGTCAAACAAAACTTCCAAGAGCGCCATGCAAGATAGCATTCACCCGTGACGATCAACTGTCAGGGTTGAAATCGCACGACTGGCATAAGTTCTTACAATTCATTCTTCCAATTGCGATCAAATGGTGTTTAACGGAGGAAGTGCGGACCTGCATATACAAGATTTCAGAGCTAGTGTGGTGGATCTCTTCCTAGGAGATACGGGAGGAATCTATTGCAGTCGCAAGGGCTAACTCCATTGAGGCAGTTTGCATGATTGAGAAGTATCTACCCACGAGCTGGATAACTATCCAAATGCACTTGCTCGTCCATGTAGTAGATGAGGTTGCACTGGCAGGTACAGTCCACAGCCGTTGGATGTTCTTTCTAGAGCGGTTCGTGAAAACACTTAAGGGTTTGGTTCGCCAAAAAGCGCGTCTAGAGGGGAGCATGGCAGAAGGATGGCTAGTGCAAGAGTCTCTTGTATTGACGACCAAATTTCTATCCGTTTCTGACCCAGAAATGCCTCGACTGTGGAGCGATGAGGAGGACTTTGATTTAAAATTAAGCTTAAAGTTAATTTAAACAACTGTGTTCTGACGCTTCATTTTACTTTCTTTGTGCAGGAATTAAATATGGCAGACGAGATTCCAGATCCCGCTTCCATGAGTGCAGATGCATTCATGGGATTCGTTACACGGATGACGCCTGCTCAGATGGCAGAGGCTTCTCAGTACTGGGTAGCCAGAGGCACGGGTACTACGCCTCCGGGCTTCACACCCGAGGGACCGACGCCTAGGGGGGGGACGCCTACGGGGTTCAGGACACCTATGGGTACGACATCCGCTTCGACACGGCCGCTTTGACACCTAGGGGTGTGGCAGAGGCGGGTACGTCCTCATCTCCGCAGCACAGACACACTTGCCGATCTCGGCGATTGTCAGGTGGAGGTGGTGGTTGCTGTGGAGGAGGGTCCATAGATGCTTCGACCCCTCCTCGCTCACGACCCCCGTCTTACCCAGGCACACCTCTCGACACACCTCTTCGCACACCTCGGACACCTTGGGGGGCACACGATCCTAGTGCCTCCAAGCTCTATACTGTACGAGGAGATGGTTCTGTTGACATGGATAGAGTCGGGACTGAGATGCGACAGCGGATTCGCCAGCTCGTGGAGTTGCAGTTTTCGACCAGAATTCTAACGTCTTGGGATCAACAAGAAAATAAAAAAGTCACTTACATAGTGGAGACAATCCTGAGAGAGTACCAACCTGCTCCAGGTTCTTCCGTTGTTTCGGCGTGGTGGATCAAGGGTGTTGCACGGGACACCATCAAACATCGTCGAGATGCATCTCGGAAGGCTTTCAGGACCAACTCGCCGAAGCCTTCAGGCATCCCACATGAGACGTGGCTGTAGATCAGGGAGGATGAGCGGATAGCGGCCACGCGGTTCAGATAGCAGCATGAGGCCGCGCAGGTATGACAGATGACTAGGGGGACATCTCATCTTGGTAGTGGAGGCTTTGACACCTTTCGCTATGAGTTTGTGAGTTTCTAATCCAATCTTAACTATGGCGTTTTTTAAAACGCGATGAATCATGTATTCTTATTACTTTGATTTTTGTATAAACGCAGAATCTTGCCATGCATCGAACTCCATCACGCGAGGAGGAGTCAGATGGATATCGCAGAGGTATCTATGAAGTACTGAATGATCTTGAAGCTTTAGGAGAGCCTGTAGACTGGGAGGCCTTACAGTCTCGCTGATCGCTTGAGGTGAGACGTTAATATGTGTGAGTTGATTTAATTAAGTCAGTATATGTGAAGTAATATCAATACTAATTTTATGAGTTGTCCTATGTGCAGGTTGCGACACATAGTCATTAGTGGACCAGATTTCATCTATATGCTTTGTGAGACACAGACACGCTTCCGTGTCTCTTTTTTGTACAAAGAGTTAGTGTTCAGACAGTTATTGTTTCCCATATGGTTATGATTATTGTCATTGTCATTGTATAGACAGTTATTGTTTCTCTTTTTGGTTATGCTTATGGTTATTGTTAATTTTGTTTATGGTTATGGTTATCTGCATTATGGTTTTGATCAAAGTGATTATAGCCGGTTATGGTTTTAATTTATGGTTACGGTTCATTATGGTTATGCTTTTAAGTTATGGTTATGGTTCGTTATAGTTATGCTTTTAAGTTATGGCTATGCTTTTCAGTTGGTACGGTTGTCTTTCATTGGCCTTAAATCTCATGTGAGATCCTACATGGATAGCATGTAGGAGGCGTATACATGATATAGTTTTTTTTGAAAATTTTATGTAAAAACAAAGGGAACTCTGCCGAAATTTTTGCGCGTGGGAGCATGGTTGATATTTTGGTGTTGCTAGCTTTCTTGACCAGAGGGCAGGAAGTCTGGCTGTGGCTGTGTCCATCTTTTAACTGCGCACAGGCCAGTCTACCTGCCCTCTGTCCAAGAAAAAAAATTTCTACTATCGTCGTCCCTATATGCGTTGCTATGGTCGTCGCTATACGCGTTGCTATCAGCATCCCTAATAGCGATTGGTTTCACAGCGGCGCGTATAGCGACGGGCAGTGTCGATATATGCATCGATAACACCTTCTTTTGTTGTAGTGTCCCTCTCCCCATAGTGCGATGTACACATATATTCACTCTCCAAAATTTTATTTTTTTTCTTCCGTATGATTTCATTCATCACACCTTTTCATGGTAGCAGTAGCCACTAGGTGCCTCTGGATGCAGTTCTTCGGCTCATGGCCTTTATAAACTCCATACTTAGTCGGGCACTGAGAACTCCTCCCCATGCAAATGCTTCCCCAAATCTGATGGATATTGAAAATTGTATATTTTGTGCATAGACCCCTGTGGAACGCATGTCTAACCTCACCATCCTATCTTATTGCAATATTAGTAAGAACCACGATTAAATTGTCAATACATGGGATGAATCTGACTTGATTAGTGTATAGAGACTACAAGAGGTTGTCAATCTCTCAAAAAACAAATAACAACTCGCATCTAACTCAAGCTACACTCATGTGATTGAAATCACCAAAAGCCATTCGCTCATCGGCAAACAAATCACATCCGTTACAGCATCAAATGACAACCAGACGTAGAGAAACTTCTAGGACATGTTTATAAGACCTATGCACACATGCTTATGGTCTCAAACACCACTTTAGGTTAAGTTCCAAAACTGCGATTATTAACAACAACAATGTATTTTTAACCTAGTCGTTTTTGACCCTGAATGCATCTAAATGCTTAGCAATGATGCCCCAACACCCCGCTTATGCTTTGTTTTTTATTTGAAAGTGTAAATTCCTAGTTATGATGAAATTAGGCTGCAGGTCGAGCGATGCCAAAACCTACGAAATACTGTGATGTGTTTACGTCAATGCGTAGAGCTCTTACTGCGGTTGCAATGCAACAAACGCGACTGCAATGTGACAACCGGGGAGGGAGTAGGAAGCACGAGAAGGAGAGGAGTGAGCGCCGTTAGCGCACGCTATGTATTTCATTATCCAAAACTTGAAAATAACTTACAAAAATTAGCTTTTATACCTTAGCCAAGGTTTTTGGTGGTCAAAACTAATAATCTAGGAGTTCTACCAAATATGGGTAATGACAGGTTGATTCAATCTGGAATCTTGTAGCCCCGGCTCATTAATTACAATGTTTATTCGAGAAAATAGGAGTTACAATATTCTTGATTTATCAAAATAATAAGTGTTTTACAATGAGAACTGTGAAAAAAGGTATCTGTGTTAGCTTGCTGCTAACATTCCCCCCTCCTCTTGTGTGTCGTCCCTTGACACAGCTTTATGGGCTGAAGTAGTCTTCAGGCTGGCAAGTGGCGAGGCGGTCTTTAAGCATTGTTAGAGCCTTTTGATATTTGATTTTCCGTTCCTTATCTGACACTTGCAAGAACTTCATATTACTCTGTTTTTCAACTCCACTGCGGAGTAGCCTACAAACCTTGAGGGCAGGTTGATGATCACTGGCACAAATATCTTCATTTTCCAAGTGAAGAATCCCTTGTAGAATGCTTCCTCGAACACCAATATATTGTGTGAAGGTAGGAACATGCATCTAGCGTAGAATCCATAGAGGACTTCTTCGGAAGGTTGGCCACTCAGGTCATAGAACAAACCTTTATTACCCTCGAAAAATGACATCCAAGGGGTGCCTGCTTGCTCCGGTTCATTGAACACTTCGATGCATATGAACAGCATTCGGTAGATCTTATATAGCATAGCATATGACAAATCAAGTAGATTTTTAAAGAATGACATGGTGCCCTTAAGGGTTTTCACCATGTATTCTTTAGTCGTTGGTCCCTTTTTAAGAGCAGGAAATCTGGGGTAGTTTAGCCAAGTTGGCCGCTTCTTGAGTAGTGTCTCATGTGCTATCCAGTCCTTACTCTTGGTACAGGATAGTACGGTCGAGTCTTTTTGCAAGGCTGCAGGTGCTCTCGTGAGAAAAATCAGATATCATTGGTTTTTGTTCATCCAGCTCAACCTCCACTTTGCGTGGTCTTTGTCTGCGCCCTCGAATTGCATGTTTGTGTAAAGCCTTTATTTTACCTGTAGTAACTCCATTTTTATCAAAGGGTATTGTGGGGATTGCTGGTGCCATTGCGCATTGATTTGATTGTGAGTAATTTGTATAACATTGACAGAGTGAACAACTCTCAACTCCCAATCCATCGCTACCTTCCACTGCTCCTCTACCTCTTGTGTAATCTTTTCTTTCAGTGCATCTTCTTCAGCCTTTGAGAGTTGGACCATGGACACTGTGTCTTCTTCTGTAATGGTTACCTGAAAATCTTCCTCACCACTCAGCTCTACTATGGACTGTGTCTCCAGTTCAGCAAAGGATACTGAGGGTATTTCTATTTGAAGCTGCTCCGAAGTGCCTGCCTTTTCTTGCATTTCTGACTTTCCCTCTCTTGGTAGATAGCTGGTTGACTCTTTTGAGTTCAGCTATCTCCTTCAGCAGTTCATCTTCTCTTTGGACCCGCATCAAGCTCAGGTCTCTGCGCTGAGATTGCTCTAACTTTAGTTCCAGCTCGAGGTCCTTGTTCTTTTTTTCCAATGCTTTGTAGACCTCGTCTATTCCTTTGATCGAGGCTACGGCTGGATTCTCTCGATTTGCTATAAGAAAATTTCCTGATCATTTATCTTTGTTCTGAGTATTGTAGAGAAGCTTTTGCGACATCCAAGTGCACTTGAATCTTCTGAGCTAACAGGGTTGTTTGTAACTTCTATCAGTTGTTCATCTTTTGCTTTGCAAACATCTGACAACTTTGTAGGTAGGTCACCTAACTCCTCCATCTCCTTCTGCTATTTATCTCTTGCTAGCTAATGTTTTTCTACTTTAGCTTTCATTTCTTGCACTTGCTTTTGTAGATCGGTGATGAAATTTAATATGTCTTCTATCTCTCCTTGGAGAGCATCAATCACCATCTCTAGTTCTTTAGCCTTTGTGCTGCGGCTAAGTGCTACTGATCGGAGTCTTTCCATCATATCCTGCATTTGCCTTGCATATTCATTGACTTACAGGATTACCTCATCATTTGATTGCCAGTATTCATTTCCTTCTAGCTGCCTAGATGTCTTGGAAGTCTCTTGTGTCTCTCTCGACTGCGTCATGGTGGCTAGTTGTTCTTGCCCTTGAGGCTGTGGCTCGCCTTCTTTTTCTTTGTCATCCTAAGGCTTTGTGGATGCCTTGGCCTTTTATTGTTGTGTTGAGGTAGAGGGTGTTGACTCCGACTTTGTTGTGTCCTCTTGTGCAGTTCTTGTTTCCTTTTCTAGTTCGGGCTCTTTTTCTTTTCGTTGCTCTTGTGTAGCAGTAGCCTCTTGTGCACATTCTTCTGCTTCTTTTGATTCAGATTCTCTCTCTTTGGTGGGCTCAACATCTGTGGCTTTCATTGTTGGTGATGGTGGTGGGTTTGGAATAGGGTTATCCTGCTATCCCGTAGGTGGTTAAGTGGGTCGGGGAGGCTTGTGACCTTGGTCGTGTTGTCCCTCTTCCCTTGATGTTTCCTCGGCTTGTCTCTGGTCCTTCACCTCTTTTGCTTTCCTTGCCTCTTCTTGGGCTTCTTTCAGCTTCAAGGCTTCTACTTCTTCATACATTTTTTCCAAGGATTCTGTTGGATCTTCAAATTGCTTCCTGGTATGATGCTTTCTCCTTGGTCCCTTAAGTCCACTAGGCACCCATTTTTCCGGGTCTTTTCCTTGTGCTTGTTGGCTACATTGGTATGCATGTTTCTCTCTTTCAAACCGGGCTTGCTTTTGCATGGGCTCTTCTTGGTGTGCGGCCACGACTTTTCTCTTCATTTCCTCTCTTTGTGCTCTCTTTTCCTCTTTATCTGAGCTTTCACTGCTGTGTCTTTCCGGGGAGCTTTCAGCCGACTCTTCATCAGAGTTGTAGGATCTCTTGGCTGATCTTGTAGCTCAAGGAGATGGTTGAGCTGATAGTATCCAAGTATTTTGGTCCACGGCAGGTGGTAGGTTGTTGGCCATGCTGATGGAATGGTATGCACTCCTTGTCAATACCTCTGGTGCACCCAGGTAAGTAATTTTTCCTTCTTTCTTTGTACATTTTAAAGTGGTCAAGACATAATGTGTGTGGTACACTGGTTGCCTAATTGTTGACTTGAGGACTTGTGTGAAAGTGGTGGCAACCGCATGATTTGGCATGGTATACCTTGGTGGAATTTCATCCAGGAAGTGGAAGTGTTGGTGGTATAACCTGACTGGCTCTTCCTCTTGCTTGTGAATTAGGTCTGCAAGGTCGCTGCGGCAGTTTCTTTGGTGAAAGTACTTGCTGTTTTCTTGTCCCTTTCCCTCATCATCATTCCTTCTGTGGGTAGTCTGAGTGCTTCTGCCACTATTTCTCTAGTTATTATCACTTTGAATTGATTCCCCTGAGGGTCACAAATCTGGGTAGTTCCATCTTCTTTGATTGTGGATAAAAGCTCATAAGCTTTTTGAAAATCCACACGACACGGCTCCTGTTCATAGAAATCTTTGAGTCCTAACCTGCGGTTGGCTTCTTTGGTCTCAGGCTTCGTGGCGACATAATACACTTCTAGCTATTCTTTTGAAAGATAGGTTGTCTTGGTGGCTTTGACTGAATCTGGATGGATCCAGTTGGTATGTGGGAAGCTCCTGCAACTATTCTTTCTGGTTGAGCTTCTTCTTAGCCCTCTCTGCTGCTTGCATGGCTCATGCTCAGTGAATAGAGTGTCAAACTTAGCAGATTTGTCAGATTTTTCTCTGAAATGTCCTTGAGTCTGAAATGCTCACAGTTTTGGTCCAATTTGCTTCAAATCAATTTTTGAACAAGCATAGATGCATAAAAACATCAAGAAACAAAATTGAAAAGTCCAAACAAAATTTTGCAACCAAAGTAAATAATCATGATTATTTACAGCTGAGTCTTTTTTTCAACATTTTGCAAACTTGGCATCACAGGCTTGAAGTATATACCAAATGCATACTCTGAGTGAAATATGGGCTCATTTGGATGCATAGGGTGAAAATGGTACTAGATTTTGGCTTTAGGTCTCTAAAACAGTAGATATATTGGAAATTTGAGATTTTGACCTCCAAATTGGTTCAAACTTGGCTAGTGGGCTTAACACATCATGTACTTTGGATGTATGATGGCAAAATATCAAGATTTTCCCATTTTGGCTAGAAAGTAAGTAATCGCGATTAGTAACATGTCTACCAAAAATCAACATTTTGTGGTACAAATTGATTCTAGGCATTGTATAGACCCTGTGTATGTGATATGAGGTTATATGGATCAAGAAATGTGGTCCATAGCCCAAAAATTGGCTTGCAAAGACTTCTTTGCGTTTTCTGGCAATTTTCCAAGTTATAGGTGCTTATTTTGGCTCATACTTGATTTTTGGCATGTAATAGGTGTGTGTACATGACAGGTGAGGTGACGATACAATATCCAAGCAAAAAAAGGTCAAATGTAAATAAACACGATTATTTACAATAGCCATAATTGTTTGCAAAACTTACAAATTTTCACCTAAACACATTCTATACACCTAAAACAAGTCCTAAATTGAATTTGGTCAAGTTTGGTCTTGCCGATATCACTTTCTACTTTGTCGACTCTGAAAACTTTGATTTTGTGACTATAGTGCCTGTTGGGTTGGTCACTCAATTTTGAGGCTTTGGACTTGTTCACAACATAGTCGTGAAGCAGCTCATCCAATTCTAGCTCATTTGGACTCAGTTTGACCCCGTATGTCAAATTTGATGTTTTGTAGCCTTCGAGCCGTTTTCTGCTTTTCGAGTGCTTTGCATGATTGATTTCACTAAACCAATCATATACATTGTATATGAACCTTGTAGGCAAGTTGTCTGTGGAGTCAGATCGAAATTATGGCATCTGCCAAAAACCTAGCTTTTCTATTGGAGACCCCCTAGACCCCTATTGAATGGTCAACTGATAACATAGAAAGGTTCTATTATGTTAGGGCATAGTGCAGTTCAAATCCCATTTGATTTGGTCGAGCTGATAGGCCGCTATGGTCAGTTTTTGGTCGTAGGTGTTCGTGCACTGCTCAGTTTCTAGGGTTTTTTCTAGGGGTTTAGACTAGCTACCGGCCATACAAAATGAATCATTGATGAGTAAAGAACTTATCCTTCATGTCTCATGTGAGACGGTGCTGAAAACCGACAACTGTAGACTCCGAAAAATACGCGCGAAAGAGGTCGAAAAGCTCTCTCTGCAAAAGCCACAAGTGGAAATGAGGTGGTTTTAGCCTACCTTTGATATCTATACCCAGACTTCCCGAACCAACTTTTCCTAGATTCCCTCGTTAGTCGTATTAGGCCGTGAAATCTATGTTAGACTCAAAAATTTCCTTGATCGGATTCTTGTAGCTCATTCTGCAAGAATTTTGTAAAAGTAGGTCTGGCCGCTTAATTTAGGCTTCCCGCTTTCATCTTCTGATCTCATTGAAATTTATTGTGCTAATTGTCTACCTTGTCTTTCTGATAACCATTGTGTCTTTCGTTTTTCCATCTAAGCTTCCTTGCTATTTATTATTAATTTTTGACTTGTTTATTGAAAAAATCAAAGAAAATAACAAAATGCTCAAAAAAAGTAAAGTGAAAATCCAATAATTAAGAAAATCCATTGAAAAACACAGCTTTATTGTTTTTTGTCTGATTTTTCTATTTTTAAGTCTCATTATCAATAAAAATGATGAAAAATAACCAAAAAGAACTATTTTTTAATGAGTACACTATTTACACTCGTCGGAAAGATATTATCAATGAATTTTCCCTTGATGATGAATTATAAGGGCATTATTAGGTAATTTTACAAAAAATCACACGTTAACATCAAACCTTTTTTTCCCTCCTCAAACATTGCCCTTAATTACTTAGTGCCCTTCCACCCCTCCTAGATAGCGTACTCCGGGACGATTTTGTGCATGGGTTGAACAATCGTGTCTATGCATAGCCCTGGTTGGCTCTACCATGCTTTGAAGATCAATGCAATTCAAACCACTATGTTGTGCAAGAGCTGGGTCTTGAGTAATTAACTCAAGGGTTTTTGATGTCGAGATTTGTTGCTGATGTCTTGCAAAGAGCAAATCTTGTAGCTTGTGTTCTCTCTATTTGATTTTACCATCAGGATGCTTGAGCACACTGATTGCTTGAGCTTTTGGTAGCACTTTTGACTATTGTTGAGCTTTTTCTCGCCAATTGGTAGCTTGGTCTACTTGGTGTTGTATGGTGTGGTGGAGTCTTTCGAGACTTAACTCTCCATTGCTTGATTGGTTTTACAGTTTGCGGAGAAGATAAGTGCTCCTTTTTCTTCTAAATCCATTTCAAGTTAGGTTCCTTGCTTGGAGATGCTCGTCTTTGTGTTTTTACCCTTGGAACCTTCTTTTGTTTTGTCCGTGAAGTTTTGGGCACCCAGATTTGAATCGGCTTATCCTTAAGTTGTGCTTTTGGTACCCAAATTTTCGTGACTCCTTGCATGCTACTTGTAGCATTTGCTTGTCGAGGGGATGGAGAAGATTGATTACTTCGTGTTTTGGTCTGCTGATTTCTTCCTTTCCATTCCTCCTTGCTTGGTGCAGTTGGAACAATGAGTTGCTCACCTTTAGGTGATAGCTTTAGCTGATTTGTATCCCAATGTGGTACTGCTTTGTATGTACGCATCCAAGGAATTCCAAGAATCATCATCTCATTCATGTGTTCATCTGGTAAGCATACAAGCTGATGAGACATGAACATCCATGTACTATCACGTTCAAGTTGACTACTCCCAATGTTGGGGTTGGATTCTTGTTGCATCCTTTGATTGTTGTTATTCCTGCTGTCAATGCTTGACTTGTTTCCTTCTTGTACGTGGAATAACTGACTGTGTTTACTCTAGCTCCTGTGTCGACCAAATCATTGGTGCTATGATTGTCGAGTTGTACTTTCATGCACAGGTCCATTCCGTTTAACCATTCATCATCTGTTGAAATTGCATCTTTAGGTAATTCCCATTGTCGGTCATCTATTTCCAGAGTGTTGATACAAATCAGTATCTATTGATTCCCGAGAGCAGCTTTCCGTTTGAGTACCCAAAGCCAAGCTTCCTCTTGGGCTTCATCAATAACCTGTTGTCATTTAATCCCCCTTTGTGTGGTTGCATGCATTCTTTCTAGCAATTCATTGGTTAGCGGAAAATTGTACTTCTTTAAATGACATCCACTAATCTAATTAGCCATTGGTTCACCATCTACGATGGAAAATTTTATTGCTCCACTTGGAGATACATCTTCAATGATAAATGGTCTCTTTCCCTTTCTCTTAAACTCGCAAATGTGTTGCTTAAGGGAATAGATTAAAACTAAGTCCCCTTTCTTGAAGGATTTTGTAATTAAGTGGGAATCAAAAAACTGTTTCGTTTCTGCTTTTGTGCATAGATGTGAGCTACAGCTTTTTGCCTTTACTCATCTAGCTTTTTCAAATCTTCAACTCTTTCTAAAAATTCATGTCCAGTCCACTCAAGATTTCGTGCTATCCTTAATGTTGGCAATAGGAATTCTATTGGCAGTATGGCATCAAGACCATAAACAAGGTTAAAGGGTGTAGCATTCAAAGCTATTTTGAATGAAACTCGATAAGCCCATAGAGTAGCATGGAGATTCATTTCCCAGTCTGTCCTTCCTGAACTAACCACTTTTGTCAGCATCGAGCTAAGAATTTTGTTCGTATGCTCAGCTTGTCCATTTGCTTGTGGGAGATAGAGAGTTGATTTGTTATGGATGACCATAAACTCATTAAGCAAATACTCGATTACCTCATTGAAGAAATGAGTTCCTCGATCAGTGAAGATTTCTATTGGCAGTCCATATCTCGTTAATACATACTTATATAAGAAGCAGCAGTGGTTCTGGCATCATTCTTTTGAGTTGCTTTAGTCTCGACCAACTTGGTCAAATAGTCCGTAGCTACAATGATATATTGAGGTTGGGTTCTATAAGCAGGTGGCTGTATTGGCCCAACAAAATCTATACCCCATTTTGCAGAAGCTCTAGCCCGCATTATTGGTCTTAAGGGTATGCTATCTACACGTGTTGGCATTTTTTCTCGTTCACAAGCATCACACCTTTGAACATATTCTTTGGCATCTGCAAAAAGTGTTGGCCACCATATGCCTTCCATCAAGATTGCTCTTGCAGTGGTCTCACTAGAAAAGTGACCTCCAGCTAATCCAGCATGTGCTTGTTCTATAATCGGAATATACTCCCCTTCATTTGCACAAATACGCAAATTTTGATCCTTACCTCTCCTATACAATTGGTTCCTAATAAGATCATAGTCTCTTGCTTCAATTTCAATTGCTCTTTGATGGCGTTTATTCATAACCTCAGGAAATGTTTGTCTTGATAAGTAAGTAAACAGATAGTTACTCCACTTAGGAATAGGTGACATCTGAAACAATATTACATGAGGTATGGGTGTTTGTTTTTGACATTGAGGACAATCCTTTACAAAGATTGAACATCACTCCTCATAGTCGGCCAAAATACTCCAAGTCTCAAAATTGGTTGCATACTTTGGTCTTTCGCAAAGTGAAGTCCTACTATGGTAACATGTGCTTGACTTAGGTAATTATTTTTTCTTCAGGATTAATGCATAAGAGCAATATTCCATCTAAATTTCTTTTGTGTAGACTACCAGCTAGAAATTGACACATAGTCAATTGCTCGACTAATCCGATCGTAATAGGAAGTGGTATTTGTGAATCCACTTGATCTATTGTAATCAATGACACCATGTTTTCCAACCATCGAGGTATCATTTCCACGAAGAACAAATAGGCATCTGGTAGATCATCGTCTACCCCTTTAGGTGATTCTCCTAAAACAATCCTTGACAAATGATCTGCTCGTTGATGTGTAGTGCCCTTTTTTACAACCACAGTGAAATCAAATTCCAGAAGAATGATGAACCATCTCATTATTCTTCATGTACTGCATGGCTTGTTGACCAAGTACAACAAATCTTGGTGGTCCACAAAGAAACACAAACTTGTTGGCTAGTAGGTAATTTCTATACTTTTTAACAGCATAGATCATTCCTAATCCTTCTCTTTCGGTGGTGGTGTAATTCTTTTCCACCATGTTCAACTGTCGGCTAGCATAAGAAATAGGAAAGTCAACTTTCTCGTCTCGTGGTTGAGCTAGTATACAACCGATAGAAAAATTGGAAGTATCTACATATATGTGGAATATCTTATTCCAAACTAGTGCTTTCAATATTGGAACTGAGGTGAGATCTTGCTTAAGCTTCATGAAAGATTCTTCACATGCCTCGGTCCACTCAAAGTGTGTGATCAAGCTATACATGGGTTTTGCAATTATAGCGTACATGTAGACGAACCGTCGGTAATATCCACAATGCCCCATGAAGGCTTGTACCCCCTTGATTGTTGTTGGTCTAGGCAAATCAGCAATGATATGCATTTCTTCAATAGCTATGCCATTTTTAGACACTATATGTCCAAGAATTTTTCCTTGTCTATCCATGAATGTGCACTTTTCAGAATTTAAGAAAATCCTATAAAAGTTTACATTTTTCGAATACTTTTTTGAGGTGTTCAAAATGATAAGCCCGGATTGATGAATGTATGCATAGATCATCCATATATACTTCTAATAATTTCCTAAGATATTATTTTAAAGCATGGCTCATCAACCTTTGAGATGTAGTTGGAGCATTAGTTAACCCAAATGGACCCGATATATCCTATTCTCTTGCAAAAGCAGTTTTATGCTGATCTTTTGGGTCAACCAAAAGTTGATTGTATCCCAAAAATCCATCTAAGAAGCTGTAAGTTTCTTTTCCTGCAACTCATTCTAAAACATGCTCAATGATTGGAAGAGTAAAGTTGTCTCTAGTGGTAGTTGCATTCACCTTTTTGAGATTAACACACACTCGTAATTTTCCATTCTTCTTTGTTACTACCACAATTGGAGACACCCAATCTGTGTGTTCAATTTTGTAAATCAATTTGGCTTCCTTTAGTTTTTCAGTCTCTTCTTTTATCTTCCTGGCAAATGTTTCATTATACGTGAATGGCCTTTGTCTACTTGGTTTTGCATCATCTCTCATGGGTATGGTATGTTGACAGATTTCTGGATCAACACCCTTGAGATCCTTGTAAGACCGAGCCAAGATATCTTGGTATTCCTTTAGCAAGCTTAGCAAAAGCTCTTCTTCTTCTTCTGTTAGGTCATTTGCAATGTAAGCAGCTCTAGGTTCTTCTCTTGGTTCAGCCAGGTTTATCTTTTTAGCGTTTTCAGGCCCTTCGTAGGACTTGCCCTGTTTTTGTAGCTCCCTAATAGGTTGTTCAACTATGATTTTTTGATCTCAAAGAGTATACTTTTTGTAATGGGATGGAACACTCATTACATCCTTACCATCCTCTTCCGTGGTTTCCATTTCGGTCGTATATATCCCCTTTAGAGCTTTTTTCAACTCTTGATATTTCTTTTTCCTCTCAACTTGGGTCATGAGTGGTTTCTTATCTTGTGGGTTTGCTTAAGTATACTTCCTTGTTTTTCTCGATGTTTTAGACATTTTTGAATTTTTGTTTGAAGGACATCTGTCAGCAGTGATTTTGTCCTTGCTACAATCATTTGCATCTATCTGGATCAGGAATTGTGTTCCACTGGAGATTGATGGCATAGGTTGTGTTTTCACGTTTCTGGTGTCTCTTTCTCCTCTATACCATTTTTGTCTTCTTGATTTTGTTAAGTATGGAGCCTGATTTACCCTTGTAATTTTCTGTGGTAAAAGCACACATTTGTAAGGCCCCCATTATGAGGAGAATCCATCGTGCATGAAAGAAAATCACTCACCGGAAACCAAAATTTTCACGGAGAAGAATCAGGGGCAACTTTAAAGGCCTCGGGGGCAGAGGCCCCCGAGACTTTCTTTTTCGCCGGAATATTATGGCCGGTCGGCGGCCGAAAAGTGGTCGAAAAACAACCGGTCGGTTGGCCGGTGGTCGGAAGTCAATGGCCGGTGGCCGGTGGCCGAATTCAAAAGCGGACTTGTCTTCTCAAGGGCGGCCACACATGGGCGGATTGGAGGGTCCGATTTGGACTTATTCGCACAAGGGCGGCTACACATGGCTCTCTCTCATAAGAGAGGGCAGCCCTTTTGGCCTATAAAAGGAGGCCATTTCTACACACATTTCATAGTGTGAAGTTGATGCAACAAGGTGAGTGTGAGGTGGTGAGAGTGAAGCAAGGCGGGAGCTCCATTAAGGGTATAATCCCTTTGTAAACTACTTCTTGTTTTGAAGTACTAAAGCCATTGAGTGGCTGCTTTCCCGTGGACGTAGCCCACATTGGGTGAACCACGTATATCGTGTGTACTCTCTCTCTCTCTCTCTACTCTATAATCTCGTGTATATAAATCTGTCTCTCTCCATTAAGTAATATACTCAATTATCTATTTAGCTACGTCTTATTTCCTATCAAATTTCTGGTTGGGAAAGTAAAACAACTTTTCCTCTCCTCCATTCAAGATTAGCGTAGTCCTTACATGTTCTTTTTCTGACCCCGAACCTTTTGAGGTAGCTGAGTGTTCATCTAACTCATCAGTTGCATCGTAGTAGAGGCCTGAAAAGACTTGTTGAACTTTCATCAAGTCCTTCGGTTCCTCATCTTGGTCTTCAATGTTGAGGGTTGAATTCATTGGGATGGGAATTATGTCGTAGCCATCCTCATTGCAAAATTTAGTAGGCATAGATATATTCACACATACATCCATTTTCGCTTAAATTTGAGTCCACTCAAATGGCTCAAACAAATGCTCTGGAAAGGGTTCAGGAACATAGGCTTTATCTGTGCAGTCCCTTTCTAGAATACATTCTTCTCATTTTAAGCTTCCGTTTTCTGAAGCTCCACACATCCAAATAGGAGTGTCTTTGTTTAACCAAGATGGAAGCTTAGTTTCAGACGAAGAGGCTGAATCAAACTCTTGTATGGGTGTTTTCAAGAAATCTCTATAAGTGTGATTTGTTAGATTTACTCTTGTTATAGATCCCACTTGCTTCAAGTACTGATAATTGTTTCTCCAATCTTGTATAAGCTGTACCTATTGCATGAAAGGTCTTCCCAATATGATTTCATAATTTAGTTTTTTTCCAAAGTCTACTATGGCAAAAGTGTGTTGATATTCAATTCCACAGGAACTGACTATCACCCTTTCAAGATGGTCTCTCAATGTGTCTGTCAGCCAATTGCAATTTCATTCAAGTTTCTCTAATGGCTGGTTTTTCCCAGGATTCCTATACTGCTTTCGTGGCTATGGCTATGCTTGCTCCACTATCCAGTATTGCCATGGTTTCAATGTCATTATTTCACTCGAAGGGTGGTGTTTCCTTCTTCCCCTTCTTAATATTCTTCAACTTTGTTCATTGGAACAGATCAAATCTCTTTGTTGTCCATTTTGTTTTTTAATTTTCCCAAAATTTTTGAGATTAGCCCCGTTATCCCCACCTTCTCAAGGGTTTTCTGTAGATCATTCCATAAGTATGGTCTGAGTTTTAACAGCTCTCCCAAGGTAAGAGTGCATCAGATGGTTGTATGATTGAATGAATGTTGTCTACTTCTAGGGTCTCTTCAGCTCTTTTTACTTGAGTGGTCTTACACACTATGGATTAATCTTCGTTAACTCCCAAGTACGAAGGTAATGTTTTCAAGGTCAACGGTTTTGACATTCCTGAAGCTTCAGATCCGCAATCTCCATACAAAGATTATACATCCATGTTCATATCAGTAGGTAGGTTATCCAACGAAACTTTCTCTATAGGAGTTGACTTTAGAGTTAGCCTCCCATCATTGATCTCTCCAACTTTTTTCCATAAGTGTCCTGGCGATTCTTCCTCTACGAATGGAATTCCGTCTAAGGCATCTTCGTTTTCTGGCACTATAAGTTCTAGTTCTTTTGTATCAAGGTGGGGTTCTGCCACCACATCGGGTTTTTCTTTAGTGTCTCTTACCACAAGCTCCTCAGGTTTTGTGATACTTTCAAGCTTGGGTTTTTGTTTTTCCAGCATTTCTTGCGTGATTCTTACCAAATTTTGATAAGCTTCCAACTTAGCTGCTTCCATGTCTGGAGAAGGATAGCTTTTCCATTTGTTTTCATGTTTTGGCCTGCTTTAAGTCCTGCTTGGTAGGCTTCCAAAGCTGAGTTAATAGGCTCAAAAAATTTATCGACCAAAATGGATCCTCCAGATTTCACGGTTGTTTCCTTGATTTCACTTCCAATGTCTTTCACCTTTTCCTGGAATAGTTTTTTTTGCTTTCTCCTCGATTTCAACCCATTGTTTTTGTTTTCTCATCTCATATCTTTTTCTTCTGCTTCCTTTGATTCTTTGAGAGGAAACTTTCGTATTTTTCAAATCATCAGAGGAGTTGTGTTTCTTTTTCTTGGCATGGGCTCTAGTGATTACCTTGATTTGAACAATAGGTTCACTCTCTGATGAGCTACTAGGTATCACTTGGACTACGTTTACTACTGTTTTATCCTTGTTTAAAGGATTTTTAGGACAATCTTCCATAAAGTGTCCTCCCTTTTTGCAAAATTATATGTAATAGGCTTCAACTGGTTTGAGGTTTTTGTCAAGCTCTAGACATTCATTTTTCCAATGATCATTTGCACCACAGTTGTGACAATTTTCCGTTCTTGCCTTAATCATTGGTGCAAGCTCTGGTGGAGCATAAGTCATGGTTTCCTCCATTGGTGGTGGATGTTAATTATACAAATCTCCTTTTACCATTATTGTAGATGGACTAGGCTCTGCATAGGGTGTAACAGGCACTAATGCTTGTTCATCTATGACCCCCTTGAAGTGCATGTACTTTACAGGCACTCATTATGTCCTGGGTAGGGAGGTTGTTGATACAACACAGGTTGAGGTCTTTCCATACCCATTGGTGGTCCTTGAGCTTGGGCCATACTAGGATAATATCTATACATGGGTTGTCCTTGTGGCCTCATAGGCACGTACTGAACATTCCCATCATACTTAGCACTCATGGATCCCATGTTTGGTACATTTTTCCTCAATTTCACACCATCAATGTGGCCTAATTGGTTGCCCCTGTTGAGGTATCCCTTGTCCCGGTCCCCTCATAGGTGCTTTTTGCATGTTGTTCATGATTTTGAGCATATCTTCTATGGATGAAAGTGGTGCTGCAGCAGCCGTTCCCACTTGTGATGGTTTAGTGGATGTTGTTTTCTCGCTTTGGTTATCCTTAGGGACATCTTCTTCGTTAAAATATCACAGTTGTCTCGTAAGTCAATAACATCTGACACACACTCTTCGAGGGTTGTATGCTTTTTAGTATAGAGTATAGCATAAAGTTCTTTGTTTAGCAGTCCCTCTAGCAAAAAAGATACGACTTGTTCTTCTGCAGGTATCTCTATCCCTGGGCATCTGGCAATGTATTGTTTCATTTGAGTTGCACAATCCCTAACAAACTCACCATGTTTCTGTTTAAAGGTGTATATTTGAGCTACTGTATTATGTTTGATCCCCGTTTTGGAACAAGAAGATACAAATCCTTGAGCTAATGTGTTCAAGTCCATGATTGACCGTGGTGGAATGTTTTGGACCCATGTCAATGCTTTTCCTTCTAATGTCATTCCAAACCCCTAGAAATGAGTATGGAAATCGAATATACGTTCTGCTCTTGACACTTGCTTAAAGCTTGCTAAGTGGTCGTATGGATCCCCCGATCCACTGTATTTTTTGACCCATTTATGAAAATCAGCTGGTCTGACACGTCTGTTTGGTTCAACTCCCGGTCTCCTGGCAATTGGTCCTGTTTCGAGTCCTTTAAACCAGTCTCTTGGAAATAGTGACTCATGTAGCCCTGGACCGGCCTTAGTGTCACCCAGTTTTCTACGTGATGAGGTGGTTTCTGGTTTCTTAACATTACTCTCAGATAATCTCTCATGGTGTTCATCTCTTGGAATTGTTTGAACTTCTCCTTGTCCCAATATCCAATCCCTAATGGAATGCCCTTGGTATTTGGTTTTTTCTACCTCCTCAGGAGTCATCATAACAAAGTTGTTGTTATAACAATTCCTAAGTAGGTAGGTTGGTAGGTCTGTTGATCCCTTATCTTTGATCTTGAAGATATAAATGATCTTCATGGCCGTTAGTTGTCCTGATTTGGCATGCGAAGTCCATAGAAGATCTTTTATGTTTCTATGATCCCAACAATAGACTCCGATCCTAGGATTATCCGTACTAAGCCGTTTCAAAGTCTTCAAATCTACTTGATTGTATCCCTCGAATTCTAAAGTTGGAGGTCCTTCTTTTGATGACATATTCGGGATTATCTTGTTTACTTCTAACCCCCATTTGTCTATCACATAAGGGTTTTCGACTTGTACATACTGAGTTCCGTTTCTATCCATGTACATTTTTCCTTGTTTGTTTGCCCTAATCTTTTCTTTGCACTCAATACCATGGTCATCAATGTGAATAGCATACTCCTCGTTAGGGTTTAGGTAAACCTGAGCTCCATGAGTGAGTCGAGTAAGAAGACATTTCACATGTTGAATCTGAAAAAGTGTATGAGACTTCTTCAAGGATTGTGTGCAAGGAATTTCCTTGATTCATTCTTTCTTTGGTAGATACTCTACTGGAGGTTTCTCCGAGTATGCCTTGATTTTCTAGTACAGGACCAGATCTAAGGTTCATATAGACTTATGAAGCCCTAGATAGAGTACTCACCTTTGGATTGACTTGTTTTCAATTTCCACTTGATTCGATTGCAACTCTTTGTCAAGCTACTGATTCCTCGTCTGCAACCTGATTCCTGTACAAATTTGATCAAGTTAGCTATCCTTCTATAAAGACAGTAGAGTTTTTGCTAACTGTCGTGATTGGTCTATGTGTATCACTTCAAATTGAGCTATGGGAGTCAGCAATTAACTTCCAGCTTCGACTTTAGCAAAAAAAATCAAAGGTTTAATCTGCACCCTGGAAACTGAGTGAATATGTACCAATTTGGATTCGATTGAACCCAAAATTGTCCAATGGCTTTGTATTATGCTAGTCTAACACTTTACAAGTTCAAAAGTCAAAACTGATGTCCCTGGATATTATAGCAAATAATCACAACTATTTACTTTTAGCAGTTTTTTACACTTCTTGGCTTGGTTTGGCAAGTATACAACCTATTAAACTCCTTGGACAAGTTTCAACAAGTTTGGAAAAAATCTTATCAAGTTTATCAACTATTTTGTGTCCCCGCAGACTCTGATTTCAAGAACCTGACTTAAGTCTCACTTTTGTTATCCAAATTTCACCAAAATTGATTTGTGGGGTCTACTTGATATGCTTGACCTTGTGGTATACTCAAATTTGCAAAATTTTCAAGTTTTGAAGCAGATGTAAATAATCGTGATTATTTACTCCAGGTATATTTTTGCAAATTTGTGTCCCAACTTTGACACAGATCTGTTAAGCACCTCAAGTTAAGGTCACTAGCCAAGTTTCATCAAGTTTGGATAATTTTTGGTCAAATGGTCATCCATTTTCTATCCGCAGACTAACTTTGCAAATTTGGTCACAATTTTCAATCAATGATCCAAATCTTACAAAATCTGGTTTGTGCGCTTATTACAACATGGTAAAACTAGTGGTATGCTGACTTGGTCAAAAAAGTTGAAAAATGGGGCAGATGTAAATAATCGCGATTATTTACTACTGACAACTTTTTGCATCTTTTTGATCAACTGAGTATGTACACATATTTATCACATCAATATAAGCCTATGAATCAAGTTTCAACAAGTTTGGATAATTTTTTTCCCAAATTTACACTCAAGATTCAGAATGCCAGTACAAACTTCAATTTTTACCCAGGTTTTCGCCAGTTTGGTGATCCAAATCTTTTGTGCCTTTACAAAAGTTGTTTGTACACATGCAATGAGTCAATGGTATGAACCTTGGTCAAATCTGAGCTAGAAGTTAATAATCACGATTATTAACTTCATGCTTGAAATGAATACTTTTTTGCAATTTTTTTAAAGACAGTCTTTACATGAGCTATTTTAAGCCTATGAATCAAGTCAAGACTTAATTTGGCCTAAAATGTCAAGAAAAAGTAAATAATCTGAGTTTTGGCCAACTCTTGAAATTTTTACCTCGAAGTGTCTTTGAGCTTACCAACTGGTTCAGACAACTTTTAAGCTTACTCTCCAGTCGGATTGAGTGGTTTCGAGTCTTTTCGTGCTATTTCTAGCCGTAGACCTGAAATTCTGTAACTTCCAATAATAGTCCACACTTGATTCTTTGAGAGAGAGCAATGTTCTAAAATCCACCTTGGATCCTACTTACCCTACTCCTAGATTCTCATGCAATGGGGTTGTGGGCAGTGTCCACAAACACCCATTTTCTTGTCTTTTATGGTTTTTTGAGCATTGATCTTAAGACGTTCTTGGTCTACCAATATCTTCAAAATCCTAATTTGTTTCTATAATCCCACAATACTAAAGGCACTCAGCATGTACGATTACTTCCAAGCTACCTCTACACAACAAAAGATGACAATTTTAAGCTATGCGGTTTCTAAAGGAAAGTTTTGAACTCTAAGCGATCTTAGAGGAAGTTAATGGATAACTTCACAAGATGCTCATGTTTTTCTCTAGTTTAGGTCTCTTCGATCCCCGACAGTGGCGCCAAATGTGGGACGCATGTCTAACCTCACCATCATATCTTATTGCAGTATTAGTGAGAACCACGATTAAATTGTCAATCCATGGGATGAAGCTGACTCAACTAGTGCATAGAGGGTACAAGAGATTGTAAATCTCTCGGAAAACAACTAACAACTCGCATCTAACTCAAGCTACACTCAAGTGATTGAAATCACCAAAAGTCAATCGCTCATCGGCAAACAAATCACATCCGTTACAGCATCAAATGACATCCAGACATAACAAAACTTCTAGGACATGTTTATAAGACCTAAACACACATGCTTATGGTCTCAAACCCAACTTTACGTCAAGTTCCAAAATCCCGATTATTAACAACAGTGGGATTTTGATCTAGTCGTTTTCGACACAGAATGCATCGAAATTCTTAGCAATGATGTCCCAATACCCCGCCTATGCTTCGTTTTTTATTTGAAAGTGTAAATTACTAGTTATGATGAGATTAGGCTGCGGGTCGGCGATGCCAAAATCTACAAAATAGTGTGATGTGTTTACGTCAATGCGTAGAGCTCTTACCTGCGGTTGCAATGCAACAAACGCGACTGCAATGTGACAGCCGGGGAAGGAGTAGGAAGCGCGAGAAGGAGAGAAGTGAGCATCGTTAGGTCACACTGTGTATTTCATTATCCAAAACTTGAAAATAACTTACAAAAATTGGCTTTTATACCTTAGCCAAGGTTTTTGGTAGTCAAAGCTAATAATCTGGGAGTTCTACCAACAAGGATGGGTAAGGATGGGTTGGAAGCTTGTAGCCCCGGCTCATTAATTATAGAGTTTATCCGAGAAAATAGGAGTTACAATATTCTTGATTTAGCAAAATAATAAGTGTTTTACAATGAGAACTCCGAAAAAAGGTGTTAGCTTGCTGCTAACAACCCCTAGGGAGGAGTATCTCTCACATGGTATCAAAGCCTAAAGGATATTGTATTCATGATGCATCTATAAGTGACGTTGATTGGTCGTACCTACTTGAATCGTTTTCTTAAATGAAGGTATCTAGTTTGAGTTATGGTGAGCTGGTTAAAGTGCACAACAACGGTGTTGAGATTTCTTTGAATGTTTGTTTTGTAGTGACAAATGACTCCCAAAGTGATGTCTGAATGCTTTAGCCAGGGGAATGAGATTTTGACCATAGTTTTCAACAATATGGCAACACGATTATTGAGAGATGCAAGGGAACTCTTTTACTTATAAATGGAGACCAAAGTCTTTTCCATGCCAAGGAACACAACTTGTTGGAAGAGTGTTAACCCTAGTGACCTTACCTGTCATAAAGAACCCTTCCGTCAGTTCTTTATTTACATTAACAAGAGTCCAAGAGACAAGTTTGTCAACCACAGGCTACTTCAACTCAGAATGTGTTTAGGTCTAGAAGATGCATTTTACTACTTAGCAATGTGCTCCTAAATGTTAAGGATTGCCAAAGTTTCCAAGAAGCCTGAAGCTCTTGCAGTTGTCATAGAGAAAGAAAAACTAAAAGCTGACTATAGACTACGTTGTTGAATGGAAGGTCTAATAGAATAACTAGTCATGAGAGTTAAAAGAGTATTTAGAGAATTGGCTCCGAGACACCCGTAATATTGTAATGGAATCATGAAAAATCAAATTTTGATGAATAAAAAGGACAAAGACTCAGTTTTGGTTCACATGTGTACTAAGTTTTCTCTCTCCTTGTCTGTTTTTAGATGGATATTCTTAATTGTCTAGATAAACTCCCAGGTGATTTTTTACAAAGAGTCTTTTTCAAGTACACAATCGAATTCAATATTCATTAGAGAGTTGAAGTGGTTTGAGCTTCAAAGGGGGACTATATATTACTTTGTTCCGAACACACACATAGTATAGGAGTTGTATGTTGAAGCCCAACCTAAATATCGGACACAAGTGCCTATGGGTATATGATCGATCCACAGCTCTGGGTCAAGGAAAAGATCTAAGAAGGTGACGTCAAAGTACAGGGATATGTTCTTTACCTTAACATGTGCTCTCTTTTGGACATACCGAGTTGAGAGATCATTCTTAGTAAGAAGGCCCACATGCTAAGCCAAATATACGGCTTCTGTGGAAAAGTCATTATCAATGTTTGGAAGAAGTCACATTTGCAACCGATTCTATTATGTACCCTAGGACTAGTTCAATAGAGTCTATGGAACCATTCTCAAATAGAATCCTCACAATGTCACTATTACCTTTGATGACTATGAGAAGCCCATATGCATTAGTGAATTTTCTCAAGCACATCCAATGGCACTGAACTCAAGTAGATATTTCTATAGAACTGATGTAAATGAATGGCATGTGCATGTAAACTACTTTAATGCAATAGCACCCACGGATGTATCTCTAGGGGAAGAATGGTACAAGAATAAAGACCTGAATCTTAGTGCACAAGTTTAAGTTCAAAACTTTGAAACTCACGAGATGTGAACAAGTATCAGAATATAACCTCGGTTGTAAGAACCAAAAATTGCTTCATAGAGCCCTTCCATATTCATGTATCTTACTAGAGACACTATGTATCTTTTGGCTCTTACGGTTAAAAATTTGATTTTTACATGATTCATATTGTTTTAGCGTCATAATATTCAAGTCTTGATCTTTTGTTTTACCATTCTAACTGACTTGAGTGATGTGGGGAGTGTGTAGATGATTGTCACCTTACCTCGAGGGATATGTGCGAATATACTCTCCCCCCTTATGGTGGAAGAGCATCTTGAAAGAGGAGTGGAAGTGAAACAACTTGTCACTACCACGCATAATGGGAAAGAAAAGAAAAGTTTATTTTCCACGTATTGTATTGTACCTAGTACATTCTGAGCTTAGTACAATTACGCTGTAGAAAATACTCAGTTGAAATCACCTAAACATAAACCCTCACCCATTGGAAGTATCAAATGGATCCAATCCAAGTTGGAAAAGGAGATCATTGTCACTAACCAAGTGTTGTACATAAATGTTTATGAACTTTCCTTGAGAAAAAAAAACAAAACATGGATAGCTAGGAACATACGTCCCTTAGTAATGGCTACGGGATGCTCATTCAACACTGTCATGTTCAATGTATGGGGCAGGCAATTCCAGACCAATGACAACCATTCCCTTAGCCCGATACCTTAGAAGTTGTTCTTTGACTTGTTTGGAAAGTCTATAATCCAAAATTCTCACTATGTAAAAATTGTATACAACTTGCAGACTATGCGAATATACACAACTATGATGGATGAGACACACTAGACGTGTTTCCAAAAGATTCTTCTTACATTGACCGCTACTTCAGTTACAAAAAGGCAATAGTTCATAGCAAAATGGGAGTACCTATAACTAGCCGATCTCTTATCAAAGAGTGGTATGATTCACACGCTAATGAGGAGATGTTTCAACCAAAGATAAAAAGAATTATTGAGATCATCCATTCGGTATACTCAAAGAATGGGATAGATATGCTCCATTGGTGGAAGGATGTCACAATGGCTACTATCGAGTGCATTATGTTAGAGCTATTAGGATTTACTAGAAACTTTCAAAACACCTTGTAGATTTTTGAACCCCCAAAATTTTTTGTGATATAGAAATTGGTTCAATTTATTTGTTGTTCTTTCTCTTGCTCTCTCTTATCTTATTCTCAATCGTCTATATTTATCTGACTTAAAGGACTTCGAGCGGTCTAGAATATTGTCCTAAGAGTGAACTTGGTTGATATGGTGTAGTAAGTTACCATTCCTTCTAGAGGGAATGCGGCTGTTGCTAACGCAAATGCACCTATTTATCCTCAACATACCATCATTGATAGAGATATCAATGCTATGCTTTGCAAGTCTCAACGGGAAACTTTTGCCGGGAAGGCAAAGGTATAGGCAAAGTTCTTGAAAATTGGATTGAGCGTATGGATGACTACTTTCATTTGGCTCATTCGTCTGCTGAAAAAAAAGGTACTATTTTTAAGTTCAAATTAGAGAAAACAGTCAAGCATTGGTGGAGGGACCATTGCACAGAAAACAATGTTCATCCTAATGTAGCAACTTGGGATTATCTTAAGACCCAGCTCAAGAAGAACTAGCAAAACAAAGTTTATCATTCAGACCATATGAATGAGTTTCTTGATTGTACTCATGAAACCAGAGACCTGGAATCATACTATCAATATTTCTTGACCCTTGTCAAGTATGCTCCAACAAGGATGACTCAAGAGGTCAAGGTAGCTCGATTCATGGAAGGTTATATAATCCTATAAAGACTAGTCTCTAGAGTCTTCATCTTACCAACTTTGCAGATGTCCTTGATGTAGGAAAACCCATTCCACTAGAGTTCTCCAATAGAGGAAAGAGGAAACCAAAATTTTCTATTGTTTGTGAAATCAAATGGCCTCGTCCCAAGGAGGAACAAAGTTCTGGAAATTCACAGCAAATAAGAGAGGTCTTATTATGTATGAAGGCCAAACGGTGTCAAGAAGTGCGCATTGCGACTAGGAATGCGCCGGGCCTCTGATTGTGAGGATTCGTAGAAAAATCAAGCAAGGTGTAGATGGTTTGAAGCTAAAAACACACTAAAAAAGAAAAAAAAATCCATCCATGAAAGCTACAATTTGAAAAATAACCAATACTAACTCAAAACTCTTGTGTGTGTGAAGATTAGGTGAAGCCTCGCTCCCAATGGCACAGATGCAGTGCTCATTCGACCTGTTAAAAACCCTAAATTTACGCTTTGATTCTTTGTCGTGACCATTTCATGGGAGCTTTAGTACTTCATTGGAGAAGCCCAAGTAGTTATTTGAGGAGGGAAAACCATAATTGGACGCCTCACAACCTCAACCATGTAGTGGAAGCAGCACGAGACTGCACTAGCACCCTGTAAAGGAATGGTTGTATCTCCTAGCTCATATGCCCAAAGGAGCTCATTCTTGGCTCTTAAACTTCCCACACAACATGAGAAATGACGGAATCATCTCTGATGTGGCATTTTGAGCTATTTTTAGGCTATTTTTGCCCAAAAATGCCCTTTTTTGTCCATAAAAAGCCCAAACGAGCTAGGAAAAATCCCACTGGGCTCAAATTTCATGTTGAACCTCATTTTCTCACTTGGTAAGTACTTTAAACATGTCTTTTACGTTAGCACACGAAACCTGCTATTTTTGGCCGAGATTGTCCGCATTGAACTTTCTAGGAAAAACGAGCGTGCCACTTCGAAACACTTGACATTTGTACATTCCTAAAGCAAAATAGACATATATTTATGTGAAAGAGCATTCCATAGTGCCATGTGTAGGGCCTCGCCCACCTGGAAAGGTATATACATGACTGCAACGTGGCATTTATTTTCGCATATATCACACTATGTACATTATAGCATTTTGTCCCACACATCATAAACATTAAGAGTGAGTTAGATATTTTATTTCACATTATGAACCTGCCATGGCACGACACCCACCCCCTCTAAACCTACACATCCTCCGGCATGTGCCACATATATCTTTTGCAGGTTCAGTCTTCATTTAAGTCCACATACATGTTGATTCCATCATCGCTTGCAAAAAAATCTCGTGCATCATCCTCTTGTTCTTCATTCACATCCATAACATTTTCATCAAAGCCTTCATTCTGACTTCCCTGTGAATCAAAGGGATTTGTATCACCTCTTCTTTTGAATAACTTGATTCTTTTCCGTGCGATGGGAATCTCCATTTTTGTCCCATCTAATTCATGCAAGGTATAAGTCGCATTCCCATGTACATGTTGAACCACATAAGGACCAAACCATCTCTTTAAAATCTTTCTTATTGTTGAATGTTGGTTGTCAAGACTGCTGTCATACACCAATACCCAATCACCTTCCTCAATAGCTTTATGTCTGAGCATATGCCTCTTATCAAATCTGTCCTTATTCTTTAACCTTGCATCTTTCAATAGTGCTATTGCAATCTCAATCTCTTGGTGCCTTCCTTCTAACTGTTGTATGCACAAAGCAAGAAGGTCTTCCCTACTCATTCCATCTTCCCAAGGCAATACATTCCATGTGGGAGTTACATCCTCAATTGGCATTATAGGTTTTTCACCATACATCAACTCAAATGGCATATAACTAGTAACTCAGCTATGAGTTGTACGATCAGCCCATAAAGCATAAGACAATAACCTAGGCCACTCTCCCATTTTACCTTTGCAGGCCTTAGCCAAAGCTTTAATGATAGTGACGGGAGTAAAGCGAACCCCGAACCTCGACGGCCTCTAAAACGCCGGGAGCCGAATGGTGCACCTCGAGCCTGCACCTCGAGCCTGTCTCACGGTAAAACGAACAGGGGGCACCACCTAGCTTTGAGCGGCTAGGACGCAGACCACGATGATGTGAACACCGCAAACTTACACAGAGAGAGAGAGAGAGAGAGAGAGAGAGAGAGAGAGAGAGAGAGAGAGAGAGAGAGAGAGAGAGAGAGAGAGATTGACAAATGATGAAAACCCTCGAGGTAATGAGGGAGAATTATTTCTGCAGTATTTACAATGACCTTCCTTCTAGCGAGGTGGGCCACCGTGGTGATAGAGACGTAGGGAGAAAAGATGGTGCAACTACTTGGTGCGTTATCTAAGACGACTCGATGATTGTGAAGCTTTCTACCAAGAGCATGTATATGTGTGTGCATCGACCATTGGAGTCGAGAGGTAGACGTGGCTCCCTTTGCATGATGCAATTCCCAAGGCAAACCATCACACCAGCCCCCTCCTCATGATGCCAATAGTGTCAATTCTTCCCACTAAACTCTACCAAGTGCTGACCTCTCATGAACTGCGCCCCCCCGATAGTGACCTCTCAGTGCCAATTTATAGGTGTTGGCTGCTTGGATTAGGGTAATCCCGGTTTGATTAGGGTAAGCTAATCGGGGAGACAAAGCAAGTGGTGGGCCCGGTGTGGTTGACCCTTGCTTTGTTTTGGGAGGTTATTAAAAAATGAGAATCTCTAGGTGGGCCTTTATGACCATCACCAAGAGAGAGAGAATTTACAAATTGGGGAATTTTACAACGCTTGGGTGAAAACTGAAGAAATGATGAACATAACCGAAAAATTACTGAAAATGGCATAGTGGTTGCGTGATGCCGGCGAATGGTGTGTTGCCGGTGCGTCGGTGTAGCGCGTACGTTTTTTCGGGGTCGGCCAGGGCATGCCTTCGACGCATTTCTTCTTTTTGTTGTTGGCGGCGCGTGCTTTGGGTTCCTCCTTCTTTTGTCGAGCTCGTCATTGTCGTTTAATTATACGCGTGTCATGTGTATATATGTGCATGTGGCCGGATGTGCATGTGTATGTGTGAGTGCGCAAGCGTGAGTGTATGTATGTATGGGTGTGTGAGTGTTTTCATATATGTATGTGTGTGTGCGTAAGCGTGCGTAGGAATGGGGCCTTATTATGTATATAATATATACATTATATATATTTTTTTATTTTCTTTTGTTCTCTGTTGGTTGGCGGCCTGCTGCAGGCTACGCAATGCGGATGGGTGAGAGAGATGGGGTCAGAGAGAGGGTGTGTGTGTGTGGTGTGTGTATAGAGAGAGAGAGTGTGTCGTTTTCTATGTTGCGCCTTCGGGCTAAAGAGCAAGGGGGAGAGAGAGAGAGAGAGATAGGCCGCTGCCAGCTCTGTATGTAGAGTGCCAAAGCGTGAGAGAGATGGGGTGAGGGAGAGGATCAGGCGAGTGTGTGTGGGGAGAGGATGAGGGTGTGTGTGTGTATGGATGAGAGAGAGAGAGAGAGAGAGAGAGAGAGAGTATCCCATCTTTTGCGCACCTTCAAAGGTTGCGACGAAAGAGAGAGAGAGAGAGAGAGAGAGAGAGAGAGAGAGAGAGAGAGAGAGAGAGAGAGAGAGAGAAAGATAGGTCGCCTGCGGCTGTGATGAGCTCCAAAGGGAGAGAGGGTGGGGTGAGGTGGTGTGTGTGTGTGTGGATAAGGGTACGGGAGGGATAATACTGCACTTGCGGGCTGGAGCCATAAACGGCTGAGAGAGAGAGAGAGAGAGAGAGAGAGAGAGAGAGAGAGTGAGAGAGAGGTGGTGAGATGGCGGGGGTCCGTGCCATGTGGGCCGCAGGCAAGAGAGCGAGGGAAGGGGGGGGGGATTTTTGCAATAGAGTTTAAGGGGGGTGTGTGGAGAGAGAGAGAGGGAATATTATTCCTTGTTTTGCATGGTGGCTCAAGGACGAGAGGAGGGGAGAGAGTCAATGGGGTGGGGAGAGAGGGAGAACATTAGCGGGCCAAGGGAGGGAGAAAGTGAAACCGAGGGAGGGATGTGTGTGGGTGTAGGAGAGAGAAAGAATTTTTGGGCTATCGGCTTGCATAGAGAGCGAGGGAGGGAGTGTGAGAGGGTGGTAGTAAGCGTGTGGATAAGAATACGGGAGAGAGAGTGTTCGTATGCGGCCATGGGCTCAACACAGTGGGAGCGCGAGAGAGAAAGTGAGAGAAGGGGGGGGGGGGGGGGGGGGGGTGTGCTCGAGGCTGCTCCTGGCCGAGGGTGGCCAGTAAGGGGGGGGTTGTCATTGAGGGTCAATGGAGTGAGGGTAAGAGAGAGAGAATATTAGAGAGAGAGTGTGTGATCGGCCATTGGTAGGCAACGAGGGAGATAGAGAGAGAGGATTTTCGGGCCACCTGCATGGGCTGTGATGAACAACGCCGGGCCACCTATGACCATCACCTTGGTTGTGAGGGAGAGAGAGAGGGAGAGAAAAATGAGAAGAATGGATGAGGGGAGGAGAGAGATGGAGGCCTGCGACGCTGGGGTATGGACGAGTTAGGGCCGTGAGGTTGGCCAGGGCATTTCTTAAGCCTTCTGATGGTGTCGCTAAGGCTTCGGCAAGGGAAAAATAAGTTTTTTTTCTTTTTTTTTTCTTTGATTTCCAAAAATCAGCCATCATTAGCCCTCCCCTTTTGGCTAGAGGCATTCATGTCTCTAGCCCTGACTCTAATTCTTCTTCAGCTGAGCTGTAGGACCTGATATCGAGTTGCCTTCAGAACTAGCCATTCCATTTGTCCATTGGTGAGAGTTATGGGATATTCATGAGTCTGCAACATGTTTGGGTGATAACCTGTTCCTTGGAATAGTGTAGGTTGATTAAATGGAAAGACCTTGGCTTCCAAAACTCTGAGCCAGTGTCCTCCTAGATCCCAAGTGATAAATAGGATCATTGTCTGCAGTGTCCGAACAATAAAATTTGCATGCCAAATTGGACCAAATTTGTAACCACCAGTAGTAGCGAGAGGGGAAATGAGCATCTTGGCTCCTGCAAAGACAGAACTGAAAATTAAGAATCCCAAGAGTGTGCAAGGAATCCACCATATATGACCGCCTTGTTGGTGTGGTGAGCTCCAGTTCTCTTCAAAATATTGCTTACTCTCGCGATTGGAAAAACCTGCAAGCATATCATGCGTCTTTTGGGTGTTCTCAAACATGTCAGCTTCCTTTTCTGATGCTAATAGTAAGCCACCTACCTTGCGGCTTAAATACAAGCATGATCCATTTACCTTTCTCCAAAGAGAGGATGCACTATTTGTAAAAGATTGTACCAAATTGGGAATGAGGCCTTCATTCTTGCATTCTATGAGCCTTTTGTCTATCCATGGCTCCTTAACTCTTATCTCCATGCTGATATTATCTCTATATGTTATAGTGTCTAGACATAGCCATAGGTTTGATGCATCCCATGCAAACACAATGCTGTGTGGTGGAAGAGTCTGGAACATCCTTAAAAGGTTGGCAACATATTGATCATCAAACTTACTCTGAACATCCTCACATAAATTGGAGGCATTACCCATCTCCAAGTTTATAACATCTTTCAATAGACTAGAGGCATTACCCATCTCTAAGTCTATAACACTACACAATAAAGTCTTTCTCGGCTGCCAAGCCTCTAAAGCAATATCCAACTCCAAACCTTCAGTCTTGCTCACCTCTTCGATATGGTCCTCTAGTGAAACTGCCTTGATGCAAGATTCCTTTAGCTTGCTACACTGTTCTTGGTTCATGCTGGTGCACAGGCTTCTGTTTTCGAAGCCTTCCCCTTTGCTCGATATGTTGTCCATCTTCTCCAAATCCTTGCTAGTAGGTCGGTCTTCCTCTTCTCTTGTTTCTTCCATGCTCTTTGCATTCCTCTTACTTTGAGGAGGCTTGAACAACATCTTACACCTTCTTACCCTTACTGCCCAATGCTGTCGATTGATTGCCTTGGTGCCTATTTCATCCAGGGTTAAATATGTACTCACATTTGTAACACAATTTTCTTGACTTACCTCCCCCGGTGGGGTAGCATCTCTCAATTCTTTAACCTCTTGTTCCACTGCTTCAGTCCCTTGAATAAACTTCTCGCTTGATCCTTCTTCTGTTATCTTCATTTTGACCTCTTCTGCAAGACCAATGATACTTGGTGTGTGGGTACCAATTGGTGGTGGGCGTAAGATGAGTATAAGTGGTGATTGTGGTGGTGGTTGTTTGGGTGACCGGCATTGAACTGGTGGGGTTAGCTGTGGTTGTACAGGTGGTGGTGGGATTTGAACAGGTGAGATTGGTTGCCTGGGTGGTGGTGGTCTCGCCCTTGGCGGAGAGATCTGATTCTGCCTCCCCCCTCTATTGAAATTCTGCCTCCTTGGATGTGGGCAGTAGTACATTCCATGGTCATCTTCCTCGCAATTGTAGCAATGGTACTCTTGGTTCTACCTTCATTGTCCTCTTCCTTGTTTTGGATTCCTGACAGGTGCATTCCCTTGCTGCACCAGATGCACGGATAAACTCTCTAGTTGGGTGGTAATCTGACTCAGCAAGTCTTGCTGCTCTTTTGATGCCTCTTGCGGTTGGGCTCTATGATTGGCTGTTGCAGTATGGGGTTGGTCAGACCGAGCTTGTTTCCTCTGACTCGTTTACTCTTGCTTGCATGCGCAGCTTCTTTTTTTTAAGGTGGGCTACTTCGACTGCCAACTCATATGTTGCAGGAAACCTTCCCTTCACCTTCTCTCTAAGCGGCGACCATAGACCATCAATGAAATGGTCCTTCTTTAGAAAATTAGGTGCTCCTTTGCCTTCCTCCACTGAGGCAACCCATCTCTCCCATAAGTCCACAAATTTGGACTCGTAGGTGGCATACTCTAGCAGACCTCCCTACTTCAATTCTGTCAGTAGCTACCATAGCTTCTTTGAGGTTGTGCCTCCACCAAACCTCTTTACGAAAGCATCCCTTAACACATCCCATGCATTCTTGGTAGCCTGGGGCAATGCATTATACCAGGTCGACTTGGCCTCTACTTTCATCAGTAGAGGAAAAATTCTAAGTTGTGAAGCGTCGTCATCTTTGTTGAAGACCACACAAGCAATGTCGAAATCATCCAAAAAGTCGGTGCTGAGATCTTCTCCCTTCTTTCCACTAAACGTGGGGAAAGAAACACTTGCCATGGTAGTGACTCAGGAAATTACAAACCTTTTTTTTTTTTTTAGATTAATGACAGTAGCGGCTCATAGCGGCTTTTTACAGGGTTGGGTGGATAGGTTAAAACAGGATAGAGAATGGATCACAAAGCTAGAACAGAATTTAAAGATGCTTACATCAAAAGAGTGGTAGTAATCCAGGAGGGGCAAGATGATGAGGCGTGGAGATCTCAGGATTTCATCAAGCATCTCGGCTCCGAATAAGAAAACAATCTTTTGCCGGTAGAATATCTTCCTATCAATATACACGTTTACATGCATGTGTTGCAAGAAATGGAAAGGATATACTTCTGGCCTATTGTTATTATCCATGTCGGGTGTAGGGCAAGGATCTTGACCACTAGGGTTGCGTACCTCAGGTGTTGACGAGGTGACACCTTCACCACATGCTCCTACCTCTTGTAGTAGTTCGCACAATCCTCCACATTAGGTTCAAAACAGACTGGACGAGAAGAGTCTACCTCAATTTGCTTTCCATTCTGCATGTGGCGACGGCGCTTGGGTGGTCGAACTTCATTTGAACTCTCCAGGCCTAGAGAGAGTGTAGGCCCACTTGTGTCCACCAAATTCTTTAGGCCTCTGGACTTAGAGTTTGTGGTTGATGTAGTTTCCTCTTGAAGCATTAGACAGAAAATAGTTGGTTCTACAGAAAATCTGACTATCGTGAGAGTGCCGCAGTTTTCAAAAGTAAAACTCACCGTTCTTTTTTCACTTCCTCGGTCGGCACTCATTGACAGAATGTTGTGGGTGGTTGACAGTAGTGATGGCACTTCATAGGCCTCCCACCTGATGCTCTTAACTTGTGGTTAGAATGAGCAACACGAGATGGAGAATTTACCTCTTGAATATTGATGACACTGCAGCCTGGCTGTAGTACTTCGATGAAGGTGGCTAGTGCCTCCTTAGTCTCCTCTTCTTCCATCCTCTAGTTAGAAAATTCCTTCAACCATTATTCCATGATTGATGGCATGCGGTACTTTCAACATTGTAAACTGAAGGGTCTTAGAAGCCCTCCTCAGTGGGGGCACCAAATGACGGGAGCAAAGCGAACCCCGAGCCCCGACGGCCTCTAAAACACCGAGGGCCAAATGGCGCGCCTCGAGCCTGTCAACGGTAAAGCAAACAGGGGGCACCGCCTAGCTTTGAGTGGCTAGGATGCAGACCACGATGATGTGAACACCGCAAACTTACACACACACACACACACACACACACACACACACACACACACACACACACACACACACACACAGAGAGAGAGAGAGAGAGAGAGAGAGAGAGAGAGAGAGAGAGAGAGAGAGAGAGAGAGAGAGAGAGAGAGAGAGAGAGAGAGAGAGAGAGAGAGAGAGAGAGAGAGAGAGAGAGAGAGAGAGAGAGAGAGAGATTGACAAATGATGAAAACCCTCGGGGGTATGAGGGAGAATTATTTCTGCAGTATTTACAATGACCTTCCTTCTAGCGAGGCGGCACACCGTCATGATAGAGAGGTAGGGATAAAAGATGGTGCAACTACTCGGTGCGTTCTCTACGACGACTCGATGATTGTGAAGCTTTCTTCCAAGAGCGTATATATGTGTGTGCATTGACCATTGGAGTCGAGAGGTGGATGTGGTTCCCTTTGCATGGTGCAATTCCCAAGGCAAACCAACACACAAGCCCCCTCCCAGTGATGCCAATAGTGTCGATTCTTCCCACTAAACTCTACTAAGTGCAGCCCTCTCATGAACTGCCCCCCCCCCCCCCCCCCCCCCCCACGATAGTGACCTCTCAGTGACAATTTATAGGTGTTGGCTGCTTGGATTAGGGTAATCCCGGTTTGATTAGGGTAAGCTAATTGGGGAGACAAAGCAAGTGGTGGGCCCGGTGTGGTTGACCCTTGCTTTGTTTTGGGAGGTTATTAAAAAAATGAGAATCTCTAGGTGGGCCTTTATGACCATCACCTAGAGAGAGGGAATTTACAAATTGGGAAATTTTACAAGACTTGGGTGAAAACTGAAGAAATGATGAACATAACCTACAAATTACTGAAAATGGCATCGTGGTTGCATGATGCCGGTTAATGGTGTGTTTTCGGTGCGTCGGTGTAGCACGTACGTCTTTTCGGGGTCGGTTGGGGCATGCCTTCGGCACATTTCTTCTTTTTGTTGTCGATGGTGTGTGCTTTGGGTTCCTCCTTCTTCTGTCGAGGTCATCTTTGTCGTTTAATTTTCTTCTTCTTCTTTTGTATTTCACCGGTGCGTGCGTATACGCATGTCCTGTGTATATATGTGCATGTGGCCGGATGTGTGTGTGTATGTGTGAGTGCACAAGCGTGAGTGTATGTATGTATGTATGTATGTATGGGTGTGTGAGTGTATTCATATATGTATGTGTGTGTGTGAAAGCGTGCGTAGGAACGGGGCCTTATTATGTATATAATATATATATTATTTTTATTTTTCAAATTTTTTTTCGTTCTCTATTGGTTGGCGGCCTACGCTACGCGATGCGGATGGGGGAGAGAGATGGGGTCAAAGAGAGGGTGTGTGTGTGATGTGTGTATAGAGAGAGAGAGAGAGAGAGTGTCGGTTTTCTATGTTGCACCTTTGGGCTGAAGAGCGAGGGGGGGGGGGGAGAGAGAGAGAGAGAGAGAGAGAGAGAGAGAGAGAGAGAGAGAGAGAGGCCGCTGCGGGCTCTGTGTGCAGAGCGCCAGAGCGTGAGAGAGATGGCGTGAGGGAGAGGATGAGGCGGGTGTGTGGGGGGAGAGGATGAGGGTGTGTGTGTGTGTATGGATGAGAGAGAGAGAGAGAGAGTATCCCATCTTTTGCGCGCTTTCATAGGCTGGGACGAAAGAGAGAGAGAGAGAGAGAGAGAGAGAGAGAGAGAGAGAGAGAGAGAGAGAGAGAGAGAGAGAGAGAGAGAGAGAGAGAGAGAGAGAGAGAGAGAGAGAGACAGAGAGAGAGAGAGAGAGAGAGAAAGAAAGATAGGTTGCCTGCAGTTGTGATGAGCTCCAAAGGGAGAGAGGGCGGGGTGAGGTGGTGTGTGTGTGTGTGTGTGGATAAGGGTACGGGAGGGATAATACTGCACTTGCGGGCTGGAGCCGTAAACGGCTGAGAGCGAGAGAGAGAAAGAGAGAGAGAGAGAGAGAGAGAGAGAGAGAGAGAGAGAGAGAGAGAGAGAGAGAGAGAGAGAGAGAGAGAGAGAGAGAGAGAGAGAGAGAGAGAGAGAAAGTTGTGAGAGAGAGGTGGTGAGATGGTGGGGGTCCGCACCATGTGGGCCGCGGGCAAGAGAGCGAGGGGTAAGGGGGGGTGTGTGGAGAGAGAGAGAGAGAGAGAGAGAGAGGGAATATTATTTCTTGTTTTTCATGGTGGCTCAAGGACGGACGAGAAGAGGGGAGAGAGTCAATGGGATGGGGAGAGAGGGAGAATATTAGCGGGCCAAGGGAGGGAGAAAGTGAAACCGAGGGAGGGGTGTGTGTGGGTGTAGGAGAGAGAGATAATTTTTGGGCTATCGGCTTGCATAGAGAGCGAGGGTAGGAGTGTGAGAGGGGGGCGGTAAGCGTGTGGATAAGAATACGAGAGAGAGAGTGTTTGTATGCGGCCATGGGCTTGACACAGTGGGAGCGCGAGAGAGAAAGTGAGCGCGAGAGAGAAAGTGAGATAAGGGGGGGGGGTCATTGAGGGTCAACGGAGTGCGGGTAAGAGAGAGAGAGAGAGAGAGAGAGAGAGAGAGAGAGAGAGAGAGAGAGAGAGAGAGAGAGAGAGTGTGTGTGATCGGCCATTGGTAGGCAACGAGGGAGATAGAGCGAGAGGATTCCCGGGCCACCGCATGGGCTGTGATGAACAGCACCGGGCTACCTGTGACCATCACCTTGGCTATGAGCAAGAGAGAGAGAGGGAGAGAAAAAAAACGGAATGGATGAGGGGAAGAGAGAGATGGAGGCCTGCGAGGCTGGGGTATGGACGATTTAGGGCCGTGAGGTTGGCCAGGGCATTGTTTAAGCCTTCTGATGGTGTCGCTAAGGCTTCGACAAGGGAAAAATAAGTTTTTTTCTTTGATTTCAAAAAATCGGCCATCAATAGGAGGATTCCCACGCTCCGATTTTCCATTTCCCACAGGATTATATGCAATAGAGAAAGTTTAATGCCCAATCTAGAGAAAAACTCCCTTGCTTTGTCAGCATCCAACTCACCCTTGTCCGCTATTATTTTCCCAACACAACCATAACGGCTAATTACATCATCCAAGAGGAACTTACATACGTCTTCTGTGTTGTTCGTTCTTAGAGCACGACCTTCAACTTGGTTGGTTAAATCTTCCCATTCAAGCACTATGTATCTCATTTTCCATAAGCCCAATGGCATTGTAGCGAGATCTACTACCCACTTGTAATTCATGGCCAATGGGTAAGTAGGGTGCAACCCATCACGATGATGTACATTTGATAGGTTTCAGAGGATTCCACAAAGTGAGATACATCTTTATGCATACCTTTCCACCAATAACTCTCTTTCATTTTAGTAAAGGTGGCCCATACACCTCTATGTTCAGGATAAAGACTCTCATGAAACTTTTTCATAAGCTCATTTTGAGCTTCCTTATCATTCACGACTCTCATCGACATTCCAGTTCTTTGTTTTGGATGCTTCCATAAGTACCATCTTTCAAAAAGTATCCATAGGCCTTTCTCTGTATTCTTTTGAAGTCTTGATCAGTTCACACTTCTTGCCTTGTCAAAGTGCTCAGATAGCGTCCAATGAGCAACCAGTCACCTTGATATAGGTCCTCTGTAAACGACTCAAGTGCATTTGACAAGCAAACATGATCACCCTTGGCATGAGAGATACTATAGAGATGTGTGCCTACATCATCGCCCTCGACAACCATGTCTTCTTCTTTTTCATGCCTTTCTCTTGAAAGCATATCTGCCAACTGGATTATCTTTCCGTGCAATATGCTTAAATTTTCGATTCAAGGGCTTTATGTAGGCAATCTATCTCAACATAGCAATGTTGGGAGTTGAACAGCTTGTTATCATTCCAAGAAGGGGTAGACAATCAGTCTCCACTATCACATTTGCTCCTATCAAATACTCTTTGTCACATTTCAAAGCTGTGACTACTCCCCATAACTCTCTTTTTACATGTGGATAGTTGCTTTGACTAGCACTTAGGACTTTTGCTCCAAACCTCACCACATATCGCTTTCCATCATTATCATCTTGCCCAATCGCCCATCCAATTTGTGTGGGGCTAGTATCCACTGTCACAATTACATATCTTCCACATTCATAGTTTGCTTTTTCAAAGTTGGAGACATAAGAAGCAACTTCTTCAATTCCTCATGGCATGGGTATGCATTCCTTCCCATTGAAACTTTTTGTTCTTTCTCAAAAGCTGATACAAAGGCTCTACTACATGTGCATAATGTGGAATCCAGATAACATAAAACACGCATGCACCCAAGAACCTTCAAACCTCAGTGACATTTATACATTTCTATTTCATTCTCTGGATTACATCAATCTTTGCGAGACAAGGCCTTCTACCATATGGCCTGCACATATGTCCCACAATAAGAACTTCATTCACACCAAACACTGACTTTTGGCCAGACAAGGTAAGGTTCACCTCTTCCAGCCTTGACAAGATATTATCACAATCATTGATATGGTTTGCCACATACTTTTGGAATCCCCTCGAGTCTAGAGCCACATCTTTATCACTTACATCACATCCTTTGATTGGCACATCATCAAGGAAAGGAATTGTAGTTTGCGGTATGAAGTCACGTAGGACTTTGTTCATACCATTCATCATGTTTGCAAGTTAATTCGTTGCCGCCTGAGGTAAGGTGCACATCCTTACTAAACCCAAGGGTGTCCTCATGGTAGTCAGGTCCCTGCTTTCCATTGCAAGCTAGAACTGATCATACCCTGAGTACAAATCTCCCATAGAGTATATTGCCCTTCCTCCAAATTCCTCTGCAAACTCGACAATTGGCCCTATATCCACATTTCTGATTGTCACCTTATTTACAGGTTGCATATCCTGAATAAAGCGTAAAGAACCATTTTTCTTCGGAACTGTGAACCACCTATTTGAATATGGAGCACAAGAAGGCTCCAAAATACCCATATTTATCTTTTCATTAATCAACTCAATGAGTTTTGGCAAATGAGCCTTTGGAACAGGAATAGGCCTCAAGTTCCAAGGTACATGAGGGATAGGGAAGATCACCATAGGAGCAACAATGGATGGATCAACACACCCTATCTCATAAGGCTCAAATGCAAAAGCTTTTCCATGTTTGGCAAGCATGTCTTCAAAGCATATCTTTCAGCTTTTGTCAAATTGTCCTCGCAATCAACCTTTAACTCCTTCAAAGAATCCTGTGTGAACTTGTGTCCAATCTTGCTTGGGTCACGAAGTCTAGGATGCAAAGCGTCTTGTTCCATCTTATTTGTGCAATCTTTTGTAGAGGTAATGCCACTGGTTTCACTTTCTTTGCCACAGACTTATACTTGGCCTCCCCTCGTGCATCAACACTTTGAGCATTTTTGAAATCCTCAATGACTTTGTACATTTCTATTGAGCATACTTTCACAACCTCACTTCCCATATGCAAATTGCAATCTACTAAAGACTCCAAGTCTTGCATAGTATCCACAAACAAACACTCATCAAACACACCTGCAATGCATTCATCATCTTCTAGCAAACCATCCATCTTCAAACCTCTTTGTACACTATTTACATGTTGTCCTTCACCCCGCTTTAAGTCCTCACACTCTAAAAGCAATAGATCCATAGTCTGATAATCCTACAAAACCTGTAGAAAATGTTTCCCTTCCATATACATCATGCATGAACCTTTCTCTTCTTGTACCACTGCAATCCCGCTCTACAATGGTACGTGGCCAAAACCCCTCATATCCCTGTAGTCCTTGAATTCTTTTTTTTCTTTTGCAAGGGTTGCTCTCTAAGACTTTCATGGTTCCTTTCATGGTCCACACAAACAGTAAGGAACTGTACTGCACGCTTTCCATCCCTGCTCCTAATCCTTGCATAAGCTGACCCATCATCCATCACCTTGGTTTCCATGCGAGTAGCAGTGATGTACGGCTGCCCAAGGATAAGTGGGTATGTAGACATCTTCTGTACAAAGAAATTTTGGTCATCTTGCACATCCCCTATAGTCACCTTAAAATTTGGACAAGCTCCGTACAGCTCCCCTAATGAGTTGTTTGCTACATGAATCATACATCCATGATTTATATCAATTGGCCATTTTCCTTTTTGATAAAGACTCTTTGACATGAGGTTAATTTATGACCCATGATCTATCAACGCAATGTATGGATCTTCTAAGTCTCCCACTTTTACTAGGGTCTCAGTAGTTGCTCTTGCCCAGTGACTCTTCATGTAGTAGCTATTGTGAGTGGTCTCAACTTCATCTTCATCATCTAAGAAGAGGACTTGTTTTACTCCTCCCCTAGACTTGTAGCATCCAACAACAGTTTTTTCACCTTGCTCGCCATAGATCTATACACCTTGTGCATTTAAAGTCTCCTCTTCACCATGTACATGGATAGATTCAGTAAGAGACTGCCGCTTTCTCTTTATGATATCAATTATTTCTTCGTGGGATTCCCGCTTTGCTATACCAAGGACCTCACCCAAGGTAAATTCCACCTTGCTTTATAACGGATTGGAGTTTGTAGGCCGGACCCTTTGCTTTGGTTTTGTTGCATCCTTCTTCTTTTCTTTAGAGTCTTCTTGCATAGGCACTTCAGGGACATGCATCTCTTGTGGGGAAGGTGATCTAGGAGGCACTGTGTCATTCCTACCTCCACTCCTTGTGGCCCGTTTTGAAGGCCCTTCATCTCCATTCTCGCGCCTACATTTCTCTTCAACAATGTCCTCATTTGCTTGACATTTGTCAATGTATGCATGCAATGACAAAGAGTCCACAGGGTCATTCCAACCTGTTTCAAGCCAAATGCAATCTTAGCTTCATGTAAAAACTCTGTAGTCATTTTACCCTTCATAGTAGACTCTATATCGCATGGCCATAGCTCTCCAATACCATTAGACTCATCTTCTCCAACTTTAACTAGTCCTTTTTTCTTAATAGGATCCACCTTCAACCCATAGGCGACTACCTCAACCATTGAGATGGCATGGCTAGTAGCCATGTCCTCAACTAGTTTCTTCATCTTTCCTTTGCCAAAGTTTGCTCCCAAGAGCTTACCTGTTTCACTTAAGTGAAATTTTCCATCTTTAAAGAAAAAGAGCTCCTTTGTTAAAGCGTCTTTAAAACTTTCACAATCCCTCTTTCCATGGTCAGTACTATCACACCATGTGCATCTATTTACAAGCCTTCTATGGTTTGAGGTCGTTGCCCTGTAGATTGACCTGATGGTTGCCCCTTTTCTTCTAGCCTTGTAAGCTTTAACTTGAGCTCTTGCATTGCCTTGACAATATCATCTAGAATGGACTTGTCACTCTTTGGAACCACAATAACAGACTTTATAGGACTCTGGAGAACACTTGGGACTTGAGTAGGGTTGACTACCATCTTGTCTCTTTGTAGTTGTCACTTAGCTAGCAATGAAATGGAATCTTTGGCCTCATTCCAATTGGTCTTCAAGACTTGTTCCGCATCCTTATCCTCAAATAATAGTTCTAACTTCTCTTCTATCTCTTTACCTGCAGCCTACAAAAAGAGCTTTGTCTTCTCTGAGTTTAGGGTATCCTTTTTAGTTCTTGAAAGTTGATCATAAAGGCATTCGAATTCCCTTAGCAGTTCGGTAGGCGAGAGCCCCTCTTTTGGCCGAACTACCCACTCTAAGAAAGTCCCCTTTGTTACCCTTTCGGAGTCCTCCATGAAATAATTTTCCTTCAAGGCTAATTTGAATGCTTCCCAAGTTTCCCCATGCTCATTTCTAATTCCCCTTACATGCTCTCTGATCTCGGGACCCACAACAAGTTCAAAACTTTGCACCATCTCTGCTTCAAGCACTCGATGAAGCTCCATCTCCTTTACATATCCACAAAGATAGTTTGTTACATCTTTACCTTTAAATTGGTCCATTTTCTTCACCACAAATGGAAGCACTTTGGTTGAGGAGAGTTCCCTTCTTTCTGTAACTTGCTGCTACTGCATAAACACTACCAAAGCTTGAAACATTTTCATTGTGACTGGATCAAACCGAACTCCATGTTTCTCTTGTTGCTCCATAGATTTAAACCTTTGTTCTAAGACCTTCAATGAAGCTTTTGAACCCTCACCCAAGCCTGCTTCACGTCCGGTTCACCAAGAATGTGTCAAGAAGTGCACAGTGCGACTAGGAAAGCGTCGGGCCTCTGACTCTGAGGATTCGTAGAAAAATCAAGCAAGGTGTAGATGGTTTGAAGCTCAAAACACACTTAAAAAGAACAAAAATCCAGCCATGAAAGCTCCACTTTGAAAAAAAACCAACACTAACTCAAAACTCTTGTGTGTGTGAAGATTAGGTGTGTAGCCTCGCTCCCAATTGCACAGATGAATTGCTCATTCGACCTATTAAAAACCCTAAATTTACACTTCGATTCCTCGTCGTGACCATTCCATGGAAGCTTCAGTACTTCATTGGAGAAGCAAAAGTAGTTAAACCTTAATTGGAGGCCTCACAGCCTCAACCATGTGGTGGAAGCAGCACGGGACTGCACTATCACCCTGTAAAGGAATAGTTGTATCTCCTTGCTCATATGCCCAAATGAGCTCATTCTTGGCTCTTAAACTTCCCACACAACATGAGAAACAATGGAACCATCACTGATATGGCATTTTGAGCTATTTTTAGGTTATTTTTGACCATTTTAAGGCCATTTTTAATTATTTTTTGCCCAAAAATGCCCTTTTTTGTCCATTAAAAGCCCAAACGAGCTGGGAAAAATCCCTAAAACTGTGGAAAAATAACATTGGGCTCAAATTTCATGTTGAACCTCATCTTCGCACTTGGTAAGTACTTTAAACACGTCTTTTACGCTAGCACACAAAACCTGCTATTTTTGGCCAAGATTGCTTGCATTGAACTTTCTAGGAAAAATGAGTGTGCCACTTTGAAACACTTGACATTTGTAAATTCCTAAAGAAATTTAGGCATATATTTATGTGAAAGAGCATTCCATAGTGCCATGTATAGGGCCTCGCCCGCCCGGCAAGGTATGTGCAACCGTGGCATTCATTTTCGCATATATCACATTATGTACATTATAGCATTTGGTCTCACACATCATAAACATTAAGAGTGAGGTAGATATTTTAATTTCACATTATGAACGTGCCATGGCACGACAACGGGATCATTTGCGTTACACTTGTCTTGATCCTAACCATCAATTCAAAGATTGTCCATTTAACAATTCAAGGTTCACAGGATTGGTGGACAATTAGGAAACTACTCTTTGATGATATATTGGTTTACTCAAGAAATAGAGAAGAACAAAAACAGCATGTGCTACGAGTACTTGAACTTCTCCGTCAAAATCAACTTTATGCTAAGCGTAGTAAATGCACCTTCTTCAATAACAAGGTGGAATATTTGGGATTTATTGTATCCAAGGATGGTGTTTCTATTGATCTAAGTAAGATCGAAGCTGGTATAGCTTGGCCTACACCAAAATTGGGAAGATAAGTATGCATCTTTCTTGGTTTAATAGGATGGTATCGTACATTTATTCAAGGCTACACTAAGATTGCATCTCCATTGACTTATACTGTCATAATAACTAATATCTAATTCTCCTAAATGATTTTTTGATGTTAAACTCATCATTTAATATGGGGAAGTACCGGGGGAGAAAATATAGAGTATTGGTTAAGCTGGAAGACCGGTCACATTAGGGATCCAAAGGAGGAAAATAGGGATCCAAAGGGGGGTTCATTTGCAAAAGAGCACTGTGCAACAATGGGCTTCAAAGACCCTAAAGGTCAGCCCATTAAGACTTCCAAAATGCCAAGGTTTCAAATTTCAAAGGTAAGGTCCAATGGTCAAAACCTGGAAAGTATTGGTTTTTGTGGGAAGACTCAAAAGTCTTCCCACATCCCTATCTTGGAGGGGGCGAGCCTTTTTAGTAGGGGATGAGAGAGAAACACAAACACACTCTAGAAAGCTCCATTTAATAGGGGACACATGTAAGCTCCTTAGCCCAGTTACCCCCAAGGTGCATTCAAATCCTATTGGATGGCCATAGAGGTGGACCAATGAGAATTAGGCTAGAGTACAATTAGTTTAGTTCATTTCCAATCAGCCTTCAATAGCCCAATGGTTTTCCTGATTCCTGTTGGCCAGAAGAATAAGGGGTCCAATGAGAGTTTAATTGCATTAATTAAATACCAAAAGCTCTCACAAAAGAGTAAAGGGGGACACATGTCACAAGGCTATCACTTATGCTTCTTAATTATCATTGGCTAATCTTTACAGGGTCCAATAGGATGCGAGCATGAGTAAAAAGCAAGAGGGGTCGAGCAAGAGAGAGAGGGGGGCTGACTTTGGCAAGGCATTATCACACACACACTTACACAATCTCATGTGTGGACAAAAAGAAGACTATCTCCTTCTCAATCTTTAATGGAAAGCTCATCATCTACTCTAAGATTGTGAGAAGGGAGGTCTACACCAACAACTCTTGGCTTTGTGATGCAAATCCAACCAAGAGCCAAGCTCCAATGCATGATTACTAAGCTATGCTAATCTATTATGAGTGATTATATGAGGAGACATACATCTTTCTGGTAAGAATACTCCTTCTTCCTCTCGATCTACTCTCATACCCCGGTATCTCTCACCATCTTTGAAGGTGTGTGAGGTCTTGGGGTTGAGATTGTGAGGGAATTGATGTTGTGTTTTATAAGTGTGATCTTGGTGCCTGAAGTTCCCATCTTTATTGCACCAACAAGTATTTGAAGGAACACAAAGTATTGTATTGTAAAATGTCTCCCTTGATGGGGAAAACCTATAATACAAAGCCTTTTGGAGGGGGGACCGACTCCATGTAAATACAGTCCTCAACTATTGTCAATAGCTTAATTTCTCTCTCTTTTTGAAGTAATGTTCATGCCAATCTAACTAGGTGTTATGCTTTTGTTGCTCTCTCCATCCAAGCAGTCTTCCTATGCTCATTAGGAATCTATTCTAATGAAATTCTCACTATGTCTATGTTGTTTTCCGCTACACACAAGTTACTAGACCATTAAATGTTACATTGATATTAGAGTACAAGGTTTCTCTTTCCTTGCTCAAGAAGAGAGGTCCTCAAGATAACTATAAATGGTTGGTATTATTAATTGCAACTAAGTAGAATAGGAATTTTTCACCCTTGTAGTACGCTTGCTTGGTGCAGATAATCGGGGGGCATCACCGTCGAGAGCTATGGTCATAATAGTGGACTCCTACGGGTCTTGCCTACGGCTTAACCACTTTGAGCTATTAGAAGCTTGACAAGAGCCAGTACTATTTTGGTTTTGAAAGACCCTCTCTTCTATTCCTTGCAACTAATGATATTTGAGCCACGGATACAGAAGCTTTGAGTAATTTTCTAAAGGGGTTAAGAGGAGTAGCAACTAGGTCTTGAAGTGCCACAGTACACCTAAAAGTTGTTAGAATCGCTAACAATAGTAAAGAGAGTGAAGTTAATGTTGACAGCTTTGATTTTGCTAATGAACGGGCTACTAATGATGCCCCTATGCTTGCTAATTAACTTGTTTCTAGGCTTCAATAAACCATGGGCAATCCATCCGTCCAAAGTGAAGTGAAACGATAGCTACGTGCTCATGGGATTCTACAAACTCCCCACCAAGAAGAGAGAGTACCTACGAAGCCTCCCTGTGAGACTTCCAAAAGAGGCTTCTCTTTGATAAGGGAAGAAGAAGAGGATCCATACGAAGGGCTCAATAATCTACTACTTGATGATGCATCTCCTTCCCAAAGGAGAACTCAAGTTTCAATGGTAGAGCCCGGTTTAGGGAAAGAACGAGAAAGATGTAAGTCTCCTGCCACCTCGACGAAGATGGCTCCAGGAAGAAGGTGGGCAAAACGCTCTCCAACAGCCCCTTAATGGAGAAGACCATCGCACAGTTCTCCACACCATAATTCAAAGAGGGATGACCGAAAACAAGAGAAGAAAAAGGCAAGAAAGAGGTCACCCTCTCCCCCATCCTCTTCATCCTCTTCCTATTCCTCTCATGAATAAAGTGATGGTGCAGACAAGGAAGAAAAAGGTAAGAAAAAGGCAATAAAGAGGTCACCCTCCTTTCCATCCTCCTCAAATTCTTCCTCTTTTGAAAAGAGTGATGGTGCAACTTTCGAACCACCAAAAAGAAGAGGCTATAGGAAATCCTATGCCGCATGGAAGAGGTTATCCAAGCTCAAAAATTTCAAAGAGGGAGGAAAGAACATCTCTTTACTTACCTACGATGGCAACTTTGGTGCGATATATAAAGTCTTGGCCTTCATTCAACAATTCAATGCAGCGTTTGGAGATGAGGGCTTCATGGAGTCCTCTAAGCTACACCATGTAGCTATGCATTTTCAAAATTCTGCCAGACAATGGTGGTCTAGCCTACGGGCAAACGGTGAAGCTCCACAAACATGGATATCTTAATGAGCTTCCATCATGAAGCGGTTTTCGGCTACCGTTTCCAAAGACAAAGTACTCACCGAATGGCGAAGCTTAAATCTCTCTCCCTGCGAATCTATTCACAAACATGTTGACAAGTTTTGGGACTTACATTTGAAAACCATTGTTTTCAAAAAGATGGATTTTGGAGAGGAAAAACAACAATTTTCTGCGGGTTTAACTGAAGATATGGCGGAGTATGTCCCAAAGGCCACACACCATATTTGCGGTCATACACCATACCGTGGTGGCTTCACAAATCAATTTTCAATAAGGGTCTAAGAGAAATCTTAAGCCTAGGGAGAATAAGGACTGTAATAATGAGCTTAAGGGGAAGGACGCTATCCAAAAGTCTCCTAAGGGTGAAAGCATGTTAACCTGTCGCGCTTTTTGTGCTAGTTAGCAGTTTCAAGTTAGCACATCTTCAAAAATTTGGGCGTCCGGTAAATTTTTTATAAATAATATCAAAATTTGTCGGAGGTTGTACATTTGGATTCCTTGTTTCAAGTGTTTTCTATTGATATATCATATGTCATAGATCTTGGAGATGTAGCTCAAGATCTATGACATACTTTTTGGTGCGGGGATTTTAATAATACACTTGCAAACACGGTCAATACGGCTGGTCATTCGCATATGTTGATCGCAGAGCGTTCCTCTTGGGATGCTATGGTCAGTAATACAGGTGCTTTGGATCTGTGGGCCATTACTCACTCTCCAGAGCGGGGTTATATTTTTACTCATGATACTCACTCTGGATATAGAGCACGATTGGATCGTTGGTATGTGTTGGGCACTCCGCAATATGGTATGTTTGCATGTGATATGAGGATTTATCGTTCCTTTACTCTATCTGATCATTTTCCTCTCTCGCTCAAGTTATTGTACTAGTTAGCATATGTCAAAATTGTGCTAGTTAGCATTGTCCGGAACATGAAAAAGCATGACATGTTAACATGCTTTCACCCCTAAAGGCAACGCTAACAACAACAAAGCTAAGCAGAAGGGAGTTTATAAAGGCAAAAATAAACTCCCTCATGAAGAGCTTGAGCGTTATCGCAAAGATAACTGCTGTTTCAAGTGCGGGGAGCAAGGGCATGCCTATCGTGCTTGTCCCCACAAGAATACACAAAATGAGCCTCCTAGAGTTACCCTGGTTGAAATCCAAGAAGAAGATGCTCGCCACAAAGGATCTCCTCTATGTCATGCTTGGGGAAAGGTAAGAGAACGTGATGCTTTTATTGTCTTTGACCCGGGTTCTACTCACAATTTCATATCCACAGAGTTGGCCACCAAGCTAGGCATCCAAGCCTATGGGATGGAAGATATCCTAGCCGTCGATGGTGCTTACAAGGGGCAAGAAGCTTCAATCACTCCCTTAATTGGAAAAGTGAGGCTCCATGTCCAAAGCTATGTGGACAAAGAGGACTTCTTTATCTCTCCTCTCCAACATGAGGATGTAATCCTAGGGGCACCATGGTTTGATCCCATGGCTGCCAATGATAAATTCCCTAAAAGGCAAATTTGCTTTAGGTTCATGGAAAAAGATATGTACATAGATGCCAAAGAGTAGGGTAACACCATACCCATTGTACATACGCAAGCTTTCAATAAGTCAATAAAGAGCTCTATTTTCGTGTACATGATTTTTTTTAAAGATTCTCAAAATGAACCTAATGCTTTAGCAAAAGAAAATATAAACAATCACAAGGAATTAGAGCTATCCAATTTTCTCAAGGGATTTAAAGATGTTTTTATTGACGACATCCCTTGTGAACTACCTCCTAACTAGGCAATGATGACCATGCAGTTGACTTATTCCACAAATTTCACCACCTAATAAACCTCCTTATAGAGTTTCTCAAGCTTGACAAGAGAAGATTATGTGGCAAGTGCATTAGTTAGTTGAGAAGGGCATGGTTAGGCCTAGCTCATCTCCATTTTTTTTACCTATGTTATTTGTGCAAAAGAAAGACGGCACATATTGTATGTGTGTCGACTATAGAGCACTAAATAGGATCACTGTCAAGAATAGGTTTCCTGTTCCACGGGTAGAAGACCTATTTGATAAGCTACAAGGATCGACTTACTTCAATAGGATTGACCTAAAAAGTGGCTACCATCAAATAAGGATAGTTGATCAAGACATTGTCAAGACCGCATTTTGCACTATGTTTGTTCTTTACGAATGCATTGTCATGCCTTTTGGTTTGACCAATGCACCAGCCACATTCAACCGCTTGATAGACAAGCTATTCAGGCCTCACCAAACCTTTACTGGGGTGTTCTTTGATGATATAATCATCTAATCTAACTCACTAGACGAACACAAGAAACACCTCCAGGTAATATTTCAAGTCTTACGAGAGAATAAACTTTATATTAATCGAAAGAAAAGTGAGTTTTTCTTACAAGAGATTCAGTATTTAGGTCACATTATCTCTCAAGATGGCATCCAAATGGATCCATCAAAGCTAGAGGTAGTAAAATGATGGCCTAATCCAAGGAATCTACATGAATTAAGAATCTTTATAGGTATGTGTGCATACTATAGACACTTCATAGAAAAGTTCTCACAAATTGCGGGACCATTACATGACCTAACAAAGAAAAGCATTAGGTATACATGGTCTACCAAGGAGAACAATGATTTTGAAAAGCTTATCTCTTAGCCCGTGCTTACACTGTCGGATCTCTCGAAGCCATATGAGGTCCAATGTGATGCTTGTGGTGATTGTCTTGGAGCTGTTTTTCTCCAAGAAGAGCACGCCATAGCCTACAAAAATTGAAGGCTTGAACCTATTGGGCAAGCTCTAGGCATATATGAAAAGGAACTCCTCACAATTCTACATACCTTAGACTCATGGAAGCACTATTTATTGGGGACTCCTTTCATTCTGTGGATGGATCACCAAAGCCTTAAGTACTTCATGACATAGACCAAACTCTTAGACAAACAAATGAGGTGGAAAAATTTCCTTTTGCAATTTCATTTTCATATTGCTCACATTACTGGCAATCATAATAAAGTAGCCAATGCACTCTCAAGATGGTCGAGAGTGAATGAGGTTTCCATAGCAACTCACAATGATCTAGCTTCTATGATAGATGAGTATGCTATTGATCCCAATTTTAGAGATGTGATTTCAGCCCTTGCACTAGGGAAGAAAGAGGATCCATTTAAATTGCAAGATGGTTAACTTATCTATGGCAATAGACTATGCGTCACTAACTCACTATAAGAGAAAGCAATGTATGAATATCATGCTCCTCTTTATGCGGGGCATAGAGGGATTCAGTCTACCCTTAAAGGGATAGAAACACATTTATATTGGCCTGCCATGGAGTCAAACATACAATAGTATGTTTCAAAATGTGTGGTATGCCAAAAGATGAAGTTTGATAAAGTGAAGCAACCCGGATTGCTTCAACCTTTGCCAATCCCCAATTCACCATGTGAGAGTATATCCATGGATTTTATCTTTGGATTCCCAAATTCTATCCATGGGAATATAGGAATATGGACGATAGTAGATAGGTTTAGCAAACAAGCACATTTTATACCTGTCAAAAAGACTATCAAGGCCCATCAAATGCCAACCCTCTTTATATCACAAATCTTCAAATACCATGTCTTGCCAATGTCTATAGTGTCGGATAGAGATCCTAGAATGACCAGTAGTTTCTGAAAGTGTCTCTTTGAGAATTTAGGGACAAGGCTAAACTTCTCTTGGGCCTATCACCCTCAAACAGATGGCCAAAGTGAAATAGCTAACCTAAAAATCCTTGATCTACTAAAAGCCTTTGTAATGGAAGTAGATCAAAGGTCCCAATGGGAGAAGTACTTACCCTTAGTGGAGTATGCCTACAATAATATTGCACATACCTCCGCTGGAAAATCACCTTTCGAGGTAATTGAGGGAAGATGAAAATGTCCCCTTCTACTTAAGGTACACGGGAAGATCTTCAATGCAGATGAGTATAGCCGAGACCTACAAGAATCTTTCCAAAAAATTAAGGATGCTATCTCTATCTCACAAAAAGGTAAAAGGCTACTGCTGATAAGCACAAAAGATCCAAGCATTTAAAGAAAATGATTGGGTCTTGTATAAATTTCCCAAGGCTCGATTAAGGCACAGGACGGGCAAGAATCCTAAAGGACACCAAAAGTACTACGATAAGTTAGCAAAAAGGTACTGTTAACCCTCACGGCTCACGGACACCCATCACCTATGATGGAGGCGTATTATGTATTTGGTAGAGTCAGGTACCGGGCTTGTCGGACCAATAGGGAAAGGTAGAGTGATCGCCGATGAGAGGCGCACTTTAACTTGGACATTCAAGGGATTAGTTGGTTAAGCATGGGCGCCCAAGTGTGAATGGGGTGAGCTCCTATAAAAGCCAACTAAACCTAATTTTTACTCATTCTCTCATTTGTGCAATTGAAGAGTGCTCTTGCTCCATCTCCATCTCCATCTTCTTCTTCTTCACCTCCTTGTGTGTGTGTGTGTGAGAGAGAGAGAGAGGGAGAGTGTGTGTGCGATCGAGCATTACGAAGGCACGACGGCGGCGAAGCGGTTGAGCGCGGCACGACTGCAGCTTCTTCTTCATCGCGGCGAGGAATCCACCACGAAGGCGAGCGTAGAGCGGTGAGTGACACACCCTTTGTTTTCTTGAGCTTGCTAGTTTAGGCTTGTTGTGTGCTTGGAGCCGTTTGTGGCTCGCACACGGTGTATTGGCAAGTCCCTTGCTTCGACAGTGCGGCAAGGAGCGCACATTTTTGGCGCCGCGGCCGGGGATATGCCCTACACTAAGCTCGGTTAGCACTTTACGCTTCCTTGTGGTGCAATTTCTATCATAGGAAAGGCAGGGAAGGAGTGTGTGGAGATTTCTGTTTTTTGCGTTTTCTGCATTTGCTGTCAAGTTTCAATTTCTGCTATTGTCTGTGTTTTTTCAATTTCCGCAATTTCTGCATTTTCAAGTTCGGCGTTTTCAATTTCTGCAATTTTCTGCAATTTTCTGTTTTTTGCAATTTCTGCATTTTCTGCGTTTTTTCTGCATTTTCTGCAATTTCTGCATTTCTTTTAATTTTCTGCAATTTCTGCAATTTTCTGCAATTTCTGCATTTTCCAATTTTCTGCATATCTGCGTTTTCTGCATACTTGCGTTTTCAATTTCTCTATTTTCTGCAAAAAAAAAAAAAAAGTTTTTTATTTTTGAGCGAGCGGGCGGCGAAATTTTTCGAAAATATAAAACGTGACTCTTAAAACGGACGGGTTGGTTTGTATAAAAGATAGATCGGGATCGTTTTCCCAAGCCCAAGCCCAGGCCCAGGCCCAGGCCCAGGCCCAGGCCCAAGCCTCAGTCCTCAGTCTTATGATATATACTAGACTCACTCTTATATATATACCCTACTCCCTCAAGAGAGAATGAGAGCATGTGGGACAAGTCCTCCACTCTCCTCCTTTCTCTTCCCACTTGCACCCTTAGACTTTCTAGTTTGGGCCTAGTTCCCTACTGGAAATTGACAGTTTTAGGGATTCCGAGAGCATAGAGTGACCAAACGGAGGGCTGTAAAGCACGGCACGACCCTCTGACCGATACGCTCGTTTCGAGCTATCACACGGCCCATTCCACGACACGCTCTAAAAAATCTAGCAAAAAAACAAACAAAAAACACGCTAAAAACTAGTCACAAGGCCTCCTAGAGCAGCTTTTTGACACCTTAGGGTATCAAAAGCACATGCACTTACGCTCTGGGCGGGTGCTAGAACACGAGCATATTGAGGGTGCCTCTGTTCATACGGACACCCATTACCCATCCACGATAAGCTCTAGACCCTCAGCGGGGACACAAGGTAGCACCACCCAAGACCCTAAAATAGCCGCTAGTGATTCCTCCTCCGACTCAGAAATCATGGAAGCATACCCTACCCAAAACACTGAGAGAGAAGGCCATGCACCTCCCGAAGCTCCACAGCCTAGTACTAGTATGTTTAGCCGTTTCATGGAAACATTAGGTAGAGCTACTCGCTCGGAACCTGATGCAAATGAAGCACACGAAGGGGGTGGGGAAGTGGACTCTCCTTTCACATCGCACGTGGACCCCACACCCCCAAAGAGTGTCCATGTGGATATCCTACCAACTTCTTACCAAGAAGGCCCTGTTGAGCTGCCTCCTTCAGAAGTTCCCTCTAGAGTACCGTTGGTGACAAGTAAAACCACGGGGAGCAACATTGCTTCTACCTCACAAGAAACCGTTAACACGTCGACTCTAGAAGGATTGTTCATTAATGATCATTGGACATACGACCTCCACACTGAGGTGTTGACGGATCTACACTCTGGCCACGCCTACCATGTAGGATGGATAGAGATTGTACAATCCACCTCTAGTGCCACGAGCATCGAAGATCAACAGAAAATGATCTGTAATGTTATCCATGGCATTATTCAATCAGAAAGGCAAAACCGAGGGGTAAATATACTCTCAACTGGCCCCATGAGATTTCTGGATACGAGCAAGGCTCAACAGCCTACTCTATCACAAATGGAGACTCCTCTAATGAGCCCCATGGACCCATCTTACGTCATTTCACCTGGGGTCTCTATGCAATCTGAGCCTCCGAGCGAAAACTTTAGCTTCCCTAACTTGGCTCAACCCTCTATCAAGGAAAACACAGTGCTCACTCCAGGGATAAGCCTGACAGAGAATGTACCGATGACATCTACGGTTAGCGCAGTGCCACTACCTAGTGTCGTAGTACCTAATATGGGGCCTCGACCATATGTGCCTCTAGCCCCTTATGCACACATGGCCCCCACACCTCCAATTGTACCACTTGCTTATGCTCCTCGAGTGCCGCTCCCTAGCTCTTATCCGAGTGGACCTATGCCCGGTTATGTTCCATATCCTGCATCATCCACACATATGCCAAGACCGGTACCCGTTCCTCTCCCACATATGATTCCAAGAGTACCTCCACCGGCCCTGCCTCCTCACATAGGTGACTTGGCAGCGTTTGCTCAAACCATAGGTCGATCTATCGCGGAAAATATGCGTCATGCATCTGATAGAGAGCCTAGAAGTAAGGCAGTACAAATTGCCAAACTCACGCAAAAATTCAATGGGGACGAAGATGCTAGAAAACACATTGAAGTGTTTGAACAAGTATGTGATTCCTTAGGGGAACGCAACGAACTACATAAGTGCAATGCCTTAAGCTTGACATTAAGTGGGAAGGCTGGAGATTGGTATAGGACCCTAAGGGTGGACGAGAAAACAATCTACCCTACCCTTCGAAGGTTGTTTCTAAAGGAGTACATACGAGAAGGTGTGCTTTGGGGTGTAGCATCTCAGCTACAGAAGGCCGAACGTAAGGAAGGAGAGTCAGTAAGGGACTTCATTAGTCGTCTAAAGCACTTAAACTCTCGCTGCCCTGTAAATGAGCGCTTCAACAATAACCAACTGCTTGATCGATTCATTCGAGGGTTGAGGAATGAAGGAATCTATAATGGACTAGTGATTAGAGGTATCACAACCTGGGAAGATGTCACTGCCAATGCAATCCAATTAGAGGACAACTTGATGATAGCAGGCATGAGGGTGTCTACTGACACGAGATCCACTAGCTCACAAGCCATTGAGTATGAACCCATGACTGCAAAGCCCATTGCCAATGAGCCAAAGGTATTTGAGACATTCTTGACAGACCTCACCAAGGCAATCCAAGAGTCTCTTAAGGATAATCGACCCCCTCAAAATAGTCACATGTATCCAAGAAGGGAGCAACAATGGTGTTCCATTTGCTTAGGTCCACATAGCACTAGTGAGTGCCCTACGTTTAGAGTAAAATTTAATGGAACTTGCAACGCATGTGGTAGGTATGGTCACCAAGCTAAGGATTGTTTAATGATCAAACGTATGATGGCAAATAGACCACCTGTAGCCTGGACGGATGCGCCTCGAGCTCCTGTATTGATGCCTACTCCACCTGTTGAGCAACTACCGCAACACATGGTCCCTAGATCTCAAAATGTTGTACAAGCTACACCGCTACCACCTCCTGTGCTAGGACCGCAGCCCCCGCATCCAAGAGTCGCCCCTATGAACCAAGTGGGTTGCGAGCCATCAAATGCTTATGCAGATGGCTGTGAGGAGGAAATAGACACTAGTATTGCCTACGGACTTGATACATTGGAAGAGTGTCCTATATACTACATGGAAGATTGTTGGGGACAAGTCAAGCCGGTTTATCAAGCTGCTGCTCTCGCATCCAGAGGTCAAAATATCAACACCCAGGCTAGGAGGCCACCTCTTCAATGCTACGAGTGTGGTGGACCACATCGAGTAGCGGAGTGCCCTATTAGGCTGCAAAAGAATGCTGCACAGATGCAAATGAATCAAGGGAGCACGTCTGCAATGCCAATACTCACATGTAATCGTTGTGGCATAGATCACTTGATTGCCCAATGCCCCTATAACCCAAATGCGCCTAAAATCACACCCCTAAATTTGGTCGAAATTGCTAGTGTGACATCGCCAATACCACCCGTCGCACCCGCTTATGCGATTACACGGTCCATGCTTCAAGGGCCAGGCCATATCCTCGAAGAGAGAGATACCGCGTCAATTATCCAAGCAAAGAAAAAGAAGACACGAAGGAAGAAGTCGCAGAATACGGAGAATTCAAAGCCAAGTTCCAAAACAAACATAGGAACAGGAGATGACCCCGTGTATATGAATGACCTCGAGGATGATTCAGATTCAGTCGAGACAATGGAGACTAGAACCAATACCACAAAGGGAAAGACCGACAAAGAAAACCGTAACATGGAACCAAATGAAAACCGAATGAGAGAAAACCATAAAGAGCCTCTGAAAACACCACAAGTGTTTCCAAATCCAATCCAAGACCCCCAAGATAAACCGCAGGGGCAAAAAGGGAAGAATCGTAAAAAGAAGATTGGGACGTACCCAAACCCAGTAGACGAGATTGAGCAGGTGAAACATCTAAGAGGTTTAGTGGAGGAGACTCAAAGGAAACTAGAACCAGAACCCATGCATGTCAAAATTCATGACACAGTGTTTCCCACGCAAGTTCATCCACCCCACATGAACCATAGACCGTTAGCCATATCTAGTATCATCCAAGAAGGGAGTGAGGACAGGACATCAGAAAGTGAGCATACACCCTTCTTGTTGGAAAGGATGTTTAACGAAGGAATACCTGATCCCATTGAGGAATATGAGATTCCATCCTCACCAGTTCCTAGTCAAGGACCTACACCCTGCAAAACGCCAATGAATGTTGCCAAACTAGTGGACTTCATGTCTTCTGAGGTCCGAACCACGATCATAGCAAAGCTGTATGGAGATCCTGAGTTATTCCTTGCACTTCGAGCATTCCTTAACGGAGAGCTACGAACGGGATTACCGCAGTTTGCGCAACCAAATAGGCCTGACTCGATTATGATTGATGAGGAAAATCATGTGCAATCACTTGACTTAGATGGACACGAGTCTGTGATTGAGGTACCCATTAACGAATTAGGGCAGTATTTTGAAGGCGACGAGTCTAATGCGACCCTACCCATCACTACCAAGGGATTAACTATAAAGGGAATTCTTGATGGTGGTGCGGGAGTTAGCATCGTTACAAAAGATTGTTGGGAATCCATGGGAAAACCCCGCCTCAGTGTTACTAACATTGTGGTAAAGATGGCAAATGGTACCATAGCCAAACCTATGGGGATGCTCAAGGATCTTAAGATCAAAGTTCTAGGACACAAGGTACGACATACGTTCATTGTAATGGATTTCTCTAAACACCTTATGTCATATGAAATGATTTTAGGACGACCATTCATGAGGGAAGCACAAATGGTTCACGATTGGTCTAAAAATCATGTCTATTTGCAATTCCAAGACTCTGTCCTTAGAGTGGATTCGGTGACTGGTAAGGTACACCCCTTAGGGAGTAAAACCATTATTGATCATCGCTCTGACACCACAGTTCACTCGGCCCCACTACAATATTGTTACACTTGTAAGAAGGATACAGACATTGGCCAAGATTCTCCTTACATGGATGTGTTACCGGGTATGACGGAATCAGACAATGTGGATTGGGTCCACCTAGCATCAACCATAGACACTTGGGGAAATAGGGGGACGACCTGGGTAACACCTGAGGGGGATGAAATGCCTATACCCTTAAATATGCTACAAGCAATGCATATCGCTTCCAACAAGACTCATCCTAAAGTAACGAAGAAAACATACAAGTGGGTCCCTAAAGCTTCTTTAGTGACCATAGCTAGTGCAAAAAAACAGAAGCCTTGTAAGAAACGTACCACTCGCTCCAAGAAATGTAAAGAAACGCTGCGATGGATCCCTAAATGACTATTGGAAGCCCAAGGCTACTATCAAGGAAATGATCAAATCTGGGTGCCAAAACGTAGATTGTGCTCTTACCTATCACCTGACCCAAGTGAGCCCAATCCCGTAGCTCCAAAACGAATCAATGATCGTGGAAAGAAAAAAATCACAGAATGCTACACACTCGCTCCCGAGCTAGTTTGGGTACCAAAGAAAGAACGATTTGTTCCACCTAGCTCAGGAAGGGGGGAGTCCCATGAAGATTCTAACTCATCATGTAATACATCCATAGAGGTAAAAGCTTCTACACAACCTCCATCTATAGTAGTGGACCTCCATGAAGCTACAAAAGAATCCACACCTCCCAGTGTTCAAGAATCACCTAATGAACCACTTCAATTTCGATCCTGGGAGAGTACCTTACCACCCTTGCAGCTTGACAAGGCACCTAGGGTAATAGAAAATTACTGGCAAAAATCCTCACCTATTACCAACTGGAACAATTGGTTTCAAAGGGTGGCAAGCTCATTTCAAACAGTATGATCTACCCAAGGAAGGGGGGAGTGTTTGCTGACAGTCATCATTCATTTGTTTCCCTCTCAACCTTTTTCCCTGACCTCTCAATTCCAATCTTAGGGAATGTACATATAAAGCTTTATACTCACAAAAAACAAAAAAATAAAGAGCAAGAGCAATTAGCAAACGAGTATGCACAATAAAAGTCAAAACATTGACTCAGACCTACACATGTCACATCTGGTACAGTGAAACAGAAACCTATGCCATAAAACACCTTTGATCCTCATCACTTGAGTGATGGAGGGTAAGTAAGATTAGTACGATAGGAGTGCTTCTGTTTAGAGTTGAGAGATTAGCAAAGTTCTCTTTTCCCACTGATGTTCCTCCTAGAGGTATTGTTTGTGTTTCATAGTGTGTACAGGAGCGTGTTGCTATTGATAGGATTTGGACCTTCATGGAACCTTCAAATCAAGCGCGACCATAAACACAAACAGGTGTTTCTTATTCATTAGCATTGCCCTTATCTTTTTTGCATCCATGTTTGTCTGCTTTGATTGTGATTGGTAGCATAATATTCAGCGCATTTTCTTAGGACCAAACATTTAATTCAATGTAATGTTTTGTCATAATCACTTGTCTAGGTTTAAAAATCAAGCAGTCCGACTAAGCTAGTTTGACCAAGCTAGGTATTAGAAATCTTCTCTTAATACCATGGGGAATGCCTTCCTAATAAGCAATGGTTACTTAGGTTCTTAATCCGATTTAGGTAGCATTGTGTGAAATGTACTAGGGCTTTCTAGTGGGCTTAACCCTAGTGACCTTTAGCTTAAGTATTATAAAGGGAGTTTACTAATGTGATGAGCCTGGGGAGTGTAACAATGTTATATGACCCCCCAAAGTTACAAAATTTAAATGCTGAAAATGAACAAGCAAAAAATCAAAGTGTCACAATGTAAAATTTTAAGCTGGAAGAGAAATCTCAGCTTGATTTGGTACTTCACTCACATGTATCGCCTATGGTACTAGAGCCCTAGAGGTTCCCAGTGTGGGCGCTTTTCCTTGAAAAGCAAAAAACCCAAGGCATACAAAATAAGCACCCACTTCAAAATTGAATCAGTGTGAAAAGACTTGGGGGGGTCAAAGAAAAAGTAATCAGTCAGGCGATGATTTCATGAGAAATTCCTTTTATGGTAGCTTAACTACAAGGTTTTCTAGATATAGCCTCTAGTCAGCCCTCGAACATCAATACTTGGCTCTCGCGATTAAACAACTTAATTGACCACTGAAAATTAAGAAGCTTACCCATGGTATTAATATTCTATCTCTAGTGCTTTTCGACCGTCAAATTAGCGACCCCAGACTTGTTTAATTTTTTTGCCTTTACATCTGTTTATGCATTTGATTACATTGCAATTTAATGTTCATTGCTAACAAATTGTTTGAAATTCTTTTACCAATCAATGTGTCTACCTAAAACTGCATATGCTTTTTAAGAGAATGCAATTACTGTGCCAATGTTGTTTGATTTTGCAGTGACTGAAGAAGGCTAAGGACATTCATCTCAAATGCTCTTCCACCTCGACGAACCAGCTTCAACTCAATAGCTTCCGAGGACGGAATCTACATCAGGAAGAGGGGCATGTTAACCCTCACGGCTCACGGACACCCATCACCTATGATGGACGCGTATTATGTATTTGGTAGAGTCAGGTACCGGGCTTGTCGGACCAATAGGGAAAGGTAGAGTGATCGCCGATGAGAGGCGCACTTTAACTTGGACATTCAAGGGATTAGTTGTTTAAGCATGGGCGCCCAAGTGTGAATGGGGTGAGCTCCTATAAAAGCCAACTAAACCTAATTTTTACTCATTCTCTCATTTGTGCAATTGAAGAGTGCTCTTGCTCCATCTCCATCTCCATCTTCTTCTTCTTCACCTCCTTGTGTGTGTGTGTGAGAGAGAGAGAGAGAGGGAGAGTGTGTGTGCGATCAAGCATTACGAAGGCACGACGGCGGCGAAGCGGTTGAGCGCGGCACGACTGCAGCTTCTTCTTCATCGCGGCGAGGAATCCACCACGAAGGCGAGCGTAGAGCGGTGAGTGACACACCCTTTGTTTTCTTGAGCTTGCTAGTATAGGCTTGTTGTGTGCTTGGAGCCGTTTGTGGCTCGCACACGGTGTATTGGCAAGTCCCTTGCTTCGACAGTGCGGCAAGGAGCGCACAGGTACTATGGTCCCTTCCAGATTCTTAGACCAATCAATGAGATGGCCTATCAACTCAAGTTGCCCAATCATTGGCTCATACACAATGCTTTCCCATTAAGCCTATTAAAGCCTTACAAAGGAGAGCCACCTCAAGAACCAACTATTGAAGACCCACCGGAGATCGAGGACCAAGAAGAGGTGCTGCAGCCTAAGTCCATTCTCCAACATGAAGACAAGGTATTGAGAGGCGGTTAGATTATTCAAAGGTATCTTATTAAGTTTAAGACTATCCTTTTGAAGATGCTAGATGGATGCAAGGCATACAATTAAAGGATAAACTAAACCTTGTCAATGCTTATAGTGCTTCCCTAGAGTAAGAAAATGTAAAATTGTTTAAACTGAACAAAGTTTTTGTCTTATAAGACTCTCTTTTTCTTTATTGTGCACAAATGGGTGGATGCATGAATAGGTGGACCAAAAACCTTGTCCCGGACAGAGGTTTTATAATCGGTACATAAAACCATCTCTATTAGTTCAATTCGATATATTCTTTTGAACAGATTGTTAATTAAATATAGAATTTCCACAGCTTTTTGTTAAATATAGAAGATGTCTCTGTACCTCTTAACTATGCACGGCAGCCAGCTCTTTACACCATTAGTATTTCCACGTCTCTTTTTCAAATATAGAAGACGGCTCTGTAGCTGTTAACTATGCACGTCAGCCAGCTCTTTGTCTTCCTGCTCTCTCATTTTCCTGTCTCTCTCTAACTCTCTATGTAGGAGCACAGATTGCTGTTTTACTTTGTAGGCCTATCACACATCTATTGTTGTCATATACTGCTCTTGCTCTCTGTAGGCCTATCACCTCGCTCAATCTCTCCCTCTCTAGCATGGAGCAAGAATCTCACACTGTATGTGACTGCTCTCAGCCTCACTGTGAACTGTGTGCTAGGTATGTTGTTGATGCGGTCAAGGAATATCATGCTAGGATAAAGAGGGAGCAGCGTGCTAAGAACAAGCTTGAGCAGGTAGCACGTGAGGAAGATAATGATAAAAATGTTGTTGATGATGCAAAGCGTCAAAGACTTTGCAATGACCTTGTTATGCTCTTCAATCGGCGTACAAAGGCCCTCGATGTTGCATCACGCTCAGATATTTTGTGCAAGCTTGTCAATCATCCTTCTCTTGGAGATCTTGAAATGCCCAAGGCACAAACAACCTTCGTTGAAGCCATACACAACACAATAGATGCAATCAAATTACCCAAGAGCAGACAAGATCTCTTTCTTAAAAGGTTCATCACCACAATGCTTATGAATGTTGAGTGTACATCTACCTCAAAAGTGAATGTTTCAGTTGCATCTAAGTTGCTAAATTTGCACAAGAGGAACTTCATAGCTGCAAAGAATCGGTTGAGGGCAGCAGGTGATGGCAATTTGCCAATCTCTTTGTGTGCTCGACAGCCCATGGATCGTGGCTTCATAACACCTGATGAGAAAGAGTTGATCTTCTCTTTTTGGATGTCTAATACTCGTGTTTCACCCAATAAGAAAGATGTGTGTAGAAAGCGTATTGGAAGAAATTCATATGTCAAACATCCTGTGCATCTTCTTGAACAATCTCACGTAATAACTTGCTTCACTATATCCATTTTTGTTTTCTAATATTTGCATTCATGACCTATATTCTCTATAAATGGGTTGATAAGAGTAGATATGAGATCGGATATGAAGGAAGTTATAAATGGAAATAAGGGGAATCTCTATTTGGTCCTAGACTAAGAGTAAATAAATATTGGATGTGAAGGAGAATATAAATGGAAACATAGTTTTTATCATACGCGTATGTTTGTTGAAACATACGTTTGCAGACGCATACTTTCACACGCGTATGATATGTATAAACTGGTTAGGTAAAAAACTGGTTTACATAACCAGTAAAAATCTTTTAACACCTATTTCTCACTGGTATACATAGTGGTTAAGTGTTCACATGTACTCGTCAAGTGTTCACATGTACTGTTTGTCATGTCAGATAGGTAAAAAACATATCTGTTTGAAAGGAAAATAGTGGTTTACATATCTAGTAAATTTTTTTGTACGCTTATTTCTCACTGGTATACATCGTGATTAAGTCCTCACATGTACTGGTTAGGTAAATAACATACCAGTTTTAAATGAAAAGACTGGTTTACATTAGCAGTCAGAACATTTGAACTGGTTGACACTTATATACCACTGGAACGTACCAAGGACATGTGTTCATTTTTTTAACACATTTTTCTCACTGGTATACATCGTGGTTAAGTGATTACATGTACTGGTTAGTAAATAACATAGCGGTTTTAAATTAAAAGACTCGTTTACATCAGCAGTAAGAATATTTGAACAAGTTGACACTTATATACCACTGGTATGTACCAAGGACACGTGTTAATTTCTTTTAACACTAATTTCTCACTGGTATACATCGTGGTTAAGTGCCCACTTGTACTGGTTAGGTAAATAACATACCAGTTTTAAATGAAAAGACTGGTTTACATCATGAGTAAGAACATTTGCACTGGTTGACACTTATATACCACTAGAACGTACCAAGGACATGTGTTCATTTTTTTAACCCTTATTTTTCATTGGTACACATCATGGGTAAGTGCTCACATATACTGGTTAGGTAAATAACATACCTGTTTTAAATGAAAAGACTGGTTTACATCAGCAGTAAGAACATTTGAACTAGTTGACACTTATATACCACTGGTACGTACTAAGGGCATGTGTTCATTCTTTTTAACACTTATTTATCACTGGTATACATCGTGGTTAAGTGCTCACTTGTAGTGGTTAGGTAAATAACATACCGGTTATAAATGAAAAGACTGGTTTACATCAGCAGTAAGAACATTTGCACTGGTTGACACTTATATACCACTGGTACGTACCAAGGACATGTGTTCATATATATTGGTTTACCTAACCAATTAGGTGAAAAAACATAGTGGTTTGAAATAAAAATACTAGTTTATAGTAATGTAACAATTTTCCTTAAAACCTGCATTTTTCTTCAATGTTTTTTAACCATATATGTCTTTCATTGTACGTGGAGCTCTTTCTCAACTTCAAAGAACAATACCCTGAAATTGTAATAAGGCAGCGGGCGTTTGAGTACATGAATCCATATTTTGTGCGGAAATTGAGAGACCGATATACTTGCTACTGCATTTCACATGTTCAAATGTCCTTCCTAAAAGATGCCATAAATCACATGTGAAGTTCTGTATTAGGTCTGCATGGAAAAGCTTTCCATTGTCAATGCAACATATGCAAAGACAATGGTGGATGCAAGGCACCAAAAAACCCTATCAAGAGTGTAACAGCCTTATTGGACTCTATACTGTGTCCTAAATCAGATACGTCCACCTTCCATGCCCTTGCCTGCTTGAGTGGTCAATGTAAAAGGTGTGGCCCGGATAAGTTATACTTTTGTGCTGCAGAGGCTGCATTTATTGCTAAAAAGATTGTGGTGAAGATTTTTGAGGACCTAGAAGTAGGAAGTGTGCGTGACGGTCTGAAGAAGAAAAGGAAAGTCTTGTCGCATAAGGAAATATCATGCCAGGATCTCTCAGTCATGTTCAAAGACCATCTTAAGAAATACATAATGCATAATTTTGTGTATAGATGGCAAGCAGAACAATATAAGGAATGTATACAAAGCTTTCCAGAAGATGTTGTTGTGTCAGTTGTTGACTTTGCTGAAAATTATAGTTTCAAAGAACAAAATGAGATTCAGTCCATGCACTGGTATTCAAATTAAGTAACTATTTTTGTGCACATAACATATTTCCGAATTGCAGGTAACAACATCACCCTAGATCAGTATTATTTCTTTTGTATTAAGCCTTCAATAATTTTTTATTTTTATATTATGCAAGTGACATCCACAAGACAATTCACTTCTTCATTTCAGACGACAAGCAACATGACACACATTTTGTTCAACATTGTTTTTTGAAACATGCAGAATGGCTAAAGCAATTTGGTCTAAATATAAAACGTCATTGGGTATGGTCTGATGGAGCAGCTTCACAATTCAAAGCAAGAAGACCATTCTATTTCCTTGCCAGGTATACCATGTTCTAACAAACATTATCTGAAGGTGGTTTTAATATAGAGACCTATAATAGTGGCATTAAAGTTGTAATAAAATGCTTGTCTAACATCAGTAATATTATAATACGTGTTTTTTTTGGTAATTTTATTGTGCCAAGAGTATATTAATCTTCTTCTATCCATCGAATAAATTGCAGATACAATGTTTTTACGGGATGGAAAATGTCTTGGAACTTTTTTGGATCCGGACATGGTAAGGGAGAACACGACGGTGCGGGAGCAGTGATAAAAAGGTCTTTAACTCAATACCAATTGCAGCCAAAGTGCCCAAAGATACACTGTGCTATAGATGTTGTGGCATTATTGAGACGGACCTTGTCAGATGGTGCTACAGCCACCTATGCATCCCAGGCCTGTTATGTAAGCATGATTTTTTGGGTGATTGAATTGGGAGATGTCGAAAGGGGAAAAAATTGGGATGTGAAGGCTGTAAAAAATACCCGCTCAATGCACTCTGTTTCTACATATTCAGAGCATGATACAACTGCTTCAAGAACACGTTCACTGTCTTGTTTCTATAGTGCATGTAAACAGGAAAAGTGGAGGAGATGTGTGATCAAGTCACACGTTCCTTTCTGGACATACCTTATTTTGGAGCCTACAGAAGAAGGGGAAGACGATGACGACGAAATAAATGAGGATGCAGCATATGAAGGACACTATGACACCCTCAGTCAAGCGCTTATTGTTGGTGATAATTTTGTTGTTCCCACACCAAATGACAATGAAGAAAAAGTGGATTTCGATATAGTGAAATGCACTGCAGCTATTCAAGAGTTTCATTCAGACGCTGAAGATGACTGGGGCAATATCATTGGGCAAAGATCCTATGCTATCAAAGGGTTTTACTATCGTATGATAAATGAGCAGACCTATGAGCTTTTGGACAAAAAGCCAAAGGTGTTCATATATTCACATCTTGTTCGGGCAGTCAAAATCCCCATGATACCCCATCCCAGCAACTCAAAAATATATACAATATCACTTGATGTCAGTGAGTCTATCTACAATAGTATGCCTTTTGAGCTGTAACCATCTTAAGAAATGCATAATGCATAATTTTTTGTATATCTGCCTATTACTGTAAACTGAAATGTCTCCCTCTCTCTCTCTCTCTCTCTCTCTCTCTCTCTCTCTCTCTCTCTCTCTCTCTCTCTCTCTCTCTCTCTCTCTCTCTCTCTCTCTCTCTCTCTCTCTCTCTCTCTCTCTCTTTGTCACTTCTCAGTATCATACCAGTCATTTCTCAGTATCATACCAGTCAATTCCCAGTATCATATCGGTATGATACAGTATCATACTGGTATGATACAGTATCATACCAGTCATTTCCTAGTATCATACCCATATCATACATTCCTAGTCTCTCTCTCTCTCTCTCCCTCTCTCTCTCTCTCTCTCTCTCTCTCTCTCTCTCTCTCTCTCTCTCTCTCTCTCTCTCTCTCTCTCTCTCTCTCTCTCTCTCTCATTTCTAAACATCATACCAGTCATTTCTCAGTATCATACCGGTATGATACTGAGGAGTGACTGGTATTATACAAATTCCTCTTTCTTTCTCTCTCTCTCTCTCTCTCTCTCTCTCTCTCTCTCTCTCTCTCTCTCTCTCTCTCTCTCTCTCTCTCTCTCTCTCTCTCTCTCTCTCTCTCTCTCTCTCTCTCTCTCTCTCTCTCTCTCTCTTTGTCATTTCCCAGTATCATACCAGTCACTTCTCAGTATCATACCAGTAACTCCTCAGTATCATACCGTATCATACCAGTCCCTCTCTCTCTCTCTCTCTCTCTCTCTCTCTCTCTCTCTCTCTCTATATATATATATATATATATATATATATATATATATGTGTGTGTGTGTGTGTGTGTGTGTGTGTGTGTGTGTGTGTGTGTAACATCTCAGTATCATACTGATCACTCCACAGTATCATACCGGTATCATACCAGTCCCTCTCCCTCTCTCTGTCACTGCTAAGTATCATACCGGTCACTCCTCAGTATCATACCGTATCATATTAGTCACTTCACAATATCATACCAGTCACTTCTCAGTATAAGACTCTCTCTCTCTCTCTCTCTCTCTCTCTCTCTCTCTCTCTCTCTCTCTCTCTCTCTCTCTCTCTCTCTCTCTCTCTCTCTCTCTCTCGTGTCACTTCTCAATATCATACCGGTCACTTCTCAGTATCATACCAGTCACTTGAAAGAATCATACCGATATCATACATGTCACTTCTTTGTATCCGACTCTCTCTCTTTCTTTCTCTCTCTCTCTCTCTCTCTCTCTCTCTCTCTCCTCTCTCTCTCTCTCTCTCTCTTCTCTCTCTCTCACTTCTCAGTATCATACCAGTCATGCCCAGTATAATACCGTTATCAGACACTCTCTCTCACTCTCTCCTTTTATTTGCAATATACTTCAAATATAGAATACAACGTATTTCCGTGCAACTTGCTTGTAAATGTATTATACATGAATTCTGTTACATTGATTGAGCCTTTTGGCTGAGTAATTCTCCATTTACATCCATCGACAAAAAAATACATCGACAAAAGTCGCCCACTTCACAGACTTTATGAAGCTTTCTTTTTATATAAAAAATCTGTTCCTTTCTTCTTGAAAAAGTCAATCTGCCATTTCCAATAAAAACGACGCACATAGGTGTCGTCAGGTTGTCTGTCTGCACAAATTACAGTCCTCTTTGTATACTCAATTCTGTCCTTAGAGTACAAGCAGTGTGCCAGCCAGTTTATGATAGTGGTTGACAGAAAACAGGCGTGCACTTCTTTGGACTGCTTTTCTAGCTTGGGAAAAACAAGAAATGACCCCAATGGATTAAACATTAGCTTATATCCAGAATCATCAAAGATAAGTGTGTCAGGTGGTAGGTTAGGAAAATTTTCGAGATTCTTGTGGAACACCAGTTTATCTGTTGCGCCCAATTTAAAAGGGGCCCTTGTGCACTGCGCCTGGCTTACCACTCTATTGAATCTTTTGTGGTGGTCAAGGAACATTGTTGCTAGCGTGCATTTGAGCTTCTCAAACTCGCAGCACCTCCATATCCACACTTCGAACCATCTAAAACAAAAATTCAAAAACACTTCTGCATCGGGCCTTACCCAAAACTGTGTATCCCCTTCAACAACATACCGCATTTCTGGCCAGTGGGGCAATTCTTCACCATATTTTCCATCAAATTTCTTGAGCAGTAATCCATTAAGGTCCAAAATGAGAACCCTATGCTGGACGCTCAACGGAGGTGGTGGCCTTGGCCATATCAGTGGGATTCTTTTAATTAGTCTATACCATAGAGGAAACATGAGCATTGCAGGAGACAACACGCAATTCCATATTGCACGAATGTCAGCCCTGCCATTCTGCTTGTCAGCCCTGAACCTATCTACAAGGCGCCATTCTTCAACTGAAAACATATCTGCAAATGCAAAATTACACAAGACTCAAATTTAAATATGCAATTAGGACATATCTATAGATTGAAATCATACAATAAAAACACACAATGTTCAAAAATTAGGCACAAGATGAAAGAGACGTCGAATGGGAAAGAAAGTTATACTAATTTCAGAAGTGGCTACATAAAAAGAAACATGGGGGGGTAAACTATAATCTTTTGCAGGCTCTGGGTTTAGGGTCAGAACTTGTGCCGGTATTCTGCATCTCCTTATTGTCTTCTATGTCCATCTCCTCTTCTGGCTGCCCCTGGGTCTCTTCCTCTTCCTTTCTTTTTTGCTCCATTTCAAGCTTCTCATCTCCAGTCTTCTCGATTTTTTTTATTTTTGCCTTTCTTATATGCTAAGCAAGGGTCTCCTTGGGACTTCCCTCCAGCCTGACATCTACACGACCATCATCTTTAGAAAGCTGTGCAGCAAGAGATCACTTATTAGAGCCATAATCAATGAAAAACTTACTCTTGCCACGTTGGCCTCATTTTCTCGGGGTCTTTGATCTTGTCACCCGCACGCTGTCTAGCAACACATTGTCTTCCTCATTCTGGGTTTTCTCTTCAGCACCAGTCGTACTCTGCTCCTTTACCTCAAAGTTTTGTTCTTCTTCTGTTGTTTCCGAAACAGGTTTCTCAGCATTACCAGGCACATTTTCATCAAGAAATACCTCCACAGGTGTCTTGTATGCAGGCGTCACTACATCGTTCCCTGTGTCTTTTTGAAGCAGCTTGAATCTAAAAAAACATCAGAGAAGACAAAAATCAACCACCTGATTACCCATTGAAACAATTTTATCACCTGTTTTTGGGCATGGTTCAACTGGCTTCTTCTTTAGAAGGGATTGGTCTTCTGCAGAAATAACTCCGAGGCAATCCTTAAGCATGCACTTTCCTTTCTCAGCCAAGTGAGCATAGCAGAATGCATGGTGTGCATGTGAACAAGGCAATAGAACAACATGGCTTGAGCAATTGTGATCATGAATTTTTACAATACAAGCATTGCACACATCAATGAGAACAACACTATGTCCAGGAGCTGTTACTCGTGCAGGCAAGACTATGGTTTCAGGTAGCATTGGTTGACTAATCATGCCTGTCACAAACGTGACATAGAGACCAAAGGTTTCCTCACGGTCCAAGCATTTGGATAATTCTTTCTGCAGGCAAGAGACCTCTGTTATCAGACAATGTCAAACAGGTATAAAATCGGTATGAATGCTTGAAATCGGTATAATGATGTTATCATACTGGTATGATTACATCCTGCTGGTATGATGTTATCCCACCGGTATAATGTTATTATACTGGATAGTATAACATCATACCGGTAGGATAACAATATACCGGAAGCATAACATCAAACCGGTTGGATTTTATCATACTGATTGGATCTAACCATACCGGTCGGATGTAACCATACCAATAGGATGTTATCATACTGATGGGATTATCTCCTAAATCCTACCGGTAGGATATAATCATACCGGTAGGATGTAATCATAGTGGTAGGGTATAATCCTACCGGTATGATAACATCCTACAGGTATTGTCATCTACCCTTACTGAATATGATATAATCCTACCGGTATGAAAAATCATACCGTATGGTACTTTGCATGTATTATACTACAATCATATGGAGTTAAAATCATACCTGTGCCTGCTGTAGGGTGGCTTTTGCTTGGTCAATTATTTCTTGGAGGCTGTCAAGCAAGACTGTTGGTACATTGGCATCATCAGGGAAGTGCATTTCGATGGTGTCAAGGGAACCCTCGCAACGGTGCACATCAGCAATAGATTTGACCACTGAATCTTTAGCCTTCTGACACTCGGCTGATACATTGTCATGAGATTTTCTTACCTCAACAAGAAGTTCTTGCAAGGAAGTGGATACTTCAACACTAAAGGCAGACTGAGTGGTCGCAAAAATTCCACTTCCGGCTGGTGTACTTCTGGATGGGGTATTTACTAAGAAGATGTCAGAACCACTTGGGGTACCTGTGGATACTTGGGAAGTCTCTAACTTCCATTATTCTCTTTTCCTATCTAAGTGACCTTCATTGGTCACATTCTTCACCACCTCAAATGCAAACTCAGCCCACTTTACGGGACCTGTGCATACGAAATAAACATATCCACGTGCAAACTTAACTCCCAGCAGATAGTTTGGTGGTTTGGATTGGTACACCTGCTTGTAGAGCTGGTAGAGTGCCTTGTAGTGATCCGGCCTTGCTGTTTTTATCGGCACTTTTTTCTCCTTCACTAGAAGGCATGTGAAAACTTTCATCTAGTCGGATATGGGCACATCTGCATCTGTCAACTTCCTAGCATCTTTCCCCTCAAGACTTAACCCATATTCCCTGTGAAAATACTCCTTTGTCGTGCAGAATGACTTTAATGGCACCTCCACATCCTTGGGGTGAGCAAAGCGGCTGATTTTAGGAGGAGGCTGTAACTTTTGTCTCTGAAAGGAATAAATCCATACTCATTACTCAATGTATCCACACCTCAGTACTCTACTACACACAGGTCCGCTGTACACAACACAGAGAGAGACAGAGAGAGGTGACATACCTTTGTGGGAGAATGTCGGGTCTTTGTGGGGGAGACCTGTCGGGCTGCATTCCTTGGGCTCTTTCTTAGGTTGCTATCCATAGCGAAGGATAAGCAGCATGCACAGGGGGCTGTAGAGAGAGCTGAGAAAGGTGCAGAAGGAGAAAGTCACAAAGATACAGAGAAGTCATAGTCATGAAAACATTCGACTGAACATTCGTTCTGACGTGGGCTCCACACGTGTTTTTGAATCCTCCACATGATTTTTAAGATTTTGTATCCTCCACACGAATATTTAATTCAAACAATTCTTGCCCATAACACCAGTTTCATACCCCCTAAATTTTAAGCCTCCAAAAGAAACTTTCAACCGGTTAAAACCGGGCCACCGATTCATGCATTCCACCCACATATTAAGAAGTAGGCATGCTTAGGATCAAGTTTATGGAGACGACGTCTTCCAAACACCAAGTAGAGCTTGTCACTCTACTATGGAAGATTGATAGGACTAATGCGCAAACATGCTTGCGGAAACTTAAGCTCTTAAGTACCAAATGGATTAGTATCCATTCTGGAACGATGTCGTAGGGTAAGATATAGATCCTCTACCCGCTAGAAAAATGACTAATGGATAGGCTTCATCTTCTCTATCTCATAGTCGAGGACAACTATGATTTCAAGAGAGAGGTAATGTCATAGTAACTAATATTAATTCTCCTGAATGATGTTCTCATGTTAAACTGATCATTTAATATGGGCAAGTACCAGGGGAGAAAAAGCTAGAATATTGGTTAAGCTGGTAGACCGGTCACATTAGGGATCCAAAGGAGGGGAAATAGGGATTCAAAGGGGGGCCCATCTGAAAAAGAGCAATGTGAAACAATGGGCTTCAAAGACCCTAAGGTTCAGCCCATTAAGACTTCCAAAATGCTAAGATTCCAAAATTCAAAGGTAAGGTCCAATGGTCAAAACCTAGGAAATATTGGATGTATGTGGGAAGACTCAAAAGTCTTCCCATATCCCTATCTTAGAGGGGGCAATCCCTTTTAGTAGGGGATGAGAGAGAAACACATGCACACTCTAGCAAGCTTCCTTTACACAAAGGGAATAGGGGACACGTGTCAGCTCCCTAGCCCAGCTGCCCCCAAGGTGCATTCAAATCCTATTGGATGGCCATAGGGGTGGACCAATGAGAGTTAAGCTAGAGTAAATTTAGTTTAATTCATTTAGAAACACTTGATAAAAGAATTAATAGAAATTAAGCTCTCTAGAAGACTATTGGACAGTCTCCCAAGGGGTCCAATGAGCATTCAACAGTCCAATGGCTGCCTGATTCCTATTGACCAGAAGACTAAGGGGGTCCAATGAGAGTTTAATTGCATTAATTAAATACCAAAAGCTCTCACAAAAGGGGAATGGGGGACATATGTCACAAGGCTATCACGTATTCTTCTTAATTATCATTGGCTAGGCTTTGTAGGATCCAATAGGATGCGAGCATGAGTAAAAAGAAAGAGGGTTCGACCAAGAGAGAGAGGGGGTGTCAGGACAAGGATCCTAAGCCTAGGGGGTTAGGGACCTGAGCCAGGGGCTCAGACTGGCCCAATGTGGATTGGGGATCCATATTGATGGCTAGGGCTAGGAGCCGGTCTATACATAGGGTGCTAGGGTGGTGGATCCGGTATCACAGTCTCCTACGTCTTATATTGGTATCAGACCCTAGGGAGAGGGGACAGTTATGAAGAAGGGGAAAGGACTCTTTCTCTCTCTCTCTCTCTCTCTCTCTCTCTCTCTCTCTCTCTCTCTCTCTCTCTCTCTCTCTCTCTCTCTCTCTCTCTCTCTCTCCTCTCTCTCTCTCTCTCTCTCTCTCTCTCTCTCTCTCTCTCTCTCTGATTTCAGCATGAGGCATGGCCTCTTAATGGCATGCTCTCTCTCTCTCTCTCTCTCTCTCTCTCTCTCTCCTCTCTCTCTCTCTCCTCTCTCTCTCTCTCTCTCTCTCTCTCTCTCTCTCTCTCTCTCTCTCTCTCTCTCTCTCTCTCTCTCTCTCTCTCTCTCTCTCTCTCTCTCTCTCTCTCTCTCTCTCTCTCTCTCTCTCTCTCTCTTCCATGGAGGGGGTTCGTGGGCAAGATCCATGAGGAGGCCCTCTTCTTGATTTTGCAGGGCGGGCCCCTTGAGTAGGAGAAGAGAATTGCACTACACCCGCGTGGGAGGGGCCGCTAACACGGGAAGGGCTGGCAGTTGACCTACACCAAATCAGGCCAGAACGGGATCGCTGGGAGTACACTGGCATGGGGAGCAATTTTTGTCACAGTGACGCCTTGAAAGGAGCACCTGCTTGCGGTACAGCTCTTGCATGGTCTGCGCGCATGCGACCGCCTCTACCATCGCTGTAGTAGGTTAAAAGTTTCCTTTATTTTTTTTTAATTCCCCAAATTTTGCATGTTGTGGTTCCCATAGGCAGCAATGCACCTTCCCTCGCATGCATGGCCAACACAAGGCATGCACATGTTATCATATCTTGTCAAGGCATTACATGCACGGCATGTATCTCTCAATTGCTCGCACAAGCAAGGCATGTTTAGCTACATAGCCTGCAAGGCAGGCATGTCTGCATGCCACATGCAACGGCATTGGCCAAATAATTGCCTTTCAGTACGCTTGATGGTATTCAGCAACTACCTGTGCATAGATTCGGCATGCCGCCATGCCTACCACATAGAAACTCTGGTAATCTAGGCGCATGTACTTATGTTATTTTTAATTTTGTTCATCTATGATCTATTTCGGCTCATGATGTACAAATGAGCATTCTAAATCAACTTTAAAGCATAGGAGAAATAGAGTGTGGTGTAAAGATGTTGTAGAATCTCGTCCATGGTGTCGGAGAAAGTACCTATGGGACGCGGATTCTCTCCGTTGTGCATCATGGACCTCTCTATGGTCATATTTTTTTATTTGCCAAGGAATTGCTAGTCATGCAGAACTGGAGTCTAAGCAAGTGCGACGATAAGGACATGCATAATATTCGTCTAAAGCCTTCCAAGACAAGGTACTTCTGTTTACATTTTGGCATTACTTTTTGAATTTTTTATGCAGTCATCTGCACTTTGTTTGGTTTTTTGAATTCCGACTTGTGCAATGGTTGTCGCCCAAGAGATAGGTAGAATTTATCAAGCAGGGCTTGAATGATTTTATGGCAACGCTCTTGTTCAAGTTAGTCACTTCCATTTCTCGACATGGTTTGGCGAGTGTACTTGATCATTCATTTACAAATTTGCACGATTTTTGCATCTGCAGCACCCTTATCATTTGGATCATTTGTTTAATGCATGCCATGCTACATTAAAATTTTGACGATTGCCAACAAGCAAGGCTTGTATTGACTTTTCAAATGATAAGTATTGTTGAATGTATGTGTTTCGTATGATGCTACTGGAATACATTGTTGGCATAGCGATTAGACTCACGCATGGATTGAGTCTCTATCGCCTTGACTTGAAGCACAACTCGTCAATAGTTCAATTTGATGCAACTGCATAGACAATTTGCAGTGTTTTTGGACTCTCAAGGAGATTGGCACATCTTGTTGCTCAACTTCATGCAGGGGGCAAGTTGCTTGGCATGGCCGACTCCTTGTCACTATTTCTAGCAGCTGCTAGCGGATGCTTGCCACAGAGTATTAGTTCATTCCAATTGAAATTGCTCGACAAGGTTGATCCTTTTTATCATGCTCTCTGTATGTCAATAGCCGCATCAGCTGGCTATTAGAACTAACAGATTTTGGTGAAGCAAGGCTTCAATTTATGGATCTTGCATTGCAGCTTCTCCCATTTGGCATATGCTATGATCATAGGTATTTGGAAGAGATTAGGCAATGGGCTTGCAAGTTATTTTATTTCGTGCCCGACGGGCATATATGGCGCAAGAGGGTGATTTGTGTATACGACAACTTCCACTTGTTGTGTATACGACCACTCCCACTCCCACTCGCACAGCAAATATGGCTATGAGCCATCTATGGGAAAACAAATATGACTAATGGCCAGTTTTACACGAAGAACGGCTTCTCCCTTGTGCTAAGGTACTGCGCAATGACCTGGCATCAAGGGCAGTGGCACACAAGTTTGAAAAATACTCGCAAAATAGGGAATATCACCTTATCAAATCCCTACCACTTTAGATTGTGCAATGCACTGCTGGTTTTGCTTCTCATGTTTGAGGCCATCGCTTTTGCCAAGGGCTTAAAATTATGTATGCACGGCATGCTAGCTAGGTGGATTCAATTCTACCGCCTCATGAAACACGCTTCCGCTATAACACCAGACACTTTGTCAAGGATAAGATAAGTTCTGGATTGTTTAACATGATTTTTGGGTCGTTATCAAAACACAACAACACTAAAAAGAACCTAAACTCAGACTTAATTCAAAGGCAAAGTGCTATCATTAAGTCACATTGGTGTTGTCACAACCACATACACGATAGGTGGGTTAGTTTGTGACTTATTTGTGTTTTTCTGTTACCTCTCTCGATGAGAGTCATAGCAAAAATTGTTGCATTCTTATCGGATAAGCTGCACGTTAAGCATAAGATGCACAAGAGCATGACCATCAAGTATACACATCATTGTCGTTTAAGGAAAGTTCCTCAGCCCAGCATGCTCTTCTTTTCTCTCTTTCTTATTCCTCTCAAAGAATAATGAAAACTTTTTAAGAATATTTTGATACATGTTTTTCTCATGAGTTAGCCTGAGCCAAGGTGCTCTAACTCTCAGCTAGAAAGTGGCCAAGATGCCACTCCAATTAGGCTTCATCGGTTTCTTGATTTCACACTAATTTGTTATTGGCATAAGGGCTATGAGGCACACAAGCTAAGCGTCATTTTCAGACCTAGGTTACGACCCAATGCTGGTATTTCTTGGGTGATTGTTCTCCAGCTTGAACAGATCTATCACATGGAGTTCCCATTGATGTTAATGGCCAAGCAAGAGTCTTTCCATTACAGATCTTTTGGGTGTTCTCTACGCACTATATGTTTTTAGTGCGATGCTCAAATTGAGTTTCTGATAATCTTAAACTCACATCAACTGATCTCTACCATGGAGTATATATGCAGTAGTCAATTGAGACACCATGGATGTCCATAAGAGCTAGGCATCTCCCTTGTGTAGATCTCTTGCTCTTCCTATAGCACTATGAGTGTCTATGGCAGCATAGTTTTGGGGTAAGACCCAGCAGGTGATTTAGTTTGATCTATTCCCGTTATATTTTCAAGGAAATAAGTCTGCAATAAACTACCATGCGATAGCGAACAAATTCAACTTTTTAAGTTGATTCCAATCATTCTCTACGCGGTTGACTATGTTGGTTACCGTTACCTACTGATTGGGCAGTTTCTACAAAGGGTCTTACCACGGGGTTGGACTATGTAGATTCTAACCAACGGGTTTGAGTTGCGAAGGCAACACCCAGGGTTTCCAGTGCAATGTTGCTTGGTTTTTTCCCAGGTGGGCGACGTGCTCCTCTGCATTTGAATACGCGTAAGTGACCATCAAGTTCAAATCTCCAGGTAGGCATCTATTGATTTGGTCTTACTCCATTTTTTAGTATGATTTTCTTGGTTTCTTTAAGTCGTATAAATCTGCTTGAATATTTTTGAGCCATGCCACGAGTATGTCGGAACAAAGAGTTTTGGGCCGTAGTGTCCAATATACATTATGTTGTTATGAACCCACTTGTCGGGTTCGATTTGGCAACGTTGTCACGTGCGATACAACATGGTCTAGGAACTCAAGGAGTTAAGTTTAGCCAATGTGGAGCAATGATAATGAGGGTCCCTCTCACTCTTGTTGCAAAGTGTTTTGCAGTTACCTCCACACACGTCGCTTTTTCGGCCATCCTTATTTGAGATATATTCCACATGTGGAGAATATATTCTCTGGGACTAACACTGGTGCCAAATTCTTAATGACGCGACGAGGTCCCTACGTGCTGGTCGCATCCGTTTATTAGATCATTTGGAGCACACCGTGTATCAGGAACAATTTCAGTGGCCAAAAATTATCGGGTACTAAGTACAGACCTGTTCCGATTACAAGTGCTATGAAACCACCTTAACGGAGGGTCGTTTCTACATATAGACAAGTACGCTATGTTCATGAGAATGTCTCATGGTTGGTACCTAGGTGTGACTGGGTTGTCACATTCTGTTATGGTCCAACTTTTGTTGCCCGGCTTTATCATGTGTACCGTGGAAAGTCTCGTCATGGAATTGCGGTTTGGATATGTTTGTGTTAAATGCATGCACACTAGGTGTTATGGGCCCTAGTGTTCAACACAGATTTTTTTGGAGCGGCATGCAAATTCCTGAACTTTGTTCTTTTGCACCCTTTTTCACTGCCCGTGCCATCTCTCTTGCAAATTTAGTATGAGTTTACACCCTGCCATACAAAGCAATGGCTCAGTATGGGTGCCTGGGGTTGGATAGTCTAGACTCTATGAGCTTACTCCACTCCAACCCGCTTTCAACCTAGCTGGTTGTCTCCACTCCATATCAAATATATGGCTAGGTACTCAATGGTTGAGTCCTAGTTTATCATTAGTCATGGAAGATTGTTTGTAAGTGGTTGGGAAAAAGCACCTCACTCTTACTGCTGCTATTTTTTGCTAAAGGATCTGCTACGAGCATACGTTAGCACAATGCATTTTGAATGGGCGATTCTCTCCCTATTCTAGAATTTGCTTACGTAAGGTTTTCAACTTTGAACAACTGTTGTGGTGGGGTTGGTTACGGTTTCCATAGTTTCATAAGTCAAGGACTTAATAAGTGTGCTGACAAAGTATGTTGGCAGGTAACCTTCATTAGGGGTGAACATGTAGTTCTGTGTGTTCCAAAATTTTCAGAAGTTTGACGTAAGGACACACCCTATTCTACTTCTTAGTATCTATGATCTTTTTAAGATACTCACGCGAGTTGGAAATCTAGCTCACAACTTCATGGAAAGTTTCTCCAAGGTGATAATGGGGGGTTGGGTAGAAAATCTCATTACGCAGCTCCTGGTCTTACACTGGTATCAGAGTCAAGTTAGGAGAGCTATGGAGGAGGGGGGAAGATGTCTTTGCATGGCTTTGTGCATCTCTCTCTTTCTCTCTCTCTCTCTCTCTCTCTTCTCTCTCTCTCTCTCTCTCTCTCTCTCTCTCTCTCTCTCTCTCTCTCTCTCTCTCTCTCTCTCTCTCTCTCTCTCTCCTTGAAGGAGGAAAAGAGAGTGGCATGCTTTCATGATGCAGAAGAGGGTCGTGGAGTTGTTAGCATGCAGTTGCATGCTACAATTGGCTATGAGAAGCCGTAGATCCTATGGTGATGAACACATCCAGAAAGAAACCCGTGCCAAGACAAGGGAGCGTGGCAGCTTGCATGGGCATCGGAGCTTAGGACGTGGATCAGACCTGGCTGAAATCATGCAGGTTTGGGCTCTTTTGAATCGCGCTCCAGCAAGGACAAATTCACGACTCTTCATGTACACGAACCAGGCCCTGTAGCGCCGTCTAGCTCTTCCCTTGCCTGCGGTGCATTCAAATCGACGTCATGGCCATATTTTTTTAATTTTTATTTTTTTGAAGCAGGTTTCTCATGGTGGCCGATCGGACCTCTATTTTAGGGGTTGGACTTTTGATTTCCAGGGGAAGGTGCCCACGCTGCCCTCTTGTTTTGGCTCTCCATGTTAATAAGTAGCACCACCGACGCATGCAAATTCGATGAGCCCATTGCGGCTTCTCGATCTCTGAATATTGAAGAAATTACAGAAATCTCTGAGAAATTCGGCTAAAGCAAAGGGTCATGAGAGGATTGTGATGCATATGAGGATTGTGAAGGTTCTAAAGGCCGCATGCAATTGCGGTGCAAATGAAGAATCTTAACAACGGTAAGAATTGGCATAGCTGGGCACATTCGGCATGCAAGGCGTACTGATGCCGGCGGGCCGCCCCTCCCCACAACCTCCATCCTCTTCTTGGTTGTGCGCCGCAAGAGAAGAATGAATTGATATAATAACAACAGGGTTGTCAATTGCTTATGAATCAAAGCTTGTGCAATTTATGCACTCCAAGCACAAGCACGGCTTGTGATAGATATCTTAAGCATTCACATTTTTTTGTAGACCAGGCATGAATGATTTGATTGCTAACTTGGATTCAAGCATGGCTTGAGTACCTACCGCCCTGATCTAAAGCATGGCTTGTCAGTGGTTCAATCTGCTGCAGACGCATACCATATTCGCCATGTTTTAGACTCTCAAAGAGACTGGCACATACTATTGCTAGACTTGATGCAGGGGACACGTTGCTCCGCATGGCCGACTCTTTGTCACTATTTCTAGAAGCTCACAGAGGAGGCTTGTCACACAGTATTGGCTATTTTTTTTTGAAATGGCTTGACAAGGTCGATTCTTTTTTTCCTGCTATCTGTATGTCAACCACCACATCCGTTGGCTATTAATACAAAAGTATTAATGTGAGGCAAGGCTTCACATTATGCGTCTTTCATTGAGACTCCCCACGTTTGGCATATGCTATGAGCATACAAACGTGGGAAGGATCTGGCAATATATTTGCAGATTGTTCCATTATGTGCCAGACGGGCGTATATGATACACGGGATGTAAATGTACATCCACGATAGCTACCACTCGTGCAGCACATATGGCTATGAGCCATCTTTATGCAGGTTTTCTTCCACAGAATTTCGGGAGAGCTAGTTACAGCAACGACCAGGTAAACCCATTTTAAGTTCATCTTATTTTTCCATGTTTATATCTTTGCCTGGAAACTACTATTTTTGTGCAAAGAAAAGGACTTTGACAGTTTTTACACAAAGCAAGGCTTCTCCCTTCTACCAAGATACTGCCCATTGACTTCAAATCAAGGGAATTGCATAACTAGTAGAATATGGATATCTGCTCCAATTTTATGTGTGGCACCATCAAGTCCGGTGTAAGGTTTCCACTTTCTGAAACCTTAAAGATTGTATAAAGCTTAATCAAACTGATATGATTATTGAAAAATCAATGTAGAATTGTCCGACTGTGGCAAATATTGGTATTTTTGGAATTTTTAAGCACAGCAAACCCCGGGCTAGAAATTTTTCAGAACGGAATTGCAATAAAATTTGGAAAAGTTACGGGCTCTGAAAGGTTACACTAGGAATTCAATTAGTTAAGTAAAATTGGATGGTTTCAGTAATTATTATTAACAGAGACTTTCTTATCCTAAGGTTATAGAAATTACTGATATTTCCAATTTTCATTATTAAAAATCAGTGAAAATAGTAAAAATCGATTCTGGAAGCTGAGGGGGGACTGTGTGGGGTAATGATGAATTTTGCTGGACTAGATTTAGCAGCAGCAAGGGACGTTTTTTGACCTGTAGGGTTGCTTGGGATGCAAGTTATTGCCATTTTCCAATCTGTGAGTGCCTAGAAACCTATAAATATGACCCTTGCTTCACAATTTTGGACAGACTCGGAGCCTTGACACACTCTCTCTCATCTAGAGAGAATGATAAGCAAAAATCACTAGAGATTAAGCTCTAGTTGATTAACTTAAATGGTAATTAGACTAATTCTTCTTAATTAGCAAGGCTAGATTAATCTATTTCTTAAAAAATTAAAAATTAGGACTATGTATACTCATAAATCCTCTCTTAATTAATTATTCTCTAATGATTGTTGTAATTACGCTTGGGAATATTAAGCTAACTAATTATCCTATCATATTAGGGTTGAAATTATCCAAATTAACCATAAATTAATGGGAAATATATTAATTAAGTTTATATTAAATTGAGGTAATTATCAGAGCTGCATTAGACAGTCATTAAGCTAGGAAAATTATCTTATAATTTTTAATATCATTTTCATAATTAATTAGGTAAAATTACACTTGTTTTTGACAAAACTAAAGGGTAAAATAATAAAATTGATAAAAAATATCTTGAGTTATTTATCAAAGGTTAATTATATGTTAGGGAACCCGTGATAAATAACATCATTAATTTACCTAATTACTTTAGTAGAAATACTCTATTTTTAAGACAAATTAAAATGGGGAAACTCGTAAATTGATTCAAAATTATTTGAGTTATTTATCAGTGGTTAATTAGATGTTAGAGAGCCCCTAATAATTGGTTCAAGCTCAGATAATTAATTTATCTAATTACTTTAGCAGAAATACTCTATTTTTAGGACAAATTAAATAGATGAAACTAGCAAATAGATGCAAAATTATTTGAGTTATTTATCAGAGGCTAATTATATGTTACAAAACCCGTGATAATTTTATCAAGCTCAGATGATTAATTTATCTAATTACTTTAGAAGAACTACTCTATTTTTAGGACAAATTAAATAGGGGAAATTAGCAAATGGATTCAAATTGGTTTGAGATATTCATTAGAGGTTAACTACATGTGAAAAAATTTGTGATAATTCTTTCAAGCTCAAATAATTAATTTACCTAATTACTTTGGTAGAAATACTCTGTTTTTAGAATAAAGTAAATGGGGAAAATAAGAAAATTGATTCAAAATGATTTGAGTTATTTATCAAAGGTTAATTACATGTTAGAGAACCGGTGATAATTATGTCAAGCTGAGATAATTAATTTACCTAATTACTTTAGCAGAGTTACTCTGTTTTTAGGACATATTCAATAGAGAAAATTAGCAAATAGATTCAAATTGGTTTGAGTTATTTATTAAAGGTTAATTACATGTTAGGAAACCTGTGAAATTATTTCAAAATCGGATAATTAGTTTACCTAATTACTTTAGTAGAATTACTCTGTTTTTAGGACAAATTGCTAGTTTCTCATTACTTTAGCAGAATTACCTCAGCATAAATGGATGGTATAATAAATTACTATCATTAAAATTTTGCCTAATTTAGACCATAAGTATAGGAGGGAAAGGTTATAAATCAAATTTATGAAAAATCCTAAAGATAAAAGATAATCAATTATAATTTAGGGCGAGTAATCCATTAGCCAATAGAAATTTATAATTTAATAAGGCTAAAATGGAATACAGACTAAGGAGAAACCTAGTTAAAAGGCTTCCCAAATTAAATGGTAATTATGGAAAATAACTTATAGCATAAATAAGTCACAGGAGGAATATATCATCAAATTGACTATTAAAGATACCTACTTACTCCAAAAAACCTTATTTTTGGGTAAAAAAGGAAAAAGAAGATTATTCAATTAAACTTCTAATGGATTAAGTCTTTTTATAAGGCTGTCGACATGGCTCCAAAGAGAACCAGGGAAATCGTCTTACTTAGGAAGAGGATGTTAGCAACAAGCGAAATAAAGCCACTAATGACCATGAGGCTGGGCCTAGCCATAGGCCGACGGAGGAAAGTTTGCAGGCTCCGCACAGACACCTGAAAAGCTTAGAGCTGATTCTTTGAACAACAAATTCTTGTATGAATTTGGTAAAGGTGTCCAGATATCATCTAAGTTGAAAAGACTGTTAAGAGGATGTTAGCAACAAGCGAAATAAAGCCACTAATGACCATGAGGCTGGGCCTAGCCATAGGCCGACGGAGGAAAGTTTGCAGGCTCCGCACAGACACCTGAAAAGCTTAGAGCTGATTCTTTGAACAACAAATTCTTGTATGAATTTGGTAAAGGTGTCCAGATATCATCTAAGTTTGAAAAGACTGTTAGGTTTGCAAATGATTTTGCAACCACTGCCACAAGTGTGCAATCATTCACGAGTCTAATGGACACATCAAACAGAATGATGTTAGCATTGTATGGCCCCCATAATTCATATGCACACTATATAGACCAAAAAGGGAAACTGTACAAAAAGGATCAACCAGTGTTTGAACGACCCACATACTAGCTCATAGAAGTGCATCAAGTGATAGATAAAAAAGGATGGATCATTTCAGAGGATAGAATCTATTATAGCCCATCCTCTCTAGAGTTGAATGATATTACCCGAGTGAACCTAGAAATCTGTTTAGAGCCAAATCTCCTCCATCAAAAATCAAGCTTCAACGTGGTGACCAAACAATCACATACTTTGACCAAAACAGTCGTAGATATAGACGAGAGTCTAAGATCTAGGATGACTTGGGTCCTGAAACCATAGAAGATCATATCACAGGAGACCCATGGGATAGACAATATCACGGAAAAGATAATACTATCTACAGGTTGACTAGAAAATAATATGTCATGTTTCACAAAGATACATAGGAAACTATACAGAAGGTTCAGAGATGCCAAAGATCAACACTGCTACACAAAGTGTACCTTCAGAGTCCCAAAAGGTGAGACTAAACCAGAGCCAAACAATTTTGAACTCTTACAATGAAGCAGGCTATAGTGGTCACCCTAGGAAGGGGGAGCTGTAAATCCATCAAGCTCAGCTTATGTACCTAGAAATTCTACACCAGTTAGAATCCCTAGGGCTTCTAGCCAGCAGACCCCTTCAAGACAAAAACCATTGAAATATCATATGGTTGTTAGAAGTTTCCATGGACCCAAATTCCATCAAATTCTACAGACAAATGCCTCTATGAAGATCAACAGGGACAAAAGTTTCAATGGATCTCCACAAGTCAAAGTAAAAAACTGACAAATCCAATAGTGTTCAAGCAGTTATATGTGCTCAAGCTCACATATGCATATCAAGATGCACATGGTAATGAGTATCAACAAGATCAAAACCTTGTACAAACTCCTATGGATGGTAAGACAAAAGTCAAAGACTATCTGCAGATGATGCAAACCCTTAAGCTGCCAGAATAGATGACAAAAAAGTCAAAGTCAATGGGAGAAAAAGTTCAAAGAGCTACACAAAGGTCACCACCAAAATCTCCTCCGAAAAGACGGATTCTGCTAGAAAGGACAGTGGATCTATTAAGATCAAGGGTTAACCAGATGCAGGTAGAAAATGTTTATTAGTTGCAAACAAAAAGTGCACTATCACAATCATACAAGTTGACATCAACGGAGGCAGGTGGTCAAAGGCAAGAAAATGCAGATAAATCTCAACCAAAGGACACAACCACTCTTGAGAAGATCAAGTGCAACATTGTTGGTGAAAACAAAGAAAAACTATAAAGAGAAGTAAAACTAGATTTTCAGTTAGGCAAGAACTTCATGTCCTTTCGCACTTGCTCCTCAATTTGTGAGTATATTTGGAAACAAACGAGCAGAATGTTGGGGATTCATCTTCACCACCACCATTGAAGTAAGTTTATAGAACATCATAACTCAATTCCACGTGATCATAGCAAAAGATATGCCAAACAACATCATAATGGGAATGCCAATGGCCCAAAAGGTCCTAGAGATACAGATTTCAATGAAGATGCAGTATTTAGAGACAATCAAGAATGAAGACCAAGAGTGGTCACCCACGGACAACAACACAAAGTCCTCAAGCACAATTCAAATGGAAGATCTTATTGAAGATGATTCATCTCCATCAAACAGAACTTCAAAAGAGATTAAAGCAAATTAGGCAATATCAAGTTCAGATCAAACAAAGTAAAGAGCAACCACAAAAGCTATTGAGCAAGAATGTCACCAAAGCCAAAAGTTAAGAAGAAGGAAGTTGCAAAAACTAGGAAGCAATAGGAAGTCCAAAGATCAATCACTCATTGCCAGCTAAATCAATCAATGTAAGTCAGAGTGGAAAACAAAGTCTCAAGCCACCCTCCATAGGGACACAACTAGATCAAGATGAGACCACAACAAAAGAAGGACAAAGATCTTCCAATAGAACCTCCAATGAGAATAGTTGTAGTTCTCATTAGTACAAAAGGAGCAAGTGTCAGATTCAATGCTCTACTGGATAAAGAAGCAAAGTGCAATATGGTTGCAGACAACATCCAAAGCATTCTAGAGTTAGGGCAAGCCAGGTAATAGATAAAACATGGGTAAGGCTACAAGTAAAAAAGAAATGGTTGCTACCCTTAGCATCCAACAACATGAAGAGCAAGTAAAATTTCAGGTGAAGAATGCTTGCAAATGTCATCGTTGGACATCAGTGGTGGACCAACACAAGGCCTGCAAAGAAGATAAAGTGCTAATACTCTCTTCTCCAAGAGGTAGACAACAACATTTATAGGTACATTAATGCTAGATTAAGAGTTGAAAAGTCACAAGAATCGAAGACAATTCTTGCAGACAAAGGTAAAGCTAAAGTGGAACTTCCACCGATTAGCAAAGAAGGTATGACAGCATATGCCTCTACATCAAAGACATGGATCAGCTTCTTCAAGCAAGTGAGGCTTTTAAAACTTAAAGTCAATTGCTGACCCAATTGAAACCTCTAAGGAGACACCCAAAAAATCAAAGGTACATCAGTCAAAGTACTCAAAAAATCAAAGGAAGGTCAAGCAAGTGTTTGTTCCGAGAAATTTAGTCAAAGTCAATGATCCGGTTTGGATTAAAAACAGGAAATCAACACAGAAAGATAAACACATGGGATGGATAGCATCACAATGGAGCTTAAAGGAACAAAATTACTATTGAGGTAGAAGATTGATATGGGTACCTAAATTGCAGGTTAGGGCATATGAAGACGGCCCACAAGGTATCAACTTTGACAATATCCTAGGATACCTAAGAAGCAGGTATACAACAGAAAAGAGGGATCTCAAAGAATCTTTCTCTTGGACAAGGACTCTACAAAGGATATACAAAGATTTGGCTACCAGTCAATCACATGCCAACTACAACTACACCAGACCGGCATGAAGATCTCAAGAGCTCAACAAGACCTAGAGCTCAACAAAGTCAATAAAGGAGATACAAAGGTCATCAAGAGATTTGGATTCCTAAGTCTTCCAATGCTTCTAGTCAAAATTTAGATGTCGACAACCAACAAAGTCCTACAACAGCATTAAAGACTTCTTAGAATAGGCCCAACTAGAGAATCAAACAGATAATGGAGTCTTCATCGTCAAAGAAGGACAACCCAACCAACACGAATGTAAATTCGAAGAATATAAAACAGGTATGGAAAAATAAACCTTCAATGCACTTGGTCCTTCACTAATCCTCTTTTTGAGGATCCAAGTTTACTTTTACTTGAAGAAATGTTTGTAGTAAGCACAAGAATGTAAATAGTCAAGTCACCGGGGTGCAAAAAACACTCTTTTGCATAGCTAGAGTCGGGCTGCTGAGCCATAAAATGAGCAAAGCATTAGCATTAGGAGATTTCGGAGGTCTTTTGGAGGGCCTTTTGGTAGAGAGAGGAAAATAAGCTCCTCCAATGAGAGAAGAGCCTACGTTACATAGAAAAATAGATTGATATTAACAAAAATATAAAAGGTGTCCCTCTCCTCATTTAATAATCTAGTGGTCCTTGAAGACGAGCACTCTCTTTTATTTAATGCGAGCACCTTTTTCAGAAGGTAGATGCGGTGCATTTGATACGGAATACGTCATCACTAGAACTCAAAAAGTCACAAAACTATCAAGTGGTGGAAGATTTTGAAACTTTTGATACTGCCAATGCGTCCGGAACACACATATCTCCTAGAAATGAATGTCCAATTGCCTCGCTTAGACATTCAAAGAGGCCAAAAATGTCAAACACCCCTAAAAGAACATTTTACTAACGGCGCACGAGGGGGCATTTCAAAATTTTGGAATGCCTCCTCGCGCGCCATTAGTAAAAAAGCCATTTTTTTCTCTTTTTAGGGAGCTTTTTGAGAGGAAAATGTCCAAAAACCTCTAAAAAGGGGCTTTTTGGAAAGATAAGTGTCCAAAAATCACTAAAAAGAGCTTTGTACTAACGGCGCGCGAAGGGGCATTCCAAAATTTTGGAATGCCCCCTCGCGCGCCGTTAGTAAAAAGGCCCTTTGTTCCTCTTTTTAGGGAGCTTTTTGAGAGGAAAATGTCCAAAACCTCTAAAAAGGGGCTTTTTGGAAAGATAAGTGTCCAAAAATCACTAAAAAAAGCTTTGTACTAATAGCACGCAAGGGGGCATTCCAAAATTTTGGAATGCCTCCTCGTGCGCCGTTAGTAAAAGGGCCCTTTTTTCTTCTTTTTTTTTGAAGCTTTTTGAGAGGAAAATGTCCAAAAACCTCTGAAAAGGGGCTTTTTGGAAAGATAAGTGTCCAAAAACCCCCCAAAATAGGCTTTGTACTAACGGCGCGCAGAGGGGCATTCTAAAATTTTAGAATGCCTCCTCGCGCGCCTTTAGTAAAAAGCCCATTTTTTGGGGTTTTTTGATATTTTTTGCCTCTCCGGATGTCGGAATGAGACAAGTAGACATTCGTTTTTAAGGTATTTTGGCGTTCCGGATGCATTGGTGGTGTCAAAATCCTCAAAATCTATCACTATTTTACAGTTTGTGACTTTTCAACTTTCAGTGATGACGTAAGCTGCATTGAATGCACCGCACCTGCCTCCTGAAAAAGACGCTCGCATTAAATAAAAAAGTGACCGTTTTCAAGGAAGATTGGGAATATAAATCTACTTTTCAGAGTGTCTGGTTGTCCTTTTGGACGCACTCACAAGGTGCAAGTGCATTTTAAAAAAAGTTTCTAGAGAGAGAAATACAATTTCTTACAAGGCCCTCCAAATGACCTCCGAAATTTTCTAATGTCCCAAAGCTTCAAGTCATATTAAGCTCTGTGCTAAGAGTTGTAGTTACTAGGCTTATGCTAAAGCTGGAAGAGTTAAGCATATCTAAGTCATGTCGCTCATGCTAGATGAGATGAGCATAAGAGTGAAAGTCTAATAACTTACAATTGGTGGAGTGTCATAGAGTCCAACACTCATGCAGAGTGTATAGTAAGATGAGAGCACATATCCTCGTCAACAAAAAACATTCTTAAAGGGGTGCGAGCTTGCAAAGCCATGTCATATGCTTTTACAGCTACACCATCTTTCAAAAAAAACCCTCAAAGTCCTTCTTGTACAGCATATTGTTTCCCATGCATTTCTATATATGCATAAATAGGATGTCCCATCATTGGACATATGCATTAGAAACTCTTTTTTTCTTCCACTTATGCACCTTAAGTGGACTACAACAGGCAAATCAATGTTCCGTCGTGCTACCCTTTCATATTTGCTGCCTTTTTATTCCATATATGTTAGTAAATAGTCCCTTGAGTGCTCTATTAATATTTCCCATGCTAATAAGTACTCCAATAATGCGCGTATCCTAAAGACACTTTTCTCCCACTGGGTTTTTTTCATTTGGTCATCCAGGTATTAGACCCTAATTTAGAACCTCATCATTCTACTTCTCTTTTACATACTTTTCATAAATAAACATCAGTCTCATCATTATGCTATCACTATGGACAAATGCAATATCATGTCTCACATCATACCTATCCTGACCAATGAAGATGCTGCAACAAATTGACCTCATCAACAAACTCAACAACAAATGAAGACGATCAGCCCATCAACAACCAATCAAGAACCTTCCACAGCCTCCATGGACACTTTTCAACAGTGCCCGAGGACGCGCACTAAAATCGGAAGGGGGGAATGGTAACTGAGTCAACTTCCAAGATGTAAAGAAGAGGTCAGTTACTTTGCCTAGGTAGAAGATTCAGCAAGTGGTGGAGCCCTAAAGGCCTTGGGCGCCTGGACATTGTATATTTTTACCCTAGGTATATAAGGCAGTGTGTAAAAGAATTATTGGTTCTCAAGCTCATTTGTTGAGAGCACTCTTTGGTGAGAGCTCTTGAGGTGTGTGGCTATGGAGTCCTTCAGCTTCTCCTTGCTCATGTGACTTGATTATCACTAATCAATGCTTCATTCTCTTTCACTATGCCTCTCGCATGCTTCTTATGATTGCTTATGATGGTTTGATTAGCTAGATGGTAACTAATTAGTGGTTAATCCCTCTTTAATCTTGTGTGATTTCCCTCTTTTGCTTGTGTGTGCATGTAGGTTTGATTGAAGTGTGGTGCTCAATTGATTTATGTGTGTGTGCTTGCAATTAGTGTGTTGCATGATAGGTTTGATTGAAGTGTGGTGCTCAATTGATTTATGTGTGTGTGTGCTTGCAATTAGTGTGTTGCATGATAGGATTAGTGTTGTGTGCATCTTCAATCGTTAGTGTGTGTGATTGGGTTGATTGGAGGTGAAGGGAAGTGGATGTGGAGATTGCCATTCCTATTGCCATGATTAGCTCACTAATTGTGTGAGTGTTTCCATGCCCTAGCCAGGTCGCTCATCCCTCAGATTGATAATTTTGTTGGTCATTGGAGCTATGCAACGATGGAGCCCCCTACAAAATTTCCTTCCAAGAATGTAATGTCGCCATACTTTAAGAGCACGCACAACGGCCAATAATTTCAAGTCACATGTAGGATAATTCAGCTCATAAGCTATTGGTTTTTCTTCTTGAGATAGAACGCCACCGATTGCATTTCCACTTCCATCACTGAGAAAAGTGAATGTCTTTGAGAAGTCCGAAAGCTATAGTATTGGAGCATTCACCAAAGCTTCTTTAAGTTTCTCAAAACTAGATTGAGCACGTGCATTCCATGTAAACACTTTAGCCTTGTTAAGTGTATATGTAACATTTAATGGTCTAGTAACTTGTGTGGCGCAGAAAATAACATAGAAATAGTGAGCATTTCATTAGAATAGATTCCTAATGTATGGCAGACAAGGAACTTCCGTGTGTTTGAAGGAGGTTTCGAGGTGGCAAGCTTCGCAGAAATTATACAAGAAAGCAAAGTGCTAATATGGACACTCAGACGCAAGCAACACTCGGAGGATTGGGCTAGGATTACTTGTGCCTTTTTGTCAGTAGTTCGCATGCCTAGGACGGGGAAAAATACTAGCCATCGGTAATTAAAAGATATCAGAAGAACATGGCAATGGACTTTGCTGCCCTAAGAGCCGTTGTGATTTTGGTCCCTGTATGATGTCATGGCTCAACACGAGCATGGCAAGACCTTGTAATTTTTTTCGGTTGATCAATATAATTCACTCACAATTGTGAGTTTTGCAAAAAAAAAAAAAAAGATTCCTAATGAGCATAGCAAGAGTGCTTGGATGGAGAGAGAAACAAAATCCTAACACCTAGCTAGATAGGCATGAACAATACTTCAAAAAGAGAGAGAAATTAAGCTATTGACAATAGTTGAGGACCGGATTTACATGGAGCCGGTCCCCCCTCCAAAAGGCTTTGTATTATAGGTTTCTCCCATCAAGGGAGACATACCATACAACACTTTGTGTTCCTTCAATAACTTGCTGGTGCAATGAAGATGGAAGCTTGAAGCACCTAGCTCACACTTACAAAACACAACATCAATTCCCTCACGGTCTCAAATTCAAGACCTGACACACCTTCGAAGATGGTGAGAGCTAGTGGGGTATGAGCGTAGATCGAGAGGAAGAAGGAGTATTCTTACGAGAAAGAAGTATGTCTCCTCACATAATCACCCATAATAGATTCGCATAGCTTAGTAATTAGCATGGTAGAGGAGATGAGCATGCATTGGAGCTTGGTTCTGGGTTGGATTTGCATCACAAAGCCAAGAGTTGTTGGTGTAGGCATCCCTTCTTACAATTTTGGAGTAGATGACGAGCTTTTCATTTAAGCTTGAGAAGGAGATAGTCTTATTTTTCTCTACACATGAGATTGTGTAAGTGTGTGTGTTATAATGCCTTGCCAAAATCAGCCCCCCTATAAGACTTAGGAGACTGTGATACCGGATCCACCAACCTACCACCCTATGTATAGATCGGCTCCTAGCCCTAGCCATCATATGGATCCCCAGTCCACACTAGTCCAGTCTGAGCCCCTAGCTCGGGGAGATTGTGTAAGGAGATAGTCTTCTTTTTCATTAAAGCTTGAGAAGGAGATAGTCTTCTTTTTCTCCACACATGAGATTGTGTAAGTGTGTGTGTTATAATGCCTTGCCAAAATCAGCCCCCCCTATAAGACCTAGGAGACTGTGATACTAGATCCACCGCCCTACCACCCTATGTATAGATCGGCTCCTAGCCCTAGCCATCATATGGATCCCCAGTCCACACTATTCTAGTCCGATCCTAGGGGGTCAGGGACCTGAGCCAGGGGCTCGGACTGGACTAGTGTGGACTAGGGATCCATATGATGGCTAGGGCTAGGAGCCAGTCTATACATAGGGTGGTAGGGCGGTGGATCCGGTACTGTCAGTTATCCAAGGGGATAGGCGGATTACAAAGTGTAATCTTGTTCTAAAGGATATGCAAAGTGCATACGTTAGCACCAAGAAATCCAATCGATAAGCATTTATTGCTCCACTTGGAGTTTTCTTACCATAAGTTAAACCATGTTTGCAATTAGGTTTAGTCTCTTCGTGTATAAGTCAGATTCTCAACCTTAAACACTAGTTAAGGAGGGGTTGTTTAGTGATGATGAAATTCGAGAACAAGTCAAGGACATAAACTTGGTTGATGAGTTATGTCAGCAAGTTACCTTCATGGGTAGTGACAAGAGGTACTCTTTTTGGTACATCTTTGTTGTGATAAACTCGTTTAGCATGCTCATGAGCATTCTAAATGGACTCTACACACTATGTTTGGATAGGAACCGGTACCATCAGATGGTTGCAAATGGACAACAATGTAGAAAATCAAGATGTTACTCTTGATTTCATTGAACCTCCTACTGAACCGGGTTCCTCTGATACCAGTGTAAGACTTAGGAGCTGCGTAATGAGATTCTCTTCCCAACCCCCCATTATATAGCCCTTGGACGCTATGAATAGAATCTGCTCATTTTGAACTTGCAGTGTTTTTACTGGTGTTTCTAATGGTAATGCATAATCATCTGATTGCATTAAAAGTGACGAGTTAGATGCACTTACATCGAGATTCGCATTTCCAATTTTCTCTGTACCTTCCTTGGAAGTTGATGTATCCCTATTGTTTGGATTTCTTGACAATTTTCAAAAAAATGTCCACCTTTTCGTCCACAATCTGAGCAATACACCATGACTGGTGGTATTTCAACTAGCTCTATCATGTCAAGCTCTTCCTGAGAAGTTTCTACTTCTATGCTTGCCAAGTTGTCAGCATCTTCTTTTAAAACATTAAGCATCAAGTTGTAGACTGCTCCATCTTGACCTTTGTATCGTCTTTGGCTTGGTTCCCCAATTAGACTTGCTTCTATTGGTTGATCTTTTGGATCTTGCATTCCTGGTTCTCAATTATAGATCTGACCACTGTAATCCATGTACAATGATCCTCATTGCATATGCACCAGCTGTATGTTTTGCTGGCTTATGCGGATTTCTGGATGAATACTTGGGTTGGCTTTTTGCACTTATATCTGCACTTCATCTTTGAGCTTGCAATACCTGGCTCCATCGAAGTCTGTGAACATTTGGGAGTTCTCTAAATCTGGCTTTACTATGATCAATAGGATCTTCACTCCTGTGCTGCTTTTACTGGTCACCAAGTATCTATGGCCTTCTGAATCTGCATATAAAAATTTATCTCCATTGTAGCCATATAACTGTAAAATCTTCTCTATTGCACTTGTGTCTGTGTTGCCACTGCTACTGGCTTGCTCTGCTGTACTTGATCTCTCAGCTCAATTTAAGTCCATGTTGGCTTGTTCTGGGCCTTTAATAACTTAATCTGTAACCCATCGTGATTGGTCGATTTTCAGGTGGATTTTGGCAAATTTAGGAATTTTTCTGCCGCACATGGTTTTGAGTTGATTTTTTAACCCTCTCTTTGATTTTTTATTGAATTTTATTAAAAATTAATTGTTTTGTTTTTTGGTTGTTTTTCTTTTAAATTTTTTATTGGATTTTTTATTTTTTAATAATTTTTTATGATTTTTAAAAGTGTTTTGTATTTTTCGATTGTTTTTTTATGCAAAAAATAAATTAAAAATTAATTTAACTATTTTTTATTACTGCTTACCTGGGAGCGAGATGGCGGGGTTGACGTTGACCAGCCGTGAAAACAGGACTAGCGCGCGGGGCGGGGATTACGGGGCTGACACCTGACGTGGCGGGAGTTGACAGCAAGGCACCGACGCTATTGAAGGCGAGGACTAACAAGCGCGGGGCACGAGGAATGTCAGTGCTGGCAACGGAAAAAGACTCGTGTGTGTGTGTGTTGACTGATTGCAAGGGTGCAGAGCATGATGGCACAGGGAGGGACTCTAGAGTGTGTGTGTGTGTGTGTGTGTGTACGCGCGTGGGCTCAGGGCTGCAGTCAATAGAAAAGAGAGAGAGAGAGAGAGAGAGAGAAAGAGGCGTACACGCGTGGCAGAGAGAACGTGAGAGAGAGAAAAGGCTTGGCGCAACGTCAAGTGCGGGCATGTCAAACTCGTCAATGGCAAGAAGGGGAGAAGGAAAAGTTCCGGGGCCCGGGCTGGCAGTGTGCGGGGCACGAGGAGATAGAGAATAGAGAGAGATGAGGTGAGGGAGGAAGTCAGAGGGAGAGGAGAGAGAGAGTTAATAAGCGTGAGTGGAGAGGAGAAATAAAGAAAGTTAGAGAGAGGCTGTTAATAATCGGAGAGAGAGTGAGGGGGAGGAGAGAGAGAGAGAGATAATAAGCGTGCTTTTGGAGGAGAAGGGATTATTTTTTTATAAATTTTTTTGACAAAGTTGAGCCTTAGCACCGCAAGGGGCTGTTCTCTCCATGGCTCGCAAAAATCAAAAATCACGTGCTACGAACGTCGACGTCATACCGGACCGCAAACTGAGGTTCAAAAAGTCATGTTGGTGCGCACGAAAACTCCAAATCCGCTTATTTTTATTTTCGAACATCCAAAAGTGCCAAAATTAAGCCGAAAATTAGCCAAAACGCTAAAAAATCACCCAAAAATCCAAAAAATTGTCCGCACATCCCAAAAATTGTCAAAAAAATCCCATAAAATTCTAGAAATCTCTAAAAATCATCGGCAGTCACAATCAAGCACTTTCAACACGAAAAATAGTAGTTTATACCAAAAATGCCAAATCCGACAAAATCATCAACCTGATCCTCGAAAATAGTAAAACACTCAAAATTTGGCAAACGAAAGCCCAAATGCACTGGAAATCAAGCCTAAATACATAGTCAAAACAACTTGTAAAGATCGTAAGATATCATTTTTTAATGGAATTAAGTAAAATTTAATACAAAAATTATCCAAAAAATATCTTTTTTTTAAAAAAAAAATTCCACACATAGGGGATTAGTGCATCCAAATAAAATCACAAAAAGCACATCAATTTAATTGCCAAATAATTTCATCAATAAAATCAAAACTAGATAATTAAATCGGCAAAAGTAAAGGCAAAATTAAGTCAAAATTCGACGCAATTGGAGTGTATAAATCCTTGTTTTGAACTCAAAAACACAGCAATTAACCATTACACACATCAAATACGCAATCAAAAATTGAATTAATCATGCATATTAAGCATTTTTTAGGCACACACACACACACACTAATAATTGGCAGTTTGTTCCAATCTATAGGTGCGCACACAAAAGGGTTAATCTTGTCGAAATTGCAATGTGATTTCACAAATCTTTAGTTGGGCGCATGACCACAACACAAATCAATCATCGCAATTGAAAAATCATTAAGCACAGATTGATTTTTAGGTGAATAATCAAGGGCAAAATAGTGTACACACACCTCAAATTAGGCATACACACACTCAATTAGAATGTACACACACTTTATTTTAGTGCACACACACTTATAATCGACCATTCAAGCAGGCAATGAACTCAATTAGGCACCCTATTAGAAATGTACAATGACCAATTAACAATTAAACTTGTTAATTTCAAGCGCCACCAAATCTATAACATTTTGGCATTACAACAGCATGAAAACGAACAATCCAAAAAAATTCAAAGCAACATAGCATCAACATTGCATTACAATAACATAGCATTAACATTACATTGCATCATGGTGGAGTCTCTACACAATTCTACACATCTTTAGATTCTAGGGAGGTTGCGAATACCACCTTGATTACCTTTCCATTGAACATCGATTGAACGGTTGAAAGCTCCAATCTTTCATAGCAAATTAGTGTGTAAGTTAGCAAAAATTAGTCAAATTAGCAAGGGGTTAGTGTAAAATTAGAGTGTGTAAACACACAATTGCCAAGATATGGTGACAAGTTAGGGAATAATGAACACATTTCTTCATGCACATAGCAGAGACGCATATCTTTGCCAGTGATACTACATTTGGACTATAGCGAGTTGGTCTGCCTACAGAAGTCATGACAAACTTTTCTAGTCACGCCACTCACTAGCGGTTCATACTAGACCGTTGTACTAGTTTCCCTTTTATGTTGTATTTTCTCTTATGTTTTCTAGACCTCTTATCTTTCTTTTGTGAAGAAGAAGAAGTACACTCTTTTGCTTCCATCTATGTGTGTGTGTGTGTGTATGTGTGTGCTTGCAAGAGCTCAAGCTCCCTCCTTCTCTATCTCTTGACACTCTATATCCTAGGGTATCCATAATACCCTATCCTCTTAGAAACACCTTTAGAAAACACTCACTTCCACTAACAAACACACACTTCTATGTGTGTTTGTGTGTGTGCGTGCTTGCAAGAGCTCAAGCTCTCTCCTTCTCTATCTCTTGACACTCTATATCCTAGGGTATCCATAACACCCTATCCTCTTAGAAACACCTTTAGAAAACACTCACTTCCACTAACAAAACCACAGTTGCACATCCTCCAACACCCACACACTTGTAGGGAGCACAACATGACATGCACCCATAAACACACCCTACTTTTCACTTTTTCTTACACATAACATAACATCTCTCTCTCTCTCTCTCTCTCTCTCTCTCTCTCTCTCTCTCTCTCTCTCTCTCTGTGTGTGCACTCTCTCTCTCACTCTCTCTTTGCACAACACAAAGAACAGGGACACACACACACACACACACACACACACACAGTCGGGTTCTCAATACAAGTGAGTATAAGAGAAGAAGATGAATGGGAAATGAAACAAGAAAAACGAGAATCCAATGGGATCTTTCTCACTTCTCTCCCACAAAGCAGTTTAAAAAATGTTCTTCTTGGCTCTCCTCGAGAAAAACTCTTTATTCCGCTTAAACAATGGGAAAAAACCCTCCAAAATGTTGCTTCTTTGATATATATAAAGTTTTTAACACTAGTTCTGTAATCGGACACTCAAATGTCCTCAGACACTAAAGTAACCTGTTTTTCTAGCAACTTATCATAATTATTTGGTGAATCTAGAAAAAAAATTAATAGGTCACGTTCATATCTTAGGTCAGCTATGAGGTGAAGAACATAGCCAAATTTTACTTTTATCAAATTTAATACCAAATTAAGATTATAATGATAAGTTTTAAGATGAAAAAATCATAGAAATTTAGTGCAGTTTTAACAAAATTTTCATAAATTGAATATAACTTCTCATCAAAATATGATTTTGCATAAGTTTCAAGTTGTACAGATAGGAAAAAACTTATTATAACAAGAAATTGAGCTTCATAACCTAGTTATGGGACAAGATTTTTTTTATAATCAAAAGACCAAAATCTTGAAAATTTTGACAAAGAGAAAAATTTTGGTCTTTCAAGGCCTCTTTCATTAACATGATGAGGTTATGGGACAAAACCTAAGGTTTATAATGTATCTATAGGTCAATACCCATCAACTAAGCATTTTTCATGGGTTCAAACTCATAGGCATCTTGTAATTTAAGCTCATTTTAAAAAAATTGTAGTGCATAATTTCTTGCAAGAAAAACATTGCTATGAAAAACTAATGAAAGTGTGTATATAAATCCCTCAATTGTGTCCATATGAGGTATTTGTATACAAATAAGTGAGATGAATGGAAAAATCCAAAAGTGGACGTTATTTTAAGGCTTATTTTTTATAAATTAAACATCATAATTACAACATGCGCAATTTTTTGGATACGCCATAAATCACCAAATGTGGCTTGCATAACCATTAAAAATTATCACCTTATGTAATGGAGTCATACATCTAGTATATATGCATCATAAGACATTGTAAATTTAGATGAACTAAATGTTTTTTGTGATCGTTAATTGAATTTGTGAACGTTGCGTATTTGACCCACAGGACTTTCTATATCTAATTCTAGTCACAAAGGATTTTTTTTCTCACATGAAAATTGCAAAAATATCAAACACATATATAAGTAGTTACCACGGATTATTGCATGCACCCTGCTCATTTTTTTCTTAGGCTAGAGTACGAGTTTTAATGAAACATTAAATGTTGTTTTGAGTAGGTTCTTTTTATGAGTGTAGTTACTATTGAGGTTATGATTAAAAGTGAGTGATTATAATTTCTATGAGTACTTTGAATAACATTTTATAAGTTTGCAAAAGCATTTATTGAGATGTGCTCTAGATTTCATGTACCATTTTAATTAAATTCGTTAAAAGAGGACACTAAAGTGTCCTTTTTGGTACCAAACTAGTGTTAATCTATTTTCAACAAGTGTGTGAGCACAGATTGGCTCTCCCTTTTAAAGCTTTGCATGGATTGGGACTTCCTATCCTGAGACTAGTTCTTCGTGCCGCCTTCATCTCTTACTTTTCCCTTGTTATCATGGGACCCCCCAGCCCCACCCAGAGCACTAGAAATATCTCTAGTGGGGTGGAGGAACACCATTGTTTTCCAACCAAGAGGGAAGGACCCGTAGGCCCCCAGCGTGAACCATCCTCTGTTGGGGCCATTCACAACCATATTGCTTTCATTGGTAACAAAGTCAACCACCAATGGCCTTCTATGGCAATGTGATATAGCCAAGAAGCACCCACAACCGCCCATGCAACATCTATGGATGGCGGGAGGGATGAAGGAAGCCATTGTCGACTTCTTCTCTCTCCCTTTGGATACCTATAAGGGGACTTGGGCCCAATTACATACCCCAACGCACCTATTCTTGCGTACACATGTGGGAACATTTCTCCACCATGTGGCACACCCATAGACCTCGCATCCTCAGGGGTTTTAGAAACAATTAAACCCTCAATAACTTCTTATCTTGGTATGTGTATAAATCCATGGTGAGACCCACATTGTAAGGTTTAAACCCCTAGGTTCCTTTGGCATATTGATGCTTCCAAGACCACAAAAGGAGGATCCTAAAAAGGAAAAAAACCATAAGGTACCTGGTGCTTGTGTCTTCTACCAACTTTGACTAAGCATACTTTTTTGTCTGCAACTTCGATTGGTGATCTGTCACTTTGAGCTGATTTCATATGCCACACACTACCCCCCGAAATCTTGAGAAAACCCTCAATGGTATGCTTACCAAACCGGTCAAAAAGGTGCAAAACTAGCCCTCAAAAAAACTTCATCTGCTCATAACTTGATCGTTTGGAGCCAGATTGTAGATCTGAAAAGACTAGCATACTACACAAATCAACCACTTCAGTCCTATCACCTCACATATACCTTAATAAATAGAATGTACCTATTTACACTTTTGGGGATTTGCAAAGCACTTTATCCTTCAAAACTCCCATATCTTGAGGTATACACGTAAATTGACACACCGTTTTCACTAACCTAAATAACACTTTGAAGACCATATCTTGCACCACCATCTCTGAACTTTGAACACTCCTCTCTATCCACCTCTTCATATACATCTTTTTTGTCTATATCTCCCATATCCTGTCCATCGGTACCCCTATCTTCACCCTTGCTAGCTCGATTATCCCCTTCTTGTATAGCAGCATACCAAACTAGAGGCATAAATTGAAAAGATGAATCAAAACAGCTTATCGATGGCAAAGGAACCACCTCTGTAACACTTGACACCTTCTTTGCATTCATTGCATGATGTATCACCTTTCTTTAGTCATAACCTTAGTCCGTAGGTTTTAGCAGTCCCAAATTTAGCTTTCTCTTTGCCTTTTTTTTCTCTTTATCTTTGCTGGGTAGATCATTTGTGCATAGTTTTTTGCACCACCAAAATCAACCTTCTCCATAATTCTTTAATGCAAGGAGGCTATAAACCATTTTTGCTTAAAAAGATCTCCATTCTCAAGGCATGTAGCGGCAATGATCTTGCCCCACATTGATTCAAATTGCTTAAATAAAATTTATATCTTCACTTATGTCTTGATTCAAGGTGTTGTGCATCCCAATCCAATGAAGAATCTTGCTTTTGAAAATCTTCAATAAATCATTTCTGAACTTCTAAGAACGACCACTAATCTTCAGGATTTAATCCTTCAACCATACTCTGGCCATTCCTTATATTACTATCGCTAATTTTTTCAAGTTTGCTTCAACCTCATAGACTCCCAACTGCATCAAATAGAGTTCTAAATTGAAAAACCAATCTACAACCACTTCATCTATGGTAAGAATCATCTAGTTATTGAGAATCATCTTTGTGCTTTAGAACTTCACCATGATGTAATCAGTGTGCTTCCTCAGTGGGGTCACTAGATGATGGAGAGTGGGAAACACCTCTCGATAGCCCAAGGTATACACGCTACCCCTATCCTCTCAGAAACACCCTTAAAAAACCATCTCTTTCACTAGAAAAACCTTGGTTGCACACCCTCCAGCACACACACACACACACACACACACACTCATAGGGAGCAGAGCTTGACACACTTGCAAACACACCCAGATTTCGCTTCCCATTACACTCTCTCTCTCTCTCTCTCTCTCTCTCTCTCTCTCTCTCTCTCTCTCTCTGCACAACACAAAGAAACGCATTGGGGGGTGGGGGGGGGGGGGGGGGGGGGGGATGCACACACAATCCGTTTCACAATATTAACCCGTTTCACAATATTAACAAGCATCAAAGAAGAAGGGAATGGGAAACGACACAGTAAGGATGAGAACAAATGGGTTCTTGCTTAGCTTCTCTGCCATAGACCGGCTACAAAATAATTTCTTCTTGGATCTCCTCCAAAAAACTCTTGATTCCTCTCTCAAAAGTGGGAAAAGCCGTCCAAAATGTTTCTTCTTGCTATTTATAGAGTTTTTAATCTATTTTTAACAAGTGTGTGACCACCCACGACAAGTCTCCAACTTTCCCTTTTGAAGATCTACATGCATGGGCACCTCCTATCTATGGACTAGCTCTTGGCGTGCCGCCTTCATTTCTTGCTTTTCCCTCACTATCATGGGACAACCCCCCCCCCCCCCCAAAAAAAAAAAAAAACACTAGCGATATTGTTGGTGGGGTGGGGGCATACCAGTCTTGTACAATCAAAATGGTAGGGATCATGGGACCACTGTGTGAATCATCCCGTCCCGTGGCCATTTACAACCACAGCACCATCCACAACCACAAAGCTAACCACCAACAATTGTGCACGGCAATGAGACTCACCACCCATGCAGCAGTCATGGACAAGAGGGAGGGCGAGATCCATAGCCAGTTCCTTGTTTCTCCCTTCAATATCGTATAAGGAGACTTGGCCTAGTATATTTACCCCAAAGTACACGATCTAGAAAATGCATGTGGGAACATTTTGATGCCATGTGGCACACCCATAGACCTTGCACCCCTTGGGTTAAAAAAACCATAGCCTCTTCAGAAAAAACCTTTTTTTGTTAACTAAAACCCTCAATAACTTGGTATCGTGGCATTTGATGACCAACCTGTAAATCCATGGTAGAACCTCACATTACAAGCTTCAAACCCGTAGATTCTATACTATACCTATGCAGCTTAAAAATTTCAAGCAAGAAGAAGACATCCAAGTGTCATGCATTGGTTCACTTCACAAAAGTTTAGACAAAACATCTAATGTAAAATGCAAAAGTGAAGGTTAGACTTGACATGCATAGGGAAATGAAAAGACTTTCAAAATGTACAATGTAAAGACCAAGGACTTTCAACTATACATAGAATAAATGTATAAATTTAGTTTCACTCCACCTAGGCAAGTAAACATAATTTTGGTGGAAATTTTGTTATTTAATAGAAATTTGACTTTTAATGATATATTTAGCTTTGTTTTATCAAGGGGCTTTTTTTAATACCAATATTGATACCTTTTATAAATTTGTGTAAGTTTTTATTTTTAGAAGCGGTTGAGAAAAAGGAAAAGGTTCGCATGTCCACGCATCAATTTAGGTCGGTCTTGCTTTGAGGGCATGCATTCAAAGGTAGGGGTTGTTATCTACATTATTGAGAGAGAGAGAGAGAGAGAGAGAGAGAGAGAGAGAGAGAGAGAGAATTTTACGATTGAACTCATGGGGACTCCTACTCACTAGGAACACCCTTGTCCTTAAGACATTGTTATTTTTTAAATATTATCATGTATTTTCAAAAGAGTAGCTAATATTTTTTCCATATAAAACAAGAAAAATGTCTTGAAATGGGTAAATTGTTTGAAAAAAAACAACCCTAACATTGGCATCTCAAATGGGGAGAGATATTTCCCAATTGGTGGGCCTTTTATCAAGTCAGAGTTATTAAATCCTTTTTATTTTTGAGAGTTAAACCATGTGTCACCCGTAAAAATCTATAAAATTTCTATATTATGATGGACACACACACACACACATATATATACACACACTAACTAATGTCAAACATCTATCCCTAGAAAAAAAAAAGGAGAAGGTTTGACTGTTTGTGAGTGGACTTCATTTTGTATTGCTTTGGGGACATGCATGCAAATGATAGGTTGTTTTACATGTCATTGGCCATGATATATATATATATATATATATATATATTACGATTGAGCTCATGGGGACTCCTACTCACCAAAGACACCCTTGCCTTCCAAATTTCCAAGAAATTGTTATTCTCTTAATATTATCATGTACTTTTAAAAGAGTAGCTAACATTTTTTCCCACACAAAACAAGAAAAATGCCTTAAAATGAATCAAATGTCTAACAAAAAACCAACCCTAACATTGGCATCTCAAATGGGGAGAGAGATTCCCAATTGACGGGCCTTTTATCTTGAGAGTTATTTGATCCTTTTTATTTTTGAGAGTTAAACCATGTGCCACCCTAAAAAATCTATAAATTTTCACACACACACACACATATGTATATATACACTAACTAATGTCAAACATCTATCCCTAGAAAAAAATGAGAAGGTTGGTCTGTTTGTGAGTCGACTTCATTCTGTATCGCTTTGGGGACATGCATGCAAATGATGGGGTTGTTACACATGTCATTGGTCGAGAGAGAGAGAGAGAGAGAGAGAGAGAGAGAGAGAGAGAGAGAGAGATTGTTCCATGAAGTTCATGGGGACTCCTACTCACCGAGGGGACCCTTGCCAATTTTCAAGAAATTATTTTTTTCTTGGAATTATAGTGTATTTTTTAGAGAGTGGCTAACATTTTCTCCCATAGAAAACAAAAAAATACCTTAAAATGGGTTAAATGTACGTAAAAAATCAGCCGTGGCACTAGAATACCAAATGAGAAGAGAGATTGCCCAGCTGACAGGACTTTTACCTATTCAAATATATTTTATCCCCTTCTATTTTTAGGAGTTAAACTATGTGCCACCCTTTAAAATTCATAAATTCTCTCAATTATGACAAGCCTAAGTATATATATATAAGAGAGATAGAGAGAGAGAGAGAGAGAGAGAGAGAGAGAGACTCACTACCCGGTGCCAACTTCTAAAGTTCTGAGTTATTATGTGTGTGTGTGTGTGTGTGTGTGTGTGTGTGTATGTGTGTGTGTGTGTGTGTGTGTGTGTGTGAGAGAGAGAGAGAGAGAGAGAGAGCTCTACAAAAATTGATGCGAGAAGGATCGTGTATGGGTGTATTTTCATCCTTCGAGCCAGCAGTGGTGTTTAAGAGAGAGAGAGAGAGAGAGAGAGAGAGAGAGAGAGAGAATAAGAGGTTGATTCCAAGACAAGGGGTGGAGGAAAGCGTTGAAGGCGAGAAAAATCAAAGCGGAAGACAAGCGAACCCAAGGTGGGGTGTGCCAATCCGAAGAATCCAATGCGAGGGAATAGGTAGGAAAAAGGCAAGCAAACCCACGTCGGTGTGTGCACAAATCCAAAGTGGAACAACCAAATCCGAGGTAGCAAAGGAGGAACGAGGATAAAAATCTTGATGATATTTGAAGGTTTTTACCGTGAATTTCTCTAGGATTTGTGCTAAGCTTGGGTTTTTTTCTCGCCTTCCAGGTATAATTTATGGCTAAGTTTCAAAATTGATTGGTAGGATTACACAACCTAAGTTTAGTTTGAGCATTCGCATACAATACAATGTTTTTTTCACAAAAGTTTAAAAACCAACATATAGGAAAATTTGCAGCAAATCAAACGAGCAAAATCAATGTGAAAGACAAGTGTTTTTGCTAGGCTAGGGAACCCAAGGCGGCATGCACAAATCCGATGTGATGAATAAATTTGAGATGGCAAAAAGGGGAAGCGAACCCAAGGCAGCATGCACGAATTTGAAGTAGCACGAGCAAAACCAAGGTGGCAAAGGCAAGAGGCAAAGAAAATTTACACTGAATTTCTTTAGGCTTTGTGTTAAACTTGGTTTTTTTTCTTGCCTTCAAGTTAGAATTTGTTGCTAAATCTATATTAGCTTCAAAAGAATACAATCCCGTCACGTTAATATAAATTCTCTCACTCACAATTGTGAGTATAGCAAAAATAAAGAGAATTTATGGCTAAATCTCTATAGCTAAACCTAAGTTTACTTTCAGCATTTGCACACAATACAATGTTTTTTCCAAAAACTTTAAAAACCGACTTATTGAAAAATTAAAGGCAATTTTTCCATGTTTCATCAATGATTTTTCCCTAAAATTTGTAGGTTTTCTCATCTTCAAAACTAGAATTTAGAGGTGGATTTCAAATTTTCATATGTGAGAATACACAAAACTTGTGTTTTTCTTTCAAACAATCTGATAGCCACTCATATACACAATGCTTCTGCTGAGACACTTGGTAAACATGCATATGAAAATTTTTAGACGCAATCTACTTCTACTATATGAGCATTGGAAGCTTTGTATTTGAAAACAAATCCAAGGTTTAACGTTGAACACAAACAAAACCGAGGCAGAAGGTGAGTAAACCCAAGGTGGCGTGACCGAATCCAAAGCAGCACGAGCAATCCGATGTGGGAGGGTAGATTTAGATGTGAATCTCAAAATTTATATGTGGAATTCTTTTAAAATCAGGGTTTCTTCTCACCTTCAATTAGCATTTAGAGGTAAATCTCAAAATTTGTACGTAGGATTACACTAGATCTAGATTTTCTTTGAGCATTCACATACAACTTCTATACTATATATAGTGGAGCTTAAAATTTTTGAGGAAGGCCCAGAGCATCCACATAAACTATTAGGTGACCTTATTTTGCTTTCATTTCTATAACATTTGAAGGTGCCGATGGTGCATAAGTGTACATGAACAAATAGTGTACACATACTAACCTACTTATGCATCGTTATGATCTGATGAACACTTTACCATACTTGTGCACAAAACATAGATAGAGATGCAAGCAAGTGTGGCATCTATAGAGAAACATAGACGGAAGGGCCAATCACATTCTTGATATAAAAGAAAGTCAACTCATCTCTTTGAAACTTGAAGCTCGCTTGCTACATTGGAAACTATGAGCCCTAATAATTTTTTCACGACTCCACTCTTAGACATGAAAAGTTTTATGATTACACATTGTACCAGTTATGGGAACTCATATTTAAAAACTTGCTTACTTACTGAGTTTGTACTTTTGCATTTGGTAGCACTTCTATCAACCCTAGGTAGACCAAGGGGAAAACGTCCTTCCTACTATATAGTAGGTTATGATGTGCACTATTTCCATGCCTTACTCTCACAAGAAAGAAGCAAGGATAGGAGCAAGTAAGAGAGTGGAGTCAAAACATTGAATCCAATTGTGTTCCCGTTGTTGAAACCAATTCTATTGAACCCACTCCATTGTTGAAACCAATTCTATAGAATCCAATCCATTTTCAAACAAAGTTTTATAATCACATTGAATTCTCTTAGCTTTCAAATATTTCACACCATGGTAACTTATCTAAGCTATATAATCAAGCTTCGTAGCATTGCTAGACCCAGACACACAAAAAGGAGGACTCTCTCTCTCTCTCACTCTCTCTCCAACCTAATAGAAGTTTATTGAACAAGGGCTAACAACTCACAAAAAATAATTTCTTTAATTTGAGCCTAGCTCCCAATCTTGGTATTAAAAAATGATTTGCAGCTACATATTCATATTTGTTAGAATTTGTCAAGAGGTTGTGTCATGCATCACTTTTAAAAATACAACAGACTATACATGTAGAATAGAGTATTGATGGTGTTCCACTGGGAGGAAAAGATAGCCCTATGAGAATAGTGGCCGTGTTTCTTTGGTCGCAGCAACGCGCGTGTCATATACTAGTTACTCGTAATATTGATGCTTCCAAGACCGCAAAATGAAGATCTTGTATTTTTCGTGTACTCCCTTGGGATCACCCTTGGGGTTTAAGCCAATTCCTTCTTTCTCCCTTCAATACCATATAAGGAGACTTGGCCTCCAAAGCACCCGATCTGGAAAACGCATGTTGGAACATTTTGATGCCACGTGGCACACCCATAGACCTTGCACCCCATGAATTATAAAAACCATAGCCTTTTCACAAAAAGTTTTTTTTTTTTGTGTTGCCTAAAACCCTCAGTAATCTTGTATCATGGCATTTGATGACCAACATGTAAAGCCGTGGTAAAACCCCACATCACAAGCTTCAAATCCCTAGATTTACTCCACATATTGATGCTTCCAAGACCGCAAAATGAAGATCTTGTATTTTCTCTGTACTCCCTTGGGATCACCCTTGGGTTTTTTTCATCCACAGCTAGAGACCTTTGTTTGAGTGGGGGTCTATCTATATAGAGCTCGCCATAACTAGACATAACATAGCATAACTTGTTATCAATATGATTCACTCTTTGGGATGTTACATGGTGTTTTGGTTGTATCTACATCTCTCTGTCTCAACACACACAAAATCTCTCTTGTGTTTGTTTGCAAATGCAAGGGAGATAATAACCGAAAGATGGAGAAGGAAAGAAAATTACAAGAAGTAAGTGGAGGCAAAGTCTACTTCGACTACTTCATATAGGTTTGGAAAGCTAGGAACAAGAAAATCTTTGAAAAGGACCACTCGATGGTTAGCTTCGGTGAGATTATTCAAGAAAGCAAGGGATCAATCTTCTCTATCAAAAAACAGAAGAACTATGAAGATTGGAATAGAACAATCAAAGCCCTATCGGATTTGGGATCTGCAAGACACCAGAATACAGCTTCTTAATAACTCTAGGCTCTCACAAGGATGGTCCTTAAGGAACCATTTGTGATTGAGGATCTCTGTACATCTCTCTTTGGATTAATATAACTTCTCCACTCACAATTGAATGGCAAAAAAAAAAGAGTAAGTGGAAGCATAGAAAAGGATGAAAGAAGTCAAGGTGTGGACAAGTTAAAACAATGAAGGCCTGGTCCCAAGAGGAAATTATCCAGTTAATGTGAAGGCAAATGGTTAAACTATAGTGCATATGTCACTTGATCCTTATGCGTGTGGGTTTGTAAGATCACCTTCTTTACTAGAGGAATCAATCTTCGCTATGCAACAATCCTTTTGATGATTCTGATCCTTCAGTGGGTGTGCGTGTCCTACTGAAGTTAATGAATACAAAAGAAAACTTTTTGGGATGTCGTAATAGCTTTTTAAAGTTCAATTCAATATTATGTGGTGCAAATGCACCTCAAGGGAGGGAAAGACTAAGCTCAAGATAAAGAAAACAAAAAGAAAAGAACAATAGTCGACTGTGAAAGCTATGCACGCACGCTAGACAACCCCTTTAGGACTTTCGGGCGGGAGACGATCCAAAACAAGGACAACATTAAATGAAAAGTAATCTAGGATGAAAATCTTGAGAATTCATGAATGAAAGAGATATTCTTTTGTGTGAAAAGCGCAAATATGATACAAGCTTTTCTTTTTCTCCCACATCATTTTCATTCAAAATCGTTATTACTACCACTTCAATTTAAATCTCGTCTCCCCTTAGCCACCTACTCTTAGGCCACCTGTCTCGTCCAGCTTATTGGCATTCAAAGGGTATCTTCATAGATACCCTTGGGCCACCTGTCTCGTCCAGCTTATTGGCATTCAAAGAGTATCTATGTTTTTTCTTCATAGATACCCTTGGGCCACCTGTCTCGTCCAGCTTATTGGCATTCCTCTAGTCTCGCTCGTTTAAAAAACATTGGCAGACACTTTTGTATTGTCCTGAAGTTGGTCCTTTTACCCCTCACAAAAGGTGTATCAAGTCTTTTGCCTTTTCATTTCACAAAGCTTTTCATATTCTACACTATCACCTTTCGCTTTGACATTTTAGATGTTTACATGTTCAGGAGTTTTTTTTTTAATAAAAAAAACCAATTCAAAGGGTGTATTATCCATACAGGTGAAGGTCGTTCATTTGTGATAGTTTGACATCTGTCCTTCAAGAAAGTCTTTAAAGTCTTGAAAAATAAGACATCATGTCATTTCAAATGCTATTTCACAAATTTACACTATTGACAGATTATTTATATAACCATGCAAATAATACTTTATTTACAATATACAATATGTAAAATTTTAGAGGTGCAGTCTAGGGACCGATTGAGGAATAACGAGCTTTTTTCTAGGATCTTGTCAGGTATAGCGAGGTCGTTGAACCTAAGAGTGAAAAACCCTTTGCTTAAATATTGGATGTAGTCAATCGTTCTACCATGGTTTAAGACCGCCAGACTAAAGATCCATTTGATGACCTCTGTATATGATGGTATTATACACATAAATTCAAATACCAAGGAGAAATTGGCCACCTCAACAATCTTCCTAAAACTTCTTGGGCATCTTATTAGGATGTGTCTAAGGATCCATTTGATGAGCTCTATCTATGATGGTGTTCTACACATAAATTCAAATACCAAGGAGGAATTGGCCACCATAATAATCTTCTTAAAATTTCTTGAGCATCTTATTAGGATGTTTCTAAGACGCCGAGAGTTAGATAAGGTTATAAAATTAGTCTTTTTTATTTTTCTACATGAAACTTTGAGAAGTGGGTCTGTGTTGTCTGCTAAAAAAACTAGCAGTGACAAACCTATCCTCTTGAGTATTGTAAGCATCTCAATGCATGAATCCATTTTAAATCCTTGTTTGATGACGCTCTTCTTGCTCTAACATCATGGAAAAGCTTAGTGCTCATGTGTACAATATCATAAGAAAGGACTACAACCAGTTGAGTCTCAAATACCCTAAGGGTCCCTAGACTTCTAGACATTGTTCAAGTAGCAGAATCGACTAATTTGGGTGCACACCAAAATGGCATGGCTTTGGAATCCACGCCCTCCTAAGGTTAGGTCATCAATGAAGAAAATGATCTTCCAAGTCCTTCGTACCCATTTGCAGACCTTGGCCACCAGCTCGCATGAGGACGACACTTGGAAAATAGATCAAGGGGATCTTCAAAAGTTGACCTATAACCAGAGTAGGTGGCAGAGCCTAGCCCTCTAGCATGCACCTTGATCCCAGTAGGCAAGGCTCCCAAAGCACCTTCCAAATGAATACCCTCATGTATTTTGTCCCTTTAGTCTGCCAAATGGCCTTAACACATTGCTCTTGTGACAAATTTTTCTTCCATGTCAAGGTGAGTGGATTGAACCAATTCACTTGTATATCAGCACATTATAGCTACTTTGGGTCTTGGGAAGCTAGAAAACTCTATCTTTTGGTCAATGCCATGCTCTCCAATCAATTTTTGATCCATTGATAGGTGGAGGTGAGGCTACAATCACTTTCGAGAGTCTACTGATCAAAAGCCTTTCGTACATACCCAAGTTATGTTGCATCACTACAAGCTCCACATCTTCCAGCAAAAGCTTATGTCATCCCAAAGATGAGAGACTTTAGAGATTCCTCTATTTTTACCAAGCGTGCAACTTTCCTCCATAAGGGGTCTAAACCCTTCCCAGGTTTGGAGAGCCAGGGGGGACCAATGATTGAGAGAAAAATCCTTGAAGTACCTGAAATTCTCCCCCTGTTTCAAGGTTGAAACTCCTTTGGTGCACTTTCATGCAAGCTCCCTTGTGCAGCCTCCAACCTGTAGGAGTGTCCAAGAGGGTGCAAAAATCTTGTCCTGCACTATGGCATTCTTCCAAGTGCCCCCTTTTGAGGCAAGATTTTCTTCATTAATCATATTCTAGGCCATGATCACCCATTCCTCCTCTTGGTCCCCTCACCATTCCATGGGGTCAAATGAGTCTCTTTCTGAGAGATAAATCAATCTTGATTTCTCAATATTGCACATTGAGCAGAAGCAGAAGCAAAAAGTTGAACAATCTCGAGGGCTCTACTTAACATTTTTGAGTTGGCTTTAAGAAAGTGCAGAGTTTTGTCTACAAATAGCTTAGCAAGCAGTTGCTTACCTCTAGGAAGTGAAAGACTTTGAATTTCCTCTTTCCTCACGCTCTCCTCGATTGTGGTCACCAGAGGGTGAGAGCCAATTGCAAAAACAACGGGGCAGCCTTGCTTGATCAAACTCTTGAATTCAAACCCTTCGACTATCTTGTTGTTGAAGAGGATCTCAAAGTAGCTTCCTTCCCCGATCGTGCGAACAATCGCACACACTTTGGGTCCAAATCCCAAAGCCTACATGATAGCCTCAATGTAACACCACAAGATTCTATCGTAGGCCTTATCAAGGTCAAGTTGGAGGAGGATACATTGTTGCTTGGTATCATAAGCGTAATCAATGCCAATCATGGCAAAGAGGATGTTGTCATAAATTGACCTTTCTTTGATGAGTTCGTGTTGGTGGGGGGTGTTGATTCTGTTCAAGTTTGGGTCAAGGTTGAAGCCAGTCTTAATGCAACCACCTTAGCAATGATCTTGTATGCAATCTTCATCATGGAGATAGGCCACCATTGCTTGAGAAGTAAGCAACAAACCAACTTGGGAATAGGTTTGATCAGTCCTCTTTTAAGGCTGGCATCCAATTGCCCCTTTGAAAGGGCTCTGCTAGCTAACTGTTCTATCGGGTTTTTTAGATCCTCCCAGAATTCTTTGAAGAATTTGGCAGTGAGTCCATCCCACCCAAGGTACTTTTCCGTCCCCACCATTGCCTTCAAGGCAGCCTAACATTCATCGATAGAGATTGGTCTCTCTAACTTTTTTGCTTCAGTAGGGAGTATGTCTCACTTGAGAGTACCAAGAAGATAGGCTCTGGCCTCCGCAACCCCTTGAGGGAAGACTTCCGGATGACCAATAATTTGACTGAGATGGTCAAGCATGAGTTTGGCCATAGCTTTTTGGTCTCTTACTTCATTTCCCCTCTTGTTAGTGATTGTTATGATATAGTCTCTTCTTCTTTTAACTTTGAGAGCTATGAAGAAGTGAGCGTGGTTGGCGGGTTCGGGTTTCAGGGCGTTCTCTTTGGCCAGCAATCGGATCTTATCGATCTCTTCAACTTGAAAATCAACGAGACATGTTTTGGCCTCAAGCCACCTTTTGTGATCTTCCTTAAGAGCTCTTCATTCTTTCTTTCTTTAGAGAGCTCCTCGACTTCTTCCTTCAGCTCCTTGTTTGCAACCTCTTGAGCCTTTTTCACTTAGGGCCCTGTACATTTTATCACTGATTGGATTCTACGCACCTAGGAGAGCCATGCTCGAGGGTCAGCTGCTTCCACATCCTACCTTAGCTTGCCAAGAGATCTTGGCTAGGTCTCTAAAAAGAGAGCCCTTAAAGAGATGATCCCATGAGATTAATGTATTCTTCTTCCCCTCCACGGAGCAAGCATCATTACTATCTCTGGCTATGTGAAGCTTCAGGGGAAAGTGATATGACATGCTCTTGAAGGTATCGACACATAATAGCACAGAGCAAAAAATCCAGTTTGCTTGATGGGAGATGTAGCACATGTCCAGATGGGATGCCATATTGGTGTACTGGAGGTTTGTGTATGTCAAACTAAGATAGCTACTCCATGAACCTGCATTCCACAAATCAAGCAATGCCCATTTCTTGCATAATGCTTTCCATTTGGATTTTTTAGAGTCAGCTAATAGACTAGCTGACCATGTCTTATCCTTTCAAGTTTCCAAAAGGTTGAAATCACCCATGATGCACTTTCTCTCCTTTGAGAGGATTCTCCCTGAGATCCACCCTGAGTTTGGCTCTCCCCTTGGCATCACAAGGTGCATCATTAGAAAATTTTGGAGGTCTTTTCGAGGCCTTTTAGTAGAGAGAAAAAAAAGAGCTCCTCCAATGAGAGAAGAGTCAACATCATGTAGCAAAAAAAGCCTTATATTAACAAAAATATAAAAAAGCTATCATCCACACATTCAATGGTTCAACCGTTCTTGAGAAACGGTCATTTTTTTAATTAAAAGCAAGTTTCTTTTTCACGAGGCTAGCACCGCTCATTCAATGTGGTTTGCGTCATCATCACTGAAATGAAAAAATAACAAAATTGTCAACTAATGTCAAATTTTGAAGATTTTGACATTGCCAATGCATCTGGAACGCCCAAAAACATCTTTTTGAAAGCATTTTGTCTTCGAAGAGATGCATTCACAGATGCATGTTTGCTTTAACACACCATAATGCTACTGAGCTTAGAGCAGATATCCCCGCAGGGATTACTTCTACTGCAAGCAATAGTTTTTGGCGCCTGTTTGAAGTTGTTGAATAGTGCGCAAAAGCCCATTTACAAAAGTTAGAAGTGCCCCTCGCGCGCCATTCGGCAAAAACCCTCTTTTGGAGGTCTTTAACACTAGAATGGTAACATGACACTTTTATGTCCTATTAAGTGACCATTTTTCTTGAATTATTTGAAGAGTATGAAAATGAATTTCTAGGTGCTATATATCCACCAAGTAGCCTTATGAGCTGAAAAAAACTTAGCATTTTTTTTTGGCGTATCGATCTCACCATTAACCTTACTCTTGCACAACATTTTTGAACCTACACTGTGTGAAAAAACGGGTCCTGTTTTTGGCTTTTTTTCAATTTTTGGCAACTATACCACTCTAAACTTCATGTTTGTGAGGTTTAGATGGCTAGAGGTTAGGCCTTCATAGTTTTCAACATGTTTTGATGCTTGTAGGGAGAGCTAAGTGTTAAAATTGAAAGTTATGACCAATTTATAAGAATTGCATAATCCTGTTTTTTTGGCCAAAATTAGCACTTTTATGATTTTTTTGGTGGCTTTCTTGATATCCAAATTCAATTTTGATTGTGTAAGAGTAATGTATAACATAAAGCTAATCTTCCTTGATTTTTGGGGGACCTAATATGCTATATAGCATAGTATATGACGATGGTTTAGTTTTTTGATTGCTGAAGAATACGATACATTTTAGAGTAGCAAGTATAACTTTCTCAATATTGCTAGTTTCTTAGGCCAATTGTGTGTATTTTGTAGGTAGTAACCATATCTAATCATAGACTACAAACTTGGTTAGATATTGAGTAGTTTCTATGGGTTTCTAGAGGTCATAATGCTAAACCCAGTTTTTTCATGTTTGCTGTATTTAGCACTTTATCATTGCCCCCGAGGTTACAATTGTAAGAGATCCATTATCCTTTTGACATGCTCCATGGCTCCTTTTGAACCTAAAGGCCCAAAGGGAACTAAGAAAACATGTATATAGTATCTGTGTTGAGCGTGACTATAGAAACTTTGATGATAGGTCCGCAGAATGGCAAAAATGCAATTTTTTTGTACCTATTTTTTTTGCCCAAAAACAAATTAGTGAGGTAAAAGCAACCATCTGTTTTGGTCACCAACCCATTGAAGTTAACGGGGCATTTTATCTCATGTCCTACAAAAATCTCCACTCTTATTTATATGCAATCAATCGTAAGAAATTGTTGTTTTGGGCAAAATGCACTCGTCCATCAACTTTAGAGGTTTGGAGTGACCAAGGGATGAGAAAAATTACAAGTTTCTCATTTTTTCCATATGTAGTAGTTATTGAACTATAAGCTCACGAAAGGATTTTTCAAAATGAGTACTAGATCTACTATGGTTTTGGAATTTTTTCCCAAAACCCTGAAAGGACACTTTTATGTCCTCTTAGGTTACCATTCTAGTGTTAAACAATTTCTTTCTCTCCGGGTGTCAGAAAGGGGCAAGTAGACATTCGATTTTTAGGTTTTTGGCCATTTTGGACGCATTGGCGGTGTCAAAATCTCTAAACTCTGACACTAGACAATTTTGTGATTTTTTTCATTTCAGTGATGATGCAAGCCACATTGAATGAGTGGTGCTGGCCTCGTGAAAAAGACACTCGCATTTTAAAAAAAAGTGCCCGTTTTTAAGGACCAATGAAAAGTTAGGTTTACTTTTCAAAGTATCTACTTGTCCTTTGAAACGTACTCAATAAGTGCAAAGGTATTTTACAAAAAAAATATAGAGAGAGAAATAGAATTTCTTAGAAGGCCCTCCAAATGACCTTCGAAATCTTCTAGTGAGATGTTGATAATGGTAAAGGATTGGCATGTCCACTTGACCCTTACCCCAAGGAATGTCCCTGAGACGTGGTTAAGCATGAACTATGGTTCCAATTCCCTGTAAAAAATGGAGAGCACCCCACTATGCCCCAGAGGGCCATCATCGTAATACACCAACTTATTCCTTGCTGCGTGCTTCCTAAAACAGGAAGCGTCAAGATGGTGCTCCTGGATTAACCAACAATTTGTATTTGTTGACCTCCTCCCAAAAAAGAGTGCTTTTCTTTGTCAATTTTATGCCCTTCACGTTCCAAGATTGAATATGTAAGTCGTATATTATGAGTAGAGTGAGAGAAACTCCTCCACGTTTGGCAAACTATACCTAGCCGCCTCTCTTTCACTCTCCTCCTTCGCCACAACTAGCCAAGAAGAGGCTTTCTCCGAGGTAAGAAATCCCTTAGGATCCTTGTCCATAAGCTCCTCGAAGACATTATCTAGATCGATGGGAATTATTGAACCTAGAGGTGTCCTTTCACTAGAAGTTTCTCTGTGCCAATATTTTTATTCTCTTGCACTTTATCACAGAGATTTGTTGCCAACCCTCCTCCATCGACTTGGGGGGCGGAGATAGTGGAATTTCTTAATAAGGTTTCATGGAAGGTTTGACCACAAGGAATGCAGTGAAATGCAAATTTGGAGTGGCTTGGTTGTTGTTACTGATAGGGCTTGATGTGTCCATCTTGCTGGACTTGAGCACTTCATTATCCTTGCTGCTCCCACCTTCTCCTTGCTTTTTTGCTTCAAACTCCATGTTGGATAATGGAAATTCTTTGAGTGAGGATGCTTGTGCCTGTTCAACTCTATCCTCTTCACCTTACCTAGTACCATTCAAATGTGGCAGTCCCTAGTAAAGTGGCCAAACCCATTGCACTTAGAACATGTTTCAAAAAAACATACCAAATCTAAGAGGGATCACTTTTAGACCAGCAACTACATTAATTACCATGATCTCTGGAGGAGCTTTATGCACATCCCAGAAAATGCACACTTTATTTTTGTTGTTCCCAGCTTCTTGTATGCTAGTACAAACAGAGAGGAATATCTAGGGTGCTTGCAAGGTCTCCAAGGTTGTCCCACAACCACATTGGTAAGTTGACAAAATCAAACCACATGGGGCACAAATCCTTGAAGGTCTTGGGGGATTCAAAAGACAGGTCCCATGGAAAGACGCAGTCTAGGGATCGATTGAGGAATAACGAGCTTTTTTCTAGGATCTTGTAAGGTATAGCGGGGTCGTTGAACCTAAGAGTGAAAAACCCTTCGGTTAAATATTGGATGTAGTCAATCGTTCTACCATGGTTTAAGACCGCCGGACCAAAGATCCATTTGATGACCTCTGTATATGATGGTATTATACACATAAATTCAAATACCAAGGAGAAATTGGCCACCTCAACAATCTTCCTAAAACTTCTTGGGCATCTTATTAGGATGTGTCTAAGAATCCATTTGATGAGTTCTATCTATGATGGTATTCTACACATAAATTCAAATACCAAGGAGGAATTGGCCACCATAATAATCTTCTTAAAATTTCTTGAGCATCTTATTAGGATGTTTCTAAGACGCCGAGAGTTAGATAAGGTTATAAAATTAGTCTTTTTTATTTTTCTACATGTTAGAAAGTTTGAGAAGTGGGTCTGTGTTGTCTGCTAAAAAAATAAAATTAAAGAGAGTTCTTTTGCATAATTTTGTAATTTACTACTTAACTTGGGCGAGTAGTAAATGCTATCAGTCTTTATCAAAGCAACAAAGAAGTGTGATAGGGTCATTACGAGTTAGGTCTTCAAGCGAGCTTAACGGAAAGAGCTTTGGAGCGAGTTTTTTTTTTTTTTTTGGAGTGCCGCCCTCTCTACCTCCCCTTCCTCCTCTTGCTGCCCATGTGCTTCCTCATCTTCCCTTCCTCCTCCTCCTCCAAAATATTTCCTCTCCTCCACCTCCTCTCTCCATCTACTCCTCTAACCACTTTCCCTTCCTCCAGCTCCTCCTCTACAAACCATCATCCCTTCCCTAAAGTCCTCCTATCTCCTACTCCCTTCTTTCTCTCTCTTTTCTTAGTCACTCTATAACCCCTCTCCCTATTCCTCTCTCTCTCTCTCTCTCTCTCTCTCTCTCTCTCTCCACCCCTCTCTCATGATGTCATCCCTTTGTGTGTGTGTCTCTCTCTCTCGCCTGCCACATCGATCTCTCTCCTTGTCTCCCCCTCCCACCCCCTACCCCCCTCTTTCTCTCTATCTCTCTCTCTCTCTCACTCTCTCTATCTCTCACTCTCTCTCTCTCTCTCTCTCTCTCTCTCCCCCCCTTGCCTTCCCTCCGAGCTCCACCACTCTCTCCCCCATGTCTTCTCTCTCTCTCTCTCTCTCTCTCTCTCTCTCTCACTCTCTCTCTCTCTCTCTCTCTCACACACACACACACACACACACACACACACACTCTAGGACGAGAGGGACGGGTGGAAAGGGTAGACTCTCTCTCTCTCTCTCTCTCTCTCTCTCTCTCTCTCTCACACACACACACACACACACACACACACACACACACACACACACACACACACTAGGACGAGAGGGAAGGGTGGCAACACACACACACACACACACACACTAGGACAAGAGGGAAGGGTGGAAAGGGTAGAGAGAGAGAGACAGAGAGAGAGAGAGAGGATGGAGAGAGCTATTTTAAAAAAACACAGCACTAGCAGTATTTCTAGTGCCTCCCTTTTTTTGTAAAAGAGGGAGAGAGGGGGAGAGAAAGATAGAGTGATAGCGGGAGGGGAAGAGAGAGGGGGGGCATTGGGAGGGAGAGAGAGATAAAGAGAAGAGGGGTGGCAGTGGAGAGAGAGTAGGAGACTGGGAGGGAGAAAGAAAGGGAGGGCAGGGGGGGGGGGGGGGGAGCCCGTCTTTCTTTAAAAAAAAAACAATACACTTCACCTCTCTCTCACACAATTTGGTCACCCCCTTTTCTCTCTGTCTTTCCCCTTATCGATCTCTCTCGCACTGCATCTTCCTTTTTTCTTTCTCAACCTCCTGTCACATTGTCGCTTTGTGAGTCCTTCCAATCCTAATGAGAAATAAAATGAAATGCTATGTTAATTGTCATCAAAAGGCCAAAATGACCCATGCGACCAAAATGACACACTCTTTGTGGATCTAATACAATGTCTCGGTACAAAATAAAATGAGAAAGAAGGGGAGAGAGAGAGAGAGAGAGAAGGGGGAGAGGGGTCCGCAAGGGAAAGGAAGGGTTGGGCATGCAAGGAGGGGAATTGCGAGAGGGAAAAAGTGGAGTGTAATTTTTTTCTTTTTTTTTTAAGGGAAAGAAAGGCCTTCCACTTAGGCCCCCCCCCCCCCCCCCCCCCCCCAAAAAAAAAGGCATCCAAAGTAATACCACGTCGCTATTGCTTTGGATGGCTTTTTTTTTTGTTTTTTAAAGGCCCAAGCACTCCTTGCACTCCCTTTCTTTCCCATTAAAAAACAAAAAAAACTACACTCAACTCCCCCCCTCTCACAGTCTCTCTCTCTCCCCCCCCCCCCCTCCTCCCCCTTCCTCTCTCTCTGTGTCTCTCTCTCTCTCTCTTTCACTGCAAGTTCGAGAGTCTGAGTACCACACACTTCTAGAGTGCTCAACTTTTGGTCACATGTAAACTTACTTCCTTCACATTTTCAGCAATGACCTAGACCTACACACTTTTCTCCCCCAGCCATAGTGTGGGCTCTCCATTGCGTCTCTCATCACCACAATTTTGGACCATCAAGAATCACTCATCAGCGACACAAATACTACATCACATGTAACTTTGGTCCCATATGTCATACGATAATAAAATCTATCTATCTACCTCTCCCTCCCCCGCTGGCCCCTCCCTTTCCTCTCTCTCTCTCTCTCTCCCTCTCTCTCTCTCCCCTCCCCTCCCCCCTCTTTCTCTCTCATTTTCCTTTGTATCCATGCATTGTATTATATCCACCAAGACTATATCAGGTTGGTCTCATATGTCATTTTTACCTTATGAAAATTCTTAATACAACATTTCATTCCATTTTAGCTAATATAACAATTCATTGCATTTCGTTTCATTTCTCTCTAGGGTTGCTCGAGGGGTGGGGTGCTGGGAGTAAAGAGAGAGAAAGGGAATAGGGGGTCGGGAGAGAGGTCGCAAGTGTAGGGGGACAGGCAGAGAGAGAGAGAGAGAGAGAGAGAGAGAGAGAGAGAGAGAGAGAGGAAGGATCGGAGCTAGGGCAGAGGGAGCGGTGGACGTAGAGCAAGAGGTGGGGGCCATAGAGAGGAAAGAGGTGGGTTGGAGAGAGAGAGAGAGAGAGAGAGAGGGGGGGGGGGCGAGGGCAAGAGCGGGAATGGGTTGGAGGGATCATGAGAGGGAGAGAAGGGAAGCGGTGAGAGGGTCTGATTTATAAAAAAAAACAAAGGCACTAGCAAAATCGCTAATGTTTTAGGTTTTTCTAGAGAGACAGAGAGAAAGAGAGGATAATTTTAACGTTATAGAAAAGTATACACACACACACACACACACACACACACACACATATATATATATATATAGAGAGATAGAGAGAGAGAGAGAGAGAGAGAGAGAGAGAGAGAGAGAGAGAGAGAGATATGGGGTAGAGAGGGGTGGATCTCACTCCAGGAAGGGAGGGAAGGCAAGAGGGAGAGAGGGGCAGAGGGGGGCTACAACTCCATGCTCAAACTGAGCCTCGCCACAGCATTGCCGTTGAGCCTCCTTGCTTCGGGGCCGTGCACGCTGCAAAGTAGCAGGGGTCTTCTTCACTCATTGTGCTTCGATTTTTCCAAAAAAAATTAAAAATTGAACATTGCAATAACTCACTCTCCTACAATGTTACTCAGTTTGTGAAGTAAAACAAAGGGATTTGTTGTCCTTTGTGCTTCGTCCAGTGATGACCTCCCAAAGTAAGGTATTATCATTGGTATTTCCAAGGAAGATGTAAGCATCAATCTTTGAGGTATTGAATTGAGTTGTCAGACTTATGCCAATGACCAAATATGGTTAGTAGTAGGTAGGTAGTGCCGACGTTTGAATTAGATGGAATCTAGAAAGATCCATGGGTACTGAAAAAGGAAAAGGGAGTTTCAATTGGAATGAAAGTTCTCTTTAACCCATTACATTAGGCAAAATTTGGACTTACAAAGGGCCCTTTAAGGAGTTTGACTTTACCTCTCTCTACCAAAACGGGCGCATGGATAAATTTTTACAAACAAACACCAAAGTTGGCGGAGGTTTGACAGTTAGAATGTCATCTTCAAGCTCTATCTACTGATATATAGCACGCCACGAGATTCCTCAGATTTTAGAAGATTCTTTTTTTGACTCTATCGGAATCAAAAAAAGATGTGAATCAAAAAAAGAATCTTCTAAAATATGAGGAATCTCGTGGTGTGCTATATATCAGTAGATAGAGCTTGAAGATGACATTCTAACTGTCAAACCTCCGCCAACTTTGGAGTTTGTTTGCAAAAATTTATCCATGCGCCCGTTTTGGTAGAGAGAGTTAAAGTCAAACTCCTTAAAGGGCCCCTTTGTGAGTCCAAATTTTGCCTAATGGTTTTGATGGAATCTCCTTCAGATGCTATTTTGACAAGAAATAAAGAAAAGCCAAATGTTTTAAGCTACCGTTTCTTTGCGTTTTTTGGGGAGGGGAGATAACATGTGGAGGAGAGAGAGGAAAGGAGAGAGAAATATATTTCTTTGACTTAATGGGAAAGGAAGAAAAGGGTGGGGAGGGGTGGAGGTTGTTTTTGGGAAAATTACCAAAATAGCCCTCTTGTTTGTGTAGATTCTACTCTTCATCTATTTGGTTGAGCTATTCAATATTTTCTAATCTTTACTCCTTTTTTGGACAATTGAGATCCTTTTTTGAGAGTGCCTAGCATGTAAATTGTCTAAAAGAAAAAGGTAGTTATGTCTAAAATCAATGAAGCAATTCATCTCCAAAGCCCACCTAACCAACTCAAAGAAGAAGGGGAGGGCGGGGGGGCGAGGGGTTTACCCGTGGAGGTGGAGAAGGTTGAGTATAAATCAAACTCTCTCTCTCTCTCTCTCTCTCTCTCTCTCTCTCTCTCTCGTGGAGCCATAGGACACACAACTGTCGTCATGTGGTTGGGAGCTATCCACCGTGCATCAGGACGTGAGTACATGGACAATGGGGGTGAGTATCAGGATGCAAATGTAGGGGTCTAGACGAGAGAGAGAGAGAGAGAGAGAGAGAGAGAGAGAGAGAGATTTGAGGAAGAGAGCCAGGTGGGGAGCTTGCACGTGGGCACGTTGACTGCAAAGGGTTTTGTTGTGCAGCTTCTCTCTCTCTCTCTCTCTCTCTCTCTCTCTCTCACACACACACACACACACACACACACACACACACTCAATTCCAACAAAGATCGGGCAGGGCTTGTTGCTAGAGGTGTTCGCAACGTCTATGTGTGTATGTGTATATGTGTGCTGCTTTTGTTATGCGTTGCGATGTAGCCCAGGATGCAGGAGTGTAGGAAGCAGGCATAAAAGGTGGGCATTCATCTCCAACCCCGATGAGAGGGGAGAAATCTCAGTAGGGAGGCGTGTAGGGGAGTACATGTTTCTTTTTAATGGGAATCAACAAAGATCCCTTCACTTGAGTTTGAGATCAAAGCCTTAGAGTGGAAAAGGGGAAGGTGACACATGGAAGAGAAAGAGGAAGTGGTAGATTTTTTGATGAGGCAAACTCTCTTCTTCACACTGGTGTGTAGGGTTGAGGAGGCCTAGGGTGGAGTTCTTGTTTGTGTGCAGGGTAGGCTCAAGGTGCAAGATGTCTCTCCCCCCCTCTCTGTAGGTGCACATGGGCAGGACAAGGATAGCTTACTCTTTGTTTCACAGCTTCGAGTGTGGAGAATTCTCTTTCTCCCTTTGTCAAGCCTAAATATGGTAAGCGGAGGAGCATCGGCATTACAAGGAGTGCTCATGTAGATAGGAGAAAGGGATGCAGAGGCATGGTAGGAGAGGACCTCCAATGATGACACCATTAGTCAGTGACCACCTCTTTTCAATTTCTTTCAGATACCAACGTTTTAAGCTTTTTGATGGAGCCTAGTATTGAGGCATCCAGTCTCGTCGTTGGCACAACCAACGTAGATGTCAAAGGAGGAAGCCTTATAGCTGCTTTGGGTTGCCCTCATGTGGCTGTGCTACAATTGTGCCGTTAGAGAGGACGAGAGATTGCAAGTGATGGTGGCATCATGGCTACACAAAGAAAGACAGATAGGGGGCACCTAAGTGCTTGACAGGGTTCTTGAAGATAGAGAGGCAGAGATGTCATGCTCATGCCGAACCATGACATCTCCAAGAGGCCATAGGTACATCAGATGACAAGGGAGCCACCTTGCAACAAGAAAGTGCTCACCCCCTTAACCGTGTAAGCCGGCCGGTCAATGCAACGTCAAAGGCCCTGTTTCGCTCATCAGAGTTCTTCTGTTTCCTAATGGCGATAATCACCCGTGATTACTTGTATTATATGATGTATCTTTTTTTTTTTTCAAAAATCACAATGGTAAGTGGGTTATATTATCAAAACCAAAAAAATGAAACATCATGCCATGCTCATGTCGAGCCATGGAAACTTTACAAGTATATAGTTACATTGGCTGACATGGCTGTCACCCCATGACATACATAGGGCCTTTGCCCTTACCTAAAAGGACCCATCATCGCTACGCCACAAGCCTTGTTCCACTTATCATTGTTCATCCGTCTACCGATGGCCATAATCGCATGATATTTCTTTTTTTCTTTTTTTAGGCAAAACTCACAATTGTGAGTGATTGTATTATAATGTTAGCAAAATATATACAAATCATCCTCAAGCTTAGGCCGAGCCTTGAGGGACAAGGGGTTACAACCGAGCTTAGTTACAATTACCTAGTAGCTTACTATTGCAGATAGCTAAATCCTTTACAAAGCAAGGCTCGATCGGATGGCGAGGGTTTTCATAAGCCACTCATCCGAGCTATGCCTTTTACTTACCAGATAAATTATCTCCTTGCTTTCTTGTACAATCTGTGAGAAGCTAGCCACCAAGAGGTTTTTATTGCAGAAACAACAGTTCTTGGACTTCTAGATATTACTAAAGAATCAATATCTAACAATTCAAGTATAAATTAGAAAGGCAAAATTTCAAAACTGTTTACCACCCAGGCACAAATCTCTTTTGAGAAACCATATCTTCCACATCCTTTGTACCCATTTGCACATCTTTCTTGCAAGGCCTTTAATAAATGGGCATTCCATGAAAAGGTGGCCGAGGTCTTTGCTACCCAATCTGCACCCTGAACATCTATCGAGATTGATACCTCGTGCTTGAATCTTGACGCCTGTTGGCAAGGCCCCCCAAAGAATCTTCCACAAAAATATCTTCATGAATTGAGGCCATTGTGGATTCCAAATGTTCTCCCTCACCTCTGCCCATCGAGCCTCCGACCATTGCTTCTTCCACTGATTGTTTAAAGGGGCCAACCAATCATCCTCATGAATTAACACTTGGTAAATGCCCTTGGTATGGGGTCTAGAAAATCGGCCACTCATGTGCCATTTCCAAGCATTCCACTCAAAATTCAATTTACAGAACTCGGTCCAGGCCTTCAACAACCATGTTGACAAGTAGCTTCTCAATGTCATTGAGTTGAAACTGGGCAACCATGTGGTCAGAAGATTTCCAACATTCGCTATTTCTATCCCAAAAGTTGTTCATCCTTCTTGCAATTTCTCTCCAATAAGGGTTCAAGATAACCCCAACAACTTTAGAGACTCAAGGGGGCCAGTGCAAGATGGAGTTTTAGAAGTATCTAGTTAACTTACCCCATTCCAGTGCCCCTTTTTCTCTAATGCACTTTTGCACCAACTCTCCCATGCCACTCAGTCTTAAGCTAGCCCACTTCATGGCCAGAAGTTTGTCTTGCACCTCAATCCCTTTCCACTAACCCCCTTTAGAGCAAAGTTTTTCCTTGTCCATCATATCCTTGGTCATGATAGCCCAATATTGGACTTGATTTTCAATTGAGACCATGAACTTGGCACACATGGCTTCAAGTGATACCTTCATACTTTCCCATTGCCACGCCGCCAAGGATTTAGTGTTGTTCCTCCATAAGAATCTTTTAATTGGTTTAAAAAAATCCCTCCAGTTACATTTGTCTTTTTTGAGGAGAAGGCTGGTGAATGAAATATAAGGAAGCATAAATGAAATGATCACTCTAACCGACTCTAGAAGGGAAGAAACACAAACTCCCACCTTCTCATTTTTGTCTAAATCTTCTCAAGTACCCATTGGAACCTTTTCTTGTGAGTAACGTCCGCCCCCAAGGGGGCCTGCAAATGCCTAAAAATCCTACCTTTAGACACAATCTCCTCTGACTAGAGCAATGGGTCAAATGAGTCGTTTTTTGTCAAGGAGATCAATCTAGACTTCTCAATACTACACTTGGACCCTAAAGCCACAACAAACATGTGCACAATCTCAAGGGCCTTCCTGCACACTTGAGGGCAGGCTTTCAAGAAGAGGAGGGAATCTTTCGCAAACATCTTGGCCAGGAGCTGGTTGTTACTGGGCAGAGTTAACCCTTATATTCCCCCCCACTCAGTAGTAGCTTTGAGCATTGTAATCAAAGGATGCGACCCAATAGTAGAGAGAAGAGGGGCAAGGGGGAATCCTTGCTGGATCGATCTTATGGCTTCAAAGGAGCCCACAATTCTATCATTGAATAAGAGCTCAAATTGGCTACCCGCACCCAAAGTGTGTATAAATTGATAGAGGCATTTCCCAAAGCCCAATGATTTCATGACATCTTCAATGAATAACCCTTGTCCAAATCTAGTTGAAGTAGAATACACCCTTGCTTTGTGAAGGTTGCGTACTCAATTCCAACCATTGCTGTCAAGATGTTGTCATAAATAGACCTTCATTTGATAAACCTGTGTTGATGAGGGGAGATGACTCCCTCAAGGAGGGGGGCCATTCTTATAGCAATTGCCTTGGCAAGATTTTGTATGCCACCGACATCATAGTTATGGGATGCCACTGCTTAGGATGTGAGCAGCAAACCTGTTTTGGGATAGGATTGATAAGCCCTCTTTTCACACTGCGATCCAAGGACCCCTTGATTAGAGTCTGGTTAGCCATACACGTGACCGGGACCTTGAGGTCCTCCCAAAACTTCCTAAGGAATCTAGTGATTAGACCATCCCAAAATCGCATGATGTATCTTTTTTTTTCAACAAACTCACAAAAACTCACAAATTGTGAGTGATAAATGTATTAAAAACAAAAAAAATTACAAAACAAGCCGTGTTGAATGTGAGCCATGGCATCAACCACCATCTCCACCACATCCGATATAACAGATACATCGGTTGACGAAGGGTGCCACCCTAAAGACCAACTATCATAAAGGAACCTAGGTTGACTTGGGGTTTCCACCAAGGAGTTAGCCTTGCCACAACACCCCCCTTGATCACCAAGCTAGTGTCCAAGAGATATAATTCCGATCAAAATAAAATTGTCAGTAACATTAATTTCATATTTCTTTTCTTTTGATTTAAGCAGGATAACAATTTTAGGCATAGTGCCTGAAATATGGACAACATGACTAACAAGATCAAGTTTCTGATTCTGGTCACCTGTAGTATTTGAGCTAAGTTGACTTGAATTCATCGTCACTCCCACTGTATTGGCAAGTGACTCTGGTTTATCTTGTGACTCTACCATCTCATACCCTGTCTCGATGTTGGTCTCATCAACAAGTGGTCCGTTAGGCATCACAAGACTATCTTGCATCTCCACCTGCCGGAAATCTTTCTCTTTTGCTATCTTCATGCTCGATAGGTCATGTTCTTTGGCCTTATCTTCTATCCTATAAGGGATATTATCATCAAGCTTGTCCTCTCTAGTAACGCGTCTCCACATTGTCTTGACTTGCTGATTCCGGGCACCATCAAACTCATGGCAATTCTTAGCATAATGAAAAATCTTGCAACATTTGTAACAGGCGTTCGAGAACAACACAAATGCTAACTCATGCTTAAAGTTGCCAAAACTGCCCATACTCAAGTCTAAATACTTGGGGATTGGCCTGATCATATTCCAAAGGATACAAACTTTGACCTCCAATCCCAATCTAATCTGCTTCAGTTTGGGAGTGAAGAGAACCCTACCCAACCTGGCAACAATGGAGTCGATATAGTCATTCAACCACAAAGGAAATCCCTTAAAAAGTGACCCATATCAGGCAAAAATCCATAATCTCATCACTTGGGAAGAATTTGGGCGTATAAGACATTGCATAAGCAAAGTGGGACGCCCCCCAAATGCCCCCTCTCATCACCATTTCTTGAACATACTGTTCGGAAACACACCTCGCCACATAAAATCCTTTGCCCACTGCCATGAACTAAAAAATCCCATTCCTATTCTTGGTTTCCACTGTTGACCACTCCCACAAACTATAAGTTGACATTTGACGACCCATAAAATAGAGTACCACTGAATGAGCACAACACTCGTGCAAGCTTTGTAACCCAATCTCTAGATAGAATTCTGCCTGTTGAGCATACACATCTTCTGACTTATTCTATCTAAGCTTGATTGCCCCTAGTAAAACTTCTTTTGCCACCATCTGACCTCCAAAATGAGATCGTTTTAGTATCTTCTCCGGATTGGCGGCGCAAGACTTTGAAGCCCTCCTTCTACCATGCTTTTTGAGCTTTAGCTACCATCCTATTTTTCCGTTTTTCTTTTTGCAAAACTCACAAGTCTGAGTGATTGTATTAGAATTCCATCAAGAAATGTACAAATCCACATCAAGCTTATACCAAGCCTTGAGTGAAAGATAGTTACATTCAAGCCTAATCAGTCGTACCACGTACCGAACTATTAACAAACCTTTACACAGGACGGCTCAATCGGATGGCAAGAGTCACCCTAATCCAGTCATTCAAACTTTTCCCTTTTCCTACCGCAAAATATATAATCTCTTTACTTTCTTGTACTATCTCTAAGAAGTTAGCCACAAATAGGTCACTGTCAAAAATTCGGTAGTTCTTGGCCTTCCAAAGATTAATGAAGAAACAATATTTGACAATTTAAGTACAGAGTAGAAGCGTATGATTTCGAAAATGTTTTCTACCAAGGCATAGATCCTTCTTAAAGAATCCTATCTTCCACGTTCTTTGCATCCATTTGCAAACCTTTTGTGACATGCCTCTAATTACTGGGCATTCTAAGAATAGGTGGGTGAAGTCTTCGCTAGCCAAACTGCACCTTGAACATCTATCAAACCCGATACCACATGCCTGAATCTTGACACCTATCGGAAGAGCCTCCCACAGCTTTAACCACCTCTTATGTTGACCAAGGCTTAAAAAACTGTGCTGGTTAGCTCCTTTTTGTTGAAGTTTTTCTTTAATAATGAGTTTCCTTTTAGAGGTTAAATTAACCCAAAAATGGATTTTCCACTATCGTTACTAATTGCTCGTGCAGGAAGCCTACAACAAGCTATGTTTTTCTTGTAACCCACAAAACTATACATGGAGCTCTAGTCCCCTTAATTATAAATATCTGAAAGCTCAAATTTTTTACTTTTTTTTTTTCCAAAACTCAAGTTTAGGGTTTTGGAAACAATCAATTTTTTTGCTTTCAAGTGCTATCTCTGTGAAGCTAGCAGTTACAAGAGCATTCTAAAACACCGTAAGGTACTAATGTAAACTCACATATTTTATGTGAAATGTAAATTTCGTGATATGTAATGAAAAACCTTGATTACATGTTTGCTTAACTTAAATTTTTGAAGGTCATAACTTTTGGTTGTATGATTTCTAACGAAAAACTTATTTTTTGGGTGAAAATGTTGAATTTTTTATTAATTGCCCTAAAAGTTAAGGCTTCTAGGTGCTACTCATACAAGCGATATATAAACAAATCTGCTGAATGTATGGAGCGAACGTTCTCATTGATCCTTACTTTTCATGGTCAAAATATATGGTCATCATAGTTACAAATTGTGGTAAAATACTTTGATTTTGGGATTTAATAGGAGTCACATAATCAGAAGATAAAGGTTTGTATTAAAAGAGGTGTGAGTGCACATGAGGAGCATCGACTGCTTGGTTCGGAGTCGAGGTTTCGCTTCGGGAGGGGAGCACCTGATCGAGTCCCCCCTGCATCTCGGAGCTATCTTTTCTCCTCCCCTATTCTTTGACATGGGAGAGACCTCCCTCCCAGAGAAAAGAAGGTCAAGTGCTGCCGCCTTTCAGGCTGTGGTGGGTGGCAGTCGCTCAGCCTTGGTGGCATTGATGCACTGCCAGGGAAGGGCCTGGCAGTGCATCAAAGGCACAAAGAGCCGCTTACACACCCCTATTTGAAGTTCTGTTTGCAGCTCACTGTTACAACTCCAGTCGAGGTCTTGCATAGTTGCGTGGGTGTTAACGAGAGAGAGATGCATTCTGTGAGGGTGAATGGGGAAAGAGAGGCACAAACATCGCGGGTGCAATAGGGGTGTGTAAGCGGCTCTTTGTGTCTGTGTCTCGCTCTCTTTTGCATGCGCAAGAGAGGGGGGGATGTTTTAATTTCTGGAAAAAGGAGTGGGAATGGTGAAGGAAATACTTGATAAGCATGGGCCGAGGAGGACACGAGGCATGGGAGGCATTGCGGGTTCAAGGCCACGTGTGTGTCTGAGTAGAGGAGGACACGAGGCATGGGAGGCATTGCGGTTTCGAGGCCACGTGTGTGTCTGACTGCTGACTGATGACAAAGAAGAAACTGGGGGGCATCAAACCAACGAGTACCAAATAACTATGGACAAAGAGCGCAAATAGGGGCCAATCAGCCTTCAAAGGGGCAAAGAAGGATTTAGCATAGAGAAAGAAGAAATATGTGTTGTGGTCCTCAATCGTGAGGCACTCTGCCTCATTGCTCTTGCTAACCATGCAGTGAGCCACACTCTCTCTCTCTCTCTGCCCTTGCTGGTGGTGCACAAGGACAAGGAGCCTCTCTCTCTCTCTCTCTCTCTCCCCTGGCAATGTGCATCACGAGCCTGTTAAGTGTGGGGGAGGAGGTGCAGAGGATAGACAAACGAGTGGCGGGCAGAGGGGGTGTCAAGTAACACCACGACAGCCAAAATATTGGCATCTATTGGCATCTACATAGATTCCATGAGTAGACATGCTCAAAATGAGACATGGCATCCTGGTAGCTTAACAAGATGACCATAAAAAATGTCTGGCTTTACTGGGAGCCACCCAGTACAAGAAAAGTCTTAAAAGATATAACCAACATGCTTGCTACAACAGCTAACCAGCGTTCCATCCTTGATCGACCAACAACATACAAAAACATCGAGACACCAGACAGATAAGTGCATAGAAGGGGGAGGTGTTACCTCCATCACTTGAGCTCTACCGCAACCATCAATGTTATGTGGCTCGTGACTTTCAGTGACCTAAATCTTAATTACTGGCTAGTAAAACAGCGCCACCTTCGTCGGCGGCATGGCCCCTCTTACCCTCAAGCTCTTCACTCTTGACAAAGTTGAGAAAGAAGATCAAGCAAATTACTCTCTCTTCTTCTTTTTTTCTTATCTCCCCAGTGTGTCCCCCCCCGTCTCTCTCTCTCTCTCTCTCTCTCTCTCTCTCTCTCTCTCTCTCTCTCACACACACACACACACACACACACACCCAACCATGTCAATCAACTTCAAAATCTGTGTTGAGAGCAATTTCGGGAAAAATGTGTCTCAACTTAATATCATGCCGTTTTCTATCTGCAGCTCTCTCTCTCTCGTGAAGGAATATCATTTCATTATCTCTCTCTCTCTCTATCTCTCTCTAGCTGTCTTTCTTGCTCTCGCTCCTCCTCTCTCTATCTCTATCTCCCCAATGTCAATCAACTTCAAAATCTACGTTGTGATCAGTTTCGGGAAAAATGTGTCTCAACTTAATATCATGCCGTTTTCTATCTGCAGCTCTCTCTCTCTCTCTCTCTCTCTCTCTCTCTCTCTCTCTCTCTTGCTTGTGCCGGTTCAAGGCAAGGAGAAAAGGAGAAATTCCACCCAAAAATAGAGTAAAATAGTGTAAAAACGCGAAAAATAAACCTAAGTTTCTAAAATTTCCTCTTGGCAAATTCAAGGAAAAGAATTTCATAAGTTTGGAAAAAAATGATTTTGTCCGACCACTGTCTGCAATGCACGCAAATAGGCATGTAGCTCACGCAAATAGGCATGTAGCTCGCACAAATAGGCATGTAGCCCCCTGGGACACCGCTCTCTACCTCGCAATGCTAATGTGCTTTCTCAACATAGTCCCACTGCTGTCTATTTCCCCCAGCTAGCAGTCTCGGAGCAAACAAATGAGAAACTCTGCACTGCTGCTCCTGTGTGCTGTTTTGGCCCGGGTCATACCTCGCTACTCACCCCTTCCTGCCTTGCTTCGTGCTTGCTCGATCTCACTGGCTCGTGGCATGCACTTGATAGACGTCTCTCTCTCTCTCTCTCTCTCTCTCTCTCTCTCTTCCCCACACATGTCATCTGCACACATTTTCTCCTCAAAGCATTGGCAGGATCTTGCTAGATTCTTGCTAATTTGACTTGCTTACAAAATTAGGGGGACATACTGAATCCTTTCCTTGTTTAGTAAACGTTGTACTAGTCTAGAGCCCAGAGAATCAAGTTCAAACGTTAACAATATAAAAGTGTTACTTCAAGATCAAATTCAGTGGCCATTGTGAGTTTTGAAAAAAGAAAAGATTAAACTACCAGGTATAATTTTTTTATGTTTAGAAATGTTGGTTCTAGCTAAAGTTGAATTAACTCAAAATAATACATTCAAGACCTGGCATATCGTTTAGAGAGGTTTCTATCATATACAAAAAAGTTTTTTATATGGGTAAAAAGTCCCTCTAGGGATTTGATACAAGAAACCTTACAATATATTACAAATTTTGAGATGTCTATTATGGATTCCTCCTACTCTTTCTTGCGAAGCTTGCATTGTTGCTTTCTTCTGTTCACCATCAATTTTTCATAATCTATTCTTTGTCCAAAGAATCTATTGGCAGATGGAGTAGACCGCCCCCCTCCTAGTTGATGCCTTCTTCATGAGCTCTAAAATTTGATGGCCCATCATTATTTTTTCGAAAGCCTTTGTAATTAGATGAGAGTCCTTGATTTTAGTCGGATAATTTCTGAGCCAATTTATGTAAAATCCGAGTTGTAAGTTTTATGTTGATTCTAAGCCTTATAAAGCTGGCCACTCACCAAGAAAACCCTAGGTACAAAGCATATTTTTAGTTAGTGAGAAAGGACAACATTATCATTATCAAAAGATTTTATGAGTTTTGGAGCGTACGACTGAGAGCCGCTACTCTCATGTGCTTTGTAATGAATCTATCTTGAGCTCTGATAAGCCAATTTTGATTCCAAAACTTGCATTGTGCTCCTTGTTTACTTCTCTTTAATTTAAGTGTAATCATTGTTAATCTAGTGTGGTTTAATGATTGCGCATTAGCGAGATAAATAGGCTATTTTGAGTGTTTTTTTTTAGGCTTTGACCATAGGAGAGTGTTCCTAGACCATAAGGTCAATTTTCTAATATGTTATGTTGCAATATTCAGAAGCTTAATCATGACGGATTGTGATTTTGGTACCTCATCGGAATGTTTAAGTGTAATCATTGTTAATTCTAGTGTGGTTTAGTGATTGCGCATTAGCGAGATAAATAGGCTATTTTGAGTGTTTTTTTTTGAGGCTTTGACCATAGGAGAGTGTTCCTAGACCATAAGGTCAATTTTCTAATATGTTATGTTGCAATATTTAGGAGCTTAATCATGACGGATTGTGATTTTGGTACCTCATCGGACTGCGGCAAAACTTGGTAGGATAGTGTCACTAGATGTCTTAAACCTCCTCCTAAAGTTTCATTGCATTTGGACTTCGTTTGAGTCTCAAAATGGTGTGACAACCGAGTGTGTTGACATAGGACATAGGCAATTTGCCAGATGTGAGAGTGATAGATTTGCTAGTGCAAGAGATGGCTCCGATCTGTAGGTTCACTTCTTGAGGTTGATGTCATGCCAAGGGTAGGACTATAGGAGGGCACGGCCCTGGCCAAGGGCCGATGGATATACATGCAATACAGACGCTATATATAGGTAAGAGCTAGGGGCCTATATATAGGTATGGTTGGGTGGTTATTGGCATGTCGATCTTCCCAAGCTCTCACACTGGTATCAGAGCTCAGGGGGAAGGGAGAAGCTATGGAGAAGGGTATGCAGTCACGCATTGCTTTGCATGCTCTCTCTCTCTCTCTCTCTCTCTCTCTCTCTCTCTCTCTCTCTCTCTCTCTCTCTCTCTCTCTCTCTCTCTCTCTCTCTCTCGTTTCCATGAGGGCGTGCATGAAAGGGCCAGCCAAGGGCGGAGTCGCAGGAGTAACCCCTTATATGGGGAGTTTCATGGGACGGGCTCAAGAACCAAACACACAGCGTGGGCAACTGTCCTTGTAGGGCGAGGAGGAATAATGGCCGGAGAACACTGCGGGATACAACTCTTGGAGGGGGTAAGGATGCGAGGTTGATGTGCACAGAATTGGCGGAGGCTAGGCTTGATGGGTGTGCATCAGAAAACCTAGCAAAATCCATTTCTTTGGTGACCCCATCCGAGCATCGTGGTCGACTGTGTTGCTCCCCTACTCCTCGGCGGATACGCCAGAAATCCGCCATGGCTGGCCTTGAGTTCACATAATTAAAAAGGGGCGCCCTATTTTTGGTACCCCCCCAGTTTATGAGACTTTTACCATGCTGACGAGCAACGAGGAAGCAATACGATTGGTTGAATTCCGAAGCAAGGTAGTGAAACAAAGTGCAGAATCTTGATTGCATTGTCGATCCCAGGAACACACCCGACAGTCACAATGTTAGCATCCCTTGGCTCGTGCACAAATACAGATGCAGAAGGACTATAAAGTGCATATTTTGGAGAGATGGATTTGCATGCATGATCATGTGGCATGCGAGATGTTAATAACAAGGATAGGGCCTGCCGAGGATAAGCCTGTTCAAGAACCATGGTGGCTCCAACACACAAATCATGCAAGGCATGTCCAGTGGGGAGTGAAAAATTTGACAGCAAGCAAAGAGCCTCAGTAAGAATTAAGATCGGCCAAAGTAGGGCCACAATCAACAACCATACCAAGGATCAAGCAAAAGGCGACAACATCTGACATCATGTTTTTTCGGTTTTCTTCTTCCTTCGATTAGTACAATGGTAAGACCGGGCAGCATGAGCACTTACTGAGGTATGTATGTTTCCTTGCAAGCAATGCTTGTGAGCATTCTCAAAAGCATGGTATTTTTGTTTTTTTTTTCAACTATATATAACAACCACTCCCCATCAAGCAAGGCTTGGGTGAGAAATGATCTTGTTTCACAGCAAGGCTTCTGTCCATGCCTGGCAAAGGTTAGGGCATGGTAGTGCTGGAGAATCTCATGGAGATTGGCACAGTTCGTTGCTAATCTTGATGAAGGAGGCAGCAGGTGATCGACAGGACCGACCATTAAAAACAACCATTTCAAGAAGCTGTGAAACAAATTGCTAGGGCTTGTTTTCTAGACATCACTGGAGCACGGCTTCGTCTACGTAATCAAGCCAAGTAGGTACTAGGTACATACTTTGCAAGACATTTTTTTTTATTTTTTGCTTTTCAATACATTGTACAATTTGACAAGGTCGATTATTTGTGACTGCTCGACAAGGTTGACTTTCTTTTGCTATGACATTTGTCTATGAGAAAGAGTATAAATGGTAGCTCCAAAATGGGTCTACTGAGAAGTATCATGAAAAGATAATACTCCCATGGTTGGAATATGCTAGGAGCATACGAACTTGGGAAAACTGCTAAGATGTCTACAGTTTTTTTACATCACAAGAGCATGGGCTACAAGGAGGCGACAAGATTAGTCACTTTTCAAGTTATGTTTTTTTTTTTTATGTTTTACTTTTCTTTTTGGGAAAGGCTCTCTCTGCTGTGCAAAGCAAAGTGCTTGGACAAACTCCATCAGAAGCCACTATATAAAGCAATGTGCTTTGCGTGTCTTCATGTGAGGTACTACTTCTCTTATGTGCCAAAGTATTATTGATTGAATTCATATCAATGAAAATGGCACACATCTTTGGCACTATGTGGATATAAGCTCATAGTATGCAACGGTGCACTGTGATGTATCCATGCCAGTATAATCGTGCACGACTCACATTCCAGATGCTCCCATGGTTGCGACTATCATTGAATGCCAAGAACTTCTGTCTCGCAACCCGCCGATCATTGCATACGCTTCTGCTATAACACTAACTAATTTGTCAAGAACAAGGTAAGTACCTGATTTCTTCAAACAGTTTGTATGTTTAGTCACAGGTAAAGTGCCATACACAAGCACCCTGATACAGTCACGTTCACATACATAGTAAGTTGGTCAAAATGTGACTTACGGTACCTCTCTATGAGGGCGTGGTACAAGTACACTATTGTACGCTTATAGGATAAGCTAAGACACAGACATGATCTGCACTGTGTTATATGCACAAGGCATACACCACATTTGAATACGTTTTTTTCCTCAGCCCAACATTCTCTCTCTCTCTCTCTCTCTCTCTCTCTCTCTCTCTCTCTCTCTCTCTCTCTCTCTCTCTCTCTCTTCCCCACTTCTGTGTGGGAAAGGTGCAACTAAGCATGTTCTATTTGGAATCTTTTTATATCAATAAGGTAAGAGGAAGGGCTACGAGCCAACAGGAAGGGCTAAGAGCCATCTATTACCACCTATTTTTACATGGCTACGAGCACTGGCATGGTGAAGAGCCATCTTTTTGTGGTCCATCAGTGATTGATTTCAAGATCGAACACTTCTATCCGGTTAAGTATCCATCGATTATAATGGACAAGCAAGAGTCTAGCCATTAGTGATTTTTTGGGCATAATTTTAGCACTACACAATTTGAGTGTGAAAATTAAGTTGGGTTTTTGAACGTTTTAAACAAGTAAGGGCTTATCTCTACCAAGGTGTATAGATGACGCCATCATTTTAGCCAGCAGGGCTGCTCACAAAAACCCAAGACTATAGATTTTTGGGTCTTGAAAGACCTAGTTGTGAATACGATTCCAACTTCGTGGATCTTCTATTTTATCTCTAACACTACGAGTGTCTATATGAGTCGAGGTTAGACCCAGCTCGTGATTATTAAATAACTTATTAAGTGTGATGGTCAATTCTTGGAATCTTCACACTTGCATTTTCTAGGAAAGAAGTCCACAGATTTCCAAGGGGTAGTGGAAAAGTTTCCACTTCCAATGAAATGTACTGCCATGGGCCAACCCAAGGGGGGTCACGGATATAGGCCAAGGGCCGGCTGCTAGTTGAGCAGTTTTTGTTACCATTTACATGCGGTAGTGATGTGTGTGAACACACTAGGACCGCCGGGGCATTTTTTCCCTCTTTAGGAGGTTTTTTCCCCCGTGCATTGTATATACGCCCATCACTCTAGGGCTATCTATCTTTCCATTGCACACTAAGTAACACACTCTCTATTGTGTGCCTTGAGCTTCCTTCGTCTTCTCCAAGCTGTGTGTGTTTCTCTGCAACCCTAATTCCAACAATTGGTATCAGAGCAGGTCACGTCCTCCCGGGCTTAGTCGCCAGCTGCTCTAGCACACGCCTGCTCACTTTCTCCGATTTCAGTGAGCTTTGGCAAGCGTTCGCAGGTGGACAAATATTTTGGGTAAGCTCAAAGAGCTCGGTCTGCTCAGAATTTTGATTTGGGCTCATTTCGGCCTCCGTTTCCACTACGGGCAGTACTGCACAGGCTATTTCGTCATTTTGTGCAGATTTTTTGTCAGTGCTGTTTTCTGCATAACAGGTGCCTTATAGTCTTCTACGGTTTGTGCTATATAGCACAAGTTGTTCCCGCTCCATTTCTCCTATTTTCGGGCAGTTTTCACATTAGGTGCAGCATTTACCATGGCTGACAACAACAACATAGATGTGTTCAAGATGTTTGCTGCTGAGGACAGGTTGGATGGGGACAACTACCCTATGTGGGCTTATATGATGCAACATGTTCTTGTGTCAAAAGGTGTCTGGAACATTGTGCAGGGCATTGATGTATGTCCTGGTTCTGAAGATGTAGGCGATATTGAGGATGTTGCAGGTCTTGCTGCAAGGATTGCAGCTGTTAGAGTTGTTTTGCCTACGACAGAACAAGCTCGTTGGGATGTTAAGGATGCGCAGGCTCATGCATTGATTGCATTGTCTGTGAAGCGCACCATTATTCCTCACATCCGTTCAGAAAAATCTGCAAAACAGGCTTGGGATATTCTAGCAGGTCTTTATGCAAGCCGCAATGAGGCTAAAATTGCTTTGCTGCGTAAAGAGCTAGAGTCGAAGATTATGCATGAGGAAGATGATATGGACACTTTCCTTGCTAGTGTCAAGGATATCAATGAGCAACTCATTTCTGCAGGTGAAGTCATTTCGGACAGTTCCCTTGTGTAGACTGTTCTTGATGCCTTACCAGATTCCTACCAGACTTTTGCTAGTACTTGGAGACTGATGACCCAAGGAAATCCTGAAGTTGTCAAGTTTGATGCATTATGCACATTGCTGTTGCAAGAGTCACTTTCCAGAAAAAACAGGACTAGGCAGCGTGCAGTTGAACAGGCTTTTATTGCTTCTCAAAGAAAGGGTGGTAACAGTAATGTAGCCACTTCTTATGGTTCTGCTGCGAGTGGCAAAAATTCTGTTCCTAATGCTTCTGCTGGCAGCACTTCGTCTGGCAATTCTGGTGATAAGGGCAAAAAGAAGATGCGTTGCCATTATTGTAAAGCCAATGATCACTTGATCAAGTCGTGTCCTAAGTTGAAGGCCAAAGAGGCTAAGAAGAAAGAGGGTGGTTCCATTGCAAATGCTGGTTCCACTACAAATGCAGCCATTGTTGAGTCTTCTGTGAAAGGAGATTGTGATGCTGATGTTGATGCAGAATGGGCTTTTAGCGCAGAGTGCACTTACAATCCTGCTGTCCATGATGCATGCTTGTCAGTTGCTGCAGATTCACATGTGTGGTATTTCGACAGTGGTGCTACAAAGCACATTACCTCACATCGTGAATTGTTTACCTCTCTCGAGTCTGTCCCTCATGGGAATTCAGTCACTTGTGCCAACAACGCCTCTTATCCAGTTCAAGGAGTTGGAAAGATTGTGCTCACTGCTGATAATGGCAGTTCCTTCACACTTGTTGATGCACTTTATGTACCTGGGATCAAGAAGAATCTCTTGTCTGTATCCGCACTTGCTAGACTTGGACTTGTAGTCAAATTTGTGGATGACAGATGTACAGTTCATGATCTCAGTTTTGGTGATGAAATTGTTGCATCTGGGCTTTTGTGCCGTGGGCTGTATAAGCTCACTTTGTATGACAAGTGTGGACAAAATTTTGCAAATGCTGTTGCAGATTCAAGGGCTATTTCAGATGCAAAACTTTGGCATGCACGTTTTGGTCATCTGAATTTTGCCAGTTTGCTGCGTTTGCAGAAATCTAATATGGTTGCTTCTTTGCCGCCTCTTGAAGCACCTGCCAAACATGTTTGTGAAGGCTCTATTCTGGGTAAAATGCAGCGTTCTAAGTTTCCAAAGGATGGTTCAGTTAGGGCCACATGCAGGTTGCAGCTTGTGCATAGTGATGTTTGTGGGCCCATGCAAACTCCGCCCTTGGGCAATTACCTGTACTTCGTGAATTTCATTGATGATTACTCCAGGCATGCATGGGTATTTCCGCTTAAAGCGAAGTCCGAAGTTTTTATGTGCTTCAAACAATTTTTGGCTATGGCTAAAAATGTCTCAAAATGTACTATGGGCACCCTCCGTTCCGATCGAGGGGGGGAGTATATGTCTCATGAATTTAATGCATTTCTGGCTAGTCGTGGGATAAAACACCAATGTACAGTGCCTTATACACCTCAGCAAAATGGTGTTGCTGAGAGGAAAAACAGGTCACTAACGGAAATGGCACGATGTATGGTCAAAAGTCAAGCTTTGCCACATTCTTTTTGGCTTGAGGCCATCATGTGTGCCACTTATGTACTTAACAGGTGTCCTACGAAAGCTTTGCAGTCTATTACTCCATATGAAGCATGGCATGATAGAAAGCCTTCTATTGAGCACATGCGTGTTTTTGGCTGTTTGGCATATGCTTTGGTGCCACAAGTGCAGCGCAGAAAATTGGATGATAAGGCTGTCAAATGTATTTTTTTTGGTTATAGTGCTGAAAGCAAAGGTTACAGGTTGTATCATCCGCAAACAAAACGTATTCTGGTTTCACGGGATGTAGTGTTTGTGGAAGATTCTGTTCAGCCCTTGCTGTCATGTAGTAGAGACAGTAATGTAAGCTCACAGGACATTTATGACACTTTGTTGCCTCTTTTCAGTGGTGGAAATACAAATGTAAGTTCCAATGAGGCAAATGTACAGCCTATGGGGGTTTCTGAAAATGTTTTAGAAGAGCCTATTACTGATGCAGATGTACATGATGTACTTGATGAGGAAAGGGCTGAAAATGAGCAGGCTAGAGGTATGCCAAAATGGCTGGTGCACACTTTGCGTGACAGTAAATTGGATGCACCTTTATCTAGTCGTACTCGTTCAGGCTCTCGCCATGCATCTTATGCATCAGATTGTTATGCTTTGGCTGTGTCTAGTTTACATGATGTTGAGGAGCCTCTGTCTTTTGATGAAGCACAGAATTCAGAAAATTGGATTGCTGCCATGAAATCAGAATATGATGCACTTATAGAGAATGACACATGGACTTTATGTGATTTGCCTCCTGGCAAAAAGGCCATTGGTACGAAGTGGGTTTACAAGTTGAAACGCAAGCCGGATGGTGAGATCGATCGCCATAAGGCTCGACTTGTTGCAAAGGGTTATGCACAACAAAAAGGCATAGATTATGAAGAGACTTTTGCTCCCACTTGTCGTATGACTACTGTGCGTTTTCTATGTGCATTGGCAGCTCATTTTGGTTGGGATGTACATCAATCAGACATTGTTACTGCTTTCTTGAATGGTTACATATTTGAGGAAGTTTATGTAACGCAGCCTCGCGGTTTTGTCATAAAAGGACAAGAGGACAAAGTGTGCAAATGTAAGAAGGCTTTGTATGGGTTGAAGCAATCTCCCCGTGCTTGGTATGAGAAAGCTGACACTCATTTGGTTAAACGAGGCTTTCGTAACAGTCCAACAGAAAGCACATTGTATGTAAAGCGTGAGGATGATGTATTTCTCATTGTGGTTCTTTATGTTGATGATTTGCTGATCACTGGACCAAATGAGAGACATATTGCTGAATTTAAGGCTGATTTGAATGCTACTTTCAAGATGAAAGGTTTGGGGCTGTTGCATCATTACTTGGGTATACAGTTTAAGCAGTGTGATGGTGGTATTGCCTTGTGTCAGAAAAGTTACATAGAGACATTGCTATGTAAGTTTGGACTTGAGGATTGCAAACCTATTTCCACTCCCATGGAAACAGGTTTGAAGTTGAGTCTACATGATGCTGGCGATCCTGCTGATGTCACTCTTTACCAAACTGCTGTTGGCTACCTCATTTATGTATGCAACACGAGGCCAGATATTCAGTTTGCAGTCTCGCAGGTCAGCAGATTTATGCATAGCCCAGGGTCTAAGCATTGGCAGGCTGTCAAGAGGATTTTCCACTACCTTAGTGGCACTTTACATCTTGGCTTGTTTTATCCCAAGGGGGGATCATTGCCGCCAGACTTACATGCTTTTTCGGACTCAGATTGGGCTGGTTGTTTTGACACGCGAGTGTCCACAAGTGGTTTTTGTTTCATGCTTGGCAGTTCATGTATATCATGGTTGAGCAAGAAGCAACCTACTGTGGCCACTTCGAGTTGTGAGGCTGAGTACAGGGTAGTCTTCACAGCTACGGTTGAGTGTGTATGGCTCAGACGCCTTATGGCTGACTTGGGTGTTGGACAGGACACTGCCAACACTATCTACACTGACAGTCAGAGCGCATTGGCAGTTGCGAGGAACCCAGTTTTTCATGCTCGCACAAAGCACATTGAGGTGCATTACCACTATGTCAGGGAGAGGCTCTCAGTAGGAGAGATCAGCTTGGCTTATGTGCCAACACAGGACAACCTTGCAGATCTTTTCACAAAGGCATTGTCTCGTGAGAAGCTTGAAGCTTTCCGCAAAGCTTTGGGCTTACTCCCCTTTGTGGACTGATCCTGTCCTCAGGGCATGGCACTTCCCTTTACTCATGTGCCAGCTCTCGTTCACCGCATCACTCCAGGGGGGATTTGTTACCATTTACATGTGGTAGTGATGTGTGTGAACACACTAGGACCGCCGGGGCATTTTTTCCCTCTTTAGGAGGTTTTTTCCCCCGTGCATTGTATATACGCCCATCACTCTAGGGCTATCTATCTTTCCATTGCACACTAAGTAACACACTCTCTATTGTGTGCCTTGAGCTTCCTTCGTCTTCTCCAAGCTGTGTGTGTTTCTCTGCAACCCTAATTCCAACAGTTTTCCTGTATAGTTTAACCATGCAAAGGGTAGGACTATAGGAGGGCATGGCCCTGGCCAAGCGCCGGCCTGCTAGTTGAGCAGTTTTCTTGGAAACTTTAACCAAGGGATTTGACAAAGTTGATTTTAACCAAGGGGTCTAGATTGCAAAGGCAACATCCAAAGTTACCTGTGCAATACTACTTGCATTTCACTAATTTTCAATTAGTGTTCTTAGGCCTTTGCAGGCGGGAAATTTGGAGGCAGGATGTACAAACTATGTTATCCTCCATTTTTTCTCTTAAGAGAAATGGCAAGGTCATGTAAGAGCCACAACATTTGGGCTATAATGTCCAAAATAAGTTTATGCATTATGCAGTTATAGACCCACTTGTAGGGTTTATTTGGCACATGTTGTCACATGGGATGCAACATGGTCTAGGAACTCAAGGAGTTTGGTTTAGCCAGTGTGGAGCAAGGCTAATGAGGGTCCCTCTCACTCCTGTCGTAGAGTGTTTGCAGTTACCTCCACACACAAGTACATCTTGTACTTATAGGATGATCTTTTTTCATACATTCTTAGTTGAGATATATTCCACATGTGGCAAATATGAGTCTCTGGGACTGACACTGGTGCCCACTATTTCAAGAATGTGTCACGAAAAAATCCTTAGGTGCTGGTCAAATCTGTTTTCTATACCATTTTCAGTACGACGTATTAGGAGCATTTTCAATGGCCAAAAATTGTTGGATACTTAGAATGACTTGTTATGGTACAAGTGCTGCTGAACAACATTACAGATGGTTGTTTATACATATAGCAAGGCTATGAGTTGTTAATGAAAAATTTTCATTGTGTGTACCTAAAAGTGATTAATGTTTCACCTTTTATTATGGTTCAAATATTTTAGCAAAACTTGGAAATGATTACAACAGAAAGTATTTGGTTTCTTTTCAAAACTATTTACATTTTTTTAAATGTGTGCTAGGAGCATCACATTCTCCATCAATATAGTCAAGGATGATCATGGATATACAGGTTCGGATTTTTTTTTTGCTAAATGCATGCACACTAAGTGTTATGGGCCCTAGTGTTTAGCAAATGCTGATTTGAAGTGGCATGCATATTCATCACAATAGTTCTATGAAGCATTTTTCATCCTATGTGGAGTATCTCTATAAAATTATGTTTAGATCTAACACTCACCAATAGAGGTCATGGCTCGGTTTGGGTGCTCGGCTCTGCATGTCATTGTTGGTTTCTCAACAATGTTGTACAATATTGTGACCTCCGTTTACCAGTCATCTAGAAAGACTTTCTGTAAGGAAAAACACCTCAGTATTGTCCGTTATCCAAGGGGATAGGTAGATTACCAAGTGTAGTCTTCTGCTAGAGGATATGCAAAGTGCGTACGTTAGCACAAGAAATCCAATTAGTAATGCTCTACTTTTAAATGCTCTCTTTGGACTTTGCTTACCATAACTTAAAGCATGTTTGCGACTAGGTTAAGTCTCTTAATGTATAAGTCACGTTCTCAACCTGGAACACTAGTTATGGTGGGGTTATTTACTAATGAAATTGGAGAACTGGGTACATCTTTGTTGTGATAACAACTTGTTTAGCACGTTCATGTGTGTTCTAAAGGGAGTCTAACACTACGATTGGATTGGAGCCGCAAACACAAAATGGTTGCAAATGGACTACAATGTGAAAAATCAAGATGTTATTCTTGATTTGATTGGACCTCTCTATTGAACTGTGTTTCGGTCAAACAAACACACGGATCCATGAGGGATACCACTGTGGAAAACATTAGTGTTCTTAGGAAAATCCTATCACTTTTGTTTTCACAGACGAAAACGCTTCTCCAAGGGGGGAGTAATGTCATGCCAAGGGTAGGCCTATAGGAGGGCACGGCCCTGGCCAAGGGCTAATGGATACACATGCGATACAGGGGCTATATATAGCTAAGAGACAGAGGGCCAAGGGCCTATATATAGGTATGGTTGGGTGGTTATTGGCATGTTGATCTTCCCAGTCTCTCACAATTGACACCCTCAAAGAGTCTCCTTGCCCCATCTAAGTCGCTTCCCCGAGTATTGACATTATGTTAGTGCTAGATAGCTATGCTGTATACGTGATTGGGCAAAAAAAAAAGTGGGACACCTTTATAGCTATATGGAGACCGGCGAGAAAGCTGAAGATGCAAACAGAGAGTTGCCCCGGTATGACTACATAAAGAGAAGGAAAGACGAGGCAAAAACCTGCAACAAAAACATCAATGAGGCACAACGAGCTCAAACTTGCAATGTTATGGAGTTTTGTTAAACATTTTTTAAGTTTGTACATGAGTTCTAGCTATATACAAGTCTCACTTCAAAAAACTCACTCACGAGCACTTATAGTAGCCCGACATCTGGCACTATGCTAGTGACTTTCCCTGCATGTACATGTTCTTGCTAAAGCAAGCTAAGAAAAACCACACAAAAAAATCCCACACACCCTTTTGACATCGGGCATCATGTCCATATGTACAAATTTATAAAATATGGGGTGTCAAAAATGCACACAACATAGACTGCCACACCCTGCTGCGCGATCATTCATGATCAATAGCAAAAAAGAGATCTTGTAAACCACATGAAGGAGTTTTCACTTCATCTTCATCCTTAGCCACATGATCAAAAAATTCTTCAAAAGAAGGCTCATTCTCAATTACAGTCATCAACCTTGCAATATACTTCTTCAACTTGTAGCCATTCACACGTGCTTTATGTGGGGACCATCCAAGTCAGCAAGCTGATATGTGCCATTTGGAAACCTGTCAAGACCAAGAAAGGACCTTTCCATTTGCTTTGAAACTTCTTCTGAAAAGTTCTATCAAGCTTGCTATTGTAACAAAGCGCCATGTCACCCTTATTGATGTCTTTGCCCTTCACCTTTTCATTGGCTTTTACTTGTTGATTGTTCTTCAAATGTCATGCCAAGGGCAAACCTAGGCAAGTAGGACTCGGGCTAAGGGCCGACTGCAAAAAATCAATGTCCACATATACGCCAATCTAAGCATGATGCATGAGTTCGTGATCCGACATAAACTCCAGTTTTGGTGCAGGGCATAGTAGTTATATGTCTTTTAAACATGTTATGTTCATAAACCGTCTCATACTTGAATGTGGATTTTTAGAGTATTATACATTTTTTGAATTGGGTAGTGTTATGCCCAATTTCTTTTCTACTATATTAATTTTTGGTAAGACCACTTACATACTCTCGGCTAATACGATAAGCCAAACACATTATGAGGTGCATACATGATCACTGAATTAGGGTGTATATGATACACATCACACAATTTTACATTCCGCATTTACTCTGGACAGTATTGTTTGTAGTGGCAATCAAGTTTGGAGCACCTACATTATTCGCAATATCATCACACCGAATCCCTACCAATCCAGCTGGTGCAAGGAACTTTTGTATGCAAGGTATGCTACCCAGATGGTATAAAGTATGCTTCTGCTCTCACATAGTCACTCTATCAAGGACACTATTCATTATGCATTTTTTTCCATAATTTTTCTTTTGGTTGCTATCATTGCATATCAACACTAAAAGGCACCTAAATTTCGGATTTAATTCACCGGCAGAGTACCATATTTCATTAGTTTTTGTACAAATCACGATCCTTGCAAGGTCGGAGGGGCAGGATGTGTTTTGTGTTTTTCTGTTACCTCTCTCGATGAGAGTCATACTAGCAATCTATGGCATGCTTATAGGATAAGCTGCAATTCAAGCATCAGATGCGTAAGAGCACAGAGATTGAATACACACTCTAGAAACTTACGGAAATTTCCTCAACCCAACATGCTCTCCTTCTCTCTCTTTCTTATTTCTCTCAAGGCCTAATGTACATGTTTTGCTCGTAAGTCAGTCTGAGCAAAGGTATTCTAACTCTCAGCTAGCAAGTGGCCAAGACGCCATCTAAATTAGTCTTCATCGGTTCGCCGATTGAACACTAATTACCATAAGGGCTATGAGCCAAACATGCTGGCTAAGAGTCCTTGTCAGAACTTGGATAAGCCTCAAGTGTTCTCTAGATTGAATAGATATGGCCAGTGGAGTACACATCGAACACATTGACGTTAAACGGACAAGCAAGAGTCTTGTCATTACGGATGTTTAGGGTGCCATTTTTTCACTACATGTTTTTAGTGCGATGCTCAAGTTGAGGTTTTGATAATCTTAAACTCACATCTCGTGATCTATACCACAGAGTTTAGAGGCAGCAAACAATTAAAATAGCATGGTTGTTTATACGAGCTAGGCATCTCAGTTGTGTGGATCTCTTGCTCTCTCTATAGCACTACGAGTGTCTATGTCATCACAGTTGGGGTAACACCCAGCGGGTGTTTACTAAATCACCCCATAGGCATTGAGGATCATAGTTTGATCTATCCCAGTTGTACTTTCAAGGAAAGAAGTCCGCGATCTACCAGGGGGTAGTGGACAAATTCAACTTTTCAAGTTGATTCCAATCATTTCTATACACGATCGACTATGCTGGTTATCGTTACATGCTAGTTGAGCAGATTCTATAAAGGGTATTACCAAGGGGTTTGACACCTAGGGACTGCAATGTTTCTTGTTTTTTTTCACAGATGGGAGACGTTCTCCTGTGCATTTGAACACGGGCACGTGAACATATAGTTCAATTCCTAGGTACACATCTATTGATTTGCCGTTATTCCATTTTTTAGTATGTTTCGTTTTATTTTTTCAACTTGTACAGATACGATTGAATGTTTCAGAGATATGCCAAGGGCATGTCGGAACAAAGTATTTTGGGCTATAGTGTCCAATATACATTTCTGCATTATGCTATTATGAACCCACTTGTAGGATTCGCTTTGGCACATGTTGTCACATGGGATACAACATGGTCTAGGAACTCAAGGAGTTTGGTTTAGCCAGTGTGGAGCAATGATAATGAGGGTCCCTCTCACTCGCATCGCGAAGTTTTTTTAGTTACCTCCACACACAAGTACAATTTGTGCTTGATAGATGTCGCTTTCTCTACCATCCGTACTTGAGACATATTCCACATGTGGCGAATATGAGTCTCTGGGACTGACACTGGTGCCTACTTTCTAATGATGTGTGGCGACAAAGTCCCTACGTGCTGGTCGCATTCATTTATTAGACCATTTGGAGCACACTGTACCTAGGACAATTTCAATGGCCAAAAATTGTCGGATACTAATTACAGACTTGTAGTGCTGTGAAACCACCTTAACGGAGGGTCGTTTTTACATATAGCCAAATATGCTAAGTTACTAAGAATGTATCATGGTTGGTACCTCGGTGTGACTTGAGTTTTCACATTTTGTTATGATCCAACTCTTGGTGCAAAGGCTTTCACGTACGTGTCGTGGAGATCTTGTCATGGAATTGCGGTTCAGATTTTTTTGTGTTAAATGCATGCACACTAGGTGTTATGGGCCCTAGTGTTTAACATAAATTTGCTTGCAGTGGCATGCCAATTCATGGACTTTTTTGTTTCTGCAATTTTTTGCACTTCAAGTGCAACTTTTCAAACAGATTTCTGAGTTTACACCCTACTTTACAAGGTAACGGTGGAGAGGGGGAATAGGGAACACACCCAGCACACCAAATATCTGCCTCTCTATAGCCGAGGGATTCCACAACACCCCTAACCTCTCAAATAACACCTTCAAATTGGCTAATTTTCACTAACAACTCCACTTTAGCACACATAACAACTATCTCACACCGTGTAAAAAACACCTTGCAACACAAATGCACCCACCCTGCTCAACTCACCCTTTCCAACTCACAAAACACCCCAATTCTGCCCTCTCGGTAACACCCTTCAGACCTTCTGCAAGCATCGGACAATACAGAAAGAGCGAGAGAAAAGGAGGCGAATGGGGAGAAGCAACACAGAAATAGGGGGCCAATATGTGGTATTATTGCATAGGGGAATAGTACAATCAAGTATGCTGCTCCAATGGAAAGCTTTGCACTACACAGGCTTGCAACTTTCAATCACCCACTGAGGCAAAAAAGCCAACATTGGTCAAAAGACCACAAAAATTGAACATTGTGTCTAGGAGACCTAAAAAAGAAAAATGGATGAGCTCCCCTCTCGTGGCCTTCACTTAGAGCTTTTTTTGGAATTGTTTTTGCATTGCTAGCACTTGGCATAGTTCATTTTTGGAAACAATTGCATGGTGTACACATCTTGACTCCTTGTCCACTGAATTTGGCTGCTCGGCGTGCTCCTCTTGGGGCCTTTGAACTCTCTCTCTATCTCTTGTTGTCCTCTATTGGCCGGATAGGCCTTGAACTCTCTCTTTCTCCCTTTTTCCCCGTGGGACCCCTCCCTTGGTCGGATTTGTGACTTCCTCATTCTTCTCCTATCACGGGCTGCGGGACCCCTCCCTTGTTGAGGCAATAGCGACCTCGCTACTGGGGGGGGGGGGGGGGGGGGGCACTTTTGATTTCAAAAGAGGGCCTTTATGGCCGCAGGATAAGACCCCTAAGGGCGCCTGCCACATCACTTGACTGCCATACGGGTATGCCACATCATCAACCCGCCACACAGGTGCGCGCAGCGACGGCGCCGCCATCGACCCTCCAAAAAACCGTCGACGTTTACGCCTTGCGCAGTGCCTGCAGCGCCGACTCCATAGCCACGCCATCAAGAAGCTCTCGCTCCACATTGATACCTCAAATTGGTGCCCTTCGCAGCCTAGACACCCCATCTCCCATTGTTATGCATCCACATGTGGGGCAATTCTGCCACCACGTGGCAGCTCCTCGTTTTAATGCACCCCCAAGGGTCCCCACTTTAGCCCAAAAAAAATCACTTGACACCATTTTTTCCACCCTTTTCTGAGTACATACTTTATCCTATTCAGTACCCCAGTGATCAGAGTAGAATTTCCATGCGACAGCCTTGGTCTTCAACTTTAACACCCCCTCATGCTCGTCGAATTTTGACTATCCCGGGCCCACAATCCATGGTGACCGAAAACTTGAAAAATCATCTGCCAGTACTTTATCTTCAACAATCATATGTTTCCCCAGATCGTAACTCGGTACTTGAAGCTCGGAATCACGTGCCGTGACTTCTCATTAACTCCATTTGACATGCTCTACCTGCTTGACCCCTGTCGAGGCCTAGGAAATGCCAGATTGCACATTCTTCAAGGCGGGCAAGTAGGCTCAGACCCGGCCCCAAGGAACAAATTCAACTGGCCATAAAATGCAAACCATAGCTCTGATCCACAATCTAAAAACATGGGTAGGATCCATAAATTGAGCTCTACACACTTATGCCTTGACTTCCACTTGGACCACCTGTCCGCAGTTGCGCTGTCCGGCAAGAATCTGCAATCCATTGAAACTTTATCCTTCAATAACTTGGGCTCTGTAGCTCGGTTTGATGAGCCGTCTAGACCTACTCCTTCAGCACTTCAAGCTATTCGTTCCTGAACCTAAAAGTTGCACTTTGAATCTCTTTCATTTGCTACCCAAATTAGCCCCTCATGGAGCCTTCCTTGGCCTATAAGCCGCATAAGGCATACAATTCCGCTGCTACCTGTCATCCCATGATTTTCCTAGTTGCTCCATCCTTTTGCCATGCTTCTACTCGCCTGCATATATCTGCCTATATCACTTTCTAGAGTCGACACACTTTGGCTGCACCAACGGCTCAGTATGGGTGTCTGTGACTGGCTGGTCTAAACTCTATGAGCTTACTCCACTCCAAACCGCTTTCAACCTAGTTGGTTGTCTTCATTCCATATCAAGTATATGGCTGGATACTCAATGGCTGCACCATAGTTTATCGTCAGTCGTGGAAGACTGCTGTCTGTAAGTGGTTGGGGGAAAGTACCTCATTCTTACTGCTGCTCTTATTCATCCCGTGTTGGATGGACAACTTATGCGTATTCTTTGCTAACTGATCTGCCCAGCACATACGTTAGCACAAAGCTTTTTGAATGGGTGATTCTCTCCCTATTTTAGAATTTGCTTAGGTTTTCAACTTTGAACACCTTTTGTGGTGGGGTTGGATACGGATTCAATAGTTTCATACGTTAGGGACTTAGTAGGTGTGCGGACAAAGCATGTTGGCATGTAACCTTTATTAGGGGTGAACATGTAGTTTTGTGTGTTCCAAAATGTTTAGAAGTCTGACATGAGGACACTCCCTATACTGTCCCTCAGTAGCTATGAGCTTTTCAAGATACTCACGCGAGTTATAAATCTGGCTCACAACTTCATGGAAAGTTGTGCCAAGGTTTTCTTGCATTTGTCCAGTATCTTGAGAAAGTCTAAAAACTGGTCATGTCTTTAGACACCTTTTAGTTGTGGTTACTCCTTTAAATTACTCACGTAAGTTATAAATTGAGTTACCATTTAGATACAAGTGGTTGCAAAAGGACAACAATGTTGAAAATCAAGATGTTGCTCTTGGTTTCATTGAAACTCCTCACTGCACCAAGTATCCGTCATCAAGACAATTGGCACGTGTATGAGACACCAATATAGAAAACATAAGTGTTATTAAGAAGATATTATCACTTGTGTTTTTGAGGACAAAAACACTTCTCCAAGCGGGGAGTAATTTCATGCCAAGGGCAAACCTAGGCAAGTAGGACTCGGGCCAAGGGCCGGCTACTAAAGGCGGACAGGAAGATTCTATGCCAAGGGCTATATAATGGGGGTTGGGTGGATAATCTCTATTACGCAGCTCCTGGGTCTTACATCAAGTCCTTCTCATAATGCTCAAAAGACAGCAAGCGATCCAACTCTACACATTGCAAATATAGAAGCCTCATCATTTGGATCTTCTTCAAGCTTTAGCATTAGATTCAAATCTGGTATCTCCATCTCAATAGGAAGTAAAGCCTCTTTGCCAAAATCTAGATGGAAGGGAGAGAAACTAGTACCTGATTTGATGGCAGTCCTATAAGCCATAGAGCACAAGGTAGATCTAAGTACAAAGTCTTCACATTGTTTCTTGTCATCTTTGTAAGCATCCTTATGAGTTCTCCATTAAACCTTTCATTCATGCCATTGCATTGGGGATAACACGGAGTAGTAAACCTGTGATGCACATGAAGCTTCTCACATGGATAGTCCATCAACTCTCCTCTGAAACTTGGACCCTTTTCAGAAAGTAACTCCAATGGCATGCCAAGTTTATAGAAAATATCTTCATATACAAATAAGAAAACATCATTACTCATGGTGTTCTTAACAGGTTTGTCTTTGACCCACCTAGATAGACAGTCAGCAACGGTGAGTATGTAACATTTGCCTCTAGTTGTCATAGGTAGAGGACCTATTGCATTAATAACCCACTTCTCAAACACATCATAAGCCACAATGGTCCCTCTAATTTATGATTTGAGAACCCTACTTTCCATGCTTTGAAACTCTTTACAAGACCTGCACCAATGATGAACATCATGTTGCATGCTTGGCCACACATACCCCTCCTACAAGACTTTATCCAAAGTGATCACCACAAGAACGCTCATGATTCTCATCTTAAATCTTGTAAATATCATCTTTCCAAGGCACTTTTCTCATCACACGATCAACCCTGTTCATATATAAGGCATCACCAAGTAGCACATACCTTTTGGACGACGTAGGAAGGCATACTTTTTTGACTTCTCCAACTCTAATGGAATCATATGTGTTTGTAGAAACTCTTACTCCCTCTCCAAATATTCCCTTCCCAAATAAAGAGGATAATCAACCCTTATCAAATACAAATTTTCAATTGAAGCTTGTGTTGCACCATGTGCTTCTTCATTTTGAGACCCGTCCACATGCCTTAAACTCCAAGCTTGAAAATGCTTAAGAAGATCCTTCACTTGAAAACACATATTTTTCAGCCTTGGATTCTTACTTTTCCACACCCCAAGTACTTTCTTAACCACCAAAAGAGCATCACCTCTTACCCTCACACGATGGGATTCCAAGCTCAAGGCAAAGGTTGAGCCCTTTCTCCAAAGTAGCATTCTCAGCTTCATTGTTGCTTTGGGTCGTAAGATTCAGACTCCTTTTAGCTACCAAATCACCTTGAGGATCATAAATTACAACACCTCTTGAAGCTTCACCATGCGCTTTCCTATAAGAGCCATCAAAAAATAATAGATAGGCATTGTCTATGTCAGGAGCTTCCATGTGTTGCTTCTTCACCATGTCCTCCTTAAGAAAAAGAAGGATTTTCTTATAAGTAAGAAATTCATCCAATGTAGCCCTTGTACTCTCCTCAATAAGAAAACAGAATTGGAATTCTTGTAGCTCCAGAATCCACTTCATGAGCCTCTTCGACAAAGTGGGGCTATTCACCAATTGAGGTATAAGAGTGTAGCTAGTGAGAAATGTGAATGGTTTGGGGAGAAGTTAATGCCTAAACCTTCTACACGCATAAACTACACTCACCATGATGAGCTCCACTTGAGTATAGCCTCTTTCCACCTCTAGCGTCACCCTGACAGCACACTATATGTGCCTTATGTAGTGGGAGTTTCTACCTTGTTGAAGAAGCATAGCTCCAATAGCATCCTCCCCTACTGATCGATTCACATAAAACTCCTCATCCCAATTAGGAGCTTGCATAGAAGGAACAGAACCAAGAATCTCTTTGATACCTCAAAAACCCTCTTCACATTTATTTGTCCATTGTAGAGGATCTAACCTTGCTACTCGTTGCAGAGGATAAAGAAGTTGAGAGGACAAAGGAATGAACCTTGGCATATAATTCACCTTTTGAATGAAAGTAGCAAGTTTCTTTGTATCCTTAGGTAATGACAGGATCACCAAAGCCTTCATCTTATCAGGATCCGCTTCAATCCCATTCTCTAAAATCATATGTCCCAAAAACTTCACTCTTGGTTGAGCAAGATGACAGTTCTTTGGGTTGATTTGACCTCCACTTTCATCATATTGCTTCAATGCCATCCCAAGCTTTTCACAATGATTCTTTCTAGAACTATAAACACAAAAGTCATCAATGAGATCCTTCACAAACTTGCCAAGAAAGGGAGAGAACACCTTATTGACACACTTTGATACCAAACATAGCCATTCATAAGACCAAAAGGAAGCACACAATAACAAAATAATCCCCATGGTGTGAAAAACGTGGTCTTGTTTTGATCTTCTAAAGCCAAGGTGAGCTGAAAATATCTAGAGAATCCATCACATACACTATACCTCTCATGCCCTGCAATAGAATCAAGTATGTCATCTATGAAAGGAAGAGGGTATGGATTCCTCTTCGTAGATGCATTTAGAGGCTTAAAATAAACACATATCCTCAACTTTCCATCCTTCTTGGGTGTGAAAACAACAGGACTCACCCATTCTGCAGTACTCAAGGACATATGGAACCTGCTTTGAGAAGCTTGTGTACTTCTTCCTTTAAGGCATTAAGTTGCATCTGTCCCATTCTCCTTAGCTTTTGGCGTACGATCTGAGATCCTTCCTTGATTGGAATGTGAATTACCTCTCCCTTGAAGCCTCTAATTTTGTCATAAGAAGTGATGAATAAATGGGGAATTTGTTGTATCATATATAGGTACTCACCCTTCTCATGACTAGTCAAGCCGGGAGACAACATACCTTGTACCAGCTCCTGTTTGACATTAGGTTGAATTTTGGGTTGCATCAAATCTTCAATTTTCTCAAAAGGACCAGAGATATCCTCATTATCTATAAGTCCAAGAAATCTTTGTTTCTCATCATGCTCTTCTTCAAGAAATAAGGAGGAAACATTGAGATCACTATTGCTGCTATTTTCTACTTCATTGCCATCATCCCCATTGTCTTCTTCTTCTTCACTTAAGTACTTTTATTTATCACTTTTCTCATCCAAATCAGCATCCAAATATTTCTTGCTAGCCATGTCAAACCTCTTTTTATCACCCCTTCTATTGTAGAGAGTGATGGTACCATGCCCCCAATCCTGTATATCTTTGGTTACTTGTAACCATGGTCTTCCAAAGATGAGAGGGAAAGCACAAATGCCCGCAGGCATAACATGAAAATTTACCAGCACTTCAACATCAAATACATCCACTCAAAGTCCTTTATAAATCTCAAGAACTTCACCCTTGATTGGTTGGCAAGCTTTATGCAAACACCTAAATTCTTCACCATGTTGAGTCCCAACTTTGATACACAAGCTTGGGTAATAACACATACCTGTGCACCTCCATCAATATAAGCCTCTCCAATGCACTTACTATTATGCCATGCATCCATAGTAGGGCATATATCTTGTAGCTCATTCAAAGAAAGGACTATGCCTGACCCCTTGTAGGATCCTTCTTCATGGGGTTGACTACATACTTCCATTGCCTCTTTAACTTAGGACACATCTCCATGAGTTGCCAAAGGTAACATCAGCCTCTCTACTCACCAAATCAGCCCGTAAACTATAATTTGGTTTCCCTTCTCCCAAAGGAAAGTTGGATGCATTGTAATGTTGCTTGGGTTTTCTCTTTTTCTTCTCTTTGCATGTACTTGTTTCAACATGTTTCCCTCTTTTATGGTCGGGACCTTCATCACTCATGTCATGATCTCTTGTAACCCTGTTCCCTACAGGAATGATCATAGATCTTGAATCATCCTCTTTCTTCTCAAAGAAGATTACACTTACCACCTTTGTTTTTCCCTTCTCTTCAGTTTGTCAAGCCACTTGGCCCTGCTTCCCCTTTATTCTCAATACCATAATATTGAGATCGAGAAGGAATTTTCCAAGGAAGAAGAAACATGTCACCACCCATTCTCTTTGGCTTGTCACATTGAGGGATTCTATGACCCCATTCACCATAACTATAACATTGAAACATATCCCCTCTTCCAGCCATGCCTCTTCCTCTACCACCTCTAAACCCCTCATTGCTTCCATAGCCACGTCCATATCCATAGTTTTGACCTCTTCCACCTCCCATCATATGCACACTAAGATTCTTCATAAGACCTACAACCTCTTACAACTCCTTGCGAAAAGCATTCAAATCATGAGAAGCTTGTTGATAGTAATCGGAGTCCCTCATGAGGACCCTTGGTTTCTCTACAACTTTCACTTCAACCTTTGGCTTGACATTGATTCCAAAAGTCGGTGAAGATGCTCTTCTTTCCAATATTTATTCTTTGCAATTCTAACTGCCTCCTCAAAGGTCCTTGGATACTTAAGCTCCACCTTCAAGCGTAGACTACTCCTCAAGCTTGCAAGAAATCTATCCTTCTTCAACATGGCTGGAGGAATTTTAGTCCCCCAAATATATACACCATTTTTTCCATAACGCATTGAATGTTTTCACAAAGTCTTCTATGGTCTGGCGGGTCACCTTGTACCAAGCCTTGAATAGACTGCCATACCTTTTGTGGGTCTTCTACCTGTTGAAAATGTGTAAGAAAAGCGTGGCTTACCATTTAATAAGTCATAACTTGAGGAGGTTGGTATGATTTTAGCTTCTTTTTGTAGCCTTCCAACCATTCCCTAGCATCTCCCTTCAAACAGAAGAAGAATATTTGTAGCACCAACGCTGGGTCTTGCTTGTCAGCAAGAAGGCAAGAAAACTCCATTCGCTCAATGAAACCTTTGGCACTTCCATTGATTTCCCACTAAACTCCAGAAAACTAAACACCATGTCTTCCAAAACTTGTAAACTGAAGGTAACTTGAAGAGACTCCTCGGTGGAGGGCACCAAAACACTGTTGGGCAAAAGAAAAAGTGTGACACCTCTATAGCTATATGGCCCAAGAGTGCTCAAAATTCAACGCCAACACCAAAAAGTACACCCCAAAAACTCTCAATAACCCCCAATCAAAAGGCCTATGCTCCCTTGGGAGTTTACCAGCACGTGCCCACCCATGCTCCAAGAATTCTAATTGTGATATACAGAATGCCAATGAGGACATCGTGCATGCTCTTCAAAACAAATCAATGTGTTAACCAGCAAACTCAATATGCTAACACTGTGTTAATAAGCAAAGTTACTGGCATACCCCCTATGCTAACTAGCATACTAGCATATTAGGTATGCTAGCTAGCATATACAACATTTTGACCAATATACCCAAAATGCTAATTAGCATACCATGTATGTTGACAAGCACACCCAGTATGCTAGTGAGCATGTTTGAATGATCACTAGCATACAAAGTGTGGTAGCTTGCATACCCAATATGCTAATGAGAAAATTGGGTATGCTCACTAGCATACAGATTGTTAGTCAGAATACCAGTATGCAAATTAGTATATTAGGTATGCTAACTAGCATATAGGGTTCTAGCCTCCATCCCCTCTCATTATTCTAGTTAGGATATAAGAAATGCTAACTAGCAGACACATTGTGCTTACTACCATACAAGGTATGTTAACTAGCATACTCAGAGCCGACTTGCATATGTGGTAGGATAAACTCAATAGCATGTGTGCTAACTAGGTATGTTAATTAGCATGGGGAGTATGCTAAGTAGCATACACATTGTGTTAATTTATAGTTAGCATTTAATAAATTATAGCTAGCAAACACATTGTGTTTACTAGCATAGTATGTATGCTAACTAGCATACTCAATGCAAACTAGCATATGACATATGCTAAATTGAATACCAGGTTTGCTAACTAGGTATGTTAATTAGCATGGTAAGTATGATAAGTAGCATACACATTGTGTTAATTGTGAGTTAGCATATTATAAATGCAAACACATTATGTTTACTAGCATTCTAGGGGTGCTAACTAACATACTATGTATGCTATCTAGCATACTCACTGCCAACTAGCATATGAGGTATGCTAAACTGAATAGCATGTGTGCTGACTAGATATGTTATCTAGCATGGTGAGTATGCTAAGTAGTATATACATTGTGGTAATTGCTAGCTAGAACATAAGAAATGCTAACTAGCATACTAGGTGTGCTAACTAGCACTCTATGTATGCTAAAAAGCATACTCAATGCCATCTAGCATACTTAAATGAATAGCATGTGTGCTAAATAGATATGTTAATTAGCATGGGGATTATGCTAAGCAGCATACACATTGTGCTAATTGCTAGTTAAGCATGCTAGAAATGCTAACTAGTAGACACATTGTGTTTACTAGCATACTAGGTATGCTAACTAGCATAATCAATGGAAAATAGCATATGAGGTATGTTAAACTAAATAGCATGTGTGCTAGCTAGGTATGTTAATTATCATGGTTAGTATGCTAGGTGGCATACTTGACATGGTAAAGTTCTATCATACACAGTGTGTTAACAAGAATCCTCAGTGTGCTAGCTAGTACATTAATAGGCATACTAGGTATGTACTAACTAGCATAGACTGTGTGTTAACCTGCTTATAGAGTATGTTGACCAACATGCACAGTGTGGATATATTAGACTATAGAATAGTATGATACTTATTAGACAATAGAAGTTATTATTCACTAGAGATGTAATGCATAGAATACCAAAGTTATGGCATATCAATTGGCTTGATCAACTGAGGCTCATGCAAGAGGTGTACAGGGTGTTTTATGTAGATTTTACTCCCCATTCTCTTTCAACACACATACTTCTGCTTGGGGGATATGCGAGTCTTCTCTCTCCAAAATGTGTGGACCAATTCCTTGATTTTGTCCGTGTTAGCGCTATGATGGTGCTGCTTATGACATGCAGCGAATGAAAACAATCCACCATTTATAATAGGCTTCATCCGTGATTTTTCCTTGTGCAAGGAGTGGCGACCAACTTTAAGGACCCTTGAGATTTTTGCAGTAGGCATGTTATCCTTTGAATTCAATATCATCTGCAATTCTGTATTCTTTAAAAACAACTCCTAGTTAGAACCTGGCTGCTTGAAAGTAGCTAGTGTGTTGCGGACATTGAGCTCTATACAACAACCTCCTCCACTATGGAATGTTCCTGGATTGCCTAAACAATAGGATGTTTAGCAACTAGATTCCAGATTTTTGATTTTACTTCTATCCCAAAACCTTTAGTTAGAGAGAGAGAGAGAGAGAGAGAGAGAGAGAGAGAGAGAGAGAGAGAGAGAGAGAGAGAGAGAGAGAGAGAGAGAGAGAGAGAGAGAGAGAGAGAGAGAGAGAGAGAGAGAGAGAGAGAGAGAGAGAGAGAGAGAGAGAGAGAGAGAGAGAGAGAGAGAGAGAGAGAGAGAGAGAGAGAGAGAGATGAGCATGCATGCGAGTCCTCGACCCCATGATTCTAATAATAAAAAAAGAGACCTCATTTGAACGGATAGTAATTGTTTATGGACATTTCAATTTGAAAATAAACATTGTCTTGGATTTGTTTTCAACATATGCTCACAAGCACTACTACCTAGCATTGTCCCGAACAACATTTTCAACATTTTTAGTGACACATTAACATGCTTACACCATATTGTGAGTGGAGACTCTATATTAACTTGAAAAGAATACAATCGCCCTCAAGCACTGCATGTGCCTTGAGGGGTAACAATTCCATAGGAGGCTAGATCCTAGTCATACCAAGAACCAAAACGAGGGTGCTATGAAGAACTTTTTGTATGGTCAATGAAAATCATTGCATGGTGGAACTCTTTAGCATTAATTATTGTCCTTGTCTTGGCTCATATAACATGAATGAGATGGGTTCTCAGATGTACAATGTCATCAAATTGAGCCACAACCAGTTTTTCCTTGAAGACCTAAAGGTTCTTAGACTTCCAAAACTTGATCAAGGTAGTAATATATGGCAATTTGGGTGCACAACATAATAGCCTCGCTTTGAAAAATACGCCCTCCTAGTATGAGGTCATTTATAAAGAATATAGTCTTCTAGGTTTTTCATACTCATTTGTAGACTTTAGCAGCCAATCCTTGCAAGGCAAGTCACTTGCTAAACAAATGTAATGGGTCTTCAAAATCCATTGTCCAACTCGAGCACATGTTAGTGCCGATCCCTCTAGGCGCATGAACCTTAATGCCATTTGGGAAAGGTTTTTTTGGGAAGGCTCTCTACTTTCTTATCCTTGAAAATGTTTAGCTCCTTAACTTCAAGTATAGATTAATATACTTTGTATTTGCATTTTAGAAAAAAAATTCAATACTCACTCCAAAAGAGTGAGTGGAGATGTATTAGAAAAAAAAATACTACACCTCCATGCTTAAACAAAGCTATGGATGCAATAATGTCGTAGATACGAGTCCATACGAATAGGATTTTTTACAAGGAGTCCCTTAACTTATATAGAAATACAGAACAACCTCCATATCCAACATTACATAAGGAAAACATAAAGACCTGCACCATGAGAACCACCACCGCAGGTGTTTTCCACCCCAGCTCAAGGTGCTCATGACACGGGAGCCAACCATAAAAAATACTAGAACCCAAACAAAAAGTATCCATAAGATATGTAAGCTTGTAGAAAAAAATAATAACCTCATGAATCAAAATCCATCCGACTAGCCATTCTACATTCAGGAGATTCTAGAGTCTATGGAATGAGTTGTACACTTTCAATCAACTATTCTCTTTCTAGATGAGCCTGTATAGGGCCTCTTGTTCTAGTTGATCAATTTTTATAGTCTTCATCTAGAACTTGTATGGAGTGAGTGCATTCCATGTTTATGTATCAAGGTCATAGAGTGTTCGCTTGCCCTTGGTGATTCGAGCTCTCGCCAGTTTGTCACAGTTTGATGATTGTTATACCCACCATTCTCACTGGCTATTCCCTCTGGAACAAAATTGACGTAGCTGGTTTGTTGGATGTTTGAATCTGAATTTAGTGGTGCGTGTGATTGCTAAAAGGGTGAAACAATACCGACTTTGCTAGTTGCCAAGTCTGAACTTAAGTTGATGTTCTACGACTACCTGGTGTGGAAAATTTTTGTGTCTCGATTGGGATGATATGGAGTAGAGTCTAGAGGTTCATCTTCTAATTTTGGATATGTGTCTGGTACTAGTTTCCATGGGATTTCCTCTAGTTTGGAATAATATCATTTGATATTGGCCCCTTTGTAAACTCCCGTTATCGTAATTCTTGGTAAACTCCCGTTACCAAGAATTACGATAACTCTTTGAGTCTTATTCTGCCATTACAGAATACCCAATTAACCTTGTAGGGTCTAGACTAAGATATCTTCACGTTTGGTTTCTTTGATCTCAGTTTTGACTGATATAGTAGTACCAAATCACCCTTCTTGAGCTCCCTAACCTTGATTTTGTTGTCATTCGAGTGCCTCCTTTGCTAGAAAACTTTTTCTTCCAGCAATGCCCTTTGTCTGATCTCATCAAGATACAACAACTTCTCCAATCTCTGCTTCAAATTATTTTGCTTAAAATCCATGCCATGATCTTCTGCTACTCTTAGACTAGGAATGGCAACCTCTATTGGAACTACTACCTCTATTCCATACACCATTCTGAAAGGTGTCATGCCAGTAGTAACCTTATAGGCAGGCTATATGCCCATAGTGCTATTTAGAGTTTGGAATCCCACTAGTGTGGTTCATTTTGAGCTATCTTTGTGAGAATGGTCTTGATTGGTTTTTCGTTGCTTCCTGTTTGACCATTGCACTTGGGATAATAAGGTGTAGATTTCTAGTGCTTAACTGAAAAGATCTCATTTAGTATCTGAATGGTTTCATTTATGAAGTGTGTTCCTTGATTTGGGACAATCTTGATTGGACATCCATATTTGCATATAATATTTTCATACATGAATATAGTTGTTGATCTAGCAGAGTTGCTTGGTAAGACTTTGTCTTCAACCCACTTACTAACATAGCATGTGGCCATAATAATATACCTTTTCTTTCTGGGAGTGACCTTCTTGAATGGACCCATAAAATCCAAACCCCATTTCATGAATATTCTTAATGGATGTACTAGAGTTAGCGGTGTCATATCAGCAATTATTGGCCGTCCCATTATCTTGCAAATATCACAAGTCTTGCAGAACGCTCTAACATCTTCCATCATTGTCTGCCATCAAAGGCTTGCTTGTAGGATCCTTTTATATGTAATATCAGTCAAGAAGTGTCCTCTTGCATTTCCATTGTGAGATTGAGTAATGACACTAACCTTAATTGTTAATTTCTTTATTTCATTGGCACACATCTTCAAAGTGCACCACCAATGCCTAATCTAGACAAAGCTCCCCCAATGATGGTAAACTTGAGACTTTTTATGCTCAATGCCTTTTTATTATTCTAGGATCAGTCCTCTAGAAATCCCCCCATCTGAAGGAATTCATGGATGTCTTGCCATTTTGGATTTCGTTCATCATTAGCTCAATTTTGGAAAAGTTTAGTATCTACTAGATAATCTCTCAGTGATGCTTCAAAATGACCTTTTGTACTTTTGGAAACAAATCAGCACCATAATGTGTTTTTTTCTTCTAAACCCATTCAAAAACCAGTCTCATTCTTCTCTCTAGTGGAGGCTCTTGTGGTTGTCTGGTCAGTTCCTTTACCTTCTCTATATAACTCATAACTCAAAATTTTCCCAATTAAATTGTCTAGCTCACAAAAGATGCCTTCATCTCCCATGTTGTTTCAATATTTTGATTTGAAAGCCTTGACGAGCTTATTGTATGACCTAAGCTGGTAAGCTGGCTAATGATAGTACCATTTCATTATTGCCTCCTTGAGTGTTTGGGGAAAGTACTCCCCCCATTCATCTCCATTAATATCCTTAAGATCAACATACATCCCAAATGATTGGATGTATACATCAAGATCGTCCTTTTTTCCTAGAAAGAAAAATTTTAAATTAATGGAATGCTTGTGACTATTGGCTCTTGTTTTGGAAGTTGGCTTCTTGTCTTTGGATTTTTGTTTACTGTAACGGTTTGTGTCTACTTTGCAATCATTGTCCATTTCAACTTCAATCATTGTATCTTCAACTATCTTCTTGGCTGGTTTCTATCCTGCAGAGTGATGTTTTCTCTTGCTACCCTTGCTTTCTTTAGCACTTTCTAGCTACATTGATATCCATAGGATCTATTGCGTCATTTTGCTCTCTTTGTTTGTATGTGCTTGGAATGAGACGAGTGTTGAGAATCCCTTGATTCATCAGTTGTTCCTCATCCTAGAGGAACATTGGTATCATTCCCAGGTTATCTCTTTGTATCAAAGCCTCACTATAATTCTTCTACGACTGGGCTGACATGGTCTAGATTCTCCATGAACCTCATAGATAGCCTTCTACCTCGTGTTGACATGATTGAGACATGATCACTCTAACACCAACTAGGAGATAGTAATTGACTATCAAGAGTAATTGAGCTCAATTACTCTTGACTATCAAGAGTAATTGAGCTCAAGCCGAGCTCAAGCCAACGTGACTGCCAAAATGGAATGAGCTGGACACTTTTAGTCAGCTATTCTACGTTGGTATTTAGAGGGTGAAAGCATGTTAACGTGTCGCGCTTTTTGTGCTAGTTAACATATGACAACAAGCACATCTTGTAAGCATAACAACAGTCATGTTTTTTCAAGTGTATGGGCCACCATCATGAACTATACAAAGTGTATACTTGGACTTCAAAAAAATGAATCGTAATATTTTTAAAATCTCAAACAGGTAAGCTCAGTTGTTACATTGAGGTAGTGGTGTAGCCACAGGTCAAAGAGAGCAAGGAAAGAAATTGCGAGCTGCAAGAAGGCTTGTAGAGATGCCAGTAGTCTGCTCAAGTGGAGGATAGCTCACCGCAAGAGCCAACCACCTCCGAAAACAATCTTGACAGTACTCCACCGAGAAGGAAGTCGTGGGGCAAAGGTTCTGTTGCTTCTCCTCTACCCTGCAAAATATTGAAGGCTTCTAATTCCCAAGGATCCCCAATGTCAAAGAACATGCATGCAGGGAAGGGGAAGCGGGACTCAGGTACTCTCTCTCTCTCTCTCTAATGAGGGGGCCACATTTGGAATTTGTAAATCAAGCAAAGCATGACACATTTCTCCACCATGCCCCGACTACTGATCTACTAGTGAATCCTCTCACCCATGAGAAAATTGTGCTGCTATGCTGTACAATCAACACAAAGGACTATGCATTCAACTTATATGCTTGTTTTTGCAGTAGCCCCTGGATGCAATCTTGTTGTGGATTCTCTCACACTGATCAGGTGCTTGTGCACTGCCTTAGGCATTCATGGTGCATGCTTAGATGATTGCATCTAAGGAGAGCCTGCATAATTGTCTGTGTATAAATTACTTGATAGCCCTATTCTAGTGGGGTTCTCTAAGGTTTTTATCTTATAATCTTGTGTGGTGTGCACGCTGATGGAAAGCTCCCAAGCTGAACATCCCACTGTAGGAAAAGTTTTGTGTAATAGCAGAAGAGTTTAATGTTGTGCATGGCCTCTCCATGGACGGTGTCAACCCCAAACTGGTGAAGTGGGAGCAGATTATAGATGTGGAGTGGTTCAGTGTATTCAGAGAGGCGAGGGATCGCAAAAAATATCACTTCAAATGGAGTAGCATTCATAGCGACATGTACGACCAAGTACTTCAGCTACACTACAGGGTGTACCAAAAGGTCCCCGCTAACATGGAAGTTCATTCGGCTTTTGCAAAGGGTTTCGTAAAACAATTTAGTCTAGTGGAAATTGCAAGTGGCTCAATCATGCAGTTCAATTGGGCTGAGTTTGCTGTCCAGCATTTACAGGGCCTTCAAGAAAAAAGATACTACGATGTCCATGTTGAAAAGTGGAGGGTGCGTAATACCCACCCCTCAAGTCAAAAAACAGAGGAGGGCTCCGTGGAAACAAAGGACGATTGCACTTGTCAAGTAGCTCCAAACGTTGTTTTTGCTGCCAGGGCAACACCCCTCTCTATTAACAGCTCACACAAAGTGACAACAAGCCTGTTATATTTTGGGCTCTGTGCTTTGCATCACATCATGAGTGCAAGTGACCATCTGAGAATTGGCTACAGGATGCTAAACAGTGATAGCCGTTTTTCGGCTCTCCATAATTGCCATAGTAAGTTACTCCACCCTACCAAATTCACCCAAACGCTATGGCTATCCCTACCATTTCACTGTACATAGGCGTGCGTGAGTTAAGGGGCTTTTCCCATATCTTCTTAAAAACCCTCAGCTAGCTAGTCACTGGGCTAGTTGAGCCAAAAAAATAAAAAAAATAAAAAAATAAAAGTATATTATGGCCTCTTTGTGTGTAAATATTTCATTGTATATATGGCCTAAATATAGGGAGTTTTTATAATTATTTTGGTATTTTATTTAAATATTTCTACTTAGGTGTGTGTTTTATTAAACCTATGTACACCTTCTTTCATCCTCTTACACCATAATTATATTTTTTGCCAATATGTACATACTCTAACCTCATATTTTTCCTTTATACAAATCACTCCCACATTTTCACCCTCAGCCTCGTGAAAACAAAAAATTGATTTCTACTCATTGGTTACTTTTATTATATTATTTACTTGCATACCTTTTTCTCTTTCACCCAAAATAATTCAAAGAGGGACCATATCATATGATTCCAATATCTTTCCATATCCATAACTCCTCCATATTTTTATTATTATTTTTACTCATTATTCTAACACCATGTGCTCATTGAGCTAAAGTCCATGAATAGTCCATACACTAGTCCCACCATGTATATATTTCTTATTTCACCAATAATCCTCCTCCATGCATGTGTCAAGGGCAACTTGGATGCTTTGTATTATGATATGACAAAGGAGGGGCTCACTCTTGGATGCATTGTACAAATTCAACAAAGGAGGGGTCCACTAAAAGACTTTTGCAAGCATAAAAACAGGCTTTTTGGTGAGAATTTTGGCACCTATCTCCACTCCGAATTTGGAGCAGTGGTCAAAAGAGAAAATGTAGCCCACGCTCTGAATAATCACCTCAAATTTTTTCATGATTTTTGGAGCTACCAGCGGTGAGCTATGATTTTTTGAGTGGACCCCAGTCTGCCCACTTTTTTCACAAGTAGCCCATAGTCTTCTCTCACCTCTTTCCACACTTCTACACACACACACACACACATTTCTCTCAATCCCTCACTCAAACCTGCACCTTCAATGGTTTCTCTCACTTTCTTCACCATTAACCTCCCCACTTACTCCCATAGCTCTCATATGAGCTCTCCATGTACATACACCATCTCTATGCCTCTCTCTATTACTTCCAAAGTACAATTCCATCTTACCCCTTATATATATACATAAATTCAGCATGTGTACCATGATTAACCTCTGCAAATCAAGAGATATCATCAACGGAATTACCATTTTCATCGCGATAATCAACCTTGGCGGCGGTGGCGTAAAGAAGGGAAGACGAAGAAGAAGGTCGATAGTCATTTTGAGAACCTACACAAGTAAGTCCAAAACTTCTTCAAGCTTCACCATCACAAGGATTTTCTCACTTCATTCAACCATCTTACTTCAACCATCCACCTCATTCTACCCATTGTAAATGTAACATTAACTTTCTAGTGATTACTAACACTAACCACTAACATACTAACACAAAATAGCATTGACCTAACCATAAAAGACACCTCACCTCAAGACATGTATAGTAACTCTCTCTCTCTCTCTCTCTCTCCCCTTCCTTAAAACTTACTTTCACCTTATCTACCATCAATAATGCTCTCTTTTGAGCCCACACCCATGACTCAAGCAGACAAAGAAGGCCCGCAATGTTTTGATATTCAAAAAAATCATAATCCTGATTTGTTAGCTTGTAAATTAGGATTTCCAATAATCTTAATATGGGGTCTCCAACCTATAAATAGGCCCCTCTCCTTCTTGTAAAACAATCTCCAACATCTCACATAGCACCCCAACACTCTATGCGTGAGGAGAGACTTAGGTGTAGCAACCACTTGTGAGCTTCACTCTTGGTGTGAGAGAAGCCTTCAAGCTACACATTGCAAGTGAGAGAGCGTGAGCTCCACAAATCTCAAAACCACTATTGTACATGCTCCTTCATCATCAATAAATTGAGATTTGGTGCATCAAAGGCGTGATTCGACGTTCAAATCTTCGTCCTTCCATTTGTGCAATACGGTTTGGTGAATTCAAGGTGACTTGTGTATTTTGAATTTTTATCGGTTGATCTTGATTTTAGAAAGTGTTTTAGTGTGTTTTTCATTGCCAGTTTTGTGTCCATTGTAAGAGGGTATTGTGGTGAGAGGTCTCCCACACCCTAAGACAGTGTGTGTGTGTTTTGGCAATGATTAGCAATCACTAAGCATTGAGTGAGTTTTGTACAAGTTCTACGATAGCATCATAACGAACCATCTCCATTTGCAAGTCACAAATAAGGTATTACGCAAGATCCTTTCCTCTCTCTCTTCCCTTTGCTCTAGCTCTCTCTGGTCCATTTTGTGTGTGTCTTGGTGTGAGGTTGCTTGTGTGTGTTGTGTGGTGCATCTTCTTGGTTGTATCTTGCGTCCTAGTTCGCATACCATAACTAGGTGGTGCCCCTATCTTGTTTGGGTTTGGCTGTGGGTTTGCAGTTTTGTTGTGCTTGTGGTTGCCCCAGCCCCAATTGAGCAGCACGGGAGCCTTGAGGGGTGTTTAGAGGCCGCCTCTCTTGTTGCCCGCCCCGGACCGCCTCAATTTTGGTGCCCCCACGGAGGAATGACTTTGTGCTTATTGTTGTTGCATTGCATGAATGCTCGAATTTCAGCATAATCAAGTAGATTATATGAATCATGAAAACTTGTATGACCGAGTTTAATTTCAAGGCAACAAAAATTGATCTAGAATATGGTTTGGATTAGCATAACATAAGAAAGGAAAAAAACATTTTCACATAAGAATCTAGAATTCATGCTAAAAGACCTTTCAAAACTTTGTGTAGTTAGTTGATGTCATGAGAGAAAATGATTGTTTGGCACTAATCTTTGTGTGGTTCTAGCATTGAGAAACTATGACACGCTATACCTTTGATGATATCCCAATCTTCTTCGGAAATCTAGAAGAAGATGTTGATGATTTTCTTGCTGATTTTAGAATGGTTTGTCGTATCCTTGGTAAAAGGGATGACATTGAAAAAGGGGATTTTCTATTGCTATGCCTTAGAGGCAACGCTGAGCAATGGTTTTGGAGTATGTCTTCTCAGATTGAAGATGGATATACCCAAATTTCCAAAGCTTTGAAGACCAGATTCTCTAAATTTCCAACAACAGAGACAGCATGGGCTTCACTACGGAGACTTCAACAACATGGTGAAGACTACTATGCTTATGAGGATATTTTTTCTCGTCAATGGGAAGGATGTGGATTTAGTTCTACATTCCCAGATTATGTAAAAATGGATCAATTTATTTCGGGTTTGTCTCCTTTCCTAAAGACTAAGGTTACTTGTAGTGGACCCTCTACCTTTGAAGAAGCGGTTACTATTGCCCGAAGGAAGTTTCACAAGTACTTCTACATCAAAAATGGTTTCCATCATGCTGGAAGAACCAACCACCATGAAAGTGTTTCTATCAAGGAGTCATCTCCTTTGCCATACTTGTCTCCTTCTACTCCGACAAATTTTGAAGAAGTTACTTACATGCTAGCTGATTATTCAAGTGCTAAAGTGTGTGGCCAAGATTCAACTGTGGAATCTCTTTCTTCTACCTTTATCACAAGCATGCGAAAATCAACACAAGATATCTCAAATGGCATTGATGATTCAATAATGGATATATCCAACCCTTTGGTGGAGGATCAATTTCTAGTCCGAGCAGACGAAGCTTTTGTGCAACATGACTCTATGGAGAATGAAGACCTTGAAGGTAACCTTGATCTTATGGAATGTTCTGAGAGTGTATCTTGTCTAAAAGAAGAGAGTGAAGAAGAAGATGAAATCATAGGTGGAGAGATCATAGACCACATTGATCATAAAGAGATGATTGTGTACATGGAAAGCCAACTCCAAAACGAAGTAGAAGAGTGTGAGTTGAATCCATGTGAGTATAATCTTCAAGAAGTGTTTGAGGATGTTGAAAAGCATTGGTATGACCCATGTATGTTAAGCATAGAGGAACCTATCATGCAAGAAGCCAACTGTTTCACAAAATCAAACAGTAATCCATCAACCTTTGAGGTGGTACAAAGTGAGGAGTTACAACCTTGCCAAAGGGGGGGCTCAGAAGGGGATGAAGAACATGGGAGAGTAGTAAAAAATAAAATCATAAAAGGAAACTATCAGAAGGGTATCATTCTCTCCAATGGTGTTTTAGTGGGTGGATCTTCATTCATGGGACAATCTCTTAGCAAGAAAACCCAAGCTTTTGAAGCCCCAATCATCTTCACATTGGGTTTCACCTCTTCAAGGTCAACTTCTCCTCTCTTCACATATACCTTTCATCGGGGACACCATACCTTCTTGAGCGGAAGAGGACATGAATACTTGGTGATAAACGGATGTTTCCAAATCTTCTTCATTCGGTTCTTTGGTGTATGGAGGTCGCACATTGTGATGCTTCTGGTCTTCATCATAGATGAAAAACTTGTTGATTGCTACATGTGGATATTTCATCAATCAGTACCAAAGTCTATTCTCTTCCAATGTATTGGAAGCAATAGAAACCTTTTTCTATTATCTACTTATGTCGTAAACTATCTACAATATCTTCCAATAGCAGCTGGAAGCATGGATCAAGATTTCCTAAATCATGAAGGCCATATAATTTTTGACTTGGTGAGCCTACCCAGGTCGAATGAATTTTATGAGCTACAGTTCAGGAATTCGCTCATACAAGCTCTTGAAGATCGTAGCAGATACATCAACTTTATACAGGAGGAAGAGCAACCAATCTTTTATATCACATTCATAGTGATAGATGCAATGATGGACAACAATAAAATCTACAAGTTTCTTCAACCAAAATCAGTAAGTGATTCCATACCATACATCTCGCTTTGGGAAAGATATTTCAAGATCTTTGATCCTGGGGGGTGCTTATGGAAACTTTCTCAATGGAGGAGGTTTACTCCGTCACTTCATTTCATCTTGCTATTGGTTCGGAGAACCTTCCATATCACACAAGGTTTTTTAATCATACAACAAAGGTTCTTCAAAGATAAGAGCAGACAAAGACAGACGTTACATAATATACATGTTGTATGATCGGATAAATGGTACATGAATGTACCATTATCTAAGGGGGGGGCTAATGATAGCCGTTTTTCGGCTCTCCATAATTGCCATAGTAAGTTACTCCACCCTACCAAATTCACCCAAACGCTATGGCTATCCCTACCATTTCACTGTACATAGGCGTGTGTGAGTTAGGGGGCTTTTCCCATATCTTCTTAAAAACCCTCAGCTAGCTAGTCACTGGGCTAGTTGAGCCAAAAAAATAAAAAAAATAAAAAAATAAAAGTATATTATGGCCTCTTTGTGTGTAAATATTTCATTGTATATATGGCCTAAATATAGGGAGTTTTTATAATTATTTTGGTATTTTATTTAAATATTTCTACTTAGGTGTGTGTTTTATTAAACCTATGTACACCTTCTTTCATCCTCTTACACCATAATTATATTTTTTGCCAATATGTACATACTCTAACCTCATATTTTTCCTTTATACAAATCACTCCCACATTTTCACCCTCACCCTCGTGAAAACAAAAAATTGATTTCTACTCATTGGTTACTTTTATTATATTATTTACTTGCATACCTTTTCCTCTTTCACCCAAAATAATTCAAAGAGGGACCATATCATATGATTCCAATATCTTTCCATATCCATAACTCCTCCATATTTTTATTATTATTTTTACTCATTATTCTAACACCATGTGCTCATTGAGCTAAAGTCCATGAATAGTCCATACACTAGTCCCACCATGTATATATTTCTTATTTCACCAATAATCCTCCTCCATGCATGTGTCAAGGGAAACTTGGATGCTTTGTATTATGATATGACAAAGGAGGGGCTCACTCTTGGATGCATTGTACAAATTCAACAAAGGAGGGGTCCACTAAAAGACTTTTGCAAGCATAAAAACAGGCTTTTTGGTGAGAATTTTGGCACCTATCTCCACTCCGAATTTGGAGCAGTGGTCAAAAGAGAAAATGTAGCCCACGCTCTGAATAATCACCTCAAATTTTTTCATGATTTTTGGAGCTACCAGCGGTGAGCTATGATTTTTTGAGTGGACCCCAGTCTGCCCACTTTTTTCACAAGTAGCCCATAGTCTTCTCTCACCTCTTTCCACACTTCTACACACACACACACACACATTTCTCTCAATCCCTCACTCAAACCTGCACCTTCAATGGTTTCTCTCACTTTCTTCACCATTAACCTCCCCACTTACTCCCATAGCTCTCATATGAGCTCTCCATGTACATACACCATCTCTATGCCTCTCTCTATTACTTCCAAAGTACAATTCCATCTTACCCCTTATATATATACATAAATTCAGCATGTGTACCATGATTAACCTCTGCAAATCAAGAGATATCATCAACGGAATTACCATTTTCATCGCGATAATCAACCTTGGCGGCGGTGGCGTAAAGAAGGGAAGACGAAGAAGAAGGTCGATAGTCATTTTGAGAACCTACACAAGTAAGTCCAAAACTTCTTCAAGCTTCACCATCACAAGGATTTTCTCACTTCATTCAACCATCTTACTTCAACCATCCACCTCATTCTACCCATTGTAAATGTAACATTAACTTTCTAGTGATTACTAACACTAACCACTAACATACTAACACAAAATAGCATTGACCTAACCATAAAAAACACCTCACCTCAAGACATGTATAGTAACTCTCTCTCTCTCTCTCTCTCTCTCCCCTTCCTTAAAACTTACTTTCACCTTATCTACCATCAATAATGCTCTCTTTTGAGCCCACACCCATGACTCAAGCTGACAAAGAAGGCCCGCAATGTTTTGATATTCAAAAAAATCATAATCCTGATTTGTTAGCTTGTAAATTAGGATTTCCAATAATCTTAATATGGGGTCTCCAACCTATAAATAGGCCCCTCTCCTTCTTGTAAAACAATCTCCAACATCTCACATAGCACCCCAACACTGTATGCGTGAGGAGAGACTTAGGTGTAGCAACCACTTGTGAGCTTCACTCTTGGTGTGAGAGAAGCCTTCAAGCTACACATTGCAAGTGAGAGAGCGTGAGTTCCACAAATCTCAAAACCACTATTGTACATGCTCCTTCATCATCAATAAATTGAGGTTTGGTGCATCAAAGGCGTGATTCGACGTTCAAATCTTCGTCCTTCCATTTGTGCAATACGGTTTGGTGAATTCAAGGTGACTTGTGTATTTTGAATTTTTATCGGTTGATCTTGATTTTAGAAAGTGTTTTAGTGTGTTTTTCATTGCCAGTTTTGTGTCCATTGTAAGAGGGTATTGTGGTGAGAGGTCTCCCACACCCTAAGACAGTGTGTGTGTGTTTTGGCAATGATTAGCAATCACTAAGCATTGAGTGAGTTTTGTACAAGTTCTACGATAGCATCATAACGAACCATCTCCATTTGCAAGTCACAAATAAGGTATTACGCAAGATCCTTTCCTCTCTCTCTTCCCTTTGCTCTAGCTCTCTCTGGTCCATTTTGTGTGTGTCTTGGTGTGAGGTTGCTTGTGTGTGTTGTGTGGTGCATCTTCTTGGTTGTACAAAAATATCTCTTGCGTCCTAGTTCGCATACCATAACTAGGTGGTGCCCCTATCTTGTTTGGGTTTGGCTGTGGGTTTGCAGTTTTGTTGTGCTTGTGGTTGCCCCAGCCCCAATTGAGCAGCACGGGAGCCTTGAGGGGTGTTTAGAGGCCGCCTCTCTTGTTGCCCGCCCCGGACCGCCTCAACAGCAGCTTAAGAATGTGGGTCAGGAGCTTGAAGCTGCGAGGGTTCTGAAACCAATCCATGATATAGTCAGCCCTATAGTACTTGATATGAGACAGAATCTTCATGATTCTAAGAATGCATTGAGGTGTTTAGGCCTCACTGATAGTGTGGATGCAAGGAGAGAAAAAAAGCTCAAGATAAAGATCAAGACACTGAAAGAGACACTAGATGGTTTGGGGTTTTCCTCACAGTGAGAACCCCCACTGCTATTGATATTGACATAACCCGTCTTCGTGTAAGTGCCGATGGTTTTTGTGATTGAATCTTATGTTTTGAATATGTGCACAACTATCCTATGTAGCTAGCATACATTGTCATGGTGGTAAGCATATTGTGTATGCTAGTTAGCACAACTAGTTATCCTAGCTAACATATTGTGAATACTAGTTGGCATTTTATGTATGCTAGTTAGCATATTGTGTTTGCTAATAAGCATTCCTTCTATGCTAGTTAACAAAATATGCATGCTAACTAGCATAGAGAGTTTCCCAATTAGAAAAAAAGTATGCTAATCAAAATATTTAATATGCTAGTTAGTGCATAGTGTGCTAACTAACAAACAAGGTATACTAATTAGCATAAAAAGTATGCTAATTAGCATATTAAATATGCTAATCAGCATACTTTTTATGCTAATTAGAACATTGTGTATGATGGCTAGCATGCAAGTATGATAACTAGAAAAAAAGGTATTTTTCTAGTTATCATACTTGCATGCTAGCCATCATACACAATGTTATAATTAGCATCAAAAGTATGGTAATTAGCATATTAAATATGCTAATTAACATACACGTTTGCTAGTTAGCACATAGAGTGTGCTAACTAGCTAACAAGATATGATAATTAGCATACATAATATGCTAGTTAGCATACTTTTTATGCTAATTAGAACATTTTATATGATGGCTAGCATGCAAGTATGATAACTAGAAAACAAGATATGATAATTAGCATACTCAGTATGCTAACAAGCATACCTTGTATGCTAGCTAGCATTTGGTGCATGCTAACAAGCATTCAAAGTTTAGCTAGCATAGCTTCTTTGCTAGCTAGCATAATGTGTATGCTTGTTAGCATACCTCTATGCTAGTTAGCATACATTCTGAGCTAGCTAGCATAATGTGTATGCTAGCTAGAATACCTCTTTGCTAGTTATCGTAATGTGTATTTTATTTAGCATGCACAATATGCTAAGGAGAAAAGATGGTATGCTAATTAGCAGAGACGTTATGTTAATTAGGATAACTTATTTTCTAGTTAGCATACCATCTATGCTAGCATACAAGGTATGCTAATTAGCATACAACTGTGTATTCTAATTAGCATGACATGTATGCTAATTAACATATCATGTATGCTAATTAGCACACCATCAGTAATAAGCATACCATTAGCATACACACAATTTTTCAATTTAACATTTTATGTATGCTAATTGGCATACATTCCCTGTTAGTTAGCATACACACTATATTCACACTTCCTTGTTAGCATATTTTGTATGCTAGTTAGAATATTGATCATGGTGGTTAGCACACTTTGTATACTAGTTAGCATAGTTAGCATAGACAATATGAATGTCTACAGGATATAGATGCCTACCATACATGGAATGCTACTTGTCACACTATGCATACAAGCAATCATAATGGTATCGATGAAGATTAATGGGTGAATGGAATACACAGGTATCAATGATGTAGGATGCAAACCTGACAAGACACCTATAAATCAAAGAATAGAAGAGAAGCTCTGTAATGAAATCGTATGAGCTGGATTGATAGCATGAAAGGGTAGATGTAATACTACAGCATGCGACAACGCATGAGGCTACTGCAAATGGTAAAGAAACAGATGACGATGATGAAGATTTTATCATTATTACGCATCCCAAACCCAAGCCCCCTATAGATGATCAAACAAGTGTCTCATAGGAATGGTTAGGAGTGTGCAAAAGGAAGGTTTCAGGACTGACAGTGGGCTAACTGCGCAAGATGCCAGTGATGACAGCCCCCTGTAGGGTTTTGTAAACAAATTGAAATTAAAGAGAAAAGGTGGCCTGTAACAGATTCTGGAAGATCGTGGGGACAAGATATGTGCTGCCCCTCCGAACACCCTGAATGACATAAATAAATGGATGTGAAAAGAAAGCCATTCGCTCAGGTGCTTGCAAGAAATTATGTTGAATCTGTTCCTGTTGTGTCCAAGTTATGTAGTTTTAGCAAGATCCACACCCTATGGAATGTATCTCTTTGGGTATTTATAATGGAGAAACTCTTTCCAATATTATTTTACTATGCAATAGTATAGTAGTTTTTGCTTGTCCTTTATGATGTCTTTATTCAATACCATTTTTGTGTCACAAGGCAAGATAAACTACAATTAGTTGCCTTGCATGATTTGAATTATGCCATTGCATGCAAAACCATACACAAGCGGCGTATTGCCAAGGCAAGACAGCTACAAAAAGAAAAATCCAAGATTGAGAAGCGCATGGCTAGCTATCTTAAACGCTTAACAAAAATTCTTGACTACTTTAGTTATGTTCATCCCTGCTGCGTGGTATTGATTGCCAGACCCAATATGCATGCCAAAGCCATTGCCAGATGAGGGGCGCACTTTGGTTCTTGATTTAAATGGCCTGCTCATTCAAGTTGTAGAGCCAGTGCACGGTGACATTCCCCCTAAACATGCAAGGGAAATGATCAAGTACAATGTACAAGATAGGAGGTATGTATTTTCTCGCAAAGACAGCCACAAATTTTTGGATTGGTGTCTCAGATTTTTTATGTATATATATGGAGCACCAGCATGGCACCTAAAGTGAATGCAATATTAGAAAGAATATTCAAAGAGCAGTGGGTTAAGCTAAGAGGTCCTTTTACACAGAATCATTGTAGTGGCCAGCCTTGGTAGATATATAATAAGCCTGTATTCTTTAAGGATTTGAGATTTTTTTTGGAAGAACCGCAACTTTGGGCCCCAAAACATTCTAATTGTTGACAATAGTATGTACAAAGTGCACCAGAACCCTAAAGGAAGTTGTCTTGTTACTCTTAATAGAGGACCATACCAAAGAACAATGACAAAACTTTTTGATAGATGCTTTGAGTAGCTGGTTGCTCCTATGGCTTCAATCAGAGGATCGTGCAACGTATACGACTAAAAATGCGTTTGATAGTGCCTCAGATTTGTTTTCAGAAGAAGTGATCAGGAATCTGGCATAAGAAATACAAAAGTGCAATGAGGCCGACGGTAAGGAAGCCTTGCGTAGGAGACAAAGGGAGGCTGATGAAGAAGGTGAAAGACAAAGGAGAGAGAGGCTACAGAGGGAAAAATTAGAGAAGCAAGAGCAAGAAGAAGAAGAAAGAGAGTTACAAGAACCAAAAGCTCAGGAAGAAGAAGAAAGAGAGCAAGGCCCAAAATCTCAACAAACAAAGAAGCAAACGGACACTGAGCAAAAGCGAGTGTACAAGGACGCTAAACCATGATTTTATCCAAAGTAGGAGCCTCTCTGCAGTTCTGTAACATTATGAGGGAAATTTGTAAATTGCCTTTCCAATGTTTGTAACTACTTCAACATTCATTTCACATAGTAATGATCAGATCCTGCACTACAACACTACATGAAGATATCGACGCGTATATATCGACGGCCATGCTTTTCCACGTGTATATCAACGTAATTAGCGTGTGTCGCTATACGTGTCGATATACGCGTCACAGTGTGCATCGATATACGCGTGGAAAAGCTTTATTTTCCACGCATATATCGACGCGTATATCCACGCGTATAGCGATGCAACAAAATTTGGGGGAAAAAAGCGAAACCCGCGTGCAGGGGCCATTTTCGCCTGCTCAGATCTTGGCCGAAACCTACTGCGCAGGTATTATGTCCATCTCCGCCCCCCCCAACCCCTCCCTCTCTCTCTCTCTCTACATCGTGTGTGTGTGTGTAGGAAAGAGAGTGAGAGAGAGAGAGCGGTGTGTGTGTGTGTGTGCATGTGTGTGTGTGTAGGAAAGAGAGAGAGAGGTGTGTGTGTGTGTGTGTGTAGGAAATAGAGAGAGAGAGAGAGAGAGAGAGAGAGAGAGAGAGAGAGAGAGAGAGAGAGAGAGAGAGAGAGAGAGAGAGAGAGAGAATTAATGTATGCTCAGGAAATTAAAATTAAAGAAAAAAAATTAAAGAGAGAAATGAAATGAAATGTTATATTAACGTCTTCGAAAGGCCAAAGTGACCTATGAGACATGAGACAAGAAAGTTACAATGTGATGGATCTGACACAAAGTCAGAGTAAGAAGATGACAAAATAAAATATTATGGAATCCTAAACTGCTGGGTGTGGACTAAACGGCTAAACCAGCTAGCTGGGATAGGTAGATCATAGGAGAGCCAGCATCTGTCGGATAGAGAAGTAGAGAGCGAGAGAGCGAGAGAGGTAAGTAGAGAGCGAGAGAGAGAGAGAGAGAGAGAGAGAGAGAGAGAGAGAGAGAGAGAGAGAGAGAGAGAGAGAGAGAGAGAGAGAGAGAGAGAGAGAAAGAGAGTTATATATATATATATATATATATAGAGAGAGAGAGAGAGAGAGAGAGAGAGAGAGAGAGAGATAGGGAAGTGGAGAGCGAGACAGAGAGAGAGATAGGAAAATAGGGAAATAGAGAGAGAAAGAGAGATAGCGAGAGTGAGATCGAGAGAGAAAGAACGAGAGATAGGGTACGTAGACAGAGAAGAAACTATGGAACTAAAAGAGGCAAAGGGATTTTTCCTGCTACATGCATTTCCATCTACACCTGGGAGTGCACGTATGTGTCTACCCATATAGGATTTGACCAATAAAGACGAGATTTTGACCCGGTGGTCCTGATGTCCGTACACCTCTGGACCAAGGTGTACGGAGATTGGGCAAGACTAGAGAATGCGAGGTAGTTTACATTGTGAGGAGTATATATATATATATTAAAACAACATTCATAATCATTGTAGATGGCAACGTCATCAACTAACATGGAGGAAAAGATTGCATGCTCATGCACGCTCTGTAAGTATCAAATCATGCATAAGTGTAGGATATGTAATGAGCATGTGCACAAGTACGGAGAGTTTGCTAGAGAAACCATACAGAATCTGCGATACGACTCCTACAGAACGGGCATTGATTTCTGCGACATAGCACCTACATCTGAGAGAGAGAGAAAAAAGATTATGCGTGCAGGTCCGACCAATATAGAGCCACGGATGGAAGCAGAAAAGGGCTTACAGACAGAAGACGACGGCATGGAGGAGGTGCTGGATGCCTTCTTCTAGACAAGCGAGGAGAACGCGAACGAAGCAGCACCAGAAGCCGTGCGCCTATCTCCTGAAGACATGTTGAGGAATTTGGCACGTCAACCAATCTATGAAGGCGCCAAAATATCTATGCTTCGTACTTGTCTGGCGTTTTCGAATCTTCAGTCAGTGTACGGGTGGTCAGATTTGTTTAGGTACGTAATTTACAAAAGATATTTTCTGATTGCAACGGTGATGTGCTTGGAGAGCTTTTTAATTTAATGTGGCTTAAACAGGTTATTGCGGGAGCAACTTCTCCCGGTTGGCAATGAAATGCCCCCCTCCAGGCCAGACGCAAAGCAACTTTTGACCTCAGTTGGCTTGGACTACAACAAGATTCATGCATGTCCAAATGATTGCATTATTTTTCACAATGAATTTGCAGATTGTCTATCGTGTCCTAAGTGCGGAGCAATGTGCTACAAACAAGATGCAGTTGGCGAGACAGTGCCAGCTAAAGTGTTGCGGCATTTCCCTATTATTCCTAGGATTAAAAGTATGTTTCGTTGTGGTTCCATTGCAAAGTTGATCCGGTGGCATTCTACGAATAGATCCACTGACGCAAAATTTAGGGTGCCCGCTGATTCAAAGGCTTGGAGGCACATTGAAGATACCTGGCCGCATTTTAAGAGTGAACCACGCAATTTGCGTTTGGGAATGGCAATGGATGGAGTCAATCCATTTGGCTTGAGAAGCTCGTCATGGAGCACTTGGCCTATGTGCCTTATCAATTACAACCTCCCGCCGTGGCTTGCCATCAAGAAGGGTCATTTGATATTAAGCTTGATTGTACCTGGTAAGTTCAAGGCAAAAAACATGGATGTTTATCGAGCTCCACTGGTTGACGAGCTCCAGGAGTTATGGCATGGGATCGACATAAGAGTTCCTGATGAATGCCAAAGTGGAGCCTGATAGGGCCCGGATGCCTAATGAGCACTGCTGTGGAAGAGGGGAATCAAGCAACCTGTTCCAATGTGATTGTACAGAGTGTGTCTCGATTGAAGGAGTTAAAGAGGGGGATAATGTTCCTGGAGCTATGGTGGTAACCAGGTCGTCAGGAAAGGTAAAGGGGGATAAGGTTCAGAAAAAAGAAGAACAACAGCCAATCGACTGGAAGGTTCAGGACCAGATTAGAATGGGAGTATTGAAGGAGATAAATAAAGTGAACAAGCGACAGGAGGATAAAAGAAGGTAAACTCAGGAAGTACCTGAGGCAATAGTAAGGTATCCGGCGGACAGAATACAGGAAGGAGTTGGTAAAGGACATGATCAGGCGCTGACTGTACAGAAGAAAGCTGCAGTCAAGATGTCTGAGGAGTTTTTTGATGCATTAATGGAAGCACCTACTCAGATCAGTTTGAGGCAGATTTTGAGTTTGGTACCAAGCTTTGTAGACCAATTCATGCAGAAGTTACAACAACAGTATGGGGGAAAGAATCCGATTGACTTACAGACAGATGAAGATCCGGATCAGGAGATTGAGGTAGCAGAAATGCAACTTGCAGATGTTGATTACAAAGTTTCAGTGATCAGTGTAAAGATGGAGCAAATATTTATGCCAGGAGTATTGATTGATGGAGGATCAGGAGTGAATGTACTTACAGAGGAAACATGCAGGAAGATGAACATTACCTGTTGGGATCTGGCACCATTTCAAGTGAAAATGGCAGATCAGAGGAGGATCCAGCCATTAGGGATTATCAGGAATAAGGAAATTGAGATTGGAAGTCTCAAGTTTAAAGTCAATTTTGTGGTGTTGCAGTTGGAAAAGTCTTCTCAGTCATATCCTATGATTCTTGGGAGACCTTGGCTTAGAGCAGCAAAAGTCAAGCAACATTGGGGAGCAGATTATGTGATATTGAGACAGGGCAAGAAAAAGGTGAGAATGAAGATGGTGGCCAACAAAATACTTCCACCTGATTGCAGACCTTTGCATGCAGAAACAATCAATATGGCTCCAGAATTGGAAGAAGATGAGGAAGAGGAATTTTTGAGGGTAAATTCTTCTATCATTCCAATATTTGAAGTGGATGTACAAAATATTGCAGAGAAATATGTAGCTAATGATCCCAAGGTGGAGAAATTGAAGGAAAAATTGGGCAAGAGAAAGCTGTTTCCTGAAGGATCTGATTTGGAGGCAGAACAGAAACAGGCAGAGATCAGGGCAGAGAAAGATTTTGAGGAATATCTTTCAAAAAGTTCAAGGGTAAGGGAAGATGATTTGGAAGACATGGATCTAGGAACAGAGGGGAATTCTCAGAAGGTCAGGGTCAGTGTCAATCTGGATCAGAATTTTAAAAGAGGACTGCAGGGTTTACTCAGGGAATACAAGGATGTATTTTCCTGGCACTACAGTGACATAAAAGGAGTGGATCCAGCTTTTTGTGAACACAGGATCAACCTGAAGGCTGATGCAGTCCCAGTGGTACAACAAAGATACAGATTAAACCCAAGTTATGCTAAGCAGGTGAAAGAGGAATTGGACAAGCTTTTGGCAGTAGGTTTCATTTACCCGGTTGACAAGGTGACATGGTTATCTCCAATAGTGGTTGTTCCAAAGAAGAATGGGAAGATCAGGGTTTGTGTGGATTGGAGGAAGCTGAATGCTGCCACACTCACTGATCCTTTTCCACTTCCATATTGTGATACAATGTTGGATGCGGTTGCAGGACATGAAATGTATAGCTTTTTGGATGGTTTTAGTGGCTATAATCAGATCAGGATGGCAGTGGAGGACAGAGAAAAAACAGCCTTTATTACAGAATGGGGAGTGTTTGCTTACAATGTGATGGGGTTTGGATTGAAAAATGCACCTCCTACTTTTCAGAAGTGGGTTCAGCAAGTGTTTGCTCCTTTCTTGACAACTTTTACGAGGGTGTTCCTGGATGATTTCAGTGTTTTTTGGGAGAAAAGATGAGCATTTGGGACATCTCAGGCTCTGTTTGCAGAAGTGCAGGGAAGCTAGACTTTCTTTGAACCCTGAAAAGTGTGCATTTGCAGTAAGCAGTGGGATTCTTTTGGGACATGTGATATCAAAAGAAGGGATTGCCATTGATTCCAGGCAGGTGGAGGCAATTCTGAAGGCACCAGTACCTAAGAACTTGAAGTAGTTGTCAAGGTTTTTGGGACAAGTAAAGTGGCATAACAGATTTTTGAGGTATTTGGCATATGTTTGTCAATCACTGACAAAGCTTACCAAAAAGGATGTACCATTCTTATGGTCTACTGATCAGAAAAAGGCCTTTGAATTATTGAAGAAGATGTTGGTGGTGGCACCAATTCTAATTTCTCCAGATTGGAATTTTCCATTCCATATATTTGTGGATGCAAGTCATTGTGCAGTGGGAGCAGTCCTGATGCAAGAGAGTGAGAAGGGATGGTTTAGACCTATCTATTATGCAAGCAGGGTGCTATCCTCTGCTGAAAGGAACTATTCAGTAACTGAAAGAGAAGGTTTAGGCATGGTTTATGCATTGAAGAAGTTCAGGCATTACTTGTTGGCCAATAAGGTGGTGTTTCATGTGGATCATCAAGCTTTGATCTATATGGTTAATAAACCACAGTTGTCAGGCAGGTTGGCAAGATGGGTTCTTTTACTTCAGGAATTTGACTATAGTGTGGTGCATACACCGGGGAAAGAGCATGCCATTGCAGATTACTTGAGCAGATTGGAGACAGGAGAACCACCAGATGGAGTGCCTGATGAATTACCTGATGCAGGACTGTTTCAGGTGGTGACAGGTCTAATAGCAGAAGATTGGTATGATGAGATGTTTCAGTTCTTAGTGGAGGGTTTTTTTCTAGAAGAGATGACTTCAGATAGAAGGAAGAGGTTGGCATTGAGGAGCAGATCATTTATGGTAATATCAGGAATGTTATACAAGAAAGGAATAGATCAGGTGATCAGAAGGTGTGTTTCAGGGAAAGCTGAACAAAAGGCAGTTCTTTCAGAGGCTCATTGGGGCAATGCTGGAGGACACTTTTCTCATGAAGTAACTGCTAAAAAAGTATTTCAGGCAGGGTTATGGTGGCCAAGTATTTATAAGGATGCTTACAACTATTGCAGGCAGTGTTTGGTCTGTCAGAGGGATGGAAGGCCAAATGATGCAGATAGGATGCCTTTGCAACCAGTGGTACCACTTGAACCTTTTCAAAAGTGGGGGTTGGATTTCATGGGACCTATTATTCCTTCTGCAAGAAATACTCAAAACAGATATATTATGGTGGCTACTGATTATGCAACAAAATGGGTTGAAGCAGTGGCACTAAGGGATAATACTGCAGGTAGTGTGGCAAGATTCCTCTATAGGAATATTATGACCAGATTTGGGTGTCCTGTGGAATTGGTTTCAGATCAAGGAGTACATTTCCTCAACAAAGTGATCAGGACAGTTGACTGAGTCACACCTGATAATACACAAGAAGTCTACAGTGTATTATCCACAAGCAAATGGACAGGCAGAGAGTACTAATAAGATCCTGATCAGAATTTTGAAGAAGATTGTGGAGGACAATAGGAAGGATTGGGATACAAAGCTTGATTCTGCTTTGTGGGCTTTCAGGACAGCTTTCAAGGTGACAACAGGTCAGACACCTTTCAGGCTAGTATATGGACTAGAAGCAGTAGTACCAATGGAATTTGTAGTTCCTAGTCTGAGAATTGCAGCTGAGCATAGACTGTCTCCAGAAGAGTCTATACCTTTCAGGGAGGAATCCTTGTTGAAATTGGAGGAGGATAGGATTCTGAGTGCTTATTTGGCAGAAGCAGTGCAGAACAGAAGGAAAGCATGGGTGTCTCGACACATTAAGTTCAAATTTTTTAAAAAAGGAGATTGGGTCATGGTATATAACAGTAAGTTGGGGCCAAGACCAGGGAAACTCAAGCTGAGATATGTAGGGCCTTATTAGATAGCAGAAGTCAGAGGGCCAGGAACTTTTGTGTTACAGGATGAAGTTGGGAACCAGTTTGGAAAACCACTGAATGGGTATCGGTTGAAATTATTTGAAGGGAAGGTTCCTCAAAAAGAGTGTCAAAATGAGGTGGGAATATATTTTCTCGACTCGGGGGTACGAGGTATTATGAATAGAGAAGTGAAGGTGGAGTGTGAGACCACGTTTTTGTGTTTTCAAACTGACGGAGGACTTGACATCTCAAGTAATAGTGCGTCAGCGTTAGTGCCCTCCATGCAGAAGAGAAAGAGTGTGTTGCTAGGTGAAGAGCAAGCCCAGCGTACACCGCCGTTAGCTAGAGAAGCTGAAGATTTTGAAGCGATGGTGCAAAGGAGGGGGCTGAGATCGGCAAGGCCAAGCCCTGGAACAATGGTGGAGATCGAAGATGAGGAAGAGGATGTATAGCAGCTGACACCGCTTCAAATGAAGGCCAGACAAGCAACAAAGCATCATCTCATGGATTTTAAGGTGGAGATCGATTCCTTCCAACCCAAACATGCACGATGGCTGTTGTCTATTCAGCTATTGGAGTATGCACAATTGCCATGGACACACTGGCGTTTCACGACTCAAACAGGCATGATGATGGCGCAATTTATAGATTGTAATGGATTGGTGGGACACGGAGTTTACTTGTCAGTAGCATTAGTGGCGACAGTATTTGGATTGCCTGAAGGAATTGATAATGCGGTGGACAAAGCATCTGAGGAGGACATGGATACCGAATTCGGGAAGAGTGAAGGTACTCGCAATTATTTTGCTTTGAAAAATGTGTCTAATGCAGAGAGATTGCAGCAAATAAAATGGTTTTTGGAAAGGGTCATGTTATTGGTGAAGTTGGATTACATATCAAGAGAGAATTATGCAATTCTCAGCATGGCAAAGAAGGGTAAGAGATTTGGATGGGCAACAATGTTGTATGAAAGAATACATTCGGAGGTATTTTTCAAAGAAAAGAAAAGAGTGCAGAGAAGTACAAAAGTGGGACCTTTGATTGCTGCAATTTTCATGCATGTAAAGAGTAATGGTGTATTGAGGGCGATGACACCATCAGGGTCAAGACAGGTGGCTGACAGACAGGAAGGACACAGTCAGGAAGTATTTGGGCAGCATGAACTGTTGGATTCTGAGCAGATGATTGACAGGGAAATGAAGACAAAGAAGTATCATGAGTCCAAGACAGGCATATATAAGAGTATGTGGTCAACAAAGTATTCACATGGTCAATGAATGGAAACTATGGGGTTGAATACAGATGTAGAGATTCCAAAATTCTGGGCTGAAGAGGAAGATGGACAGATAAAGCTTGTGGGGGCTCAGACAACTCCGGTGAAGCGTTCCATCAAGTCGAAGAAAAGAAGGTTAGATGTCATGGAGACCAAGGAGACTGAGAGTGGAAAGAAGCAAGAGGATATCAAACAGTCTCTTGTTAAACAATTTTTTCAAGATGTTGCATACTCAAAAGCCTTAGAGTCTGTAGAGATATTAAAGGAGTTTGTGGAGCAGCAGAACATGAACAATGTACTTTTGGAGAGGACAAATGGAAAACTTATGGAGGAGAAAGAAGAATTGGCAAGGCAGTTGAGAAAAAACACAATGACAGTGGAGGAAATTGAAGAGTTGTAGGAGAAGCTCAAGGCAGCATCAGAGCAAAATTAGAAAAATGAAGAAAAGTTAAAGATGTTTTAGGGTCATTTGCACAGAAGAGAGAGCAATGCAAAAATGTACAAAGTGTGGCAGAATGAGTGGAAAGCAGTATTGACTATGGAGTTGGGGAATTTAGCAAATACTAATGTAGCTTTAGAAGCAGACAACAGGGTTCTGCTGAATAGAGTGGAAGCCTGTAAAGATGTGGAAAAGCAAATTAGAGAATGCACAGATGATGAGTTGTCAATTGATGGATGGTACTTGTCACCTGAGGAGGTTGAATACATGAAGGCTCAACTGAGGAAGCAGGGAGAACAAATTTGGCAAAATCTGGGAGTCAGGCTAGAAGAAGTGATGTCCAAACCATATGAAATATTTGCCAAAGAAGAAAACAAGGAGAAGTATGAGTTACTGAAATTTCAGTATGAGGAGTTACATGAAAAATATAACTCTCTCCTTCAGCAACAGTCACAGGACAGCAAACAGATTGAAAAAGAGGGTGTTCAGGAAGATGATGTACTAAAGACTCCAATGTTGGATACTTTAGTGGATACAATTGCACAGCATGTGGAAAAAGATAATCAAGAATTGGAAAAGTTTTCTGAAGAGATTGCAGATCAGGGGCAAAACAGTGTGGTTGCAGAAAAGGAGAAGACTGTACCTGAAACAAATCTGATGCAGCAGGCGCAGATTAATGAAGAAGAAAGCTTGCAACAGCTGATAGTAGATGATCAGGGAGATACAGAATTGCAAAATGTGGAGGACAAAGTTGAAGAAATGCTTACTCAAGAAGATGGTGTGCTGGAGGTTGAACAAAAGGAGTGATCAAGGGAATTGTGGGTTCAGGTCGCCAAAAAGTTTCTTTTTGGTACCACCGGGTGTGCCAGGTGATAAAGGGGACCTTTACCATAATTAATATGCAGTCAGGGAACTGTCAGGATGACTTCAGATTCCTATCAGGAAGTCATCAGGTCAGAGTCAACTCAGGAGATAATCAGAAACCTATTAGGAAGTAAGTAGGAAAAGACATTATGTGAAAGGATGTAACTTTTCGTAGGGGCTTTTGTATCTTTTGTGATCTTCGATGATGTAAGGAAGTAAGGGGATGACGATGATGTGTGTGATGATGATGGGAAATGGAAGGTGGCAGTTATATCTATCTGTCTATTGTCTGTTCTGATTCTGATCTATGTCTGATGAATAACTGATGAAATCCTGAGTATAAATATGAGATATATGTATTCCCTTTGATCTTGTCGATGAAGTATCTGAAGGTTTGAAGTGCATACATACTGTGTAGTCCTGTATTGGTGGTTGGTTAAGTGTTAGGCAATTATCAGAGAATATGCAGAATCTGTCTAAGCCTTTCCTGATCAACCCCATTACACTTGAGGTGAGACGTTAATATGTGTGAGTTGATTTAATTAAGTAAGTATATGTGAAGTAATATCAATACTTATTTTGTGAGTTATCCTATGTGCAGGTTGCGACGCCTAGTCATTAGTGGACCGGATTTCATATATATGCTTTTGAGACACAGACACGCTTCTGTGTCTCTTTTTTGTACAAATAGTTATTGTTCAGACAATTATTGTTTCCCTTATGGTTATGATTATTGTCATTGTCATTGTATAGACATGGTTATTTCTCCTATTCTTGTATAGACATAGTTATGGTTCAGGTTTTGTTAATGGTTATGTTTAACTTTTTGGTTATGCTTATGGTTATTGTTAATTTTGTTTATGGTTATGGTTATCTGCATTATGGTTATGCTTTTAAGTTATGGTTATGGTTCGTTATGGTTATGCTTTTAAGTTATGGTTATGGTTTGTTATGGTTATGCTTTTAAGTTATGGTTATGGTTCGTTATGGTTATGCTTTTAAGTTATGGTACGATACTTGTCTTTCATTGGCCTTAAATCTCATGTGAGATCCTACATGGATAGCATGTAGGAGATGTATACATGATATGGTTTGTTTTGAAAAGTTTATGTAAAAACAAAGGGAACTCTGCCGAAATTTCTACGCGCGGGAGCATGGTTGATTTTGGTGCTGCTCGCTTTCTTGGGCAGAGGGTAGGAAGTCTCGCTGTGGCTGTGTCCATCTTTTAACTGGGCACAGGCCAGGCTACCTGCCCTCTGTCCAAGAATTTTTTTTTCTGTTATGGTCGTCGCTATCTGCGTCGCTATGCGCGTCGCTATCTGCGTCACAAATAGCGACAGGTTCACAGGGACGCGGATATCGACGCACATAGCGACGAGGTGCGTCGATGTCTGCGTCGATGACACCTTTTTTTGTTGTAGTGCTGTACTATTCTTTTTTGGAAGACAGTACTATGTGTACTGTTGGCATTCTTTTTGTCTTGTAAACATTGAATTTGTATACATTCTCGTTGGAAATCAGCAAAGGTACGCTAATTAGCATAATGTTTATGCTAGTTAGCAGATTGTTTATGCTAACTAGCAAAAACAATATGCTAATTAGCATACCCACAATAGCTAATTAGAATACATTCTAATTAGCATACTACACATTTTTGTTTGTGCTAGCTTCCACTCACAGTGTACCATAGTATTCTAGTTAGCATATACAATTTACAGGAAACTGCCATGTTTTCTCCTTGAAACCAACAATGGTATGCTAATTAGCATATTGTCTATGCCAACAGGAATAAAGAGTATGCTAATTACCATACTGTCTATGCCAACTGACATAAACATTTTTCTAATTAGCATACATGGTATGCTAATTAGAATTCCTTCAATTAGTATACTATGGTTTTTTGTTTTTGCTATCTTCCACTCACAGCATAGTATGCTAATTAACATACACAGTATATAGAAAGTTGCCATCCCTTCTTGAAACCAGCATACAATATGCTAATTAGCATACATGGTATGCTTATTATCATACATAGTATATAGAGATATGTTATCTCTTCTCCTTAAAACCAGCAAAGGTATGCTAATTAGCATACTGCCTATGCCTACTGGCATAGATAGTATGCTAATTAGCATACTGCCTATGCCTACTGGCATAGATAGTATGCTAATTAGCATAACTTCAATTGGCATACTGTACATTTTTGTTTGTGCTAACTTGCACTCAATATAGTATGCTAATTAGCATACATAGTGTACAGAAAGCCTCCATGCCTTATCCTTGAAACCAACAAAACTATGGTAATTACAATACTATTTATGCTAGTTACTTATGCTAATTAGCATACCCACAGAATGTCAACTGGCATAAAGAGTATGTTAATAAGCATACACAAGATACGAAGACGTATCATCTCTTCTCCTTGAACCAGCAAAGATATGCTTATTAGCATACTGTTTTTGCCAACTCGCATAAATAGTATGCTAATTAGTATACCTTCAATTAGCATACTATGCATTTTTTTTTTGTGCTAACTTTCACTCACAACATAGTATGCTAATTAGAACACACAATATACAGAAAGATGTCATCTCTTCTCCTTAAAACCAGCAAAGGTATGCTAACTAGCATAAACAATATGCTAATTAGAATACACAGTGAACTGAAAGCTGCCATCTCTTCTCTTTGAAACGAGCAAAGGTGCGGCTAATTAGCATACACAGTATACAGAAAGCTGCTATCTCTTCTCCCCTAAACCACCAACAAGGGTATGCTAATTAGCATACTCTTTATGCCAGTTGGCATAAACAGTATGCTAATTAGCATTCCACTCACAACATAGTATACTAATCAGTATACACAATATACAGAAATCTGCCATCTCTTCTCATTGAAAACTAGCAAAGTTATGCTAATTAGCATACTGTTTATTTCTAACTAGAATACATAAGTTTATGCTAATCAACATAAACAATATGCTCATTAGCATTAGCATACACAATATACAAGAAGTTGCCATATCTTCTCCTTGAAAACCAGCAAAAAGTATGCTAATCAACACATTTTTATGCTAATTAGCATAAATAGTATGCTAATTAGCATACCATTTATGCTAGCTAGCATACCCACAGAACACAATTATCATACCTTCTTATTATCATAATGTGCAAGCCATTGGCCTTGTTTGTACACATCTTTCCAAACCCTGATGCCTTTCTTATAAGTTGGGTGTGCCTTCTTTTACAATTTCCATTTATATTTGTGGTCTACCTGCCCAAACCATATGGAGTCCTACTGTAAAAAGTGAGGAACTAATTCTTTCTCCTATGGAATGTTTCTTCTTCCTCTTCCCAATCCTCATTCCCCGCTAGGTCTCTCCACCTTCGAAGGTGTTTGAGGCCTTGGGACTGAGGCTTGGGATAGTTAATGCTTTCTTCAATTTTATGTTATGCTTACGATGCATGAATCTTTCCATCTTCATTGCATCACCTAGGTTACAAGCAACACAAAGTTTGTATTGTACCAAGTCTCTCTTGATGGGAGAAACTATAATACAAATGCCTATTGGAGGGGGGACCGGCTCCTTATGAATACGTTCCTCAACTATTGTCATGTTCTCTAAACTCTCTCTCTCTTGCAAAAGTATTGTTCATGCCAAGTTAACTAAGTACCATGTTTATGTTGCTACCATCAATTAAGTTCAACTGCTATGCTCACAAAGAATCTCTCAAAAGTGCTTCACCTAATTTCCTAATTCTGCTACTCTCAAAGTTCATAGGCAATTTCCTTACACTGCTCTATGTAGCCCAAAAGCACGAGAGCACATGTGGTTGAGTGTGTCCTTCCAAAAAGGACATTTGCACATGGTATTTGAAACAACATGTGTATCTATCCTTCAGCTGCCTACAAAAGAATGGCTTCAACATCTCAAAAATTCTCATGCCAATCTTGCAATCTGGATGTTTTTCCTTGAATCTACAAAAGAACTCAACCTACAACATCCAAATGATGATCATTATTCAGATTTCTAACTAGGACATTCAATATTTTCATGAAAACAAACCATAGTGTTAAATAGCACAATCAACATCTTAATATGCATGCAACAACGTATGTTAACTAGCATAAATAGAGTTAAAAATATCCTATATCTTGTGTTTACTAGGTACCTCTATATGCTAGGTAGAGCACATGGCATGCTTGCTAGCACAAACCATATGCTAACTAGCATACCCATTAGGAAACTCGTCATGTTGTTGAGCATACTAGGTGTTAACTAGTAGAAATTATGTTATTTAGCATACATCTTGTGATGACTAGCTAACTCTCTATGCTAGGTAGAACACAAGGCATGCTAACTAGCATACTCCATATGCTAACTAGCATACTCCATATGCTAACGAGCATACTCAGTCCAGCTGCTAGTTCTAACTAGAATAACCCTTGTACCCATCATGCCAGTGAGCATACTAGGTGTTAACTAGCATAAGTGATGTTAACTTGCATACTTTTTGTGTTGACCAACTAACTCTGTATGCTATTTAGAACTCAAAGACTGCTAGCTAGCATACTCCATATGCTACCTAGAAAACTCCAGGTGCTAACTAGCATAATCACTTTCTGTTAGTAGGCAGAGTACTTATCATGAATTGAGCATACTAGGTATGTAACTAGCATACCATGTATGTTAATTAGCATACATATTGTGTTAACCAACTAGCTCTGTATGCTATTTAGAACCCAAGGCTTGATAACTAGCATACTCCATATGCTAACTAGTACAATCCATATGCTAACTAGCACAGTCCATATGCTAACTAGTACAATCCATATGCTAACTAGCACAGTCCATATGCTAACTAGCATACTCATTATGCTAACTAGCATACACATTAGGACACCCATCGTGCTATTGAGCATACTAGGTGGTAACTATCATAAATGATGTTAATTAGCATACATCTTGTGGTGACTAGCTAACTCTATATGCTAAGTAGAACACAAGGCATGCCAGCCCAGCTGCTAGTTCTAACTAGCATAACCCTTATCTTAAATAGCATATCCATCATGCTAGTGAGCATACTAGGTGCTAACTAGCATAAGTGATGTTAACTTGGATACCTTTTGTGTTGACCAACTAAATCTTTATGCTATTTATAACTCAAGGCCTGCTAACTAGCATACTCAATATGCTAAGTAGCATAATCACTTTGTGTTAGACAATGTACTTATCATGCAATTGAGCATACTAGGTATGTAACTAGCATACTAGGTATGTTAATTAGCATACATATTGTGTTAACCAACTAGCTTTGTATGCTATTTAGAACCCAAGGCATGCTAACTAGAATACTCCATATGTGCTAACTAGCACAGTCAATATGCTAACTAGCACAGTTCATATGCTAACTAGCAAAAGTCTATAGATCAATATGCTAGTGATCAGTATATACAAGTTATTATGCACTAGAGATGCAATGCATAAAATGAATAAGTTATGGTACAAGTATTTGATTGATCACCTGAGGTTCGTCTAGGAGTTGCACAGGGTGTTCTATGTACCTTTTCCTCCCCATCCTCTTTTGAAAAACATCCTTCTTGTTCGGTGTCAGGACATCGGCAAGGCCAGACTAGATAAGGCAGGGCCGGGCTAGGCGGTGCGGAACGGGGAGTCCAACTAGGGTAAAGGGCCAAGGACATGCCTATATAAAGGGTGGTTGGGTGGTGGACTCTCAGGATCTAGTCACCCCTATCATACATTGGTATCAGAGCATGGTCTATTTTGGGCAAGAGGGCGTGGAGCTTTTTGCATGCTCCTCTCTTTGAGGGTGTGAAGAACCGCCTGCTAAGGGAGACAATGAAGTCCCATAGCATGGGTAGAGCCGCTTGTGTCGGGAGGGAGGCAACCTTGACCTCCACCATCTCCTACGTGGCTTAGCCCGACGGATGCGCGCTGCGAAGGGGGGGAGTTTCTGTCACAGTGGTGACACCCAACAAGCAACGCAAGGAAATCTCTCTCTCTTCCTTGTCCTTGCAGCACTGCCGTGGTCGCCATAGTCGGCAGTGGCGTTGATTTTTCACACTCAAGGCGCCCACAGGCCATTGGCCTTGGGCAGTTCCTCAAAAATTAAAGCTAGGGTGTGTGCCCACCCGGGCACACACCCCATACACAAGCTAGGGTGTTTGACAGTTGTCGTCTGAGATTCGACAAGCATAGGCAAGGGGCCACAAAATTCTAGGCAAACTGTCAGAATTACAGAAATTGCACAAGTCGGTAGAAGTTAAATTTTGACGGAGTTGAAGTTTTGAAAGAGTATCTATTGCAATTTTTTTTCTTCAGGATGATTCAGTCGTCAATGATGTTTCAAAATGAGCAATTACAAGTTTTTGTCGGCATCTTCTAAACATATACACGGACTACTCTCAATTTTAACGGAGTTAGCACAGCTACTATACTTTGCGAGTGCTCCCAATATCAGGTATATGTTCTGAGTACTTCTTTTACCCCAATGTGTAGCCATGGATTCAGATATCAATATGACATTTGATTTTGACCAAAGTACTCCTGCTCCTACCAATGATGGCCCGCGGTCGGATCCTCTCAAGGAGAGTACACGCGACGCTATGGCAGGAGAAGATACTTATGGGGCGCTCGATATTCAAGAATTTCATGCACTTCAGACACGCATGACAGTCATGGATGAAAAGTTTTTAAGTTTTAAATGAAAATGTTACTAAACTCTCCACATTAGTAATTCAATTAATGCATCAGCAGTCTAAGAGTCCTTCACACACCCACATGCATGAGCACGTTGGCACACAAGGGCAAGGCCCAACTAATGATACGTTGCATACTCTCACTGCCAAAGAGATGGATGAATTGTTAAAGAACTTTAAACCACCAATATTTAAGGATGAAGACCTAGACCTCAATAAGGATGCAGTGAACATCTTTCTCAGTAAATGGGATGGAATTCAAGCCTTACGGCGTACTCCGGATGCAGTCAGAGCTCTGCAGACGAGCTTAACTCTGGAAGGCAAGGCCTACAAATGGTGGATGTCTCTCAAGGAGAAGAACATCATACCACAGAGTTGGACAACCTTTGAAGCAATGTTTAGCGAGGAATTTTTGCCTACAAACGAGGCCGATCAGAATTGGACATCTTGGGACACATGTTCCATGTGCCAATACCCATCACTCCTTGAATATATCTCTCACTATCGGGACATTATCCTCAAGTTGGAAGGCTTGGATACCTTTCAACAAGTATGAGGGTTCATACGAGGGCTGACACCCGAGCTTAAGAAGTATGTCAAGACCCAAGACCCTAAAACACTTGAGGAAGCCATAGTGAAAGCACATATTCATGATGACCCTGATGAGAAGAAAATACATAATAGTAACATGCGTGCTAGTATACATGGTAATACACGCACTCAGTATGGGGCACAATAAAAGAAAATTTCTAGTTGCTAATTCAGATGCATCTAACAAACCCAAGGGGTCTAGGGGTCTTCTCTCTCCTGAGGATTTTGATAAATCCAAGAAAGAGAAGCTATGTTTTCAATATCTAGGAAGAGGTCATGGCAAAAAGGATTGTCCCAAGGGGAAATCTTCTGCTCAGGGGAAGGAGAAAGCAGTACACACTACTACCTCTTGAGTCTTCCTCCAAATTCTCCATTGTAAGAACTAGGGAAAACTAGACATAGGATCCTCCTCCCAACCCCCCATAATATAGGTGGGCTCCTAGCCCCTTGCCCTAGACGGATCCCCTGTCCACGTTGTCTAGCCTGGCCCCTGGCCAAAGTCCATGACCCCCTAGTCCTTAGGTTTCACCCTTGTCTTGACATTACTCCCCCCTTAAGGAAGAGTTTTTGTCCTCGAAAACACAAGTAGTAATATCTTCTTAAGAATACGGATGCTTTCCTTATTGGCGTCCCATACATGGGCTAGTTGTTTGTATGTCCGATAATTGGTGCAGTGAGGAGGTTCAATGAAACCAAGAGCAATTTATTGATTTTCAACATTGTTGTCCTTTTGCAACCACTTGTATCGAATTGGTAACCCAATTTGTAACTTACTTGAGTACTTGAAAGGAGTAACCACAACTAAGAGTTATCCAAAGGCATAACCAGTTTTCAGATCTTCTAAAGGTGATGCAAGAAAACCTTGGCATAACTTTCCGTGCAGTTGTGAGCCAGATTTTCTACTCGCATGAGTATCTTGAAAAGTTCATAGCTACTGAGGGATAGAATAGGGAGTGTCCTCTTGTCAGACTTCTGAATAGTTTGGAACACAAAGAACTACATGTTCATCCCTAATGAAGGTTACTTGCCAACATACTTTGTCAGCACACCTGGTAAGTCCTTGACTTATGAAACTATTGAAACAATATCCAACCCCACCACAACAGGTGTTCAAAGTTGAAAAACCTTACTTAAGCAAATTCTAGAATAGGGAGAAAATCATATATTCAGAAATGCGTTGTGCTAACGTATGCTCTTAGCAGATCCTTTAGCAAAAGAAATACTTGTAAGCTACCCATCTAAACCAAGATGAATACCAAGAGTAAGAGTGAGGTGATCATAACTGGTGGGTAGACAACCCTTTGGGTTGCTAGCAAGTGGGAAGGTGATTCTGGTAGCATTTTGTAAATTAATTGTGTGAGATTTTCCACTTGCGTAGCCAATATTTGGACCCTTACAGCTAGCTTGCAAATTCGGGCATCAAAAGTTTGCCAGTCCTGTCGAGTGACAAACTCCCGGGCATCGGGAAAGTTATTGTCATCTTCTAGAATATCAAACATGCTCTGAGGGGGAGGGGACAGAGATAGATAGCCTGGGTTTGCATCATCCATCCCTGTTGCCACAAAGGTACCCTCCGTGAGAGTATCCGGCCCCACGACATCCACGGGTGGAGCCGATTCCAGGTAGTCAAAATCAAATATATGTTGATCATCAACTTCCGCATTCATGGCAAAAACTTGTTGTGCGAACAAAAGAGAAAACAATACTTTGGATTGCAGACAGGCTCGTAGCCATAGTATGCATTGCAAACGATAATTAGCCGTAGTGATTACGCTAGTCGTTAAAACTTTAGTCAACCCGTTCACTTACACCGCTTGAACGCGTCGCCATTGATTCTAGCATCTGAGGAAAACAAGTGATGTTGGACACTTGTTTGAAAACTTTAAAGCTGTCGTAGACTAAGCTTGATGCAATGCTCCAATTTTTACAATTTTGAAGAATTTGCAAGAAATCAAAGCCCTATCGACGAAGAAGTTCTCGGCCCTTGTCGGCGTGAGGTTATGTTGTCCTTGGCCAACTACAAAATTGAGGTTCAAATTCGAAGGTAGTACTGTACAGTAACTTTCAACTGCTAAGTGCGAAAAAAAGACCCGGCCCTTTGCCAATGGTGGCCGAGTACGCTTGACGAGGGTGGCCCAGTACGCCTTCGCAGGCTGCGACTACTGTGGGTACTTGCCCTAAAGATATTTTAGGTTTGTCCTAAAAAATGTGGGCGGCCCAATATGGCGAGGCCTAATCTTGCAAACGTTGGCGATGCCGGGAAGCGGTTTTGACTGCGCAGCAAGAGGGAGAAATCGAGAGAGGGCGCGCTGCATGGCTCGATATTGGCCGCTCCTATGACGGGTTTTTTCCTCTTGCCTTGCACACACCTGCCGAGCTCAAGGGCGCTCGAGTTGGCCTTCCTCTCCTTTGCTCACCCCCTCGATAGGGTCGGATCCCACGATGGCAAGAGTCCTCGACCCGCCGCTAAGCGGCCATGCCCACTTTGCGGCTTCCCGTGGCTTGCATGACAAGCAAAAAGTGTGTAGCTCTCCACAGTCGTGTCCAAAAAAGAGTGGCTCTGATACCATTGTAAGAACTAGGGAAAACTAGACATAGGATCCTCCTCCCAACCCCCCATAATATAGGCGGGCTCCTAGCCCCTTGCCCTAGACGGATCCCATGTCCACACTGTCTAGCCCGGCCCCTGGCCGAAGTCCATGACCCCCTAGTCCTTAGGTTTGACCCTTTTCCCGACATCCACTGTGGAAGTAACACACACTGAGGTGGTGCATGAATGTTGTCTCACAGCTTCCATGTGGCAACAAACTTTTGGACCACATGAGTTAGTACGTATACACGGATATCTGCAAGGGCACAAGGTGCGCATCTTGGTAGATGACGGTGCTACTCACAATTTCATCAATTATGGATTGGCGAGCTCAAACTGCCTCAAACTCCGAGTACCCACCGCTACAAGGTAGCAATGATGAATGGACATGATACTGAAATATGGGATACTCAATGCCGAGCTGTTCCATTGGAAGTACAAGGGTACTCGACTTGTTTGGATTTTCAGGTTATAAACGTGGAAAGGGCTGATGTGGTTCTTGGTAGAGAGTGGTTGCATAGCCTAGGATCATCATTGAAGCGTAGCTATGAGCACAACAGCTTGATGTTTGAATCCCCTGGCGCACATGTGTTGTTGTTAGGAGAACCTTCATCACCACTGATTTGTACCGCTGAGGTTATGCAGCTCGTTTCTGATAATGAAATAGATCAGGTTTTCTTGTGTTACTCACTGTCTCATTTTCTTTCTAACATTGAGTCTGTTGAACATTCCTCAACGCCACATGCTTCTCTCTCCTCTATTCCACCAATTGCTAATTCTAAACAAGAAAACATTCCTAGTCAATTACAAAAATTACTAAAGGAATTTCAAGATGTATTTCCTAATGATTTGCCATCAGGATTACCGCCGACACGCACAGTACAACATAGCATTGACGTGGCTGTAGGCTGTAAACCCGTTAGTAAACCACCTTACCGTATGAGTTACTCAGAGGCTGCTACTGAGGTGGAACGCCAGCTTGCTGACTACCTTAGCAGAGGGTTTATACAACCGAGTTCTTGACCATGGACTTCGCCTATCCTTTTAGTGAAGAAAAAGGACGGCACTATGTGCATGTACGTAGACTATCAGGGCTTAAATGTGGTTAGAGTTAAGAACAAATACCCATTACCAAGAGTAGATGAGTTATTTGATAAGCTAACTCATGCTTGCATTTTTACAAAAATTGACTTGCGGTAAAGATATCACCAAGTCCGTATTTGGCTTGCCGATATACCTAAGACTGCATTCCGAACACGGTTTGGACACTACGAGTTTTTGGTGAAGCCTTTTGGGTTAACCAATGCGCCTGCAACATTCATGACACTTATGGATAGTTTCTTGAAGCCATATTTGGGAAAATTTGTCATTGTTTTCCTCGATGACATCCTAGTCTATAGTGCTTCTGAAGAAGAGAACTTACAACATCTCACAAGGAATCTAAATGTGATTCTCTAAAAGATGAAATTCACTATTTAGGGCATGTTATTTTAGCCACGGCCTATACATGGATCAATCCAAAGTGGATACCATCAGAAAATGGCCTTTTCCTAAAAATCTAGAAGAATTACATATATTTTTAGGATTTGCAGGTTTTTACCAAAGGTTCATTAAAAACTATGCTCAAATTGCTGCTCCTATGATGGATCAACTTAAAGGCAAAGGAAAAGATTTTCAGTGGGGATCTGCTCAACAACAATTTTGATACGCTCAAGGATGCATTAGCTACAGCTCCTATACTGGCTATTATAGATCCTTTGAAACCATTCGTTTTGGAAACGGATGCTAGTGATCGTGCTATTGGAGCAGTCCTGTTACAAGACGGACGACCGATTGCATTTGAAAGTAAGAAGCTTGATGCAGCTCAGCAGAACTATTTTGCTTACGAACGCGAACTCTATGCAATAGTGTCTGCCTTAGAAACATGGCGGCATTATCTGTATGGTGCTAAGTTCGAGATTGTGTTTAACCATGAAAGCATCAAATGGTTTACACAACAAACAGATTTAAAGGGTCGAAAATCCAGGTGGGCCGAGATCCTTCAGGAATATGACACCAAGCTAAGGTATCGCAAAGGCCGATACAATGTAGTGGCAGACGCTCTAAGTAGAATGCCATAGATCAATTCGCTCTTGTTCACGGAACTTCGTAGTGAATTTTTAGATTCTATCAAGGGCAAATATGAGCATGATGAAGCATATTCCAAAGTGTGGAGCCATGTTCAAAAGAGGGATCCTTCTCACTCCAATGACGATAGTGTACAATTAACCTCCACACTTGGTTCTCATTTATCAAGTGATGAACTACAGTGATGGAAGCATTTTACCATTGACAATGGGCACCTACTCCACAAGGGGAAAGTTTCTGTACCAACGGACACAGACATTCGGCGCCAAATTCTTTATGAATGTCATGATAGTTCAAGTGCAGGGCACCCGGGGATTAGAAAAACTTATACTCTCGTACGACGACATTTTTACTTGCCAGGTATACATGGCTTTGTTTAAGCTTATGTCTTGCACTGCCAAAAATGTCAAGTTAACAAGGCAAAGCGTCTGAAAGCAGGAGGACTCTTACATCCTTTGGAGATTCCCAATGGAAAATGGGAAAGTATCTCTATGGATTTTATTGTAGGTTTACTAACCACTATACGAGGTCATGACTCAGTATGGGTTGTCGTAGACAGGTTGACTAAACTATGTAAGTTTATTCCGACCAAATCAACGGTTAAGATGCCAGAACTAGCCAAGTTATTTGTGGACAGTCTATACAAATTGTATGGGTTGCCAAGTAACATTGTTAGTGACCGTGATCCCAAGTTTAACAGCCACTTCTGGAGAGCTATATTTAAACGGTTGGGTACACAACTAGACCTCAGTACACTTGATCATCCAGAAACAGATGGTCAAACCGAACGGGTTAACTAGGTGCTAGAGGATATGCTAAGAGCATACATCAGCAAAAAAAGTCAGACTGGGAAGAATACTTACCTATTCTCGAGTTGGCCTACTGTAAGACAAGGGGTACTAGGGTCTGAGAGTCCACCACCCAACTACCCTTTTAATAGGCAAGCCCCTGGCCCTTTGCCCTAGTTGGACTCCACGTTCCCCATCGCCTAGCCCGGCCCTGTCCTTGTCTTGTCCGGACTTGCCGGTGTCCTAACATTACTCCCCCCTTAAGAAGAGTTTTCGTCCTCGAAAACAAAAGTGGGAAACTTATTCTTAAGAACAATAATGTTTTCCCAAGTGGCATCCTTCATGGATCCAATTGTTTGGTTGACCGGAAGACGGTTCAGCAGGAGGCTCAATGAAACCAAGAGTAACATCTTGATTTTCCACATTGTTGTCCATATGCAACCATCTGGTGTTACCGAGTCCTATCCAATCATAGTGTGTAGACTCCATTTAGAACACACATGAGCATGCTAAACGCATTACCACGACAAAGATATACCTGAAAGAGTATCAATTTTTACTTTCTGTGAAAATAACTTGCTGACCTAAATCATTAGCCAAGTGTAAGTCCTTGACTTGTTCTCAAATTTCATTAGTAAACAACCCCACCCTAACGAGTGTCAAGGTTGAGAACCTAACTTATACATGAAGAGACTACCAAGTCGCAACATCCATTAACAGATAGTAAGTAAACTCCAAGAAGAGCAATAAATGCTTACTAATTGGATCGCTTGGTGCTAACGTATACACTTGCATATCCTTTAGCACAAAATTACACTTTGTAATCTGCATATCCCCTTGGATAAGTGACAGTACTGAGGTGTGTTTTCCCCACGGTTTTACAGCCAGACTTTCTAGATGGCTGGTAAACGGGATAACAATATCGTAACACATTGTTCAAGAATCAACAATGGAATAAATAACCCTCGTGGTTAACTTGAAAAATCTACAAGCATCCAAAACGAGCCATGACCTCTATTGGTGGTTGGTAGACCTAAAAAGTAATCTCATAGAGATACTGCACTTAGAGTGCAAAATGCTTCATAAGCAACAACTTGAGGAATATGCATGGCATTCCAAATCAACCTTTACTAAACACTAGGGCCCATAACACCTAGTGTGCATGCATTTAGCAAAAAACAGATCCGAACCTGTATATCCATGGTGATCCTTGCCAATATTTATGGCAAATGTGATGCGCCTAGCAAACATTAAAAAGGAATGTAAATAGTTCTGAAAAGAAACTAAATACTTTCAGTTGCAATCTTTTGCAAGCCTTGCTAAAATGTTTGAATCACAATAGAAGGTGAAACATTGATCAATTCTAGGTACAGACAATGAAACTTTGTCATTAACAACTTATAGCCTTGCTATATGTATAAACAACCATCTGTAATGTTGTTTAGCAATACTTCTAACTGAGTAGCCGAAAATTTCTGGCCACTGAAAATGCTCGTGATACATCGTGCTAAAAATGGTGTAGAAAACAGATTTGACCAGCACCTAGGGACTTTGTCGTGACACATATTCCAAATAGGGGGCGCCAGTGTCAGTCCCAGAGACTCATATTCACAACATGTGAAATATGTCTCAACTAAAGATGTCTGAAAGAAGAACATCCTTCAAAGTATAGGATGTACTTGTGTGTGGAGGTAACTCTAAACACTCTGCGACAAGAGAGAGAGGGACCCTCATTGATTGCTCCACACTGGCTAAACCGAACTCCTTGAGTTCCTAGACCATGTTGTATCCCATGTGACAACATGTGCCAAATCGTATCCTAAAAGTGGATTCCTAACAACATAATGTTCTTTGGACACTACGGCCCAAAAAACTTGTTTTGACATGCCCTTGGCATGGCCCTGGGGATCGAACTGAAAGTTCAATTACCCGTATTCAAACCCCTTGGGTAGAATGTATGTAGTCAAACCCCTTGGTCAGATCCTTTGTAGAAACTGATCAACTAGGAGGTAACGGTAGCCAACCTAGTTAATCGTGTACATAATTTTTTCGCTACCGCGTGGTAGATTGCGGAATTATTTCCTTGAAAGTATAATGGGAATAGATCAAACTGTGATCCTCAATGCGTATGGGGTGATTTAGTAAGCACTCGCTGGGTCGTACCCCAAAACTCTGATTTCATAGACACTCGTAGTGCTATAGAGAGAGTAAGAAATCCACACAAGTGAGATGCCTAGCTCGTATCAATAGCCATGCTATCTCAACTTTTTGCTGCCTCTAGACTCCATGGTATAGATCAACTAATATAAGTGCAAGAGTATCAAAAACTCAACTTGAGCGTTGCAGTAGAAACATATAGTGCAAAAATGACACCCTAATCCTCCAAAATGACAAGACTCTTGCTCATCCAGTAACGTCAATGTATTCGATGTGTACTCCATTGGGTAATCTGTTCGATCATAAGAACAATCACCCAAGGAATACCAATAGTTGGGTCCTACCCAAAATCTGACAATGGCTCTTAGCCAGCCTATGTGTGGGTCCTAGCTCTTAGCCAGCCTATGTGTGGCTCCTAGCTCTTATGGCAATTAGTGTTCAATCGAGAACCCGGTGAAAACTAATGTGAATGGCATCTTGGCCAATTTCTAGCTGAGAATTAGAGCACCTTGGCTCATGTTGACTCCCAAACAAAACATGTATCAAAAGTTTCTTAGAAGATTTTCATTATTTTCTTAGAGAGAGAGAGAGAGAGAGAGAAAGAGAACAAGAGCATGCTAGGTTGAGGAACTTTCCTTAAGGTTTTGGAGTGTTTACCCAAGCTATGTGCTCTTACGCATCTTATGCCTAAATTGCAGCTTATTGTATAAGCATTCCACGGTTTTTTGGTATCTCTCTCTCTCTCATCGAGAGAGGTAACCGAAGATCAGAAAACTCATTGCGACCCACCTACCATGCAGGGGTCATCATTGTATGAGGACAACTAAGCATTGGCACTTGTCCTAGAATTAGTTTCTTGTTAGTGTTGTTGTGTGTTGATAGCAACCAACAATCATATTAAACAATCTATCCTTAATCTGTCCTTGACACACTTGCAAGTGTGATAGCGGAAGCGTAATGCATGAAATGGTAGTATTGAATCCTCCTCATTAGCATGCCTTGCATGCAAAATTGTAAGCCCTTGCGAAGAGTGATGGCCTCAACCGTGAGAACCAAAACCATAAGTGCCTTGCACAGTCTAAACCGGTAGGGATTGTGTGAGGTGAGATGCCCTATTTTGCCAGTTTTTTCAAACTTGTGTGCCCCTGCTCGTGATTCCAAGTACCTTGGCACCAGGGAGAAGCCTTGCTTCATGTAAAATTTTCAAATCACTTTGCTTTACACAACCGAAAATATTTCCAAATGAAATATATAAACATGGAAAAATAAGCAAAACTGAATACGGTCTAACCTGGTCGTCCCGCTGTAACCAGGTGCCTGGAGATGTCAGAAGAAAAACTCACTCCAATGTAGATAATAACCCTCTCTGGTCCACGAGAGAAAGTTGGCCGGAAATATCCTGCAGGCATAGGGAGAACTTCCCCAAGGGCGTGTGCTCATGGCATACCCCAAACGGGAAACGGCTTAAGCTTAATGTAAGAGTCGTGAGCTTAAGCTGTAAGAGTCGTGAGCTTAATGTAAGAGTCCTTGAGATACTCTTTTTTTTTTGTTGCAATTTTGTTATGCTTGATTATCAAATCGAATCGCTGGTGAGCCGTGCTTCAGATCAAGGTGGTAGGTACTCAAGTCACGCTTGAGTCGAATGAGTATTTGAATCATTGGTCCTTGGTATACAATAAAATTGGAATTCTTAAAATAATTGTCACAAGCCGTGCTTGTGCTCGAAGTGTCTTAAGTGCACGCCCCTCGATTGCATGCAAGCCTTGCTAACCCGAAATGTCATGTAAATTTCAAAGTAGCCATGTAACACACATATAATTCATTTGCCTGTGCAAATGATGATCATTCATGCTAGCAAAACCATGCAAATGAATGTATATGGATAACCTGTACAACCGCCTTGATGGGACAAGAATCATTCATCATGTTCAAATAGGTCTCCCAAACAATTGAAAAAAACAAAGGCATACCTCATTATTGACTTGTGCCGACTGACCTTGCTAGCCGCATGGCCGATGTGATAGATTTTTTCATGATCCTTGCACACCCATGTTGAAACTTGAAGCTTGTCTTGCTCTCATGTACTCGCATGGAGGTTGGTTGCAAGGCTTCGCTCGGCATGCCGTGCCTTATGTGAAACTCATGTTAAAGAGCGATAATGGATCTTAAAGATAGCCGTGCTATCTTTCTTCGTTAAAGTACTCCACCAGAATAAATTTGCGGCTTTTCGTGTGCATATACTTTTGTAAGCAATCGCATGGCCACATGCGAACATGCATGTTGCATGTAGTCCGATCTGCGGAAAATACAGTATTTTTGCATGCTCCATAGCCTCACGGTTTTGCAATAGTCCCTTTCACTACAACAAAAAAAGTTGCCTTCAACGTAGATTTCGACGCCATACATCGAAAAGTGCGTCAAAATATTCGTCCCTGTATAACCGTGGAAATACGCGTCGATATCAGTGTCAAAAGGCATTATTTCAACGCGTATTTCGACGTCCCTATCGACGGGTATTTCGACGACCATATCCGAAAAAAAAATTCTTGGGCAGAGGATGGGCAGCCTGGCCTGTGCCCAATGAAAAGATGGACACAGCCACAGCTAGACTGCCTGTCCTCTGCCCAAGAAAGCGAGCAACACCAAAATCAACCGTGCTCCCGTCAAAATTTTGACAGAGTTCCCTTCGTTTTAACATAAACTTTTTAAAAAAAAAACCATATGTATACGCCTCCTGCATGCTATCCATGTAGGATCTCACATGAGATTTAAGGCAAATGAAAGAAATGAAACGAACTTTGTGCAAAACCATAACCAAATTAAAACCATAACCATAACTATAACCATATTGATCAAAACCATAATGATAACCATAACCATAAACAAAACAATAACCATAATCATAACCATAAAGTTAAACATAACCATAACCATGTCTATACAAGAACACACCATAACCATGTCTATATAAGAACAATAACCATAACCATAAACAAAACAATAACCATAACCATGTCTAAACAATAACCATAACTATGTCTGAACAATAACCATAACCATGTCTATACAAAAAAGAGACACAGAGATGTGTCTGTGTCTCACAAAACATATATAGAAATCCATTGATGACTCCGCGTCACAACCTGCACATAAAAGGACAAGTCACAAAATTAGTATTGATATTAATTGACATATACTTATTTAATTAAATCAACTCACACATATTAACGTCTCACCTCAATCGATCAGCGACACTCTAAGGTCTCCCTGTCTACAGGCTCTCCTGCAAGACGGCAGCAAGATCATTCAATACTTCATAAATGCCTCTCCAATATCCATTTGTCTCCTCCTGCCGTGTTGGGGCTCGATGCATTGCAAGATTCTGCGTTTATACAAAAACCAAAGTAACTAAGAATACATGATTCATCGCGTTTTAAAAAAAACACCATAGCTAGGATTGGATTGGAAACTCACAAAATCATAGCATAAGGTGTCGAAGCCTCCGTTGCCAAGATGATATGTGCCCCTGGTCATCTGTCGTACCTCTGCAGCCTGACGTTGTTGTCTGAACCGCGTGTCCGTTGTCTGCTCATCCTCCTTGATCTACTGCCATGTCTCGTGTGAGATGCCCGAAGGCTTCGGCGAGCCGGTCCTGAAAGCCCGACGAGCTGCATCTCAATGATGTTTCATGGTGTCCCATGCAACACCCTTGATCCACCTCCTCGGAAGGTCCACTGAACCCCGAGCAGGCTGATACACTCTCATGATGGTCTCCACTATATAGTGATTTTGTTGCGATCCTGATCAAGCCAAGGCGTCATAATGCTGGTCAAAAACTGCAGCTCCGCGAGCTGGCGAACCCGTTGTCTCATCACAGTCCTGACTCTATCCATGTCAACAGAACCATCTGCCCGTACACTATAGACCTTGGAGGCACTAGGATCGTGTGCCCCCCAAGGTGTCTGAGGTGTGCTAAGAGGTGTGTCGAGAGGTGTGCCTATGTAGGACGGGGGTCATGAGCGAGGAGGGGTCGAAGCATCTATGGACCCTCCTCCACAACAACCACCACCTCCACCTAACGACCGTCGAGATTGGCGAGTGCACCTGTGGTGTGGAGATGAGGATGTACCCACCTCTGCCGTACCCCTAGGTGTCGAAGCGGTCGTGATGGGAGACCTCGTAAGCGTCGTACCCATAGCGTCCCCCCCCCCCCAGGCATCGGACCCTCGGGTGTGAAGCCCAGAGGCGTGGTACCCGTGCCTCTGGCTACCCAATACTGAGATACATCTGCCATCTGGTTGGGTGTCATCCGTGTGACACAGCCCATAAATGCATCCGCACTCATAGAAGCGAGATTTGGATACTAGTTTTCCATACTAAAGTCCTCCACAAAGAAAGTAAAAGAAAGCGTCAGAACACCTTTCTTTAAATTAAGAAAGAGCTTAATTTTAAATCAACCTCTTCACACAAATACTTACAGGCCTCGACTAGTGAGGCATCATTGATAAGATCTTGCACTGTATCATTGTCTATCTCTAACTGCAGACATAACTCTACCTCAACTTGTTCTGGCAGATTGTCTTCATCCATTGCATCTTCATCTACAAGTATTATATCTACCTCGTCTGCCTCATCCCTCCTATATCTGTCAGCTTCCTCTTCCATACCTCGTACATCTCATCTAATGTGACAGTAGTATCTGCATCGTACGGCCGAATTTACTCCATGAGCTCTTGCCCTTCAAATACTTGTTTATTTCTTGGAGCAATCTGAACCACAGACCACCATTGTCGCTCTCGAGGGTGCGGTACAAAGACCACTTTTTTGCAATGTTCGGGGAGAGCAAACGTTCGCTCGCATCTGTCCAAACCTTTGAAGAATATATCTGCACAAGCTTGTTTCCATCTCTACGTACCGTTGCATTGTGACCAGAAGTAATCACCTTGAACCACTTCACATCCAATAAAAACATCTCAAACCGTCTGAAGCTGACTTTCAAGATATCTGACACCAGACCACAGTAATCCAGGTTGCTAGTGCTCTCATTCGTGTCTTTGGCACTAGCCCTTCTCTTTTGCATGAAACTAACCATTACCCCACTGTCAAACGTGTTTCTTCTGCGGATAATTTGTTGTGTTCTGAAATGCTTTCCATGCGACCACAGTGCCATGGATATATGATACTTCCAGTCACATCCAATAGCCAGCTCTTCCTCTACTAGAGATATGGGTTCTCCGATCTGTCGAGTTGCTCTCACTGTCTTGTCCAACCATGCCGTTGTAGGGAATTTAGGTAGAGGAGCAGGACGGTATGGCAAGGGTAAGCCTCTAGTCGTTCGGCCTCGCCTGAAATCATGTCGCTCCCTATTGCGTCTCTCTTTATCTTATTCGTACCTTTCAAGCAATTTTTGCATCGGCTCTGAATTTAGTATATAGAACTTCATGATCTTTTCTCGCATGACGTCGTTCATTTTCTTCGGCACCCCTTGCCCCTGCGGCATCTCTCCCACCAATCATGCATCCTCCTCATCGCTCCATAGTCGAGGCATTTCTAGGTCAGAAACGGATAGAAATTCGGTCGTCAAGACAAGAGACTCTTGCACCAGCCATCCTTCTGCCATGCTCCCCTCTCGACGCGCTTTTTGGCGAACAAAACCCTTAAGTGTTTTCATGAACCACTCTAGAAAGAACATCGAGCGGCTATGGACTATACCTACCACTGCAACCTCATCTACTACGTGGACGAGCAAGTGCATTTGGATAGCTAGGTAACTCGTGGGTAGATACTTCTCAATCATGCAAACTGCCTCAATAGAGTTATCCCTTGCGACTGCAATGGATTCCTCTCGTATCTCCTTGGAAGAGATCCACCGTAGTAGCTCTGAAATCTTGTATATGTAGGACCGCACTTCCTCCATTAAACACCCCTTGATCGCAATTGGAAGAATAAATTGCAAGAACTTATGCCAGTCGTGCGATTTCAGTCCTGACAGTTGATCGTCACGGGTGAATGTTGTTTTGAGACATCGCATGCATCCTCTTGGCGTCCTGAACTCTGAAATTACCCTTTTGACTTGTCGTTCCTCGCTTTTTAGAAATACCCATGGCGCTCTTGGAAGCTTTGTTTGGCCCGCTGCATTGGTGAAAGGCCACAGCTCTAGCATCTTTCCAACTGACTCCAAATCATCTCATGAAGCTCGATTGTCTTTCATTCCCATGATTGTCTTCCAGAGGAGCTCTCCCACATTCTTTAATATATGCATTGGATCCAGAAAATGGTTAATTAGTAGATCACCCAAGTACGGCAACGTATGGAGAATGGACAAACGTTTCATTCCTGGAACACGGTACCCCTCATGTTGCTCCCATCGGCGACGCCACTCTTCTACATACATAGGACAACACTCGACGCGACCAAGCTGACCTTCGTGCAAGTGATGGCCATTTGGAAGATAACGATGGTGTCCTTGATAAATTGTCTTTCAAAGCGAGGGAGAAAAGCGCACATCCAAAGATGGCCCGTAAATTGGACATGCATTGTATCCCGAAGTTATAAGCACTACATATATTAAAGCATGATTTAGTACTACACGAAGTGCTTGCGAATAGTGAGAATTTTGTAAATCAAGAACCATTACCAGAAGCTTCACCATATCCTGGCCAATCATGCATAGTCCACATAAGAAGTCCATGGATCCTTGCATGCTGTTGTCCTGCTGGTTCAACCGCATCTGCTATGTCGATCCCGTGCCATAACTCCTAGAGCTCGTCAACTAGTGGTGCTAGATAAACATCCATGTTTTTTGCCTTGAACTTACCAGGTACAATCAAGCCTAATATCAAATGACCCTTCTTGATGGCAAGCCACGGCGGGAAGTTGTAATTGACAAGGCACACAGACCAAGTGCTCCATGACGAGCTTCTCAAGCCAAATGGATTGACTCCATTCATTGCCATGCCCAAACACAAATTTCGTGGTTCACTCTTAAAATGTGGCTAGGTATCTTCAATGTGCCTCCAAGCCTTTGAATCAGTGGGCACCCTAAATGTTGCGTCAGTGGATCTATTCGTAGAATGCCACCGCATCAACTTTGCAATGGAACCACAATGAAACATGCTTTTTATCCTCAGAATAATAGGAAAATGCCGCAACACTTTAGCTAGCACTGACTCACCAACCGCATCTTGTTTGTAGCGCATTGCTCCGCACTTAGGACACGACAGACAATCTGCAAATTCATTGCGAAAAAGAATGCAATCATTTGGACATGCATGAATCTTGTTGTAGTCCAAGCCAACTGAAGTCAATAGTCGCTTTGCGTCTGGCATGGAGGGGGGTATTTCATTGCCATCCAGGAGAAGTTGCACCCGTAACAACATGTTTAAGACACATTAAATTAAAAGCTCCCCAAGCACGTCACCGTTGCAATCGGAAAATCTCTTTTGTAAGTTACGTACCTAAACAAAGCAGTGATGCTTGCATCTGACCACCCGTACACTGACTGCAAATTCAAAAACGCCAAACAAGTATGAAGCATAGATATTTTGGCGCCTTCATAGATTGGTTGACGTGCCAACTTTCTCAACATGTCTTCAGGAGATAGGTGCATGGCTTCTGGTGCTGCTTCGTTAGCGTTCTCCTCACTTGTCTAGAAGAAGGCATCCAACATCTCCTCCATGCCATCGTCTTCTATCTGTAAGCCCTTTTATGCTTCCATCCTTGGCTCTAGATTGGTCGAACCTACATGCATAATCCTTTTTCTCTCTCTCTCAGATGTAGGTGTTATGTCGTGAAAATCAATGCCCATTCCGGGGAGTCGTATCATAGATTTTGTACGATTTCTCTAGCAAACTCTCCGTACTTGTGCACATGCTCATTACATATCCTACGCTTGCACAGGATTTGATACTTGCAGAGCGTGCACGAGTATGCAATCTTTTCCTCCATATTAGTTGACGACTTTTCCATCTACAATGACTATGAATGTTGTTTTAATATATATACTCCTCACAATGTAAACTACCTCGCATTCTCTAGCCTTACCCGATCTCCACACACCCCGGTCCAGAGGTGTACGGAGATCAGGACCACCTGGTCAAAATCTCGTCTTTATTGGTCAAATCCTATATGGATACACACATACGTGCTCTCCCAGGTGTACATGACAATGCATGTAGCGGGCGAAACCCCTTTGCCTCTTTTAGTTCCATAGTTTCTTCTAGAGGGAGAGAGGAGATAGAGAGAGTTTCTGTCCTTTTCACACAATTGGTCAGCCAAGCTAACTCTTTCACGCCGACTTTCTCTATCTACTACTCTCTCTCTCTCTCTATCTATCTCTCTCTCTCTATATAGAGAGATATATATATATATCACTCTCTATCTCTATATTTCTCTCTCTCTCTACGTACCCTATCTCTCTCTCGATCTCGCTCTTGCTCTCTCTCTCTCTCTCTCTCTCTCTCTCTATTTTTCTATCTCTCTCTATTTACCTCTCTCTCTCTCTCTCTCTCTCTCTCTCTCTCTCTCTCTCCCTATCTCTTTCTCTCTCTCTCACTATATCACTCTCTCTCTCTCTCTCTCTCTCTCTCTCTCTCTCTCTCTCTATATATATATATATATATATATATATATATATATATATATATATATATCACTCTCTATCTCTCTCTCTCTATTTCCCTCGATCTCTATCTCTCTCTCTCTTTAATTTCTACACACACATCTCTCTCTCTCTTTCTCTCTCTTTATAATTTCCTACGCATACATTTCTCTCTCTCTCTCTCTCTCTCTCTCTCTAGTTTCTTACACACACACACATGTTTCTCTCTCTCTCTCTCTCTCTCTCTTTGATTTCCTACACACACACACATTTCTCTCTCTCTTTCTCTCTTTATTTTTCTACACACACATTTCTCTCTCTCTCTCTCTCTCTCTCTCTCTCTCTCTCTCTCTCTCTCTCTCTAGTTTCTTACACACACACACACATGTTTCTCTCTCTCTCTCTCTTTGATTTCCTACACACACACACACATTTCTCTCTCTCTTTCTTTCCTACACACACACACGATGTAGCTTGAGAGAGAGAGAGAGAGAGAGAGAGAGAGAGAGGTGGGGGGGAGAGAGAGATCAATAATAATAGTGCTGCAGGTTTCCAAGGGCAGATTTGTGTGCATGCTCGCACACAAAAATGATCGCCTGCGCGCGGATTTGGTTTTTTTTCCCCAAATTTTTGCCGTCGAAATACGTGTGGAAATAGTTACCTTTCGACAGCCATTTCCACACGCATTTCCACGCGTCTATCGACGTGTATATCGACGAGCAGCATGCCCGTTGAAAGGCGCGTGGAAAGGTACGGTGCGTCGAAAGCTAGGTATTATGTTGTAGTGTTTGCTTGCAGTCATGAGGGCCCTCCTTCTTCGGGCGACATTGGATTCCTGCCTGCGGTGGGACAAACCCCTTAGGGTGGCCTTAGGGTACTCTTAGGGCGCCCACTGTGAACAAAATAAAATAAAATTATATGAAAAAAAATCAACCACAGCAGTGATGGTGGCCAAAAGCTCACGCCGATGCAGATCATGCGAACTCCGTCACTGTAGGCTGAATTAGAGCGAACTCTTGTGTCGAATCGTTACCAGCAGGCCCGTGCGATCTCAACGAGCCAATCACAGTGCGATTTCCTACAGGTCGACTTCGACGGCTTCCCGAGTGTAAGGGCACATGCCCGTGTTGCTTGTCTAGAGGTCGACTTCGACCGCTTCCCGAATGTAAGGGCTCATGCCCGTGTTGCAAGCAGTCGCTCCCACAACCTTGTGCCGGTGTCGACTTCGTCTTCTTCGGCTGCGTATCTTCAAGGGGCCATGCTCACGGCTTCCACAAGTTCCAAGACTGCTGAGAGAGAGAGATTTGGGAAGAGAAAGAGAGAGAGACCATGCATGCAAGCATCGAATCTCATGCAACCTTCCCCCCTCCTGCAAGGCTCCTTCTCCCCTAGCTCTGATACCATTGTAAGACAAGGGGTACTAGGGTCCGAGAGTCCACCACCCAACCACCCTTTTAATAGGCAAGACCCTGGCCCTTTGCCCTAGTTGGACTCCCCATTCCACACCACCTAGCCCGGCCCTACCCTTGTCTTTTTGTCCGACCTTGCTGGTGTCTTGACACCTACAATAGTGCTAAGCATGTCACAACAGGTTTTAGTCCTTTCATGCTCATGTACGGGTTTCAACCTAGGTCACCAGTTACAGTGGGGTTGACAACCGAGAAACTATAATAGGTTGAGGATTTTCTCCAAGACCACATGGATATGCTGAAACTTGCTTGCCAGAATGTCCGGCAAGCACAGGATCGGTATAAGAAATACGCTGATGAGAAACGTCGGCAAGTTACCTTCGAAGAAGGGGAGGAAGTATTTTTACGTGTGCCGAAACATTCAAAAATTCTAAAAACTGGACCGACACCTAAATTATCTCCCCGATAGTGTGGGCCTTTCAAAATACTCAAGCGAGTAGGTGATCGTGCCTACAAACTATTACTACCTTCACATTCTTGCATTCATTTGGTGTTTCATGTAAGCCGTCTACAAAAGCGGTTACATGGGGACAACAATGTCATTGACCAACATGTTTTGGTTGATTACATTGAACCTCCTACCTTACCGCATGAACCTGAACGTGTTCTTGATTATCATGAGTTGCGTACACGTCATCACGTACGACAACAAGCCTTAATCAAGTGGAAAGATCGACCTGAAGAAGGTGCCACTTGGGAAAACATTAGTGTTCTTAAGAAGAAGTTTCCCACTTTTGTTTTCGAGGACAAAAACTCTTCTTAAGGGGGGAGTAATGTCAGGACACCGGCAAGGCCAGACTAGATAAGGCAGGGCCGAGCTAGGCGATGTGGAACGGGGAGTCCAACTAGGGCAAAGGGCCAAGGGCATGCCTATATAAAGGGTGGTTGGGTGGTGGACTCTCAGGCTCTTGTCACCCCTATCTTACATTCGGTGAAACACAAGTCTCCACTTTTCAAAATGTCTAGACCAATTCCTTAATTTCCTCTGTGATAGGGCAATGACGGTGTTGCTTGTGACATGCAACCAATGAAAACAATCGACCATCAACATCAGGCTTCACCTGTCATGATCTCGCCTTCTGCAAGGTGAGACGATTGACAATAGGCATGTTTTCCTTTGAATTCAACATCATCTGCAATGCTGCATTCTTCAAAAATAACTTCTCATTGGAAACTGGCTGCTTGATGGTAGCCAGTGTGCTACAGACATTGGGAGACAATTGCGGTTTGTACAGCATCCTCCTCCTCAACAGACTCATCATGGATCGCTCGGACATGTGGATGTTGAGCAACAAGATTCCAGATTTCCCAGTTTACTTCTGTACTAAAACTTTCACTCTTACTCTTGAAAGCTCTTGCAATATCGGAGGAGATTTTCTTTTTCTCCTCATCGTTGAGGGCATGATGTTTTCGCTCAAATTTCATTTGTTTATGCTCCCGTTGTTTCCTCTTTCTTACTCTCTCATATTCCCTGATTACAAAAAGAGCTAGACCTTGGGAGTTGTAATTCATCGCTTGTAGTGGCTCTCTTCTGCTTTTTCTTGAGAGCTGTAGACGTGCATAACGTGTTACGTACTCAATTCACTTAAATGTATAGCTGTCAACACTTGATGTTGTAATACACACATACTATGAGCAAATGCCCTCACAAAACTATAGATGTGACCAACAAAACCAATGACTTCATTTGGAGTGGTTGAGCTACACATAAGATTTGTTTACCATCACATTACAGTACGACTTCATTTCTAGCATTGGAGCTAGTGGCAATAATGTTGGCTGTTGGCTCTCCATTTCTGTAGGTATGTGTCGGAACGAGAGAAAGAGCTCAGCTTTGACAACTCGTCTCGGAGGCAAGATACTCGGCGCAAGGAACGAACGCGAGAGAGAGAGAGAGAGAGAGAGAGAGACTCGGCAAACCGCTTGCTAGTCATAGAGAGAGAGAGAGAGAGAGTCGTCAAACCGCCTGCTAGTCTGAGAGAGAGAGAGAGAGAGAGAGAGAGAGAGAGAGAGAGAGAGAGAGAGTCCCCACATGGTCTTCAGTAACTGAAAACAGAAGCACATGAGGAGGGAAAATAATTTTATGGAACATTTGAAATTAAAAGGACTTGCCCATCCGTTTTCAGTATATGCTAACAAGCACATGTAACTAGCATTGTCCAAGACAACATATTTAGTGACACGTCAACATGCTTCTACCCTAGAGTTAGTTCAGATTGTTCGAGACTTTAGAAGCTAAAAGACAACACTGAAACTGGAAATGTTGTTGAACACTACAACGGGAGATAGAGATGAACATTAGAACTAGGATTGTATATTGAGATCAAAATAAGTACAATGATGAGACATAAACTCAATGTATAGTTGGATTGTAAGAGCGCAACACCTCCAAGATACAAGATACAAGGGATTATGATGTAGATATAAAATCAAGCCAATTATCAAGTCTCAAGTGTGAAGTCCCTTTAAAATTAGGTAGGGGTCGCTAATCATAGGCTTTCGCCTGGACTTTAGCCAGCTGTACACTATACCAATTACTATGTAACTATTTGTAGTTACTTTCTATGGAAGCTTCGAGTCTAGCCACCTACTAAGTGGTCATTCCCCCCTTCTATAGTCCACTTTCTTGGATCCACCAACCCGAATAGAACCAAGCCTTTAAGGGGGTCTCTCCCATTCGACAAAAGCTTGTTGATGCCACCATGAGGTCCATCCCCTGCCATGAATAGACATGCATGTATCAAACCCACACAAATGATTGGCCATCAATTTCCTCTTCAAAAGGAGAGGGGAAGGATGACTGCTCCCAAGACAAAAAATTTGGTGGGGGGATGAGAGGCATGGTGAAACCAAGGGAGGAGGAGCTAGGCAACCCCTTCACGGCAATCCCCTGGCCCTCCGACAAAGCCAACTCCATGATGCATCCACAAGCATTCTATTATGTTTCTATATTGATAGCTCTTTGTCTCAAACAACTTTGTGAGCCTCCTACTTTGAGCCTCTGAAAGACTAAGCAAACCCCCAAAGAGACGTAGACCTCACAAACTCTTGCAAAACCCAACTTAGATTCTTATTTACATTCTGCATTTTAAATCTTAGCCTTCAAATTTGAAGTGAACTCATTTGAGCTTGAATTGCATTGACTCAGCAAAGTACATCAAACTTTGGCATATCCTTCTTTGAAATATTTAAGCTCCTTAGATGGATGTTGGTATTTCTAAAAGTTGTACCTGTCTTGTTTGTATAACATGGAAAGGTGGCAAGTAAACCCAAGTGCTACATGTCGCTTTTATGACCTGTAAAGATGTAAAGAATGTTTTGATTAAGTGACAATGCGTGTGAAGCTGGGATTGTTGGAGAGAAATCAAGTTCAAAGGAGCTATTGGTCACTCAAACTAGTTCTTCTTAATTTACAGACTTTGAATGGGTCCTATCTAAGAAACTGTCTACATACAAATGAAAACAATGCAATAAAAACTTTGTAGGCCTTTCCTCCTCTATCTCCTGTCCCCTCTCTATGGCATGCTTTAGGATGTCAAAATTTCCAAACATAAACTATGTTTTACTTGATAGGTAAGATGTATACATGTGAACGCTATGGTGTGGATCCTATAAAAAATAGGGTTCACAAAGTGTCGTGCTTTGCTTTGTGCAAATTGCAAGGACACATGAGCAAGAAATTCATGGGTGCGCCTACGATAGAACATCCCTTTTTGGCACTCAAGAGTGGCCATCGCTCCACCTCCTCTTCGGGAGGGCAATGCGCAACTGGTTGAACTTGCTTCTCCTCTTGTAGGTCATATTGGCTAGTGGTAGATCTATGATGTGACAAGGTTGTTGTAGTGTTTAAAGATCAATAAAAGGACAGGGCTTCCTCTTTCAGCCTAGAGTTCTATCAAGAATTGGGTGGTGCTCAGCTGCCAAGTATCTTATTTTTCTAACATTATGGTTTGGCTAAGACTCCACAATGGTGCTATGTACAAGATTCTTTTCGGTGGATGGATCGTATGGGATTGTGATGGAGTGTTAGGGGCTCCCACATAAATGTACATGCGATGCCAGGTTTATGACTAGCTGACACATGGAAACTCATTGCTTTGCTTGGTCATGTTATTTCGTGATTGGGAGGTGTCTCGTGCTATAGCAAAGGGCCCTGCCACCTATGGCAGTCTTAGCCCTAATTGGCTTGCCACCTATGGTAGCCAATTAGGACTATGTTACCTTTATTGTACTCTTGAGGGCAGTTCCCTTTAAAGTTGGTCTATGTTGATTGTAGGATTTGGTATGTTCTCTTTGTGAACGGTTGATGTCCTAGCATGGCATGAGTAGGACTTTCTCTGTAATTCTTTTATATGATTTTACTCTATCAACTCACATTTGTGAGTACCGCAAAAAGAATATATACATGTGTTCCTACATAATTACTATTGCATGCATTCATTTTCAAAAATTTGTAGGCCTCTCTCTCTCTCTCTCTCTCTCTCTCTCTCTCTCTCTCTCATGTTTTAGCGTGTCAAGATTCCAAACATTTTTTTTTTTTTAACGTGATAGGTATGATGTATACATGTGTTTCTACATCATAAATACATGTGCGTTCTTTCACCTGATTATACACCCACCAATAGATTAAATGGATGATAAGTAAGCTAGAAAGGTGGAAGAATGTGCTTAGATTTTGGGCATGTTCGTTATTGGTGCTGAACTCACAATGGTCACTGAGTTATATTAACATAAAGAAGAGATTACAAATTCTAGTCGTTCTTGTGCCAAACCGTGATGTCTCCCAATAACCATAGATACATCAACTGACACGGGAGCCACCTTGTGAAAGTGAAAAGGACACCAGAGATAAACTCGGCTGAGCATGCAGGTGCTAACCAGCCATTACAACACTAATTTCCCTATTCCTCTCATCAAAGTTCATCCGCTTCCCAGTGGTGAATTTTTTTTCCCTATTTTCTTGAATAATCTCTGTAAATTTATCTATTTTCAGGGCATTCTCAAAGACCCCATAGTTTTTGGCCTTCCAAACCTGATTGAAGTAGCAGAATTTGACAATTTGCGTACGTAGCGCTTGGCTCTTGAACACCTTCCCACTCAGAAAGAGATTGTTCTTGAAGAAGCCTATCTTCTAGGTCTTTTGAACCCGTTTGCAAATCTTCCCTATCAGGCCAAAGATCACCGGACACTCGTTGAATAAGTTAGGATGTGCTCACTAGCCTTCTTGCATTGCAAGCATCTATTAGGACCAATACCTCTAGCTAGGACTTCTATCCAGTAAGTAAGGCTCCTCAGAGATTCCATCAAAGAAAGACATTCATCTCAAGCTGCCAATGTGGGCATCAGATGTTCTTCGCGATTGTCACCCATCTCGATTTCGGCGAGTGCTTGTTCTTAGGGCATGGCGGGGGGGGGGGGGACCAATCCCTCAAGCATTGCAAGAGGTTATGTGCACTTGTGAAGATTTTAGCGACGGAAATACACTGGGTTCTTTTACTCCTTGACGTGGCTACGAGAACATCGCTATAGGCGTTGCTAAATAGCGACGCCTATATCGACGATTTCAGTCCTTCTATATCGACGCTTATAGCGACATCACAGAACCTTTTATAGAGATGCTTATAGCGACGCCCGAGAATAAAAAAATTGGGTGGCAGGGCATTCAACGCATCAACCATATTGAATGTTTCCGGAATAAAGTATACCTAAATGAATCCAAGATAACCACAGATTCACCTTTGAAAGAAAGTGAAAGGTATAGACCCAAAGTAGTCACCCAGAAGACAATATAGCCATTAACTTCAGCATGTAGAGTATTGTTTGCATTGCATAGTGTTGTTTGTAAGATAAAGATACAAAACTGACATAAGTAATTGGACGAAAGTGAATTGACAAAAGTAAATCAATGACAAAATTATACACATCATATGCAAAATCACTTGATCGTTAAGATTTGCAAATATAATAGTTACAACACAATTGTCATTATTGAGAAATAACATCGTTTTTCAATAGTTACAAAAAGATGTACACACGTCATCTCATTATACATGCTATGACAAAAGAAAACTAGTGCTATTTGGCTATGGCTAGACTGACGTTGTCTAATGAGACGTCTCATCACGTCCAAGCGGCGTATTTATCTAATTTTATAGAAAAAAACAATAAGACTTTTTGTAAGTATGAACATATAATTACAAAAAAATCTATTTTCTTAGCTTATCATTAAAATACAACAAATGTAAAAGAGTAAAGTGAAATACTAACCATGCCGCCGCGAGAATTGAGAATGTCCATCAAGGTGTTAAGCCCTTTCTACCCGCGTACTCGTCTCGTACGGTGTGGGGTCACATCCTGTCATCGACCATTGTTCAAAACATACAAAGAATACATTATGTTAGAATTTAAAAGTACAAATAGACGTAACTATCAAGTCTAAAGGGCATTGCAAAAACACTTACAAAATAGGCCTCAAATGATGCCTACCTGCCACTCCCCAAGTGGTGTGAGCTCCCTACCTCTACTCGCGCTTTGGCTGCCTCCTTTTGTTGCTTCCACTTATAAGGATTCTTGCGCACTTCTCGCTTTGCATTCTTCCAATGTTCTTTGGCCAGCCAATCCTGTATCTTCCCCCTATGTTTTATCACGCTTTGGCTGCCTCCTTTTGTTCCTTCCACTTGTCAGGATTCATGCGCGCTGCTCGCTTTGCATTCTTCCAATCTTCTTTGGCCAGCCAATCCGGTATCTTCCACCTATGTTTTATTGCTTTTTGTACTTCAGAACGCTTGTGCTTATAGTATTCGCGTATTCGAACCTTCATCAGGTCTTCATTGAAGAGCTCATATCGACTTGACACGGAAAACTTTTCATGCAACATGCTGATGACTATGTCTTCTAATTCATTTGGCACTTCACTCCAGGTGTTTAGTATGTATTGTCGAAACACCTAAGAGCAAAGGCAGCGCATGCGCGAGATCACCTTCTTGCCGTCGTCATCCAAGATGATGTTGTCGCTGATGTCGATCGAGTACGGTAAGCCATGTTGCCTATGAAGTGTAAACTTGGGTGTCTCGGGGGTCTCGATCAAGTGGTGTCTTGATGGGAGTATGGACGCTAGGTGTCTCCACTAGAGGTTGGGCCCCAAAGCGAGAAGTGTCGACTAAGGTGACTCTAGGAGGAGTAGAGAGTGATGTGTAGCCTGAAACGACCGATAGCCACACAAAACCTAGAGTAGATGGCAATGCGTGGTTGGTGTGGGGGTGGGCAAAGAAGGGGAAGGTAAGGATCCTCGTTGATTACGAGGCGGTGTTGAAGCATCAGCAGCAGCATTTCCACAACAACCGCCTCCACCACCACTATAACATCGATGCCTAGAAGAGTGTGTAGATTATCTCATCGACATCGAACTCTTGGAGCACACTGAGTGCTCCGAAAAAGAGGGAGACGTTGAAGGAGTGGAACGACATGACGGTGCTTGAGAGCGATGATGCTCGTCGTACCATCTCCTTTGCTAGGGTGACAAGGAACTGATCATCATCCATACCTACATTAAACACGCGAACTTAAATCTTAATGATGAACAAAAAAGAAAATATGATCAAGTTATAATATGTACTATAGATAATGGGGGGGGGAGAGAGAGAGAAAGAGAAACAGACTTTGCGTGGAGGAAGGTGTCCAGCAACAAGGCCACACCAGCAGGTAAAATTGGGCACGTCTTTGGTGGACTGCATGCCTTTAGGTGGCAAAAATCCTGTTCACAAAGAAAGTTCCTTACAAATTCGGCGACGTTGTAGTGACAAATACTAGCGGATTTGACCGCGACATCTCAGAAGCGGGACTGAGTAGTTCCTTGCCGTGTAAGGCCAAAAAGTGGCAACGAGGAGTTCAAGTCGGCTTCAAATTAAACCTTAGCGAGTAGCGATGCACGCCTCCTACTTCTTTGTTAGAAGAGCAAGATCTGCCTGCCCTTTGAGGACTCCTTCGGCTTGGAGTGGAAGCGATGACGATTAAACACAAATTAATCTTCTCAAGTATAGCATATAGAAAAGAATGGACAAAAAGCCATGTGAATATAATATATATTATAAAATGGAGCAAAATTGTTCAAATACAATGTTTATGACTTTAAGAGGTCTCTCTCTCATTCTCACATAGCTCAACATAACTCCCTATGTCTATATAGAGCTCTCCATTTAGGCAGATGTCCTCCGTTTCATTTTGTAGATCCTCTGCATGCACCCCATAGAAAGTAGCAGCTTGATGAGACTTATACTACAATTAACAAAGTTTATGAGTGGCCATTCAAACATCTAGAAAGCCACAAGTCATCCATTGCAAACTTACCTTGGTCGTCCAACCCCAAGGTACTCTCACTCCTCCTCAGTCACTTCTTCACCACATTGTTGTGTGATTTTTAATTGTTCTACAACCATCTTAAGGTCATGAATGTTGGTAGGCTCTCAAGACCCGCCGGATAATGCATCGGTGGTCATCTTCCCTGTCTCCACTTGATTTGTGCCCTTTGTCGCTCTTGCTTTGCATCCTCGTATTGTGAAATCCACTTTTGCATCACTAGATTGTGAAGCATGCAAAATCAATTGATTTTAGCCTCTAGATCTTCTGTCATCTTCTTTTCAAGACCGAGATTGCACATGACAATCCCAGATATGTGCTCATCATCTATGGTTCACCATAGCGTGTCTTGGGATTTATCAAATTCATCTAGTCACTCTCCAATGTAACTAGGGACTCTGATACCAGACAACCTTCTGCCATGCTATCCTCAGGACGTGCCTTTTGACACACATATCCCTTGAGCATTTTCATGAAACGTTCTAAAAAGAACATACATCTAGAATGTACTTTGCCAGCTATTTTCACCTCATCACCTATGTGAACAAGAAGATGCACTTGAATGGTTAGCATGATAGTAGGAAAGTGTTTCTCAAATATGCACACAGCCTCCACAGTGTCTAGTTTGGCAAATGGTATGGGGTCTACATGGATCTCCTTTTGTGAAATCCATTGCACCAACTTTGCAAGTTTATAGATTGTGGTACGGACGTCAGGAGACAAACATCCCTCAATGGTCACCGATAAAATAAACTGCAAAATACGTCTAGCAATGGTATTAAAGTCACACACAAAATTTTTAAGCAATTCCCACTATGATAAATTCCACTTCAAACATACCTGACACATTTTATGCTAGTTGTGTGACTTCAAACCAGTAAGATTCCCTTCTTTTGTGAAACACGTTCGAAGCGAGTGCATTACGCTAGTGGGGGTCCGTACAGATTGAATGGTCTCCTTTACTTTGCGTTCTTGGGCTCCTGTTAAAATCCATGGTGCTTTAGGGAGTTTTATTGGTCCATCAGGTGTTGTCTGCAGCCAATATTGCTCCATACGATCCACATTTCTAAGGTCAACTATGGTTCCAAAAGTATCTTTCTTGCTGATGAGATGGTCCCATAGCAGATTACCCACATTCTTGAATATATACATTGGATCGAGCAAGTGATTGATCATGAGTCTGGGCCAATATGGTAACTTGTACCATAGAGAGAGTCTCTTTATCCCTGGGGGAAAACAGTCATCACACATATCCTTCTGCTCTATCCATGCTTGTGCAGACATCCTCGGTGGATCTCTTCCCAAAAAATCGTCCCGTAACTCATGATTCTCTGGACGGTATGTTGGATGACCTTCGTAGATTTGCTTCTTCAGTGAGGGCACCCAACGTGCATTAAGTCTAGGTCCACATGTGACACATGCTTTGTATCCGCTTGTTTGAAGCCCTGTATGTATACACATGACAATAGATAACCTTGAGCTTGAGTGTAAATCACCTAAGCATTTTGTTAGTCCGGGATAGTCATGCATGGTCCACATTAGAATGCCTTTGATCAAAGTATTCCGTCGATCTGTGTGTCCGCTCATATCCACCACTTCTATGCCAATCCACAACTGTTGTAGCTCTTCCAATAGTGAACAAAGATACACATCCATATTCTTCACTTTATACCGCCCCGTCACAATCAAGCTTAGAAACACGTACCCCTTCTTGATAGTCAACCACGGGCGAATGTTGTAGTTGACGATGACAACGGGCCATACACTGTAAGATGTTGACCTCTCACCAAATGGATTTACGCCATCCATAGCCAGGCTTGTGTCATCTATATGTTTCAAGGCTGTGCAATCTGCAGGAATCTGTAGCACACCATCCGAAGATCTATTCTCCTCGTGCCATGATGCTAGGGCGTCCATGGACTTAAATTCGAAGAGATTCTTGATGTGAGGGAAGCAAAGGAAAGTGTCGCAAAACCTTTTGTGGAATTTTTTGTATGTGGAGATCTACTCAATATCTTTCGGAATCACATTTCGGACACTTATCCATGTCTATGTATTCCCCTCTGAAAAGAATGCACTTGTTAGGACAAGCGTGAATCAAATTGTAATCCATCCCCAAGTTCTGCAAGATCTTTCTTGCTTCCTCTCTAGGATCTGGAATCACATTATCAACTCGTAGTATGTGCTCTTGAGCAATCTACACAACGAAAAAAATGTGGTACACTTTTGTAAGTAATCTATCAGATTATTATACATCTAGAGTTTTTTATTGAAGTAAACACATTATAATAGATTACTTGAAAAGCGTTGTGACTCTAGTGTCACTCCATACAAACTTTGCCTGCATGTTGAGAAGAACTAGGAGCGCCTTCAATCTAAACACACATGCTCCATCATACAATGGCGTACCGGCTTCACTTTTCATATCATCATAAATAAGCCTTTCTGTATCCATGATCGTCTTGATCATTTCATCGATCTCGGGCAGGCTCAAAACATAGCCTTGTTGAGAATGTGTTCTACATGATCATCCTCCGAGCTGTCAAAAGCTTGTGGCCTCACATATGCTGCTTGACCAAAGCGCCTGCGAATACGTCTATTGGGTTGTAAGATTGCTGTTTGTTGGCCAGTGTCAGAGTCCGATGAGTTATAATTAAAACAACTCGATCTATAATAAATGGATCAAACTCGCCAAATTCGCAAATGTGATGCAAAGAAATGTGTCTTGTCCGTCACACAATATGTTTGCATTGACTACAAGGACATAAGATCCTTGTTGAGAGATAGGTGTTTCGGTTGGACAGCCCCACATCATTGTCACTACTCATAATGAATGTAAAAACCTTATAACCTGGACATAAATTTAATCTTCTATCGGCATCCTCTGTCTTCTCTCTCTTTGATCACACTGTAAACTACCTCATATTCTTTAGTAATGTCCGATCCCCGTACACCTCGGTCTAGAGGTGCACGGAGATCAGAACCATCGGGTTATAATCTCGTCTTTATTGGTCAATGCCTATATTTGTGGGTACGAGAAATCGACACACCCACGTCTACATGACAATGCATGTAGTGGACAAAACCCCTTTGCCTCTTCTTTAGTTGTAGAAATTCGTAGCATCTTAACATCTCTTCATAGTAGATCCTTGTTCGAGGGATTACTATGCACATTACATGTTGACCTCCAATCTGAGTATCATGCCATTGAAAGCTTTCCAACTTAAGGTCGCATCCGTAGAGAGGAAGAGAGGGATCACCGTTGGCCTCTAATTTTTTTTTGTAATCCTAAAGGTAGACTTTTATATAAAAACTAAATCCAAAATCTAATTTCAAATCTAACATAATTGAACATATGGTGATGCTGAGCTAATTGAACATGGTTAGTGGGTGAGCTAATAGGTGTTGGATTTTGATAGGAATATACATATTGTTGTGTACATAGTGTTTGCTCTTTAGGCAAAGCCTTGAGCTTAGCTGGAACTTCCCCTCCATTGACATGTCCCAAAATCTAACATAAATCTAAATCTAAATTAATCTTAAATCTAACCTAACTAATCTTAAATCTAAATCTAATCTAATCTTAAACTCAACATAAACTTAAATCTAATATAATCTTAAATCTAACCTAAACCTAAATGTAATCTAACTTATTCTGAAATCTAACTTAAATGTAATCTAACTTAATCTTAAGTCCAACCTAACTTTAAATTTAGCATAGATTTTAAATATAAGATAAATGTAATCTAAAGTAATCTTAGATCTCAATCTAGCCTAATCTTAAATGTAATTTTAAATCTAACATAACCCTAAATCTCAATATAGCATTTCATTTCATATTTTCTCTTCTTTTTTTATATATATATATATATCTCTCTCTCTTTGTTTTCTCCCCTTACCTCTCTCTTTTCGTCTTCTCCCCCTCTCTCTCTCTTTGTTTTTTCTCTCTCTCTCTCTCTCTCTCTCTCCCTCTCTCTCTTTCTCTTTGTTTTCTCCTCTTATCTCTCTCTCTCGCTCTCTCTCTCACTCTCTCTTTGCTTTATATATATGTCTATCTCTCTCTCATTCTCTCTCTTTACTTTATTTCTCTCTCTCTCTCTATCTATCTATCTCTATCTCTTTCTCTCTCAATGTGTGTGTCTGTGTATGCATTCTTTGTTTATGCATGTGTGTGTAATATTTTGTACATTCAATGTGTATGTATGTGTTTTGTTTATGCATGTGTGTACATTCTCTCTCTCTCTCTCTCTCTCTCTCTCTCTCTCTCTCTCTCTCTCTCTCTCTCTCTCTCTCTCGCGTGCGCGCGCGCGCTCAAAGACACAATGTGTGTGTGTGTGTGTTAGAGAGAGAGAGAGAGAGAGAGAGAGAGAGAGAGAGAAAGAGGGGAAGGGAACATGAGAGGGGAGAGAGGGAATGATCATACCTAGCTCTCTTTCCTCTGCTCGTGTGTGTGTGTGTGTGTGTGGGGGGCGGGGGGGGGGAGGGCGGGGACGGAAGGGGGGAAGAGAGAGACAGAGAGAGACAGGGAGGCGCGGGTTTACCTGTTTCGCTAGAGCGCCGAAACTCAGATCTGATATCTAAGTTTTTGGGGCTCTCGTTTAATTTATACCCCTGTCGGCGTCGCTATGATCGTCGCTATGAGCGTCGCTATGCAACAAATAGTATAGCGACGATCATAGTGACGCCGTGGATTTTAACATTTGAGCATCGCACTGCTAGCGTTGCTAAAATGAAGAACCTCTTGTAGTAAAGACCATAAGAGATTTGTGCATGTCCTTGATTTTCGGTTTAAGAAAATGTCTATTTGTGGGCCATCGCCATGTTTTCTGCTCAAACTTGGACTCGTTGGTAGGCAACCATCAATTATATAGCCGTAAAAAGACAAAATTAAGATATATTAACCATACGAACTATACAACATGCCTCATGCAACAACATTTCCATGAGGGATAAAATACACCCATTAAAAAAATAGAATTTCATAGAAATTGATTGTATACATGAAATCTGTATCTAGATATACATCAAACATGAAGCGAATGTGGGTGACATCACCATGTGCCCAAACAAAGGCTACCCATAGAAGCATCACATAAAATAATGACTAAAATAGCACGACAAAGCAAGAAACTGTCAACTAGGAGCTAGCTCAAGATTCATAAGCTCGTTGACCACACCATCAGATGAGTGCCACACATGGAGAAGAACGTGAGCAATAGAATGCTACCACAAGAGTCATACCCCAACAAGTTCTCAATGCTAACACTTGGCAAATCCTCCTCTTCAACAAGAAACCACCATCGAGTCAACTGGGCCGTGATTACTCCCCTCCAAGGAGAGGATGGCCACTTCATATGCCAAAAAGAGGTAGTCCGAGTAGAGGAGAGATCAGAAGAAATGATATTTCAAAGTAACTAGGAGCCCCAACCTAGGGTCGTCCTTGCACCACTATCTGCAACAAAGATACTAATAGCGAGCCCACTCTCCCACAATCACTACTTGGCAAAATCCTTACCCATTGCCCCTCCTACAATCCTCTTACTCTCATGAGGGGGCAAAGAAAACCCTCCCAGAGATTCGACACCTTAGCACTACAATATATTTTAAGTTAACATATAGATTTTTGGCATGTTAAACATTATGAAGAAGATCGGGTCAAAGAGGACCTCTTTATTTTCCATGAGATTGTAGGCATGATTAGCATTTTGATAAATTGTTGTATGCCATGTGTGCAAGGATGGTGGGTGTGCAAGAGATGTGTAGCGGTGTTTTGAAATGTCTCATGTACAAAAATTGTGGACATTTAATGAAGGGATCCTTTCACTAGCTAAATAAAATCACAACAAAAACAAACTTTTGTAAGTCTTTCTTCCTTCTCCTCCCTGGCAATCATTAGGAAGAGAATGGGGTTTAAGAGGGCCTCTTTATTTGGCATTTAAAGGGAGTCAAACCTTCTGTATTAAGAAAGTTATAAAAGGAGATCATTTGAATCCAAACGGACAAAACAACTAGTTTATTGGAATTTAATTTTTTCCAAACAAAATTTAAAATCTAGCGAAGAAAATTTTGATGTGTAGATCATGGATCTTTAATCTGCGTTCGAATCGGATGCCTTATATAGGAGTTCAAGAATGCCCAAAATCATAAAGATATCCAAAGGTGCATGTACCAAGTCAATTGCCTCATGTCATGTTAGGGTTCACCTTGTTTTTTCTAAAACTTTAATTTTTATACATAAATCGCCTACATTTGAAGTCTTTGACACTAGATTCTTCTCAATTTTGCAAGCTAACTTACCTTGTTCTTTGTATCCATTTGCACACCTTCCTTGCCAAGCCTCTGATTGCAGAGCATTCCATGAAAAGGTGGGTGAGGTCTTCGCTAGCCAATTTACATCAGGAATCTAATCGATCCTCTATATCTACTGTAGACACGAATAATATTGGGGGGATTAAACTTTTACAAAGATGAATTTGACTTTAAATATAAGGAAACTTAGTTGAGTGAGGTGCTTTCACCAAGAAGTGTAAACAATCTTGAAGACGAAAAATGGGTTTTAAGGTTACCATAACATTGAGTGTCTTTTGCGAGGACAAGAATTTATTAGCATTACTCATGCGAACTTTACATGGAACACAATAAGGGATGCAATCTTTTTGTGAAGAAGAGAGTGCACGAAGCTGCTAGGTTCAAACCCCACCTCAAAACTCTCAAACCTAAACAACAATGGAATAAAAAACTAATTCTGGACATAGATTGGTCATCCAAACACAGAATGTGGACCCTAGTTGGCTTTACAATACCCAGAAATGCAAAAAGCACTCAAAAAGAAGATTTTCTAAAAATTGAACTCTAGCTTCTCTAAAGTATGTAGATTAAGGATTCGGTCTCTTCACCAAAAAGCACAAAAAGCAAAAAAAAAATCTAACGATTGATCTGACTACGAGAACATGAAAACGATCTTTTTATCACTTTAAAACCTCTCAAAATTGCACATCAAGCATATTAAGCCAAAAAATAGAGTAATGTACACCTAACTTTTTATTTTTTATTTTGAAAGAGACCTAAAAATTGAGACTTTACAAAGTCATGAACATTGCTCATGCGAGCCTTACATGGAACACAATTAGTGATGGGGTTTGTTTGTAAGCTAGAGAGTGCAGGGAGGTGCTAGGATCATTGATAGATATTTTTCTATGGCCAGGCCATGGAGCAGACCAAGACCAAGAAAAAACTAGCAAACAAAAGATCTCAAGCAATATGCTACGCTCACTCCCAAAACAAGGAGCCTAGACAATGTAAGTGCGGCTAAATCATATGCCAAAACATGTATCAAATACTCTCCCTCAAACCCACGCAATGTTCGGGCTGCATATACTCGCTCAGACTCGAGAACAGAATCATGAAGACATTTATGTGTTTATTATGAAAAGGGAGAGAGACACACAGAGAGACACTACAAGTGTTCGTGTTTAAATGTTTTCTTTTATCATGCCAAGTTTACAACAAAATTTAAGACAAATAGGAGGGAAAGAAAGCTTATCCATGTCTGAAGCTTTGACTTTGTATCTCGTCGATGGCTGTTCCTTCATACACGTGCTTTGCGACCAATTCCCCCTTCGATTTCAACAAGGAGCTCTACAATAGAGTCTCTCTTTCTATCTATCTTTGCAGCCGAGTGTCAATCTCTCTCAACCCCCTCTTTGGGTTCAACCTCAAAATGAGAGCAATCTCTCTCTCTAATCTCTTTCATTACACTCGCCACCCACAGTCTCTCACCCTATCTCAGATCGACGTGCAGGTGGATTGTCTCTCTCTTTTCTATTCCCAAAAGAGAGCTTCTCTCTCTAACTCTCTCTATTTCTCTCAAAAGCGCTACAGGCTCCCTCTCTTCTCGCATCTCATACTCAGGCCGAACCCTTTATAGTCCGGTTCTCACTCCCTCTTCCTGCAATAGAGAGCCAAGCTCTCTCTCTCTCTCTCTCTCTCTCTCTCTCTCTCTCTCTCTCTCTCTCTCTCTCTCTCTCTTTCTCATTCTCACAAATGGCAGGGCCGAGTTCTTCCTCGTTCATAGCAGGGCCGAGCCCTCGCTCCTCGCTCTCTCTTGCATTTCATGGAGATTTGCATGAGATATTGAGCACTTGAAGAGAGCTTGAAAGATTGTTTTATTATAAAATTTCCATGATGATACTTTCACTTGATTTTCCTTGGGGAGTTGTTTTGACAGAGTATATTGACGTGCTTGGAAGTATTGTGATAAAGCCCTCAACCTTGACAACTAAAGATCGAGATTGATCCATTAGGAGATTTCGGAGGTCTTTTGGAGGGCCTTTTGGAAGAGAGAGGAAAATAAGCTCCTCCAATGAGAGAAGAGCCTACGTTACGTAGAAAAATAGATTGATATTAACAAAAATATAAAAGGTGTCCCTCTCCTCATTTAATAATCTAGTGGTCCTTGAAGACGAGCACTCTCTTTCATTTAATGCAAGCACCTTTTTCAGAAGGTAGATGCGGTGCATTTGATACGGGCTACGTCATCACTAGAACTCAAAAAGTCACAAAACTATCAAGTGGTGGAAGATTTTGAAACTTTTGATATTGTCAATGCGTTCGGAACGCACATATCTCCTAGAAATGAATGTCCAATTGCCTTGCTCAGACATCCAAAGAGGCAAAAAAATGTCAAAAAGCCCTAAAGGAACATTTTACTAATGGCGCGCGAGGGGCCATTCCAAAATTTTGTAATGCCTCCTCGCGCACCGTTAGTAAAAATCCCCTTTTTCCTCTTTTTAGGGAGCTTTTTGAGAGGAAAATGTCTAAAAACCTCTAAAAAGGGGATTTCTGGAAAGATAAGTGTCCAAAAATCACTAAAAGGAGCTTTGTACTAACGACGCGCAGAGGGGCATTCTAGAATTTTGGAATGCCTCCTCGCGCACCGTTAGTAAAAAGCCCCTTTTTCCTCTTTTTAGGGAGCTTTTTGAGAGGGAAATGTCCAAAAACCTCTAAAAAGGGGCTTTCTGGAAAGATAAGTGTCCAAAAATCACTAATAGGAGCTTTGTACTAACGGCGCGCAGAGGGGCATTCTAGAATTTAGAAATGCCTCCTCGCGCGCCTTAAGTAAAAAGCCCATTTTTTGGGGTTTTTTGATATTTTTTGCCTCTCCGGTTGTCGGAATGAGGCAAGTAGACATTCGTTTTTAGGGTATTTTGGCATTCCGGACGCATTGGTGGTGTCAAAAGCCTCAAAATCTATCATATTTTGACAGTTTGTGACTTTTCAACTTTTAGTGATGACGTAAGCTGCATTGAATGCGCCGCACCTGCCTCCTGAAAAAGACGCTCGCATTAAATAAAAAAGTGACCGTTTTCAAGGACGATTGGGAATATAAATCTACTTTTTAGAGTGTCTGGTTGTCCTTTTGGACGTACTCACAAGGTGCAAGTGCATTTTATAAAAAGTTTCTAGAGAGAGAAATACAATTTCTTACAAGGCCCTCCAAATGACCTACGAAATTTTCTAATGGTTGTTAGAAGCTTACCATGGAATCCGGGCAAGACTTTGGAGAGGATGGTCACCAATGGCCGCTTATTGTTTTTTGCATATCATCTGTGATTTTATCGTACTACCTGTCCAAAAGAAGGGAGCTAAGAATGATGAGGTAGCCATATGCACTATTTTTGGGCCATGTCAAGGCTGCCGAACAAGAGGACCACAACGGCCGAGAGGGGGTCGCAATAGGCTGAGGGATTCTCCTATGTTTGTGTGCATCCGTGAAGAGAGAGAGAAGAGAGAGAGCTGCCGCAAGATTGGTGTGAATGGGAGCTTGAAAGAGTTTGATTAAATAAACAAAATGGGTATTTTTAGTATGTTTTTTTATAATCCCACGAGGGGTGTCGATTGGGGAACCTTGGCGGGCTGTGCCGAGAGAACGAGAAGGGAGGCCATGGCCATAGCCAGGAGCAGAGAGAGACTCCCGTTGCCCTGTGAGCCGGGATGAGAGAGAACGACTCTCTGTGGGACAGGCCCTAACAAGGAAAGGTTGGAAGAGATAAATCTCTACAAAAACCATTTGCAGGCAACGAGAGATGAGGAAAGCACCCGGCTGATTAGGTGAGAGAGGCACCCACTGATTACGAGAGATGAGAGAGGCACCCACTGAGTTGCGGATGATGAGCGAGACTCTACGGGCTGCATAGAATCGAGGAGAGAGAGGGTGAGCCTTTGCTCTATTCACAATGAGGCAGAGAGAAGAACTCTTTGTAGTTGAGTTCCATAGAGAGAGGGATTTATAGGTGCTTGGGTCCAAGTTTACATGCACATACTAGGGTGGTGGCAATCAGTGGTGGTCAACCAAAATAAGTTTCTCACATAAAAGCATATCCCAAAAAATTTGGGCAAAATGCCGTATAATGTAGATTTTCTTCTGAAGTGGAACAGGGGAAAAAAAAAACTCCATTTAGGATGCAGGCTTTTCACTAGAACACCTAGATGTTGCAAGCTGGTCCCACCGGGCATGCCACTGATAGATATTTTTCTATGGCCAGGCCATGGAGCAGACCAAGACCAAGAAAAACCTAGCAAACAAAAGAGCTCAAGCAATATGCTATGCTCACTCCCAAACAAGGAGCCTACACAATTTAAGTGCGGCTAAATCATCTGCCAAAACATGTATCAAATTCTCTCTCTCTCTCTAGCCCACGCAATGCTCAGGCTGCATATACTCGCTCAGACTCGAGAACAAAATCATGAGAAGACACTTATGTGTTTATTACGAAAATGGAGAGAGACACTGCAAATGTTTGTGTAAAAATGTTTTCTTTTATCACGCCAAGTCTACAACAAAATTTATTGGAAATAGGAGGGAAAGAAAGCTTATCCATGTCGGAAGCTTTGACTTTGTATCTCATCGATGGTCGTTCCTTCATACACGTGCTCTGCGACCAATTCCCCCTTTGATTTCAACAAGGAGCTCTACAATAGAGTCTCTCTTTCTATCTATCTTTGCAGCCGAGTGTCAATCTCTCTGAACCCCCTCTTTGGACTCAACTCTCTCTTTCGGTAGCAACCATTTTGGAGCCATCTCATCTTTCTCTTTCACTCATGACCTTCAGAGAGTTCTCTTCTCTCTCGTCATCATCTCGTCGCAGGAAGCCTCTGTCACCTCGATTTTGGTAGCCTACAGGCTAACCCGCTCGCTCTCGTGGCGATTCAGCAGCCCTTTGTTGAGATGTCGAGCTCTACACCTTGAGCTGGCATCCACTACGGGTCTTGGCCGCTTACGGCATTTACTCACTGGCGCGTTAGGTGACCGACACGGAGGATCTATGCCAGTGATTCTACAGCTGGACTACACTTATAGTGCCAGCTTAGTACGCTTCTAGCGAGTTCACACTTAGTGACCGCATGTACATATGTGCTACTTTTCAGCTTTAGCACTTAGTCATTTTGTACTCTCTTTTTTGTGAAGAAGAAGAAGAAGCTTTCCATCTCTGTGTGCTTTGTGCTTGTCTTGTGTAGCTCTCTTGCATCCTCATTCTTTACATGGTATCAGAGCCTGGTGCAGGCAAGAGAGGCTAAGAGAGCAAGAGCATCACAATCCCTTCGTTCGCAATCCACGACCAGATGCCGAAGGCGCCTCGTGCACCGAAATTTTTTTTAGGGGTTTTTCGCACAAGTTTCTGAACAGGTCTCCAAAGTGCAGTATACAGAGATTTACTGTACAAGTACAGTGGTTGTATGTACGCTTTATTATGGACACTCGTTGAGTGTAGAAAGCGTTACAGGTACCACGATAGCAGGTTCAACAGATTTGCAGGTTTTTGCAGATTGCAGCTATTTTGTATGTGCTTCAAGATGTGTGACGGTTTCAGCCAGATTGTTACTGAGAAGCTTGAGAAAAATAACTACCCTGCATGGAAGTTCAGAATAACTAATTTCCTAAAAGGAAAAGGTTATTGGGACTATGTAGAAGGAGACAATGAAAAGGAACCAGAGCTTCCCGAGGCAAATGCTACAGCAAAACAAAGGAAAGCTTTGAGGGACTGGCAACAAGGCCAGAGCAAAGTGATGTATTGGCTTTCTATGAGCATCACAGATGGCATGATGGGCTATCTACAGGATGCTGAAACCCCCGCCATTGCATGGAGAAACTTAGGCAGAGTGTTCGAGGTGAACACCAAGGCCAAGAAGCTTCAACTAAAGTCAGAGCTAAATCAAGTTAAGAGGAACAACCTCTCAATCAATGATTATGCCTTGAAGATCAAGAGTATCATTGAGGCTCTTGGATCTATTAAAGTTTCAGTGGAAGACGATGACATTGTCCGTGCATGCTTGGATGGTCTAGGAGATGAGTATGTACATTTTAGGTCTTCCATGAATACAAGAGACGACATCCCCGTGTTCCAAGATTTGATTTCTATGCTTATTCTTGAGGAGAAGAACCTTGACACATCTTCTTCTCGTGGCAGAAATAATTCTGAACAGGCATTCTATTCTAACTCCAACAGAGGTAGAGGTAGAGGTTGTGGTCGAGGCCCAAGGGGTTGCAGGGGCCAATTTCTGGAAGGTCAATCAAATCAAAACAATACAGGTGGCAGGGGAAACCAGTCTCAAGGCAGGGGGAGTCAAAGAGGTCATGGTGCAGGATCAAGCAGGCAGCAACATACTCTAGATAGCAGAGAATATTGGACTTGTGGTGAAAGAGGTCACATGTCACGTGACTGTCCAAAGGGAAAAGCAAGTGGAAAGAGAGAACAGGGCAATTATGCATCTACTAGCAAAGATGCAGATGACAGCAAAAACGAGCGCATGTTTGTTATGCAGCATGTAATGAATACAATGACTGCAGAGAATTCCACCCAAGATGATGTTTGGTATGTGGATTCAGGTGCCTCTAATCACATGACGTCTCGTGGAGAGTGGTTTAGAGATATGCGCAAACCAGATGTGTCAGGCTATGTGTAGACAGGAGATGACACAGCTCACCCCATTGCTCATGTAGGGGACATACCTCTAAATACGAAGAGTGGGAAATCAAAGTACCTAGCAGATGTACTTCATGTCCCAAACATTACAAAGAATCTTGTTTGTGTTGGACAAATGGTTGAGCAGGGTTTGCAGGTTCGCTTCAATCCAAATGGATGTTATGTGGAAGATTTCGAGAATGGCTGTAAGCAGATCACAGAGGGCAAATGTGTGGGCAGAATGTTTACGCTGAATGTAGACATGCCTGAGGTAAAAGCTGCATTATTTGCACAGGGCACACGTGTTGTGGCTGATGTTGACATTTGGCACAAACGCATTGGCCATGTCAATGAGCAGAGATTGCGCAGCATGCAATCAAAACAATTTGTAAAAGGTTTGCCTAAATTCAAGGTGGATGGTATGCATAAAGTGTGTGCAGCATGCCAGTTTGGAAAACAGTCAAAGGGCTCATTTCCACATGAGCGCAATGTATGTAAAAATCCACTTGAGGTGGTGCACACAGATGTTTGGGGTCCAACCGATACTGCAAGTATACATGGTTGCAGGTATTATGTCTCTTTCATTGATGACCATACAAGGAAAGTATGGGTCTACTTCATGCGTAACAAAAGTGAAGTGTTCGGTCACTTTCAAGACTTCAAAGTCATGATTGAGAAGGAGACAGATAAGCAAATCAGGACATTGAGGTCAGATGGAGGGGGAGAGTACTTCTCCAATGATTTTTCAGATTTTTTGCGAATGCATGGTATACGCAGGCAGTTTACATGCAGATATACTCCACAACAGAATGGGGTCGCAGAAAGTAAAAACAGGCACATTGCAGAGGTTGCACGTGCATTGATGAATGAGAAGAACATGCCTCATCATTTCTGGGATGAAGCTGTAAATACAGTTGTGTACATTATGAACAGGACACCTACAGCTGCAGTGCATGATGTAACACTTGAGGAAAAGTTTACAGGTACAAAGCTTGATTTGGCACACTTGAAAGTGTTTGGCTGCATAGCTTACGTGCATGTACCAGATGAGTTGCGTAGGAAATTGGATCCTAAAGCAGAGAAATGTATTCTTGTGGGATATTCCCTTGAACAAAAGGGGTACAGGTGCTACAATCCTCCTACACGAGAATTACGAGCGAGCAGAGATGTAGTCTTTGATGAGATGAGCAGCTGGTACAGTAATGCACATGGCACTATTGGGGCTGATGTAAAAGATGATGTGGTTGTACAAAATGTGAGGCCACAGTCACAGGTTTTGAGTGGACCACAAGAGTCCTCTTCTCGTGGCTCTGTTGAGAAACCATGGAATGGTAGACTACGTACGCAGGTTACTCCACCAACAGGTACAGGGAATGTATCACGAAAAGGAAAGGAAAAGGTTGATGAACCTCCCTTTATGGCTGATGCATCATCAGGTTTTTCACATGTAGACATGGATTCAGATGGTTCTGAACAAAGTCTTGATGAGGAATTTGGAATTCCGGCTGTCAGGACACCTGGTGTAAGGAAAGTACAAGAAGATGCTAGAGGGCAAAGGAGTGACCCAGGACCGCGCAGATCTAATAGAGTCAGAAATCCAGTTCAGAAATTGACTTATGATGGGTATCTAGCGCATCACCAAGCCTACATGGCTAAGGTGATACAGGATGTGGAGCCCACATGTTTTGAGGATGCAGTTGGAAATGTGCATTGGGATGATGCAATGAATGAAGAGATGGCTCCATTGGAAGCAAACGACACATGGGAGTTGGTGCCATTGCCAAGTGGCAAGAAAGCTATTGGCTGTAAATGGGTGTATAAAACCAAGCATAAGGCTGATGGTAACATTGAGCGTCACAAGGCAAGGCTGGTCGCAAAGGGTTATGCACAGACGTATGGCATAGACTATGAGGAGACCTTTGCTCCAGTGGCAAAGATGACGACTGTGAGAGCTGTCATAGCAGTGGCTGCATCTAGAGGATGGATTATGCATCAAATGGATGTAAAGAATGCCTTCTTGAATGGTGAGTTGCAAAAGGAAGTGTATATGGATCAGCCACCTAGTTATGTCGATCCAGGTTACCCAGATTATGTATGCAGACTTCTCAAAGCTTTGTATGGTTTGAAGCAGGGCTCTAGAGCATGGTATGACAGGATTGCCAAGTATCTTGTCAGTATTGGTTTTAGGAGAGCTCATGCTGATCATTCACTCTATGTACGTGAGAGTGATGTGGGGATTGTGGTCATTACCATATATGTAGATGACCTTATTATTGTTGGTGACAATGCTATGGAGATTGACCATGTGAAGGGTCTTCTCAAATAGGAGTTTGAAATGAAAGATTTGGGCAAGTTGCGCTACTTTCTTGGCATTGAGGTGATCGGGACTCCAGAGGGTGTATGGTTGTCACAGAGACAATATGCTTTGGACATGTTGTCAAAGTATGGTATGGTTGATTGTAAGCCAATTTCTATTCCCTTGGATGTGAATGCAAAGCTAAGTGCAGAGAAGGGTGATGTTGTTGAGGATGTCAACATGTACAGGAAGATTGTGGGTAGTCTAATCTACTTGACTATCACGAGGCCAGACTTGAGCTACACAGTAGGCTTGGAGAGTCAGTTCATGCAGCTTTCGAGAAATCCACATTTGGATGGAGTAAGACGCACACTTAGGCATGTGCAAGGGACTCTTGACTACGCATTGTTCTATGCAGCAGATGCACCATTAGCATTGTATGAGTATACAGATGCACATTGGGCAGGTAGCATTGTTGATAGGAGATCTACGAGTGGCTTCATGTTCTCTTTTGGGAGTGCTGCTGTTACTTGGAGCAACAAAAAGCAGCCTACAGTTGCTTTATCGAGCACAGAGGCCGAGTACAGAGGTGTAGCAGTTGCGGTTTGCGAGGTAGCTTGGCTACACACATTACTTGAGGACTTGGGAGTGCAGGTGGACCAACAGATTGTCATCCATTGTGACAACCTCAGCAGCATGCAGTTGGCTAGGAACCCAGTGTTCCATGCCAGGACCAAACACATAGAGGTCCATTACCACTACGTTCGAGAGCGAGTGTTGGCGGGCGACATCGACTTGGTCTACGTCAGCACAGAGGAGTAGATAGCGGATATCTTTACCAAGGCCCTCGGAGCTGAGAAGCTTCGACGTTTCCGGACTATGCTTGGACTCTGTGACATGCAGAGCTCGAGGGGGAGTGTTGAGATGTCGAGCTCTACACCTTGAGCTGGCGTCCACTACGGGTCTTGGCCGCTTACGGCATTTACTCACTGGGGCGTTAGGTGACCAACACGGAGGATCTATGCCAGTGATTCTACAACTGGACTACACTTATAGTGCCAGCCTAGTACGCTTCTAGCGAGTTCACACTTAGTGACCGCATGTACATATGTGCTACTTTTCATCTTTAGCACTTAGTCATTTTGTACTCTCTTTTCTGTGAAGAAGAAGAAGAAGCTTTCCATCTCTGTGTGCTTTGTGCTTGTCTTGTGTAGCTCTCTTGCATCCTCATTCTTTACACCCTTGGCCTCGCTTGTTTTCAGCCTGCAAAGCCCGAAACTCTTGCCCTTCCTAAACATGCTCGCTCTCGGCTGACCTGCAAATGACGGTCCTCAATGGCGGTAGCCTCTTATGCTCTGATTCCCCCTCAAACTTGCGGTGCCCTCTTTTGCTCTTCGCAACCTGCATATTGCTTACCCTTCGACTCTCATTTTGGCCACCCTTGTTCTCTCTTGAAAGGCTTGCAACTGCAGCCTGCTTAAGCACTAACCTCCCCCCTCTCTTGGGCCTCCTAACTTGGCATGCTCGGCCTGCCTATGGCTTCCTCGCCCCGGCGAACTCGGCCTCTCTCATGGCATGCTTAAAAAGCCCTCATCATCATGGTCTGTACCAGTAGATTCCCTCTCTCTCGCTGTCGGTGGATCATCCCCGATCAACACACTCCCTCGGTCCTCCACAGAGCCCCCATTGCCTTGTCTCCCTGCAACGCATCTCTACCCGCGACTCCCTCCAAAAGCGCCTCCACTAATCGACACCCCTCTCTCAGGCCACCCCTCGTGAGATCATTAAAAAAAACCCATTAAAAATACCCATTTTGTTTATTTAATCAAATTCCTTCAAGCTTCCATTCACACCACTCTTGCGGCATCTCTCTCTCTTCACGGATGCACACAAACATAGGAGAATCCCTCAGCCTATTGCGACCCCCTCTCGGTCGTTGTGGTCCTCTTGTTCGGCAGCCTTGACATGGCCCAAAAATAGTGCATATGGCTACATCATCATTCTTAGCTCCCTTCCTTTGGACAGGTAGTACGATAAAATCACAGATGATATGCAAAAAACAATAAGCGGCCATTGGTGACCATCCTCTCCAAAGTCTTGCCCGGCTTCCATGGTAAGCTTCTAGCAATGATCGATCTCGATCTTTAGTTGTCAAGGTTGAGGGCTTTATCACAATACTACCAAGCACGTCAATATACTCTGTCAAAACAACTCCCCAAGGCAAATCAAGTGAGAGTATCATCATGGAAATTTTATAATAAAACAATCTTTCAAGCTCGCTTCAAGTGCTCAATATCTCATGCAAATGTTCTCTTTCTCTGTCAAAATCCCCATGTCCTTGGCCAAAAAAAGTGCAACAATCACCCCCCCACCTCAAAACCCTCACGCCTAAACCACAATATAAAATGAAATGAAAAACTGATTTTGAACATAGATTGGTCATCCAAACATACAATGTGGACCCTAATTGGCTTTGGCATGCACTATAAAAGCACCTAAGCCACCATTTGGGGTGGTGTATAGAGCAAACTTGTCATTGGTTACAATGTATCTGGTGGATCTAGCTTTTGCTTTTGAAGGGAAAAATTCTAATTTATAAAACCTTGTTTTTAATTGATTAGTTTAGTTTATAATTTTTCAAAAAGGTCCGCAATTTTTTTTTGGAATAAACCATGTAATTTTTCAATAGTTAAATTTGTCGCATTTGGTTACAAAAATGTTCTTTTGGAGCAGTGCTAAATTCTGGTCAATGTTTAGAAATGCTTAATAGGAGCTAGTTGTCGTGATCATGGAATGATGGCAAAAATTACAATTGCCCTATAAAATCATACCAAGTAAGGCCACTTACAAAAATTGGTCTTGGTAGGAAGCCACAATCCAATTAGTGACAATATGTTATGTGCTATTAAAAGAGGCAAATAACAAATTAGTTGCATGGACAACTTCATGGTAGTAGAGGGTACCAACTGGTAGAAATTTTTAAAAAAAAGAATCTAATCAAATCCAGAGAAGTTAAAGAATGGGAATAGCAAGTGTCGAGTTGTGCAATAGGTAGAGTAGGAGAGGATGTGTAGGTGTGGGTGAAAGATGTGCATGCGAGTACAATGCACACATAGATTGAGGGCGCGATGGGCAGAGGAGCACGGGGCATGCAAAGCTTACCTTGGTAATATTTTTCAGTTGCTTGAGTTGCCACAAAGAGCATCTAAATGCTGGTTACGTGAGCTAATATGGAAGTCATTACTCCCATGGGGTAGGTTCAAAACCTATGTTTCTTTTAAAAAAGGAAGCAAATTCCTAAGGAGCATGGAGAGAATTCATAGGAATCTGAGGATGAATTGAATATAATATGAGGTGAGTCACTAGGTGGGAGTAGCAAGGAGGCAACCAGCTGTTCAAAAAAAAAAAAGCAATTGGCCGGGACCAATTGTGATCAAAGTGGGTTTATATATGTACCGACAAAAAGGCATGCTACAAAAGCGACTCATGTACACACATTATAAGGAGAGCCTCAGCGTATGAGGTTTGCATTCTTAAGAGTCGAGGTTAGAGTTAGAGCTCTTTTGAAGCTGCAGTTATACGTGTAAGTGTGAAATTGTAGGCTACTATTACAATATTGGCTTTGGTGTTGAAGGTCATGCATGCTTCACGACCTTGATGTTATTGTGCTGCCAACAAACCGCAGGGATTGGACCACCATACTATATTCATGAGGCGCGGAATGGCTATGGTGCTTTGGGCCATAATGCTGCTGATCTTCACCAGCAGCACTAGCAACCCTGGCTTTTGTTCCCGCGCCGCAAACGGTAGTTACTCTCCTTCTCTTCTGTTCCCTAGTTATACTCTCCCATCATCTTTAGCACGACTCACGAATTCACTGCACCACGACGCAACCCACTAATACGTCAGACTTTTATAGTTCAACCTCAGCTACAACTCGTGTAAGTTTAAGCGCAACCCGCCACTACGTCATTTTAGCTTGACCCTGCTATTTTAGCGCAGCGCTACCCATTTCCCTGCTAATTTAGCACTCTTTAGCATCGTTTCTAGTTTTGCTGCATGGAGGCTTGACCGTAATTAGTAGTCTATTTAATATAGTACAATGGTACTACTACTGCTGCTGTGCTGCAATTCTTTATCGCCATTAAAAAGATGGGGTATTCGTCATTGGGATTCCTCCATTTAATCAATATTAAGCAGGTGATAGGCACCTTCCTTATTTTGTAGATTCGATATCTTCGGCCTCTGCCCACATCTTTCCATGAATTTAAAGCCGAAAGAAGCATAGAGAGATGTTTGTGCTTCCATCCCTAGTCACTTGGTCGCCTTAAAAAAATTGGCCTTTTCAATATTATGTCAAGTCTTTAGACTCACACAGCACAATATATGTCCATGCGCAAGTTGTGTCACGTTTCACTAAGTATTCCCTTTTCATACATATTGTGGACGTGTTCTTGTAGGAGAGGAGAGGGGAGAAAGAAGGGAATTTTGAACATCCTCTGTATAGTCCAAAAAAAAAAAAGAAATTATCTCTAGTCCCCTTACCGGTTTGAACAAGACATCTTATGCACATGGATGGAGAGAGAGAGAGAGAGAGAGAGAAGAAGAAGAAGGAGAAGAAGAACAGAAGTGTGTAACGTCATAGCAACTTTCCCAAGAGACCTCAAAGATCTATCCGACGGGGCTTTAAACATGATAGACAATCCTAGTAGGCCTCTAGTTTTATCTAACGAGTATTGACCTCATTATTGAAGGAAGAGAGAGAGAGAGAGAGAGAGAAGTCCTCTAGCTTCATGGCCTACATTACTTGAGTGTACGACTAATTAGTTATGCATTCAAGGTAACTATAGATTTTTCATGATTAGAATACACCTTTCCTAGTTTAATCTGTGTATGTCCCATTTGAACAATATTACCCTTCGGTACATCAATAATGAAAAAAAAAATGGGACGGAATTGCTCCTCCTATTGAGCTCACATGCTATGCATACATGTTTCTGAGTAACACCCAAAGATGCTATTTAATACAGAGGTTACTATCCATGAACATGCTTGGCGATGCAGGAAGACATTGCTCTCTAGTTCTTTGATTGTTGTTTGGCATGAACCATATATCCATGGTGGAATTTAGAAATTTCATGAAAAGCAAGGTAGGGTAAGTGGTTAGTGTGTGACTGTGAGTCTAGGAAAAGCTCAATCCCCACAAAACTGAGGTGTCAACAATTCCATAGGGTGTGATCCCAATCCTAGCTAAAACCAAAACATGCTACGATAAGCCTAGACAACGTCGTGCATGATGCCACTCTTGATCCCAATCCTAGCTAAAACCAAAACGTGCTACGATAAGCCTAGATAGCTTCGTGAATGATGCCACTCTTTATCTCTACATATTGTGCCTCTTTTAGCATGGATGAGCGCCGTACTCAGATGCATAATATCATCAAATTTGGCCAAGAATGTACAATCTATGCATGAATGCCTTGAGGGGAAAACTCCTCTACTAAAGGGGCTGTAAAATTCATAAGCAAGATCTATTTTTCCCTTATCTATAACAGCTCCTGCCGCTATCCTCATAATATACCATTCACCCTCACCCCTTGTAATAATATAATAGAAGATGGAAAATGGAATAGTGTTGTTGGGTACTTTGCAATTGCATGGGTAAATGAAAAAAATTATCGTCCTTATATTTTATATTTGAAAGGACATAGTCATCCTTTGGCCTCATTAGTTACCCCCCACACGAGAGGGGTTAAAAGTTAGAGAAAGGTGATATGACACCCAATGTCAAGTCTTGCATGTTTGAACGTGAATGTGAATCTAAGCGGGGTAACATTTGAATTTGTGACCACACCTCACGGAGATGCGGTAGGTGTAAACTGTGTAACTCGAAAACGGTTACCCCCTCTCTTGTCCTTAGGACTAAGTGACCCCCATATTAAATAGGGGGTGGAGTAATGGGATCGATGGTCGGGGTTGCGGGGCAGAATCTCGAGGCGAACTAAACTTGATCAGCGAGAAAAACGAGGCGCATCGTCAAAAAGGCAAGGCGTATTAAACATGGACAGTGGGAAAAATGAGGTGCGACGGGACGATTGGAACACAAGATCTGGCCGTCCGAGTTTAGGGTCACATAGGCTAACCACCTCACCCGCGCACGCGTTGTGTACTCACAACCTTTTTTACAACATTATATTATAAAATAAAATGCATTTCCCAGGCTGTCCAGGTTTAGTGTGTGTCCAGGTTTAGTTTTTGATTTGATTTTTGGGGCTGCGATCTTCTCGGCTTTCGCACATGAGCTTCTCCGCCTTTGATCCCATTGCCTCCCCCTCTTAAAGATAGGTGTTACTTAATCATGAGGCTCTCCTGCGGGTGCCCCCTTAGTAGATGCACTATGGTAAACCCTTCTTACAAAATATGTTCAAATCCTGTACTACCCGTCAAAGTCCAGGGAGGGGGGCGGCCAATCATGGCCCTTCATCTACTGAACTTTAATGGGAGTAATCTCCACTGTAGTAGCTCGGATTGTTGCCAAGTCAGCGCATGGAAACTCTGCAAACTTATAGCTGCTCAGCTTGCGACACATCAGCAATCGTAATGAGCGATGGTGACGGCACAAAAACTCTCCAGACGTGTAGTTGCTCGGGTTGCGAAAGATCAGCAGCTGTAATGAACGATGGCGACATCGAAGCTCCTCTAGGGCTGACAAATCAACAACAAGAAAAAATAATTGCTTTCTATCAGTGTGAGTCCGCCAACTCAGCATAAAAAATTAATAATTTGCCCCCCTCCTTGGACTATTGACGACCGGGAATGGCCGTTCAGTGGCCATTTCTTGAAATAATGGACGACCCCATGGTGACCGGCAGAGGTCGCCCATTATTTCAAGGAATGGCCACTGCACGGCCATTCCCTACACCATCATAGGTGTTTGTACCAAAGACAATATAAAGGAATCTCTCTGCTATATATATACACATGCATTCTTTGACAAGCAAAACAAGGTGAAGCCCATTTGGCCAAATCATATTTGTTAGAAAGCTAATTCGGCCATTATCGATAGATTATAAGGCTAGTGGGACCGTTTAGCAGACCAAAAAATAATATTAAACAAGTGCATGCTTTTCTCTCTTCTTCCTTGAGGCTGGATAAAGAAAGTTCACAAGGTCTTGGGCTTACTATGTTACCTAAACTATAGAAAGGCTTCTCCACTAACCCTCTCTTACGAGACGGACAGTGACCCTACGGGGAATAAGGTGTCAAGGTCATCCATTCAATGTGCTGCAAAGTTAAACCCTCCCAGATCATCCTTCGACAGTGGTTTGGGAGAGTCTATCTTGTATAAGTACATTTCTTTCTCCCATGGGCCAATAGGCACTAGAAATGTGTCAAGGTGAAGGTTGCGACTTTGAACCAATGCCCAAAAAAATCATTTTCTCTATATTTAATAGTAAGGGAAAACTTATGCAACAACATAGAGAAGTTTTCATTTCAAGTTGTCAAATTTAAAACAAAACACCCCCCCCCCCCCCCCCCCCCAAAAAAAAAAAAATTTTACACATTTCCACATACATAAGGGTGTTTCAATGAATGGGGGTTTACTAGGATGGAATAGAAAAAGGGTGTTTTAACCTATTCATGAAAAATCTCAGACAAAGGATTTAAAAATTAGGCCTTCAATCCCCTGTCCTCTTGAGATAAGAAGGTGGGGTCTATTGTGAAGCCACGTGTGCCAAACTTGTTATCTCACAAAGGCACAAAGAAAGTCAGTCCGTTACTTGAGGTGATTTCATCTCTAAATGATCACGTTAAAATGCTGCAGTTGGATTATTCAAAATTACAATCTAAAAATAGCATCATGTTACAAGAAGTTGCATGAAAGGTGAGTAGCAAAGGTATCTTTAGTCTTTCACATCTTTGGGATGACAACATGCTCGCTTAAAAGGAAGTGGAACTAGTCATAGTTCAACATACTTTGACTATCTACAAAAGGCTTTTGGTAAGGAGAGTCTTGGAAGTGCTCTCATCTGGGCCTATGCCTGTTTACGGGGTTAGTGCTAGACTGGAAAGCTTGGCATTAGCCATAAGTTAGAGTGTTTACACTCCCCGGGCGCCAAGATACTTATAGCAATCTAACCAAAGGATACTGGTTTGTTGCACTCGTCAACATATGGAAAGAAAATTAGTCAAAACAACGTGGTAAATGTGGATTGCTACCATTTATGAGATGAAATGGCCTAAATACATGAAGATGTTTGCGAGACAGGTGTTATAGGGAGCCATTCCAACTGGGAACAATATCTATACATGAGCGTTATGAGTTCGTCTATTGTGCACAATGTGTGCGCGGTGCGATGCGTTCAGGAAGGGGAAGAGGAAGGAGTGCAAGGTGTGTGGGTGGAGCAACACTCAAGATGGGATGTCCATTATTCTTTGTATATGTAAAAAGCAATAAGGTGGTCAGTGGACGGGCGTCCATAGCCTGGGCAGTCGAGGAAGGAATCAGACTCTCTCTACCTATGTCCATTGGCTCACTCAATCAATTTACATGCAATTGTATCGGCTCTAGTGATAGGCAAGCGTGTGTGTCCATGCTAGAACCTGCATGTAAATCCCGCAGACAACTATGTATGGTCTACAAAACTTCACTATGCATCATGCTAATGTCATTCATCACATGACTGACAATCTCTACTGCAAATGTTCACACTACAGCTGCTAGGTCGGGCCTCGACAGTAACAGGTCGCACATGAGACGTCTGAACACTGACAAAATCTGCGCAAGCCTGGTTGTACTAGCCTCCTGAGTACTATTTGAAATCACTACATCATCAAGAGTACTCATGTATGGATGCGTCAACACCGACACTTGGATGGCTATGTCCCTCTCATCCATAGGCGAAATTGTGCATCCTAGCACCAACTCATCAGCCTCTAGCATGCGCATATCAAAGAGCTCCATGTTTTTCATCTATGCCTATGTCTGTAGGCAGAAAACGCGCTCTACTTGTGTCTGCACAACCTTTGACAACACGTGTTATGTCTCACTAGAGCACTTCTGCTCTACCTCTGTCTCTATAGAATCTATTGGCATGTCCTGCATAGCTAAATTCTTTGTCTCGTTAGCATGGTGGAGCTCACCCACAAAGGAGACATGCCTCATCTCTCGCTCAAAGCATGCTAGCAACAAAGCTGAGACCATGTCGTCTCAAACCTCAGATCATCAAGATCTCCTTAAAAGACTCGGCGGTTCCTCGCCCACCATATACGGTCGAAGAAGAAGTACCCGATAGTGTGAGTGCAGATAAGAAGAGCGAGACTACCCAACTTCTTGCCACCAAGGAACATATCAATCTTGAAGAATCTAATCTGCCATGTCTCTGGACCCACTTGCAGATTTTCCCTCCTAGCCCTTTGATTGCCTGGCATTCCATGAATAGGTGGGCCAAATCTTCACTAGCTATCATGCACCCCAAGAATGATCAAAACCAATTCCTCTTTCCAGCTAGATCTGTATGGTTGTCAGTAGAGCACCCCACATCAACTTCCACAAAAATATATTCATAAATTGCGGCCACTTTGGATTGAAGATGTTTTGCATGACTTTATCCCACAGTTCTTCTCACCGTTGTCTCTAGACAAATTATTCTTGTGTATTAATGCATGGTATATGCCTTTAGAATGGGGTTCCAGAAAAGAGACTACTTCCAGGGCCATCTTCAGGCATTCCACTCAATCCCCAATTCACAGATTGGCATTACAACATTGTCAAGCTCTTTTATCACTTTGTTGACTAAGAATATCTCATAGCCATGTAGTTGATATTGGGTTTCCAGAGAGTCAATGGTTTTCTAGCTCTTATTGTTACCGTCCGAGAAGTGAACAAGCCGATTCAAACCCTTATTATTCACTTTCGTGGTAGTTTCTATCCAATAAGGGCTTTGTGGTGGTCCTAAAACTTTAGAAAGCCAAAGGGACCCGTGCAAGCTGGAGCTCTTGATGTACCTTGTTTCTTCCGCACACTCCAAAACCCTAGATGCTCTTCTGCACTTCCTTACTAGGTCCCATGAGATGCCTCCTAGACTAAGGCTAGACCACATCGAGGCTAAGAGTTTGTCGTGAAACTCTACTCCTTTCCACTTACCACCTTTTGAGCCAAGTCTAGCTACATCTAACATATCCTTGGTCATAATAGCCCAAGCTTGGTTCTGTTTAGCCAAAGAGACCATAAATTTGGCGCATCGGGCCTCAACATGGGCAACGAGGTTAAAAATTCTAAGACCTCCTTGGTCTAGTGGTATAGTGATTGACTCCCATTTGTCCCACTGCCATGGTCTGGAGGTTTTCGTGTTGTTTTTTCATAAATATATTTTTACTGGTTTTACGAACTCTTTCCAGTGGCACTTAACTGTCTTGAGAAGTGGGCTTGTGAAGGCAATATAGGGGAGTACAAATGAATTAATCGCTTTAACCGGATTTTGAATGGAAGAAGAGCATACTCCCACCTTCTCATTTCTATTCTAACTTTTTCAAGGACCCAATGAAATCTTTGTTTGTGAGTTACATCCACCCCCCAAAAAGTAATTGATTATGTTTTAAACGAGATATTCTTTTTATGTGTCCCATTATCTCTGCATTTGGATTCTTATCAGTGTACCTCCACATCCCCACCACACAATCTAACATGGGGTCTTAATTACCTAGAGGCGATGGGATCGATGATGCACACTATTGCGTTCGGATCTTAAGGAAGATCAATAGGTAGCAAAAGTCAACGAGTTGATCCGTCCCACTCATGTCCATGTTTCAAACCCAAGATCTCACACATGAGAGCCCAATGGTCTAACGACATGCTCGCGTGGGGTTTCTTGTTCCCAAGACCATTTTGTATGTTGCATTGAGACCTTGAAGATGTGGCAAACACCTCAACAATCTCCAAGGCTTGCCTAACATTGGGTCCATCCACTTGAAGGAAAAGAAGCAAGTCATCTACAAATATCTTGATACACAGTTGCTTGCCCTTCCGGATTTTCAATCCTTAACTCTCTCAAGTTTAGCAGCCACCTGTTCAAACATTGCAATAAGGGGGTGGGTGCAGGCAAAGGGCACCCTTGATTAATGGATGTCTTAACATCAAAGAAAACGACTATTATTGAGTTGAAAAGCAGCTCGGAGGAGCTTCCTTCCTCAAGAGTACTAACAGCTTGAAAGATTCATGATTCGAACCCCTGACCCTACAACATTTCTAGCACAAATGACCACGTAATCCTATCATATGCCTTATCAAGGTCCAGTTGTAGAAGGATACATTCTTGCTTCATGAACTTGGCATATTCCATACCTATCATGGCTGCCAGGATGTTGTCATAGATTGATCTACCTTTAATAAACCGATGTTGGTGAGGAGAGATAACATCAGCCAACATTGGGGACATTTTTTTAGCAATGAGCTTAGCCAGTACCTTGTAAACCATTATCATCATGGTAATCAATTGCTACTATTTGAGCCGGGAGCAAGCCACTTGCTTAGGGATGAGTTTAATTATTCCTATCCACCCCAGATTTGGGTGTACCTTTAATAAAGGCTCTGTTAACCATTTGCAAGAAAGATGGGCCCAAAACCCCCCAAAACTCTTGATAGAATTGGATCATGATCCCATCACAACCTGGTGACTTTTCTTTTCCCAGATTTTTGAGAGTCGTAAAATATTCTTCCTAGGAAAAGGGCCTTTCCATGTAGCTTGCTTGGGCTGAGTCAAATAGTGTTGGTGTGGTTGTGAAAATCTTCACCCTGGCTTCTCTAATTAAGGGCGAGGGGGAATCTTCCTTACCAATAATCTGGCTAAGATGACCTTGTGTGACTTTGCCCATTTCTTGATTATCAATCAAGAAAGAGATGGTAGTCTGCCGTTTTCTTAACTTGATCACTCTGAGTAGGGTGTTTTTTGTTATCTTCCTCACTCTTGATGCACCTCTCCTTGTCTTGAATCCTAAGGAGATTCATCTCCTCCATTTCCATTTTGTACAAGGTCTGCTTGATTTTTAGCCACTCAGTGTGATCTTGATTTGAGGCCTTGCCTTGCATCTCTTTTGGCCCAGATCTTCAAATGTAGATCTGCAGTCTGAGATTGAATGGTTGTTAGCCTTTTTGAGCAGTTGACCCACTCTCTTGTTTTTTGCTAAATGTTTTCCACCAGTCAGTCCTTTCCTTGATGATGTCTTGTTTAGATCTTTCGTAGCCCAAGACACTAGACACTTGAAGAGAGAATTTGTTAATAGAGTTGGGTAGGTGATAAGCAGTTTCTTAGCACCCTGCGGCGGCTGATGTGAATCTTCAAAAGAAAATACCAAGTTTCTAAGAAGGGAAAAATGATCAGAAAGACTTTCATTCATTAGGACCTGCATACACAACGAAGAAGGCACCCAATCTCCACTATGAGAGAAGTAGAGCCAGTTGATTCTCGTGGTAGATTGGGAGGATTGGAGACTTTGGTAAGTGTAACTCACGTCATCCTTCCAAGGAGTAGTCTTCTAGGCATCAACCTCAACCCATTTATCTTCCAAAGAAAACCACTTCTTACCCCTCTACCTATCCTATCTAGAGAAAACCATATTAAAATCTCCCATCAAGGAAAAATCCCCCTCTATTTGTAATTGTGAGAGGTTGTTCCATAACATCATCATCCTTCCTTTGGCGTCATTAGGGATGCATATGTTGATTACAATGAGCAAGTTGTTATGAACCTTAATAGACACTGCAAGCGCCTTTCTGGATGGGTGCTAAAAAACAACTCTAGGTTCTAGATCCTTGTGGACTTCTCTCATCACTCCACTAAAACCGTTCATGGCAATGGCGTAGAAAAAAAGAATCTCCACAAGCGTTTGTTTTCTAGGCGCACAGGCATCAAGGTGGTGTTCTTGCAGACACCAACGGCTAACATCTTTTCTCCTCTTCATGCACTACCACAACTTCTTTCCTTCTAATGCCCTTCACATTCGAGGAAAACAATTGAAGTGTGGAATTCATTGGAAGAGCGGGACAATTTTCTTGTCCTCCGAATCCTGCCCAATGTCTTCATCCCTGATTCCAGGAGTTAAATTTCACTTCCAATTGGAAGGCCCCTATCGGTTTCACTTTTCATAAGAGGCCATAAGCATATACAACATGTACAATATGGGATATGAAGGAATTTTTATATTGTATGATTGTGATTGGGAGATTTACATTATTAGCCAATATGTGAAGGAGGAGGATCGATTGAGATGGGGAATTTAAAAGGTGGGCAGGATTCTAAGGTCTGCCATTACATGTATAAGGCACAGTTACTTTCTAAGGTCCTTCAAGGTCGGGGGTCGAGGGGCAAGCGATCGTGGCCGTCTATCTGGACCTCATTATTGGACAAAATGAGCCTCCAGAGCTTTCAGATGCATGACATGCTAGCGTTCATAATGTCATAGATAGTCTGCAACCAGTAAGGGCTTTCTAGCTTAGCATCTCACATTATGACTTGTATCCTCCAATCATTGCCAATCATGATTTCCAATCATTGCATTGAAATTGAGCGTCCATAATAATAGCATGTACGCTGCTGTGCAATATGTACAATATGGAATATGAAGGTATTTGTAGATTGTATGATTATCATTGGGAGATTTTCATTCTTAGCCATTATGTGAAGGAGGAGGATCGATTGAGATGGGGAATTTGAAAGGTGGGCAAGATTCTAAGGTTTGCCATTACATGTACAAGACCCTATTACTTTCTAAGTTCCTTCCATTTTTGTAAAACACCTCCTTTTCTAAGGGCTTGTTTCACTCATGGATGCTGCATATTTAAAAAATCAAGGTGTTTGTATCTTTTTTCACTTTCGTTGAAAAGTCGTGGAGAGCGTGTGCATTTACTTTTACGCGAGTGATATTTTTGAGGTAATCGTTCAAATTTTAAATTTGCCTTGGTAGCTCCATGCACATAGCATATGTGCACGTCCACACACACACACACACACACACACACACACACACACACACACACACATAGAGAGAGAGAGAGAGAGAGAGAGAGAGAGAGAGAGAGAGAGCACATGATGCCACTCCAACACCCCTCACTAGTAACTACCCACTAACAACACCACCTAGAACTAGTTAGTTGTTGTTGTTGTTGTTGTTGTTGTTGTTGTGTGTGTGTGTGTGTTAGAGAGAGAGAGAGAGAGAGAGAGAGAGAGAGAGAGAGCACATGCTGCCACTCACATCACCCCTCACTAGTAATTACTCACTAACAACACCACCTAGAAGTAGTTAGTTGTTGTTGTTGTTGTTGTTGTGTGTGTGTGTGTGTGTTAGAGAGAGAGAGAGAGAGAGAGAGAGAGAGAGAGAGAGAGAGAGAGAGAGAGAGAGAGCTGCCACCCACTAGTAATTAGCTAATGTTTTTGCAAATAATGCATACAAGAGTCTGTGCACACGCATGTGCATGCGCATGTGCTCGCACCCATGCACACATATGTACAACTAGCTATAATTAAGTGTGTACTAAGAATTTCATGGGTGGTGGGTGCAGCATGCAGTAGCAAGGACATCAGCATAATTCAAAGCAAGTCGGAGGGAGGCCAAGCGGGAGGAGTCCCGCTCTTCATCGTACAGATCGTCAACACTTGTGGAACATGTGCACCATCAGATATTCACTTGAATTGTGGTGCCTTTGCGTCAGTGGGGGTGGTGAACCCCAACCTCTTCCAACGTTTGACCCTCAACGATTGCCTAGTCAATGGGGGCAATCCTTTGCCACACCAAACCATCATTCACTTCACCTATCATAACTCATACATGTACCCCCTCTCCTTCAAGTCCGCCCAATTTTGCTAGTCCCTTCTTGCCATGTATAAGGTGCTAAGCGCCCCCCGCCCCGCCCCGCCCCCCCCCCCCCCCCCCCCCCCCCCCCCCCTCCCTTCCTTGTCTCTCTCTCACACACACAATATAGCAAGCATTTCCAAGTTCGAATCCCCTCTCCTCTTACACATCCTTCAGGATGTTTTCTCATTCTTCAAAGGCTTTGCTCACATTTATGTCCCTAGATTACCTTCAATCTTATTAACTCCTATAATCTTTCCCTTTTGCATCTCTTCCTTCACACTAAGATGCTCTCTCCAAGCTCATATATATCACCTTCAATACATCTAATTTTTACTAACCCACTTTAAATCCAGCCGCTCCCCACATATAATCTTTACTAAACTTTTTTTTTTTTCCCAAAGTTACAGTTGTGAGTGGATGTTTGTATTCAAATCACCAAAAAGAAACGTACCAAGTATCCTCAAGCTCGTGTTGCGCCTTGAGGTATCTCTCAATATCTTCAAATATTACAAAGCGCCAGACATAGGAAAACCAATATCCATGAATGCTTACACACCATTAACGGCCACGATGGTGAGAATTACCAGATTCCACTCGTCCGAGTTCTTCCTTTCTCCAAGGGAAACCGCATCACTTTCTAATTTCTTGGATGATCTCCATGGAGCTAGCTATTGAGAGCTCATTATTTAATACCCGCTGATTTTTGGTCTTCTAGACTTACTGAAAGAAGCACAATCTAAAAATTTGTGCAAATTAATACCACTTTCATCACCTTCCCTCCGAAGAACAAAGGGTTCTTGGAAAACCCTATCTTCTAGGTTCTTTGAACCCATTTGCATATCTTACTTGCAAGGACTCTAATCGTCGAGCACTCCTTGAATAAGTAAGGAGGTTCTCTAATCATTTGGCGCTCCTTGAATAAGCGAGGAGGTTCTCATTTGCTGTTTTGCACCCCGTCGCTACCTTTTTGGGCCAATACCTATGGCTATAATCTTCACGCTTTTCAGCAAAGCCCACCATAACACCTTCACAAGAAGATCTTCATCTTCAACCACCACTAAGGATTCTGGATGTTATTTGCTATTGTCATCCATCTTAATTCTAGCCATTGCACACTCCTTTGTTCAAGGGGAGAATCAATTAGTTTTGAACATTAGGGTGTGTTTGATACTCTTGGATTGTGGTTTACAAAAATGCCTACTCTTTGGCCATTGCCAGGCATTCCACTCAAAATTTGACTCGCACATATGCATCAAGTACTTGTCCATCCCTTCAATAGTTGTATTTACTAGTAGTCTTTTAGTGCCATTGAGATGAAAGTGGGTAGCCAGTTGGTTGAATTTCCTCTAACTCTGGTTGTTGTCATTTCTGATATGGGCCAGCTGTTAGAGACCTTTCTAGATATTTCTCTTAAATGGGTTCAACAATTTGCCTCCTACTTTAGAGAGCCAAGGGGACCAATGTTTTAGAGAGTTTTGAAAATATTTTGTTAAGTCTCCCCACTCTAGTGTCTTTGTTGCATTGGTACATTTGCATACTAGCTCACCACCTAACCTCAAGCTAGACCACCGAGGGGCGAGTAATTTGTCATGTACTCCTCCTATCTCTTTCTACTAGCTCCCTTGAGAGAAGAGCCTAGCCTTGTTCATCATATCCTTCGTCATAATCACCCATGTTTGGTCTTGGTTTGTTATTGAGACTACAAATTTGGCACATTGGGATTTTGCATGAGTAGCTGGGTTAAGTATGCCAATGCTACCTTGCTCTAGTGGCCTAGCGCGACAGACTCCCACTTGTCCCACTACCAAGGCATCATGTATTTGGTGTATATATATATGTATATATATATATATATATATTTTGCAAAACTCTTCTCACTGGTTTTATGAATTCTTTCTAGTTGCATTTGGCTATCTTGAGGAGCGGGCCAGTGAAGGCTATGTATGAGATCATGAACAAATTGATCACTTTAACCATGCTCAGGAAGGGAAGCATCACATACTCCCACCTTTGCATCTTGCACCTTCCCCTATCTAAGACCGAATGGAATCTTTGCTTGTGCATTATGTAGACTCGTAGGGGGGCTTCCAAGTGGCTAAAAATATTTCCTTTTTCCATAGAGATGGGTTGAATGAGTCGTTTTCTAAGAATGAGACCAATATTTGGTTATTACACTTTGACTTCAAGAGGCTATAGCATATGCTTGCATGATCTTTAGAGCCTTTTAAGAGTGAGATCTTAGTCTTATGATATTACACTTGAACCTCAAGAGGCTACAGCATAAGTTTGCACAATATCTAGAGCTTTTTTGATTACCTAAGAACTAGCTTTCAAGAAGGAAGGGAGCAACAACCTATGATTTGACTTAAGTAATCGCATATTAGCTTACTAGACATTTCATCTTGGTCTTGCTTTGCATTTCCTTCCCCATCTATGAAGGTCCCAATTCCTCTTAACTTTTAGGGCCCTGAAGAAGTGCACTTGATTGGTAGCCTATGGATTAAGGTAGGTCTCTCTAGATAATAATCTCCCCATACTTACCTCCTAGAGTCGTTGACGAGTCAAGATTGTTAGAGCCACCTCTAGTGCTCCGCTTTGGAGGCCGACCCTTCCATTTTCTTAGTGGTTAGGTGATCTATTTCTTCAAGCCTCCTCACAGGTCTAGCCTACACTTTTAACTACTTTTTGAATGTTCTTAACAAAGCTATCCTAGGCTTTAGGGTTTAAAAAATCAAAATCTATATTAAGATGTTTCCTAGCTTTTCTGATCCATATTTTAAAGAGAGCCTCTTTCAAGAAGTGTTCGCCCATGATGAGTAGCTTCTTAGACTATCTTCTCACAAAAACCCACCTCAGCATTCCATAGCACATAAGCCACCATAGTCTTACCAAAATGAGCTTCTCCATATTGAAAGTTCAAACTAACAATGCCAATCACCTCATCCACTTTGCATGTGTTGTCAAAGGCATTGTCTTCCTTATCCCATAAAGATGCATATTCATCAACATAACATGCTTCTCCACTTGCACGACCTTTGCTAAACTCCAAGAGAGCATCCTTTGTCTTTGTCCAACTACCACATGTCATACATAGCATCATCCATAACAAACTTTTGAAGTACCTAAAAGCACTCAAAGTGCCTGTATTGGCAAGACAACAAGAAGAGGAAACCCTACTTATAGTCATCAAGTTGTCCACAAATCTCAAATACACTATCACAAGCCTCTAAGTACCTTCTCAAGTGCAAAAGTTCCTACAAAATATTCTTCAAACCACGATTATACAAGGACTTCAATCGAACTACGAATGGACTCCAATCTGTAGATCAAAACCCTCTCAAAAGGATTCTCTTTTCCTCCGTGGGGGCACCACTTTATGTGAAACATTGAAAACACCTCCAACCAGCATAAAGAAAAGAGGACAAAGAGAACAGTTCACTCAAGAGGAAAAGGGTTGATCTCAACTCACAAATTCTCTCAGCCTCACCTACACCCAAAGCCCGACTAGCCCCGACTTGCTTCCCTCTATAGAGATCAAGTTGAGGTTTGGAGCGAGATTTTGAGAGAGATATTTTTAGTTACTGCTCAATTAACAAAATCTAAAAAAAACACTCGCTCCAAAAAGAGTTTCTAGAGCTACCTTCCAAAGTGAGCTTTTTTTTTCTCCCTCTCTCTCTCTCTCTCTCTCTCTCTCTTGTTGGAATTAGGGTTGTAGGAAAACACACACATCTTGGAGAAGATGAAGGAAGCTCAAGGCACAAAATAGAGAGTGTATTACTTAGTGTGCAATGGAAAGATAGATAGCCCTAGAGTGATCGGCGTATATACAATGCATGGGTGAAAAAAACTCCTAAAGAGGGGAAAAATGCCCCGGCAGTCCTAACTATGTTCACACACATCATTACCACATGTATATGGTAAAAAATCCCCCCCGGAGTGATGTGGTGAACAAGAGCTGACACAAAGGGGAGTAAGCCCAAAGCTATGAGGAAAGATTTGAAATTTTCACAAGACAATGCCTTTGTGAAAAGATATGCAAGGTTGTCCTGTGTTGGCATATAAGCCAAGTTGATATCTCCTGTTGAGAGCCTCTCCTTGACATAGTGGTAATGCACCTCAATGTGCATTGTGCGAGCATAAAAAACTAAGTTCCTTGCAACTGCCAATGCGCTCTGACTGTCAGTGTAGATAGTGTTGGAAGTGTCCTGTCCAATAGCCAAATCATCCATAAGACGTCTGAGCCATACACACTCAACTGTAGCTATGAAGACTACCCTGTACTAAGCCTCACAACTTGAAGTGGCCACATTAGGTTTCTTCTTGCTCAACCACGATATAAATGAACTGCCAAAATGAAACAAAAACCACTTGTGGACACTCGCATGTCAATCAACAAACCCAATCTGAGTCTGAAAAAGCATGTAAGTATGGTGGCAATGATCCCCCCTTAGGATAAAATAATCCAAGATGTAAAGTGCCACTCAAGTAGCGGAAAATACTCTTGAGAGATTGCCAATGCTTAGATAGTGGGCTATGCATAAATCTACTGACCTGTGAGACTACAAATTGAATATCCGACCTCGTGTTGCACACATAAATGAGGCAGCCAACAATAGTTTGGTAAAGAGTGACATCATCAAGATCACCAGCATCATGTAGACTTAAGTTCAAACCTGTTTCCATGGGAGTGGCAATAGGCTTTCAATCCTCAAGTCCAAACTTACATAGCAATGTCTCTATGTAACTTTTTTGACACAAGGCAATACCACCATCACACTGCTTAAACTATATGCCCAAGTAATGATGCAACAACCCCAAAGCTTTCATCTTGAAAGTAGCATTCAAATCAGCCTTAAATTCATCAATATATGCCTCATTGGGACTAGTGATCAACAAATCATCCACATAAAGAACAACAATGAGAAATGCATCGCCCTCATGCTTGACATACAATGTGCTTTCTGTTGGACTATTACAAAAGCCTCGTTTGAGGAAATGAGTGTCATCTTTCTCATACTAAGCATGAGGAGATTGCTTCAACCCATACAAAGCATGCTTACATCTGTACAATTTGTCCTCTTGTCCTTTGTTGACAAAACCACGAGGCTGCATTACATAAGCTTTCTCAAACATTTCGCCATTAAAGAAAGCAGTAACAATGTCTGATTGATGTAAATCCCAACCAAAATGTGCTGCCAATGCACATAGAGAATGAATAGTAGTCATACGACAAGTGGGAGTAAAATTTTCTTCATAATCTATGCCTTTTTGTTGCGCATAGCCTTTTGCAACAAGGTGAGCCTTATGGCGATCAACCTCAGCATCCCGCTTGAATTTCAACTTGTAAATGTACTTTGAATTTCCATAGTACATTTCGAGACTTTTAAGAAATTGCTTGAAGCACATGAACACTTTAGACTTAGCTTTTAACAGATATACCCATGCATTCTTGGAGTAGTCATCAATGAATGTTGTGAAGTACAAGTAATTTCGCAAGGATGGAGTTTGCATAGGCCCACAAACATCACAATGCACAAGTTTCAATATGCATGTAGCATGAACTAACCCATCCTTTGGAAACTTAGCACGCTGCATTTTACCCAAAATACAACCTTCACAAACATGTTTGATAGGTGCTTCAAGAAGCGGCAAAGAAGCAATCATATAAAATATTTGTAAATGTAGCAAACTGGCAAGATTCAAATTCCCAAACGTGCATGCCACAATTTTGCATCTGAAATAGACCTTGAATCTGCAACTGCATTCGAAAATTTTGTCCACACTTGTCATACAAAGTGAGCTTAACAACCCATGACACAAAAGGCCATATGCAACAAGTTCATCACCAAAGTTGAGATCATGAACTGTAGATCTGTCATCCACAAAGTTGACTACAAGTCCAAGCCTAACAAGTGCAGATACAGACAAAGATTCTTCTTGATCCCAGGTGCATAAAGTGCATCAACAAGTGTGAAAGAGCTACCATTTGCAGCAATAAGCACAATCTTCCCAATTGCCTGAACCGAATAAGAGGCATTGTTGGCACAAGAGACTGAATTCCCATGAGGTGGGACAGACTCGAGAGAGGTGAACAAATCACGATGTGAGGTAATGTGCTTTGTAGCACCACTATCAAAATACCACACATATCAATCTGCAAAGCAACTAACATGCATGCATCATGGACAATAGAATTATAGGTACACTCTGCACTAAAAGCCCATTTTGCATCACCATCAACATCACAATCTCCTTTCATAGAAGACTCAACAATAGCTGCATTTGTAGTGGAACCAACATTTGCGGTGGAGCCACCCTCTTTCTTCCTTTCCTCTTTGTCCTTCAACTTAGGAAACTGTTTGATCAAGTGATAATTAGCTTTACGATAATGGCAATGCATATTCTTTTTTCCCTTATCACCAGAATTTCCAGACAAATTGCTGCCAGCAGAAGCATTAGGAACAGGGGATTTTCCACTCCCAGAAGAACCATAAGAAGGGGTGCAATTTTTGGGCGAGCCGCTTTTTAAGAATCGGGCGAGCGGATTCCCAAAAGAAGGGACAATCTACCCATCTCTCTCTCTCTCTCTCTCTCTCTCTCTCTCTCTCTCTCTCTCTCCAACCAAAATTTGATTGTCGTTTCGTGACCAACTTACATTCAAACAAAAAACACCATGGATTCATTCAATACACTATTAATAAGAGAACCATAAGTCCCTTACACACAGTTATGGTCTATTTCATATAGCAAACCCCAAATCTATGTGTTCCATTCCATCAAAAGTAAATACATATGGGGGGTGATACATTATGGGTGACTTGGATGAAAGAAGGGCGGTGGGGGACCATATGCGTTGGGAGGAAACAAAGGTCGTGCCAACGGGGGCAGTGTACCAAATGGTGGGGTAACTGCTCCAAATGGCAGAGGGTACGAACTATATGTGGGGTGGGGGGGGGGGGGGGGGGGGGGGGGGGGGGGGGGGGGCTGTAGGTAGTGAAAAGGAAATGGATCAACTCCGGACAGGGCCTCAGATGTGGAGGCAATGCATGCACTCGGAGACGGTCCAGTTGCACGCCATGCCAAAACTGGGGCCGTGAAAGTGGGATATGGTGTTGCTACTGCCCCGCCTTGACTACTACTAAGTGGTGTCGGGAAAGGTGGGTCAAGAGGATGAAGCTGCTCGGACACCTGCTTCGGTTGCTTAGTTGCCTGAGCTCTGACACTCCTATGAAACATCAATGTCGAGCCTAAATCGAAAGGTAGGCGTTGAGCTGGCTCCAGACAAGCACTGGAAACTGCCCAATCCTTCTCACAACTGATGCAATGTCTATGTAGTAGTAAACATTGTGCGTCCAATGTCTCAACTCGTGCAAAACAATCCAACACAGCATCTCCCATGTCTGTGAAGGTACCTAGTAGCCATCTACAAAAAAGAAAGTAACCTTTAGATTTATTATACCTATAATTTTATAGGAACAATCAGAAAAACTTCCAAAAATTTTCTACCACTTGGCAAACGTTGGACTCCTCTCAACACCTCTACGATAAGGCCGGCCCATACGATCAAGCATCCACTGTGTGGAATCTTAACATGGTAGCTTCTCCCACAACATGTCTTCATCTGCAGAGAAGCCACGTACATTTGCTGCAATCTCTCCATCCGCTCGATTGTACCTCGGAAGCCAACACCCACCAATTCTAGGGGGTGAAAAAATGACCACCAACAAAGTACCAACCTACGAATGGAAGTAAAACATTATTTTTTGACATGCAAACATCGAAGTTACTATTCATTATCAAAACAAAAAAAAACATACCCCCTCTAAATAGTCATGAACAGTCGTACAACTAAACTCCAGGAGAGCCGTAAGTACAATATCCTCAACAACTGGAAATCAGCTCCCTCTGCCTTTGAAGTGACAATGGAAAGATGTTCTTCACGACATGTCGCCACAATCATGCCATCAACCAAAAGAAACTCGGATTCCAGAAGGAATACAGAATCCACAAGCTCACTATCCCATTGATTCCATGAAGGAACCCCACCTGTGCTAGCTACATGTGGCCTAGTGTGTAAGGGAAAGGTCATGTACACCAAACGTATGCCACCCAATCTCAAGCTGGGGATCATTTGACATGTTCGTGATAGAGAGCCCAAGAATCTATGTAGTGATTGCATCGAACTGCATGCAATCTTTGTTAGCACTAAAATTGTGCACATAACTATGATTGTAAATAAGCGTGGCTTACCTGTCATTGCACAACACATCTGGAATAGCTTTTGCCAACTCTTTGGCACTAGCATGCACTTCAAGGTGGCGTGGCTCTACATGCATATCTGTATGTAGCAACATAAGATCAAATATATCTTTCAAGCAATGCTAAAGAGAACAACACAACATTAACCATTTTCACGTACCTGGATGGTTATCTCCACAACTCTGGCCTCTATAGCCCCTCCATGTGATGGTGAACATGGAGGGGACTCCTGGATGCCCTGCAATGGTCTTGGAGTGAAGGATAGTGTCGGTACATTGTGGCTCATAGCACCAAGGCTATGAGCACTATGGCCGACTTCTACAGAATACTCTGCAACCACATGCTCACTCTCACTATCACTGGAAACTACAACCCTCTTCTTTCTCTTCCCACGTTGCTTGTCAGCTGGTTGTGCTTGTGAGTCTTTCTTTGAGGTCTGTTTCTTCTTGTTCGGTTTCTTTGATGTGTTTTGAGATAGAGCATCCTCTATCACAACTTCTTTCTTTCGTGACGCACTATGCTCCCCTATTAATTAAAAGAAGAAGAGTTATTGAGCCCATGTTGTATTGCTTCATGGCAAAGGTAAAAACTATATAGAATGATACCTATGTATAGCTCTTCCTCTTCAGGTGGGTACTCCTTGTCCGGGTAGTCTAGCCACCAAGGACACTTGAGCCATGCTCCCTTTGGCCGCAAGTCTTCTATCCACTCGTCAGGATATAAGTCCGTCTCCTCTCTCTCCGACCTACACCATGCATCATTGGGGTGCTTGGGAATGGGAAAGACAATGTTTTGATCCACCAAGAATAAGATTAGTGTGTCCTACTACATTCTTAATTTTTCAATTAAAGATGTCAAACCTGTACAACAAGCGTCGTGCCGTACAAGCAAAATGGGGTTGCTCTTCGAGATCCTGTGTGGACTTGATCCGAGCACTCCACTTCTTGAAGGCCTTCTCAAAGTGCTTGCACCTGTATGTCAGTAATGTGTGGGCAAGTGTGCAACCATGCCTACCTTCAGCCTTCTCATGTTGGATAGCAACATCATGATTCTCGGCCTCCATTTTCTCGGCCATCTCAAGCACTCTCCTGCAACAAATAATAAGTCACAAGTTACATTATCAACAAACTGCTAGCTGGTGCACATAATCACTAAATCTAACCTTTTCAATTGCCACCAATACACGTGATATCAAAGCCACTGTATCCAGGCCTTCTTCGTCAAACGGATGCCATTCTCCTTTAAGGATGCATCACCGCCTTGGAGCAAATCAAGCAAGCGGCACTTCCTATCAAAGGAAAAGCGAGACTTATTTTTGATTGCTACATAATAAAAAGAGAAATACATCGAATGATTTAAATGACTTTTACTTACTCTGTCGGGCTAGTGCATGCACACACAACCTCTACCACTCTTGAGGATGTCATTTTCGTGGTCTTCTCGTCCCAACCTATAAATGATATACATTTCTGGAAAAAATCGTTGTCGTTCTCTGGATTTGGAATGGTGGCTATCTCAAGCCCTTTGCGCATAAAGTATTGCTCTGTTTGAGATAGCGCTAGATTGATGATTTCCTAGTATGCGTCAGGTGTCAACTCATAGTCAAAAATCCCTTTTGCTGGCAGCCCTTCCGTTTTACTACTAAACATATGATCGAACTCTTCCTATCATTTGCCAAGGACTCAATCAAAATACACATAATAAGATTTCGCAATCAAAACATATTCTCATTTAGCATTGGTTTAAAGCATACCTTCCAAAGTAGTTGCGCAAGGACATCCATTGGCAATTTTAGCCACTTTGACTTGTTTGGACCTCTAAAACTCAAAGCCCTTTCTGCTACCAAACGCGCTCTTTCGGGGAATTTTTGCAAAAGTGAAGTAGGGTCCGCCAACCCTAGCTTTCTCATCATGAAAATATCACGAGCAGTTGTGTGAGGCACTGAAACCCTCGTGGCCCTGTTTAACACTCGATTGTAATTTATATAGTTAAAAAATAAGATTCATTTACATTCATAAAAAAAAAATGGGCTCACCTATTAATCATACCCAAAACCAATAGAAACTCCGTTGTCTCATGGGGATGAAAATCAACTAGAACGCACTCCACCTTTGGTGCCTTCTCAATTGGGATGTCATTCTCATTCATCCACCGCATCCATGCCTCCAATCGGTGATTACCATCTCAAACCACAAAGTACCTCTCGACCATGTGACTAAGCTCGGGAATTTGGCAAAGCTCCTTATCCAAATCATATGACATTGCAAGATCCCTCGAAGCGTGACCACGGCGAGAAAATTGTTTGTGATCCTCCCCAGCAATTCGTTCACTAACAATAAATCTTGCCATGGTTGGTTGGTAGCTTTTGTTTGCAATGGAGAGTTGCAAATCGGCCACATGGTCATCATGCGTGCGGATGGTGGGGTTTGAAAGAAGTCAACATAGAGGCAAGCGTGGAAGTTTTCCATTGTATGGTACTCTATGAGAATCCACCTAGCCCAATGAAATGTGCTTGTCGACAACGTTTCCAAATGCTTCATCTCTTACATCTTCAATAGCGGTATCTGTTTTCACACGATGACTGGGTCCGACGCTTGATTGTGTTGTTATATCCATTGCAGTTATGATGAACACAATGTGATCTAAAGAACTCAAGGCTTGAGATTGTTCGGTATCCTGTGTGCATAGCAGAGGTACTTCTTGTGACATAGTAACATCAACCTCATCCATGGCACCAGTATTTTTGGTTTGATTTCTAGTATTTTTGGTTTGATTTCTTGTTCTCATGCTTGTGCTAAAGAATTAAAGAAGATAGATATAGGATGATTTATGAGAAATTGTAGGTAAGAGTTTGAGATGTGAGCAAGAGAAAACTTGATAGAGAGAAAGAGAGAGATCTGTGCAATATAAGAAAATAGAGAAGAAGAAAATGAAAAGAGAAGATCAATGCATTTTATAAAGCTTTTATTTTTTTTATTAATTTTAATTTTTAATTTTTATTATTTTGTCCTTGTGTGTGTGTGAGAGAGAGGAGTGTGAAGGTGTGTGTGTGTGTGTGTGTTGGCGTGTGTGTATGCGTGCGCGACCACGCATGTGCATGTGTGTGCAATTCGTGGGCGTGTACGTGTGTGTATACACACACACGTACCCGTTGGCGTTTGTGTGTGTGTGTGCATACACACGCGTTGCACGTAGGCGCGTGTGTGTGGTGTACATACACACGCCAGCGCGCACTACGTGTGTGTGCGTTTATGTGTGTGTACACACATACGTGCTTTATGTGTGTGCATTTATGTGTGTGTACGCACATACGTACCTTCGTGGCACGTGTGTGTGCGTTTGTGTGTGTGTGTTCACACGCACACACATGCTTTTTGCAACGCCTGTGTGTATGGACAGACACACGTGGCAGTTCACATGGACACGTTGGCCACGTCGATCATCACGTGTCTACGTGAACTCGCCACATGTAATGTCGTCAACCGACGGTACACGTGGCAGGCGACGTGGCCAAGCGCACTGCCATGCAAGCAGCGGATCGGCCACGTGGCCTACCACCTGGCCAAGCGTACTGCCACGCAGACAACGCATCGGCCATGTGGTCTACCACCTTTACTGTTGCTGGGCGGTACTACACCTGGCACGACGTGTGGCGCTTTTTTATGAGCCACGTGGCGTGCCATGTGTACTATCGATCAGCGACAGTACACATGGCAGGACAGATGGTCGATGCCTGCATGGCAGTGCACGTGGCCATGTGGCCTCCCACGTGTACCGTCAGCTGACAACGGTACATGTGGACATGTGACGATCGGCGTGGCCAGCGTGTCCACGTGGACTGCCACACTTGCGACACGTGTGTGTACTCTCCCTCTGGCCACGCGTTGGCCAGAGGCGGACATACGCCCACACATGGGGGCGTGTGTCTGGCTCTGGCCAACGCATGGCCAGAGGTAGAGTACACACACACATCACACGCGCCCATGGCCAACGCGTTGGCCATCGGCGGGCACACGCCCCCATGTGGGAGCGTGTGTCCGCCCATGGCCAACACACTGGCCATGGGCGCTTGGTCGGCCATTGCCAACGCCGCGCCCTCCCCCCCTCCGCCCCCTTTGCCGTGCCTGCCCCCCCCCCCCCCGATAGCGCCCCTGCCCCTGTCTCCGCGTCCGCCCCAAGTGGCGGCCCTGCATGCAAACCCCACCCCGCCCCGCCCCGCCCCTCCTATCCTTACCCCGCCTCCACCAACTCACATGTCTCCCACCCCCTTCCTCGTCGCCTGAATGACGTGGGAGGAGGTGGGGAGTACTATCTCCTAAACTTACAGCATCTTGCTCCCCTATCCTTAGCACACCCGATTACTCACACATCTCCTTTACACAAACATTAAAAAAAGAAATTAACATAAATAAATTCACGTGATCACACAGTCACAAACAAATATTTTGTAACAAATGTCTTTTTTAAAAAAATATTTGGTATTTTTTAACATTAATTTTTAATAATAATAATAAAAAATAATTTTAAATTTATAACGGCTATATTATTAGACGTGAGTATATAAACGATTTGTTTTAGTTTATACAATGTGATCTTGTGCTTAATGATTTGCTTAGCATATTATTATGGCTTGCTCTTTATTTTTCCTGGGTGAAGAGTTTTCTTATCCTTTTTACAATGGTAAATTTATAATATCTGGATCATTTCTTTTAGAATTAATTTCTCCAATGCAATTTACAGCTTTAGATGCATTCATCGAAGTAGGTGATATTGAAATGAATTTGCCTCTTGAGAGGACGCTCAATAATTTGGGTGAATTCATCTATGTACTGGACGAGCAGCTTTCACGTAAATACAAAGTCAACGTATCCCATCAAACACAATATGCTGGCTCACCTAGCATGACTCCCATTGCCATTGTGGATAGTCCGTCAAAGATGCAATTCGGTCAAAAGGAGTTAATAGATCTATGTACCCCCCCTCGAGTTTTGCCCTCAAATAGCTTCAAAAGGAGTACAAGACAAAAACTCTTACAGGACGAAAAGAAGGGCACATTGACAAAGCTTTGAATGCAAATACAATAAGTGGAACAAGTTACAAAGATTCCAAGGTCCTACAATGGAGATCTCGTTCTAGAATTTCCACCTACCATGGGAAAGTTGCACCATATGGATGCGATGGAGCATAAGTATGATCCTCATTTGTGGTCGAAGCCTAATATTGTTTTTCCAGGTGTAGTGCGTTTTAGTCATTGCATAGGATCTCTCAAGTGCATGAATGAACAATGTGTCCGCTTGGTTAATTATCATATTCCCAATACAGGTCATTTCAATGGGTACATACAAAAGGAAACTGCACTTAGGCAATATTGTAAGATTGGAGATAGGAGCCTTACATGCCACTTTTGTAAGGCAATTGCTTTCTGTATTGCAACATGTGATCGTGTAGTATACTATGTCATGCCATCCGATGAGACTGCCACTAGAGTCATGATTCATCGTGGCACACATCGACACGATGTGCGCACCGGCACATTCAAAACACTAACGGACAACACCAAGCTCATGGTGCAAAGGATTTTGACTGTTGACCTACACGTAGGAGCCAGGAAGGTTCAAATGTGTTTGGAAAAAGAAATTATAAGTACAACACTTCTTTGCAACAACACCAACGACGGAATTTTAGGCGAGTAACAGCTATTTGCAATCGTTGAGGAGTTGGGGCAATTGGTGCAAGATAATTGGCATGAGCATTTTCTAGATTCTTATTTCCATGCAAAACTCTATGCTAAATTATTTTTTATCTAAACACTTTTAACATTGACAGGTTTCGGAGGTCAATATCTATTTTACGTAGAGGGGTTGAGAAAGAATCTTTTGGCATTGATGCACTCCTAAAACTGAAGCGAGACTGCACATGTGAGTTTTTCCATGGAAGCCGGTTTCCTGGTATGGAGGGGGAGAAATGTTATGTCTTCAAAATGTCCACAATTGGTCCAACATCCGCTGTGGACCTAGTGAACCGAATAAGACAAGATCGGGATGGCGATCTTCGACGTGCGTGGATCCAGTATGATCACACTAGACGTGTTAACGAATGGGTGAATATGGCCTGTCATGTCTATGATCCAAGGTACATGGAGCACCTTCAGAGCTTTGTACCTTACCTTGGACTCTCTCTAAAACAATTTGTTTGCAGCATGCAGGACCTTTTGACTATTGCAACTTGTGAAATGAAACAGGAAGACATGGAAACGCAATCTTTGTTTAGGGAGTGCCTCAATGATGTAATGATATCGTGTGGATGTGACAAAGCTAATTTCTTTGGCTACATGGCGGATGAAGCTCAAGCAAATTGGAGTGCAATTCGAATTGTTTTCAATGGTGGTGACAAGACCAATACAATGAGCGGTCGAGAGCGTTCTTGTCTTTTCCATTGGAAGCAAAGCTTGAATCAACACACAATGAAGTATGTGGTGCAAGCTTCTCAACACACACACAAAGAAATGTGTGAGAAGTGGAGGCAAGCACCAACAAAAGAGGGTACAGCAGCAGAGGTTCGTCTAATACGCCAATGGTGGCGTAACGGTCATTGCATAAACTGTAACATTCCATACATGGATTCATGGCTTAGTTGGTGGGAAATTCGTATTGCACATTGGGGTGGCATTATGACATGCGTAGAAAGTAGCTCTGATGGACCAAACACTCCACGCACTAACCTTGCGGTGTCAAGAAGTAGGCGGTCTTGCCAGGAAGGCACCCGGCCTCTTGCTGTGAGAGTTTGTGACAAAGCTCAAGGGTTATGAGAAGGATCTAAGATGTAGATAACATAGCTTCTAGAGCTAAAGAATAAATGTACCCAAAGAAGCCGCTCACTTTTCCTTACAAACACACACGTGATGGAGAGAAATCATGAAAGATAGTCAGAACAAAAAAAAAAGAAAACATCAAGATTACGATCATATCGTATCATGGGTAGGATAAAAGGGTTAATGGATGAGTTAATGATATTTAATCTTTGTTGTCCAAATAAGCTGCGGATTTCTCTTTGGAACTGTAGCTTTGTGCTTACTATAATGTATATGTTTTGTCTAGCGATTGGGATTAGTTGTGAGTACAAATCCTCTTGATTCATAATAAAATAACCACATTCACATCAAAAGAGAAGTCATAGTCAATAATAGGTAGTATGATGGGATTTGGTGAGAGAAGTATTTCGTTGAGCCTTTCAGGACCAAATAGAAACACTATGCGTTGCTGAAAGTGAATCTTTCGACTAATCCAAATGTTGACCCTAATAGATTGCACTGAATGGAATTGAAAGAAATCACCTCTATGTGGATTATGGTTATTCATCAATGATATACTTAGTATGTTCAAAGATAAAGGTGTGAAAGAAGTGAAAGGAGAAGAAGAAGAGAGTTTCTCTCCCAAGCCCTATTGTTGCCCTTAGGCAATAAGGATATTGCGGGGAGAGAAGTACCTGTAGCAAGGAGATTCTAGAGTTTGTGGAAGAGAATGAGAACCTTAAGAGAGAGAGAGATGCTTGTGGAAGGTGAAGATATGGTTACTAACCTTGTGCACATAATTGTTTCCCGCAAGAAGGTTGTACCCATTACATTGACAAGGTTGCTGCTTGAATACCTTCCAATGAAACAATTAGGACACAACAAGAGAGATCGAAGGAGGAGTAAGATGGAATTAGAGATAGATCTAAGTGTGTTGGTGGTATTAAAGATAGATAATGAGAGATAGAGATAGAGTTAGAGACAAGTATTGGACTAGATATGCAAATGAAAGTAAAACTAGCAACATATATCTTCAATGAGAGCAATCTCCACCACCTTAATGGAGAGAGAAGATGAGGCAAAACTTTAGCCTTTCTTCAAGATAAAGTGTGGCACTAAGATGAGTGTGTCACTATGGAATTGAGCTATTCTCACTCACCCATAACTTGCCCCAATGAAGAGAAGTTTTCCCTTTTTATAAGTGAGGGAGCCATGTTTTACATAATCATTTGATTAGGCTAAAGAGTTAGCCCAAATCAAATGTTCTTTGGATATTTATTAAAATGGGCAATATTAGGACTCAAAATATCATGAAATTCAGCATTTTTGGTCGTTGAGGCTCCATGTGGGTGCATGATGTATGTGGGCCCCACCTCGGCATCTTGTGTGTGGCTCGAGTAGGGGGTCCCAACTTGTGTGTCTTGTCCTTCAAGGCATTTTTGAGGTGTCACATTCACATTCTTATGTCTATTATCCTCCAAATATTTTATTTTATGGAAAAAGACCAAGATTACATCTTTTCACTTGATTCGCCTGTTTACCATATCTTCTTGCAGTGTAGTTGTGAGAGGGTTTTTCACTGGTTTCCCTGTAACTTTTGACCTGTAACTCGGATTGACATGCTTCAAAAGGAAAAATTGGCCTACTAAAAGAGCTTGAATTGGTGTTGGACTTTTCTCCACGCCCTTATGTCGGAATTTTCAAATTGGGATGGTCCAAGAAGCTTTGGATCTTCCTTTTCATAAAGTCTTCTAGTAGGCCCTTCCCTCTTGTATGTATCCAAGAAGGTATGCATTATTGAAGGGTTATATTATTAGATAAATGTGAAAAGAAGAAAATAATTTATATATGGTACGGTATAGCTGAGATATTAGAAGAAATATACAAATGCTTTTCCCCCAGACAAAAAGAGGCACAATCATTGATACTTCTCTTGCAGTACTTTTTAATAGTAATGTACATTTATATTACTTCAAAGGTAAATACTAAGGTATGGTAGAAATATTTTATTTATGCATATGAGTATTATATGAAGTATACTTATGCGTCAAAAGGTCAAACGATAAATCGTTTAATGCCCGTTCCCACTATATACGTGCCACAGCACGACAACCGAGAGCAAGCATGGCAGCTGGCTAACAGGGGAGGGTTTTCGTAAATGCATTTCATTATATGATGCATGTACAACCGACCTTGCGAATTCCATCTTACAGAGCACAAAGGCCATTTCATACAGCCATGGAAAACACACTGGGAAGGGTCCATCAATACAAAAGATTACGGAATGCCATGAAAAACATCCTAGCCAAGTGATAAGAGCAGTGAATGCGGCTACTGAGGGCACTCCAATGTATAAACAACCAACTCCATTAACAGGAGATAAGGAGACATCAAGGAAAACATGCAAGCCAAATGAGGTTATCAACGTGGAAGATGATGCATCACATAGACCTGAGTACAACTCGGTCACCAAAGATCACAAGAAGTGTGGAAGACCACGTAAGATCAACTTTGCAGAAGAAGGGATATCATAAACCCCAAGACAAAGTATAGGTTCTGGTGGGCAGTATGTAGTTGAGTTCAAGGTCAATGAGGCAATGTGGACCATGCGCCGAACTCCACAAGGTAGTAGGGTCACATGTAGCGGCATGCCAAGAGGAGGACGCAGGTGTGGATGCAGTATAGCAGGTTCTAGCCTTGGTATACCAGCCCCATCGTTTGAAGGATATCGAAAACATCCAAATGGTGTGGTTTGTCAATGGTTTTGGGTTTTTTTGGATCATGTCTTGCATTTCCATATAGTAGACGAGAACATTGAGCCGCAGCCTCAGCATCCACCACACACTTGGCCCGTGCATGTGGGCACCAACCTATCGGAGGATGAGGTGCAAATATTGCATGAAGGGGGGTATCAAGTGGAGCTCAACAAAGAAGGAGTAACTAATGTAACGCTAGTTGCTCCTGAAAAAAATATGACAAACTCTCGTTTCAAGTCAAAAGATACATCCACTCCTGAAGGCAATGCAAGAGCCACAATGCGAGATGGTCTGCGTGTACAGTATCGGACATCCATTTCTGAGGATGTTGCTCGCAAGATCAGTTTAGCACTAGCCCTGAGAGCGAAGGTCGTAGAAGAGATATGTGCAGCAGATGGTGTTAATGAGGTCTTCAAAGTAGAGACCAAAAGTGAAGTTGGTCATGCCGGGATGTACAAAGTTTGTATTAGCAACCAACCATTGTGCACATGTCCAGACTTCATGGAATGGGTGTCAAAGCAAAAACCATATCTTGCATGTAAACATTTTTATTTTATTTATGTTCATGTGCTAGGGCTAAGACAAAATGAGAACATGTTTATCCATCAACCAATCCTGGCAGATGTTGATATCTTCAGGGCAGTCAGCCGAAGTGGGACTTATCCAGTCATGGATGCATAACATTTGTCAATTCTCACTTTTTATTGCTTTACCTAGACAACTGTACTACTTTCTAATTTTATCTTATGATGGCCACATTTAAATACATTCATTTGTAGCTATTTTTCATATTTGAGTACTGGTTGTTTATGTGTCAAATCCTGTATAAAGTAATATAATATTTCCAGAGTGGCTATAAATTGCCATAGCTTGAGTTATTTTTGTGAAAGCGTCCACTAGCTTCCTAGCACACCTCTCTTTCTTTTCACGATGTCCGACGATCTTGAGAGTAAAATTAAGTCTGCGTAGGATGCCATGGAAGCCATTCCCAACAGAGAGGCATTGTATGGAGGCGAGTGGTTTAGGGAGTCTCTAAAGGCAACCATTAATGTGTATCGCCTCTATCGATGCCGCAAGCAATTCAATATGCGGAGCTTAATCAATTTGAACGAGATGAGACAATTTGCTTTCTCTTGCTGGAAGAAGATTGGGCTCATCACAGAGGAGGATGAGGAGGAAATGACGCAGCAGCTAGGGAACGTGGTGAATCTTAATTTGCCACTCGAAGGGAGCACATCAACTTCCTAAAACCGGGCCTTCCAAAAGATGAACACTTCTTGCCTATGTAATGCAAGTTTAATAAAATGTAACTTTTTTATTATTAATGGGTGTTCTTGTTTTAAGTACCCTTGTCTCTATTGTTTTTGAAACAATTTGTTTAGCTTCCATATCTTTGACTATGTCTCAACCTCCCTAATACCTCTCTCTCTCTCTCTCTCTCTCTCTCTCTCTCTCTCTCTCTCTCTCAGAGAGAGAGAGATAGAGATATGAAAAAGACGAAATAGTCGACAAGGAGGAAGAGAGAATCTTTTTAGGAATCTGCTCACTTGATTCCTAAAAAGCGCTCACAAAAAATTGCTCGCCTGGAAATATCCCCCCCATAAGAAGTGGCTGCGTTGCTGTTACCACTCTTTCTTTGAGAAGCAATAAAAGACTGTTCAACTGCACGTTGTCTAGTCCTATTTTTTTTGGAAAGTGACTCTTGCAATAGGAATGTGCATAATGCGTCAAACTTGACAACTTCTCAATTTCTGTGGGTCATAAGTCTCCAAGTACTAGCAAAAGTTTGGTAAGAATCTGGTAAAACACCAAGAACAGTCTGCACAACTGAACTGTCAGAAATGACTTCTCTTGCAGATATTAGTTGGTCATTAATATCCCTGACACCAACAAGGAAAGTGTCCATTTCATCTTCCTCATGCATAATCTTTGATTCCACCTCTTTACGCAACAATGCAATTTTAGCTTCATTACGGCTTGCATAAAGAGAAGCCAAAATATCCCAAACCTGTTTTGCAGATTTTGTTGAACGAATGTGAGGAGTAATGATGCGCTTCACACACAATGTAATCAACGCATGAGACTACGCATCCTTTACATCCCAATGTGCTTGTTCTGCCATAGGAAAAACAACTCTAACAGCAGAAATCCTTGCAGCAAGACCTGCAACATCGCCTACATCCTCAGAACTAGGACGTCCATCAATGCCCTGCACAATATTCCAGACACCCTTTGACACAAGAACATGTTGCATCATGTAAGCCCACATATGATAATTATCCCCATCCCATCTATCCTCAACAACAAACATCTTGCACATATCTCTGTTGTTGTCAGCCATGATAAATACTGCACATGATGTGAAAACTATCCAAAAAGAGAAAACATGAAGTGGAAACAACACGTTCTATATAGCACAAACCGTAGCAAACTGTAAGGGACCTGTTATGCAAAAAACGACACTGACAAAATTTTTGCACAAAAATGACAAAATAGCTTGTGTAATACTACCTCTAAGGGAAACAAAGACCTGCGAATGCTTGCCAAAGCTCACTGAAATCAAAGAAAGTGACCAGGCGTGTGCTTGAGCTGCTGGCGACTAAGCTTGGGAGGATGTTGTAAAACACACGCACTGAGGAATCTTTTCCATGCATGGGAACCCCCCCATATATATTTGCCCTTTTATTAAAATATTTCCCATTATATAAGTTACTTTTGATTTTTTCTTCCTTTTTCACAAACGTTTTAGCCTTTATTAAATAAATAATACTTATGCTAATCAATCACGATGTAGCATAATAAGTAAGCTTTCTTTGTTGATCTCTCTTTTGACCTTAAAAATATTAAATATATATATTCTAGTATTTTCTAATATTTTTTTTTCATGTATGTATATTATTCCACTCTACCAAATATTTTATTCACTAGTTTTCATTTTCAAACCTCAACCCCACTTTCAAATTTCAATAATACCTCCATCTAGATGATTGCCAATCTTTTCAACACTCTAGGTCATGTTTTCATACACATGAAGGAGCTTACACTTGAAGGCAAGAGAGAAGTCCACTCAAAGGGGACCACCAAAAGACTTTTGCAGCCACAAATAATACATTATTTGGCTGAATTTTTTAAGTAAAGAAGAACCCCGAATCTGAAGGAGCGTTCAACATGAAAGATGTAGCTCGTAATCTCAACTTTTAGCTCAATGTTTTTCAGAATTTTTGGAGTTATGAACTCGGAGATATGATTTTTGTAGTGTACCCCAGTTCTCTCGTGTAATGGTGACACAGGCCATCCCACTTTTCTTCCTTCTAGAATGGCTATGGTTCTACAAGTCTTCAAGCATGATTACAAGAGACAAGGCTCTTTTAATGAGGTCTTGGGTAGTCTAGAGTAATTCTATCACCATTTTTGGAGGATCCATCCTCATCAACAAATATCCACCTTCGACAACCTCTCTTATAATTTTCTTACCTCTCTCTTCTCTCTCTAATAAGCTTATGTCTATCCAAAGCTAGACTATTGTAAATATTTCCTATCCTCTACATCCTACCCACGTTCTCTCTTTTTCTCTCTCTATTGACTCTAGTATTTTAAATAATGAGGAGACAAGATGGGAGCCACAATCACATGCACCCCATTTTCCTAGTCACCAAAGTGGGACACTCACCTCAAATAGAAATATTGCTAAATCCTTCCCTCCTTCCCTATATAAGGAGGCTATGAGAGCTCACTTGGGGTGAGAGAACACACACACACACACACACCTATCCATACACACTCTTGTGCTACATGCTTGTAGCATGAACCCTAATCACATAATCACAACACCATCATCATCACCATCACCATGCACAAAAGATGAGCACCACACCTCCACACCACTTGTAATTAAGGGTTGAAGGCACAATTTCAAGAAGAAGAAGGGTGGACACACTCATGATATTCCTCACCATCAACTCCCATCTCTCCATTATGCCTCCTACGATCTTGTTCCCTTCTCATTTTCCTGCCATACGCTACCTATTGTATTCATCTTTTGCAAGCAATCAATACACTCCATCTTGGTGCCATACTTTGTGTCGCTTTGGATACATCTCATTGTGAGTATGGTATATGCTTGTTCCTTGCCATTTTTTTTTCTGCTTATGTAAAGGTGTGCGGATTCGCCACCATACACACACACTCTCTCTCCCTCTCATATTCCTATCATCTTGCTACTTCCATCTTAAGGTGTGCGGATTCGCCACCTTTTGTATGAGAAGTGAGCATACTTGCATGTATCCCTGATCTCGTTATCTTCCTTACTACATGCACACGTAGCGAGCCCATTCTCACTCACTCACCCCTCCTCTCACCTTATTCTCTAATCACCCCATTCCACATTTGGGCGTGGATCTTGAAATTGTTTTGCATGGCATGTTTCATTGTGTATATGTATGCGTCCTAGCCACATATCTTGCTAGGTGGTGCCCCTATTGTGTATTCCCCATGATGAGGCCATTGTGCATAGTCTTGGTGTAGAGGCCACCGGGTCTAATTTTTTTCACTTCGGCCTCTCATTTGGTGCCCCCACGGAGGAGGGCTCTTGAAACCCTTCAGTTTACAAGACTGAAAACCCTAAACTATTGTGAATGGATGAATGAGTATGAAGGATTTTCTAACTGGACCACAGAAGAAGAAGAGCTCCAAGCACAACTAGACGAACTCCGCATCTCCATCGAAGCTCGAGTGCCAGGCGTAACGGTAATCGATTTGAAGTGGGAGAGTCAACCAACACGCCAAACCCAGTGGATATACATAGGCCAAGTGCCAAGAAGAAGAAGGAGAAGGTGGAAACCATGTCCGCAACCTACAACCAACCAACAACAACAAAATGGAAGGAGCTCTGCACAATAGAGAATCAACACTATTCTACTTTGAGAATCGGGTAACTCAAGTCACCGAGGTAATTATCATAGTCACTTTTCAAGTCGCACCTGATGCTGCAGCACAGATAACAGAAGCATTGGCTCACACTCTCACTAGAGAAACTAGGGATCTACTGAGTTTGTTTCAGGAAAGAACACCACCCTCTTCTACAAGCTTGGACAGTGACTAAGCACCTCTAAGCTTCACATGAATCAGGACAACCTACCTCAAGACAGATCACACATACCAACACGTGTACGCTCAATCAAGGTAATATTGGACTTGAAGATTCACTACCAGCACGTCATTGACACCATGCCGGGTGGGGAGCGGTTTTTTGAGGTTCTGGCATCAGATCAGCCATTTGTTTTACCTTTGGTACAAGGCAATGTACCGTTTGAAGTTTTAATCTATGTCCTAGTATAATAGGGTATACACGCCTCCTTGTAAAGAAGAAAAAATTTTGCAAGTTAAGAAGTGTGTCTTTCTAGCTCTCTCTCAGTAATCATGGCAAGTGTAGCATTTCCAACCTTTATTGGTAAGGTGGGCGAGGATGCTGCAGACTTTCTAGACAACTTGGAAATAGCATGTGTCATCTCTGCGAGAGATGATGATGCCTCGCGCTTGCGCATCTTCCTACTTCTAATGAAGGTGGAGGCAAGATCATGGTACAATGCCTTGGCACAAGAAACCAAGGAACGGTGGGACTTATTAAGGGCAGCCTTTGTCAAGCGTTTTGGAGAGGGCACAACATCAGAGAAACTATGGCAATTGTTGACAGAGTTGAAGCAGGGTAGTATGCTGGAATACGCATCATATGAGTCAAAGTTTGTAGATTTATGGGGGCGATGGATTGCATCGCTAAGAGAGGATGAGGGGGCACCTGATTTCCTAAAGAAGGATCGGTTTGTGGCTGAGTTATGGACAACTCTTAAAGAGAAGGTGAAGGGAAGGTTTCCTGCTACGTATGAGCTAGCAGTTGAAGTGGCCCGCCTTAAAGACAAGAAGTTGCGCCTACAAGCCAGGAATATCGATGGAGAGGAAGCCGTTAGGACCCCACCACCTCTAGCACCACCTACAACAGTCGCCCAGAGGATTCAACCACAAGAACCAATTGAAGATCAGCAAGACCTGCTCAACCGAATCACCAATCAACTTGAGAATCTCTCAGTCCATTTGATACAACAAGGGCATGCACACAATCGCAACCAAGAGCAATGGAGAGGACAACGAAGGCAAAACCAAGAATACCACTGCTACAATTGTGGGGAGGATGGTCATGGCATGTACTACTGTCCACAACTAAGGAGGCAGAATTTCAACACAGGAGCCAGACAAAACCAGGTTTCACCACCAAGAGCAAGACCACCACCACCGAGGGCACCACGACAAGCACCACCCATGCAAATCTTACAACCACCGATTCAACCACAACCACCACCACCACCACCACAACTCTCATTCCACCCTTACCCCCACCACCAGTTGGCAATCAAACAGTAAGCGTCATCAGTCTTGAAGGTAAGGGAAAGGAGAAAGTGGAGGAGGATAAGACCAAGGTTAAAGGAGTAGATGCCATTGGGGTAAAACGCGCTAGGCATGGTGAATCTTCTCAAAAGGAAGAAAAGATGAAGAATAAAGGGGAATCTAGCAAAAAGCCGTCCAAGTCACGACGTAAAATTGACATTGTAGATTTCTCTTTGGGTGAATGTTCTAAACCATATGATTTGGTTCAAGATGTTTTTGTGTAGGGCCCAAAAATCACCTGGCCCCAGTTACTCCACCTAGCACCTAGGGTGAGGAGACAATGGACAAAGATGGTTAACACGAGGCAACCAAAGCCAAAGATAGCTGGGGCTATCTCCGGGAGGAATCTAGACGACATACTACCAGTGATGGATGCTTACATAAAAGGGCAACACATCTCCAATATCTACATCGATGGTGGCGCACAAATATGCGTCATGAGTGAAAAAATGATGCACCGTTTGGGTTTAGAGGTGAGTCGGCCGGCACCATGCCGATCCAAAATGGCAAAAAATTTAAAAGTTCAATGTGTTGGTGTCATAAATGCAGTTAGGATAAAGGCATTCAACACCGAGGTAGATGTGGACCTCTTTGTCATGCCACACAAAGGGGAGGGCTATCCTATCATTCTAGGGAGGCCTTGGCTTATGGCTATGAGAGCTAAGCAGGACTGGGACACCGGCATAATCCAGATGAAGGATGCAAAAGGGAGGCCAATACTTTACAACATGAAGATAGGTCAACAACGCGACATGGATCTAGAAACCTCCGAGGATGAGTTTTCTAGTGGTGAATCTTCAACCACTTCAGAGGAGGAGTCAACAGGGAGTGAAGGAAGTGATAGCTCCATTGAGGTAATGGGCCTCACATTCAACCACAACAAGGTGGACCCTTCAAATTTGCAACCACATGTGAAAGTGGTGAAGACACTTCAACTACCCCTATGGCACGAGATTGGTGAAAGACTCATGCAGAGAAATGAAATTGAGGTCTACTGGCACTTTAGGTTTGCCTTTCTAACTGTGAACATTGTGTGTAACATTAATTTGGGAAGCTCTTTAAGTTGGGTTGCGACAAGAGTGGAAGGATTGACATCAACAACCAGTGGAATCAATCTAGGACACACCAATCAAGGAAGAATGGTTTTGCATACTAGTGGTAACATGGAGTCATTTTTCAAAATGTGGTTTGCAGTTTATCTTTTGTACATGGTGGGCTCTCTTGTGCAACAGGCATCAACCATGCAATCTATCCATGTGGGCAACAGGTCTCTATCAATTTGGCATGAAGAAGGAAAACAAGCAAGATATGAGGATTATGGTTTCTTACTCCCTTTTGGCTATGTGTCTCGACGAGGAAGCCATGCATGGTCCCGCTTTGGAATACTTTCAAGGACTGATCAAGTTCTTTCCATACCTTCTATCACTTATGCAAGAGTTAATTCTTGTGCAGTTTGGGGACTCAAGAATCATTATAAGCGTGATCTTATGAAGAGGGCATTATTGCATACAATGGATTTACGCTTAGTGTGGGACCCAGGTGGACACCGAAAAGAACTTTGGGGAGCCTCATGCTTCCAAGGGATCCATTATTCCCTACAAGGATCTACAAGCCACCAAGGAGAAATCCTACTCTATTTCAACATGCTCCAGAAGAAGAGCTAGACGCATGAATACCTCTAGCCTTAGGGGGAGGGCTAATGAGGAATTTTTTCCATGCATGGGAACCCCCCCATATATATTTGCCCTTTTATCAAAATATTTCCCATTATATAAGTTACTTTTGATTTTTTCTTCCTTTTTCACAAACGTTTTAGCCTTTATTAAATAAATAATACTTATGCTAATCAATCACGATGTAGCATAATAAGTAAGCTTTCTTTGTTGATCTCTCTTTTGACCTTAAAAATATTAAGTATATATATTCTAGTATTTTCTAATATAGTTTTTTCATGTATGTATATTATTCCACTCTACCAAATATTTTATTCACTAGTTTTCATTTTCAAACCTCAACCCCACTTTCAAATTTCAATAATACCTCCATCTAGATGATTGCCAATCTTTTCAACACTCTAGGTCATGTTTTCATACACATGAAGGAGCTTACACTTGAAGGCAAGAGAGAAGTCCACTTAAAGGGGACCACCAAAAGACTTTTGCAGCCACAAATAATACATTATTTGGCTGAATTTTTTAAGTAAAGAAGAACCCCGAATCTGAAGGAGCGTTCAACATGAAAGATGTAGCTCGTAATCTCAACTTGTAGCTCAATTTTTTTCAGAATTTTTGGAGTTATGAACTCGGAGATATGATTTTTGTAGTGGACTCCAGTTCTCTCGTGTAATGGTGACACAGGCCATCCCACTTTTCTTCCTTCTAGAATGGCTATGGTTCTACAAGTCTTCAAGCATGATTACAAGAGACAAGGCTCTTTTAATGAGGTCTTGGGTAGTCTAGAGTAATTCTATCACCATTTTTGGAGGATCCATCCTCATCAACAAATATCCACCTTCGACAACCTCTCTTATAATTTTCTTACCTCTCTCTTCTCTCCCTAATAAGCTTATGTCTATCCAAAGCTAGACTATTGTAAATATTTCCTATCCTCTACATCCTACCCACATTCTCTCTTTTTCTCTCTCTATTGACTCTGGTATCTTAAATAATGAGGAGACAAGATGGGAGCCATAATCACATGCACCCTATTTTCCTAGTCAGCAAAGTGGGACACTCACCTCAAATAGAAATATTGCTAAATCCTTCCCTCCTTCCCTATATAAGGAGGCCATGAGAGCTCACTTGGGGTGAGAGAACACACACACACACACACACACACACCTATCCATACACACTCTTGTGCTACATGCTTGTAGCATGAACCCTAATCACATAATCACAACACCATCATCATCACCATCACCATGCACAAAAGATGAGCACCACACCTCCACACCACTTGTAATTAAGGGTTGAAGGCACAATTTCAAGAAGAAGAAGGGTGGACACACTCTTTGCCATATTAAAATAGGTTTCTTTGGGGTTTTTTTTCTTTTCTTTGCATTGAACATAAATATATCTTTACATAGTACCTTAAAATTATATGACATCTCTGTAGCGTTTTTCCTTTGCATTAAGTTTTCTTATTTCCTATTGCATGCTACTATCTGCGTACTTGAAAGAGAGTTTGCAGGAAAATACAGTGGAGGGTGTGTCTCGACGCAGGCTTGTATCCTTCGAATCTTGTGCTATGTAAAATCCTTGGGAATAGGGCCCTTAATGGCGACCTCGATGGCGGGAAAACCTGGACTATTTTGGGTCCTGTCTGCTACGGAGTTGCATCAACATTTATGAAAACCTCTTAAGGTGAGTACTCTTACTCGCTTAGCATCGTGCTCTGTAATCTTCTGCATGTGCATTCAAAATTGGTTTACTGATGTGACTTCAAATGCCGAAAGAAATTGAGAAGGGGGTGGTGGAATCATCTTTGTCTCCTAATCTATAGGTTAACTATAGTTTTTTTCTCTGTTGAAGCTTTAAAAAATACTGAGAGCTGGAATGTTTGGCTAAGATAAAGGTGCTTGAAATTTGGTAAAGTGTAATGTTTGAAGCACCATTAATTAGATTGATTTTTTGTTAAACTCCTCGTTCTGGGAAACTAGCTTGTGATGGTTTACTGGAAGAAATTGGGAAATTTTCTTGTTGCTAACAACTGCCAGATCTCGAGACTAGCGTATTGTATGGTTTTTAATCTATTGAGTATTGGATGGCTTTATGATCGATGGGAGGTTGTGAGTGTCTGTGGGTTGCTGATGCTGATTTTCGTAAAATAACTACTCAATAGTAAGTATGTGTTGGAGACTCAGGTACTACATATCTCTGAAAAGTGTCGGAAATTCCCCTTAAAAAAAACTTCAAGACATTGTGTTGGGATGGTCTTATATGAATGATAAGATACTTGGGTAAGTAGTTAAACTCTCGTTTTGAGGTACTTGGATAAGTAGACAGGTTTTAGATCAAAATTTTGCTCCGGGGTTTGTTTCACTAATCTTCTGAGATAATTGTGAGTTCACTGTCATACTGAGTACTGGTTTCAGAAGTGCTACCTTATCTTAAAATGATGTATAAATATTGAGTATCATCACATACCCTTTTGATGTATAATATTTTTTTACATTTTTACTTATTATCTTTTACCTTCTTACATCACCTACGTGTAAGATTACTGACAATTTTTTTTGTGTGGCTCGCCACCTGTTCAGTTTGTTGACTGGTTACTACTTTGCCGTATTTTAGTTTGGACCCTAGGCTATACAATAAATTAAGCTTGCCATTATTTTCTTTTCTTTATCTCACTTGAGTATGTAGGAAGATTTTCACCTACCTGCTTGACGCGGATACAAGGAAAAGTTTTTAGGGTTGATGGTTTAATAGGTTCTCGTTAGTGTAACAGATTTTGTCCACTGTGCTTTAGGTGGTCCTGGCTTGTTAGCCTTACTTCAACTTTTTCTCTGTCTACTTCTATGTTGGCTCTATGTAATGCTTTTTTACTTAAACTTGCATGGCGGTTGTGTTTTTAGAAACGTCACTCGGAGGCATACACTATCAATACACATATATAGTCTTTTTTTACAAAAATACTTAGACTATTACTTTTTCTTACTAAAAAGAAAGGGAAGGATTGAGTAGTTTATGGTAATGTGGTATAAAATGTAGTTTGTTATGGGCTTTGCTAAAAGTATGTCGGACATGACATAATGACGAAGGTATTTTTGATAATGGCAGTAAATATGACTGAAACGGCTCAAAATTCATAAAATAGGCTCTGGTTTATATTTTGAAGGTGAGGAAAAACTTAGATGGAGCACTTTTTATGGGATATCTCAGCTTCTAAATAACTGAAACTTTTCAAGTACAGTAGGAACTTTACAAAAGGATTTCCTTTTCAGTATACATCAAATTACAAAAAAAATCTTTTTGGGTTATGATTATGTTTTAAAAAAACTTCAAACTCAAGTTTGAAATCCCTCTAGGATGGTCTAGTGGTCTTGGACCTTAATAGATAGTTCTGTTTTTGCAGGTTGGTTTGGCTTTTGCAAATATACTACTGATGGATTTTGGGCTTTGAAAAGGATACAAAATCAGGCTCTACATTCTTACATACATAGCCATGCTGTCCTTTATCTATACAAGAGATGTTTTAGCCCTTAAAAAACTGATTTCTGGTCTCAAGCTTTCTTGTGTGTACTCCTATGGAGTAATATTCTCACCGATCTGGTTAAAGAAGAAGTTTGTTTTTTTAGGTTTTTTGGTAATCTCCTTAAAACTCCTTTAAACTAAGGTTAGGCAACGGTAAATTTTATAAAATAAATTTGGAACTAACTAGATATATAGTAGCTTTGTGGAAATTTTCACTCTCCATAATTGGATTGGCAAAAAGCCAAGGACTCTTTTTCTGTTTTCAAAAAGAACAAAATACATGCAGAGAACTATTATTTTTTCATTATGACATGGATAACAACTGGGATGCCCAACATCACCTACGTACAGTCAGGTGCTAACGAATTGTTTGTGGCTATGGGTGCAGGTGAGGTTTACCTTCTTTGATAAGAATGTTCTTTGATAAGAACATTGTGTTCTTAACTTGTGGCGGATCTCTTACCTTGAAGCAACATTACCAAGACGTTGGGATTATTGTTTCCCATGTTATATTTTGAAATTTTCAATACCTTATACAAGATTTATTTTCAACTGCAAATAAATTATTGTACAAATCCATTGTATTTTCCTAGAATTGTTGTTCTGTGAATAAGTAGTGTTTGTTTGTGTATATATATATATATATATATTTAGAACTGCTACACACAAAATAAAGGCAAAAGAGAGATTGACTTGTTTGTTTTTCTCTCTCAGACAATAGTTCTAGTGATAAATGCCTATTACAATATAATTTACTATATTCTAGTAGGCCGGGGTCCTATCACATAGTTTAAGTGGTTTCCTTTGACCTGACTTGTGAAAGGTTGCTAGCACGACCATTCCACTCTAGACTAAAGATTCTCGTTCTCACTTTCTTAAAATTCCTCTTTTTCTTGTCATTTCACTAGTCATTACTTTCTGTTTACCAGGTTACGGCAAAGCTCACTGCTGCAAGAATTAAGGTATTGATAGCTATTTTTCGGCTATTATAAATTGTCATAGTGAGCTACCTCACCCTACCAAATTCACCCAAACACTAGGGCTATCCCTACCATTTCACTGTATATAGGTGTTGTGTGAGTTAGGGGATTTTTCTCGTATTTTCTTAAAAACCCTCAATTAGCTAGTCACTGGGCTAGTTGAGCCAAAAAAATTTAAAAAATAATTTAAAAAAGGTATATTATGGCCTTTTTGTGTGTAAATATTTGATTATATATATGGCCTAAATATAAGGATTTTTATAATTATTTTGATATTTTATTTAAATATTTATACCTAGGTGTGTGTTTTATTAAACTTATGTATGCCTTCTTTCATCCTCTTGCACCATAAGTGTATTTTTTGCCAATGTGTACATACTCTAACCTCATATTTTTCTTTTATACAAATCACCCCCACATTTTCACCCTCACCCTCGTGAAAATAAAAAAATTGATTTCTACTTTCTTAGTCATGTTTATTATATTATTTTCATTTACTTGCATACCTTTTCCTCTTTCACCCAAAATAATACAAAGAAGGACCATATCATATGATTCCAATATCTTTCCATATACATAATTCCTCCATATTTATTTATTTATTTTTTACTCAATATTCTAACACCATGTGCTCATTGAGGTAAAATCCACAAATAGTCCATACACTAGTCCCACCATGTATATATTACTTTATTCACCAATAATCCTCCTCCATGCATGTGTAAAGGGCAACTTGGATGCTTTGTATTATGATATGACAAAGGAGGGGCTCACTCTTGGATGCATTGTACAAATTCAACAAAGAAGGGGGCCACTAAAAGACATTTGCAGGCATAAAAAACAGTCTTTTTGGTGAGATTTTTGGCACCCATCTCCACTCCGAATTTGGAGAGGTGGTCAAAAGAGAAAATGTGGAACAAAAGCTGAATAATCACCTCAAACATTTTGGTGATTTTTGGAGTAACCACCGGTGAGCTATGATTTTTTGAGTGGACCCCAGTCTGCCCATTTTTCTCACAAAGTAACCCATAGTCTTCTCTCACCTCCTTTCCCACTTCCACACACATATACTCATTCCTCTCCATCCCTCACTCAAACCTGCAACGTTCATGGCTTACTTCATCTTCTTCACCATTTCCATCTCTCCTTACTCCATGGCTCAAAAGATTATCATCTCTACACACATATAGCTCAATTTCTCTCTCTAGAATCAAATTCATATTACCATAACCTCTTCATCCTTTCATAAAAGAGAAAAACTCAGCAAATAACCAATCTCAAGCCCTGCAAAAGGAGGAGTTTGATCATGGAGAATTCAACTTTCCCATGGTCACAAGAACTGCACCGACAAAGTTCTACAACCGCTTCATTCACTGGAGGAGATGGTGGAAAATTTTATTTACATCTTGTGATTTCCACCAAATTGTGTATATTCTCATTCTTCTCTTACTTTTTATCATTGTATAAATCATATAATGCACCTTGAGTGCATATGCCATGTAATTTTACCCCATCCTACTAACTTCAAACTACTAACACTAACTGCTAACCTTTTTTTGTAAATTGCACCCACTGTTCTCTACCGTGGAGTAGGCAACCTCACACAAAAAATCACTCACCTCTCTAGAATCTTCTCTATTTCATCTCAATAATTCTCTCCTCTTGAGCCCACATCCATGTGACTCAAGAGACAAGAGAGCCCCACTCTCATAAGAACATGTAAAAAATTTCAAAAACATGATTTTCTATGAAAATGTTGATTAGGTATAATCCTAATTAGGGCTCTCCTCACCTATAAATAGAGCCCTTCTCCCTTTGTAAATGGCAAGGATCCCTACACTATTGCTCACTACATTGAGCGTGGCATTCACCATCTTAGTTTTAGGGAATGAGAGTGAGCTCTCTATGTACCATTACATGTGGTGTATAGGAAAGCTTCTTTGAGCTAGTTGTAACATTGCAAGGGAGTGAGTGATTCATAACTTCCAATCAAAGTTGTACTTACTCTTGTGCATCAATTTAATCAATAAGTTGGGTGCAAATTGCCGATCAAAACTCTCTTGAGTCTTTCCAATTTACGCTTGGCAACCTCATCTCGTTTGGTTTAAGGTGACGCGTTTTCATTTTGAGATTCTTTTGTAGTATCTGCTTGTATGTGACTCAAAAGCTCTTGTGTTTGTTTTTGTTGCTTGAGAAAACACTATAAGAGGTTTTTATGGTGAGAGGTCTCCCATAACCCTAAGATAATGTGTAGTTTGCAACATCATCAAACTTAATCGTGTCTCTTGACTCTCCTCCAAGCTGTTCATACACCCACGTCAATCATTAAAATTGAAGCTAAATTCTTGCACAAAGATCTCTCTCTTTCTTGTGTGTTTGGTGTGTGTATTTGTAGCATTTAAATTAGTGATAGTATACCCTTCCTTCTTGCTATATTGCTAAGGGATTCTCCTCTTTTGCATCCTAGTTGGCTCTTTAACTAGGTGGTGTCCCTATCTTGTTTGGGTTTGGCTGTGGGTTCGTTGTTGTGTTGTGCTTGTGGTTGACCCAGTCCCAATTGAGCAGCACGGGGCCTTGAGGGGTGTTTAGAGGTAGCCTCTCTTGTTGCCCGCCTCGGACCGCCTCAATTTTGGTGCCCCCACAGAGGACGGCTTGTGTATGTTTTGTGTAGGCTCAACCTTTAGCATAATCAAGTAGCTTGCATGAAACACGAGAATTTGTATGATCCTTTTATTCCCATTGCAAGGCAAAAGGTGCACAAAATTGTTAGTACTAAGTTACAATCTCAACGAGTAATTCGTAGAATTTTGGGCCCTCGTAGGTTGGCTGAAATACACGCTTCAATGAATCCTTTTATTTTGCCACTCATTAGGTACGACCTTAGTCTGGACGTCTACATTTTTGTTTTGTTTTAAGAATTAAGGCATGCATAGACCATGGATAATGGCCCAGGAATAGAGGTTTTCCCCTTCCATTTCACTCCACACATTAGAGTAAACATTGCAATTAGTAGAAAAAACAATTGTCAACAGCGTATGGTGTTCATGTTTGGTGCCCAAAGAGTAGGAGAATTTCTCGCGTCACCAAACCCTGTCATCCTACCTCTTATTGATTATCATAGGTCATTTGATGTGAATATTTTTATTTTGTTGTAGAATAGATTGCAATTTAGAAAATATTATTGAAAAAGACAAAAACTTGTGTCACTTTGGAATCAGTTCAATGGAGAGCCAACGCCAAATGTCTGGATATCCTCTTTTCTTTGGAGAGCCTGGAGAGGATGCAGAATTATTTTTGGCAAATTTCAAGATGTCTTGCCGTATCAAGAGGATAGTAACTGATCAAGAACGTATAGAAATGTTTGAGGTGGTCCTTAGGAAAGATGCTAGCACTTGGTTTGACTCTTTGCCTGAGGAAGTTAAGGGGAATTACACAGAAGTTTTGAATCGTTTCAAGAAATACTTCTTTGATCCCCAAAACACTCAAAAACTATGGCAAGACATTGTTTCTCATAAGCAAAACGACTTAGATCACTACTACTTGTACAAGCAAGAGTTTCTACGTCTTTGGGCTGTATGGGTGAGAAATGTTGCTAACCTTGGTGATGGTGCAGAGTTCCTAAAGAAGGAGAGGTTCATAGCCGGACTCTTTCCTGACCTTAAGGTAAAAGTTGAGGCGGGTGCACCTGCTACCTTGATGCAGCTGAAACTAGGGCTGCTGAGAAATATAGGAAACTCAAGTGCTTAAGGGGGGAGGTTCCAATAGACGGTCTTAGACCCAAAGGTAAGTCACAAGCATCAACATCTAGGGAGTTTCCTGAGGTAATGACGGAAGTGATTGAGAAGTTAAACGAATCTTTAAGCAGCCTGTCAATTCACCTTGCACAAGCTGTAGGTCCAAAGGGACAAGCAAAGAAGTCTGAAGAGCGAGATTCACGACCTAGGAGAGTCTTGCAATGTTGGAATTGCGGTGAGTCTGGACATGGGATGTATAATTGTCCTTGGCTCCGTGGGGAGCCAGGGAGACCTAACTTGAATTACCCAGTGATGAATGCAGGTGAAGGAACTAGTCAGCAACCACGGCTTCTACAAAGGCCAAATGGAGCAAGACCACCTCCATAAGGAGTGGAAGGAGTTCTACCTTTGCCATACCCAAATGTGCATGTGGTAGAGGTGACAAATTCAAGAGAGGTTGACATGGAAGCAAATGGCATTAAGCGTGCCCGAGGGAAAGGTAAGGAGCAAGAAGGAGTTACATCACAAAGTGACCATGGACGAGAAAAGAAGGCAAAGGAGACCAAGGAAGCTAAGAGGACTCGACGTCGTATCAACCTCCAAGAATTCCCTCTTGGACATGGTATGGCTCCATACAACCTGTTGGAAGACATGAGAGGTAAGGGTCCTGATATCTCATGGCCTCAGTTTCTTGCATTATGTCCACGAGTTAGGAGGGATTTAACAAAGGCAGTTAGCACAAGGAGAAAGGTAAAAGAGAGTGTGCCTGTTGTAAAAATTGCACATGCTGAAATGAATGAGAATATTACACCTGTGCTATATTGTTACATCAAAGGAAGATTAGTTAGGAAATGTCTAGTGGATGGGGGTGCACAAATTTGCATCATGACAGAGGGACTCATGCAAAAACTAGGCATGCACATCCATGAGACACCTGAAATTAAAGTCAAGATGGAAAACAATAGCAAGGCTAGGTGCATAGGCATTTGTAAAAATGTTTTTGTGGAGGCCTTTGGCATTAAGAAGGCAGTGGATTTTTATGTCATGTCTACCAAAGGAAATGGTTACCCATTTATCCTAGGGAGACCATGGCTAATGAAAATGCGAGCTTTGCAGGATTGGGAGAGTGGAAAGCTAATTTGCAGGAATGACAATCATAAGAAGGTTGTCTTTGACATGAAGGAGCAACGCCAAGAGGAGCTCCATGAAGAATCATCTCAAAGTGAGACGGAGGAAGGCTGGACCGATAGCACTTCAGAAGGAGAAAGTAGCAGCAGCATTACTGAAGAGGGGTCTTCCATCGAAGTCATGGGGGTAAGGTTTAAGCCAAAAAACCAGGAGACCTCTTGCCCAGGTTTGGAAGAGGTAGGTTCCCAAGAGAGCCAAAAAGTGGAAGATGAAAGAATGCTAGAAGGTATGTTATCTACAACACTCACAAAGGATGAAAGAGAGGAGCTCAAAGGTGTGTTAAGGAAATTTCCTAGGCTTTTTGCTAAAGACTACACCGATGTGCGTGGAGTAGATGCTGTTCAGCACAAAATTGAGTTGAAGCCAGAGGCCACACCTAAGGCTCAGAAGCTACGAAGGCTAGGAGTAATCAAGGAGCAGTCTTTACTCAAGGAGGTAAGAAAGCTTCTAGCAGCAGGTTTCATTTATCCAGTGGAGAATTCCGAGTGGGTCTCTCCCGTTTTTGTCACTCCTAAGAAAAACGGCAAGTGGAGGGTGTGTGTGGATTACCGTCCACTCAATGAGGCAACAAAAAGAGATCACTTTCCCCTCCCATTTCAGGATGAGATACTGAATGAGGTAGTTGGTCATGAGAAGTACACTGTGTGTGATGGCTACTCAAGTTACTTTCAAATAGGGATTGCATTGGAGGACCATTGAAAAAAACCTTCATCACTCCTTGGGGTTGTTATGCTTTTAGAGTCATGCCACTTGGCCTGACAAATGCTCCTGCAACTTTCCAACGCTTCATGAACATGGTGTTTCAAGCATTCTTTGGAAAGTCCATTAGGGTTTTTATTGATGATTTTTGCATTTATAGCTCAAAATCACTGCATCTACAAAGGGAAGAAGAAGGTTTAAAGAAGCTCTACGACATGGGAGGTCAACTCAACCCCGACAAGTGTCACATAGGTGAGGATGAAGTGATCTTTCTTGGTCACAAGGTTTCCTATAAAGGCATTGAGGTGGATCCTTCAAAGGCAAAGGCTCTTATTGAGCTCCCATCACCCAAGAATCTCAAAGAGGTCATCTCATTCATTCAAAAGGTGAAGTATATGTCACGCTTTATTCACTTAGCTTCGGAGTTGCTTCATCCTTTGCAAAAGTTGACACAACAAGTAGAATTTGCATGGTCTGATGAGCTTGAAGAGTACTTTTGTAACATTAAAGTCATTTTGTTAGAGCTACCAACACTCATGCCTCCTTGTTGGGAGTACACATTCTTTGTTAGCTCTAGTGTTGGAAGGGAAACAACTGGTGTTGTGTTGCTACAACAAAATCCCCACAGTACCAGGATGCGACCCATCTACTTTGCTAGTAGGGTCATGAATGCTTTGGATAGAGGCTACACAGAAGCAGAACTCATGATGCTTTCTCTCATGTTTGCGGTGAGAAAGTTTAGATCCTACCTGCTACCAAAACCTTTTGTAATTCTCATTGTAGAAAACTTGTTCCCTTGGGTGTCATCTCAAATGAATCTTAGTACTAGGATCTCAAAGTGGATTATGGAGGTGCAAGAGTTCCAATACTCTTTCAAGGTAGAAGATAGTGTGCGTGCACAATTGGCAGGGATTCTAACTTATAGGGTACATGAGAAGGAAATTAAGGTGCCTCAAGTAAAGACCCTACCATTGCCACCACCAAAAAATATTCCTAATGCTTTTACCTTGTTCTTTGGTGGAGCTTTTCGAGGAGCCACAGGGAAATCAGGGGGAGGGCTAGTCTTGCTCAACCCAAGTGGAGAGGTGGTCATGAAAGAGAAGGTCAATCTACTAGGTTCAACTAGCAACAATGAAGCAGAATACGACACACTACTTCATGGTTTGAAGATGTGCATTGGCCAAGGTATACAACGTCTCATGGTAAAAGGAGATGCACTTCTCATTGTTAAACAGATTTTAGGCATTTGGGCATGCAAGAATGAAAGCTTAAGGACAAAATTTCATGCCATTTGTAGGATGTTTAATGAGTTTGAAGAAGTGCAACTATATCATATTCCTAGGAAACAGAATGAAGATGCCGATTTACTTGCATAGCAAGTGGTTACATGTGTTGAGAAAGAAGTGCAGGTCATCATGGTGGCAACTGCTGTGAAGCAACCAAGATACCAGGGATTGGAGTCATTGACTCCCATTATTGGCTACATTTTGGAGGGCGAGTTTCCACAAGACTTCACTAAAGCTCAGAAAAGGAGACTCATGAAGAAGACAAGTTTCTATCTCTTCCTAGAAGGCTCCCTGTATCAAAGAGGGAAGGATCAACTGTGCAGAAGAATACCAACTATCGAGGAAATTCCAGCCATTCTAAAAGGTTTGCATGAAGAGGCATGTGGTGGTCATTTTGCCCAAGAATTAACTACGAAGAAGATTTTTCTTGCAGGGTATGTTTGGCCAAGTTTGCATGTGGATGTTGAACATTGGTGTAAAAACTGTCACAATTGTAAGATAAATGGAAATAGAAGGTTGGTGCATGGCCCGAGGCAAATAGTGCTTGCAAATAGACCCTTTGAAAAGTGGGGCATTGATGCTATGGGTCCTCTGCCTAGGACAAAAAATGGTAAACTCTACATTCTAGTGGCTGTAAACTATATGACTAGGTGGGTGGAAGCACAAAGTGTGGAAAGGGTAAATGGGAAAACAGTGAGCAGGTTTGTCTACACTAATATTTGTTGTAGATTTGGCACACCTCTAGAGATTGTTTCGGATAATGGTCCGGGGTTCAAGAAGGCTTTACTCACAGAAGTTTGTGAAGATCTTCACATTCTACATCGTCATAGCACACCATACTACCCACAATCAAATGGTTTGGTGGAGAAGGCTAACGGTGTCATTGCAGGCATCATTAGAAAGATGGTGCAAAACAAAACAAAGTTATGGGATGACTTCTGGGATGGTGCCTTGTGGGCATATCAAACCACATATATGGAAGCCACGGAGTTCACACCATTTCACTTGGTCTATGGTCAAGAGGCTTTGCAGCCTATCGAGCTCAACATTCCAACAATGCGGCTTCATGGCAAAGGTGCACAAGATGATCAGGAGATATGGATGGATCGACTTCTTACATTAGTGGAGCTTGAGTGGAAAAGAGAAGCAGCTTACGAGTGCTACAAGAGGAAAGCTACGCAAGCGAAAGAAAAGCTTGACAAGAAACTAAAGGACAAAGGCATCAATGAAGGAGATATTGTGCTAAGGTATGACAATCGACTCGATAATCGTTTTGATGCCAAATTTGAAACTAGATGGCAGGGGCCATACATAGTTAAGAAGGCTTTCAATTCAAGTTACTATCAACTTATGGACTTGAATGGGAAAGAGCACTCTAGGAAGGTAAACGGGTATCGCTTGAAGCCCTATTTGAGTCGCCTTCTACCAAAGATCTGTCCAAAGGCCACTGTCTCATGTAAGTATTGTTACATGAAGCATGAGTGTAACTCCAACCAAAATTCTGAGGGGCCAAACAATGAAGATCTCGTCAAGGAACCTGAAGCACTCTCTTTGGAAAAGATTCTCTATGATGGTACATGAATATACCATCATCCTGGGGGAGGGCTAATGATAGCCATTTTTTGGCTATTATAAATTGTCATAGTGAGCTACCTCACCCTACCAAATTCACCCAAACACTATGGCTATCCCTACCATTTCACTGTATATAGGCGTGTGTGAGTTAGGAGACTTTTCTCGTATTTTCTTAAAAACCCTCAATTAGCTAGTCACTGAGCTAGTTGAGCCAAAAAAAAAAAAAAAAAAAAGTATATTATGACCTCTTTGTGTGTAAATATTTTATTATATATATGACCTAAATATAGGGATTTTTATAATTATTTTGATATTTTATTTAAATATTTATACCTAGGTGTGTGTTTTATTAAACTTATGTATGCCTTCTTTCATCCTCTTGCACCATAAGTGTATTTTTTGCCAATGTGTACATACTCTAACCTCATATTTTTCTTTTATACAAATCACCCCCACATTTTTACCCTCACCTTGGTGAAAACAAAAAAATTGATTTCTGCTTTCTTAGTCATGTTTATTATATTATTTTCATTTACTTGCATACCTTTTCCTCTTTCACCCAAAATAATACAAAGAGGGACCATATCATATGATTCCAATATCTTTCCATATCCATAATTCCTCAATATTTATTTATTTATTTTTTACTCAATATTCTAACACCATGTGCTCATCGAGCTAAAATCCACGAATAGTCCATACACTAGTCCCACCATGTATATATTGCTTTATTCACCAAAAATCCTCCTCCATGCATGTGTAAAGGGCAACTTGGATGCTTTGTATTATGATATGACAAAGGAGGGGCTCACTCTTCGATGCATTCTACAAATCACTACAAGAGGCTATTTATATTAGCGACGCTCAAACAGCGATGCTCAAAAAAAAAATCCCGGTGTCGCTATGAGCGTCGCAAATTTCTTTGGAAATTTGCGACGCTCATAGCGACGCCGAGTGGGCTAAAAAAATAACAGAGCGGGCCCAAAAACTCAGATCTCAGATCTGAGTTTTTCGGCGTCCTCAAGCAAGGAGCAGGTAACGCTCTCCCCCCCCCCCCCCCCCTCTCTCTCTCTCTCTCTTTTTCTTCTCCACACACACAAACACACACACACACACACGAGGAGAGGAAGGAGAGCCAGGTATGCTCCTTCCCTCTCCTCACTCTCATGTTTCCTTCCCCTCTTTCTCTCTCCCTCTCTCTCTCTCTCACACACACACATACACACACATAGTGTTTTTGAGAGAGAGAGAGAGAGAGAGAGAGAGAGAGAGAGAGAGAGAGAGTATAAACATTGATCCGAGCCTATCACAAATTTTTGTTTATCATATTTTGTTGGTATTCCTTGCTTCTAGAGGTTTACAATAAAAGAAAGAGTGAGAACAACCTCTTGGAAAAATTAAAAAAAATGATTTTTTTGACTAGTTCACCGGAGGTGAAAGGTAGAGGGAGAACCTAGTGGTAAAGGGAAGGGAAAATATGTAAATGTGAAAAGAAAAGATATGATGTGGTTGTGGAGCCATGCACCCATGATTCAAGGGTCATGAGTGGCTCATATCATCATGGCTTTGGAGCCATATGATGATTCAAACAAATGGGACCCAAGTGGAAGACTTGGTAAAGGAAGAAACCAGGCACATGATTTTGCTGAATTTTTAAAAAATACTTCCACTCCGATCCAAGAAAAGTTGTCTTCATCAAAGTTGTAGCTGATGAGCTGGAGATTCTGGCCATATATATATATATTTTTTTGCATCTACGGTCTAGGAGATATGGCCAAAATGGTGGATGCCAGTTTTTTCAACCATGGTGGAGACCACCCCCTCTACCTTTACACACACACACACCCTTCCTTTTCCACATTGAAACCTTCTCTAAAATCAGCCATTAGTATTCTCACCCTCCTCTCCTTCCTCCTCTCTCTCAAGCTCAAAAACCCATCAAAGTTCCTCTTCTAATCACCTCTCAAGTCATGCTTAATCTTGTTGTAATTCATAAGCTCTCATTCAACCCCTTCCTATTATTACTAGATATGTATTGATTTTATGTAGATTCTTTACATTTTAAACTAAGGAAGCTCTTGGACTCAAGCTATGGAGGAAGGAGTGAAGACAACACAAGTGATGATGGAGCTAATTGGTCAACAAATCACTTGGAAGGAGCTTCTTCATTGGTTGAATGTCCCTAATCAAGCTTCATTTGTACAAATTACACTTGGATCTTAACCTCACTCCTAATCACTCTCTTTCCTATATAAAGAGGCCTTCCCCTTTGTAATTTCAAGCCTCCCTCAGCCCCATTGAGCCTTTGTATCACTCACCATGAGCCCATAAGCTCATTCATTCACTCTATTCTTGCACATCCTAGAGTGCAAATTGTTTCATGCTAGTAACCTCTCCTCCTCTTACTTATGTTAATTAAGAGAAATGTTTTATATGTGTGTGAGAATGCTTGATGTGATCTTGGCTAATCCTTGAGTGATTGTTTGGTAATCTATATGCTATTTGTGTTGGGAGTGTTTGAAGTCATCCATTCCTTGTACACACACTACGGTTAATGCTTCATTCATAGTGATCTCTCTCTCTCTCTCTCTCTCTCTCTCTCTCTCTCTCTCTCTCTCTCTCTTTGTGTAGCGGTCCTAGTCCACGCTTCCAAGACTAGGTGGTGCCCTCATCTCATTTCCCTTGTGGCGCAATGTAGTTTGTTTTGGTGTAGAGGCCGCCATTCCAAATTTCCTTCGTCATAAATTGGTGCCCCCACTGAGGAGTTCTCAAGCAGCGCTCTATCAATCCTATGAAGGAAGATCCATCAAATTCTCCGAGACTTCCACTATGGTCTCCCCAAGAAGCTCGAGAAAAGAAGCGTCTTTATCGACAAACGGCACGTATGCGGGTAAAGAGAGTTAACTACACACACCCTTCTTTGCTTCAAGGAAAATCTTGTAGTCATCAAGTCCCTAGGTCGAAAAATTGTGTTGAGTGCTTTGTGGCTAGTGTGAAGACACTTCCTTTGAAGCCTCGACTTCAGGTGGTGAAAGCACTCTCAAACTCAGGAATTAACAAGTTTTTGGAGGGGGAGCTACACATCAATGGGGTGCGGTATTGGCAAGAGGCTACATATGGTGATGCACTCCAACTACTACTAGCAAGAAGGCTCAAGGTGGTTGAGAGGGTAGCCATCGAACCCTATGAACTCTACAAAGCTGAAGATGGTCACACCAAAGCTAGGCTAATCACTGGTGAGCAAATTCTTCGCATCTCTCAAATGGTGGGATCCAAGAGAGCTCAACTTCAATGAAGTGCTTCATGGAAGTTTGTAATTAATGCACCAATGAATAATCCCATTTTCTACAACTTTCAATCAGTTCAGAATATTAGGGTGAATGTGCGCATTGATAGAAAGATTTTTTTCCAACAAAGATTGGTCTTCTATTTTGGAGCTGAGAGGTTGAGAGAGATATTGCTGTCCCCTGACCCTATAATATTTCCTATTTTGGAGTATAATGTATCTTTTGATGTTCACATCTTCATCTTGCTTTAAGCATACTCCATGAATCATAGGGATTTATATGGACCTTTCCAACCTCTTGCTAGACAAACTGTGCATATAATAGCTAGCACAAAGCTTAGGTTCCAAAACATCATAAGGGACTTACTAGGCCCTCGTCGTCTAGCTGAGATTAATGCATCTATCAATCCATTTATTCTACCCTTAATAAGATATGATTTGGGCCTAGACGTTTTCATCTTTGTGCTGTATTGAGAGGAAGGCAACCCACTTTTATGATGGCTTTCCCAAATTTTTTTGGGCGTAGTGGGGAAAATGCTGGGGATTTTTTGGATAACTTGGAGATGGCTTTCCTTGTCTCTGGGAGGGATGACGAAGCATTGAAATTGAGAGATTTTCCTTTGGTGCTCAAAGAAGAAGCTAGGGTATGGTTCCAGGCTCTAGATCCAACCCAAAGAATTGATTGGGAGGGATTGAAGGTGGCTTTCCTACGAAGATTTCAACGAGCCAATTCGGCAGAAGAACTATGGCAACGGCTTCTGTCCCTTCATCAAGTTGACCCTCATGGTTATGCAACCTATGAGGAAGGTTTTTTGAAACTTTGGGGCCAATGGTCAGACTCACTAAACCCTGGTGAGCGAGCTCCCAATTGCCTCCAAAAGGATCGATTTATCTCAGGTTTGTACCCCTTGCTAAGGGAGAAGGTAAAGAGCAAATTTCCAAATGCTTTTGAAGATGCCTTAAGAATTGCTAGGGAAAAGAATAGAAAGATTCTCTATCAAGCCCAAGCTGGCCAGCTAGCTTTGGGAGGCAATATCACAACTATGGAAGCTTCTCACATACCTCCAAATGTGCCTAATGCACCAGACCTCAATAGAGGTCAACAAGAAGATATGCTCCAACAAATAAACAATCTCACAAACCAGCTAGAGGGGTTGAGAGTAAATCTTGTGCAGGGTGCAAGAAGGCCTATTAAGGGAAATGGTGGGAATCGGCCACCAATGCGACATCAAGCAAGGGAAATGTTGTGTTATAATTGTGGGGAAATTGGCCACGGCATGTATAATTGCCCTCATCCCATAAGATATGACTACCCTGTCAGAGGTTCTCGACAACAAGTAAGTCCACCCCGTGCTAGAGCTCAAGCACAAGAGCAACCGCAACCTCAAATTTTGCAGCCACCTCGTGCTCAAGCTCAAGCCCCTGCTACTCAACCAAATGTGAGCATCATAAGGATGGAGGAGGTCCTCAAGGGCAGAAGCAACCAGGAAGAAATAGCTAAAGGGAAGAAGAAGATAGATGAAGTGGCTACAATGCCTATCAAACGTGTGCGTGTCCAAGAAGAAGTAGGTAAAGAAACAAGCAAGGATGCAAGCAATGAAGCAAGTACATCTCGGGCAGCTAAAGATGAAGCCAAGAAGAGAAAGACTCGTACTAGGTCTCAAATTGACATCTCTGATTTCCCTATGGGATCTCGAACACAACCTTATGACTTGACAGCTGATGTGAGTTCTCAAGGACCAAAGATTACTTGGCCACAACTACTTCATATCTCCCCAAAGCTTCGACGACAATGGTCAAAAATGGTGAGCACAAGGGCAAAGCGAAGTAAGCTAGTAAGTGTAATCAAAGCATATGGTCTCAAGGATATAGTGCCTTTGGTGGAGGCTCAAATCAAGGGACAACGGATTCCAAAAACTTACATTGACAGTGGAGCAGAGGTTTGTGTCATGACAGAAAAGCTAATGCATCAATTGGGTTTAGAGGTAATGGAATCATCAAACTTTAGGGCAAAAATGGCCAATAATGTCTCTGTCACTTGTGTGGGTGTAGTGAAACCTTTGAGAGTTTCTGTTTTTGGAATCACTACAGATGTTGATGCTTATGTGATGCCAGTAAAGGGAGAAGGATACCCCCTTATTTTAGGACGACCTTGGCTCATGGGTATAGGAGCTAGGCAAGATTGGGCAACAGGAGACTTGGAGTTGAGGCCTCGCATGGGTGGCCATAGTCGGAAGGTGGTTTATAACCTAAAGAATGGACGACAAGAGAACCTTGAACTAGAGACGTCAGCTGATGAGTGGAGCTCAAGTGGATGCTCCTCATCTATGGACGAGGAAGAGAGTTCAAGTGAAGAGAGTGATAGCACTCTCGAAGTCATGGGCGTCACCATAAAGGAAACTACCTCATCAGAAGACAACCCAAGGATCCAAATGGAGAATGTGTGGGATGCCAGCCTAGAGGAGATGTTATCCAAGGATACAAAGGAAGAAGAAAAGGAGGGTTATGTAAATGTTCTCAAGAAACATGCATCATTGTTTATTTCTGATTACACTCACATTAAAGGTGTCACTGCAGTGAAGCATCATATCCATCTAAAAGAAGGGAGCAAGCCAGTAGTGAAAAAACTAAGAAGATTAGGAGTTGTGCAACAAAATGCACTGTTGTCTGAGGTGAAGAGACTCTTAGAAGCAGGATTCATATACCCAGTAGAAGATTCAGAATGGGTCTCCCCAGTAGTGGTGAGGCCAAAGAAGAATGGTAAATGGCGAGTGTGCGTGGATTACAAGCCACTAAATGCTGCAACAAAGAGGGACCACTTCCCTCTCCCATTTCCAGATGAGATTCTAAATGAAGTAGCAGGCCATGAGAGATACACAGTGTGTGATGGCTACTCTGGCTACTTTCAAATACGCATTGCAGAGGAGGACCAGAAAAAGACTACTTTCATCACACCATGGGGATGTTTTGCATTTCGAGTCATGCCTTTTGGTCTCACCAACGCTCCAGCCACCTTTCAACGATTCATGAACATACTCTTCCAACCTTACTTTGGTAAGTCCATAAGGGTTTTCATAGATGACTTTTGTATTTACAGCTCCAAAAGTATGCATCTCGGCAAGATTGATGAAGGATTTACTCGTTTAGCTAAGCTGGGTGGACAACTAAACAAGGACAAATGTCACATTGGGGAAAGCAAGGTTACACTATTAGGGCATGTAGTGTCCATTGATGGAATCGAGGTAGATCCTGAAAAGATAGAAACATTGCTAAATCTACCTTCCCCAACTTCCATCAAACAATTAATCTCCTTCTTGCAAAAGCTAAGATATTTGAGTAGATTCATACACTTACTCTCCCAAGTGATATTTCCTCTACAACAGCTGACTCGTCAAGAGACGCTTGTTTGGAGTGAAGAAAGTGAAGGGCATTTTAGAGAGATTAAAAAAATGTTAGGGTCACTCCCTGTAATCCTCCAACCTTGTTGGGAAGAAACATTCTTTGTAAACCCTAGTGTAGGAGAAGAAGCCATTGGTGCTGCCCTCCTACAAAAAGATCCAAAAACCTCCTTTATGAGGCCTGTGTATTTTGTTAGCCGCCTCATGGAAAACAGAGAGAAGGCCTACACCCTGATGGAACAGCTAGTGTTAGCTCTCATGTTTGCGGTAACCAAATTTCGGCCATACTTGCTGCCGAAGAGGTTTGTAATTATCACTGTGGAGGATATGTTTCCCTATGCACTACAACATATGGAAATCTCTGACAAAATAGCAAAGTGGGTGGTGCGACTTCAAGAGTTTGATTATACAATACAGGTTGAAAGAACAACTCGAGCATGCTTAGCCGACATTTTAACAAACAAGTGCTATGAAAAAGTTTTCCATTTGAAGAGAAAGGAACTTCCACCACCTCCAGCTCTAGAGGTTTTGGTCAATGCTTATAGCCTCTACTTTGATGGAGCATACAAGAGAACCAAGGATAAGGCAGCTGCAGGCATCGTGGTCTTATCCCCATTGGGAGAGAGGATCCATGGTGAAGGGATCACTCTAGAAGATGTCCACTCCAACAATGAAGCAGAATATCATGCTCTAATTCATGGCCTTTGTTGGTGCCTCGATAATTCAATTAAGAGATTAAACGCTTTTGGTGACTCCATGCTTTTGGTAAGGCAAATGCAAGGTACATGGGCTTGCAAAAATGCCCGTCTCTCTACTAAAATGAGAGAAGCAAAAGCTCTTATGAGGAGATTTAGGGAGGCACAAGTACATCATGTGCCAAGAGACCAGAACAAGGATGCAGACCACCTAGCATCATCAAAGTTAAATGATTCATTAGTGGGAGCAGTGGCCATCAAACTTCCACTTCAGCAAGGCAAGGAGGACTTGGAAGATATTATGCACATTCTGGAGCAAGGAGAGGCTCCTAAACACTTGAATGCAGGGGAAAGGCGATGGTTAGCTAGGAAGGCTACCAGGTATCGCATAGTAAATGATGACTTGTATTGTCTTGGTAAGGATAGTGTGCTTAGGAGAGTTCCTTTGAAGAGTGAAATTGAAGAGATTTTAAAAGCTTGTCACGATGATATGTGCGGAGGACACTTTGCACACGACGTCACTAGTAGAAAGGTTCTACAAGCTGGGTTTACTTGGCCAAGTCTTCATCGTGATGTCAAATACTGGTGTCAAACATGTGACGAATGTCAGAAAGCAGGACCACGACGGCTCATAGCTGAACCTCAAAACCCAATAAAGGTATATGGGCCCTTTGAGAAGTGGGGAATTGATGCCATAGGGCCTCTACCACGCACTCAGTCAGGTAAAGAGTACATCATCATGGGAGTAGACTACATGACTAGATGGGCTGAGGCTATGCCGACCAATAGAATTACTGCTAAGGATGTGAGTCAGTTCATCTTTGACCACATCTGTTGCCGGTTTGGCACCCCTCTTGAAATACTATCTGATAGAGGACCAGGGTTTAGAGCAGACTTGGTAGGAGAACTCATGAAGAAGCTAAATATTCAGCATCAACACTCTACTCCTTACTACCCTCAGTGCAATGGTTTGGTGGAAAAAGTAAATGGAATCATTTGCAAAATTCTCACCAAACAGGTACATGCCAGGCGCCAAGATTGGGACAAACACCTGAATGGAGCTCTATGGGCCTATAGAACATCCTTCAAAACCACATTAGGGTACACACCCTTTCATTTGGTTTATGGAAAGGAGGCGCTTTTGCCCATTGAAGTGAAGTTAACAAGTCTTCGAATATTGGATAGCCAGGTAGGCTCTCAAAAGGAGAAAGTACATCAAAGAATCATGGATCTAGAGAGGCTGCAATTGGATCGTGAAGAAGCCATCAACCACTATTCTCAAGAAGCAGAGAAGCGCAGAGAAAAGTTCAACAAAAAGCTAGCATCCAAAGACATCAAAAAGGGATCTCTGGTGCTTCGATATGACAATCGCTTCGACACTCGTAAGGATGGAAAGTTTCTTTTCCGATGGGAAGGCCCGTTCTTGGTCACCAAAAAGTTCAAAAATGGCTCTTACAGACTTCAAGACATTGATGGTAAAGTGCACAGGACTAGGACAAATGGATGGCGTCTAAAGCCTTATCACATCAGGATAAGGTCAGCTCAAGATCAAAGAAAGTAGGCAAGAGGCATAAATACCCCTAGCCAGGTTTGGGGGGGCTATGATCCGAGCCTATCACAAATTTCTGTTTATCATATTTTGTTGGTTTTCCTTGCTTCTAGAGGTTTACAATAAAAGAAAGAGTGAGAACAACCTCTTGGAAAAATTAAAAAAAATGATTTTTTTGACTAGTTCACCGGAGGTGAAAGGTAGAGGGAGAACCTAGTGGTAAAGGGAAGGGAAAATATGTAAATGTGAAAAGAAAAGATATGATGTGGTTGTGGAGCCATGCACCCATGATTCAAGGGTCATGAGTGGCTCATATCATCATGGCTTTGGAGCCATATGATGATTCAAACAAATGGGACCCAAGTGGAAGACTTGGTAAAGGAAGAAACCAGGCACATGATTTTGCTGAATTTTTAAAAAATACTTCCACTCCGATCCAAGAAAAGTTGTCTTCATCAAAGTTGTAGCTGATGAGCTGGAGATTCTGGCCATATTTTTTTATTTATTTTTTGCATCTACGGTCTAGGAGATATGGCCAAAATGGTGGACGCCAGTTTTTTCAACTGTGGTGGAGACCACCCCCTCTACCTTTACACACACACACACCCTTCCTTTTCCACATTGAGACCTTCTCTAAAATCAGCCATTAGTCTTCTCACCCTCCTCTCCTTCCTCCTCTCTCTCAAGCTCAAAAACCCATCAAAGTTCCTCTTCTAATCACCTCTCAAGTCATGCTTAATCTTGTTGTAATTCATAAGCTCTCATTCAACCCCTTCCTATTATTACTAGATATGTATTGATTTTATGTAGATTCTTTACATTTTAAACTAAGGAAGCTCTTGGACTCAAGCTATGGAGGAAGGAGTGAAGACAACACAAGTGATGATGGAGCTAATTGGTCAACAAATCACTTGGAAGGAGCTTCTTCATTGGTTGAATGTCCCTAATCAAGCTTCATTTGTACAAATTACACTTGGATCTTAACCTCACTCCTAATCACTCTCTTTCCTATATAAAGAGGCCTTCCCCTTTGTAATTTCAAGCCTCCCTCAGCCCCATTGAGCCTTTGTATCACTCACCATGAGCCCATAAGCTCATTCATTCACTCTATTCTTGCACATCCTAGAGTGCAAATTGTTTCATGCTAGTAACCTCTCCTCCTCTTACTTATGTTAATTAAGAGAAATGTTTTATATGTGTGTGAGAATGCTTGATGTGATCTTGGCTAATCCTTGAGTGATTGTTTGGTAATCTATATGCTATTTGTGTTGGGAGTGTTTGAAGTCATCCATTCCTTGTACACACACTACGGTTAATGCTTCATTCATAGTGATCTCTCTCTCTCTCTCTCTCTCTCTCTCTCTCTCTCTCTCTATCTCTCTCTCTTTGTGTAGCGGTCCTAGTCCACGCTTCCAAGACTAGGTGGTGCCCTCATCTCATTTCCCTTGTGGCGCAATGTAGTTTGTTTTGGTGTAGAGGCCGCCATTCCAAATTTCCTTCGTCAACATAAACAAAAACGCACACACACATACATAAACAAAGAATGCACACACACATTGAGAGAGGAAAAGAGAGAGAGAGCATGCATAAACAAAAAACGCACGGATTGAGAGAGGAAAAGAGAGAGAGAACATGCATAAACAAAAAACGCACACATTGAGAGAGGAAAAGAGAGAGAAAACATGCATACGATCCAAAAAAACGCACACACATTGAGAGAGAAAGAGAGAGAAACTAATTTAACGTCGTAGGAAACTAATTAAAATTAAAAGACCTAAAGATCTAGCCGACGAGGAGTTGAACTCAAGACCTATTATTCAAGAGGGAAATGGCATAACCAATCTATCATACTTGGCATGGGTGATAGAAAGGTTATACCATTTATCTCTTTTTATTGTCACACACATCCACACACGCGCACACACACAAGAAGAAGAGAGTTATAATGTCGTAGGAAACTACCCTAAAAGACGTTAAAGATTAGGTTAGATATAGACTTACGTTAAATTAGATTTAGGTTTATTTAAGTTAAATTAGATTAGATTTAGGTTTATTTTTAATTAGATTTACGTTTATTTACGCTAGATTTAGATTTACGTTATATTAGATTAGATTTAGGTCTCCATAGACTGCGATGCCTGCATGAAGCAGGTGAAGAAAGCCCTAAATGGAATATAGGGTATTGCTGCCTTCACTCATGGTGGGCTCCGTCGATCCAAAAGTACTGGTGAAATGTCTTCAGAAGATAGGGAAGAAGGTGGATCTTCAGGGCGGCAAGAGTCACTACATCCCCGACACAATGACCATCTAGACAACCTCTAGTCATTCAACAACAACTTCAAAGTTAGTAACAAGAGCAAGAACGGTCTAAAGGGCCAATTGCTGTCGTCAGATGTGGATGGAGATGAGGCAGCGTCACCGCCAGAAGTTAACTCTCACATCTTTAGTGATGAGAATGCCAACTCTTGCCGGGTTATGTGAAAAATTATGTGTTAAATCAGTTTTAAGGTTCTTATAATCCCTGTTAGTTTAGTTCTTTGTTTTTAATATAACATAATTTACGTTAGATTTAGATTTATGTTATATTAGATTAGACTTAGGTTTATTTAGGTTTACCCACACACACACACACACAAGAAGAAGAGAGTTTTAATGTCGTAGGAAACTATCCCAAAAGACGTTAAAGATTAGGTTAGATGTAGACTTACGTTAAATTAGATTTAGGTTTATTTTTAGTTAGATTTACGCTTATTTATGTTAGATCGAGTCGACGCAAGAATTACTTACGGTTTAGGGTTTAGAGTTAGACGAACAGTGAAAAGATCTACTGTGAAAAGATGTTAAGATGTTGTGAAGTGCTACAGCTAGAGAAGAGGCAAAGGGGTTTTGTCCACTACATGCAGTATCATGTAGACGTGGGTCTGTAGATTTCTTGTACCCACAAATATAGGTATTGACCAATAAAGACGAGATTATAACCCGGTGCTTCTGATCTCCGTGCACCTCTAGACCGAGGTGTGCGGGGATTGGACATGACTAGAGAATGTGAGGTAAAGAGAGAGAGAGAGAGAGAGAGAGAGAGAGAGAGAGAGAGAGAGAGAGAGAGAGAGAGAGAGAGAGAGAGATAAGACGAAGAATGCCAATAGAATATTAAATTTTTTGTCCAGGTTATAAGTTTTTATCCTCATTATGAGTAGTGACGAGGATGTGGGACCGTCCAACCGAAACACCTATCTCTCAACGAGGGTCTTATGTCCTTGTAATCAATGCAAGCATGCTGTGCGACGGACAAGACGTGTTTCTTTGCAGCACGTTCGCGAATTTGGCGAGTTCGATCCATCTATTATAGATCGAGTTGTTGCCAATTATAACTCGTCGGACTCTGACGCTGGCCAACAAGCAGCAATCTTGCAACCCAATAGACGTGTTTGCAAGCGCTTTGGTCAAGCAGCATATGTGAGGCCACAAGATGTAGCCTCTGACAGCTCGGGGGATGATCATGCAGAGCACATTCCCAACGAGGCAATGTTTGAGCCCGAGATTGATGAAATGATCGAGACGATCATGGATTCAGAAAGTCTTATCTATGATGATATGAAAAGTGAAGCCGATACGCCATTGTATAATGGAGCACGTATGTCTAGATTGAAAGCACTCCTGGTTCTTCTCAACATGCAGGCAAAGTTTGGATGGAGTGACACTAGCGTCACAGCGCTTTTCAGGTGATCTATTACAATTAGTTTACTTTAATAAAACTCTAAATGTATAATGATCAGATAGATTTTTACACGACTGTATCGTATTTTTATGTTGTGTAGATTGCTTAAAGAGCACATACTACCAGCTGACAATGTGATGCCAGATTCCCGAGATGAAGCAAAAAAGATTTTGCGAAACTTGGGGATGGCTTACAATTCTATCCACGCTTGTCCTAATGATTGCATTCTTTTCAGAGGGGAATACATAGACATGGAGAAGTGTCCGAAATGTGATTCCGAAAGATATCGAGTAGATCTCCACGGGACAAAAATTCCACAAAAGGTTTTGCGACATTTTCCTCTGCTTCCTCGCATCAAGCATTTCTTCGAATGTAAGTCCATGGCCGCCCTAGCATCATGGCATGAGGAGAATAAATCTTCGGAGTGTGTTCTACGAATTCCTGCAGATTGCACAGCCTGGAAACATATAGATGGAACATGGTCGAATTTTGCCAGGGAAGCTCGAAATTTGCGCTTAGGCCTGGCTATGGATGGCGTAAAGCCATTTGGTCAAAGATCAACATGTTACAGTGTATGGCCCGTTGTCATCGTCAACTACAACATTCCCCCGTGGTTGACTACGAAGAAGGGGCACATATGGCTAAGCTTGATTGTGCGAGGGCGATATAAAGTGGAGAATATGGATGTGTATCTTTGTCCACTATTGGAAGAGCTACAACAATTGTGGATTGGCATAGAGGTGGTGGATATGAGCCGACACACAGGACGACGGAATGCTTTGATCAGAGGCATTCTAATGTGGACCATGCATGACTATCCCGGGCTAACAGAATGCTCAGGTGATCTATTGACACTCCTCACTCAGACACTGTAAATCTTGTTTTTTCCCATAGTTGATCTATTATCATGTGTATACATGCAGGGCTTCAAACAAGCGGATACAGAGAATGTGTCACATGTGGACCTAGACTGAATGCACGTAGGGCGCCCTCATTGAAGAAGCAAATCTACGAAGGTCATCAAGCGTATCTTCTAGAGAATCATGTGCTACGCGACGGCTTTTTGGGAAGAGAGCCACCAAGGATGTCTGCACAAGCATGGTTAGAGCAGAAGGAGATGTGCGATGACGGATTGCCTCCAGGGATGAAGAGACTATCTCTATGGTACGAGTTACCATACTGGCCCCGACTCATGATCAATCACTTGCTCGATCCAATGCACATATTCAAGAATGTGGGTAGTCTACTATGGGACCATCTGACCGGCAAGAAAGATACTTTGGGAGCCAGAGTTGACCTTAGAAATGTGGATCGTATGGAGAAATATTGGCCGCAAACAGTGTCTGATGGATCGATAAAACTCCCTAAAGCACCATGGATTTTCACAGGTTCCTAAGAACGCAAATTAAAAGAGACCATTCGATCTTTGCGGACCCCCACTAGCGTAATGCACTCGCTCCGAACGTGTTTTACTAAAGACGGAAAGCTTACCGGTTTGAAGTCACACGATTGGCATAAAATGTGTGAGGTACGTTCATAGTGGACTTTAATATCATTGCATAAAATGTGGACTTTAATATCATTGTTGCACATACTTTACAGTTTATTTTACCGGTTGCCATTGAGGGATATTTGTCTCTCGACATCCGTAACACAATCTACAAACTTGCAAAGCTGGTGCAATGGATCTCACAAAAGGAGATCAACGTAGACTCCATACCATTCGCCAAACTAAATGCTGCGGAGCTTGTGTGCATGTTTGAGAAATATTTTCCTACTACCATGCTAACCATTCAGGTGCATCTTCTTGCTCACATAGTTGATGAGGTGGAAATAGCTGGCACAGTTCATTCCAGATGGATGTTCTTCTTAGAACGTTTCATGAAAACGCTTAAGGGATATGTGCGTCAAAAGGCACGTCTGGAGGGTAGCATGGCAGAAGGTTGGTTGGTATCAGAGTCCCTAGTGTACATTGGAGAGTGGCTAGATGGATTTGATAAATCCCGGGACACGCTATGGCGAACCATAGATGATGAGCGCATATCTGGGATTGTCATGTGCAATCTCGGTGTTGAGCGTTTTACTCAAGATTGTGGAATCATGGAAAAATTTGAACAGTCCAGTCGACGACGTTCCTCTGATGCAGATCCTGTGGTGGCGGAACTCACCTACTTCGGCACGCTGCAAGAGATTTTGAGGATCGATTACAGAGGATTTTTTATCGACTTGTTCGACGTGCAATGGTTCAAGATAATCATGGAGGGCCGCAACGCTACTGTGCGTAGAGGAGAGTCTGGTTTTCTTGAGGTGGATTCTACTAAGAAATGGACTGACCTAAGAGACACTTTCGTACTACCAGAGCATTGTGAACAAGTAAGTATTTAAATAGTTAACATCCCCCTTTTACAAGTTATGTGCTTGAAAGCTCTCATGTAAGTTATGTGGCTCTGGCAGGTAATATTTCATCCTACAAAGTCTACATCAAACTGGTGGTACGTCATAGAGGTAGCCCCTCGTAGTGCAAGGACGTATGAAGGCTACCATGTGCCAATCACAACGGCATCAATGGAGGAGATTAGAGAAGATGCTCAATCAGAAGCCGCTACGGTGGTGCCAGACGAGCATCAAGATGCTACTACTCTATATGGGGTGCATGCAGAGGAGCTACAAAATGAAACAGAGGATATGTGTTTAAACGGAGAGCTCTATATAGATATAGGAAGTTATGTTGAGTTATGCGAGGATGAGAGAGAGATCTCTTAAAGCCACAAATATTGTATTTGAACAATTTTGCTCCGTGTTGTAAAAGCTCTGGCTCTCTAAGTACCTTCCATGGTGTATAACGCTCTTTTCTACTTGCGCTCACATCTTTTGATTGAAAATTCTAAGTTTTCGACTTGCCTCTTCTATCACTCAATTCATTGCGTCATTGTATTTATATGCGTCATTACGTCATTGTATTTAATGGTCTTTGCGTCATTGTCTACTCTATTCATTCAATATTAAGTTTAAATATTCGTGTGTTTAATGCAGGTATGGATGATGAGGAGTTTCTTTCTTCTTTGTCACCGCAACAGAGACAGTGGTACGTGGAGCGTCATCGCTCTGGCGCATCATCGCGCGTTCCTACTCCATCTGCATCTCCCTCTCTTTTGGAGCATTCGGCGCGCTCTGAAGCTTCGGCGTCGACGAGACGATCTTCACACTCGTCTAGACACCGGCGCTCTAGTGGTGGCGGTGAAGGTTGTTGTGGGGATTCCGCCGCCGATGCCTCCACACCGCCTCGTGTTCGACGAGGCTCTTTACCCTCCCCTTCTTTGCCCGCCCCCACACCAGCCACAGCATCGCCATCTACGGCAGGTTTTGCGCAGCTGACTGTTCCTAGCAGCTACACACCTCTACCTACTCCGCCAGGAGCCACCCCACTTGACACTCCTCGCTTCGGGGCCCAGACGTTGGTGGAGACACCTGACGTCCGTACCCCCATGGACACGCCGCTAGAGACCCCTGCAGGGACACCCAGGTTCACGCGTCACTGGCCAGAGGGCTTGTCTTACTCCATCGACTTCAACGGCGGCATCATCATGGATGATGACGACAAGAAGGTGATCTCGCGCATGCGTGGTCTTTGCTCTCAGCTGTTTAGACACTACATACTAAACAAATGGAGTGAAGTACCAAGTGATTTAAAAAACAGAGTCATCAGCATACTTCATGATGAGTTTCCCGTTCCAACACGGGATCAGCGCTTCAATGAAGACCTGATGAAGATTCGAATGCACGAATACTGCAAACACAAGCGTTCCGAAGTGCAAAAAGCAATCAAGAATGGGTGGAACAGGCCAGATTGGCTGGCCAAAGAAGATTGGAAGAATGCGAAGAAAGCAACGCGCGAGAATCCCGACAAGTGGAAGTAACAAAAGGATGCAGCCACAGCGCGAGTAGAGGCAGGGAGCTCGCACCACTTGGGGAGCGGTGGATGGGCATCATTTGAGGACGATTTTGTAAGTGTTTTCGCATTGCTCTTTATGTTCGATAGTTTAGGGTTTATGAGTTTTTTAATTCTAACATAATGAAATCTTTGTATGTTTTGATAGTGGTCGATGACAAGACGTGATCCCACACCGTACGAGCGCGAGTACGCAGGCAGGAAGGGCTTAAACGCCCTGATGGACATTCTCAGTTCTCGCGGCAGCATGGTTAGTATTAGGGTTTACTCTTTTTTATTTTTTGTATTGTTTTATAAATGTCGTTATATGTTTATACTTACTGAAAGCTGTCTTATTGTCTTTTTTTGCAGAATCCGACAGATACGCCGCTTGGACGCGACGAGACGTATGACTAGACGACGTCAGTTTAGCCGTAGCTAGATAGCATTAGTTTAGGGTTTCTCATAGCTTATGTATCATGAGACGGATTTTATACGTCTTTTTGAACCATGTATATTATTACATTTGTCACCGCAGTTCCTTTTGCCAATCAATTCTTTACGCCTATGATGTTGTACAATTGTCATTATTACATTTGCCAATCAATTCATTTTGCCTATGATGTGTACAATTGTCCATTTTACGCTTGTCAATTTTGCAAACAATGCGTCTTGTGGGTGACTATTTTGGGTCTATTATCTACCCTTGCACTTTTTTTAAAAAGTGAATCAAGTACAATATGGTTGATAGGTGGCAGGCCATTGAATGCCTTGTCACCAAAAAAAATTCTCTCAGGAGGTGTATAACCGTCGCTATTTATGGCTCTATAGCATCGCGATGAGCATCGCTATAGTCTTCTGTGTAAACGTCGCAATATGCGTCACTATGAGCGTCGCTATGAGCGTCTCTATATAGCGACGCCTATAGCGACGCTCTCGTAGCGACGCTACTAGCGACGCCGGGGGTTAACCCAGTGTATTTCCGTTGCTAACAGCGTCACAAGAGCACACAACCTCTTGTAGTGAATTCAACAAAGAAGGGGGCCACTAAAAGACTTTTGTAGGCATAAAAAACAGGCTTTTTGGTGAGATTTTTGGCACCCATCTCCACTCCGAATTTGGAGCGGTGGTCAAAAGAGAAAATGTGGAACAAAAGCTGAATAATCACCTCAAACATTTTAGTGATTTTTGGAGCAACAACCGGTGAGCTACGATTATTTGAGTGGACCCCAGTCTGCCCACTTTTCTCACAAAGTAACCCATAGTCTTCTCTCACCTCCTTTCCCACTTCCACACACATACACTCATTCCTCTCCATCCCTCACTCAAACCTGCAACGTTCATGGAGTACTTCATCTTCTTCACCATTTCTATCTCTCCTTACTCCATGGCTCAAAAGATTATCATCTCTACACACATATAGCTCAATTTATCTCTAGAATCAAATTCATATTACCATAACCTCTTCATCCTTTCATAAAAGAGAAAAAATCAACAAATAACTATTCTCTAGCCTGCAAAAGGGGGAGTTTGATCATGGAGAATTCAACTTCCCCATGGTCACAAGAACTGCACCGACAAAGTTCTACAACCGCTTCATTCACTGGAGGAGAAGGTGAAAAATTTCATTTACATCTTGTGGTTTCCACCAAATTGTGTATATTCTCATTCTTCTCTTACTTTTAATCATTGTATAAATCATATAATGCACCTTGAGTGCATATGCCATGTAATTTTACCCCATCCTACTAACTTCAAACTACTAACACTAACTGCTAACCTTTTTTTGTAAATTGCACCCACTCTACTCTACCGTGAAGTAGGCAACCTCACACAAAAAATCACTCACCTCTCTAGAATCTTCTCTATTTCATCTCAATAATTATCTCCTCTTGAGCCCACATCCATGTGACTCAAGAGACAAGAGAGCCCCACTCTCATAAGAACATATAAAAAATTTCATAAACATGATTTTCTATGAAAATGTTGATTAGGTATAATCCTAATTAGGGCTCTGCTCACCTATAAATAGAGCCCTTCTCCCTTTGTAAATGGAAAGGATCCCTACACTATTGCTCACTACTTTGAGCGTGCCATTCACCATCTTAGTTTTAGGGAGTGAGAGTGAGCTCTCTATGCACCATTACATGTGGTGTATAGGAAAGCTTCTTTGAGCTAGTTGTAACATTGCAAGGGAGTGAGTGATTCATAACTTCCAATCAAAGTTGTACTTACTCTTGTGCATCAATTTAATCAATAAGTTGGGTGCAAATCGCCGATCAAAACTCTCTTGAGTCTCTCCAATTTATGCTTGGTAACCTCATCTCGTTTGGTTTAAGGTGACACGTTTTCATTTTGAGATTCTTTTGTAGTATCTGCTTGTATGTGACTCAAGAGCTCTTGTGTTTTTTTTTGTTGCTTGGGAAAACATTATAAGAGGGTTGTATGGTGAGAGGTCTCCCATAACCCTAAGATAATGTGTAGTTTGCAACATCATCAAACTTAATCGTGTCTCTTGACTCTCCTGCAAGTTGTTCATACACCCACGTCAATCATTAAAATTGAAGATAAATTCTTGCACAAAGATCTCTCTCTTTCTTGTGTGTTTGGTGTGTGTATTTGTAGCATTTAAATTAGTGATAGTATACCCTTCCTTCTTGCTTGTATTGCTAAGGGATTCTCCTCTTTTGCGTCTTAGTTCGCTCTCTAACTAGGTGGTGCCCCTATCTTGTTTGGGTTTAGCTGTGGGTTGGTTGTTGTGTTGTGCTTGTGGTTGCCCCAACCCCAATTGAGTAGCACGAGAGCCTTGAGGGGTGTTTAGAGGTTGCCTCTCTTGTTGCCCGCCCCGGACCGCCTCAGTATGTTCTGACCTAGACAAAAGAGCTTTGATTTCGGAGAAGTTACAACTTGCTAAAGAGATAGAAAGCACATTTTCTATTATCTTTCTTAGGATTAGGCCTTATCTGCATAGGGCTATAAAACTAAAAAATAAGTAGCACTATGTATAAGTTCTTTAGGTCTACTCAGATCTTCCACATTGCGGTAATCTAACTAATGTTATTGAAATATTTGCAGATTATTTCCCTTTCCCAAGGGCTCGCTCTTCCTATGGAACCCCTTTTCTTTGCTTCTCTACTTGTGTTGAAATGTATACAAGATAGCGAAGCCTCTATCTTAATTTTTGATGCCTCGAAGGATTCAAGGTTGTCTCTTGTCCAGATTATTTCGTTTAACCAATGGGTGAAGGTTCTCGCTCTCCTCATTAAGAATAAATCTGATGGTATCAATCTTCTGCTGGAATTTACTTCTAATTTGGTTGGTCTTTCCAAAGCCCACATTCAGGACTTAGCATCATTCTCTTCTAAAAGCTCTGAACTATCCAATCTTCTTAGAAGATTTTGTGGGCTTAGTCCATCTTTGTTATGGTTCCCTCTACTCTGATTGTCCCTCCACCTAACAGCCTCTTTTGTAGTGATGCAGCTGCATTGGAAGCTGCAAAAGAATTTCAGAAGGACCTTTGTTCACTTAGTGAAGCTTCACTTTTAGATATGGTGCCAAAAGTCTCTAGGGACTTTCTTTTTTTACCATCACGACAGATTGAAGTAGAATCCTTGGGGGTAGACCACAGGCTTTGGATGTTCCCAAATAAAGGGTTTCTTGCACCCATTTCTATGGAAACTTGGGTCTTACTTGCCAACCTGGCACCAACCACTATTGAAGAATGCAAACTCAAAGTTCTTAAAGGGATTCAGCTTTTGGATAAAGGAGATCTGATTAAAGCTCCGTTCAATATGAATTTCCTTGATGATAAAAATGTAGTTCGAATACAAGATTATATGCAAGAACCAAAGGTGTGATGACCTTTAGTAAAAATAATGTGGATTACTACACTGAAATAGTGTGGAATGTGTTCAGACCTTACCTTAAGTGTGCATGCAGATTTTTAGACCCTAAAGCTGCATGTGAGTGAAGAATCATTTGGTTTGACCATGCTATTTGGTACGCCCTCAACAATCTGGCTAGTATCTTTCCTGAGAAAGCAAAAGAGTTTCACCTTTCCCACTTTTTCTTGTGGCTTGGTGGAGAAGCTAAGGATCTGGTCTTAGCTCAAATCGCCTTTATTTAGTATAGAGCGATTATTGTGACACACTTGAAGAGCTTGGTTCTAATGGGTGTGGCACACTGCTAGCCACTTATGGGGGCTTTAAACGAATCAAGAGCGTGGTTGGGCGAATCAAGCTGAGTATTGATGATGATGAAACTCAAGTTTCCAAATTCCCTAACACTCTTGTCTCTCCGTTTTCTTCTTACACCTCTTTCTTAACTCCCTCCTCGAGTGATTCTATTTTTGGGAGAGGGAAAGGTAGAACTTATGTTAGAGGACGGGGAAAAAACCTACCAATCAAAAATCTTTTGGATATGTAATGTGCACGTATGAAGGAACGCCTATGGTGGCAGACTTTACCTACCTCCAAAGGAAGAAGCTTGTAATAGAATAATTTCACATTGCTTGTTTACTAGCAAAATTTTGGATTTCTTTGCTCCCCAAGCTATGTTTACAGAATGTTTTGGACATGTGTTTGGATCAAATCTATTACTTAATGATGTGATGTTTGGATGGAAATACTTGCCGCCTATCAAAAATCTTTTTTATTCAAATGATTTCCTCCATAATGAAGTGGTTCCTATTTGCTCTTGTCACCTATATCCAAAGTTTTGTAAGATTTTCACTAACTTTGGATTACATGTTTGTACTTCGAGCTTAGAAATCATATGTGATCCTCCTGTAAGGAGCCTCTTGAGTAAAGGCTTGAATCATATTCCTCCTTTTCCACTAAATTCTCAGATTGCCTTATTGGCTCTACTTGAATGCCTGGCCAACTTGGCCTTAAAACTCCAACTGGACGTGGATGTTCACATTCTACTTACCTCAACACTCAAACTATTTTTCTGGAAAAAGATCAGTCTTATGCCGCAAGTATGGCTAAGTACTGATACTACCTGGCTTACTCCTAAAATTAAGACTTGTATTTTTGATGTTAAGGAGACTCGAATACTGCTTCCTTTATATGTAAAAGATTAGCATTTGAGTTTGCCTATTCCAGACTCAATAGTAAGGATTCTTTTAAACTTGATACCTCTCCACTTAGTACGGCTACACTATTAAATAATGAGTTATTAGGACTTGGTTATTGTCCTAACTCTCTGAAAATTCCTGTACTCTTCCCAGCTTATAAAAATCATAAGCATAAATTTAGATGGATTTCTGACGCATCCAATAGTCTATTTTCTTGTATTACGAATGACATCACCTACTGCTTAAATTTTATTATGTTAGAAATTGAAGCAATCTGTGCCATCAAGCATAATGATCTCAAACGATTCAAAAATATAGATTGTTGCCCATTTTCGGTCATAAAAAACGCTGCTCAGGTTTCTATCAACCTCCTAGAAAAAATTTTCTCTATCTTTATGGCAGACATAACACAATGCTATGAGAATATCCCTCTAAAAGGACCGTATGGGCTTTTTGATACTTTATCTATTCTTATAAAGATAGGCTTTTCTCACAGAAGGAAACTAGGGTATACATGTATCTCACTAAAGATGAATAAAGGTTGGGTAAAAGAATCTAATAAATCTTCACCTTTCATCTTTAAAGAGGATGATTTATATAAATATATCTTTTGGCTCCTTAATAATTGCTCTATCCAAGTAGGTGCTACCTGCTACAAAATTGTTTTAGGGATCCTAGTGGGATTTTTGTGCTCTCTGATTATGTGTAATCTCTATCTTTGTCACTTTGAATACCAATGGCTCTTAAAAATATTAAGTAACCGAGCTAGTGCTTCGTTACTCACACACTTTGAGCATTCGTTTGGGTTTATGGATGACCTATGTAGCCTTAACAATCTCTTGTTCGAGGTTACTCTCAAAGATATATATCCACCTTGTCTTAATATTGAACCTACAGTCTCTGATAGAGTATTATGGCATGATAAATGGATCATTTCTGGGACTCATTTCCTAAATATTGAGTTTACTCTGACTCCCCCATTCTTGGGTAATTTTTATACTCGCTTCTTTTGGAAACGAGAAAATCTCAAGCTTGTATCCTCAGAATTTACAAAAAGAAAAAGCAATAGACCCTTAAAAAATTCTTTACGCACCTTTCTAGGAATGCTTTTTCTTATAGTGTATGCCTCGTCAGACAGTTTTGTAGCATATGAAGAAATCAATACTCTGATTACCAAGTTCATTAATAATGGGTTTTCTAGAAAAGACCTCATTGCGTGTATCTGCAATTCTTTACAAAAACACAACTGGACCTGCTGAAGTTTGAGTTACAGAATTTGATTAGTCTCTTTCAAACAGAATAAGTTTTATCACATCATCCAATATCTCAAATTAATAAAAACGTTTCTTGAGGTAGTAGACCCCTACTCTATGGGGTCTACTACCTCATAGAATATGGTGCTTGGGAATGGGTGGGCACACACACACACACACACACACACACACACACACACACACACACACACACACACACACACACACACACACAATTACATGAGTCCTTTCACATGATTCACCGCTTAAATTGGACAAGAAAAAGCATGGCAGGCCTTTTTTTAAAAAGAAGAGACCCCTTTTTTTTTCCTCTACATCTCTATTAAGCCGCCCATTACATGATCAAAAAAACAGTTGTCACAGTAATAACATGTGTTTAGACGCTTGGCTAAAGGTAGGATACGGGTCACCAAGACTACTCCATACTCCCTAGTGCGTGGTGTACTATTCAAGTATCCTCTTAGGGGTTGTCCATAACTGTGATACAAAAAATCTAATGGTGAGGAGGAAACTGGGCTAGCAAGTATAACCGCTCTGAAAACCCTTGCTTCATTGAATGTTCTACATAATAATGAAGCCAATTACCATGGCCAGAGGGATATTGTTCCTAAAATGCTCTGGACCCCAAAGGGTCACACGTGTCACTCGGTCCTAAAATGCTCTCGACCCCAAAGGGTCACACACGTCACTCGGTCCTGATATGTCCACCACTTAGTTTGGGTAACAAATGTTCCTAATTGCGGATATAAATGACGCTCATAATGGAGTAGTGTGGTTCTTATAGTAGATTCACTTGACTGCTGAAGATGTGCTATTGCTATGGCAAAAACTTGTTCTTGTCTATAAGCCATAACATATAATGTGTATGACACTCCTGATGATAGAGCAAGATGGAGGTCTGAAAGTTACTCAAGACTAATACTATACAATCGATTCCGTTAAAAAAAAAAATCGTCTTTTATAGACCCACTTTTGATTCCTGGACCAAATAGGTACTAGTACGAATTACCCAAACTAATTGACTTCTCTAAGTAGGTTAACTCTCAACTTTGTGATCGGCGTGTGTATACTTTCATAATTTTCCCAAGTGGATAAGCTTTCTGATATAGGCTCATTGGATGTTTCGATCTTATGGGTAACTGGTTGTGTATGACCACCCAGGGCTAGGGGCAATAACTCGTAAAGAATAATGGACTGTGTATCGACCATGCAAAAAGATTATTATCTTCTGCCATATTAAAAAAGGTTTCTTTGGGATATTTCCTCTTGTCTTTGCATTGAACATAGATATTTCTTTACATAGTACCTTAAAATTATATGACATCTCTGTAGCGTTTTTCCTCTGCATTAACTTTTCTTATTTCCTATCGCATGCTACCGTCTGCGTACTTGAAAGAGGGTTTGCAAGCAAATACAGTATAGGGTGTGTCTCCATGCAGGCTTGTATCCTCCAGATCTTGCGCTGGGTAAAATCCTTGGGAATGGGGCCCTTAATGGCGGGAAAAACTGGCCTATTCTAGGTCCTGTCTGCTATTCGGATTTGCATTAGCATCTATAAAAACCTCTTAAGGCGAGAACTCTTACTCACTTAGCATCGTGCTCTGTAATCGTCTGCCTGTGCATTCAAAACTGGTTTACTATTGTGACTTCAACATGCCGAAAAAAATTGAGAAGGAGGTGGTGGAATCATCTTCGTCTCCTAATCTACAGGTTAACTAAATTTTTTTCTCTCTTGAAGCTTTAAAAAATACTGAGAGCTGGACTCTTTGGCTAAGATGAAGGTGCTTAAAATTTTGGTAAAGTGTAATGTTTGAAGCACCATTAATTAGACTGATTTTTTGTTAAACTCCTCGTTCTGGGAAACTGGTTTGTGATGGTTTACTGGAAGAGATTGGGAAATTTTCATGTTGCTAAGAGCTGCTAGACCTCGAGACTAGCGTACTGTATGGTTTTTAATCTATTGAGTATTGGATGGCTTTATGATGGATGGGAGGTTGTGAGTGTCTGTGTGCTGCTGATGCTGATTTTTGTAAAATAATTACTCAATAGTAAGTATGTGCTGGAGACTGAGGTACTGCATGTCTCTGAAGAGTGTCAGAAACTCCCCTTTAGAAAAACTTCAAGACATTGTGTTGGGATGGTCTTATATGACTGATAAGATACTTGGGTAAGTAGTAAAACTCTTGGTTTGAGGTACTCTGGATAAGTGGACAGACTTTAGATCGAAATTTTGCTCAGTTCCGGGGTCTGTTTCACTAAATCTTTTGAGATAACTGTGAGTTCACTGTCATACTGAGTACTGGTTTCAAAAGTGTTGCCTTATCTTAAAATGATGTATAAATATTGAGTAGCATCACATACCCAATTGATGTAGTATATTTTTTTACATTTTTATGTATTATCTTGTACCTTCTTACATCACCTACCTATAAGATTACTGACAGTTGTTTTTGTGTGGCTCGCCACCTATTCACTTTGTTGACTGGTTACTGCTTGCTGTGTTTTAGTTTGGACCCTCGGCTTTACAATAAATTAAGCTTGCCATTATTTTCTCTTTCTTTATCTCACTTGAGTTTGTAGGAAGAGTTTCACCTACCCGCTTGACATGGATACAAGGAAAAGTTTTTAGGGTTGATGGTTTAATAGGTTCTCGTTAGTGTAACAGATTTTGTCCACTGTGCTTTAGGTGGTCCTGGCTTGTTAGCCTTACTTCAACTTTTTCTCTGTCTACTTCTATGCTGGCTCTGTGTAACGCTTTTTTACTTAAACTTGCCTGGCAGTTGTGTTTTTAGAATCGTCACTCGGAGGCATACACTATCAATACACATATATAGTCTTTTTTTACAAAAAATACTTAGACTATTACTTTTCCTTAATAAAAAAGAAAGGGAAGGATTGAGTAGTTTATGGTAATGTGGTATAAAATGAAGTTTGTAATGGGCTTTGCTAAAAGTATGTCGGACATGACATAAGGACGGAGGTACTTTTGACAATGGCAGTAAATATGACTGAACCGGCTCAAAATTCATAAAATAGGCTCTGGTTTATATTTTGAAAGTCGAGAAATACTTAGATAGAGCTTTTTTTATGGGATATCTCAGCTTCTAAATAACTAAAACTTTTTGTACAATAGGAGCTTTCAACTGCAAAGAAATTATTGTACAGATCCATCGTCTTTTCCTAGAATTGTTGGTCTGTGAACAGGTAGTGTTCGTTTGCGTATATATATATATATATATATATATATATATAGAACTGCTACACACACACACACACACACACATATATATATACATATTTAGAACTGCTACACACACACACACACACACACACACACACATATATATATGCAAATAAAGTATGTGGATGCATTGCACAAAGTGTTTGACGGTGATAACAAAGACAAAAATCACCATCAATATAGACTGCTTAATTGAGAATACATTTTCACAAGCATTCACATGCACAAGGCTCATAATAGCATGCAACCCAAAGTGACAAGAAAGTTTTGTCACTCTAAATCCTCTAGATATTTGAATCTCACATCATGAATTGTAATTTTCCCAATCGTCTCTCCACATCTCATATTTTTTAGATTGTAACTATAAGCTTGATATTCAGCCTTTACAGGATGTATGCACTGGCAGGATCACTGAATAGAGAGTCTTTGAGATCTGGATTGACCGATACATTAAGTTGGACTTGCTTCTCTAACTCTATTTCTACACAAACTGAGAGTGCTCCCACATAATCCACAATTTTTTGCTTTGCTTTATAATTGGTTGCACACCTCATAAATTAAAATCATTTTAAGCCTCTTCTTGGCTATCTATGCATTTGAAACACTCTTTGGATTTTAAGGAAAAATAACTCACTCACAACTAGTTCAGTCGCTCAAAAACATTCAAACCTTTGTTGCTTTGTGGATATTTAAATAAATTAACACTCAACATGCATACATGTATGGTCATTCAATCTGTGTGTGTGTGTGTGTGTGTGTGTGTGTGTGTGTGTGTGTGTGTGTGTGTGTGTGTGTGTGTGTGTGTGTGTGTGTGTCTATCTCTCTCTCCCTCTCCCTCTCCAAGAGGTTCTTCATATTAGCAATGCTAACTGCGACCTCAAATGTGAAAATCCACGACACATAGCGCTATGTGCACGGTTATGAGCATCCCTATGGGCGTCTCTATATTATTTGTTGCATAGCTACGCTCATAAGGACGCCCAAAGCGACGCCGATAGGGTAAAAAAATAATCCGAGAGCACCATAAACTCAGATCTCAAGTCTCAGTTTTGGTGCTCTAGCGAAACAGGTATACCCGCTCTCGGGGGATATGCGTTTGAAACGTGAAGCGGGCAAGCGTTGGGCCTCTGGCTATGAGAGGTATCAAGAGAGAGAACAAGAGACACTAACAGCTCTGGCAATCATTGTAATCATCAATTAATTGAATGATACTTTGAGTACAACTTAATCCTTAGCCAAGATGAGCTGTTAACAACACCGTCACTTGGATCATGTGCTAGCTAGGAGTTTAAGCTCCCGTTTTACACGATGAATCGGGCCGTTAACGACATCGAGACTTAACATAATGTTTAATCAATTTCTAGCTGATGACAGTGATGGAAATTCCCTCCTGTCACTTTATCTGCTTCAACTACCTTCAAGATTTTACAAACCTCATGTAAGTTCACTGTGTCGATCATCATGCTTCAATTATTGCCAACTATCTTGCAACTTCCTGCTCTATGTGCTTTGCATTGGCTTAATTGCCGCACACAAATTTCGCTATCTCCTCAAATCCACTTGCTCCAATTGCCTTTGGTACTCCGATTCAATTCTTCTTTCCTCGTACCTTGCAAGCCTTGGAGTTGCTTTCCCTCCTCTCACGCTCCTTGCTTATGCATGAGAGCGAGAAAAAGAGCGGCTTCTTGCTCCCCTCTTCCCCTTGCTTATGCTCGAGAGTGAGAGAGAGCCCTTTGCTTTGCTTCACCTCTCGTTTTTCTCCCTCTTTGTCTGCCCTTACTCACCAAGAACGAGAAAGAGCGAGCGAGAGATCCTTTGATTTTTTTTTCAACTCGAAAGAGAGAGACCTTTCTTTGTTTATGCAATCCTCCTTGCTTTGGTAGCCGAGGACAAGAGCGAGAGAGCGAGCTTGCCTCACCTTCCTCCTTCCGAGCTCCCCCCGCTGTCTCCCTTCCTCCTTTGCCATCACACTTCTCCCACAAACTTACGTTTTCAACTCCTTCTTTTTATACCCTAAAAACCTCCCTTTAAAAATAACCCCTTCCCCTCCTAAGCAATGACGGCGCCGTCGTTGCTAGGCGCGGGAAAGGGTGTTAGATGACATGGCAAGGCCGGTCTTGACCAGTGTAGAATTAAGTGAGAGCAATACCAAATAGCGGCTTCATGGCATGCTCGACCAATCTCGCTTCTTTACCCTGCTCAATCGAGCTCTCCCCATCCCTGCGCAAGCTCGCTTCTCCCTCCTGCACTCTACCCGCTCTGCTGTTGAACGCCATGCCATGCCTTTCTTTACATACTAAAAAAAACCCTTAAGTGGCGACCACTCTTTAACTTGGGTGGATGTCCCTTAAAGGGGCATCCCATTTGGCATACATATCAACTGGGCAGCCATTGATTAGGACTTCGGGCGGACGACCCTAATGCTTCATTGGGCGGCACCGCCACAATGCCAAGCACAACATATTTCTTCAGTAGCCATCAACTAACAATATCAACGTGAGTTTTGATGCCCGTACAAGGTCTTGACTAGTGCCACAAACCTGCTAGATGCAAGTATAAGTGATTTCATTTGAATCAATGGCCTTCCCTTCACATTCCGTTAAAGACACCAGCATGGTTTGGAACAACGACAACAGACTAGCACCAAAACATCTGCTAGCACGCAGTTGAGAACTGACACACAGGTTACACCTTTTTGACACGGGTTTCGATTGATGCACATTCACTTCTTGCTAATCCCATATACTGAGTACTACCCTCTCAACTAGTGTCAAGCAACAAAAAACATAGATGGCACACCAACCAAGCGAGCCAAGACCGGTACGGAACCGGCCCCCAGTGAATCTTTAACGGCCAATATCTTGGCAACCGTAACTCCGATCACTGATCTGAAAAGACCAACGCGCTCCACGAAGTGAGCACTTCAATCCCCTGAATTCATTTAAATTATGTCCCCTCAGCTATAGTTTCCCAATCCGGTATGGATCTACATCAACTTAAACTTCAACCTGCCATAACTTTTTGCACCGTAGCTCCAATCGACGAGCCGTAAAGATAGGCTGGTAGAGCACTTCAAGCACTGCGGTTCTAGATCATAATATCCCCTCGATGCTCACTTCAAGCATACTCTTTTTTAGCATCATTAAGGCATCTATTCGCCCTTTAAAGCCGTATTTGGCATATATTAATCGTAAACTAGCTTGCTAGCAAGCAATGAACACTGTCCATTAGTTAAGGTAAGCTTTAAATAAACTTGACGTGCATTTTTTTGGAATCTTTCTTAGCATGCAAGACATCCACCCCCTCTGATCCTGCACAGCCTTTGGTTTGTGCCAACTACACTTCAATCTTCATCTGCTACAAGTACCTTAAGCTCTTTGCCATCATGAGACTCACGTAAGTGGTAAACATATGAAAACTAATATCAGGCTTATACCCTATCATTAATGTTCTAGCTTAATCATTAGGTAGCTATCCATCGTAAATCTTTGAATAGTATCGGTCGTATCTCCAAAGCATTCAATTATGGAAACCCTTTATAGTGAACCCTGCCAGACTCAAGTGCTCCAGTTAATTATGCACACGGCTTGACCATTCAGATCTCTTAAGGAAACCTTGTCAAGCTCAAGTATGCATTACTCTGTCTGCACATGGAATGGCCATCAAGTCCTTTACTTTAAGTTCTGGTAGCAAAACCAACTCAAAAGATGTGAAGATACTTCATCAATTGTCCAAAGAAGTCAACTAGAAGCCAACCATGTAATCTTACTAAACACATAACCAAAAACTCTACTGACTTAGAATAATCTAGAAACCAAAACCTTGTACCATGCAACCTGCTACAACAGATAACTAGTACTTTTCAAATCTACAACTTGCACTTCAATAGCCCCGCGGGATCAAATGGGAAACCAATCATTTGCCCCACTGTAAGCATTCCTTAAAAAAAAATTCACCATCCTCCAAGATCATAGGGAGAATAGAAGAATTTCGAATTAGTAGAGCATAAACAAAAATCAGCCCACAAATCTTCATGAAAACCGCCTAGATCATATGGCATAAAAATCAATTTCCCCGGGTCACCATGCATATATCTGTCACCTTCGGGGTCAAAAGATAGCTCAAAACATCATATCCCATATATCATCAAGTAACACTAGATACTGCCATATCCCCTGTGCAACTCGATGATCCATTCGTCGATCATCAATCACAGGTAAAAGCATTGACCTTCACTCTCACTAGTATTGGAATCCCAATCATGCATATCTGAATACATCAAGTCTCTGGAAAAATCCTCTTCATTAAGCTCGCACGATGCATCAGAAAAAAATTCTCTATCTTGTAGAGGCTCAAAATCAAGTAGAGCATCATCCAACAAATGTATAAGGTCATCATTAGCTACATCTGAACAAACTTTCTCACACATGAATCTATATCGATTGACATCCTTAGCATTTGTATTTGAGAACCCTTCCAAAGCTTCGTATAGTAAGCACATACGGTCTAGGTCAACCGCTTTAAAAGGTTCCTCCATCTTGCACATCTCAGGCTGTTGTAAACTAAGATCTCCACATATGACATGCATACTAAATACATATGTTGTAAATTGATCTGCAAGTCTTTCACCCTCATCCAAATATCTTTGCACTTCTGTAAAATACAAAGTTCAACATGCACATTGAAAATTTCATCTATTGTCCTGTCTTTATCATCAACACAATGAAACCAATCATATTCCACACCAAGAGATTGCACTTCACTATGCACCCCCTCTGAATCAGCATCATCAAGTTCATGATCATTCTGCCATAGTGTGAGCCCTATGTCACAAGTTCTTGATAGAGAATAACTTTGATTCCCCTCTAAATCACCAGCAAATTCAGGATCAATCTGCTAGATCGGTAGCTCTAGGTCAGAGAAAGTTGTCAAAGCAGGAGTCTGCACCCCCTTTGATTCATCATCATCACATTCAAGACCAATTTTTGGCTTCACAACAACTTGTCAATGAAGGAGTCTGCACCCCCTCTGATTCAACATTTTCTAGATCTTCAAGCACATATTCTTGCTTAACACTAGACTTGTAATGAGCCACAAAACTGGCCGAAGCCACAAAAATGGCTCACATCATAATTCTAGTAAATGAAACATAACTTTTGTATATGACATCAAAATTTCATAAAACTTCTTAATTATGGGTTCAAGATATGAAAAAGGTTTCTAAGTACACAAAATTTTCATAAAAATCTCAAAAAAAATCTTTTCTAAAATTAGCAAATTTTACGTAAATTTACACATCACTACTTAACTTGGAGAAGTAAAAAAATTCGGCACTCTTTGTATATGGGTTATAAAAGCTTGGTACATCTATCATATACCTATTGAGGGTTTTTTCAAAGAAGTTTGGGTCTGTTTAACAATGATTTGATTTACTTTCAAAAGAAAATAAAAAAAATTAGTCCATCCACACAAATTAGTCGTAGAAGATGGCAATGTAAAGACACCTTTAGACCTTAATTTAGCTTTGTACTATTTTTTATCAACTCGTATTGAGTGTTGGTCATAAATCCCTAAAACCGTTTCTATTTAGATAACTAACATAGTGTTGGAAATTTTTTTACAAAAGTCTTGAAAAGCCACAAAAGTGGCTAATTTTTTACACGACTAGTGTTAACCAAGTCCTCAAAATCTGGTATATTCAAATTTGAAAAATTTGGTATACCCAGATCCATAGTCTTGCTACTCTCAACACCAGCAGCCTTCGTTTGACCTATAACATCTGTATCATTAATAAATTCTTTGGAAAAATTTGTATCAGTATCTCCAATTAACTCTATGGTAGAATCTGTACTCAAAAAATTTTGCTCTAATCCGGAGTCAGTAGCAAAAGTATCAGTTGTAGCCAAATCTTCATTCATGTTTACTTGAATATAGCTGCACTCATTCACCTGCACTTTTTCTTCCTAAGCTTTAGCCATTTTGTTGTTTTGATCCCCTGATTTATTTTCCTCCTGTACTGCATGTATATGTGCTTTGCAAAATTTTGTGTATCCTGACCTGCATGTGAGATTCTTTGCAAAATTCACCATGTGTATCCCAAGGCTGTAGAGCCTCACCCTCAAAGACTTCTACTTCATGCAAGGCATATGCTAAACCTAGCTTTTCATACACAGCTTTAACTATGTCGTCATCATTAGCCTGTAAGAAGGTAGCATCTTGTACAATACACTCATCAATCACAGCTTCTAATTTTGATCGTACTTGTCCTTGAATATCTTTGTAGTTTGGTAGACTTGGACTCTGGTCTTGGTAGCTTTCATAATGCTCATAACTTACTTGTACAATAGCTTCTTTGAAAAGTTCCCAATCATCATTGCAGGTTTTGGTAACCTCTTGAATTTGCTCCTTCAAATTTAAACTCACTAACTGCTCAAAAGATCTGACCATTAACTCTTCAGGCATGCCTCTTAACTTGGTTTCCAACTCATAGCACTCAAGATAACCTTCTGGATCCTATCCATCAAAGACTCGCCTCTTGTAGTATACCGCATCTAAAGCTGCATCCAAAGCTTCATCCATTTGATTTTTCTTCTTTACGGTCTCCATTTCAAGCAGAGATCCTTGAACCAATTGAAGCATCTTTAAAAATTTTGGAACTGTTGACTTATCCATAAAAACTGTTTGCACTTAACTCTGCAATCATCTTCACCATCTGCTCTAAATTCTCCATCTTTAACTCCCACCCCACCTCGTTTCGTGTTGGTTTCACCCGTTGTCGGGGGATATGTGTTCGAAACATGAGCCGAGCAGGCGTTGGGCCTTTGGCTGTGAGAGGTATCAAGAGAGAGAACAAGAGACACTAACAGCTCTGGCAATCATTGTAATCATCAATTAATTGAATGATACTTTGAGTACAACTTAATCCTTAGCCAAGATGAGCTGTTAGCAACACCGTCACTTGGATCATCTACTAACTAGGAGTTTAAGCTCCCGTTTTACACGATTAATCGGGTCGTTAACGACATCGAGACTTAACATAATGTTTAATCAATTCCTAGCTAATGACGATGATGGAAATTCCCTCTTGCTGCTTTATCTGCTTCAACTACCTTCAAGATTCTGCAAACCTCATGTAAGTTCAATGTGTCCATCATCAGGCTTCAATTATTGCCAACTGTCATATAGCTTCCTGCTCTATGGGCTTTGCATTGGCTTAATTGCCACTTACAAATCTCGTCATCTCCTCTAATCCACTTGCTTTGATTGCCTTTGGTGCTCCTTGAAACTGGGCTGCCACCTGGTCAACATATTTCCAACACTTGATATTTCTATTCCAGAAGTGGCTCAACCACTAGAGTCCTGTATTGTTGATCCTTCTAGCAGTTTCTCTCCAATAAGGGTTCATGATCACACCAACAACTTTAGAAAGCCAAGGGGACCAGTCAGAAATGGTTAATTTGCTCCCTTCCAATACCGCTGCTGCTCTTTTGCACTTTTGCACCAACTCTCTCGTAATGCCACCCAAACATAGAGTAGACCACGTAGGGGCAGATAGTTTGTCATGTACCTTGAGCCCTTTCCACTGACCACCATTAGAGAAGAGTTTTGCCTTGTCTACTATATCCTTGGTCATGACATCCCATGGGTGGTCTTTTTTTGCAAATGAGACCACAAACTTGGCACAGAGGGCCTCAACATGAACCGCAGGGTTGAGAATTCCATGGCCAACTTGGAGCAACGATCGAGCGATACCTTTCCACTTTGCCCATTTCCACAATGACAAGACTTTAGTGTTGTTCCTCCATAAGAATCTTTTAACAAGTTTTAGAAACTCTTTCTAGTTACATTTGGCTATTTTGAGGAGCGGGCTTGTGAAGGCAATATAGGGGAGCATAAATGAGTTGATCATTCTAACCCGACTTTCCATTTTAATGGAATTTTCATTTCCTATGACTTTTTATTTTCATGGGGCTTTTAGGTTCCTATACTTACCCTTCACCTATAAATTTTGAAATGTTTTGAAAGGATTATTGTTTGTTTGAGATTGGGGGCCCTATTGACACAATCACTAAAACCCATGAATTCGTCCTTGAGATTCCTTGAATCTGAAGTTGGGAATCTAAGGATTAAAAAGGAAAAGTGTTCTTCCTCATGCATGCGCTGCTCTCGAACAATGCCTCATCATCGTCACACGTGTGCAAACAAACCATTGAGAGCAAGAGACCTTGCGATCTCCATGTGCCACTGCACAACAAAATCCCTCCTTAAGTCTGGCATGGCCTCTGAACTCTTGCCTCATAATGCTGATGCTTGACATCAAAGCGGACCTGCACGTGCCCGTCATCACCCTATCATCATCACATCCACCCAATCCCTGCTCCTGTCATCCCTTATCCTACGCTTGTATCAGCCCTCGATGACAAAAATTGGTTGACCTTCCACTCAGCAACAATTGATTTCTCTTTCCATCTCTCAGTGCCCGCATTTATGACTGCCAACAAAATCTCTACTCGTAGCCCTGCTCGATTCTCGTCGCAGAGGAGTATTTCACTAGCGCGATGCGGTCATTGTAATTTCCTGCGGGCACACATACTACTTCACCCACTCTGCTTCTCCTCGCACTTTCCCATTCCATTTGGGGCCCCACTCTGCTACTGGTTCCCTTCCGTAGCCTCATCCAAGTTACCAGCGAGCTACTACCCACTCTGCTACTGGTTTCCTTCCGCAGCCTCGTCCAAGTTACTAGCTAGCTCCTAGCCACTCTGCTACTGGTTTCCTTCCGCAGCCTCATCCAAGTTACCAGCCAGCTACTAGCCACGCACTAAGCACCTGCAACACCTCTCTCTCTCTCTCTCTCTCTCTCTCTCTCTCTCTCTCTCTCTCGCCTTCACCTGTTCCATCACGCAGGCAAAAAATTCTCTTCCCCTCCCCGGGCTCTTGTTGACACAATGCAGTTCTCTCTCTCTCTCTCCCTCTCTCTCTCTCTCCTTCCTCAAACCTCAACGAGCATGCGTGTAGATTCTCCTTAATAAGCTCGCTTACAAAAATTGGGCACGCCTGCTGCTGACACAACTTCTAAGTCTCATGGATTTTTACCATACCCAATGGATCCATCGAAAAAAATAATAGCTCGATGAGCTTTTGGTGGGTTATCAAGTCACCATTGATTGGCTTAAATGTGATCACATAAAATGTAATTATGTGAATATGATAATAACACATGGTAATCACAAAAATTTCACGTGATTATTAGATCCTTGCCCCTCCTCCCCCCTCTCTCTCTTTCGCGATTGTGAGGACTCCTCTCCTCATCTACATCGTGGCCCCAATCTGTACTAGTTGTCTAGCAAGTCCCATTGTAGAAACTGAGGTCTGATTCAAACTTTCTAAGTGTTTCCATAGGAAATGTTCCCCTTTTCCATTGGGTAATTCATGGGCGTTGAGGTTGGGCAATGAGCATATAGTGACATAGACCCTAAGATGTAAGTTGCTGCTCTATAATTGGGTTGAGGGTGGCACAAGCACGCTGGAATACTTATGATGGTTGTGTCACCAAGCCATGGGCACTTGTTATGAATTGTTAATTAACACTAGTTCTGTAATTGGACACTCAAGTGTCCTGCTTTCCTACCAAGGTTTTACAATTGTTTTGTGAAGCTAGAAACAATGTTTCTAGCTCTTACTCCTACTCTAGGTAGCCTATGAGGCAAACAATATAGTCAATTTTGCTCCGTATCAAAATACTTGCTATATTAAGATATTCAAGGTGATAAGTTCTAAGTTGGAATTTTCATCAAAATTTGAAGCTGTTTGCTTCAAAATATCATGAAATGCTTATAACTCTTCAAAGAAATTGTGTGTTCAATGTTCGTAAATGCAAAGTGATGGATATTACCATCACAAAACAAAACTACACATGTCAAGGCCTAGCTTCCATGCCCTTTGTAAGTTATAAACCAAAACTTGTAATTGGAAAGATGCTGATAGAGAGGCAAATTTTCACCTTCCAAAGCTCTTCCCGTGAAATTGAGAAAACTTTAGTGCAATTTTATGATCCAAAGTTACTCTATAGGTCAAAATCAAGAAACTACATATTTTTTGGGGCTCCAAACTTGCATAAATCTTGTTACTTGAATCCTATCTTCAAATTTCTATTATATAAAATTTCTTAAAAATCTAAAATTCAATTCAAGAGCTAAGAAAACAACGTTTTAGTTACCCCAATTGTGTTCATACCATGTAGCTTGATGCATTTGGTTGATATTCACAAAACGTTTGGAGTTCATCGGTCATTTTATTGCTATTGTCTCAAGAATTTCTTTGAGTGCAGAGTGTTGAAGTTCTTACATAATCCATTGTTTGTATCTTGCAAAAACATCAAACCTTGTTATCTCAAGTGCTAAATGGATATAGTGACTCTATGTGTGATGGGTAATAGCTTAAAACGACATTAAAACTGTGTATTACTTTGGTTACAAACGATGCAAGAAAATGTCATATCGAGATCACACAAATTCACAACATTTAAAATACTCTTAAACAAATTTTCTTTTAAATGAAACTTGCAAGAATGTGTAGCATTAATAATGAATAACATCATGAGTTTCTGCTCGAGAGGCACCGCGTACCTAACTAGGTACGATTGGGGGCAACGGAACCCCCCCCCCCCCCCCCCCCCCCCCCCCCCAATCCCCATGTTGAGGTAAGTCACAATGTGGGAATTATTGTGAGAATTTGTCCAAAACTTATTGTGAACACTAAGCTCTTGTGAGATTTTTCCATGCTTCGACCTTCAACGTACTGAATAAGGGATGGATCGGGGTCAATCTGTACGACGTTGAGAGAGCTTCGTTGGGCAATCTGATAGTTGATTAATGGAAGGATAAATTTATTTGAAGCCCGATTTGGCCAAAGGGGCAAGTTAAATGAAGAATATTGAGGATGTAGACGCCGAGTCTCCAAGCTTAATTAGCCAAATTATTAGTTGGGTATAGCCAAATTATTAGTTGGGTATGGCGGAGGCGTCAAATGACTCGGACTCTGTGTACGTGGACATACCCATCAGCACCGATCATCCGCACCCTAGTGTCGATTACTACACAAACGAGGAAACAGCCGACGAAGAGCCGCAGCAAGCACAAGTACTTGTAGGGCCTGCCCCACGCTTCACATACAAGCAAGACACCTTCGTCTACATAGCGCCCTCTTCCCCTCCCCCCAAAGGCCGCGATGTCGCCTGCAATGAGGCTTGCCAGTTCGTCACCTGCTGCTGCTGCTCCATCCTCGCCTCCTCCTTCCTCCTCTTCAGCCTTGCCGCTCTCGCCATCCTCCTCCTTGTCGTACAGCCCCAATTCCCTATCTTCTCTGTCACCAATGCATCCATCACTACCCTTACCCTCTCCTCCCAGCCCGCCATCGCATCCCAGAAACTCCCCTTTTCCGGCCTCCTCTACGCCAACGCAGACATTACCTTCAAGTTGCGCGCGCAAAACCCTAACAGACACATCGAGTTCTATTACAAGGACGGCGCAGATGCTCTGCTCTTCTGCGAGAATGCAGTGATAGCTGAAGGCGCCATGCCTGCTTTCAGGCAAGGGCACCATAGCACAACAGAGATTGAACTGAGGATGAAGGGGGATGATAGGATAGTGAATAGAAAGGAAGCAGGAGAGCTTGCGAAGGACTTACAGCAGAAAAGTAGCATTTTTCTGGTGGCCGACACCATAGCCTATGTGCAAATGAAGGTGCGGTCATGGAAGTCCCGCCACTCTCAGGTTCGGGTTGAGTGTCGTGTGCAGATGAGCAACCCTGCCTCGAATAATGGTACAGCTCAACCGCGCCTCCTCTCTCAGCACTGCACCTTCACGCTCGAGGACCTCAGACTATAGTGTCCTCTTATAACTATCAAATAATGGCATTAATTTTATCGGCTACAAATTTAAACACAGAATCTTCGAAGATTCTTCTCTCCAAGTTCTCAAAGAATAATTATTAGGGCAGAAAACTTATATTGGAGAAAAATGATTTGTAACTTGTGAGAAAAGATTATCTACAAGATTGTGCTCTTTCTGTCTCCACACACACACACACACACACACACACACTCCCAAGACACGTTGAATGGGATCGTTCCTATGAGTTAAAACTTCTCCTCGTGTGTGTGTGTGTGTGTGTGTGTGTGCACGCGCGCGTGCGCACGTGCGCGTCCCCCAGATCTTAAGACGCTTGCTACAAGATTTGTAGCTTCATTCTCGAAGACTAAAATTAGACATGATATGGTAGAATAGATCTATGTCAAGATCTATACGTTCAAATAGAAACATGGTAAAATATTAAGGATCTATATAAGCCAAATGAGAAAATATGTGGCAGCTAGGTCACATGGATAGGAAATTCCAGGGAAGGAGAGACTTGTATCTTTGTTTTTAAAAAGAAATCCTAAACAAGAAACTATACATGCCACACATTGGAAGCATGTTATATCCTTTATTCAATCAATCTGGGTGACAACTATGAAATCTACAACAAATAGAGGATGACTAGGAGTCGGATACTAAAATTGATAGGATAGTTAAGAACATACCTACCCAATTGGGTCCTGTAGTAACGCCGTCTATCATAGAATATGAGGAAATGCTTGAGAAAATGAATTAGATGAAAGCTAGCCTCCTTTAGAGTAGATGCTTTTGAGAGATATAGGTGAAAAACTCCACAAAGACAACAAATGGTTCAACTAGAACAACTTAAATGGTGTGCCATCGAGAAGAAATGGACGATCCATGAGACACATGAGTGCTATTATAGGCCAAAGTATGGGATAATGTGTAATGTGTTCCTATTAGACTTGAAGGACAACCGTCCAAATAGGTATATGCCAAACATGAGTCCGATTCCAAATCCTATGCCTGCTATGGAGATAACCCCCAGGCTATTTTGGGACAATAAACTCCCTTACCTCGTGAAAATGCAATCCATGTTAATGGTGTATGTAATGGACATGGCCTATGGACTTTGAGAATAGCATAATTAGGAGAAATAAAGAGAGCATTTTTGTGAGACTACTTTGAGAACATAGAAAGTGAACTTATTTAGCAGTAACAACTTAACCATAATACTTAATTAACTTGGCATGAACAATACGTTTGCAAGAGAGAGAGTTTAGAGAACTTGACAACAGTTGAGGATCAGATTTATGTGGAGCCGGTCCCCACTTCAATAAGCTTTTGTATTATAGATTCTCCCATCAAGAGAGACTTGGTACAATACAATCTTTGTGTTCCTTGAGACCTAGGTGATGCAATGAATATGGAAAGCTTCATCCATCACGAGCATAACATAGACTTTGTAAAAAGCATTAACCGTCCCCAGCCTCAGTCCCAAGGCCTCAAACACCTTCAAAAGTGGAGAGAGCCAGCGGGGAATGAGGGTAGGGAAGAGGAAGAAGAAAAATTTGTAGGAGAAAGAAATAGTTCCTCACTTATCATCACTCTTCTTTCTAGCATACATAATAGCATAGTAGTGAAGATGGAGAAGATGGCAAGCTTAAGCATTGAAGCATGGATCTTCGTTGGATTTGCATTCCATATCCAAGAGTGTTGGTGCAGGCTCTCAGATTCTCTACTAGCTTAGAGAAGGAGATGGATCTCTTGCAAATTGCACTTCATACAATGAGAGTGTGTCTATGTGGGTTGGAGAGTATACCCCCCAAGCTAGCCCCCTCCTAGCTTTGGTCGAACCCCTCTTCTAGCACTATCTTGCACATGATTGGACCTCCTCAAGCTTGGCCAATCACAGGCTTAGTGCATATCAAGCAACAAGGGTAGCCGTGGGACAAGTGTCCCCCTTTCCCCTTTGAGAGACAGGACTTTGATAATGCATAGACAATCAATTAAATTAACTAAATTATCATTGGACCCCTTGGGAGGCCAACCAATAGGATTTAGCCACACCATGAGGGCAACATGAAGAGGAGCTTGACAAGTGTCCTATTTTCTTTCTTTGTACCAAGCTTGCCTTGTTTGAGGGTGTATATGTTCTGGGTTGCATTTATACGTCCGTACCAAAAAAACAATACATATAAAACGCCATTATACGTCAAAATCCCGTATAATCACGGTATAGCTGTTTTATTTCTTTTCCATCAAAAGATATTTCGACCGAAATATCTTTCAATCGAAATGCTCTTATGTAAGCAACCGTCGTCGTCTTTGATCGAAAGCAGTTCTAGAGCTTTTGCCGGCTTCGATCGAAAGCAGTGCCATAGCTTGAGGAGGATTTTGGGACAGTCGGAGGTTGAGGTAATATTTTCAACTTGTCCTGCTCTTTTTTAACTTGTGTTTGTGCTAGACTCGTGTGATGCAGTTTTTTTACTCTCACCACAGATTTGGCTTACAGGTTATAGGCCACTCGTGGTGTGTAGCCATCCGGCTCACTCCAGCCGGCTCACTCCAGAGTGTGTAGAAATTAGTCATTTTTCTCGTGCTGTGAAACCGCTTGGCTCACTGCAGAGAAGGGTTTTAGGACATACTTAAATTCTCACTCGTGTGGTGCAGTTGTCTATCTCTCACCACAGGGCTCAGTTTAGAGTTTAGTGGTCGACTTGTGGTATGTAGTAGGCATGATGCTACATAGGTCACTCCAAAGTGACCTATAGGCTACTCAATTTTAGATCAGCTCAAATTATCATTTGTTTCACCTACACACAAGGGTTCTGTTCGTCAAACAGAGAGTGGAGAGATGCATAGTTCATCGATGACTTGGTGTTGTCTTGGATGTAGATACATACGATATTTGGCCTGCATCTGAGATTGTTTAGTCATCCACTGATGTTGTGAGTTCCACACACTTCATCAGGGATTGGATTAAGTCACATCATCGTTCTTACTACATAGAAATATGAGGGATACATTTTTCTACCTAAGAGTGGAGAGATGCATACCTATGCCATCTTCATCTTAGCATGACACGCCTTGTACTTTCTGATCCGTAGATACACCGCTCATCAATAGATGACTTGTTGTTGTCTTGGATGTAAATATGTACGATGTTTGACCACAATCCAAGATTTTTAAATTGTCCACCGCTGATGGTTGTGTTCTGCGGTCCACACACTTTATCAGGGATTATATTGATTAAACTGTAAATCAACATTACAACAACGTTCAGGACTTGTGTTGAGCGTACCTCACACCAGCTGGGTTGTTCACATTCACGCTCCAATCATTTACGTGTAATAGGTAATGCACATTACAGAGTCTAGTTCTTGTGATGAGCGTACCACACACTCCTGGCTTGTTCACCTCTCTCCATATTTCTCTTTGTGTATTCTCCTCTCTATTGTACAATGTTTGTATTGCAATCATAATATATCCTCTTCTTCTATGAATTAAGTCAAATTGTGTATGGAATATGGATTAACAAATATGACACAAATTTGATAGTTTCCCCTCTTCTCTGACAACATTTATGTTATAAAATTATATCTTGTAGATATGGAGGATGTTAACACTACAAGAGGTTGTGTGCTCTTGTGACGTTGTTAGCGACGGAAATACACTGGGTTTTTATAACCCCCGGCGTCGCTACAAGCGTCGCTACGAGAGCGTCGCTATAAGCGTCTCTATATAGAGACGCTCATAGCGACGGTTATAGCGACGTTTACACAGAAGACTATAGCGACGCTACAGAGCCATAAATAGCAACGGTTATAGCGACGCCCGAGAGAATTTTTTTTTTGGTGGCAGGGCATTCACCCATCAACCATATTGTACTTGATTCACTTTTTTAAAAAAGTGCAAAGGTAGATAATAGACCCAAAATAGTCACCCACAAGACGCATTGTTTGCAAAATTGACAATTGTACAGATCATAGGCAAAATGAATTGATTGGCAAATGTAATAATGACAATTGTACAACATCATAGGCATAAAGAATTGATTGGCAAAAGGAACTGCGGTGATAAATGCAATAATATACATGGTTCAAAAAGACGTATAAAATCCGTCTCATGATACATAAGCTATGAGAAACCCTAAACTAATGCTATCTAGCTACGGCTAAACTGACGTCGTCTAGTCAGACGTCTCATCGCGTCCAAGCGGCGTATCTGTCCGATTCTGCAAAAAAAGACAATATGACAGCTTTCAGTAAGTATAAACATATAACGACATTTATAAAACAATACAAAAAATAAAAAAGAGTAAACCCTAATACTAACCATGCCGCCGCGAGAACTGAGAATGTCCATCAAGGGGTTTAAGCCCTTCCTGCCTGCGTACTCGCGCTCGTACGGTGTGGGATCACGTCCTGTCATCGACCACTGTCAAAACATACAAAGATTTCATTATGTTAGAATTAAAAAACTCATAAAGCCTAAACTATCGAACATAAAGAGCAATGTGAAAACACTTACAAAATCGGCCTCAAATGATGCCCATCCACCGCTCCCCAAGTGGTGCGAGCTCCCTGCCTCTACTCGCGCTCTGGCTGCATCCTTTTGTTGCTTCCACTTGTTGGGATTCTCGCGCGCTGCTTTCTTCGCATTCTTCCAATCTTCTTTGGCCAGCCAATCTGGCCTGTTCCACCCATTCTTGATTGCTTTTTGCACTTCGGAACGCTTGTGTTTGCAGTATTCGCGCATTCGAATCTTCATCAGGTCTTCATTGAAGCGCTGATCCCGTGTTGGAACGGGAAACTCATCATGAAGTATGCTGATGACTCTGTTTTTTAAATCACTTGGTACTTCACTCCATTTGTTTAGTATGTAGTGTCTAAACAGCTGAGAGCAAAGACCACGCATGCGCGAGATCACCTTCTTGCCGTCATCATCCATGATGATGCCGCCGCTAAAGTCGATGGAGTAAGACAAGCCCTCTGGCCGGTGACGCGTGAACCTGGGTGTCCCGGTAGGGGTCTCTAGCGGCGTGTCGATGGGGGTATGGACGTCACGTGTCTCCACCGGCGTCTGGGCCCCGAAGCGAGGAGTGTCGAGTGGGGTGGCTCCTGGCGGAGTAGGTAGAGGTGTGTAGCTTCTAGGAACAGTCAGCCGTGCAAAACCTGGCGTAGATGGCGATGCTATGGCTAGTGTGGGGGCGGGCAAAGAAGGGGAGGGTAAAGAGCCTCGTCGAACACGAGGCGGTGTGGAGGCATCGGTGGCGGAATCCCCACAACAACCGCCACCGCCACCACTAGAGCGCCGGTGTCTAGACGAGTGTGAAGCTCGTCTCGTCGACGCCGAAGCTTCGGAGCGCGCCGAATGCTCCGAAAGAGAGGGAGATGCGGATGGAGTAGGAACGCGCGATGATGCGCTAGAGCGATGACGCTCCACGTACCACTGTCTCTACTGCGGTGACGAAGAAGAAAGAAACTCCTCATCATCCATACCTGCATTAAACACACGAATATTTAAACTTAATATTGAATGAATAGAGTAGACAATGACGCAAAGACCATTAAATACAATGATGTAATGACGCATATAAATACAATGACGCAATGAATGGAGTGATAGAAGAGGCAAGTCGAAAACTCAGAATTTTCAATCAAAAGATGTGAGCGCGAGTAGAAAAGAGCGTTATACACCATGGAAGGTACTTAGAGAGCCAGAGCTTTTACAACACGGAGCAAAATTGTTCAAATACAATATTTGTGGCTTTAAGAGATCTCTCTCTCATCCTCGCATAACTCAACATAACTTCCTGTATCTATATAGAGCTCTCCGTTTAAACACATATCCTCTGTTTCATTTTGTAGCTCCTCTCCATGCACCCCATATAGAGTAGTAGCATCTTGATGCTCGTCTGGCACCACCGCAGTGGCTTCTGATTGAGCATCTTCTTTGATCTCCTCCATTGATGCCGTTGTGATTGGCACATGGTAGCCTTCATACGTGCTTGCACTACGAGGGGCTACCTCTATGACGTACCACCAGTTTGATGTAGACTTTGTAGGATGAGATATTACCTGCCAGAGCCACATAACTTACATGAGAGCTTTCAAGCACATAACTTGTAAAAGGGGGATGTTAACTATTTACATACTTACTTGTTCACAATGCTCGGGTAGTACGAAAGTGTCTCTTAGGTCAGTCCATTTCTTAGTAGAATCCACCTCAAGAAAACCAGACTCTCCTCTACGCACAGTAGCGTTGCGACCCTCCATGATTATCTTGAACCATTGCACGTCGAACAAGTCGACAAAAAATCCTCTGTAATCGATCCTCAAAATCTCTTGCAGCGTGCCGAAGTAAGTGAGTTCCGCCACCACAGGATCTGCATCAGAGGAACGTCATCGACTAGACTGTTCAAATTTTGCCATGATTCCACAATCTTGAGTAAAACGCTTTTTGTCGATTCGTTCCACCCTAAAATGTCGACCTTTACACCATGCTGCTTTGTATGACTTATACTACAACGAACAAAGATTATGAGTGGCCGTTCAAACGTTTATAAATAAAGTCACTTGCTAGTCGTACATTGCAAACTTACCTTGGTCACGCAACCCCGAGAGTACTCCCACTCTTCCTCAGTCACTTCGTCACCGCATTGTTGTGCGCTTTTCAATTGGTTGTGCAACCATCTTAAGCTCATGAAGGTTGGTAGGCTCTACAGAACCGCTGGATAGTGCATCGGTGGTCGTCTTCCCCGTCTCCACTCGATTTGTGCCCTTTGTCGCTCTTGCTTTGCATCCTCATATTGTGAAATCCACTTTTGCATCACTGGATTGTGAAGCATGCAAAATCGGTTGATTTTAGCCTCTAGATCTTCCGTCATCTTCTTCTCAACACCGAGATTGCACATGACAGTCCCAGATATGCGCTCATCATCTATGGTTCGCCATAGCGTGTCCCAGGCTTTATCAAATCCGTCTAGCCACTCTCCAATGTACACTAGGGACTCTGATACCAACCAACCTTCTGCCATGCTACCCTCCGGACATGCCTTTTGACGCACATATCCCTTAAGCGTTTTCATGAAACGTTCTAAGAAGAACATCCATCTGGAATGAACTGTGCCAGCTATTTCCACCTCATCAACTATGTGAACAAGAAGATGCACCTGAATGGTTAGCATTGTAGTAGGAAAATGTTTCTCAAAAATGCACACAAGCTCCGCAGCATTTAGTTTGGCGAATGGTATGGAGTCTACGTTGATCTCCTTTTGTGAGATCCATTGCACCAGCTTTGCAAGTTTGTAGATTGTGTTACGGATGTCGAGAGACAAACATCCCTCAATGGCAACCGGTAAAATAAACTGTAAAGTATGTGCAACAATGATATTAAAGTCCACATTTTATGCAATGATATTAAAGTCCACTATGAACGTACCTGACACATTTTATGCCAATTGTGTGACTTCAAACCGGTAAGCTTTCCTTCTTTAGTAAAACACGTTCGGAGCGAGTGCATTACGCCAGTGGGGGTTCGCAAAGATCGAATGGTCTCTTTTACTTTGCGTTCTTGGGCTCCTGTGAAAATCCATGGTGCTTTAGGGAGTTTTATCAATCCATCAGACGCTGTTTGCGGCCAATATTGCTCCATACGATCCACATTTCTAAGGTCAACTCTGGCTCCCAAAGTATCTTTCTTGCCGGTCAGATGGTCCCATAGTAGATTACCCACATTCTTGAATATGTGCATTGGATCGAGCAAGTGATTGATCATGAGTCGGGGCCAGTATGGTAACTCGTACCATAGAGATAGTCTCTTCATCCCTGGAGGCAATCTGTCATCGCACATCTCCTTCTGCTCTAACCATGCTTGTGCAGACATCCTTGGTGGCTCTCTTCCCAAAAAGCCGTCGCGTAACACATGATTCTCTGGAAGATACGCTTGATGACCTTCGTAGATTTGCTTCTTCAGTGAGGGTGCCCTACGTGCATTCAGTCTAGGTCCACATGTGACACATGCTCTGTATCCGCTTGTTTGAAGCCCTGCATGTATACACATGATAATAGATCAACTATGGGAAAAAACAAGATTTACAGTGTCTGAGTGAGGAGTGTCAATAGATCACCTGAGCATTCTGTTAGCCCGGGATAGTCATGCATGGTCCACATTAGAATGCCTCTGATCAAAGCATTCCGTCGTCCTGTGTGTCGGCTCATATCCACCACCTCTATGCCAATCCACAATTGTTGTAGCTCTTCCAGTAGTGGACGAAGATACACATCCATATTCCCCACTTTATATCGCCCTGGCACAATCAAGCTTAGCCATAGGTGCCCCTTCTTCGTAGTCAACCACGGGGGAATGTTGTAGTTGACGATGACAACGGGCCATACACTGTAAGATGTTGATCTTTGACCAAATGGATTTACGCCATCCATAGCCAGGCCTAAGCGCAAATTTCGAGCTTCCCTGGCAAAATCCGACCATGTTCCATCTATATGTTTCTAGGCTACGCAATCTGCAGGAATTCGTAGCACACCATCCGAAGATTTATTCTCCTCATGCCATGATGCTAGGGCGGCCATGGACTTACATTCGAAGAAATGCTTGATGCGAGGAAGCAAAGGGAAATGTCGCAAAACATTTTGTGGAATTTTTGTCCCGTGGAGATCTACTCGATATCTTTCGGAATCACATTTCGGACACTTCTCCATGTCTATGTATTCCCCTCTGAAAAGAATGCAGTCATTAGGACAAGCGTGGATAGAATTGTAATCTATCCCCAAGTTTTGCAAAATCTTTCTTGCTTCATCTCGGGAATCTGGCATCACATTGTTAGCTGGTAGTATGTGCTCTTTCAGCAATCTACACAACATAAAAATATGATACAATCGTGTAAAAATCTATCAGATCATTATACATTTAGAGTTTTATTAAAGTAAACTAATTGTAATAGATCACCTGAAAAGCGCTGTGACGCTAGTGTCACTCCATCCAAACTTTGCCTGCATGTTGAGAAGAACCAGGAGTGCTTTGAATCTAGACATACGTGCTCCATTATACAATGGCGTATCGGCTTCACTTTTCATATCATCATAGATAAGCCTTTCTGAATCCATGATCGTCTCGATCATTTCATCAATCTCGGGCTCAAACATTGCCTCGTTGGGAATGTGCTCTGCATGATCATCCCCCGAGCTGTCAGAGGCTACATCTTGTGGCCTCACATATGCTGCTTGACCAAAGCGCCTGCGAACACGTCTATTGGGTTGCAAGATTGCTGCTTGTTGGCCAGCGTCAGAGTCCGACGAGTTATAATTGGCAACAACTCGATCTATAATAGATGGATCGAACTCGCCAAATTCGCGAACGTGCTGCAAAGAAACACGTCTTGTCCGTCGCAGAGCATGCTTGCATTGGTCCCACATCCTCGTCACTATTCATAATGAGGATAAAAAACTTATAACCTGGACAAAAAATTTAATATTCTATTGGCATTCTTCGCCTTATCTCTCTCTCTCTCTCTCTTTACCTCACATTCTCTAGTCATGTCCAATCCCCGCACACCTCGGTCTAGAGGTGCACGGAGATCAGAACCACCGGGTTATAATATCGTCTTTATTGGTCAATACCTATATTTGTGGGTACAAGAAATCTACACACCCACGTCTACATGATACTGCATGTAGTGGACAAAACCCCTTTGCCTCTTCTCTAGCTGTAGCACTTCACAGCATCTTAACATCTTTTCACAGTAGATCTTTTCACTGTTCGTCTAACTCTAAACCCTAAACCGTAAGTAATTCTTGCGTGGACTCGATCTAACGTAAATAAGCGTAAATCTAAATAAACATAAATCTAACTAAAAATAAACCTAAATCTAATTTAACGTAAGTCTACATCTAACCTAATCTTTAACGTCTTTTGGGATAGTTTCCTACGACGTTAAAAATCTCTTCTTCTTGTGTGTGTGTGTGTGGGTAAACCTAAATAAACCTAAGTCTAATCTAATATAACATAAATCTAAACGTAACGTAAATTATGTTATATTAAAAACAAAGAACTAAACTAACAGGGATTATAAGAACCTTAAAACTGATTTAACATATAATTTTTCACATAACTCGGCAAGAGTTGGCATTCTCATCACTAAAGATGTGAGAGTTAACTTCCGGCGGTGACGCTGCCTCATCTCCATCCACATCTGACGACAAAAATTGGCCCTTTAGACTGTTCTTGCTCTTGTTACTAACTTTGAAGTTGCTGTTGAATGACTAGAGGTTGTCTAGATGGTCATTGTGTCGGGGATGTAGTGACTCTTGCCGCCCTGAAGATCCACCTTCTTCCCTATCTTCTGAAGACATTTCACCAGTACTTTTGGATCGACGGAGCCCACCATGAGTGAAGGCAGCAATACCCTATATTCCATTGAGGGCTTTCTTCACCTGCTTCATGCAGGCATCACAGTCTATGGAGACCTAAATCTAATCTAATATAACATAAATCTAAATCTAGCGTAAATAAATGTAAATCTAGTTAAAAATAAACCTAAATCTAATTTAATGTAAGTCTACATATAACCTAATCTTTAACGTCTTTTAAGATAGTTTCCTACGACGTTATAACTCTCTTCTTCTTGTGTGTGTGCGCGTGTGTGGATGTGTGTGCCAATAAAAAGAGATAAATGGTATAACCTTTCTATCACCCATGCCAAGTATGATAGATTGATTATGCCATTTCCCTCTTGAATAATAGGTCTTGAGTTCAACTCCTCGTCGGCTAGATCTTTAGGTCTTTTAATTTTAATTAGTTTCCTACGACGTTAAATTAGTTTCTCTCTCTTTCTCTCTCAATGTGTGTGCGTTTGTTTGGATCGTATGCATGTTTTCTCTCTCTTTTCCTCTCTCAATGTGTGCGTTTTTTGTTTATGCATGTTCTCTCTCTCTTTTCCTCTCTCAATGCGTGCGTTTTTTGTTTATGCATGCTCTCTCTCTCTTTTCCTCTCTCAATGTGTGTGTGCATTCTTTGTTTATGTATGTGTGTGTGCGTTTTTTTTTTTGTTTGTACTCTCTCTCTCTCTCTCTCTCTCTCTCTCTCTCTCTCTCTCAAAAACACTATGTGTGTGTGTATGTGTGTGTGTGAGAGAGAGAGAGAGGGAGAGAGAAAGAGGGGAAGGGAACATGAGAATGAGGAGAGGGAAGGAGCATACCTGGCTCTCCTTCCTCTCCTCGTATGTGTGTGTGTGTGTGTGGAGAAGAAAAAGAGAGAGAGAGAGAGAGAGAGAGAGAGGGAGAGCGTTACCTGCTCCTTGCTTGAGGGCGCCGAAAAACTCAGATCTGAGATCTGAGTTTTTTGGCACGCTCGGTTATTTTTTTAGCCCAGCCGGCGTCGCTATGAGCGTCGCAAATTTCTTTGTAAATTTGCGACGCTCATAGCGACGCCGGGAATTTTTTTTTGGAGCGTCGCTATGTGAGCGTCGCTAATATGAATAGCCTCTTGTAGTGTAAGCTGGCGAAACGTCAACAAAAATTCATCTTCGAAGTGATAATATTTCAATTTCATCACAGGTCAGAGCTTGAGCTTCGTTGCCTAAACCCCTCTACTCCAAAATAATATTACCAGTTCACAGAGGCCTTAGCGAAGTCTATCTTTGAGCAGCTTCAACACACATTTATGCCCGTTGCTTTTGACATATCTCTAATGACTTCAGGATCATTATTGAACATGGTCAAGCAGTCTATTGGACAGTTTGCAAAGATTTTTTAGGGTCTAAAAAATCATGAAATCATTACTTTGCCAGGTGTAGCTACTCGCATACAACTTGTGCAACAATTGTATACTTAGTTCAAGAGCAAGGGAAAGCTGTAAAGAGTAACAAAGTGCACAAGAGTGGAAGTCAGCTCTTTCGATGCTATTGCAGAGCTAGAGACTATTGTTAGAATAGAGTCTCCTGCTAGTGCCACTCTTGCTCTCGATCAGTCTCAGCTCCCCCCTGTATTACATCTTTTTTTAGAAACTGCAGTCTTCAACATACAAGCTCCGCAGCTGGGACAAGGGACATGAGCAAACGTGAAGCATGTAGGTGTCACACACCTTGCATTTAAAGAGCCACTATATGTGGAAAAAATCTTCAAAATTCACTTGCACTGACCCACAGTGGATCAGTAGGTCAAGGACGAAGCCACATCTTTGGATATTTCTCATTCCGGCATTATCTATCCACTTGACATGGTCTGCCACATAGAGCCTCCAATGCTCATTTCACGTTTTTGGAATGGCGTCCATGTAGAGCAGTGGATAAGAGAGTGCATTGCAGATGGTAGTCAACCTGCCATTCGCGATTATGTAACCACAGAAGGAACACTAGAGCTATTTCAAAATAACTTTTGGTGGATAATAAAAACTCTGCATCAAACCCTGAAGTATCCACATGCGCACAACTATCTCACAATGATCTTCACTCCTGCAACATGATGCTTCACTTTGGACAAAAGGGGGTCTAGGATTGGGGGTCATGTACAAAGACCAGAACGACGGCATGATTTCCTCCTCTCTGCAACTTACAAATAGAAAGTAGAAAGGAGAGCGAGAATATTTTCCATGGGCTGCCCCAGAATGAATATTTACTAATGCTCCTCCCTCGAATAAAGCCATGGATATATACTCCATATGTGATACTTGTAAACGACTCTTAAAGTGCATGGAAGTTCCACAAGAGCAAAACAAAAAGGGATTTTTCAGCAATGTACTTACCCACCTTGAGAGTGGCAAGCGAAACAATCGCTTAGCCCGACCTAACGCTTTTGATCTTTACCTATGTCTAAACGGTGTCCATAGAGTGGGCTATGACATTGTAATGATTTCTGGTCTACGACCAACTATTGATTGAAGTGATGAATTATTTAAAATCATCTTTAGTTGCACTTATAAATTATATAATTGATCAAGCTATCTTGTCTCTTTTCAATGACATGATGATAAATATTATGTCTCTTTATTGCTGCATGATTAAGTTATCATGTCTATTTCTTTAAATATTTGAAAGTGATAACCTGTTAAATCTACGACAAATCTCTCTCATGATGACATGTTCACTTGATTGGCAGATATGGAAGAAGAACTTAATGCTGAAGCACATGCCATCTACAAAGAAGAGGGAGAGTGTTATGGCCAAGAGAAGGATCTCGAAGCTATTGCACGGATTGAAGAGGACAAGTCCGGGTTGCAAGGCGAGCCTCTAATCCTTAAGGAGTACAGGAAGCTGTGTCCAAGCCACTTTGTGTGCCAACATTTATTTTGAATGAGCGGTAACAGCAAGGAATTAGCTCCTGTAAAACTATCGGATTTGCAGCACAAAGGACTTGCACAAGTGTTGCTATGAAGATTCATATGTCGAGTGAGAGTTATGCCAACCAACAACCAAATGCAATTCTGATTTATACAGTAATGCTATGTTCACGACATCCTTGGGAGATGCGCAGATTCGACAGACCGCCCCAAGAACTCTGGTGTTGGGCATGGTGAGATTGCAGAGAAAGTGGTTGCAAGTCACACAAATAATCCAATGCCTCCACGCAAACTGCCCATAGTTCTTCCTGTCGAAGAATCAGAGACACTTGTTGCATTGGTAAGCCAAGGGCAAGATCTTGTAAGCCAAGGAGAGACACCTGATATTTTGCACGACAGAATCCTTGAGCTTGAGATAGAGTAATCAGAGGCCCAAGCCGAGCTGCAACAGTATGCAACACTCTATGGACCATTGCCAGATTAGGCTGTCCTTCGTAGCAAGGACCTCCACGTCCATCTCCTACGCTTGAAAGTGCTGAGTTCGACATAGCAAACTACTCAATGAGATGACTAAATCTTTGGGTTGAGCTCTTCTCTCACTTTACCCCTATCTATTTTGGTGAAGGGCTATAGTTTTTGTAGTCACAACTTGTCATTTATTCCCTCAACTATCAGTTTTTGTATTCTCGATCAAAGAAATTGTATTACGCTTCATCTAACTGTAATTATGACTCTTATTGCAAAAGTAGAGAGAGAGAGAGAGAGAGAGAGAGAGAGAGAGAGAGAGAGAGAGAGAGAGGTGAACATGTTGTAGTGTAAAATGGCCATGTGTCATAATTTTCACACACTCATAGCGAGCAAAAATTATAGACTTTAAGTCATACATCTTCATCTCCATCAAACACACCAATCATATTGTTAGCGGGTCGTCGCGACAGATGTTTGCAGCATAGCTCTTTTGTACTAACATAATGTCAATATGCAAGGAAGCGACCCGGGGTGGGGCACAGAGACTTAATGAGAGTGTCAATATCACCAAAGTGAACTCAGGGGCTACTCATTCTACGACACAAGCAAATCAACCACTTCCTAGTCAGACAATCAGTATGCGTTAGATGTCACCACTCTAGGTCATCACGCCTTTTCACCATCCAAATGAATCCGGAACACCACGAAACTTAAGGAGAGGTATCACAACACTTAAGGGATCAATCATACCAAGTTTTGTCACCATCTAGGAAGGTACATAAATCATGATCCATAACCAAAAATGTGCAGAAAACTGAAACAGAAGTAGTTGGAAAGGTCTTCCTTATGCATAGAAACACTTTTCCATGGTCAAAACATCAAAAAACAACCATTCTAACCTCCAAATCAATGCATTTAGCTCACATTGGAAATGATTACACTTAGATTTTATAGCAAGAGACAAGGAACTCAACGTGCTATTTGGAAACGAATTCCGATTACCAGCTTAGGAGAAAAGAAGATTACAAGTTGAAGCAGCAAGAGGTCTCAATAGTGCGCGTTTTTTATTCTCTTCTACTCTACTACTATTGGCTCTACTTTTATTATATTCAATTAATCGTTGAGATTCTATGATTCTTCTACTCTCTCCTCACAAGTCACAATGATTTACTACCCTTACAAAAGGGTAATACGGATTCGAAACTCCATCTAACCAAGATATACCGTATGTATGCTCTTGTAACCACTTCAACGAGCAAAGTCAACTTGCTCCATTGAGCCATTTTTTAATTTAGAAAACATAAAATTGTGCTTGCCCATCGCCTTGCCTAAGAACGCAGCGCTTGTTGCATCACCCCGCCCACAACAAACAGCATCACCTCACCCCGCCCATAGTTGCTTGCTTCGTGTTGTGTCCTCTCTCTGTCTCTCTCTCTCTCTCTCTCTCTCTCTCTCTCTCTCTCTCTCTCTCTCTCTCTCTCTCTCTCTCTCTCTCTCTCTCTCTCCCCTTTACGCGGTGCGATCGGGACATCACAACGCCAGTCTTGCTTTCCTACGCATCTCCCAAGATTCGCCTCTGACTTTTTTTTCCAGAGATCGTAGCACCTACTAATGAAACTCTCTCAAAACCAAGGGTTTTGACTTTTTAAAGTTAAGGGGACTTTCCCACGACCATCCGGCCTCTTAAAAGGGTGTAGACTTAGAGGAGTAAAAAGGGTATTGTCTAATTACATCATGATTACAACTCATCTTAGTCTGAATTACATGGCTTTCTTCGAAACAACAGAGTGTTTACAGGGTTTGGTGTGCATACACCTGTATGTGCTCGTATCCACCAAACATTTCCCCCTTCCTATTCATTGCACGCCCTCGTGCAAGCTGTCTCTGAGCGAGTCTCCTGCCTTCTTTTGAGAGTTGTAGTGAGATTTATAAATTTTCGAGCTCCTGCTTCAATCTCGACTTTGGTGGCCAGCTCTGTGAAGGTATTATTATTGAGGGTACTGTGGTAGGCGATGTGGCGGGCTTGCAGATCTTTTTTCATTGGGTTGAATATGGAAGAGTCCACTTCAATGAAGCCTGTCATGAAGTCCTCTTCGAAGGTCTGCATGTAATGAGATGGCAAAAACATGACTCTTGCATACAAGCCCATGATAACGTTCCAGCTTGGGATTTCTGTCTCCATATTCCAATAGAGCTCTTGTGCCTTCCACAAAAATTTGCCAAGGGTGTTCTGCTACCTCGATATCATTGAAAGTTGTAATGCATGTGATGAGCATTTTGAAAATATTTACCAGCATTCGACAGGCAAGATCTGGGATCTCCTTCATCATGTGGATTACCCCTTTTAGAGTTTGATTCATGTAATGCTCGGATGGTGGGTTGTTATTGAGGAGCTTTGTAATTTTACCGGGTAGTTCAGCACTACCGGTCTTTTGCTTTGCCAAATGTAAAAATTGTCCCAAAATCGCAGTTTGTTGATGGGATAGTAGGTGGGATCGATGCTCAAATTCTGGGGAGCGTTCCTGTAATATGTTTCATCAGTTGGCCGTTGATCGAACCACTTTTTCCGCCAGAGGGGTTGATTATCTAGGATGGCCTAAATCTAAAGGGCTGTAACAAGAAGCTCTCTGTAGTCCCCTGTGCTGTTTGGTTCAAGTTCGGGGAGCATCTTTTGCTGCCTTTTTCCTTAGTTTGTCCCATTTTTCAGTTTATGGCCATGTTTTTTTTGTTTTGACCATATTTGATTCTGGCAACTACTTTGTGGACCCATGTTTTGCATGTGATCTATTATTGTTTTGATTTCTGATAATTTAGGTCTGTAGTTCATAGCTTGTCCTGGTTCCTTGGCAAATTCCACCAGACATTGAATTCTTTTGAGAAGACAAACTAAACCCTGCAATTTTCACCATTTTGCAAGTAACTTTTGCTTAGTTTTGATCCTATCACCATCCTTAGGTTACAATTGCTTGTTGATAGGCTCCGAGGAGAGTGTGAAATCTCCCAATTGACCTTAGCAGTAATTTGAAAATCTGTCGAGACTTTATCTTTAGCCATTCTTGTTAGGTCTTGCTGGCATCCCAGCGCCTATCCTCTCCTGAGTTTTGTTTTCTTGGGATTTCACCTTTTTTCCTTTGAAAATGACCAAAAGACCCTTTGCAGACTGAAAGTAGCAATCCTGGAAGGTTTGATGATCTTTAGAGCACTTTTTGTGATCATTTTGCAACACTAGTACCATTTGTACATTGTCCAGCTAGTGAGCCACTTTTATCCTGAACTTGGCAAAAAGGAACATGGATCGCGATCCATGTTGGGAAGCATTTTGAAGAGCCACTCATAGGAGTGTGTTCTTGATCCTCTATTGTTGCTCCTATAGAGATTTCCTCGTTTTTAGGGTTTGGGGAACATGGATTGCGATCCATGTTCCACCATTTTTTTCTGTTGTTTTTGCCTTTGGCTGATTTTGTCAGTTAGTTGGGGTCTACTGATGAAATGTTTCTGGTTTTTGATGGGTTTTGGCCTTCCCCATTGGCCCTATTAGTTTGCCAATTTTGTGACCTTGTACTGCTTTGATCTGTTGTTTTGGTATTGTTGATGCAGTATGGGTCACACACACATGCTCTTGCAAGGTTAATGATCATACCTGTCAAATCTGGTGTAGTAAGATCCACCGAGGTGGTCGTAGTGGGCAGAAGCATCTCCAAAAACTCTATGCTCCTATGTCTCTCTCTCTCTCTCTCTCTCTCTCTCTCTATGAATGCAAATGAGCTTATGTTGCCCCATTTGACTATATGTTCCCAGTCTACTCGGAATGCCCCATTTATACTTACCTTCATTGATCATATCTTGTAGTTCATATCACCTGCGGTTTGAATTGTTCGTCATTCTGACACTTGGTTTACAAATGGCGTGCAATCTGCAGTTTTGATCCTTTAGAAGTTGGCTCAAAATTCATCTTGTGTCAAATATTTCCATATTTGCCATGTGAAGTTCTTACTTTGAAGTTTTGGCATTTGCTTTCAAAAGTCAATATGGACTTTCCTGGCTCAACTTATCAAGTTTTTGTTGATTATTAGTCATTTTTCTGCTTTTTTGTAAAAGAAAATTATTTACAATGGTTATTAGTTGGCCAAAAATTAGCCAAAATTAATGTAGCCTCCCTTATATACATACTCTTGTTCAGGTATTAGATGGTGATGGTATGGCTCATGATTATGCCAATTAAGAGTCTACTAGGCTCTGAAAAACTTGTTATATGTTTTTTTTAAAAAGGAAAGGGAAGGAAACAAAAAGAAAAAGAAAAGAAGTAAGATAATAATAATAGTATATACAAATGATAATCCTGTCGCATTTCCCCCCTTCCTAGAGCGAGTCATCTGCCACGAATATGTGTCAGAGTGCATGGGAATAAAGCACGTGTCTATGCATAGCCGTATAGTGTGGCTCTATGATGCTGATGGAGGATATGCACGGGGAAACAAAATGTTGTTCAAGAGATAGGCGCTGAACAATATGTTCAGTGGCTGTTGGTGGCCAGGTTCTCTTGAAGCTGCGTGGTCTGAATAATAGTAATTGGAGAAGATGGGCTCTCTGTTTGAATGTGACTGGCACAAGCTTTGATGCGAACGGTTGGGGCATTGTTAGGGTTGCCATCAAAATTGCGTAGGTTTGGATTCGCTAGAAGACACATCGTGAAGGCGAGGTCGTTTTGGTTGCCATACCCATTTGACTATGTTTGGATATCGAAGATAATGGTTCATTGGGTTAGGTTGTGTGCCAACAGCGGTGAGCAATTTGGTGTGGTTGAATTCTATGTAGGCAATGTAGGCTCACATGTATTGGTTTATTGTTTAGGTATCCACAATTACCTAGGCTTGGTTTCCATGATTGAGTTCTTAGCGCATATTTTCTTGACCATGGTGGTGGAGTATCGTTGAGCTGGTGCATGTGGCGATGGTAGAGGTTCCCATACATGGTTCATTTGTACGAATGGTGTGGCGAAAGAGTTACCCTCCTGTGCGAGGAGTAGAGTGTTGTCCTGCCAGTTTGGTGTGGCTTGATAAGTGTGCATCCACGACACTCCTAGAATGACTGCTTCATTAAGATGTTGATCTTCAACCACATGAAATTGATACGGATAAACTATTCCAACAATGGTGGTTGGTAAATTTATGTGGCCCAAACTGTCCATAGTGCCTTTGTTTGCTACTTTGAATTCCATAGTGTTGGCCATTAGAGGTTCCTGCGTGATTTTTCTGAAAGTGGATTAGTTAACCACATTAGCTCAGGCCCCTGTGCCCACTAAGGCTCGTTCGGTTGTGCGGTTGGCAAGTTGTAAATGAATGCGTAGATCCATTCCTCCTAACCATGTAGCTTCCATTTGTATGGATGCTATCGGAGCATTCGCAATAGCCACTTCATGTTGTGCTTTTTTTTGGAAGTTTGCTTGTTCTTTGCGTTTCAATATTTTGAGTTTGGCTTCCTGCTGTGCTTTCTCCCGAATGTCCTGTGCTTGACGTCTGCGCCGAGCTGCTGCATGGAGTGTTGTGAGTTCGTTTGGTGTTAGCGAAAGAAGATATTTCTTTAATCTGCAGCCACTCGTCCAATTAAGCATTTCCTCTCCTGCCAATGTTGCAAGTTTGATGGTGCCACTTTGCGATATATCATGTATTACAAAAGGCTCCATTCCTCACTTTTTGAGTTTTTTGGAGTGCTATTTGAGGGTATACATAAGAACGTAATCCCCTTCTTGAAACTCCTTTCCAATGTCGTGTTGATCATGAAAAAATTTCATTTGTTTTTTATGAGTATATATCCCAGATATCGCCCTACGTTTGGTTTCATCTAATTGTTCTAGGGTATCTAGCCTCTCCAATAGCTCATGGACTATCCATCCGAACTTTGTTGCCACTCATAGGGATTTGATTAGTAATTCCAATGGTAGGATAGCATTAATCCCGCATACCAAGTTAAAGGGAGTCGTTCCAATGAAAGTTTTAAAAGCTACTCGGTAAGCCTATAAGGCTGTGTGTAGCTTTTGATCCCAATCATTTCTTGAGTCTCTGACTATCTTGGTGAGCACGGTGGATACGATTTTGTTGGTACTCTCTACCTGCCCATTATCCTACGGGTGATAGGGTGCCAATTTGTGATGGACCACCATGAATTCGTCAAGAAGGCTTTCAATGACGTCGTTTAAAAAGTGTGTTCCGCTATCACTCACTATTTTGATTGGTAGTCCATATCTCGTAAAGACGTTTTCAAAAGAAACTGAGTTGTACTTCTTGCATCATTTTTTTGGGTTGCTTTTGCTTCCGCCCATTTGATCATGTAGTCTGTTGCTACGATGATGTATTGTGCGTGAGTCCTGTATCCTGGAGTGATAGCCGTTTTTCAGCTCTTTGTAATTGCCACAATGAGTTACCTCACCCTACCAAAATCACCCAAACACTGTGGCTATCCCTACCATTTCACTGTATATAGGTGCGTGTGAGTTAGGGGACTTTTCCCATATCTCCTTACTAAAATAAAAAACCCTCAATTAGCTAGTCATTGGGCTAGTTGAGCCAAAAATATAAAAAATATAAGTATATTATGGCCCATGCGTATGTAAATATTTCTTTGTATATAGGGCCTAAATAAAAGTTTTTTTCATAATTATTTTGGTATTTATTTAAATATTTCTACCTAGGTGTGTGTTATTTATGCTCTGTACATTGCCTCACCATTACCACAATTTTTCTTACCATTTTTCATACTCTTTATTCCATATAGAAATATTTTCATGTAAGCTTCTCTTATATTTGGTGTAACTCCACCCCAACAAAATTCCAAAAAAACTAGTTTTATTTATGTGTATATTTTTTCACTATTGTGATTTTTCCCTTCCTACATCTATTTTGTTTTTTTTCTAAAAAATTAGAACACCAAAAATATTTATCTTTTTATGGTAGCCTCATAATGAGAGAGATTTCTTTTGACCCCTTTATATTTTTTCCACTTATATTATTTATATTGGACATGTACATATTTTTTAGACCCCTCAATATTTAATTTTCTTAGTTATACTATTCACTTATATCATGATCTCAACAATATCTTCAATTATAGACCTACCAAATAAGGTCAAGGGTAGGTGGCATGCATACATGCACTATGGAGGGCTCACTCTTGGAGGTATTCAAAAGAATCATCCAAAGAAGGACCCCACAAGGACTTTGTGCAGTGGAAAAAAACGGTTGGTTTTGCTGAATTTTTAAAGTTCACTTGCTCTCCGAATTTGAAAAGGTAATACAAACAAAAGTTGTAGCTCGTGAGCTGAACTTTTGCCTCAAATGTTTTCATATTTTTTTGAGCTACGAGCTGTGAGCTATGATTTTATTAGTGGACCCCAGTTTTCCCATGCTATGCAGCCACACTCTCTCTTCCACTTTATCATTTTCCTCTTATACACACACTTCTCCACTCATCATCCCCACCTCTCTCACCACTCCTCTCTGCACCCTACTCACCTTCTCCTCAACCTTGAAGAATAAGAGAAACCATGGTGAACTCATACCTCTCACACACAATTCCATTCCAAAATTGACCACCTAGTCTCATTTTTCCTCCTCCAAATTACCCATATCTATCAAAAAAACCACAAAATTCAGCCTCTTCTCTTAAAAGACAGCATCATGGTGGTTGATTACTCAGCTTCAATTACCTTGTCTCTCAAGGAAGGTCAAGAGTGGAGAAAAAATGTACCGTCAAAGCTAGTGGACCGTCAACAAGCTTCAAAATTGGCCCTACTCAAGACACTTGGAGCATCAACCTTGTAAGAAATCCACCTTTTCTTACCTCTTAAGAGTTTTTCTTCCTTATTTGTATCCTACATGGATACTCCCATTGTAAATATCCAATTCCATTTGTAAATTAATACTAACTCTACTAACACTAACCCACTATGAAAAGTCCTATCACCTCCATTTCTCTCCTCTCTCTTTCCCCACCAACTTCTTGATAATTCCAAGCAAAAGAAATTAGATAAATTGCTGAAATCTAACCCAACCATGGTTAGAGGAGTAACCCTAGCCTTCAAAATTGCTATAAAAGGAGGGTGTAGCTAGCACAAAAGGGGGGGAGAAGAAAGAGCACTATGCTATAGCTTGAGAAGCCAAGCTCAACCTCTTGAGAAGGAGCTCTTGAGTGGAATCTCATTGGCATTAGGCATATGTATGTGTTGTATTAGGGGTGATTAGCAAGGGAACTCTATGCCATTGTAAGAGAGAGTGATCATTAAATTGAGAGTAGAAAATCTATCATTTCTCCTACTAGAGTAAGCCCCAACATTTGCTGAATCAAGGAGAGTGAATTTGGACTAAGCATGGATACCTTGTCTCCCTTCCAACGTGAAGTCATGGACAATAATGATGTGTAAGTTTCTTGGTGTTTTATTTAAGTTCTTGATAGCTTGTGCCCGGGTATTGTTATCAATTTAGCCATAAATCCCACATGCTGTAAGAGGGCGACAGGGTGGAGAGGACTCCCCTAGCCTTAAGACAGTGATTGGGGTGGTTTTTTTCTTGTGATGTGTTGTGGTGTAATTTACTCAGGCTATGTTGAACAAATACTAATCTCACTTTTATTGGTCATGACAGAATTGTAAGAAGGCATTAGTGCAACAAGCACCCCCTTCCCCCTTCTCTCTCTTTCTTACATATATAATTGTGTTTGCTTGATCATGGCCGATACGTTTCAAAGAAGCCCGAGCACTATCTCTCTCTCTCTCTCTCTCTCTCTCTCTCTCTCTTTACGCGTCCTAGTTCGCATCCAAAACTAGGTGGTGCCCCAAATTTGTGTAGGGTTAGGTTGCGGGTTTGTGTGTGTGTTTGTTGTTTTTTCCAACCCCAACCCAATTGAGCAGCACGGGAGCCTTGAAGGGTATCTAGAGGTTGCTCTTCTTGTTGCCCGCCCCGGACCGCCTCAAATTGGTGCCCCCACTGAGGACGGCTTGTGTATTTTTGTGTAGAATCAACCTTTAGCATAGTCAAGTAGTTTGAATGAATCACGAAAATTTGTATGATCCCTTCATTCTCATTGCAAGGCAAAAGGTACACATAATTGTTAGTACTAAGTTGCAATTTCAATGTGTCATTCGTAGAATTTTAGGTCCTCTTAGGTTGGCCGAGATAAACGCTTCAGTCAATCCTTTTATTTTGCCTCTCATTAGGTACGACCTTAGTTTGGACGTCTATATTTTTGTTTTGTTTTAAGCATTACGTCATGCATAGACCATGGATAATGGCCCAGGAATAGAGGTTTTCCCCTTCCATTTCACTCCACACATTAGAATAAACATTGCAATTAGTAGGAAAATCCATTTTCAACAACGTATGGTGTTCATGTTTGGTGCCCAAAGAGTAGGAGAAATTCTCGCATCACCAAACCCTGTCATCCTACCTCTTATTTTTGGGAAGCCTGCTCACATTCCTCCATCCATTCAAACTTAGTTATGAGGACATACAATGGCTTAGCTATTACAACATACATATATAGGAAACGCCTGTAGTACCCGCAATGCCCCATAAATGTTTGCATTTCTTTTATCTTCGTTGGTCTTGGTAGTGCAATAATTATTTGTACCTTTTCTTGATCAGTTGAAATTCCGTTTTTGGACACAATGTGGCCCAAAATTCTACCTTGTCTTACCATGGAGGCGCATTTTTCCGGGTTTAAGCAAATACGATACGTTTTGCATTTTTCAAAGACTTTTCCTAGATAAGTGATGTGGTCACTTTGTCGATGAGAGTGAACACAAAGATAATTCATGTAGATGTCTAGAAATTGTTTGAGATATTCTTTGAATGCATGGCTCATTAGTCTTTGAAATGTATCCGGTGCATTGGTCAAGCGGAAAGGCATTACCTTGTAGGAAAATACACCCCACTCTGTCTTGAAAGCTGTCTTATGCTGATCTTCCACTTTGATCATCAATTGGTTGTAGCCTGAGAACCCACTTAAGAAACTATATTCCTCTTTGCCTGCGACCCTCTCAATAACATGATCAGTTATTGGATCCCTAATGGTGGCGGCATTTACCTGTTTGAGATTTACACAGACACGTAGTTTGCCATTCTTTTAGGGTACCACCACAATCGGGGACATCCAATCGGTTTGCTCAATCTCGTAAGATAAACTCAACGTCTTTCAGTTTTTCTATCTCCTCCTTAATTTTATTGGAAAAAGTTTTATTGTACGTGTAAGGGCGTTGTTTGCATGGTTTGGTGTCACTCTTATGGGGAATCGTGTGCTCAGATCTCATGGTCTGTCCCCTTTAGATCTTTGTATGACCATGCAAAGACAACTTTATATCGTCTGAGCCTATCGACTAGAAGTTTCTCTTCCTCTTCAGTAAGATCTGTGGCAATGTATGCCGATTTAGGCTCCTCACCTGGTTCTCCTAAGTTGATGCTTTTGGTGTTTTTAGGTCCATCATATAAAATTCCTAGTTCTTTGGGATCGCGTCTGGGTTTTTGCACCATGATCTTCCTATCCTGAATGGTATACTTCTTATAGTGGGAAGGTGCATCAAATTTATCATCATTTGAATCCTCATTAGTTTCCATTTCTATTGTCCAAACTTCCTTTAAGGCGCTTCAATTCATTGTATTTCACCTTATGCTCCATTTTGGACAACTTAATCGATTTTCCGGTATTTTTCTCTCTTTTTTATTTTTGTGTGTTTGTTTTTTTTGATTTGGTTTTGGTTGAGTCAGGTTTCATGTATTTCTTTGATATCCTATCCTTTAGGCACTGATTTGCTTCTACTAATCTTAAGTACTGCGTTTTGTTAGTTAATAGAGGTACTGAGTCCTTGTTGTGCTTGTTTTGGTTGTTTCTGCGTTTATCTCGATACCTGCGTTGTCTTCGAGGGTTTTGGTTTGGGAGATCATAGTAGATCACTCATCGATCCTTTTGTCATCCGCGTTATTCTCTAGCATCTTATAAGTCGAGTTTGGAAATCTTCTTCATCCGTTTGGTCAAGGTCTCTTATAGAGATCTTGTCCACTATGCGTCGGCAATCTGCCACCCCGTCCTGGTCAGGGACTTCTCCCTCTGTCTTTGGAGTTAGGTTGACACCCATCATCAAGAGTGGAATGATATCATACCCTTCCTCATCATAGAATTTGGTGAGGGTCACCTCGTTTACACAAACATCAAGAGTAGCTAGTCTTTGTTGCCATCCAAAAGGTTCGAACATCTCTTCTGGAAAAGGCTCTAGTATGTATACCTCCTCTTGTGCAGTCCTATCAAGAATGCAATTTTCCTTTTTTAGACTTCCACATTCCGAAGCTTCTCCTGTCCACTAGTGAGCTTTGTTCTGTAACCAAGCCAGTACTCCTCCTTCCTGGTCAGTTGTGGAATGCAAGTCTTTTCTTGGGGTTCTTTCTATGTCTTTATAGCTATGATCTGTGACACTAATTTTTGTAGTGACATCCTTGTTCCTGAGATAAATATAGTTGTAGCCCCAATCTTGCACCATTTTGAGATGACACATGAATGTTCTACCCAATATGATGTCGAAATTGGTGCTCTCATCAAAATTCATAATAGCGAATGTGTGTTCATATGCAATTCCACAAGAGGTTACTACTATCTGCTCCAAGATGCCTATGGGTGTTTCCAGATGTCCATCTGCCAATTGAAGTTTCATTCACATCTTTCTGAGAGCAGGTTTTCCCCATTTTTTCCACATGGCTTTCATAGCTATGGCTATTTGAGCCCTGCTATCCAAGATTGCTATCGATTTAATCTCTTTGTACTCCATTGGTAGGGTAGTATTTCCTTCTTCACCTTCACAATAATCCCCTACCTTGTTTACGGGTACTGGCTCATGTTTAGTTTGTTTCGAGGGTTGGGTCTTTAGTGTGTTTGGAGAAAACTTAGGTGAAGGAATTACCAGCCCTATTTTTTCCAAATTTTTCCCGACCTCGTCCCAAAGATGTAGTTTGATATGTAGTAACTCTGCTCGAGTCAGTGTACAACAGATAGGGAATACCATCAGTTCGTGAAGAGTTTTAGTATCCATCATCTTAGGATTGACTTTGAATTGAGATGGGACTTTCCTTATCTCCGATTGAGTTTCAGGATTACCAATAAATGAACGTAAAGTCTTGAACGACTGCGGTTTACTGTCTTTTGACATTGCTGTGCCTACATTGCCATACAATGATCTAATGTCATTTGGGTAGAGATCATGGTCCAGGTGGATTTATGGGATAGGAGCTGACACAAGTGTGGCACTTCCATCTTTTCTATTCCTGATCCGTTCCCATAGCTCTTGAGGCCATTGTTCTTCTACCTTTGGAATTGGCATTGGTACTTGAGAATGAGTTCTATTTGTTGTATTGGCTACCATTTTTGTATCCAATGCTGTTTCATCTACAGGATTTGGTAGGTTATTCTCTTCAATTCCCTGCCCCTCTAACTCTTGAATCTTTTCTCGGATTAGTACCTCGGTTTTTGGAGCTGTAGGAATTGATGGTTCCATAAGCGCTTGAGCGGCTTGGATGAGCTCCTTACACATCTTTAGCCTCTCTTTCTCATAGCTTGGATGAGGGTACATTAACCACCTGTCCTCTTGGGTTTGGTTAGGCTTTAGCCTCGACTCGTAAGCTTGCAAAATTTCGCCCAAAGTTTCGAACACCTTGTCTACCAAGACGGACCCTCCTGATGGCAGATCCGATGGTTTTTTAATCTCGTTGTTGCCCTTAAGGTCTCTTTCCCTTTTGAGTTGTTCCTCTGTTTTCAACAATTTGGTTTCCAAGGCCGTTTTTTCCTTTTCCCTTTTGGCTTTCATCTTGTTTCATTTTGCCTTCAAGGATTTTCTAGGGGTTCGGACAGACAAGTTGTCTATCTCTGTTTGGCTGGCTGGGATGTTCCTTGCTACCTCATGTGCTTGATCTCTAGTGACCACGTTTATTAGAATGTTCGATTCTGTTTCTGATCCACTCGAGCTTGGCACAATCCTTATTTTGTTCATGGTTGTTTTTCCTTTATTTTCAGGGTTTTTTGGATAGTGTGGAATGAGATGGTCGGTCGTGCATCCGTCATAGAATCCAAAAAGTTTCACCCGTACTCCTTTGTTTGGACAAACTCTAGCAAAAATAGTGGTCATCGCCACAATCATAGCATGGTCCTGCAGGTGGTGGAGGAGCTCCCATTGGTTGTTCTGTTCTAGGAGGGTATCCCCTAGGTTTGTAGCTCTGATTTTCCATGAACATGAGCATATTCTCATCGACCAAATAATGGTTTTTAGTTGGCTGTGCTATGTATGAGATCTCGGGAATTTCTTTCGAAATTATCCATGGATTATGTCCCTTTGGAGCATATGCATTCTCATCAAATCCCCTCTCATAAGTATTTTCTGAATCTTCTTGATATGAGACTACTTTGGACCATACTCTGATCAGAAGGTGGTTCTATGGGTTGAGAAATCCTTACCATAGCCCTATTTTCCTCGGGAAAGGGAGGTTGATTTCCCAGCACAGGTTGAGATTTTTCCTACCCCAAGATTGCATTATTTTGCCCCACTTGGTACCTTGGAGGGGGCGGAAGTTGTTGCCCCCCATGTGGTCCCTATTGTCTCTCTCTAGCATAGTTCCGATTATAGAAACATTCGTGATTTTCATGGTTTGTCCATTTTTATTCTATAGTACACCATTTCAATATTCACTGTGCATTTGCTCCTAGCCTTTGTTGAAGGTTGCACCACTGGTTTGGATGATCTCCTCCACAAGTATCTCATTTTTGGGTGGGCGGTTGTGGTGTGTTTGGGTTCGTTCTATTTCCTTGGTTTATCCTCCATCATTCCTTGATCATTTGATCAAAGTCCGACACAGTTGGGTTTTGCCCTCCCAATTTTGTCGTGGACTCACTAGTGGTTGAAGAGGGGCTATTCGTCCCCTGATCTGTGTCTTCAGTCACCTCCCCATATGCATTGCAGTTGTCTACAAGATACAATTTCTCTTTTGTGACTTGATCAAAAGTTACACATGCCTTCAAGTGCAAGTCCTTTTTTTTGCGTGTCATTTTGCAATCCTTCTATGAAAAGGACTGATAGTCTTTCATCCTGAGGTAGTTCATGAGCAGGGCATCTTTCTATGTACTGCTTGAAAGGAAGTGATGCTTCCTTCACTTTATCTTTTTCCTTTTGCCTAAATGCATAGATCTTGGAGAAAGTGTTATGCTTGATCCCTCTTTTTGAGAGTTCCTCACCGAATTCTCAGAGAAGTTGCTCAATACTTGGGAGTTCCAAGCTGTTTAATGATTGGAACCAAGTCAAGGTAGTACCTTCTAATGTCAACCCAAATCCTTCATATTGAGTGTGGAAATCAGTTACCTGTTCGGCTCTCAACACTTGTTTGAAGATTGAAACATGGGCATACGGATCTCCGGATCCATTATATTTTTTGGGTACGCATTTTTCCACCTGAGATGGTCGCATACGTCTGGCCTCTGCAACCATTCTAACAACTCTTGGTCCGCCTGGTGTGGCTTCTCTAGGTTCATAACCCCCTCTTGGTACTAGCAGTGGTATCCTATCCACTATACGTTCATCAAGTTGATCGCGTGTAATAGTCAGAGGAATTCTAGTGGTGTAAGTGATGTCAAGAACAGTATTGCCCCTTTGTGTGTTCATGGAAGCCGTAGATGCCGTCGATCCTAAAGGTCCTGTTTTTGGGACTCATTCATGTCCAATAAGAATCCTCTACCCTGGTTCTCAAAGGGCTCACACTTACAGTCTGAGGTGTGGTATGTGTAGTCATGGTTTTTACCTCTTCTGGATTTACATAATACTGGTGGAGTGGTCCTCCAAAATATGTATATCTGTCTAACTCCTTTCAATCCATTGGAGAGTACTTTTGGCCATACTTGTCCATTATGAGCACCTAAATACTTCTGCCCTTTGTGTACATGTAAACATACAAGTTTTTTTGATCTGTCAATTCTTTGATGCGAGGCTTGTCGCATCTGTAATAGAGTGTTTGTTCTTCAATATTGAACTTATAAAGCCCCACATATGTGTTGTCTGTGTTAAGCGCTCTTTCTCATTGGTGCGTCTGAGTATTGTGTTTTGTTTCTCCATTTTGGGTGGTGCATCGGCCAGTTCACTATCTACCTTGTCCTTGGTGCCGGTCATTCCCCATTTATCCACAATAAAAGGGTTATGAACCACCAGGTACATTACTCCCTGTCGTTCCAAATATATATCCCTGTCATAATCAACATCTACAAGGTCTCTGAACTCGCTTGGATTATTTTCCAACTTAATACAGTAGCAGTCCATTCCATCCTTATAGATTTTGGCCTTAAGCACATTTTCGAATTGAAACTTCAAATACAACAATTTTACATCAGATGCAGGCTGAGAAGGACTTGCACCCATCGAAGTTGTTCCCTTAGGGTTTGACTTGTTAGAATTTTCAGTCATGAGGCTGCATGATCTCTCAGACGAAGTGTCAAAGAAACTCTCCTCTAAAATGGGTTCCAAAGGCGGCAGTGGTCTCTCATTCACACTTTCTTCCGTCGAGTGATTACTCCCTTGATCAAAGATGCTCGGGTTCCTATTCTGGTACAATCTCCTGACCGCAAATCCATGAAGGATTGGTAATACAAAATCCAAACCGAGTTACCTCATTAAATAGTTTTAATCTCCCATTTGCTCTTGCTTGTTGGGCAGTATCTTCCAATACTTGCAACCTGTCAAGAATTTTCTTGATAGCTGTGAGCTTACTGCCGTTCTTGTTAGTTCATGCTTTTAAATCGACAGAACTTAGCACACAATTCCATACACAACCTCAACAATTTGGGTCAATTTCAATTTTGAAAGATGCACCAGGTTGTTATGGAGTAGCTCTTTGTATGGTAAGCTCCTTTCTCTGTTCTGACTCAGAGGTACATGGATCGCGATTCATGTTTAGAAGCCAATTGAACTTTTGTTGCCTTTATCAGATTTAACATTATTAAGAGGTCTTATGGTACCAAATTTTTTGAAAATGAACCTCTGGATTGGAGGATTAGTTGATTTTGTCACTTTGACTGAGCTTGTGTCAGTTTTGAGTTCTTGTAATGGTTTCTTGCACCCAAATTCAACTCTGGAAGGACCACTAGACTCTCGTGATGCCCTCTAGCTATGGTACCAGTTTGATATCAATTTGTGTCAAAGGAACATGGATCGCGATCCATGTTCCTTTGTGTCAAAATACACTGAATTTTTTCCCACAACTAGTTTTTTTTTATAAGGATCCTTTGGGAGAAAGTGTTTCAATTGTTACCACTTCCCTGCTTGCCTTTGATCAGCTCAAAATTCCAAAAAGGTACATGGATCGCGATCCATGTTTGGCAAGATTTTGGACTGACACTTTGTGAGCTGATCACACAAGATATGATGATGCTATTTCCCAAGTCTTTTTGGATTTGATTAGTTTTTTCCAAGTGAGAAGCAAGATTTTGTGTTTGTTTTGTGGTTTTTTTGCAAACAACTCCTTTTCTGGTATTTTGACCAGCTTTTTTCACTTTTTGTCTATGGCTCCTTTTGGAAAAGTTGTTCACTTAGTAATCAGGAGTACATTAATAAAATCTCATTGTCAAATGTCAAAAAGGAACATGGATCGCGATCCATGTTCGGAAGTATCTGTTCATGAAATTTGGTTCTACTGATTCCTGATTCTAGTTGGTCCGAATTCTCATCTTTTTTTGAATTTGGACAAGTAAAAGTTCAATTTTTCATAGTTTTTCCCTTTTTTCAAGGTTTTGCTCTGCTTACCCCAATCTTTTGATTTTTCTAATTCTTTAGCACTCTATTTGTGACCAGACTCAAGGTTGATGCCTGAGAACCTGTTCTAAGCAAAGGAAATAGTTTCAGCACATTTTGCCCAAAAGGTACATGTATCACGATCCATGTTGAACAGGCAATTTGAAAGTTTTTAGCACAGTCTTTTTCAGCCAGTGTTCTTTATCCCCTTCTTAAAAGTTTTGCTGGGTTTGGTCCAGTTTTGAAGCTCTGACCATCACTTCTTCAACTTTTTAGAGGTATGGTCTTCAACACCAAAATAAGGTTTTTGATAGTTTTTCCCTCGATCCTTTTGGCCCCAAATGATGGTGTAATTTGTTTCCTAACCTACCCCTATAAATTGAAATGAATCTGCAAACATAACTGAACTTAACAATACAAAAATAACAACAAAGTGTGTGGTGGAATAGCCCTTTCCAAGCATGTGAAAAATCAAAGAACGAAATACTATCTTATACTTCACTCACATATTTCTTTGCTCTTAAAAAATAGCACTGGCTAATCACGGACTCAGTCTCTATCAAGCTCTAAACCTACGTCTAGCTGCTTCACTGTCTATGTGTAAGCGGAACGGGTGTCAAAAGCTTGAAGGGAGAATTTTTTTCTTTTTGTTTTTTTGGTTTTGTACATTGAGTCACTCACCACCTAAGGATCGGTTTCCCCGGCAACGGCGCCAGTCTAAGCGGGTCGCCGCACGGGCGTCTGCAGCATAACTCTTTTGTACTAACATAATGTCAATATGCAAGGAAGCGACTCGGGATGGGGCACGGAGACTTAATGAGAGTGTCAATCTCACCAAAGTGAACTCAGGGGCTACTCATTATACAACACAATCAAATCAACCACTTCCTAGTCAGACAATCAGTATGCGTCCAATCTCACCACTCTAGGTCATCATGCCTTTTCGGCATCCAAACAACTCCAGAACACCATGAAACTTAAGGAGAGGTATCACAACACTTAAGGGCTCAATTAATCCTACCAAGTTCTGTCACCATTTGGGAAGGTACATAAATCACGATCCATCACAAAAAATGTGCAGAAAACTGAAACAGAAGTACTTGGAAATGTCTTCCTTACGCATAGAAACATTTTTCAATGGTGAAAACATCAAAAAACAACCATTTTAACCTACAAATGAATGCATTTAGGTCCCAAAGAATGCGTCGCAAGGCACAACAGAATTGGAAATGATTACACTTAGATTGTATAGTAAGAGACAAGGAACGCAATGTGCTATTCGGAAATGAATTTTGATTACCAGCTTAGGAGAAAAGAATATTACAAGTTGAAGTAGCAAGAGGTCTCCACAGTGCATGTTTTTTAGTCTCTTCAACTAATAATGAAACTCTCTCAAAACTAAGGGTTTTGACTTTTAAAAGTTAAAGGGGCTTTCCCACGACCATCCGGCCTCTTACAAGGGTGTAGACTCAGAGGAGTAAAAAGGGTATTGTCTAATTACATCATGATTACAACTCATCCTAGGCTGAATTACATGGATTTCTTCGAAACAACTGAGTGTTTACAGGGTTTGGTGTGCATACGCCTCTATGTGCCTGTATCCACCAAACACATATTATCTATTTAATCCATATCAAAGCATCTGAAGCTATCTCCCATTCCATATCATCGTTATTGTCTACTTTCACAGCTATACCTTCATGTGTTTGAAAAACACCATAGTTCTTTTGTGCTGCTCTTGTCGCAATGTTCACTGGCTTATGAACGAGTCTCATGTTGCAGAAAACATAAATCAAATCAGTAGCACATTGAGGATGAAGCCGGTTTCGTTTCATAGTAATAAAGTCAAAAGCTGACCAGTTTCTCTCACAGCTTTCAGTTGATGTTGAAATGATAGAACCCTAACAACAATTTGTTGCAGCTCCACTTTCTCCCCACCATACTCCTTCCACCCATAGAGGCCCACTTGTGTTTGCAATGGCATCTATATGCCATGGATCCCAGAACATGCCAGCTCTATTAGCATAATCAACTCGCTGAGAAAAATCTTCCTATCCTCTTGTCCTAATAGTTGCGAGCAGACTGTTTTGAAGTCACTCATGACTTCTTATTTTCCGATTGTTGGTACATTTGAAATTTAGGATCTAATACAAATGCAGCACCATGCAATTGCACCCATCACTTATTGGCAACTGCGATTATGGAGGCTTTGTCCTTTGCACCAAATCCAGCATGCTCTCTTACTTTGTGCAATGCCTCTGATATATACCGATAGACTCGATCAAAGACAAAAGAGTCTTTGTCGACTATTCGTAAAAGATCTACAAATGGTTTGGCCATGGTGACCATTGTCTCTACGTTACGCCAAAAAATGCGAGTTCACAAGTTGTACACACCTTGTACCTGCTTCTTGGTAGCTAGGATACATATTGAGCCATACATCCTAGTGTCTACAAGCTACTATTTCAATCAATGTAGGCTTCACTTCTTGCAAGGTGGAAAGAAAATATGCGGTTGCAAACCTTGTCGCAAAAAATATCTGCAAAGTTTTGTTGGGTGATTTTAATCGAAATAGAGCATACAAAAATTGATGCTCTCTAATAAATTTCACCACATGATTAGCATCCAACAGTGTTTGTTTTATGACAACCATTTTTCTAATGTCTTTTAAAAGCAAATTAAGATTATGCACGGCACATGCTTGGGGGGTTCACTATGTGTATAACTACCATATCACGTGCGTTCAAGACATGTTTGTAAAACCCCTTATCTGTGAATTTTTTTAATGAATATAATGTACCATTTTCTTTTAAAATCTGTAAGTTTTTTTAAAATTTGAAAAATTAATACCCTTTTGTATCTATAGTTCTATAAGTTTCCAAAACTTTAAATACCCTTCTATTGAACTCACGTGGTAGGTTACATTTTTATTAGGTGACCTCCCCGGGGGCACATGGCACCCAAGTAATTTTTGGGTACTTAATTTGGATAGCCCTTCCTGCAGCATTGTAATTGGATGCATTATCTGTGACAATTGCAGTCACATTCTTTGGTCCACATGCCTTTGTTATGGCACGCTCATATATCCTTTCTAGATAATCACTGGTCTTCTCTTTTAAAGAGGTGTCAATGGCTTATACGAACATATACCCTCTAGGATTGATAAGCATCACATTGATGAGCAGCTTCTTCTGACAGTTGGTCTATCCATCCAGCACTATGGTGCAACCATATACAGAAACAAAGTCCATCACCGTGCACTGGAGGATGGCTTCAGTACTGTATGTCACTTTATCTAGATACTCTGTATGCATCTTATTATAATCAAGAAGCACAAACCATTTTTTGGCCGTTCTCATTAAAGAATTTTGAAATATGGGGTTGCACATAGCATTGAATGGTATATCACACGCCACAAAATCTTGCATCCATTTCAAGTGTAGCTCAAGAAACCATTGCTTATCTATTGCTTCATGTAGTGTTTGGCCATTGGATGATGCTTTACTAACTTTAGTTGAGCTACGATTTGCTGCTACGGACGTTGAAGCATGTTACGGACAGTAACACTTTTCTTTTTAGTTGCAAGAATTTAGTTCTGTAATGCGAGCGTACTTTGGCAATCTAGCATCAGTATCTCTTGGCGGCTCCGTACACTTGGACACATTACCAGGAACTTTAAACAAATGCTCTTTGATTCCGGTCGCATTACCAATGAAATCATGGCCTCATGTCTTGCATGTCAATCGAGATGTATTCTTTTCAGCTTGCAACTTGTGGACGTAACTCCACTCATGTCCTTTCACCATGCTGACAAATAAATTAAAGCTGTTAGATCAACAAATCCACTTATTAATTCTGAGGTCAAAATTACTTCAAAGCAACAAACTACACAAGCAATGCTCTATTGATCAATACAGTGATCAAAATCAATCCACATTATCAATTAATCTCACACTACATTATCAATTAACAATAGACAATAATAGTCTTTGCAGTCTTCAATAAATCATGTCAATCAAATCATATTTTGATGCAATAAGTAAATTCATCACTTTAAACAAAACATTTCAATCACATTGCACTATAGGGACTCATCTAAAGTGCAAGATTTTGGCTTTACACATTACGATAATCGGTAATTTTAATCGGTTGCACTATATCGATTTATCTGATGTGCAAGCTTAAAGCTTTCACACAATATGATAATCAATAATATTGATCAAATCTTTCAATTGATTCTCATTGGAAATGAGGATTAATTGCAATCTTTAATGATTTTCATATATATTTGAAGTGCGAACATGAAGTTCGCACACTCCATGGTAGATCTTTAAAAGCTTATCTATCTGCATTTGATGCATGTGTCCAATTACACAGTATGATAGACGTAGCAGTCCAAATAAAGATAATGTAATATCAATGTATTTGGACATGAGATTCCTAAATTTTGGATTCCAGTGAGAGCATAGTGTGATGGCTCTACATAGGACAACAAAATTTCCATCTATGTTTACTTTGAGGTGAGAAAGTATCTGCACGTCAAAATTGAACTTACCTAAATAAAGCTGACCTCTATTCTATTATATTTTGTTGATAGATAACCTCATTTAGAATAGACTCTGCACACAACGATAATCTCTAAATTATATCACTAATTCACTTCCATGTGTCAGTAAACTAAGCACACAGCAAGTGATTCCTAAACAATAAATACCTTCTATGAGTGAGAGTTTGAGCTCTACATAACATACAAAGTTTACATAATTTGATTTTAAAACAAATAATAAATAAAATTTTAACAAAACATTAAATTAGATTTAATAAAAAATGTAAAATTTTTTGAATTTTCATTTTTTTAACTATAAACAAAATTCATTTTTTTGTCTCCTATTGACATGGAATACCTTTCGTTGCTGGTATATATATATATATATATATATTTTTTTTTTTATCAATACATCTTTCGATCGATTTTTTTTTCCTAAACTCTTTCGATCGAAATAATTTTCGATCGAAGTATCTTTCGATCATAAACCTGAGAAAAAAATATGTTGCCCATTTTTGATGACGTGTCACCATATAATACGTCCGTATAATATGGGGTCAAGTAAAATACGCACGTATATGATGTATTATACATTCCCGTATAACGTATAATGCAACTTAGGAGAGAACACATTATGTGTTCTCTCTCTAGCCCATACAATAAGGGCTCCCCCCCCCCCTTGTGTAGGGATATGCATTGACTCTTGAATACCTTACCCCCTCAAGCACCTTAGTCATGGAGCACCTTAGCACCTTAGTCAAGCACGACAAGTACCTCAAGCTTGGGCCGGGCTCCCACCTCAAGCATAGCTCTAGCTTACCTAAGGTCAGAGGAATTTTAACACTAACCATTGGAGGTCTTTAATGAAGCTAACCCTAAGGTCTCTATGCTCCATTAGCTAGCCTTGCTTTTTGACATATCATCTCTCATTTTGACCCCTTTACTATTAGCCCCTTGTTGAGATAGACTTGTGAGCACATGTCTATATTCTAACCCTTGTTCCCGTTTATTATCCCACATTAAATGATCAATTTGATATGAGAAAATCATTTGGGTTGGTTAGGTATTAGATTTTATGACATTACCTCTCTCTTGAAATCATAGTTGTCCTAGACTATGAGGTAGAAAAGATAAAGCCTTTGTCATTTGTCAATTTTTCTTAGCGGGTAGAGGATCCCTTTTTACCATACAACATCATTCAAAGATGGATGACTAATCCATTTTGATGCTTGGGAGATGTAGCTGCCACAAGCATGTCTACTCTTTAGTCCATTTCAATCTCCCAAGTAGAGTGACAAATTCTACTTGGTGTTTGAGAGACATCTTCATCACAAACATGATTCTAAGCATGCATACTACTTAAATTTGTGCACAATAAAAAGAGAATTAGTCTATAAGATAAAAACATTGGTTATTTTAAAGAAATTTGTACATTTCTTACTTAGCAATGTAATCATTGATGATAAGGTTCATACTATCCTTAAGCTGTATTCCTTGCATCCATCTAGCATCTTCAAAAATATAATTCTTGGACTTAATAAGATACCGTTGGGATAATCTTACCATGTCATAGTACCTTGTCTTCATGCCGAAGGATAGATTCAGGTTGTAGCACCTCTTCTTGGTCTTCAATTTTGGGAGGGTCTTCAACAATTGGCTCACTTGGTGGCTCTCCTTTGTAGGGTTTAAGTAGGCTCACATTAAAAGCATTGTGTATGAGCCAATGGTTGGGGAACTTGTGTTGATAAGCCTTCTCATTGATTGGACTCAAAAATTGAAAAGGACCATAGTATCTTTTTGCTAGTTTAGCATAATACTTTTGATGGCCCGTAGAATTTTTGTCCGTCGTTTGCCTCAATGGAGCCTTGGAAAACTTAAGTAAGACCCAATCATTTTTTTTAAACATAAAGGCATTTTTGTGCTTATGAACAACAAATTTTTTCCTTTGTTGAGAGATGGATATAGCCTTCTTAATATTTTGGAAAGATTCTTGTAGGTCACGGCTATACTCATCGACAACAAAGATCTCCCATGTACTTTAAGTAGCAAGGGACTTTTAGGTGTTCCCTCTAAGATTTCAAAAGGTGCTTTTCCCATAGAAGTATGGACAATTTTATTTTACGCATACTCTCCAAGGGATAATTAATTTCCCACTGCGAGCATTGATCTACTTCTATAGCATAAGTTTTTAGTAGATCGAGTATCATAAGATTGGCTATCTCACTTTGGCCATCCGTTTGTGGGTGATAGAACGAAGATAAATTCAATCTTATACCTAGATTTTCAAAGAGACATTTCAAAAAATTACTGGTCATTCTAGGATCTCTATTGGACATGATGGATATTGGCAATCCATGGTGTTTGAAAATATGAGATATGAAGAGAGTTGCCATTTGGTGTGACTTAATAGTCTTTTTGAGAGGGATAAAGTGTACTTGCTTGCTAAATTTGTCGATTATTGTCCATATTCTCATATTCCCATGGATAGACTTGGGTAATGATGTTATCCATGGATAAACTCTCCCATGGTGAATTAGGGATTGGCAATGGCTGGAGTAATCCAAGTTGCTTTCCTCTATCATACTTAGTTTTTTGGTATACCACACATACATTTTGCAAATACTCTTGTATGTCCACTTTCATGGTAGGCCAATGTAAGTATGTCTCTACTCCTCAAAGAGTAGGTTGAATGCTTCTATGCCCCGCATAGGGAGGAGCATGGGATTCATACACTAATTTCTCACGAAGAGAGTGAGTAACACATAGCCTATTTCCATGAACAAGATAACCATAATGCAACATGAATGGTTCCTCTTTCTTCCCCAAAGCAAGGGCTGACATTATGTCTTTAAATTTAGGGTCAGTACCATACTCATCTATCATAGAAGATAGATCATTGTGAGTTGCTATATAGACACCACATTAAATTTTGGTCATCTTGTGAAAGTGCATTGGCCACTTGATTGTGCTTACCAGCAATGTGAGCAATATGAAAATAAAATTGTGAAAGAAAATTTTCCCACCTCATTTGTTTGTTGAAAATCTTGGTTTGTGTCATGAAGTACTCGAGGGCTATAAGCATGTTAACTTGTCATGCTTTTTGGTGTCCCGGACAATGCTAACTAGCACAATTTTGACATATGCTAACTAGTACAATAACATGAGCTACATCTCCAAGATCTATGACATATGATATATCAGTAGAAAGCTCTTGAAACAAGGAATCCAAATGTACGACCTCCGACAAATTTTGATATGAATTGTAAAAATTTTACCGGACGCCCAACTTTTTTAAAACGTGCTAACTTGAAACTGCTCACTAGCACAAAAAGCGCGACACGTTAACATGCTTTCACCCTGAGACTTTGGTGGTCTATTTGTAAAATTAATGGAGTTCCCAATATATAGTGCTTCCATGTGCCTAGGGAATGTAGAACAACTAGAATCTCTTTCTCATAAATGACCAAGACTTGTTCGTCCGTATTGAGCCCTCAGCTCTCATATACTATGGCATATCATTCGTGAAGCAAGACAGCTCAAGGCAATCACCACAAGCATCACATTGGACCTTAAATGGCTTTGAGAGATCCGGAAGCATAAGGATACAATCTTGAGAGATAATATGACCTAAGTATTGAAACTCTTGAAGGAAAAAATCGATTTTCTTTTGATTGATAGAAAACTTGTTCTCCCTCAAGTCTTGAAAAATCACATGGAGATGTTGCTTGTGTTCCTCTGAGGACTTGGAGTAGATAATGATCTCGGGGAGTGCACTATCTAATCATGTTAATGTATAAACATGAGTTTGATAGGAGTGGTTTTTAAAATACAAAATTTTAGGCTATTTAACAGAGACACATTAATGTAAGGGTTTTTATATTCAATTTTGGATTTTTCCCTCCCTCTGCATAAACCTCATCCTTTTGAAACCCTCCAAGTGCGGAGGGACTTTCAACATTTATATCTTTCTCAGTGCCTCAATCTGTGTGATCTTGCTCCTGTGTGGGTTTCCCCTCATTTGCACTTTTCTCCTCATCAAACTCTACCTCTGCAGCATTTCCCATCTTGGAAGTCGCTCCCTCCTCTTGCCCCTGTCCTTTCTCAGCTGCCCTTATGGAATGAGTTTGCTGAAGTTTATCAAGAATCATCATTAACTCTACAACGTGGTCATCCAACAGGGTTTGTTCTGCATTAATGCCCACGGGATGTGAAATTGCATGCAGATGTTGGATCAGGGTTGCACGGTATCGGTGCAAATACTCTATAGTGTACTTCTCCAATGCACTTTGAAAAAAACAATAAGAAAACGTAAAGGAAGTGAGATGCAACTTGGTCCAAAGTGTCACAATGTTATAGTAATGCTGTGCAAAATTCATACCTTTGACATGAATGGCTTTAATGCAAAAAAGCTCTACAGTATAAACTCAGGATGGAGGAGGTATCTCCATCCACACGAGTTGCCATCACTCTGTAAGGGCACCGTGACTTCCTTAATTTCTGACCTATATAGCTCTAAATTCTTGCATAGCTGTCCATATGCATGCAACAGTCTTTTTATGCATCTACAAGCACGAGGAATTAGTATGAACCCAACACAATAACTGTCTTCATTGTCTATAAAAAAGAAAACCAATTTATAGTTATCAATACTTAGAGTCTCAATTTTGGATGTGTTCCTCGAATTGAGTTTAGTGTCCACACAGCTGGCTTGTCAAGTTCAATGCACTCTCATATGGAAAAATTACGGTTGTTACTTGCAGCATTGGACAATGAGAAATCCACTTCTTGAATGTGCCGACACGGGTATTTTTCATTCCGACTAAGGGAGAAATCTGGGGATCCAATATATATTTTTGCATGGCATTGTGGAGGTAGCTGGCTCTTTGTCAAACTACAAGATAGTTTGTTGTTGATTGTTAGTCTCTAGGCTCAAGGCTGAATAAAAATATGCAAAATCTGGTGATAACATCTTACTTCAGGGATATATATACAATTGAATCCATGATAACACCTCTTGTAGTGCTATGAGTGAACAGGTTTCCACCTCATGGTACCAAAACATGCTTCCTCACATATTGACCTGACTACTCTTTGGAATGGAAGCTTTGGTACTAGAAGCTCGATGCATTTCTAAGCCTTCCTGATTTCCTTAAACAGTTTGATATGTCTTTGAAGCCTATTCGTCCTTAGAGATTTCACGATTTTCACCGGCTTCCCTGGTTTCTTCTTTTTACTAGCATATCTTCCTCCTGCTTCAGCAGCCAAACCTGGTCCTTTTCCTACCTTCGTCGCAGTCGCCTTTGTTCCTGCCATTTTTTTGTAAGACAATCTCTCTCTCTCTCTCTCTCTCTCTCTCTCTCTCTCTCTCTCTCTCTCTCTCTCTCTCTCTCTCTCTCTCTCTCTCTCTCTCTCTCCCCGTGCCCCTCTGCAGCTAGCATTACGTCGCAGGAATGATTTAGAGACTGATAGAATGAAGTCTGCATGGCATTGTGCACACATGTGCTCTAATTTAAACCACAACATTTTTTTTTCTATCACACTTAGGGAGAAATAGTGATTATGGCACGAGTAAGACATTTAGCTTAACCTAGAGATGTGTTTGCATGCCATTGTGTAAACGAGGCTAATATTGGGATGTTTCTTGTGTATTAGTCTCAATAACATACCATCTCGAGTCAAGCTTTCAAATACACACCAACAACACTACTCTCTTTCTCACCCTCATACCTGTAGGTATATGTGGATAGCAATACTCTCTACATTGTCACGTTGTGCGCTTCTCTTTGAACTGTTGTCCTTCACTGTCTCTCTCTCTCCCCCTCCCTCTAATGAGGGACGCTTGCACTATCTTTTTCTCCATCTCCCTTTCTCTCTCTCTCTCTCTCTCTCTCTCTCTCTCTCTCTATCACGATATAGTTTGTAGGCTATAAGCTATCTACTGCTTCTTCTTCTTCTTCTTCTCTCTCTCTCTCTCTCTCTCTCTCTCTCTCTCTCTCCAAGGTGCTACAATTAGCTTCCCAACAAATATTACGCAACCATTTAAGTGTGAAAGTGACTTCTCAATCAAAAGTATACATTGTAGTAAATGTGCAGGAGTTAGTTTTAGATGTTTTCCATGTTAAAGCATATAGTTATTCTCCATGCATGTCGGCAACGGTAGTATGAATGATATGAGAGAGAGAGAGAGAGAGAGAGAGATGCGATACATCGAGGGTCAGAGTGAGAGAGGATTTGATATTTGTTACAACGCTCTCTCTGTCACTCTCTCACTGGTGTGAGAGAGAGAGAGCGAGGTGTTCATTTGTTGCAGCATGGTTTGTGTGTGTGTGTGTGTGTGTGTATGCGTGTGTACACATATCACTAGGTTGAGAGAGAGATAGAGAGAGAATCATTTAGGTAGATTGAAAAATTTGTAAGCCTGTTTGCACATAGACAAACACACACACACACACACACACACACACACACACACACACACACAAAGAGAGAGAGAGAGAGAGAGAGAGAGAGAGAGAGAGAGAGAGAGAGAGAGAGAGAGGGTGATTGAGAGAGAAAGAGAGAGAGGGTGATTGAGAGAGAAAGGGTGATAGATAGAGAGAGGGTGATTGAGAGAGAAAGTGTGTGTGTGTGTGTGTGTGTGTGAGAGAGAGAGAGAGAGGGGGGGGGGGGAGAGAGAGAGTCGGTGACAAAGAGAGAGTGGGAGGGTGATTGAGAGAGAGAGAGAGTGGGAGGGTGATTGAAAGAGAGAGAGAGAGAGAGAGAGAGAGAGAGAGAGAGAGAGAGAGAGAGAGAGAGAGAGAGAGAGAGAGAGAGAGAGAGAGAGAGAGAGAGAGAGAGAGAGAGAGAGAGAGAGAGAGAGAGGTAGGGTAGGAGACAGAGAGAGAGAGAGAGACAGGAGGGGAGTTTTGGAGATATATAGATAGATAGAGAGAGAGAGAGAGAGAGAGAGAGAGAGAGAGAGAGAGAGAGAGAGAGAGAGAGAGAGAGAGAGAGAGAGAGAGAGAGAGAGAGAGAGAGAGATAGAGAGGTACGCAGAAAGTCTATCGTGAAGGTCGCCATGCCAAGCCCAAGAAAAGGTAACCCCTAAGTTTTTTATTTTGTTTGAGAGAGAGAGAGAGAGAGAGAGAGAGAGAGAGAGAGAGATGCAAAAATTTGGGAGGTCTTTTGGCGCGCAGAGTGGTCTTTAATGTAAGCCAATCATCGTCCGCGGGCCGTAGCGGACACAATAGATATTTTAAGTGATAAGTTGTCATATAAGACAAGCAGAGAGTGGGAGAGAATCCCCTCCTTTTCTATTTGTTGTCCTATGGTGCACATGGGCATATAATTGGTCTGCCAATCGTTCTTCGCGCGCCGTGAAGCATATAAGTGGTAAGCAAAAAGGGAGTTAGAGGATTTGAACTCAAATAAAATGAGCTGCTCTAAGTAATTTCTATAAATAAAAATAGAACCTGTGAGACCAATTTGTCACACACACACACACATAGAGAGAGAGAGAGAGAGAGTTGAACCAACCATCCTTGGCAATACTTACCAATACTTATATTTTTTTCCCTGAATTTTGTTTTTAGGATTAAGATCCCACTGAACGAAGAGACAAAGGGTGGATCAAGAAGTTGTCCTAGTCGAATAGGAAGTAGAAGAGAGACCACCTATGTTGCTGAGAGGCTCTTTAAAGAGAGACATGGACTTTGCTCTTGCTAAAGATACGTTTCTTGGAGATGATGTTGTGGGGACAGAGGAACCCTCCAATGACTCAGAAGATGCAAAACAAGAAGAAGTGCATGTAACCCAAAAGATTCAAGTTACTAAAATAAAAACATTGATCTATCTCTACTAGTGAACCAGCTACAAAATGTAAGAAAGGGGTTGAAGATCCTGCATGTTTGGATGAAAGACTTTTTGATTTTGCAGTCTGCAAGAGATGCTGAAATGTTCAACAAGGTCTCTTCTCTCTTCAATGCCCCATTCATTCTCGATGACCTTATAGCTCAGCACAATGATTTCATCAAGTCTAAAAGAGACAAGTTTGAGCTTGAGGTCCACAAGTGCAGGGTGGTTCTTGCTGATATGGTGGTGGTGCACTTAAAAGATTGTGATTCCACAAGACGGTCATAAAAGAAGTACTATCAACTGCCTACATTGTATAGATCCTCATGGTGTCCAATGCACGAACGAAATTGCAAGCTAATTAAAGAATCCTTTGGGATCCTTCTATTCTTAAATTCTCTATCTGCTAGTCTATTGAAAGATTCTTCAGAGGTAATGGATGAGGAGGATTTACCACCTGATGAACAAGATGACGAGGACTTGGAGTCCAATGAGGTTCCTGAGATTGAGGAGGATATTAATTTTGAGGCAAAGGCTAAAAAAGTGCAACGAAGCAAAAAACTTACAGTTAAAGAATTTTTCAAACTACCTTTAACTGTCTTTGGTTTTAATGATAAACAAGCCACATTGATGCTTCTTGGACTACCAGATTTCAAATTTGGTGAGAGATCTTACATTTTCCTTCATGACATTCAAAGTATATTTTCTTAAAGAGAGGACTTTGCCCTTGCAACACTCTCCAAATTTCAAGAGGTGAGGAATGGATTTGTATCTGATGACAGAAGTGACGACGAGGTAATGAAAATATCTAGTAGCCTGATGGAGTGCCTCAAACTTTGCTTTGAAAAAGCAACAAAGTATAGAGAGACACTCCCAGATGAGGCCACATTCCAAGCTATTAGAAACAATCTCATGCCATCAACTAGTACTCAGGAAGTAGAGGACTCGTTTACGAGTCCCGCACAAGGGTCCACAAGGTCAGTGGACCTATGGAAGGATGACCTATATATGCAAGATGAGATCTACATGGTAAGCGCTCCCCCCCCCCCCTCCCCCCCCCCCCCCCCCACAAGAATAAAAAATAAAAAATATAGCTATCACTGTCTTTCTCTAATGCATTCTTTTATGTATAGTCATGGATTATTGAAAAGGATGACTTCTTAATCGGTCAGCCAAGACAGTATCCTAGGCGGGATGCAACACTAGGACAATACCTTCTCAAACTCTATGAGGCACCCATACTAGTATTTCATAATGGAATGTCCCAAGAGGTAAGTACTGCAACATTTTCTCTCAAGATGCTCTCGCACTTCCAAGGTGGACCAATGCTACCATAGAATGTAGACAGAGTGATTGAGGATATCCAGAGATTTGGCGTTGGCTCTCCATTATTATGAAAGATTACAACACGAGTTACAATAAGGGATACAATAGAGATTTAGAACTACTCGCCTGCAAATGAAGAAGTTAGAAAATACCACTCTAGGTTTTCTTCTTCAGCTATCCAAGCTTCAATGAGGTCTCGATTTGTTTGATCAAAACAAAAAGGTAGACTATTGATGATCTCTAAGAAGGGTTGAAATTCTTCAAAGCTAAGGCGATAAACAGAAATCTCTAGAACTTCATTTTCTGGATCCAAAAGAGCAACCACGTCCCAAGTGATAAATTGCACTTGCTCTACAATTCCCAACGCACAAGCGGTTTGTATAAAAACTAGATCTTCATGCTCGTCGAAGGCCGTGAGAAAGTAGCAATTGACTAGGAGCTCCTTTCCTTCGCTTTCCACACAGTCGGAGTGAGGCAACCTTCTCACAATTTCATAAAGAACATCCTCATCAAGTCCAATCAAGTTTGCAAGATTTAAAGACTCCACTTGTGCTACAAAATTCCTGGACAAAAACTCCTTAGGATTATGGTTAAATCATTCAAAAGCATAAAGAGATTTACAATGTCTCTATGGGATTTAGAATTGGATATTTACAATGGGAGTATCCATGTAGGATACAAATAAGGAAGAAAAACTCTTAAGAGGTAAGAAAAGGTGGATTTCTTACAAGGTTGATGCTCCAAGTGTCTTGAGTAGGGCCAATTTTGACGCTTGTTGACGGTCCACTAGCTTTGACGGTACATTTTTTCTCCACTCTTGACCTTCCTTGAGAGACAAGGTAATTGAAGCCGAGTAATCAACCACCATGATGCTGTCTTTTAAGAGAAGAGGCTGAATTTTGTGGTTTTTTGGACAGATATCGGTAATTTGGAGGAGGAAAAATGAGACTAGGTGGTCAATTTTGGAATGGAATTGTGTGTGGGAGGTATGAGTTCACCATGGTTTCTCTTATTCTTCAAGGTTGAGGAGAAGGTGAGTAGGGTGCAGAGAGGAGTGCTGAGAGAGGTGGGGATGATGAGTGGAGTAGTGTGTGTGAAAGAGGAAAATGATAAAGTGGAAGAGAGAGTGTGGCTGCATAGCATGGGAAAACTGGGGTCCACTAATAAAATCATAGCTCACAGCTCGTAGCTCAAAAAATATGAAAAAATTTGAGGCAAAAGTTCAGCCCACGAGCTACAACTTTTGTTTGTATCACCTTTTCAAATTCGGAGAGCAAGTGAACTTTAAAAATTCAACAAAACCGACCGTTTTTTTCCACTGCACAAGGTCCTTGTGGGGTCCTTCTTTGGATGATTCTTTTGAATACCTCCAAGAGTGATCCCTCCATAGTGCATGTATGCATGCCACCTACCCTTGACCTTATTTGGTAGGTCTATAATTGAAGATATTGTTGAGATCATGATATAAGTGAATAGTACAACTAAGAAAATCAAATATTGAGGGGTCTAAAAAATATGTACATGTCAAATATAAATAATATAAGTGGAAAAAATATAAAGGGGTCAAAAGAAATCTCTCTCATTATGAGGCTACCATAAAAACATAAATATTTTTGGTGTTCTAATTTTTTAGAAAAAAAACAAAATAGATGTAGGAAGGGAAAAATCACAATAGTGAAAAAATATACACATAAATAAAACTAGTTTTTTTGGATTTTTGTTGGGGTGGAGTTACACCAAATATAAGAGAAACTTACATGAAAATATTTCTATATGGACTAAAGAGTACGAAAAATGGTAAGAAAAATTGTGGTAATGGTGAGGCAATGTACAGAGCATAAATAACACACACCTAGGTAGAAATATTTAAATAAATACCAAAATAATTATGAAAAAATCTTTTATTTAGGCGCTATATACAAAGAAATATTTACATACGCATGGGCCATAATATACTTATATTTTTTATTTTTTTGGCTCAACTAGCCCAATGACTAGCTAATTGAGGGTTTTTTATTTCAATAAGGAGATATGGGAAAAGTCCCCTAACTCACACGCACCGATATACAGTGAAAGGGTGAGGGTAACCACAGTGTTTGAGTGATTTGATAGGGTGAGATAACTCACTATGGAAATTACAGAGAGCCAAAAAACGGCTATCAATATCAAGGGTGAAGAAGGTAGCAACAACACATGTGCACCATGGGATTCAAACATCGAGCTGTTGTGCTCATAGCTATGCTTCAGTTATGGTCCTAGGCTATGCAACCATTCCCTACCAAGGACCACTTGTGCCCTCTCCATGTTCATAACCTGAAAATCCAAGGATGTGGAGTAACCTTGTACTTCTTACGGAACAGCTCGGACTTGAGTATTGAAGATTTTTGTATCATGTGCATTCATCAATGCTACCTTGTAGTGGTGGATACTCGAAGTTTGAGGCAATTTGAGTTTTTTCACAAATCCGTAATTGATGAAATTGTGAGTAGCACCGTCATCTACCAACATGCGCACCTTGTGCCATTGCAAAGATCCGTGCATACGTACTAACTCATGTGGTCCGAATGTCTGTTTCCACATGGAAGCTGTGAGACAGCTTTCATGCACCACCTCGATGTGTGTTACTTCCACTGTAGAGAATCATGAGGAAGACTCAAGAGGCAGCACTTGCACCGTGTGCACTGCTTTCTCCTTGCCATGAGCAACAAATTTCCCCTTGGGACAGTCCTTTTTGCCATGACCGCTTCCTAAATCTTGAAAACATAGTTTCTCTTTCTTAGCTTTATCAAAGTCCTCAGGAGAGAGAGGACCTCTTGGGTTTTTTAGATGCTTCTGAATTGGCTACTATAAATTTCCTTTTATTGTGCCCATATTGTGTGTGTGTATTCCCATGTGTATTAGCAAGCACATGAGTATTATGTGATTTCTTTTCATTTGGATCATCATGAATATGTGCTTTCACTATGGCTTCCTCAAGTGTTTTAGGGTCTTGGGTCTTGACGTGCTTCTTAAGCTCTGGTGTCAAACCACGTATAAATCCATGTACTTGTTGAAAGTTATCTAAGCCTTCCAACTTGAGGATAACATCCCGATAGTGAGATATATATTCAAGTAATGATGGGTATTGCGCATGGAACACGTGTCCTAAGCTGTCCAATTTCGATCTGCCTCATTTGTAGGCAAAACATCCTTGCGAAACACAGCTTCAAAAGTTGTCCAACTCTGTGGTATGATATTCTTCTCCATGAGAGACATTCACCATTTGTAGGCCTTGCCTTCAGAGTTAAGCTCGTTTGCAGTGCTCTGACTACGTCCGGAGTACGCCGTAAGGCATGAATTCCATCCCACTTATTGAGAAAGATATTCACTGCATCCTTATTGCGATCACGATCTTCTCCCTTAAAATTCGGTGGTTTGGTGTTTTTCAACAACTTATCCACCTCTTTTGCAGTGAGAGTGTGCAAAGTATCACCATGTAGACCTTGTCCTTGATTAGAAGGGCCTTGCCCCTGTGTAGCAACGTGCTCAAGCATGTGCGTGTCGCAGGACCCTTAGACTATTGTTGCATTAATTGGATCACTAACGTGGATAATTTAGTGATGTTTTCATTTAAATATTTAAAATTTCCTTCCATCACTGATATGCGTGTCTGAAGTGCATGAAATTCTTGAATGTCGAGCAATTCATAGGTGTCGTCACCTGTCGGAGCGTTGCGGACACTCTTTGTGAGAGCATTCGGCCGCGAGCCATCATGGGAAAGATCAAGTGTATTTTGCTCGAAATCAAAATTCATATTGATATCTGAATCCATGGCAACACAGTGCAGTGCAAGGAATAGCAAGAAAAATACTTGATGTACTGGAACTGGTAAATACTGATAAAGAAACCCGTTGATACTAGTAATTAGCCTTGCTAATTTTGTTGGTGCTCCAATTGCCACTGAGGATGTTATCTTGCTCCGGCTTTCAAGAAAACAATTCAATAGTGTAGGTGTGTTTGCCTTGAGCACCCGTACTACACTTGGTTTGTGTATTTTGGATAACTTGCCGATGACTTGAATGAAGGTAAGAAACAAGAATATGCAGGATATGCAACAAAAAATAACACCTTGTCTTTGTATTTCCCGACCTTGCCCTTGTTTGGCTCTGTCGGTTTGCCTAGCTTCACCCGAAGCTTCACGAGAAGAAGGGGGGGTACCCCACTGTGGGTACCGTCCCTTAGTTGGTGGAAAAACTTGTGTCCACTAACCCCCAATGGGTTGGGCGCCCACCGGGTGTGAACAAAGAGCTCCTCACAGGCTATGGCGGCCCGCAGATAGCGCGAGGAGGGAGCGTTTGCTCACCCCGCCTTGTATGGTAGTCGAGGGCGCCTGCTACAGGCACGTGAAATGGTTAGCGGGGTCGTGCGATGCTGTGAAGCCCGAGAGGGTGCGATTGAGTGCAAGTCCCTTGTCGAGCCCTTCCCCTCGCAAGCGGTGTTGCCGACGCCGTCGGCTTTGTCATCCTCCTCACAAGGGGTGAGCTCCACGGACTTAGTGACCCCAACATGCAAAACATTGCAAGAAGTTGTGTGGCTCTCCAAAACCACGATTGTGCCTTCCCAAAATTAGAAACCTTGCTCTTGATACCAATGTTAGAAAAGGGAGACTAGAACCTAGGAGTCCACCTCCCAACCACCCACTATATAGCATGGCTCCTAGCCCTTTGCCCTAGTTGGACTTCCTTTCCACACTGCCTAGCCCGGTCTTGCCCTTGTCTAGTCTAGCCTTGCGGTTATCCTGACATACATTGTTAGATGAGGTGTTATGTGGCAAGAGAATTCTTACTTGGAATTTACGTACTCAGATCTATAATTTTAGGTATCCCACGTGTAGCAACATGTGGACCAAAGGACAACACCTTTAAGTCAACAAAATTGATCAACGACACATTACTCAAGGCTCTTGCATTGTTTCATCTTTTAGGTATCAATCACTTGCAAGTTCATAAATACAAATGATAGAGTTTGTATCTCTTGCACTTGCGCGTGATTGCTACCTAAAAGATGAAACAATGCAAGAGGGAGAAAATGCTAACGTTGACAAAGAAAAACCGAGACAAAAAACCCCTATATCTTGGCCTCTCTGCTAGTTCCGGATCACAAACCTATCACTCAAATACCTGTAGCCTTCATGCAAGAACAGAGAGTCCCCAAGCCCAGCACCAAACACTTCCCAGCTGTATAGCTTCCTAGGCTCAGCTCAATAACAAAATATAAAGGTCGTAGATGGAGAGTCTGCTCATGGGCTCGCCGTAAATGGATAACCACCCTTAACAGGGCCACATGTCTCATAAATAATTCTTGCCATAATTCCCAAACGTCTGAACTGAGAAAAGGGACAAATCAACACGCATACATCACATAAGGTGCCCTTTGTACCCCCAACATGGTTTCGCTTTCTTCTACAGGTGTCCTCTTCTCCTCTCTTCTCACCTCGACTGCCAACTGAACTTGATGGCGTTTGTTTTCTTCTTCTTAATCAGGTAGGGCTGCACCTTCATCCTCATCATATGGACAGACGGAGGCCCCCTCTACCAACCAGTTCCAACTCTCTCTAATCCCAGTTCATGGCACACTCTCCTACTACTAGCCGGTGACTTCACCTCCTCCTGGATATAGCACCCTCACTTGTCTCCTGCTTTTGCTTCTCTTCTCTCTATATCCAGCCGCCTGTGACCATGGATCGCTCTTCTTATGATCGATGGCAACTCCCCATACTTTCAGGATGGCGGCCCCTCAGTTTTTCACAAGGCAGCCTTTGAAACCTGATGATCAATGTGCTACTGAGCAAAGAATGCTCCTATACTGGCCCTCTCGTCCCTTCCCAAGTTTCCCAACTAACCCTCAGTTACCCTATTATGGCCATCCCTTCTTGGCACATGATCTAGTAATGCTCTCAAAACCCTCTCACCTCGTTTTGCACAAGGATGCAAGCATTGACACTCTTGCCCTCTGTGTCTCTAAAGCACTGGACAGCCTCTCATGTCTTACTCAGGGCCTATTATTTGCAGCCTTTCTAAACCCCACTCTGAATGTCCCCCTTTTTTTATTTCCACGACCCCACTTACCAAAAATTGATTTTTTAATAATTCTTTCAAGTTTCTCCTTTTGGATTCTCGACTTGCAAGATCCTCTTGGGCGATTAAACATCCACAGCCTCATGCGGGAATCTCTCCCACCTCTTTTTTCAAACTCCCCTTCACAGCTTGCCACTTCCATACTACTTCAAAATACATCCCTCTTCCAAGTCAAGGCATCGTCTTTTCACCAAAGCCGAGGTTCAAAACTTATTTTACCTGAGCATAAGCCGATCACTCATGTACCCATTTAGGTTTGAGTTTCAAAGACGGTTGGGCTCATCAACTCATCCAACAAAAAACCTAGTAGGACATCCATTATCGACAAGAAACATGTAGCTAAGCAGATACATACATGACCATCAAACTTTGATAACACAACAGGTGAGGACTCTCGTACCAGTATATCAACACTCGAAGAGGGAGAACCTCAAGGAACATCATTCACAGTATTGATAACAAGCACAAAAGCCTATGCATGATGTCAAAAACCCTTCATTACTCGACAACTCTGATTATCATATGTATAGAAAAGAATTTCCCCATGGTAGCCAGTCCAAGATAAAATGAGGAGCCATCAGGTACTGTCACTCATTACCTTCGACATCTAATTATGAAAGAAAAGCCTGAAAAAGACTTTCCAAAAATGACTGACATAGCTTGCTAACCCCACTAGCATGCTAGAGCATTCATGCTCAGTAGTAGCAAATGACTTGACTCTCGGACTAAAATCAGACAGCACTCCTATTTATGTACATTGCGTATCGACAAGCTAGAGACTAATTCGTGTGTTTGTCACACACACTACCAGAACAGTTTGATAGCCAAAAACTCATCTATTGTCCTCTCAGCATCAACAAAATCAGCAAGACGTGCAAAACTGTCAGCCTCAGTGCGCATTCTAGAATCCAAATGCATGATAACTTCATCGACACAAACATGTATGTCGTTATCCATGTCTACTCTAGCACCCAAAAAACCCCATTCAGAATTGTCATCCTCATCAGCATACCTCTCATTCTACTTCAAGTTTTTAGATAATTTCACGACAAAAAAATTTGTACATCATTCAATTTCACAACCCACAGCAAGAGCATTTTCTTTCGACGATATATCCTCATTAAAAACAGTGTACATGGGCTGATTATTATCAGCTTCATCAACTAAAACTAGATCAACATCCCTATTCAAGGAAGATAGTACCTCATCATCTATACAACAATCCAACTCTCCCAGAGTGGATCTATCATGCGTATCTCTCACATGTACATTTGATTGCCTTCCATCACTGATCTTCCTCCCTACTAAAGAAAAGCAAGCATACTCTTTAAATCTGAGAATTCCATGCATGCAACTTCCACACCTAAAAGACTAGGCAAGGTGACAATGAACAAAAACATGTCCGTTTTCGCATCAAGGACTACATTCTTGAGCACTTCCATCTCCTGCAACAAACTGTGAAACCTCTAATAATGCATATCCAGGTCTTTAAGATTTTGCAGCTACAATTTTCACATCCTATCATTCATTCAAATGAGCATGTTATCGAGGAAAATCTTCTTTGCAACTTTATTTGCTCACCACTTGCCAAATGAAGGTACTTGGATCAACAGATCCTCCCTAGGGGACACCAAAAACATGACAAAGAAAAACCAAGACAAAAAAAACCTATAGCTTGGCCTCTGTGCTAGTTCCGGATCACAAACCTATCACTCAAATACTTGTAACCTGCATGCAAGAACAAAGAGTCCCCAAGCCTAGCACCAAACACTTCCTAGCTGTATAGATTCCTAGGCTCAGCTCAATAACAAAATACAAAGTTGGTCGATGGAGAGGCTGCTCATGAGTTCGCCATAAACGCATAACTAGCAGTAACAATGCCACATGTCACAAAAATAATTCTTTCTATAAACCCCAAGGTCCAAACTGAGAAAAGGGACTAATCAACATGCATGCATCACATAAGGTGCTCTTTGTACCCCCAACATGAGGTGTTGCCCTTCCTTCTACAGGCGTACTCCTCTCCTCTCTTCTCACCTCGGCTGCCATCTACACTTGATGGCGTTTTCTTCTTCTTTCTGATCAGCTAGAGCTGCACCTTCATCTTGATCTATGGACAGACGGACGTCCCCCTCTACCAACCAGTTCCAACTCTCTTTATTCCCAGCTGATGGCACACTCTCCAACTACTGACTGACAACTTCACCTCCTCCTGAATATAGTACCCCTCACTTGCCTTGTGCTTTTGTTTCTCTTCTCTCTATATCCAACCGCCTCTGACCATGGCTCCCCCTTCTTATGATCAATGGCAACTTCTCATACTTGCAGGATGGCGGCCCCTCCTCCATTTTTCACAAGGCATCCCTTGAAACCCGATGATCAAGGCGCTACTGAGCAAAGAACGCTCCTGTACTGGCCCTCTCATCCCTTCCTAGGGTTCCCAACTGACCCTCGAATACCCTGTTATGGACACCCCTTCTTGGCGGATGATCTGGTAATGCTCTCAAAACCCTTTCATTCGTTTTGTACAAGGATGCAAGCTTTGACACTCTTTCCCTCTGTCTCTCTGCAAAACTTGACAGCCTCTCATGTCTTATTCAGGGCCTATTATTTGCATCCTTTGCAAACCCCGCTCTGAATGTCGCCGTTTTTTAATTTCCATGACCCAACTTACCAAAAATTGATTCTTTATAATGCTTTCAAGTTCCTCCTTTTGGCTTCTGAACTTGCAAGCTCCTCCTCGGAGATTACACATCCTCAGCCTCATGCGGGAATCTTGCCCACCTCTTTTTCCAAACCCCCCGTCATAGCTTGCCACTTCCATATTACTTCCAAATACGTCTTTCATCCAAGTCAAGGCATTGTCTTTTCATCAAAGATGAGGTTCAAAACTTTTTTTACCTGAGCATTAGCATGTCACTCATGTACCCATTTAGGTTTGAGTTTCAAAGACTGTTGGGCTCGTGAACTCATCCAACAAAAAACCTAATACAACATCCATTATCGAAAAGAAACCTGTAGCTAAGCAGATACATAGATGACCCCATCAAACTTTGATAGCACAGCAGAAAGGCGAAGACTCTCGCAACCAGGAGATCAACACTCGAAGAGGGAGAACCTCAACGAACATCATTCAAAGCATTGGTGAGACAGGCACAAAAGCCTATGCATGATGTTTAAAACCCATCATTACTTGACTACTATGATTATCAGATGTATAGAAAATAATTTCTTCATGGTAGCCAGGCCAAGATAAAATGAGGAGCCATCACGCACTATCATTCATTACCTTCGATGTCTAATTATGAAAGAAAATCCTATTAAAGACTTTCCAAAAAACGCCTGACAACGTTATACTGAACACAAAACTAATCAATCTCCAATACAATGTGTTTTAACATAAGATATTTTCAAAATTCTATAGAGGAAACTTTGAAGTTAATAGCATCCATATTTCTGTATGTCTACAAAATCTTATTACTCGCTTGCAAACACGGAACTTGAGTTCCTAAATACCAACTACGGTTCTCACATAGCCAATCTCTATCAATGTCACACTCTCTCTCTTGATGCAAACTTGGTAACTTAAGAGCTTCTCAATGCAATGAAGGACAATGAAGAGATCAAATTGATCATTGACCTCTTCCTGAGTTTGATGGAAACCTAAAAAATAGAGTACTGTAGAAGAGAATGAGCACTCTAATCCAATCAAAATAATGAGTACGTGGACCTTGAATCCGTAAAAACAAACTCCCCTAATTTATTTTTTATTCAAATATATTTTGGTTCTACATATTTTTATTTATCTTATTTTTATTTATCTTATTTTTATTTATCTTATTTTTATTTTATTGCAGACCCTCAAACTCAATGGTGAGCCTATAATTGCTCTATGGTTAGGAGGTAGCATGATGTCCGCCCATTTCATTTCTAGTAGTGAGTCTCATTTGCAATCTTCTTATGGGATCACCACACTTAGACTCTAGACCGATGTCAAATTTACCCTCATACATGTACTCATGTGGGCTCTTTGTTATGGGACACCAGCTCTTGTGGTAGAGGCTAGCCCACTAACTGTAGTCCCTCAAGATTTGGGGTGAGCCCATATTGGCTCTATAGTTGGGAGGTAAGCATGATGTTCAACCATTACGTATCTAGGACTCTACACCATTGGTAACTCTCTCTGCACACTCATATTGATGTGGGCTTGTTGGTAGGGGACACTGACTCTTAAGGTAGAGGCTTTTCTTTGTTAGGTCATGTAATGGTCCCGCAATTTGTGAGAACTTTTCTATGAAGCGTCTATAGTATGCACACATATCGTCTTCTGTGGTCACCACACTTGGACTCTACACCGATGAGACTCTGTTTGCACACCGATAATGATGTGTGCTCATTGGTATGAGACACCAGCTTTTGCGGTAGAGACTAGCCCACTGGCTAAAGCACTAGATCATCTAGTATTTTTTTTTTCAACTAGTTTTTTCTATTTTCAGCCCATAAGCAGCCAGTGTTTTTGCGGATTCAGCCTCATACAGCCATCATTTCTGTAAATTAGACCTTGCATGCATTGGTGATTGCAGATCAGCCCCATAAAATTGTTGCAATTGGAGGTCCACAACAATAGACCTTAGCGTAGATTTCAGTCACTATCATTGTAGATCTGGATCTCGAGGAACCTCCATCTTCGTCATCATCACAGTCACCGTCATCATCGCCATCCTCGCCGTCAAGTACCACAACATCTAGAAGCATTGTACCAAACCTTTGCCATCTAAAGGAAATACCCCTTTGAAAGGCGTTAGCAAGAGGCAAAAGAGGTAGTAGATACAAGGAGGGCAGGCACCTTGCAGAACGGCAACACCCTTAGGCATGTCCAACATTTTCTTCTAAAGCAACCATTAGCATTTTTGCATCAGGAAGACCTGTGTTTTTAGCCAAGAAGACGAGTATTTTTAAATCAATCCTTAGCCTCGTCAACCACATCCTAGAATTTTTTAGTTTTTAGCCCTAAGATTTCAGTCATTACCATCACAGATCTCCACCTTGACAACAACACCATCGTTGCCATCATCATAAATCACCATCATCGTCAACATCATCGCGAAGCATAACATCTAGAAGCATTGAACCGGACCTTTGTGCAATCTAAATCAAATACCTCTTTGAAAGGCGCTAGGAAGAGGCAGAAGAGGCAAAAGACACAATGAGGACATGCACCCCATAGACCAGCAACACCCCGAGACATCTCTATCATTTTCTTCAAAAGCAGTCACACTAGCATTTTTGCATCAGCAAGACGTGTGTTTTCAACCAAGAAGACTAACGCGTTTAGTTGAGCCCATAGCCTCGTTGAACTTCTCCCATCTCGTAGCAGACTCCCTAACATATCAGATCAGCCAACAATAAGTTTTAGTCCTAAGAATAGCCTAGAATTTTTTGTTTTCAGCCCTAAACAGCTAGCATTTTTAGAGTTCTTAGCCCTTGAAGGCCTTGGCAATAGCAAACCATCCTTTGCTGTGCAACAATAGACCTTAGTGTTTTTAGATTTCAGCTATTGAGGGGGCCCTTGGAGGGGGTTTGGGACCCCATCTTGTGTTGTCTCTTCTCTCTCTCTCTCTCTCTCTCTCTCTCTCTCTCTAGCACTCTCATGCACTCTGCACTCACCATTTGTCTCTCTCTTTGTTTTGGTCATTTCTCATTCTCTCATTAACATACACCATTCAATTCTGTTGCACTTTACATATTCTTTGTACGGAGACATTGTATATATATTTTTTGTACACAGACATTGTATTAGATCCACCAAGATTGTATCACCTTGGTCTCATAGATCATTTTGGCCTTTTGGCCTTTTGAAGACGTTGATGGAGAAAAAGATGTCGTGCGCACACTCACACACGCAGACAACTCAACACAACACAAGTAATTTACTTGAATTCCTCACCTCACTCACTACCACTCAAAAGCTCCCTAAAAACTCTACCCACAAGCTCAATTCAAACTCCAAACGCCTCGACCTACAAGCCCTTGCCTTCCCGCAGACACTACAAGGTGAGTCGAGGTGATCAACACTTGAAATCACTCTTGATGGTGACCAAAATATACAAGAAAAACCATCAAAAAACCAAAAAATCCAGCCACAAAAGGCCACTCTCAAACCATTGCAAAAGCCTCACCAAACTCCACTCTGTTGGACTCTTTGGAGTAGCGCCAACCCTAATGGCACCGATACAGGGTCACATAGTCTTGCAGAAATCCGCACCTTCTTCCCTCAATTGCTTGCACACACACATCCATGGAAACCTCAGAACTTCCATAGACTCTCCCAAGTCCAAAATTGAAGAGAGAAAGCTCTCATTCACTCCTCCATACACTCGAAAACAGAACGGGAACGCAACGGGACTGCACTAGACCACCTGTAGGAACCCTGCTTCCTCCCACACACAGAGGGGTGAAAGTGTTGATATTGCTCTTTAGAAGTCCTCCCTCAGCCTGGACCATCATGGCACCGTGAGTGATGTGGCAATTTGAAGCCATTTCACACCTTTTTTTACCATTTTTTGACCTTTTTTGGTCCAGTTTTGGCTAGTTTTGACCCTTGGCGGGCACTTTTCACATAAAAAACCCCAAACGGACTCCAAATTTCACAAAATTTCGCACGTTTGATCCTCGATACCCAAATCACATTTCCACATCCCCACATTTCATTTTTGAACACTTCTAGGGCGATACACGTATCACCGCAGATCAAGCGCCCCAAATAGACAGTTACCGCATGTGTCAAACTTCTCGAGCGAGATGAGAGTACCCACACTTGTCACTTGCAATATTTGAATTCTAGAAAGATCAAACACATTATGTAGAGACAAAATAATCCACCTAGAACCATATCCAAGGCCCCGATACTCTATCCTGGCATGTACATATGCTCGACTGCCGACACACAAGCACGCATATTTACAATGTGCACACATTGCACATTTTTTTGAGCTTGAAACCACTTTGCAAAGCTCCCAAACTCATGTATTTACATCTTTTCGTACATATGACCATGCATATAAACGCTACTTTGTACACGTCAAAAGCTGTCTATCATCATTGCCCACCCTCTAGTTGAGCATTTATGCTCAACCAAGAGACTATTTGCATCTGGAACCACGTCCCTTGCAAAATATTTCTTCAATCTATAACCATTTCTTCTATAGCGCAAATGTTCACAGACAATTTGTCCGACTCATAGGTGCCATTAGAAAATACATGCTTCACTCGGTATGGACCCAACCATTTGTCCTCAATTTCTTCTGAAAAGTAAAATCCAAGCGAGAATCATACTTCATCACCAAATATCCTTCTTTGATCTCTTTTTGTGGCAGCCTCTTATTCATTTTTTCCATCCTTGTCTCTGCTTGTTGAAGATAATAATCACTAGCTTTCTCTCTATTCATTCGTAGTAACTCTAGAGAAAGAATTCTTTCTTGACGCTTGTCATTATGCTCACCTTGCATTCTATACAACAACTTCAAGTCATCCAACTGCACTTGTATGGGCATAAGAGCTTCCTTTCCATAAACAAGTTCATATGGTGTAAACTGTGTTGACACTCTATACGCAATTCTATAATCCCACAAACACTTTTCCAAGTCCAAGTCCCACTCTTTAGGATGCTCTCTAGCATACTTTGATAGCATCTTCACAATTTGACCATTGCAATTCTCAACCAACCCATTGCATTGTGGGTAGTAAGGAGAAGAATGCCTATGCTGAATTTTCAATTTCTCCATGAGAGCAGCAACAAGTTTTCCCCTAAACCCTGGTCCACGATCAGAAATGATAACCATAGGAGCTCCAAACCTGCAACACACTTGTTTATATAAAAAAGAGGCCACCCTTCCTGCTGTTACATCTTTTACTGCTCTTGCCTCCACCCATTTTGTCAAATAGTCCACAGCCACAAGGATATACCTTTTACCATTGTTGGTCCTTGGCATTGGACCTACAACATCTACTCCCCATTTTGCAAATGCATCAAAAGACATTGTAGATTTCTGAGGCTCAGCCAAAAGCTTCCGATTTGCAAACACTTGGCATTCATGGCATGACTTGCACCAAAAATAAGCATCTCTCATCATAGAGGGCAAACATTAACCTGCTCTTAAAACATGAAAGACAACCTGATCCTTGGCTTGATGGCCTGTTTCTTCATGGCAGTGCTCCAAAATCAAGCCTATCTCTTCTTTGTACGGCACTTTTCTCAAAATGCTATCCTTGCCATAAAGAATGAGATCCTCACCTACCAATGTGTAGTTTCTTGCTTTTGCAACTATTCTCTTACGCCGAACCGTTGACATGCCCTCTGGACATTGCCCTTTACCAAGAAATACTTCTACATCTTGCAATGATTCCCTTCCTGCATACAAGGCTTCCTTGATCTTTAAAGGAGCTACCAAGGCATCCAACTTGTCCCTAGCCAACTTTTCAGCTTCTTTATTCTGCTCACGAGGAACATGCTTAAACTATATCTTCTCAAACTCATGCAAAAGCTTCTTGATGCCATAGAACCACTTCTTCAAATTGTCTTTCTTAACATTCCACAAACCAAGCAACTGATTCATGACTAGCAATGCATCCCCTTTTGCAATGACCCTCTTCAGTCCAAACTCAACACACTGCTTCAACCCAAGGAAAAGCTTGAATTACTTGGCCTCATTGTTACTTTCAGCTTCATCAAGATTGTAAGCTCTACAAAACATTACATCGCCTTTTGGGTTCTTAATGACTACCCCACCACTGGCCTTTTGAAGAACTTTCCTGTATGCACCATCAAACATCATTGTATACGCATCTGTAATATCTACTTCCTCTTCATGATCATCCTTGTCAACCCTTGGGTAAGATGGAAGCTCACCCCCCTTATGTAGGACTATGTCTGCCAAGTGAGCTTTAACAAAATGATCCACTTTAAACTCAAACTCATACTCTTGAAGCTCCAAATTCCACTTTAAGATGTGCTTGCTAGGATTCAAATGTTGTACTACATCCGGAAAAAGATTCGATGTGGTGAGCACATAGAACTTTTGGGGCAACAAATAGGTTTTAAACCTACGACAAGCAAGAACCAAGGCGAATACCCACTATTCCATTTCCGTGTAGGAGAACTCACTTATATTCTTCATCTTGCTCTCAAAATAAACTGGCTTGAAGTTCCTTCCTTGCTTTTGTAAGAGAACCGACCCAAAAGCTACTGACCCCACACTAATAGATACATAGAAAATCGACTGCAAGTCAGGAGGACTCATTGTTGGTAAAGCACACAATACCTCCTTGATGCCATAAAAAGCCTGTTGCATGTGTTCATTCCATTCAAACCCTTGAACTATTTGACTCAATTTCTGGAGAGGATACACATACTGACATAGCATCCAGAAAAAACGTGACAAGTACCTGATCTTCTGCACAAATGATGCCAAATCCTTTGATTTGCTGGGCGGATCCATAAGCAATAAAGCCTTAACTTTCTCTGGGTCAGCTACTATTCCATTTTGGAAAACCACATGTCCTAGCAAATGGACTCTGGCATGAGCAAACTTACACTTCTTTGGGTTGAGTTGCCCACCCTCTTGTTGAAGACTTTTAAAACTCAACCTCAACTTCTCCAAATGTGTGACCCTTGAGCTATAACACCCAATGTCATCCATGAAAACACGAATGAACTTACCCAAGTAGGGACAAAACACTCTATTCATCCATCCTTGGAAGGTAGCATATGCATTAACCAGCCAAAAAGGCATTCTTTTGTAGGCAAAACTACCCCAAGGAGTAATGAAGGTCATCTTCAATCGATCTTCAATCGCTATCAAGATCTGAAAGTAGCCAGAAAATCCATCCATGATTGAGTAACGTTCATGACCTGTAACCTGATTGACGACTTCATCTAAAAAGGGTAGTGGATAATGATTCCTTTTTGTGGCAGCATTCAAAGGTTTGAAATCGACACATATCCTAAATCTTCCGTTCTTTTTGGGCACAATAACAACTGGAGAGACCCATTTGGACTCCTCCACTCGAAAGATGAAATCTGCTTCCAAAAGCTTCGTCACCTCTTCATGTAGTGCCTTCTCATGAATGACCCCCAACCTCCTAAGCTTTTGAATCTTTGTCTTGGCACCTTCTTTTAGATTGATTCTATGCTAGACTCGTTTAGCTCCTTGCAACTCTGTATATTCAGTGGCGAACAGCTTTGGAAATTCCTTAACATGTCTTCATACTCCTTTTTTTCTTTTTCTGTCAAGTCCTCTCCTAGCATGCTCCTTACATTCACTTTGGCAGGCTCTACAATTGCTTTTGGACTATCCTTCTCCTCCTTGACCTTCACATCATGCATCGATGCTTCCTTTTCAACACTTATCCCAAAAAGATCAGGAAATAATTGCATCAAGCCTTCCTCTACACTTTCTTCTGATGATTTAGACGAAGCATCGCTATCGTATGTTGTGGTTTCTGTCGAATCCATATCTTGCATCTCCACTAGGGGCTGTGTACGGCTCTCGTGTGTCTTCATGTCGTAGACAATGGTCCTTCCTTTCTCTTTGTCGGGGATGGTGATCAAGCCCGTGTCCCAATCCTGCTTAGCACCAAGGGTTATAAGCCATGGCCTCCCTAAAATGATTGGATACAAATTCTCACCCGCTTGCATCACGTAGCAATCAACCAAGAACTCAATCCCCAAGACTTTTATCTTCACATCTTCAGCTATTCCAAGACACCTTGCCTTTTTGTGGTTGGCCATCCTCATCCGGATCAAAGCGTTCTCTGACATCTTAATGCCTGCTTCCTTAATGATAGCCTCGGTCATGACACGCACCTCGGCACCACCATCCACATATGCTTGCACTTTTGTCTTCTTTCCCATCATAGATTCAACTATTGGCACCATATCCACTGGGTGACCAACCCTCAAAGATGATACCATGCTTTGATGTTTTTCCTTCTTAGAAGGAAGCCGCGTACTCACACACTTGGTCCACTGCCTCCTCAATTTAGCATTCAAAGCCACCAACTAACCAAAAGATATATTTTCCTTTTCATTTCGTATGTCGTCGAAAATATCATAGTCTTCAACACCTTGGCCGAGGAGGTAGTCCTTTGGACCAATTTTCCTTCTTCGCCGCCTCTTTCTACTTTCGGGTTTGTCTTCTACCTTAGCCTTTCCTTTCCTTGCTCTTGTTTCCCTCTCTTCTTATGTCTCTTTCTCCCTATCATGCCTAGCTCTCTTATTGGCCAAAACATCCACATCTTGATGCTCAAGGTAATGATGTTGATAGCCCTACCTTCTCCATTTCAAGGCAACAGTTGTGGTGGTTGTTGCGGGGGCGGTGCTTCTAGTGCCCGTTCTTGATGATTCTCTTCTATTCTTCCTTAACCATGTCCATATCCCTCCTCTCTCTCTTGGTGGTTCAGGACAATCAGGGGCGTAGTGACCCTCTTTATCACAATTGTAGCATCTACCTTGTAGCCTTTGTCCCCTGTCTCTCCCAGCTCGCCGCTCCTCTCTTTGGTTCCTATTCATTATGTTAATTCTTAATTCTTGCAAGTGACCAACAAGATCATGCAAAACCCGGGCCGTAATAGGATCTGGACCTTGAACCACTTGCTCCACTCTATCATCCGTTTTCAGAGGGACCATTGGTTGCACCACAACTGGCTCACTATGTGTCAGGCCTTGCTCCCACCTTCTCTTGATCTTCTTGCTCTTGGCCTCGGCAATTTCTACACCTCTTTCAAATGTAGCAGGCTCATTTTGATTGACCTTCTCCCTTACACTTGGATGGAGACAATCCATAAACTGACGTACTTTAAAGAAATCCCTTGGAGGTACTTGGGATGACGCCTCTAATTGAACCCAAAGTCCTTTGAAGTGTTTCAAAAACTCTTTAAAGTTAGCATGAACATCTTGCTGCAAACCTCTCAATTTTGTTGTCGCTTCTGTTGCGGTTAGTTTCTTTCCAAACCTGTCAAAAATTGCTAGCTTCACCTGCTCTCATGTTTTCTTTTTTTCTTCCTCTAAACCTTCAAACCACTCCCGTGCTTCTCCTTTGAGCGCAAGAGGAAATACATGAAGCTTGGCTTCGTCGTTCACAATGTGCATACCAACCGTATGCCACTCGAAGTCCACAATCCAATCCTTCACATCATCCTTCCCTCTAAACATTGGCCGACTATACGCCATCACTTTGAAGTCCCTTCTCCCTTGCGTGAGTAATTCCACAAAATTTGAAGTCTTGCACCTCAACCAAACCACCACTTTTCTTCAATGAAGCTCGAACTTCACAGCAAAACCGCTCCCCCTGGGTGCACAACCTGCAAATTTCCACTCCCCAGCGGGATCACCAAAGGATGATGGAGCAAAAGATGTCATGTGCACACTCACACACCCAGACAACTCAACACAACACAAGTATTTTACTTGAATTCCTCAGCTCACTCACTACCACTCAAAATCTCCCTAAAAACTCTACCCACAAGCTCAATTTAAACTCCGAACACCTCGACCTACAAGCCATAAAAATCACGCTTGATGGTGACCAAAATATAAAAGAAAAAACATAAAAAAACCAAAAACTCCAGCCACAAAAGGCCACTCTCAAACCATTGCAAAAGCTTCACCAAACTCCACTCTGTTGGACTCTTTGGAGTAGCGCCAACCCTAATGGCACCGATACAGGGTCACATAGTCTTGTAGAAATCCGCACCTTCTTTCCTCAATTCCTTGCACACACACATCCATGGAAACCTCAGAACTTCCATAGACTCTCCCAAGTGAAAAATTGAAGAGAGAAAGCTCTCATTCACTTCTCCATACACTCGAAAACAGGACGGGAACACAACGGGACTGCACTAGACCACCCATAGGAACCCTGCTTCCTCCCATGCACAGAGGGGTGAAAGTGTTGATATTGCTCCTCAAAAGTGCTCCCTCATCCTGGACCATCACAGCACCGTGAGTGATGTGGCAATTTGAAGCCATTTCACACCTTTTTTGACCTCTTTTGGCCCAGTTTTGACCCCTGGCGGACATTTTTCGCAAGAAAAACCCCAAACGGACTCCAAAATTCACAAAATTTCTCACGTTTGATCCTCGATACCCAAAGCAAATTTCCACATCCCCACATCCCATTTTTGACCACTTCTAGGGCGATGCACGTATCACCGTAGATCAGGCGCCGCAAATACACAATTACCGCATGTGTCAAACTTCTCGAGCGGGATGAGAGTACCCACACCTGTCACTTGCATTTTTTAAATTCTAGAAAGCTCAAACACATTATATAGAGCCAAAATAATCCACCTAGAACCATATCTAAGTCCGCGATACCCTACCAAGGCATGTACATATGCTCGACTGCCGACAAGCAAGCACGCATATTTACAATGTGCACACATTGCACCTTTTTTCGAACTTGAAGCCACTTTGCAAAGCTCCCAAATGAATGTATTTACATAGTTTTGTACATGTGACCATGCATATAAATGCTACTTTGTACACGCCAAAAGCAGTCTATCAACGCTTAATGCAAAATTTTATTTCTCTCTCATTAGGGAAATTTTGGACTCTCAAATGGGCCTTATAAGGACTTTGATTTCCTCCCTCTTGTCCAAAACGGGTGCATGGTAAAATTTTTACAAATGAAATCAAAACTTGTCGGACCTTTTGAATTTAGAATGTACTCATCGAGATCTATCCATTGATATATAGCATGCCATGAGATTTCTTATATTTTAGAAGATTCCATTTTTGTTGTGATAACTTTGTTTTATAAATAGAATCTCTCCCCACATTTTAGTTTCAATGGGGAGGCCATAACTTCTACAAATCAACTCCAAATTTGTTGGAGTTTGGGGATTTAAAACCTACTTTCTAAGATCTTTCTAACTATATGTTGGTTGATATGGTTTTGACAAAGCGTTTATGTATTTCACTAGGTTGCACACTTTGGACAAGAGAGGCAAAGTCAAACCTCCTTATAGGGCCCCTTTGACAGTCAAAACTTTCCCTAATGCTCTCTCTCTCTCTCTCTCTCTCTCTCTCTCTCTCTCTCTCTCTCCGAGTAACTACTAACCGTGCATTGTCCCACCTGTATCATAATAGTTTGGCCATTCACTCTTTGACTTTTTCTTGGTCCCATCCTCACCAGCCTTGCATTATAGCTAAGCAATTATAAATTTTTTTTCAATATCTAGCTGATCTTTGCATTAAAAGAAGATAGATTAGAGCAAGGGAATAGTTATAAAACATTTAAAACAACACATAGATACATATGGCCAAAGTATGTGAAGTCAAGGCATGTATAGCTCTAGCAGTCGCCCTATGTGCTTGCAAAAAAGGACATCGCCTCCGATAGGCAAAACCTACCCGCCCACGAGTCGACACATGTATGAAATGGTCCCTAGTCGTCAAAAGCAGGTCCTGGCAAGGCGTCGACGAGGCCATAGAGGTCTGACGTTGGACTCATCAAGAAGGGACACTGTGCATATAAATTAACAAAAAGATAATGAGATCAATGTTTATGGAAATATTATACTTTTATAAATAAATACCAAACTAATATCGTGTGTCCTAGTCCTGCTGTGTGACCTCGTCATTTGATAGTTTGTACTGACACGATTGAGCAGTGCTAGCTATCTCTAAAAGAGGGTCTTGCTATTATCACGAGTGTATCACATTTTGGTGAGACAAAATGATATATTTAGGTGCACAATATATATATATATATATACATATACATATATACATACTTTATATAAAAAGACTTTCTACCTGTGTGTTGCTCCTGCTAAGGGGTCTTGACTAGAGCCCTCGTCTGGGCATACAACTCTCAAGACCTCCTGAAGCCGGTGTATGGTCGCCTCAAACTTCTCATCAGGGAGATCCTCGTACTCTATGATGTCCTCTGGTATGTGCTCCCTTGAAACATCGGCAATGCATAATGTGCTCTTCAGTGTCAGTAGCAGCCCCACTCGACTTGAGGTGGGAGCCATCAAAACGATTTGTTTGAAAATTATAGGTTCTAGTCAAAGGTAAAACCAATCCATAGAGCTTCTCTAAAGAAGCTTTCTGCTTATCAAAGAAAAAGAGAGAGGCTTTAAACTTCCACAAATCTTTACTTCTTTCCTTGCTTCAATGATTGTGAGGCAAGCTTTTCCATGCATGGGAACCCCCCATATATTTTTGCCCTTTTACCAAAATATTTCCTATTGTATAAGTTACTTTTGATTTTTTCTTCCTTTTTCACAAACGTTTTAGCCTTTATTAAATAAATAAGACTTATGCTAATCAATCACGATGTAGCATAAATAAGTAAGCTTTCTTTGTTGATCTCTCTTTTAACCTTAAATATTAAATATATATATTCTAAATTACATTATATATTTTAGTATTTTCTAATATATTTTTTATGTATGTATATTATTCCACCCTACCAAATATTTTATTCACTAGTTTTCATTTTCCAACCTCAACCCCACTTTCAAATTTCAATAATACCTCCATCTAGATGATTGCCAATCCTTTCAAAACTCTAGGTCATGTTTTCATACACATGAAGGAGCTTACACTTGAAGGCAAGAGAGAAGTCCACTCAAAGGGGACCACCAAAAGACTTTTGTAGACACAAATAATACATTATTTGGCTGAATTTTTTAAGTAAAGAAGAACCCCGAATCTAAAGAAGCGTTTAACATGAAAGATGTAGCTCGTGATCTCAACTTTTAGCTCAATTTGTTTCAGAATTTTTGGACTTATGAACGTGGAGCTATGATTTTTGCAGTGGACCCCAGTTTTCTCATGTAATGGTGACACAGGCCATCCCTAGTTTTCTTCCCTCTAGAATGGCTATGGTTCTACAAGTCTTCAAGCATGATTACAAGAGACAACGCTCTTTTAATGAGGTCTTGGCAAGTCTAGAGTGATTCTATCACCATTTTTGGAGGATCCATCCTCATCAACAATTATCCACCTTCGACAACCTCTCTTATAATTTTCTTACCTCTCTCTTCTCTCCCTAATAATCTTATGTCTAGCCAAAGCTAGACTATTGTAAATATCTCCTATCCTCTACATCCTACCCACATTCTCTCTTCTTCTCTCTCTATTGACTCTGGTATTTTAAATAATGAAGAGACAAGATGGGAGCCACAGTCACATGCACCCCATTTTCCTAGTCACCAGAGTGGGACACTCACTTCAATTAGAAATATTGCTAAAACCTTCCCTCCTTCCCTATATATGGAGGCCATGAGAACTCACTAAGAAAAAAAAAGAACAAAACACACACACACACACACACACCTATCCATACACACTCTTGTGCTACATGCTTGTAGCATGAACCCTAATCACATAATCACAACACCTCCATCATCACCATAACCATGCACAAAAGATGAGCACCACACCTCCACACCACTTGTAATTAAGTGTTGAAGGCACAATTTCAAGAAGAAGAAGGGTGGAAACACTCAGGATATTCCTCACCATCAACTCCCATCTCTCCATTATGCCTCCTATGATCTTGTTCCCTTCTCATTTTCCTGCCATACGCTACATATTGGATTCATCTTTTGCAAGCAATCAACACACTCTATCTTGGTTCCATACTTTGTGTCGCGTTGGATACATCTCATTGTGAGTATGGTATATGCTTGTTCCTTGCTATTTTTTATTTCTAATTATGTTAAGGTGTGCAGATTCGCCACCATACACACACACTCTCTCTCCCTCTCATATTCCTATCACCTTGCTACTTCCATCTTGAGGTGTGCGGATTCGCCACCTCTTGTATGAGAAGTGAGCATACTTGCATGTATCCCTGATCTCGTTATCTTCCTTACTACATGCACGATTAGCGAGCCCATTCTCATTCACTCACCACTCCTCTCACCTTATTCTCTGACTACCCCATTCCCCATTTGGGCGTGGATCTTGAAATTGTTTTCCATGGCATGTTTCATTGTGTATATGTATGCGTCCTAGCTGCATATCTTGCTAGGTGGTGCCCTATTGCATATTCCCCATGATGAGGCCATTGTGCATAGTCTTGGTGTAGAGGCCACTGGGTCTATTTTTTCACTTCCGTCTATCATTTGGTGCGCCCACGGAGGAGGGCTCTCAAGACCTTCAGTTTACAAGGCTGACAAGTTTACGTCTCTTCATGGACGAGTGGCTTCTTGAATTCTCTAATTGGACCACTGAAGAGGAGGAGCATCAAGAAGGCTTGACTCAAGTCATCAAGACACTCTTGCCAGGGTGTTGTATTGTTAGCATAGAGGAGGTGGTAAGACCCTCTTTCCCTACCCAAATTGTTTACATTTCTCATCATCCTCGCAAGCGTAAAAGCAAGGCACAAGCTGCATCATGCTCACATTGTAGCCAAAAACCGTACCTTCGACATGAGTGCAACCCAAAGTGAAGAAAAGGCCATCATTTTCTCCCTCGACATCCGCACAGGCGTTCTCACATCAGTAGGCTTTCAAGTAGCACTAGCCTTCTCTACATCTACGTCCACATATTTTCCACCTATTCCACCTACGCCCACAACAGGCCTTCACAACTTGAGGAAGCTACTACGAACGCATGGTCCCTCCCTCTCCCTTGCACCAAAAGATTCAAGGGTTTTCCAGCGCCGACAATCACCCCGTCTCAAAAACAAAAGGGTAAATCCTCCAAAGTCTTTCTATACCTCACTCTCATCTCATGAGCCAAGAACTAGAAATAGCAGCATGGATTCTATGTCGTCTACCGAGTGAAGTGGCGGAGCTTGTCATCAACAAGGTCTTTGACATTGGTTTTGCTTGGCGAAAAGACAAGACCCTCCACCTTCAAGGGGTGTTGCTTGTGAATCAAGGCTATGATGACGACTTTACAGCTTGCTATGTATCCATTCAACTTGGATTAATACAAGTGGTAAGACTCACCACCTACCTCATCACACCTGTGTATACACTAGATGGCACTCTATCTTGCAGGAAAGTGAAGTTGCTCAAAGAGAGAGAGTTCAAGCTTTTCCAAGATCTTGCTAGAGGGACAGTCCTAGAGCTAGAAGACGAAGACAACCTTGTCCTGTGGTACTATAAATTTTACCTCGACTATCAAGAGCTCTACACCTCCGACTATAACCTTCCACCACAAAGGAGAGAGCCTTTTCGAATTATCATGTGATGGACCCAGCACATCAACCTTTTACAAGGAACCAAACTTATGCACCACAACGAATTCAATCAATCAAAGTAATCTTGGACCGCAAGATGTTTTATCAGCAGATCATTACAACCATGTTTGGTAGAGAACGACTGCAAGAGATAAACACTTCTTCTCTACCCTTTATCCTCCCTATGATTAATCATGAAGTGTCTTTTGATGTAGTTATTTTCATCCTTGTATAGTATGTTTTCCATCTACCGAGCACCCATGTATTGAATCTCTATTTAAAAGAAAAAACAAGATTTCTAAGTCGAGTTAATTTTCTCAGTCTCACAATTGCAAGTGTAGCATTTCCAACCTTTACTGGTAAGGTGGGTGAGGATGCTGCAGACTTTCTAGACAACTTCGAAATAGCATGTGTCATCTCTGTGAGAGATGATGATGCTTCGTGCTTGCGCATCTTCCCACTTCTAATGAAGGTGGAGGAAAGATCATGGTACAATGCCTTGCCACAAGCAAGCAAGGAACGGTGGGACTTATTAAGAGCAGCCTTTGTCAAGCGTTTTGGAGAGGTCACAACATCAGAGAAGCTATGGAAATTGTTGACAGAGTTGAAGCAGGGCAATATACTGGAATACACATCATATGAGTCAAAGTTTGTAGGTTTATGGGGGCGATAGGTTGCATCGCTAAGAGAGGATGATGGGGCACTTGATTTCCTAAAGAAGGATCGGTTTGTGGCTAGGTTATGGCCAACTCTTAAAGAGAAGGTGAAGGGAAGGTTTCCTGCTACGTATGAGCTAGCAGTTGAAGTGGCCCGCGTTAAAGACAAGAAGTTGCGTCTACAAGCCAGGAATATCGATGAAGAGGAAGCCGTTAGGACCCGACCACCTCTAGCACCACCTACAACAGCCGCCCAGAGGATTCAACAACAAGAACCAATTGAAGATCAGCAAGACCTGCTCAATTGAATCACCAATCAACTTGAGAATCTCTCAGTCCATTTGATACAACAAGGGCATTCACACAATCGCAACCAAGAGCAAGGAAGAGGACAACGAAGGCAAAACCAAGAATACCACTGCTACAATTGTGGGGAGGATGGTCATGGCATGTACTACTGTCCACACCCAAGGAGGCAGAATTTCAATAGAGGAGCCATGCAAAACCAGGTTTCACCACCGAGAGAAAGACCACCACCATCGAGGGCACCACAACAAGCACCACCCATTCAACCACAACCACCACCACCACCACAACCTCTCATTCCACCCTTACCCCCACCACTAGTTGGCAATCAAACAGTAAGCGTCATCAGTCTTGAAGGTAAAGGAAAGGAGAAAGTGGAGGAGGATATCAAGGGAGTAGCAAAAGGTAAGACCAAGTTTAAAGGAGTAGATGCCATAGGGGTAAAACGCGCTAGGCAAGGTGAATCTTTCCAAAAGGAAGAAAAGATGAAGACTAAAGGGGAATCTAGCAAAAAGCCGTCCAAGTCACGACGTAAAATTGACATTGTAGATTTCTCTTTGGGTGAATGTTCTAAACCATATGATTTGGTTCAAGATGTTTCTGTGTAGGGCCCAAAATCACCTGGCCCCAATTACTCCACCTAGCACCTAGGGTGAGGAGACAATGGAAAAAGATGGTTAGCACGAGACGACCAAAGCCAAAGATAGCTGGGGCTATCTCTGGGAGGAATCTAGATGACATACTACCAGTGATGGATGCTTACATCAAAGGGCAACACATCTCCAATATCTACATCGATGGTGGCACACAAATATGTGTCATGAGTGAAAAAATGATGCACCGTTTGGGTTAGAGGTGAGTCGGCCGGCACCATGCGGACCCAAAATGGAAAATAATTTAAAATTTCAATGTGTTGGTGTCATAAATGCAGTTAGGATAAAGGAATTCAACACCAAGGTAGATGTGGACATCTTTGTCATGCCACACAAAGGGGAGGGCCTTGGCTTATGGCTATGAGAGCTAAGCAAAATTGGGACATCGTCATAATCCAGATGAAGGATGCAAAAGGGAGGCCAATACTTTACGACATGAAGAAAGGTCAGCAATGCGACATGGATCTAGAAACCTCTATGGATGAGTTTTCTAGTGGTGACTCTTCAACCACTTCAGAGGAGGAGTCAACATTGAGTGAAGAAAGTGACAGTAGTATTGAGGTGATGGGGATCATTCTCAAGGACCCTAAGAAGATGGATCAACCTGATTTCTCATCATCAAACCAAGGGGAGACACCAGGTATACAACCTCTGGTAGAAGCACGTAAGCTACATCAAATGCTCTCTAGTGAGTTGTGTGGGAAGGAGCATGAAGATTATATTTTGATGCTAAGTAATTTTACCACATTGTTCATTGATGAATATGATAAAATCACTGGCATCACAGTAGTTCTACATCACATTAAGCTCAAGGAGGGAAGTAAACCTGTAGTGCAGAAGCTCAAGCGGCTAGGAGTAATTCAACAAGACGCCCTGCTCAAAGAGGTGAGGAAATTGCTAGAAGCCGGTTTTATTTATCCTGTTGAAGACTCAGAGTGGGTTTCTCCAGTGGTAGTCACACCAAAGAAGAATGGTAAGTGGAGAGTTTGTGTTGATTACAAGCCTCTTAATGCATCCACAAAGAGGGACCATTTTCCTCTTCCTTTTCAAGACAAAATTCTCAATGAGGTAGCAGGACATGAGCGCTATACAGTATGTGATGGCTACTCAGGCTACTTCCAAATTAGCATCGCTAAAGAAGATCAAAAGAAGACAACCTTCATCACACCATGGGGATGTTTTTCTTACAGAGTTATGCCTTTTGGTCTCACTAATGCTCCAGCCACTTTTCAGCGATATGTAACATTTGTTTTTTAGCCATTCTTTGGAAAATCAATCCATGTTTTTATTGATGACTTTTGTATCTATAGCTCTCGCTCTCTTCATTTGGAGAAAGTTTATGAAGGTCTAGCTAGGCTACAAGCTTTGGGGGGCCAACTCAATGTGGAGAAACGCCACATTGGTGAAAGCAAGGTTACTCTTCTTGGCCATGTGATCTTGGCCAATGGCATTGAAGCTAACCCAAGCAAGGTTCAAGCCTTGCTGTCTTTGACCTCTCCCACCACAACAAAGTAGTTGGTCTCTTTTCTTCAAAAGGTGAGGTATTTGAGTAGGTTCATTCACTTGCTCTCCCAAGTGGTTCTCCCTTTACAACAAGTTACCCATCAAGAGATCTTCACTTGGAGTGAAGAAAATGAACAACAATTCAATGAGGTAAATCAAATTCTAACTTCACTTCCCACCATAGCACCTCCAAAGTGGGACGAGCCATTTTATGTAAACCCTAGTGTGGGCAATGACACACTTGGGGCTGTATTGATGCAAAAGGATCCTCAAACTTCGTTCATGCGTCCTATCTACTTCTCTAGTCGAATGATGACTCCATCAGAAAAGGGATACACGGCAGTGGAGCACATGGTGCTTGCATTAATGTTTGCTACCACCAAATTTTGCTCTTATTTATTGTCTAGACCATTCATAATCTTAACAATGGAAGAAGTATTTCCTTATGTAATGCAGCACATGGATGTTTCTTCTAGCATTTCCAAATTGCTCACAAGGCTACAAGAGTTTGACTACACAATGCAAGTGGAGAACTCCACAAGGGACAATCTAGGAGGTATTCTTACTCATCGCCACTATGAAAAGAAGATAAAGATAAAGCCAAATGATCAAGATATTACACCTGTGCTGGAAGTCCCTAAGGTAGAGGAGGCTTACTCTCTTTTCATTGATGGAGCCTACAAGAGGAAAGTGGACAAAGCTCCAGCAGGCATTCTCATCTTCAACGAGCAAGGGGATAAGGTTTTCTCCATTGGGAATCTCTTGGATTCTCACTCTAACGATGAGGCAGAATATGCAGCCTTAAGTCTTGGGTTAGAGTGGTGTGTGACACAGGGCATTCAACGGTTAAATGTATTTGGTGATGCCATGCTTTTAATAAAACAAATACAAGGAACTTGGGCTTGAAAAAATCATAGCTTGCTAGGCCATTTTGCGCAAAGTCAAGGAACTTTTAGGAAAATTTCAAGTTGTACAATTACATCATGTCCCTCGAGCAGAAAATCAAGAATCAGATGCTCTAGCTAGAGAGAAGTTGCAAGATGTTTCAGTGGTGGGTGCTATCAAATTGAAGCTACCTCTCTTCCAAGGTAGCGATGCTATGCCTGACATCATGAGTTTCTTGGACACAGGAGAGTGTCCTAAGGATCTTACTAAGGGCCAAAAGCAGTGGCTTGTGCGCAAGGCAACAAAATACCGCCTTATCAATGACGGCCTCTACTGCAAGGGTAAGGATCAAATTCTTAGGCGTGTACCTCTCTCTAGAGAGATCTCTGAAATCATTTCAAGTTGCCATGATGGTGTTTGTGGAGGACACTTTGCATGGGTTATCACTAGTAGAAAGATTCTACAAGCCGGGTTTGTATGGCCTAGTCTACATAGGGATGTGCATCATTGGTGTAAAACATGCAAGGAATGTCAAAAGGTAGGGGATAGGAGGCTCACATATGAGCCACAGACTCCTATAATCTCATATGGACCATTTGAGAAATGAGTAATTGATGCTATTGGGCCTTTGCCAAGGAGCCAATCGGGTAAATTTTATATCATCATGGGTGTGGACTACTTGACCAGGTGGGCTGAAGCAATTTCCACCACCCGGATTACAGCTAAGGAAGTGGCTAAGTTCGTATTTGAAAACATTTGTTTCCATTTTGGCACTCCTCTTGAAATAATTTTTGATAGTGGACCAGGTTTTAGAGGAGACCTTGTAGGAGAGCTAATGGAGAAGTTAGGTATCTCACGACGACACTCAACTCCCTACTACCCACAATGCAATGGTTTGGTGGAAAAGGTAAATGGTATGATCTGCAAGATCATCACTAAACATGTAAACAATCACAAAAGTGATTGGGACAAGCATCTTATGGCTGCACTTTGGGCTTATCGCACTTCATTCCGCACATGCCTTGGGTTCACACCATATCACTTGGTGTTTGGTAAGGAAGCCATTTTACCCATTGAAGTACAATTGGCTAGTCTCAGGGTGCTAGCTGGGCAGGTGGAACGTCCTAATGCTCATCTCCATAACCACATTCTTGATCTAGAGAGGCTTCAACTAGACAGAGAAGATGCTATCAACTATTATGCAGCACATGCAGAGCAACGTCGACTTACCTTCAACAAGGGACTTAGGGCAAAAGGTCTTAAGAAAGGTATGTTGGTCCTACGGTATGATAACAGGTTTGACACTAGGAAGGATAAAAAGTTTTCACCCAGATGGGAGGGGCCATTTGTCATTAGAAAGCGCTATGCCAATGGCAGTTACCGATTGATGGATGCAGATGGTAGGCTCCACAAAACACGTGTCAATGGATGGAGGTTGAAGCAGTACTTTTTGAGGTTTGATCAAGCACCTATGATGGAAATCCCTGAGGAGGGAGACTCCTCCACCTCAATTGAAGAAGGATCAAGTACAGCACTAGAGGCATGAATACCTCTAGCCTTAGGGGGAGGGCTAATGAGGCAAGCTTTTCCATGCATGGGAACCCCCCATATATTTTTTCCCTTCTACCAAAATATTTCCTATTATATAAGTTACTTTTGATTTTTTCTTCCTTTTTCACAAACGTTTTAGCCTTTATTAAATAAATAAGACTTATGCTAATCAATCATGATGTAGCATAAATAAGTAAACTTTCTTTGTTGATCTCTCTTTTGACCTTAAATATTAAATATATATATTCTAAATTACATTATATATTTTAGTATTTTCTAATATATTTTTCATGTATGTATATTATTCCACCCTACCAAATATTTTATTCACTAGTTTTCATTTTCAAACCTCAACCCTACTTTCAAATTTCAATAATACCTCCATCTAGATGATTGCCAATCCTTTCAAAACTCTAGGTCATGTTTTCATACACATAAAAGAGCTTACACTTGAAGGCAAGAGAGAAGTCCACTCAAAGGGGATCACCAAAAGACTTTTGCAGCCACAAATAATACATTATTTGGCTGGATGTTTTAAGTAAATAAGAACTCTGAATCTGAAGGAGAGTTCAACATGAAAGATGTAGCTAGTGATCTCAACTTTTAGCTCAATTTGTTTCAAAATTTTTGGAGTTATGAACGCGGAGCTATGATTTTTGTAGTGGACCCCAGTTTTCTCATGTAATGGTGAAACAGGCCATCCCTAGTTTTCCTCCCTCTAAAATGGCTATGGTTCTACAAGTCTTCAAGCATGATTACAAGAGACAAGGATCTTTTAATGAGGTCTTGGCAAGTCTAGAGTGATTCTATCACCATTTTTGGAGGATCCATCCTCATCAACAATTATCCACCTTCGACAACCTCTCTTATAATTTTCTTACCTCTCTTCTCTCCCTAATAATCTTATGTCTAGCCAGAGCTAGACTATTGTAAATATCTCCTATCCTCTACATCCTATCCACATTCTCTCTTCTTCTCTCTCTATTGACTCTGGTATTTTAAATAATGAGGAGACAAGATGGGAGCCACAGTCACATGCACCCCATTTTCCTAGTCACCAGAGTGGGACACTCACCTCAATTAGAAATATTGCTAAAACCTTCCCTCCTTCCCTATATAAGGAGGCCATGAGAGCTCACTAAGAAAAACACACACACACACACACACACACACACACACACACACCCCTATCCATACACACTCTTGTGCTACATGCTTGTAGCATGAACCCTAATCACATAATCACAACACCATCACCATGCACAAAAGATGAGCACCACACCTCCACACCACTTGTAATTAAGGGTTGAAGGTACAATTTCAAGAAGAAGAAGGGTGGACACACTCATGATATTCCTCGCCATCAACTCCCATCTCTCCATTATGCCTCCTACGATTTTGTTCCCTTCTCATTTTCCTACCATACGCTACATATTGTATTCATCTTTTGCAAGCAATCAAAACACTCCATCTTGGTGCCATACTTTGTGTCGCGTTGGATACATCTCATTGTGAGTATGGTATATGCTTGTTCCTTGCTATTTTTTTTTTCTGCTTATGTTAAGGTGTGCAGATTCGCCACCTCTTGTATGAGAAGTGAGCATACTTGCATGTATCCCTGACCTCGTTATCTTCCTTACTACATGCACGAGTAGCCAGCCCATTCTCATTCACTCACCACTCCTCTCACCTTATTCTCTGACTACCCCATTCCATATTTGGGCGTGGATCTTGAAATTGTTTTCCATGGCATGTTTCATTGTGTATATGTATGCGTCCTAGCCACATATCTTGCTAGGTGGTGCCCTATTGCGTATTCCCCATGATGAGTCCATTGTGCATAGTCTTGGTGTAGAGGCCACCGGGTCTATTTTTTCACTTCCGCCTCTCAATTGCTTTTAGCATGAATGATGGTTCCTTGCACTTTTAATGAAGAGAGGGAATGAGAGAGAGCGATAGAGATGTGTAGAGGAATAAAGACAGAGAGAAAAGGAGAACAACACCTAGTGGGGTCTCAACAAACTCTCTCAAGGACTCCCCACACCATTTCCGATATGGTATTTTCTTTGATTTCGTAAATAAAAAGTCACTGTCGTACCTCCTCACAAAGAGGCACTTCCGTGCTGTTTTGATGCATAGTTGGATCCATCTCAATGTGGGATTGCTGATGGTTAGAAAGGGGTAGATCTGGGTTTGAGCACTTTCCATGAGGTCTCGGTCGGTCATAGAGGTACCCAAAGAGTTGATCTAAGGGATAATGGCTCTATACAAGTCAATGGTGGGGAATGTATGTACTCCAAATGGGATTACCCATTTGGTTCACTCCACTATTGGGGTGAAACAGGGTTACCCGCTATCTCCTACACTATTTGGCATGTATGTGCGTGACGTTGCTAACTACACTGAGAGGTTCGGTGATAGAAGAGCCCACTTGACAGGGACATGTGTGTCGACAGCAATGATGATGATGATGATGATGATGATGTTGACCACAAGGTATTGATGGGGTCTATGGATACTTATACCGAACCAAGGCACAAGGGGTACTATAACGATGATGGTGGCAACGATGACGATGACGATGATAATGATGACGCTATGACTGAGTGTCGATACTGCTAGCAATGTGGACAGCTAGAAATTGCAACCACGATGAGGTTAGGGTTGAGATCTATTGCTAGAGCTCAAAGCTGAAAATGTTGGCTATCTTGGGTTGAAAATGCTGGTTGTCCAAAGCTGAAAACGATGGCCTTCCTGTTGAGAAAACATTGTCGTTTCAGCATACAACCAAACGCTCCCCAAACATCTCATCTGCATCATTCGGAGGGTTCCTAGTATACAACAAAGAGCTCCAAGACATCCTGTCTCGCTCATTTGAATATTTTCAAGCATACAATAAAACGATCCCCAAAAATCATGTCTGCATCAATCCGAGGTTCAAACAATACCAAAACAACATTTCTCATTGCCCCACCCGAGAGTAAATCACCAAGCATGGCAGCCACTATTAAAACGAAAGTTAAACAATTCAAATAGACACCAAGACAAGTTAGAAATAGATAACATCCATTTCTAAAAAATTCCAAACAAACAAGTTCTCAAACAAAATCCAAAAAACTATTAATTCAAGTGGAAAAAGCATTCTCAACATCCGTCGAGCTTGAAAGTTGGCTGGGCTTCTGTCTTGAAACCTGTACCAAAATTAGTGTTCGATATTTTCCATAAATTTATAGCCGATTGCAACATGTTCCATAAGCTCTTGAATAGTTGAAACAAGCCTCAGTGGACAATGTTCTTGTGGCAGATTTAGGAGAGTACTAATAGAGACCAAGATATACCAGTTGCATCATATAGAGCCAGAGACAGAGTTACATCACATCTATCATTGTGTGCAACATTCAGTATCTATTCAGAGAGGGCTTTGGACCATTGGCTAGAATCACGAGATATCACAATCAGAGATGCCTTGGGTTGTTTTTGCTAGAGCTACACAAACACAAGTAGATTCTCTTAAGGAGATCAGACAATGAGAGACATTCACAGTGGGAGATTATTGACTTCTTTACAGCAAGGAATTAATAGCTAGATGAGCTTGCTTCATAGAAAACATCAAAGATCACTTATATCAGAGGTATATTAGTTGCAAGTCCATTGAGCTTTAGAGATCTAGACACACACATCTATGAGGGAGACCACAACATTGACAGAAGCCCCATCAGAGGATCAAGACTATTCTAGCACGAGATGCCCAGTACGACTAATTACAGAGGCAGACATTGACAAAGCTCTTGAGCGACCAATGCAATACTTTCTCAAACAATTACCAATGTTGGGCATCCTTGGGCATCAATGATGATGATGATTATTATTTTAGTCTTTCACTTCATTTTTTTAATTTTTGTACATAGGCATTGGATTAGATCCACCAAGATTGTATCAGTTTTGTCTCATAGGCCATTGTCACGTTTTACAGATGTTTTATATAGCATTTTATTCATCTCTCTCTCTCTCTCTCATATATATATATATATATATATACTATCTATCTATCTATCTATCTATCTCGCATCCAGGATTTCATAGTACAACTAAGATTGGTGGGTGTAGTAGTGGATCATGCTCTCTTGACGCTTTCTATGTCCTTTTAGTACAGTACAACCCAGGTGTCAGGAGGGAGGGCACTGCATACCCACTATATATTTACACCAAAGACTAATAGTGTTTATATAGAAGATATCTATAGTCATCTATTTATAGTAGACAAATCAACACTCTCATTGGAGGATATAACCACTTTACTGATTGACACATTTCATGATGTAGAAGTAGAGGCTTACCCACACACTGAGCCTAATTAGAGATGCAATTCTAAATGCCTCAAAACAGCTAGTATGACAAGGAGTGTAGAGACACAAGAGCATAACTTTAGAGGGATGTTATCCTAGGAGTCCTCAATCACAGAAAGTCTCAGGTAGCCTGTAGGATCCTTATGAAATGGAAGAAGCAAACATTCCTAGCTCAAATGAAATGAGACTTATACCAATTGTTCTTGAGAAGAGACTCAAGAGAGGCATGGGATATACGGTCCCTGGACAGACACCCCTTCCAAATCCTCCTGAACCATGTCCATCTATGAGTACCATATTTATTATTGAGATGGTAAAGACGTCCATTGACATGATGAGGACCAAGAAGGCATATGATCATTATGGTCTAGTTTTGAGCACTTTATACATGCTAGAAATATGTTGGCAAAGGTTCTTGCAATTATATTCAATTGTGTCATGTGTGAGGGTCTACCTAAGACTTGGAGATTGTCTACTATTGTGCATATCTTCAAGGCAGGTGATCCTATGGAGCCAAGAAACTACCATATTATTATGATTGGAACACATTGGCATGGTTGTACGAATCTATCCTTGAGAAGTGGTTGATTGGATGGGCAGAATCGGGGAATATGGGTAGTTTGACATGCCGGTTTTAGGAGAGGATTCTCCACTCTTGACCATATTCTAACACTCAAAGCCATCATTGAGGAGGGTAGGGAACATGGGAGATGGATTTAGTGTAGCTTTGCGGATTTTTGAAAAGCATTTGACATGTGCCCAGAGTGAGATTGATGCGCAAACTACAGGAAATGGGAGTTCCCATTGAGTTGATTTGGGGGATCATGTCTCTATACAAATTAGTGGTGGGAAATGTAGGCACTGTAGAGAGGATATCTAATTTAGTTTACTCCACTATTGTAGTGAAACAATGTTGTATATTATCTCCTACTCTTATTGGTATGTATACAGATGAAGTTTCTGATTAAACTAACACATAGGGTGATAGAGGTGCCCAGCTGGAAGGGACGTGGATTCCATTGTTTTTGTATGGTATTGTGATACTCTCTGACTCACCGGAGGGTGTGCAATGACATTTGGATACATTGCATAGCTTTGTGGAGAATAGTGAGTAGTCTATAGACCTTGGTAAAACCTAGGTTATGGTGTTTAACACCACACCACACCAGAGTGGATCAACGGATCAACACCTACATTCAGTTATGGTCAGGAGACTAGGAAGTACATTGATGCATACACTTATCTTGGGGTAGTCTTCATTGGGCCAAAGTTTTTTATGAAGAGAGTAACATAGGCTAGACGGACCAGAGCCTATGTGACCTTGGGAAGATTGGAGAGGATGTGTTCACAGCTTTAGTTCTAAGAACCTTCGATCTTTGGAGGATCTGAGAGGATGTGTTCATAGCTTCAATTCCAAGAACCTCAAACAAAGCTCTAGATCTTTGATACCTTGATAGCTTTAGTAATGCTCTATGGGGTTCAGGTTTAGGGACCCTCTATGGATCAAGATGAGTGGAGAGGTATGTAGAGTACCTGGGTATGTGTGATCTCTCGATTGATTAGAGACAAGGACTCTATGCCACCCAAGATCATTAGAATAGAGTTAGTAGTCCCCCTTTATAGAAATAGAGGTGCTTACCAGATCGGTTTCCCTTATACAAGATACTACTAAATACAAATATGCTAGATTGGCCCCTGAGTCCTCCGGGCAATCATTAGGAAGTGAATGGGGTCTAGGAGATCCGCTTTATTTGGAAGTTAAAGGGAATCAAACCTCTAGTATTAAGAAAGCAATCAAAGGACAACTTTTGAATTCAAACAGGCAAAAGGATATCATGTAGCATATCTATGAAAAGAGCTCCGCATGTAGACTACAAATATCTAATCTTTGCTGAAATTTGAGATCATATATAGTAGTTATCATGAAGTCCAAAAATTATAAAGTTGTGCACCCCCTTTTTAGGAGAAACAATCATCCTTTGACCATTCTTACATCTCTCTTAAACACCCACCATTCCTGCACACATGGCATGCATCTATTTGTCAAAGTTTTAATCACCTCCAACAAATAAAGAGGCCGTCCTAGTCCCCATCCTCTTCCTCATGTAGCTTTGTAGGAGGACACATCATGATGGTATGCAAAAATGTCATCATGGTTTCAGATACATGATTTTAGCATGGACAACTTGCCTCCCTTCTAGTACTCCCTTGATGAAGATGGACAGAGAGTAAGAGAATACGGGCAATGGGACAGACCGGTTTCAAGAGAGGCTTCTCCACTCTTGACCATATTTTGACACTGAGATCCATCATTGAGGAGGGTAAGGAACATGGGAGACAAATTTATTGTATCTTTGTGGATTTTTGCAAAGATTTTGACATAGTGTCCAGGGCCAGATTCATGCGCAGGCTATCTAGGAGATTGGAGTGCCCATTGAGTTGGGTTGGGGGATCATGGCACTATACAGGTTAGTGGTGGGACATGTGCGCACTCAAGAGGGGATATCCGATTTATTTCACTCCACTATTGAGTGAAACGAGGTTTTCCATTGTCTCCTACTCTTTTTGGTATGTGTATTATGAGGTTTTTGATTACATTGACATAGAGGGTGACAGAGATCCCCAACTAGCAGATACAAGGATTCCGTTGTTGTAATATAATGATCTCTAACTCATCGGAGGATATGCAATGAAATTTGGATGCACTACATAGCTTTGCAAAGGATAGCAGATTGTATGCAAACCTTGGTAAAACCAAGGTTATGATACTTAAAACCACGTCATAGTGGATCAGGAGATCAACACCTACATTCACTTATGGTAAGGAGACTATGGAGTACACAGATGCATACCCTTATCTTTGGGTAGTCTTCACTGGGCCAAATTTTTCTTTGAAGAGAGAAGCAGAGACTAGACTAATAAGAGTTTATGCGGCCTTTGGAGGATTGGAGAGGATGTGTCCATAGATTCAATTCCAAGAACTCAGAACATAGCTCTAGTTCTTTGATACCTTGGTAGCTTCAGCTATTGTCTATGGGGTTTAGGTTTGGGTACCCTCTTTGGGTTAGGATGTGTAAAAGGTATTGAGAGGCCATGGTATCTATAATATCTTGGCCGATTTAAGCCAAGGCCTCTGTGCCACATGAGATCACTACATCGGAGTTAGCAACCCCCCTATGGAGATAGAGGCACTTACCAAATCAGTCTCCTTTATAAAGAGCTCATGGGATACTACCAGGGACAGATATGCTAGATTAGCCCTTGAGTCCTCCAGAAAAGTATCTTTACACGGAGACACATCTTGCTGGTATGCATAGATGTCATCATGATTTCAAATACATGGCTTCAGCATGGGCAGCTTGCCTCCCTTTCAGTACTTTGTTGATGCACCATCATTGTCTCTTACACAGGTGGAGATTACTAGACTCATTTTCCAGGACCTAAAACAGTTGGACATGGATAGAGACAACATATGAGCTGGGCATGAAGATGGATTTCTATAGAGAGCATCTTCCGCAAATCACAGGGGATGGGTCTGTGATTGGACTTAGCTATATGGATACACATCTATCTCGTGGGTTATGGTGTGCCATTGTCACTTAGGATTGTTTTCCATGATGGACGTCCTTACCCATACCTACATTGTGGCTTGTTTATTGAGTGGTTGTAAAGGTTTAGTCATTAGCACTACTTGCGGTTCCATAACAATGGTTTATATTTCCCATATGTTATCACTTTGTGTCAATGGAATGACATGAGAGGTGTTGTTAAGTTTGAATTTTAAAGTATCCTCTTGCCAATCCAAAAATGCTTTGTAAGTCCGCATCTAGGGAACTCTGAGGTAGCTAATTCGTTAAGATCTATATCTGCCATGACATGAAATTGATGTGGGAAGCTATGGCAGTCAATGTTGATTACTAGATTTTTTTGACCTAAGCTAACCATCTAGCCTCTGTTTGCATCTTTGAGCTCTATCTAGTTAGTCGTTAAATGTACATGTATAGCATTGGCTTGAGCTCTAGTGTTGATAAGTGCTCGCTCTGTCGATCCATTTGGAAGGTGTATCTGGATACTTCTCTATCTCGATTGTGTCGATTTGAGGAGGTTTTATTACAGATTCTTGCATAATTCATATGTTTTTTTGTTGTTCCTTGCGACTTAAAATTTGTAGCTTCACTTCCTCTTGAGCCTATGCTTAGTTAGCTTTTGCTTGTTTTCTACTTTCTACTATGTTGTGGAGTTTTGCCAATATTTTTGTGGTTAGTGGTTGTTAGAAGCTGGACACACCCCACGGCAACTAACTGTTCGAAAGATTATTATTTTTGTAATTATTCATTCATTGAGGAAAACCTGATTTTTCACCTTGTAATTATTGGGACTTATAGAAGTTTCCAGATTGTATCCCAGTTTTGATAGCTAGATTGAGTAGATGGTTGATTTTGGAACTTTAGGGTTTGAGAAATTGTAAGGTATATATACCACTTTTTGACCTTAATGGAAGGACCTTCTGTCATTTTTAAAACAAGTTTTGAAGTCTGTGAGTGAGCCTACTGTGTACGAGAGAGAGAGTGTGAGTTTCATCTTGACGCTACGTGTGCTTCGGTGGTCGGAATCGAGTGCGAAGAAGTGCAACGTGTTTCCCTGGACGAGAGCTACGCACCGATACCTACATTGCGCGCGTACAGTCCGGTTTTGCGAGCTCCTTCTACGAGCTTCATCGGATGTTTGGGTGAGCATACGTTGTCCGCTTTTGCATTGCAGCATATCCACGCGTTCACATTGAGTAGAACTACATATTAGTCACTTTAGATTTTGGAAACAAAGACCTGCAGATTTTGGCCAGACATCCTACGTGTTTCTGCACCAAGTGTTTTGGGTCGGGATTTTGGTTCATAGTCCTTAGGGAGAGTGACCTATTGGTGTTAGTAGGATATCCTTCAAGTTCTATGGTGTTTCGAGATTGTTTGATGGGTGTTCGTCTCTAGAAAGCGTTGTAGAAAGTTTCCTCTTATGCACTCTTGAAGGCTGTGACTTAGACAATTGGTAGAGACCTCTGTAGGAATTAGTTAGGAGTCGGTCAAGTGTAGGTTGACACCTTAAGCTTGCTTCCACACGCCCGCGGGTTGAGCTTCGTCCTTAGTTGACATTACATGTTAGGTGAGTTCTTGTTGTCCTGACGTCCGTTGCGGCGTATCCGTCCAACATTGGCGCCGCTTCCGGGGACGAAAACCTTAGGTAGGTGATCGAGACTAATCCTTGAGGATTGTGATTTTTGGCTTGCCAAGAGTCTCACTTTACATTTAGATAGGATCAGAGGGTGGAGGACTCTCTAGGTCTTAGAGGGAGTCTAGGAAGCGTGTGTCTGGCCTAGATCCTTTGACTTAGGTAGATGAGGTAGACATAGGTAATTTTAGGTGGTAGTCGAGTTCTAGAGTAGGAGTTGGAGTGGTAGAAGCGGTGAGAGGAGAGCTTGAGAGTCCGGAGATGCCAAAAAGCAACCAAAAACACCATTATCACCATTTCACATGATAGGTAGAAGTAGAGTAAGTAGGACATCATGATTCAGGATCTAGAGCATTTCATGCATGTACACTTGCTTGGTAAAGTCATTACAAGTTTGTAAAAGACGCGAAAATACGCAAAAGTGTGTTTGAAGGCCTAATTGAAGTCCAAAAGTTACTGTGAGTGTTTCTGATAGATCTACAGAGCACCAGGAGCATTCTTGTCAGAAAAAATTTTAATTTTAAGCCAAGAGACATCCTACGCGTAGGATGTCTACAGGCTAATCTGGGAGGAATTTTGGGATTTTGAGTAGACCAATGTGTTGAGAAGGTAGGGTTTACCCTAACTTCAACTGGAAAGTGGAAATTTGGCCATATCTTGACAGGATAAGGCCAGATAGACTGAAATTTCCAGACATCCTACCCAAATAGTGCCAAAACATTATTTTGAGACCAAAACCATTAGATGTCTACATGAGCATGTCTTGCATGATATATTGAGTGACTGAACGGGGTTTCACCTCATCGGGGTGAAAAAATTGGATTCAAAGCGGACTTTAGCACTTTTGACTGAAAAAGGCAAGAAGAGCTGAAATTTGGGATTTTTGACATCCAAACCAAAATCTAAGCATACCACTGAGTTACTGACATCAAGGCGAAGCTGTGGGACAAGTCTGGGGTCAAACAGGCCAAAAAGACATCCTACGCCTAGGATGTCTTACGAGTGATTTTGGACTCCAAACTAAATTTTGAGTATACCAAAGTGATCAGCAACTCAAGGGGAGCCTGGGCTTTGAGTTTGAAGCCATTCTGATGAAAAAGACATCCTACGCGTAGGATGTATAAAGCAAGAAATTGAAGATAGACTTTGACTTTGAGCATAGTAAGGTGTTATATAGCCTAAAGCCTAAGGCAAGCCTCCTAGTCAATTTTGGTCCCATTTGGAGTTTATTAGACTGATCAATATCAGCAGCAGGCTATCGGAACAGATTTCTGACTCATTGACTAGCTAATAGGTGTCCAATTCAAAAAGTAAAAGCAATTGTAAGCTCAACACAACAAAGGGAAACAACAGTGCAAAAATACAGGCAAAACAGAGCAGGAGACATCCTACGCGTAGGATGTCTATTGGGGCATACTGCAAAGAAAATTTGACCTCGCATAGACAGTGAGATTCCATTTGGCTTAAGGGTGCCAGAACTTCTTTTATAAGTGAAATTGGACCTTGTTTGCCCATTTGACGAAGCAAAGACTGAATTCAGACTTTTTCGCGTAAATTGACCAACATCTGATGGCAGTACTATTTCAGATTAGCAGACCTAATCAGAACATCAACAGTGTATAAAATACATTAGTGGTTGAGATTAACTCTCCAGTTATACCAATCATGACTAAGATAACCTCTAGCAGATAAATGCTTCGATTCGATTGCCAAAATTAAAACGCTTGTGTATCCGTATATTCAGCAACAACAAAGCAAGAAGTTTTGCAGAAACTGACCCTTTGCCAGGTGAGTGGTTGGATTTGTGATAAATTGCATTGATAAGTTTGATGAATTTAAGATCAGGAAGATACATTGTTAGAGACCAGAAGGTGGCAGGTAACCAAGGTAGCTTAGTGTCCACCAAAGAGAGTGTGACTCAGTCAAGGCTAGATCCGCTAGCACCAATTATTGAGGAAGCTAGTGATACTGACACTTCGTCAGAAAAATCTTTCTTCATGATGGGTAGTCAACAGCTAGGGGGTTTCACCTATGATGGACCTATACGAGGAGGAAGCAGCTCCCAAAATCCTTTGAATGATTCCAAGTTCACGGTGATCTTCTTATAGGTAACAAACTTGAGAGGAGCCCTAGTCTATTCTGACTATCGAGGCCACAAGTGCATTTGTATCGAAGAGAGACCAGCTCAAAGATTGGAGATAATCCGAGTGTATGATGATGGAGATAGATTCCGAGATGAAAACGGAAACCACTATTTAATAGTTAGTAACCCTGAAGATTACAACAGATATGGATAACGTGGCAAAAGGGAAAATGGTTTCAGAAGCTCAAGAACCGCCACCAAACATTGATCAGCCCAGAGCTATTTTTATGTATGATAAGAAAACAACCAGGGTTCCAACTTATAGCGAGAACGTGGGAATATACAAACATGAGAGTGAGGGTATAGTGTCTTACTTTCGCAGTAAAGAACCATATGTAAACGAATTAAGCAAAGACAAGGTTCTTTACTTATTCTCTTATGAAACTGCTACTGGGAAGGGTATAGTTTTTGTTGATAGATACAGGCGAGAATACCAACGTATTATCCTAGAGGAGGTAGAAAGGGCAACATGCCCATGAGCATCAGCATATGCCCCTGAGGAAGTGCCAAGAGCCACCTACACCCCGAGCAAGTCAAAGAATCCATTTTCAGATGAGTATGACGCTACCTCACATTCCACCCTACCGCAAGCATTCAACAACCAAGACCAACCAGCAAACCAGCCATCATTGTAGGCATGGCTTCGACAGAGTGGAACAATGGAATTAGACCAAAACCGAGATGGTTATCAAGCCCCACTAGGGCTCAGGGATTTGCAAGAACCACCACTTTATTCAAGGTATCAGGCAGAGAGTGTAAGCCAAAGACACGAGGGTCAACAGAGCCTGGAGGACCACCCATAGAACGAGTTCGAAGAGAAGAACCACCTCAAGCGAGAACCGTTAGAAATTATGGCTTAGGAGCACCATTGGGAGAGAAACCAGCCTATTACAGAAGGCCTGAGGATGGAGCATGATAGGAAATACAGGACCACCAACTGCTGCACAGGCAGCAGGGTGAAAGCATGTTAGCCTGTTGCGCTTTTTGTGCTAGTTAGCAGTTTCAAGTTAGCACATCTTCAAAATGTTGGGCGTTCGGTGAATTTTTTACAAATAATATCAAAAATTTTCGGAGGTTGTACATTTGGATTCCTTTTTTCAAGTGCTTTCTATTGATATATCATATGTCATAGATCTTGGAGATGTAGCTCAAGTTATTGTACTAGTTAGCGTATGTCAAAATTGTGCTAGTTAGCATTGTCCAGGACATGAAAAAGCATGACAGGTTAACATGCTTTCACCCAGCAGGAGAAGGAAGATATAGCTTGGATGAACGAACATTGTTGTTCATAGCCAATGGAGGCATGGGCGGACAGAGACATGCTTACCAACAAAGAGGAGCTCAAGGAGCACCTCAACAACCCAAGGGACCGTGTTACAAGTGTGGTGGAGACCATTGGCTGAGAGACTGTCCTCATGATGAAATCATTAGAGTCAATGCGTATTACCCAGAATGTGAAATTACTCATTTGATTCCCGATTGCCCTAAAAACCCGAGCAAAGGAGCAAAAACCACCTTGAACATGTTAGAAATAGTACCTTCCAATGGAGGATCGGAAAATGAAAAAATCATACCTATTCAGGCGGTAACGTGAGCCCAAGCTCAAAGAAGGACAAGTGAACCCATAGTTGAAGAACCAAAAACCGATGCCCAAAGTTCAGAAACAAAAAATCAGAGAAGCACTTGGAAATCTAGAAAGGCGCTTAAGAAAGCCAGGAAAGAACGAGAGCAAACATCCCTATCCGAGAAATTGAAACATGCAAAGGATAGATTGGAACGGTTAGAGGATCTAGCTAGCTTAAGCTCACACACCACAGCAACCATAGCACCCAAGGAAATAGCAGAGCCCAAAAGTGCAGGATCAGGAGGATCTGAACTGGCAGACAAGGTAAATGAGCAGTTGGATGAGCTTCTAAAAGCTTATGAAGCTCGACTTAAAAAGAACCAAACCCAGGAGCAAAGGTGGATGACTTATCCATATGCAGAAATAGAAAAACAGAGGTTGGATATGTGTAAAAAAATGATCGAGACGGCTCAATCTTTGATGGAAGACCCGCTGGGTAAACCTGCAAATTGGCATGAGGCACCAGCTCCAACCCCTATCCAACCAACTTTAGAGAAACATGTGGAAACAAAGGTAAGACTCACTAATGCCTATGAATCCAAAGGAGAGCCTATCATAGTGCCAAATACCACAGATGGGGCAAGTGACGGGTTTCAGCCTAAAATATTGGCAAAAATGGGTAAGGACTCTAATGGTCTAGATGATCTATGGAATCAAATTCGTGAGGCCAACGAGGCTAATAGGATGAGTAACCACGTGAATAGCACGAAAAAAGAAAAGAATGTAACCTTACCTCCTATTGAAGAATTTGAGGCAAGGTCGCAAATGAACTTTGAGATACATTCACAAGGAGGAGACCAAGGATCAATTAGTTCGGGGCACAGCCAACCAGACTCGTTGAGAACTTTACCCTCTTACCTAGGAGAGTATGAAGCTAAGTTGGAAGTGAGAGAAATCCCATCTCAAAGAATTTCTTCTAACAAGGTGATGGATTCGCAAGGATTGATTGAGTTGTTATCCACCCCGGTGGCATGCACAATCATGTTAGCAGAACTCCTAAGGTTAAGGCCTAGCATAACGCTTATAAAAATTTGGAGTGAAAGACCCCACCTTGATGCTACAAGAAGGGATTAGAGAGTTGGACAGGCCTCAACTAAACACTAGGCCAGTACCATTGAATAAGGTTGGAGAATATTGCGAGGGAGAAGATGGAAAAACCACGCTACCAGTAGAATTCCAAGGAGTAATTTCCAAAGCTATTCTTGATAGTGGAGCAAGAGTTGCTATCGCCACCAAGGAAATGTGGAAAAAATAGGGAAAACCAGCTTTGAGGGCTACTAGAATGAAACTGCAATTGGCAGATGGGTTCATGGAGAAGCCTCTAGGACTCTTAGAAAAAGTGATTGTCACTTGGTGCAGAATCAAGTATGAGCATGCATTTGCAATAGTCGATTGCGACAAAAAGAACAATTATGAGATCATCTTGGGACAACCGTTCATGTGACAATTGAAGATGGTCCAAGATTGGGGTTATGACCACATATACCTCAGACATGGCGAGACAACAACTAAAATACACCTGAAAGACCATAGTTACAAAGATGTGAACCAAACACCTGTGGAAGAGTTTGATTCGGCTATAGTAGCAGGATCAGAACTCCCAGCATGGTTAGGGAAACCAAAAGAGCTATGGATGTGCGGAGATTCACATTGTGGAAGCTTAAGAAGAGAGGACTGCGTCTTAGAAAGAGCAATTGAGGACAAGGAGTATATTCCGGAACCTTTCCCTGAAGATGCCTTGGAACCTCTAGAATGGGAACACATACTAGCAACATTGGACGTGTATACCATTACCGACAGTCCAACAACAAAATTTTGCGATAAGGATGGCTATCATGTGTTACCCTATTACATGGTAAGCGTTATACCAAAAAAAAAGACGGTAGAACCACCAGAACAAGAAGAGTTTTACAACTCCTCTAAACATTTGGAAGTAAATAATGATCCAGATAATGAGTGTTCAGACACCTCAAGTGAGCGTGGAAATGAAACCAAGAATATCAAGTTTTATGATTTTGCTAATCAACACCATAGACGCCAAGAACGCTATAGGAGGAAACGAGCAGGAAACAAAGTGAGAGAGAACCTGATGCCCAGGATAAAAGGTAAAACTCACTATTTGATGCTTGTAAAAGCAGAGGATTGTGTAAAAGATCAAATATCAGGAAAATTCTCAAAAAATTGAATAGAAAGAGCGCGAGAGGAAATAAAACAGGTACAAAAAGCTAAAACCAAAACAAAATCACAAAAATCTCAAAAATCAAAAAAAGAAACAACAAAAGACCAAGAGTGGACCAAACTGGAGCGTAAACAGAAATACCGAGAACTGAAACAGTCTTTGAGAGAGATATGGACTACTGAAGAAGATAGTGATGGTAAAAGGGAGTCAGAAAAGGGGAACATGAATGTACCATCACACTATAAAAAATTTACTATCCAGGACAGAAAAATCATAATGACACCACCAGTCAGGGAAAGAACCAACCAAGAATCTTACGATGGGCCTGAAAATGCAAAAAAGACTTGCAGAACTAGGTGAAAAGCCTCATCCGGTCTATATAGATAACGATTTAGAGCCTGAAGAGGAAGCACAACTAGCACAACTTCTCAAGAAGTATAAAGATGTGTTCGCTTGGTCCTATAAATACCTCAAGGGAGTTGATCCATTGATATGCCAACATACAATTCTTTTGAAATCGGATGCAAAACCTAGCAAACAACGTCCTTATATATATGATGACGCATTTGCTAAACGAATCAAAGAAGAGATTGATAAGCTGATGGAAGCTGAATTCATCTATGAAATCGAACATACAAATTGGGTGTCAGCCATTGTGGTAGTTCCCAAACAGAATGGAAAACTGCGAGTGTGTGTAAACCTCAAGAAGGTGAATGCAGCAACCATAAGGGATAATTATCCCTTGCCAATCACAGAACATGTACTTGAGTGAGTGGCTGGGAAACAGGCTTATTCCTTTCTGGATGGGTTTTCAGGATACAACCAACTGGCAATAGCAAGGGAGGATCAACACAAAATAGCATTTTCCACAGAATGGGGGATTTATGCGTATTGAGTTATGCCATTTGGCTTAACTAATGCACCAGCCACTTTCCAAAGGTTAATGACTCACGCATTCAATGAATACCTAAGAATATTCTTAGAAATTTACATGGATGACCTGTGTGTACACTCTCTTCTACGAGAGGAACATATTGACCATTTGCAAAAGGTCTTTGAAAAGTACAGGACATATCGAATATGTCTTAACCCGGAAAAGTGTGTATTTATGGTTAAGCAAGGCCAAATCTTAGGACACATTGTCTCAAGAAATGGTGTAACCACAGACCTAGACAAAGTCAAAGTCACTGTATACCTACCCAGGCCTACTAATGCTAAAACAAGTGCAATCCTTCATGGGACACTGTGGATATTATCAAAGATACATATACATGTATGCGGGTAATCGCACAACCTCTGTATCGTTTGCTAGTCAATTTCGAGTGGACAGAGGAGTGTGAAACTTCATTCTAAAAGCTGAAGGAAAACCTTATAACAACACCTGTACTAAAGGCACCGGATTGGGAAAAGATATTCCATGTGCACATTGATGCTTCATCATATGCCGTTGGAAGTATTCTAGCTCAACCTGGAGACGGAACAATGGATTTTCCAGTTTGCTATGCGAGCCGACAGTTAAACAGTGCGGAAAAGAACTACACAATCACCGAGCGGGAAGGGTTAGGAATGATTTATGCTGTAAAGAAATTTCGGCATTATTTGCTTGCAAACAAATTTGTGTTCTTCACAGATCATCAAGCTCTTTTGTACCTGGTAAATAAACCTTGCAATACAGGGAGAATCGTACGCTGGTTTATTATATTGCTAGAATTTGACTTCACAGTGGTGGTCAAAAAGGGTAAAACCCATCTACGAGCGGATCATCTTTCAAGGATACACAACGGGGAAGCTCCTGAAGGAGTCGATGATGACATACCAGATGCTTATCTGTTCAACATTGAAATGGTACCCAAATGGTCTCAGGAAATTGTTAGCGTTATTTTCTTTGGAAGCGGGTTTGATAATACGGAATGCAGATACAAACATCAAACAATTCTACAAACAAAAAACTTCCAGTTGGTCACAGGGTGGCTTTATCATCTTGGATCGGACCTAATCCTACGATTATGTATAAATCCGGAAGTATTCGAGTGCTACCTTGAAGAGGCACATGTCCAGGGTTGTGTATTTCATTCTTCAACAGGGAAGACACACCAGAGACTGAAACAGTTAGGGGTTTATTGGCCAACTATGTATGCGGACACACATTCTTATGTTACCAATTGTACTATATGTAGTGCCAAATGACCAGTGGACCAGGCAACTTTGTTTCAGGTAAACATAGCACTTGCATGGAGTCAATATATTATTGACTTCTTGACCACCAGGACGTTCCCTGAGAACATCACAAGAGCATGGAAAAAAGCTATAGACCTGGAAGCTCGTGACTTTTAGTTAATTGGGAACCAACTCTATAAGCGAGGTAAGGACAATCAACTTAGAATCTATGCAAGTGAAAGGAAATACCTGTTGATTCTAGAACATGCACATAGCGGAATAAGTGGACGCCATTTTTCGGGCGATAAGACCGCAAAAATTGTCTTAACCGCAGGAATTTGGTGGCCTACATTGCACATGGATGCTGAAGAGTTTGTAAAGCGTTGTGACGCATATCAATGCACCAAGGTGCCAATAAAAAGAGATGAGATGCCATTACGGCCAATGATGGGAGCAAGAGCATTTGCAAAATGGGGCATTGATTTTGTGGTACCTATATCACCCCCTGCATATTGCACCCATATGTAATATATCATAGTGGCGACGGACTATCTCACAAAATGGATCGAAGCCAAAGCAACACAAAAAGCTGATGCACGCACCACGGCACAATTTTTGTATGAGAATGTTTTTGTACATTACGGGTTACCAATAGAAATTATCAGTGACCGTGGAGTACATTTTCTCAATGAAGTCATTGAATATCTACTAGAGTAATTCATGGTCATACATAGGAAATCCGCGCCATACCATCCACAGGCCAATGGTCAAGCTGAGGCCACTAATAAAACACTATGCACGGTTCTCACTAAAATAGCGTCAGAATCAAGAACAGATTGGAAACAGCAGCTACACTCAACACTATGGGCATACAGGGTAGCTTACAAAACATCGATCGGAACAACATCATACAACATGGTGTTTGGCCTAAATGCTATACTACCCTTAGAGTTTTTAATTCCAACTCAAGCTTGGAATGGACAGGGAATGAGCTCTCTTCAAGAATTGATGATCTTGAAAAGCTAGATGAACTCCGCTTACGAGTTGTCGCTTCAATCTATGCTAAAAAGAGAAGACAAAAAGAATTTTTTAACAAACATGTGCGTACCAAAGAGTTCAAAACAGGTGATTACGTACTTGTTTATACCTTGAAGCAACATGCCAAGAAACTTAAAAAGCGAGGGATGGGACCATTTGTGATTAGTGATCTATCACAAAGTGGAGCTGTCAAGCTTTCTACATTAGCAGGTGAAGAAATGCCAAACTCGATTAGTAGATGTGGACTAAGGAGGTATCATCTACCACTCACACAGGAGATGCTCCAATAAATTCATCAACGAAAACAAAGAATGAAGGAAAAACAGAGAGTACGAGAAGAAGCTCAAGCCAAAGCACAAGAATGTATTGCAAAAAGACGAATTCTGCGACAACAAAAAAAAAGTGGACCACCATTGCGAATCAATGCCATTAGACTGACGAAGTTAGAGGAGAAAACAGTGGAGCCAATAATTGCGGTCAAAGTGGGCAGCAATCAAGTTGAATCAACAGCATTGCTTGATTCGGGAGCTCAAGCAAATTTGATCTCTTATGGATTATACCAACAGCTCAAAGTCGCAGGTCAACTTCATCCTACTCCTCAAGTGCTGAAAAGTAGCACATCACACCCGTTGAAAACATTGGGATGGACTATATTACATATATAGATACATCAATATATTTACCCACACAAATTCTATGTAGTGACAGATAAAAGCACACAACACCCAATGATGCTAGGCCAACCTTGGCAAAAAGAGTACAATGTGAAGATAGATTGGGAAGCAAAGGTAGTCAAAATTCAGCATGAACATGAACAACAAGTGATAGACTTTGATCAGCAATACCGGAATGATCAACTGCAAGCCATGCAATCATTGGAAATGAAGCCAAAATCACAAATTCCATCAAAGAACAACATGATACCCGAGACCAACAATCAGGTAAAAGACGCCCATGCTACTTACATACATACGAAGTCACCAGCCACAATGCAACAATCTAGGTTACCAACACAAGGAAAACAAGTATGGATGCGGAAGGATAGAAATTCCATGGCGGACAAACAACAACACAACGAAAGAATACCAACAAAGCAGATGGTTCAACCAAAAACTAAGGGCATAAAACAGATATGGATCCCAAAGAAAATGCTTAGCCATAACCCAAATTTCACTCACATTTGGATACCAAAGCAAAAGCAAAAGGAACTCCCTTCAATACAAGCAACAATGGAAGGCAGACAGCCGCATGTCAAAAAGGAAAATCGACTTATGTGGATGCCAATCAACAACAAACCAGTGGCAAAGAAGAAAGTGCCAAACCATCTACAAAAACCACAGCAACAAAATACCAATGGAAAGCAAAGGCAATACGGCCCATAGCCATTCCGGCCCAGCCAATTCTCTCCTTAGAAACAACTACGACTCTATCAACAGTTTCGGCAAAGCAACTGCCCTTTGCAAAAAAGATAATTAAATAGAGAGCAATAGAGTTACAGCTGTTACTTGCAAAGAAAGCAAGAAACCTCGACGGCGAATGCCAATAAGCATCTTGCTTATTCCCTTCTCTTGCATAGCATTAATTTTTCCATGCATTCACCAGTATGCATAAAATAGGGCCACATTAATCGGCCAGGCATTAGCACAACTGTTTCAACCTATGCACGGCACATACTCCGAGGTGATACCTTGTCGTCCAGGAGGACACCAGCTAGGAGGGGGGAGGCATTCTAGAGGCACTCTCAAATGCGGAACCAATAACAGAAACAAAAAAAAGGACATAATTTTCGACTATTTTAAGGGTTGTTGTTTGATTGCAAAATTTTCTAGAGTAACCCAAGTATATATGCCCTTATACAGCATGAAGCCACATGTATATGGGGCCAAACGCCAAAGCAAGCCCCTAGGTGTGTGTATATAAGTAGAAATAGCCATTTTTCAGGCAAAATATTGATAAAACGGAGAAATCCGGCCATAAAAATTGCATGTGAATGTATAAGATGTGTTGTGGTGATGTTTGTGATTTATTATGATTATTGGGGATTTTTTGGGTTTGATTTGCTATTTTCCTTTTAATTTTGCTAATTTTCGGCAGAAAAACTTCAAAAATATAAAAAGCAGGTGAAAAACAGTCGTAATGAAAAACAAAAAATATGGGGATGATCAGTGACTATAGGACAACCTATGGTACAGTGGGGGTGCAATTATGAGACTGGAGCGAAAAGCGTGTTTTGGCCTGATTTTGACCGAAATGCCAAATTTCTGGTAAATAGAGCGAATGGAGTCCAAATCAAGAAATTTTTGAGCCTAAACTGCATCTCGCAAGGAGATAGGAGCACATGTCAAATTTCATGAAAAGTGGTTCGGGGACCTTTATTATAAGAAAATTTCACCCCATTTTTAGCTCATTCTCACTATTGACTTTGTGGAGAGAGCTTCTGCCACCTAGAGCGGATCGACCTTCCTGCAGCTTCTACGACGTGCACGACTACCCGACGAGTTCCAGACATGAGAGGTAGGCTCACCACCTTGAGCTTTTCGCGCATGTTTGTCATTATGTCGTGAAAACTAGCGTAGGGGTCACACACAAAGCGGGCGGTAGAGACCTACAAGTAGAGACAGCGGCCTAACAGCTAACCCAAAAGCAACAAGACTTCATCGGCAGATTACCCTAGACTCGGAGACCGGTCCTGGATGTCCAAAGACAATAGGAAACCATTGGGAAAAACCTTAATTCCCAGAAACCCGCAGAGAGGCCACCAAATGGAAAATTCGCAAAACGGCGACCAAATGCTACCAAAATTAATGGGTAGGAGCATCTCGACATACTTGACAAGTCTATATGACCCGCATGACCAAAAAGTGACCCGAAGTGGCTCTAAACTTCAGAAATGGCATCAGACACACAAAGCGTCAAATTGCACTTGCAGCCAAACGGCAAGCCCGTTTGCCACCAAACTTCTCTAGCAGCTTCCCTAGACCATCAAAGACCAATTCCTATGGTGGTAGACCACCACAAATAATCAAAGGTATGTAAACGCAACCACCGGTGCTTCTAGAGCGACAAATTGCCAAATGGGGCTCCGGTGAAGCCAAAGTCGATAGAAACCATACGGCAAGGATCCTCAAGGGATCGGGAAGCTATGGAGACCAACATCAAGAAATTTCATCGCCAAAAAGAACTCCAAAAGTCAAAAAACGGCTTGGAGGCTCTGAAGTCCACACAGGGAGTTATTCTCTATCCATTTGACTTTTTTGTTGAAATTAGGCTCAAAAGGGACTTAGGGGGGCCAAGGGCAAGCACTGGAAGCACCAGCACTGAAAAAATCACCAGGAGATATCCTACGCGTAGGATGTATCAAGGACACTTTTTGGCACAAACTCCAACATCTTTTATCATGCACATGTTCTGAATGACATTTACAAGCTATCCACCAAATTTCATCACATTTGGACCAAGTTTGACCTCATATGCATGGAAAAACACAAAGTTAGGGCATAGAGGCAATAATGGGCCATAGACCTACCAAATCTTGTCCAAATCCCATGAAATTTGCACAGCACATTCATTAACACATCAACAAACAATCTGTGTGGTCAGAGAGAAAAAATGATGAAATAGACATCCTACGCGTAGGATGTCTATTTGACTTTTTTGACATGCAAGGGATGTTTTATCATTCCAGATTCAATCACCTCATCATCAGGAGCCCATATATCAAGTTTGAAGCCGTTCTAATCACTTTTGACCTTCAACACCTTCAAGATACACTTTTTGAGCCCAAAAACACCACGCAGAGCCTTACAAGCATCAAATCTTGTCCAAATTCAAATCCAAGAACATGGCCATGTTCCATAGGCCAAGGACAACCCACGGAACAAGTTTCATGTCATTTTGATGAAAAAGACATCCTACGCGTAGGATGTCTCCAGTATAAATTTAGCCTTATGTGCAAAGAATGACATCATGGGAGTCAATACCATGGTGTAATAAGCCCATATACCAATGTTCAACCCATTTGGACAACAATTGCTACCTATGATGGACATTCTACCCAAATTGTGACCTAAAGCCTGATTCAGCCCAAAATTCCACTTTTTGATATCCAAATTCAAATCCAAATATATAGCCATGTTCCATGAGCCTTACATTACCTACATGTCAAGTATGAACCAATTCTGATGAAAAAGACATCCTACGCGTACGATGTCTAGCTGGAAATTTTTGGCCAGATTTGCACTGTGACCACATGCACAGCTTCACAAGTTCCTTTTTAGCTTTATTTCAATTTTCAAGTCCTTTGGATAAGTAAAACTCAGTTTCGCAGCTAATATGCAAAAAACGCTAACTTCGGACTACTGAGTGCAACAGGATCTATGGCAGCCTCGACGTCATCGGCAAAGAGGAAAAGAATGACCATCAAGGATTATGTGGACGAAGTGGAAACCTTTGTCATTCCAGAAGGAGCACTAAAGCCCACCAGCACCTGGATACAAGAGGATCTATTAGAGTCCAACGACCTAAAGATCTACCAAGGAGTGTTCAAAGACATTGAAGGCAATGTTATAGAGCTACCAATGCTGCCAAGAGAACTCAATGAGTTTGTACGAAACAAGATGTCCGGCTACTTGGAGAAGATTGATCTCCACAACTACTTCGAAGCAATACCGGCGGGGGTGGACATCAAAAGAGTCTGGGAGTTTGTAACAAGCATCAAAGAGGATGGAGTGGACAATGTAACAGATTTACAAGGCAGACCAGAAACAGAGATAATAATCACTGAGCGGGTTGTAGCCCATGCACTAGAACTCTCCAATGAGGGGGATAGTGTAACAAAAAGAAGGGATGAGGTCAAGGTGTACAAAGACAAAAAGGCAAATTACACCTTTGAAGACATTGCCAACCCAAAGGTGGCAATCATGAGCCAGTTATACAACCAGTACTTCCACATGTGCACGAAGAGGCCACAGAAGTACAGGATGCCACCAGGTGCAATTGCCACAACGTTTACTTGGGCAATGACAAAAGGCACCCCAAAGATAATCAACTATGCGGCATATATACATGACAGCCTAGTGAAGATGGGCAAAAAGAAGCCATCCTATATAGTGCCAGGAGAACTGATCACCAAGGTGGTTTATGGGGCACTACGCGCAAAAGGAAGGTGGCTTGACCCCCCATCTCAGAATGATTGGCTGAGAGTAAAAGAAGACAAGGAAGATGATCCGCAAAGGGCACCAAAGGTGGCAACAAGATTGCAAAGATGGCTAGAGACAGTCCAATAGGAGCAGCCCGATCAGAAGAAAGAGAAGAAGGAGTTTGCTCAAGGGCCAGCCAAAGAAACAAGGTCACAGAAAGCGGCAAGACTCGAGAGGCTGATGGAGAGTTTTCGAGCGGAGAGAGCCCTCCAGGGTGATTTAAGAGAACTCTGGAAGCCATCTCTAGAGTCTATGTCCTGATCGTTCAGAAGAGTGCAAAGGGACCGATTTGAAGATTATATCAAGAATTTTGAGATTCTTGATGCTGCAGCAGAAAACATTCCTCATGTCCCTTTCACAGAGGAGGAAGTACAACAAATAAGGGAGAAATTGCTAGATGAACAAGAGAGTCAAGAAAGATAAAGAAAAACAAAAGCAGACAGGGACTTAAAGAGCAAACCTGCCTCTTTACTAGATAGCCCTAAACGCAGCCCACAGCCATGAACACCGCCCTCACCACCTCCTAGCAGCCCTCCGCAAGAAGATAAGGAGGCTGAGGAAAGACAAAAAGAAAGGCAAGCATTGAAATGGTACCCAAATGAAATTGTTAGTTGTGAATATCAACATGTATTTTACTACCCATTCTCAACTTCTTTCTCTTAGCAGAGTAAGGCATGAGATCACAATATAAAGACCCATTCTCTTCCTCTCCATGTTTGCTTGTGTTTGGGAATTACACAATCAATGCACTCCAAGAGATGACATTCTGGACAGGAATCTCCTTTTCAACAGTCCCTAAATAACAATATCATCATGAACTCTTTTTCCCATATCAACGTCTTATGTAGTGCCATGGGCCTTCAACATACAAGCATAGGTTATGGCATCTAGGGAGACAACCTCGCCTTGCATCTGTTGAAAACATCCTCGGAGCGTGTTGGCAGTGCCACTATTGCGAAACCCTGCATAGTCAGCGTGTTCCAAGAGACAATAATATCACGGCAGGAAGCTCTAAAGTACACTTCATTTGATATACATGTCAACCAAGGAAAGCCTTCCTTTTTCAATAAATGCTGACTAACAACATCGTCGAGAACTTTGCTACCCATATCAGTGTCTTGTGTAGTTCCGCATGCCTTCAAGATGCAACCGTAGGTGATTGGAGATGAAGAGATGTGCCCCTCCGCTTGCACCTACTGAAAACAACGGAGAGCTTGCTGGCCTTGTCCTTGTAGTGCATTATATCTTGCAGTTTTTGTGTTCCAAGAGACAACATACCGGAGAGTTTGTTGGCCTTGTGCTTGTTGTGTATACCTTGCAATCCGTGTGTTCCAAGAGACAACATCCCGGAGAGAAAGCTTGTTAAAGACTTGTTTCACTTTGAAGTCCATTGCAGTTGAAATACATATTGACTAAGGTCTCTCCTAAATAAGTGTTCTTCTCACGTAACGCACCACAACAAATATCAGCACGTATCGTACCACCTTGGCTCAACTCCTTTCTCTTAGCAAAGTAAAAAATGAGGTCTCAAAATAAAGACCCATTCTCTTCCTCTCTTTGTTTGCTTGTGTTTGGCCACCACCGCTGTCAAATTCCACAATCAATGGATTTCAAGAGTTGACAATCTGGATAGGAAGCTCGTAAAAAAAAATTGCACTTTTTGAAGTACACCATTTTGCATATATGTCAACCAACGCATTTCCAAGCATGAGGTTCTTTCTAACAATTCCTGACTAACAATATCATCATGAACTCTTTTGCCCATGCCAACTTCTTGTGTAGTACCATGTGCCTTCATTACACAAGCATAGGTCATGGGATCTAGGGAGACTCCCTTACATTTGCTGAAAACAACCTAGAGTGTGTCAATTGTGCCGGTATTGCATATACCGTGCAATCAATGTGCTCCAAGACACAACATAGGGGGAGGAAGCTCTAAAGTACAACTCATTTGGCATACATGTCAACCAAGGCACGATGTCCTTTTTCAACAATCATCACTGACTAACAATATCATCTGTTGCCCATATCAGTGTCTTATGTAGTTCCACATGCCTTCAAGGTGCATCCATAGGTGATTTCATATGCAAATATGCCGTCTCCTTGCATCCATTGAAAACAACGAAGAGATTGCTGGCCAGGTCCCTATTGCATATAGCTTGAATCTGTGTGTTCTGAGAGAAAACATCCCTGAGAGGAAGCTCGTCCAAAGAGTTGTTGCGCTTTGACAAGTGCATCACAATTGACATACATACTAACATACGTGTTTCCTAAGTATGTGTCCTTCTCAAGTAACTCACTATAGGGAATATCAACATGTATCTTACTACCTTGGTGTTCAAAGTTTGTATATAAACAATTACTCTACTGTTATTTGCTTGTATTTAAAACCTATATTATTTAAATCAAGATATTGTTAATCAAATGTAATGAAAAGGTAATTTATTGACCAGAAGGGGTTTTTTAATTATGTTAAAAATTTACAAAAGGGCTGAATTAATATAATGAAAAAACATACATATGGTTTTTTAAATTACCTCATTTTCACATGTGCCATATTGTACTTCTTCTAAATGGACTCTCCGAGGACATTGATGCACCGGTGCCAAATGTGCAGGGTAGGGTAGGGTATTTTGGCACCACCCTCAAGTTCTTATACACTAGACATATAAGAATTGTTTTATTAAATTCAAAGACCGATTGTCCGATCACAATGGTATATCAAGGAAGCATTGCATGCTCAATTTTTAGAAGCCTCCAATGAGCGTTTCTTAATGCAATGGTTGGAGGTGTATATCGTATTTTATATATAAAAAAACAATCAAGTGTACAACATGCCATGGCCAACCAAGTTGCAAATCTAGAGATCTACAAGAGCCTGCTTGAATTATGATGTCAAATTAACGGCATCAATAGCGAGCGTCAGTATATATGTAGGTAAATTTGGAGGGAGATTAAATTTTTAAAAATTTTAATTTTTTAATTTCCGATGCTTGTACCGGCATCTATTTCGGAGCCTGTACTGGCAGCTATTTCGACAACTATACCGCCAGCTATTTCGACGTCTTTAACGGCCCCTGTACCGATGGACCCTGCAAAATAAACGAAGGTGCATGTCTTTCCATGCGCGTTTCCTTCATTCTCCACCTCTTCCCTTGCCCTCCTCCTCCTCACCTACTGTGCTGCAGATCTGTTGCCCAACGAGTTGCCGAAGGTGAGATTCTTGCTTGTAGACTACTCCCCAGCATCACGGTGCATGAGATTCTTTTTAAGTTTTCTTGTAGATTTCTGTGTATGTGTGTCTAACATAGTGTGTGTTTATGCGTTTTTGCAGGTTTGAAGACGTTTTTAAAACCCTTTCTTGCTCAAATAGGCTGCATGTGAGTGCTCAAAAGTTTTATGCATTTTTATTTAATTTAAAATTATATTGTATATTGACAAAATAAAATTTTATTCATTAGGCTTTCAATGATTTAAATTTTTATGCAATTTTCTTTTGAAATTATGCTTTGGGAAAATTTTGTTTTGAAATTATGCTTTAGAGAAATTTTGTTTCAAAATTATGCTATGGAAAAATTTTGTTTTGAGATTACGCTTTGGAGAAATCTTTCTTTGAAATAACGCTACCATCTCATCATCATCATGTGATTGATGAGGTTTAGGTTATAAGTTAGGTTAGGGTATAGGTTATAGGTTATAGCTTAGGCTATACGTTGATGAAGCAAAAGATGTCGTGCGCACACTCACACACCCAGACAACTCAACACAACACAAGAAATTTACTTGAATTCCTCACCTCACTCACTACCACTCAAAAGCTCCCTAAAAACTCTACCCACAAGCTCAATTCAAACTCCAAACGCCTCGACCTACAAGCCCTTGCCTGCCCATAGACACTACAAGGTGACTCGAGGTGATCAACATTTGAAATCACGCTTGATGGTGACCAAAATATACAAGAAAAACCATCAAAAAACCAAAAACTCTAGCCACAAAAGGCCACTCTCAAACCATTGCAAAAGCTTCACCAAACTCTACTTTGTTGGACTCTTTGAAGTAGCGCCAACCCTAATGGCACCGATACAGGGTCACATAGTCTTGCAGAAAGCCGCACCTTCTTCCCTCAACTCCTTGCACACACACATCCATGGAAACCTCAGATATTCCATATACTATTCCAAGTGAAAAATTGAAGAGATAAATCTCTCATACACTCAAAACCAGGACAGGAATGCAACGGGATTGCACTAGACCACCTGTAGGAACCCTGTTTCCTCCCACACACAGAGGGATGAAAGTGTTGATATTGCTCTTCAAAAATTTCTCCCTCATCTTGGACCATCACGGAACTGTGAGTGATGTGGCAATTTGAAGCCATTTCACACCTTGTTTGACCATTTTTTGACCTTTTTTGGCCTAGTTTTGGCCAGTTTTGACCCTTGGCGGGCATTTTTCCCAGGAAAAACCTCAAACGGACTCCAAAATTTACCAAATTTTGCAAGTTTGATCCTCGATACCCAATGCACATTTCCACATGTCAACATTCCATTTTTTTACCACTTCTAGGGTGATGCACGTATCACCGCAGATCAGGCGCCCCAAATAGACAGTTACTGCATGTGTCAAAGTTCTCGAGCGGGATGAGAGTACCCACACTTGTCACTTGAATTATTTACATTCTAGAAAGCTCAAACACATTATATAGAGCCAAAATAAGCCACCGAGAACCATATCCAAGGCCCTGATACCCTATCCAGGCATGTACATATGCTCGATTGCCGACACAAAAGCACGCATATTTACAATGTGCACACATTGCACCTTTTTTCGAACTTGAAACCACTTTGCAAAGATCCCAAATGCATGTATTTACATCTTTTTGTCCATATGACCATGCATATAAACGCTACTTTGTACACGCCAAAAGCGGTCTATCATCATTGCTCACCCTCTAGGTAGAGCATTTTTGCTCAACCAAGAGACTATTTGCATCTGGAACCACATCCCTTGCAAAATATTTATTCAATCTTTAACCATTTATTCTATAGCGCAAACATGCACCAGAAAATTTTTCCCACTCATAGGTGCCATTAGAAAATACATGCTTCACTCAATATGGACCCAACCATTTGTCCCCTCAATTTCTTCTGAAAAGTAAAATCCAAGCGAAAATCATACTTCATCACCAAATCTCCTTCTTTGATCTCTTTCTCTGGCATCCTCTTATTCATTTTTTCCATCCTTTTCTCTGCTTGTTGAAGATAATAATCACTGGCTTTCTCTCTATTCATTCGCAGTAACTCTAGAGAACGAATTCTTTCTTGCAGCTTGTCATTATGCTCACCTTGCATTCTGTACAACAACTTCAAGGCATCCAACTGCACTTGTATGGGCATAAGAGCATCCTTTACATAAACAAGTTCATATGGTGTAAACTATGTTGACATACATAGCTTCTTTATTCTTCTCACGAGGAACATGCTTAAACTGTATCTTCTCAAACTCATGCAAAAGCTTCTTGATGCCATAGAACCACTTCTTCAAATTGTCTTTCTTAACATTCCACAAACCAAGCAATTGATTCATGACTAGCAATGCATCCCCTTTTGCAATGACCCTCTTCAGTCCAAACTCAACACACTGCTTCAACCCAAGGAAAAGCGTGAGATACTCGGCCTCATTGTTACTTCCATCTTCATCAAGATTGTAAGCTCTACAAAACATTACATCGCCTTTTGGGTTCTTAATGACTACCCCACCAGTGGCCTTTTGAAGAACTTTCCTGTATGCACCATCAAACATCATTGTATACGCATCTGTAATATCTACTTCCTCTTCATGATCATCCTTGTCAACCCTTGGGTAAGATGGAAGATCGCCCCCCTTATGTACGACTATGTCTGCCAAGTGAGCTTTAACAAAATGATCCACTTTAAACTTAAACTCATACTCTTGAAGCTCCAAAGTCCACTTTAAGATGAGCTTGCTAGGCTTCAAATGTTGTACTACATCCGGCAAAAGATTCGATGTGGTGAGCACATAGAACTTTTGGGGCAACAAATAGGTTTTAAACCTACGACAAGCAAGAACCAAGGCGAATACCCACTGCTCCATTTCCATGTAGGAGAACTCACTCATATTCTTCATCTTGCTCTCAAAATAAACTGCCTTGAAGTTCCTTCCTTGCTTTTGTAAGAGAACCGACCCAAAAGCTACTGACCCGACACTAATAGATACATAGAAAATCGACTGCTAGTTAGGAGGACTCATTGTTGGTAAAGCACACAATACCTCCTTGATGCCATCAAAAGACTGTTGCATGTCTTCATTCCATTCAAACCCTTGAACTCTTTTACTCAATTTCTGGAGAGGATACACATACAGACATAGCATCCAGAAAAAACGTGACAAGTACATGAGCTTATGCACAAAAGATGCCAAATCCTTTGTGTTGCTATGCGGATCCATAAGCAATAAAGCCTTAACTTTCTCTGTGTCAGCTTCTATTCCATTTTGGGAAACCACATGTCCTAGCAAATGGACTCTCGCATGAGCAAGCTTACGATTCTTTGGTTTGAGTTGCCCACCCTCTTGTTGAAGCCTTTCAAAACTCAACCTCAACTTCTCCAAATGTGTGACCCTATAGCTATAACACCCAATGTCATCCATGAAAACACGAATGAACTTACCGAAGTAGGGACCAAACACTCTATTCAACCATCCTTGGAAGGTAGTGAGGCGGTCCGGGGCGGTCAACAAGAAGAGCAACCTCTAGACACCCTTCAAGGCTCCCGTGTTGCTCAATTGGGTTGGGGTTGGAAAAAAACAACAAACACACACACAAGCCCGCAACCTAACCCTACACAAATTTGGGGCACCACCTAGTTTTGGATGCGAACTAGGACGCGTAAAGAGAGAGAGAGAGAGAGAGAGAGGGAGGGAGAGAGAGAGATAGTGCTCGGGCTGCTTTGAAACGTATCGGCAATGATCAAGCAAACACAACTATATATTTAAGAAAGAGAGAGAAAGGGGGAGGGGGTGCTTGTTGCATTAATACCTTCTTACAAATCTGTCATGACAAATCAAAGTGAGATTAGTATTTCTTCAACATAGCTTGCGTAAATTTCACCACAACGCATCACAAGAAAATCCACCCCAATCACTGTCTTAAGGCCAAGGGAGTCCTCTCCACCCTGTCGCCCTCTTACAGTATGTGGGATTTATGGCTAGATTGACGACAACACCAGAGACAAGCTATCAAGAACTTAACAAAAAACACCAAGACATTTACGCATCATTGTTGTCCATTACTTCACATTGGAAGGGAGACAAAGTATCCAAGCTTAGTCCAAATCCACCCTCCTTGATTCAGCGAATGTTGGGCTTACACTAGTAGGAGAAATGATAGATTTCCTACTCTCAATTGAATGATCACTCTCTCTCTTACAACGGCATAGAGTTCCCTTGCTAATCCCCTATTACAACACATGCACATGCATAAGACAATGAGCTTCCACTCAAGAGCTCCTTCTAGAGAGGTTGAGCTTGGCTTCTCAAGCTATAGCATAGTGCTCTTGCTTATGGCTCCCCCCTTTTGTGCTAGCTACACCCTCCTTTTATAGCAATTTTGAAGGCTAGGGTTACTCCTCTAACCATGGTTGGGTTAGATTTTCAGCAATTTATCTAATTTCTTTTGCTTGGAATTATCAAGAAGTTGGTGGGGAAAGAGAGAGGAGAGAAATGGAGGTGATAGGACTTTTCATAGTGGGTTAGTGTTAGTAGAGTTAGTATTAATTTACAAATGGAATTGGATATTTACAATGGGAGTATCCATGTAGGATACAAATAAGGAAGAAAAACTCTTAAGAGGTAAGAAAAGGTGGATTTCTTACAAGGTTGATGCTCCAAGTGTCTTGAGTAGGGCCGATTTTGACGCTTGTTGACGGTCCACTAGCTTTGACGGTACATTTTTTCTCCACTCTTGACCTTCCTTGAGAGACAAGGTAATTGAAGCTGAGTAATCAACCACCATGATGCTGTCTTTTAAGAGAAGAGGCTGAATTTTGTGGTTTTTTTGATAGATATGGGTAATTTGGAGGAGGAAAAATGAGACTAGGTGGTCAATTTTGGAATGGAGTTGTGTGTGGGAGGTATGAGTTCACCATGGTTTCTCTTATTCTTCAAGGTTGAGGAGAAGGTGAGTAGGGTGCAGAGAGGAGTGGTGAGAGAGGTGGGGATGATGAGTGGAGAAGTGTGTGTGAAAGAGGAAAATGATAAAGTGGAAGAGAGAGTGTGGCTGCATAGCATGGGAAAACTGGGGTCCACCAATAAAATCATAGCTCACAGCTCGTAGCTCAAAAAAATATGAAAAAATTTGAGGCAAAAGTTCAGCCCACGAGCTACAACTTTGTTTGTATCACCTTTTCAAGTTCGGAGAGAAAGTGAACTTTAAAAATTCAGTAAAACAGACCGTTTTTTTCCACTGCACAAGGTCCTTGTGGGGTCCTTCTTTGGATGATTCTTTTGAATACCTCCAAGAGTGAGCCCTCCATAGTGCATGTATGCATGCCACCTACCCTTGATCTTATTTGGTAGGTCTATAATTGAAGATATTGTTGAGATTATGATATAAGTGAATAGTACAACTAAGAAAATCAAATATTGAGGGGTCTAAAAAATATGTACATGTCAAATATAAATAATATAAGTGGAAAAAATATAAAGGGGTCAAAAGAAATCTCTCTCATTGTGAGGCTACCATAAAAAGATAAATATTTTTGGTGTTCTAATTTTTTAGAAAAAAAAACAAAATAGATGTAGGAAGGAAGAAATCACAATAGTGAAAAAATATACCCATAAATAAAACTAGTTTTTTTGGATTTTTGTTGGGGTGGAGTTACACCAAATATAAGAGAGGCTTACATGAAAATATTTCTATATGGAATAAAGAATATGAAAAATGGTAAGAAAAATTGTGGTAATGGTGAGGCAATGTACAGAGCATAAATAACACAACCTAGGTAGAAATATTTAAATAAATACCAAAATAATTATGAAAAAATCTTTTATTTAGGCCCTATATACAAAGAAATATTTACATACGCATGGGCCATAATATACTTATATTTTTTATATTTTTTATTTATTTTGGCTCAACTAGCCCAATGACTAGCTAATTGAGGGTTTTTTAAGAATATATGGGAAAAGTCCCATGACTCACGCACGCCTATATACAGTGAAAGGGTGAGGGTAACCACAGTGTTTGAGTGATTTGATAGGGGGGGATAACTCACTATGGCAATCACAGAGAGCCGAAAAACGGCTATCATTAGCCCTCCCCCAGGATGATGGTATATTCATGTACCATCATAAAGAATCTTTTCCAAAGAGAGTGCTTCAGAGTCCTTGACAAGATCTTCATTGTTTGGCCCCTTGGAATTTTGGTTTGTGTTACACTCATGCTTCATGTAACAATACTTACATGAGACATCGGCCTTTGGACAGATCTTTGGTAGATCCTTTGGTAGAAGGCGACTCAAATAGGGCTTCAAGCGATACCCGTTTACCTTCCTGGAGTGCTCTTTACCGTTCAAGTCCATAAGCTGATAGTAACTAGAATTGAAAGCCTTCTTGACTATGTATGGCCCTTGCCATCTAGTTTCAAATTTGGCATCAAAACGATTATCGAGTCGATTGTCATACCTTAGCACAAGATCTCCTTCATTGATGCCTTTGTCCTTCAGTTTCTTGTCAAGCTTCTCCTTTGTCTGTGTGGCTTTCCTCTTATAGCACTCGTATGCTGCTTCTCTTTTCCACTCAAGCTTAGCTAAGGTAAGAAGTCGATCCATCCATGCTTCTTGATCATCTTGTGCTGATTTTCCATGAAGTCGGATTGTTGGAATGTTTAGCTCAATTGGCTGTAAAGCCTCTTGACCATAGACCAAGTGAAATGGTGTGAACTCCGTGGCTTCCCTATATGTGGTTCGATACGCCCACAAGGCACCATCCAAGAAGTCATCCCACAACTTTGTCTTGTTTTTCACCATCTTTCTACTGATGCCTGCAATGACACCATTAGATTTTTCTACCAAACCATTTGATTGGGGATAGTAGGGTGTACTGTGACGATGTAGAATGTGAAGTACTTCATAGACTTCTGTGAGCAATCCCTTTCTAAACCCTGGACCATTATCAGAAAAAATCTCCAAAGGTGTGCCAAATCTACAACAAATGTGAGTGTAGACGAATTTGCTCACTGTCTTCTCATTTACTCTTGCCACACTTTGAGCTTCCACCCACCTAGTCATATAGTCTACAGCCACTAGAATGTAGAGTTTACCATTTTTTGTCCTAGGCAGAGGACCCATAGCATCAATGCCCTACTTTTCAAAGGGTCCATTTGCAAGCACTATTTGCCTCGGGCCATGCACCAACCTTCTATTTCCATTTATCTGACAATTGTGACAGCTTTTACACCAATGTTGAACATCCACATGCAAGCTTGGCCAAACATACCCCGCAAGCAAAATCTTCTTCACAGTTGATTCTTGGGCAAAATGACCACCACATGCCTCTTCATGCAAACCTTTTAGAATGGCTGGAATTTCCTCGATAGTTGGTACTCTTCTGCACACTTGATCTTTCCCTCTTTGATAGAGGGAGCCTTCTAGGAAGAGATACATGCTTTCCTTCTTCATGAGTCTCCTCTTCTGAGCTTTTGTGAAGTCTGGTGGAAACTCACCCTCCAAAATGTAGCCAATGATGGGAGCCAATGACTCCAATCCCTGGTATCTCGGTTGCTTGACAGCTGCTGCCACCATGATGACCTGCACTTCTTTCTCAACACATGTAACTGCTTGTTGTGCAAGTAAATCGGCATCTTCATTTTGTTTCCTCGGAATATGATATAGTTGCACTTCTTCAAACTGATTAAACATCTTACGAATGGCATGAACTTTTGTCCTTAAGCTTTCATTCTTGCATGCCCAAATGCCTAAAATCTGTTTAACAATGAGAAGTGCATCTCCCTTTACCATGAGACGTTTTATCCCTTGGCCAATGCACATCTTCAAACCACGAAGTAGTGTGTCATATTCTGCTTCATTGTTGCTAGTTGAACCTGGTAGATTGACCTTCTCTTTCATGACCACCTCTCCACTTGGGTTGAGCAACACTAGCCCTCCCCCTGCTTTTCCTGTGGCTCGACGAAAAGCTCCATCAAAGAACAAGGTAAAAGCATTAGGAATACTTTTTGGTGGTGGCAATGGTAGGGTCTTTACTTGAGGCACCTTAATTTCCTTCTCATGTACCCTATAAGTGAGAATCCTTGCCAATTGTGCACGCACACTATCTTCTACTTTGAAAGAGTATTGAAACTCTTGCAACTCCATAATCCACTTTGAGATCCTAGTACTAAGATTCATTTGAGATGACACCCAAGGGAACAAATTCTCTGCGGTGAGGATTACAAAAGGTTTTGGGAGCAAGTAGGATCTAAACTTTCTCACTGCAAACATGAGAGAAAGCATCATGAGTTCTGCTTCTGTGTAGTCTCTCTCCAAAGCATTCATGACCCTACTAGCAAAGTAGATGGGTCGCATCCTTGTACTGTGGGGATCTTGTTGTAGCAACATGGCACCAATTGTTTCCCTTCCAACACTAGAGCTAACAAAGAATGTGTACTCCCAACAAGGAGGCATGAGTGTTGGTAGCTCTGACAAAATGACTTTAATGTTACAAAAATACTCTTCAAGCTCATCAGACCATGCAAATTCTACTTGTTGTGTCAACTTTTGCAAAGGATGAAGCAACTCCGAGGCTAAGTGAATGAAGCGTGACATATACTTCACCTTCTGAATGAAAGAGATGACCTCCTTAAGACTCTTCGGTGATGGGAGCTCAATAAGAGCCTTTGCCTTTGAAGGATCCACCTCAATGCCTTTATAGGAAACCTTGTGACCGAGCAAGATCACTTCATCCTCACCTATGTGGCACTTGTCGGGATTGAGTTGACCTCCCATGTCGTAGAGCTTCTTTAAACCTTCTTCTACCCTTTGTAGATGCAATGATTTTGAGCTATAAATACAGAAATCATCAATGAACACCCTAATTGACTTTCCAAAGAATGCTTGAAACACCATGTTCATGAAACGTTGGAATGTTGCAGGAGCATTTGTCAGACCAAATGGCATGACTCTAAAAGCATAACAACCCCAAGGAGTGATAAAGGTTGTTTTCAATTGATCCTCCAATGCAATCCCTATTTGAAAGTAACCTGAGTAGCCATCACACACAGTGTACTTCTCATGACCAGCTACCTCATTTAGTATCTCATCCTGAAATGGGAGGGAAAAGTGATCTCTTTTTGTTGCCTCATTGAGTGGACGGTAATCCACACACACCCTCCACTTTCCGTTTTTCTTAGGAGTGACAACAACGGGAGAGACCCACTCTGAATTCGCCACTGGATAAATGAAACCTGCTGCTAGAAGCTTTCTTACCTCCTTGAGTAAAGCCTGCTCCTTGATGACTCCTAGCCTTCGTAGCTTCTAAGCCTTAGGTGTGGCCTCTGTCTTCAACTCAATTTTGTGTTGAACAGCGTCTACTCCACGCACATCGGCGTAGTCTTTAGCAAAAATCCTAGGAAATTTTCTTAGCACACATTTGAACTCCTCTCTTTCATCCTTTGTAAGTGTTGTTGATAGAATACCTTCCAGCATCCCTTCATCTTGAACACCTTCGTTCTCTTGAGGACCTACCTCCTCCAAGCCTTGACAAGAGGTCTCTTGGTTGCTTGGCTTAAACCTTACCCCCATGACTTCGATGGAAGACTCCTCTTCAGTAATGCTTCCGCTACTTTCTTCTTCTGAAGTGCTATCGGTCCAACCTTCTTCCGTCTCACTTTGAGATGATTCTTCATGGAGCTCCTCTTGGCGTTTCTCCTTCATGTCAAAGACAACCTTCTTATGATTGTCATTCCTGCAAATTAATTTCCCACTCTCCCAATCCTGCAAAGCTCGCATTTTCATTAGCCATGGTCTTCCTAGGATAAATGGATAACCACTTCCCTTGGTCGACATAACATAAAAATCCACCGCTTTCTTAATGCCAAAGGCCTCTACAAAGACATTTTTACAAATGCCTACACACCTAGCCTTGCTATTGTTTGCCATCTTGACTTTGATTTCAGGTGTCTCATGGATGTGCATGCCTAGTCTTTGCATGAGCCCTTCTGTCATGATGCAAATTTGTGCACCCCCATCCACTAGACCTTTCCTAACCAATCTTCCTTTTATGTAACAATCTAGCACAGGTGTAATATCCTCGTTCATTTCAGCATGTGCAATTTTTACAACAGGAAAACTCTCTTTTACCTTTCTCCTAGTGCTAACTGCCTTTGTTAAATCCCTCCTAACTTGTGGGCATAATGCAAGAAACTAAGGCCATGAGATATCAGGACCCTTACCTCTCATGTCTTCCAACAAGTTGTACGGAGCCATACCATGTCCAAGAGGGAAGTCTTGGAGATTGATACGACGTCAAGTCCTCTTAGCTTCCTTGGTCTCCTTTGCCTTCTTGCCTTGTCCATGGTCACTCTGTGATGGGACACCCTCTTTCTCTTTACCTTTTCCTCGGCCACGCTTAATGCCATTTGCTTCCATGTCAACCTCATTTGAGTTTGTCACCTCTACCACATGCACATTTGGATCTGGCAAAGGTGGAACTCCTTCTACCCCTTGTGGAGGTGGTCTTGGTCCATTTGGTCTTTGTAGAAGCCTTGGTTGTTGACCAGTTCCTTCACCTGCATTCATCACTGGGTAATTCAAGTTAGGTCTCCCTGGCTCCCCACGGGGCCAAGGACAATTATACATCCCATGTCCAGACTCTCCGCAATTCCAACATTGCAAGACTCTCCTAGGTCGTGGATCTCGCTCTTCAGACTTCTTTGCTTGTCCCTTTGGACCTACAGCTTGTGCATGGTGAATTGATAGGCTGCTTAAAGATTCGTTTAACTTCTCAATTACTTCCGCCGTTACCTCAGGAAGCTCCCTCGATGTTGATGCTTGTGACTTACCTTTGGGTCTAACACCTTCTATTGGAACCTCTCCCCTTAAGCACTTGAGTTTCCTATATTTCTCAGCAGCCCTAGTTTCAGCTGCATCAAAGGTAGCAGGTGCACCCGCCTCAACTTTTACCTTAAGGTTAGGAAAGAGTCCAGCTATGAACCTCTCCTTCTTTAGAAATTCTGCACCATCACCAGGGTTAGCAACATTTCGTATCCATAGAGCCCAAAGACATAGAAACTCTTGCTTGTACAAGTAGTAGTTATCTAAGTCTTTTTGACTATGAGAAACAATGTCTTGCCATAGTTTTTGAGTGTTTTGGGGATCAAAGAAGTATCTCTTAAAACGATTCAAAAATTCTGTGTAATTCCCCTTAACTTCCTCAGGCAAAGAGTCAAACCAAGTACTAGCATCTTTCCTAAGGACCACCTCAAACATTTCTACACGTTCTTGATCGGTTACTATCCTCTTGATACGGCAAGACATCTTGAAATTTGCTAAAAATAATTCTGCATCCTCTCCAGGCTCTCCAAAGAAAAGAGGATATCCAGACATTTGGCATTGGCTCTCCATTATTATGAAAGATTACAACAGTTACAATAAGGGATACAATAGAGATTTAGAACCACTCGCCTGCAAATGAAGAAGTGAGAAAATACCACTCTAGGTTTTCTTCTTCAGCTATCCAAGCTTCAATAAGGTCTCGATTTGTTTGATCAAAACAAAAAGGTAGACTATTGATGAGCTCTAAGAAGGGTTGAAATTCTTCAAAGCTAAGGCGATAAACAGAAATCTCTAGAACTTCATTTTCTGGATCCAAAAGAGCAACCACGTCCCAAGTGATAAATTGCACTTGCTCTACAATTCCCAACGCACAAGCGGTTTGTATAAAAACTAGATCTTCATGCTCGTCGAAGGCCGTGAGAAAGTAGCAATTGACTAGGAGCTCCTTTCCTTCAAGTTCCACACAGTCGGAGTGAGGAAACCTTCTCACAATTTCATAAAGAACATCCTCATCAAGTCCAATCAAGTTTGCAAGATTTAAAGACTCCACTTGTGCTACAAAATTCTTGGACAAAAACTCCTTAGGATTATGGTTAAATCATTCAAAAGCATAAAGAGATTTACAATGTCTCTATGAACAAAGTGTCATAGAAAGTAGAGAAGGATGAGAATTTATACAAATTTGCAATCTTCTCTATGCTCTCTTTATTAAGACAAGCTCTGAATAGCTCCCTATCTCCTTTGTTGAAAGCGAAAGGAAGACTATTAATAAGACGCAAATGAGGGAAAAATTCACCAAATGTGAGTCTATGAAGCATGAACTTTGGCCGCAAGTTTCCTGAAGAGTCTTCCTCAATGGTGAAATCCACTCGCCAAACGCCAAATTTCACTCTATTTACCAATCTTAGGGCACACACTAGTTGGATGAATGTGCGGTCTTCCTTAGTGCCCAACAACAAGAGGAAAATGGAATCCACGCGTAGGCCCTTCCGTCTTAACTTCACCACCCTCTTGTTATGAGGGAGACGCCTTACTACTTGCTCCTGCAACTCAATTGGTAATAGAGCTAGATCTCTAAGGATTGAACTTTCACTGCACACACATTCCCACTTAGAACAAATGATCGTTTTTTTGTTTCTTGTAACAACTTGGACAAAGAAAAAACAAACATACACACTATTTTGCCGGGCTGCACTTAATTTTAAAATAAAATGAACACATGTACATCAAAAGAAGTGTGGTAGTTGATGAGAGGTAGAATGACAGGGTTTGGTGATGCAAGAATTTCTCCTGCTCTTTGGGCACCAAACATGAACACCATTCGTTGTTGAAAATGGATCTTTCTACTAATTGCAACGTTTATTCTAATGTGTGGAGTAAAATGAAAGGGAAAAACCTCTATTCCTGGGCCATTATCCATGGCCTATGCATGTCCTAATACTTAAAATAACACAAAAATATAGACGTCCAAGCTAATATCGTACCTAATGAGAGGCAAAATAAAAGGATTTACCGAAGTGTTTATCTCGGCTAACCTAAGAGGACCTAAAATTCTACGAATTACTTGCTGAAATTGCAACTTAGTACGAACAATTATGTGCACCTTTTGCCATGCAATGGGAATGAAGGGATCATACAAATTCTCGTGATTCATGCAAGCTACTTGATTATGCTAAAGGTTGAGCCTTCACAAAACATACACAAGCCTGTCCTCCGTGGGGGCACCAATTTGACGCGGTCCGGGGCAGGCAACAAGAAGAGCAACCTCTAGACACCCTTCAAGGCTCCCGTGCTGCTCAATTGGGTTGGGGTTGGAAAAAAACAACAAACACACACACAAACCCGCAACCTAACCCTACACAAATTTGGGGCACCACCTAGTTTTGGATGCGAACTAGGACGCGTAGAGAGAGAGAGAGAGAGAGAGAGAGAGAGAGAGAGAGAGAGAGAGAGAGAGAGAGAGAGAGAGAGGGAGGGAGGGAGGGAGAGAGAGAGAGAGTGCTCGAGCTGCTTTGAAACGTATCGGCAATGATCAAGCAAACACAACTATATATTTAAGAAAGAGAGAGAAAGGGGGAGGGGATGCTTGTTGCATTAATACCTTCTTACAAATCTGTCATGACAAATCAAAGTGAGATTAGTATTTGTTCAACATAGCTTGCGTAAATTTCACCACAACGCATCACAAGAAAAGCCACCCCAATAACTGTCTTAAGGCCAGGGGAGTCCTCTCCACCCTGTCGCTCTCTTACAGTATGTGGGATTTATGGCTAGATTGACGACAACACCAGAGACAAGCTATCAAGAGCTTAACAAAAAACACCAAGACACTTACGCATCATTGTTGTCCATTACTTCACATTGGAAGGGAGACAAAGTATCCAAGCTTAGTCCAAATCCACCCTCCTTGATTCAGCGAATGTTGGGCTTACACTAGTAGGAGAAATGATAGATTTCCTACTCTCAATTGAATGATCACTCTCTCTTACAATGGCATAGAGGTCCCTTGCTAATCCCCTATTACAACACATGCACATGCATAAGACAATGAGCTTCCACTCAAGAGCTCCTTCTAGAGAGGTTGAGCTTGGCTTCTCAAGCTATAGCATAGTGCTCTTGCTTATGGCTCCCCCCTTTTGTGCTAGCTACACCCTCCTTTTATAGCAATTTTGAAGGCTAGGGTTACTCCTCTAACCATGGTTGGGTTAGATTTTCAGCAATTTATCTAATTTCTTTTGCTTGGAATTATCAAGAAGTTGGTGGGGAAAGAGAGAGGCGAGAAATGGAGGTGATAGGACTTTTCATAGTGGGTTAGTGTTAGTAGAGTTAGTATTAATTTACAAATGGAATTGGATATTTACAATGGGAGTATCCATGTAGGATACAAATAAGGAAGAAAAACTCTTAAGAGGTAAGAAAAGGTGGATTTCTTACAAGGTTGATGCTCCAAGTGTCTTGAGTAGGGCCGATTTTGACGCTTGTTGACGGTCCACTAGCTTTGACGGTACATTTTTTCTCCACTCTTGACCTTCCTTGAGAGACAAGGTAATTGAAGCTGAGTAATCAACCACCATGATGCTGTCTTTTAAGAGAAGAGGCTGAATTTTGTGGTTTTTTTGATAGATATGGGTAATTTGGAGGAGGAAAAATGAGACTAGGTGGTCAATTTTGGAATGGAGTTGTGTGTGGGAGGTATGAGTTCACCATGGTTTCTCTTATTCTTCAAGGTTGAGGAGAAGGTGAGTAGGGTGCAGAGAGGAGTGGTGAGAGAGGTGGGGATGATGAGTGGAGAAGTGTGTGTGAAAGAGGAAAATGATAAAGTGGAAGAGAGAGTGTGGCTGCATAGCATGGGAAAACTGGGGTCCACCAATAAAATCATAGCTCACAGCTCGTAGCTCAAAAAAATATGAAAAAATTTGAGGCAAAAGTTCAGCCCACGAGCTACAACTTTGTTTGTATCACCTTTTCAAATTCGGAGAGCAAGTGAACTTTAAAAATTCAGCAAAACAGACCGTTTTTTTCCACTGCACAAGGTCCTTGTGGGGTCCTTCTTTGGATGATTCTTTTGAATACCTCCAAGAGTGAGCCCTCCATAGTGCATGTATGCATGCCACCTACCCTTGAACTTATTTGGTAGGTCTATAATTGAAGATATTGTTGAGATTATGATATAAGTGAATAGTACAACTAAGAAAATCAAATATTGAGGGGTCTAAAAAATATGTACATGTCAAATATAAATAATATAAGTGGAAAAAATATAAAGGGGTCAAAAGAAATCTCTCTCATTGTGAGGCTACCATAAAAAGATAAATATTTTTGGTGTTCTAATTTTTTAGAAAAGAAAACAAAATAGATGTAGGAAGGGAAAAATCACAATAGTGAAAAAATATACCCATAAATAAAACTAGTTTTTTTGGATTTTTATTGGGGTGGAGTTACACCAAATATAAGAGAGGCTTACATGAAAATATTTCTATATGGAATAAAGAATATGAAAAATGGTAAGAAAAATTGTGGTAATGGTGAGGCAATGTACAGAGCATAAATAACACAACCTAGGTAGAAATATTTAAATAAATACCAAAATAATTATGAAAAAATCTTTTATTTAGGCCCTATATACAAAGAAATATTTACATACGCATGGGCCATAATATACTTATATTTTTTTATTTTTTATTTTATTTTGGCTTAACTAGCCCAATGACTAGCTAATTGAGGGTTTTTTAAGAATATATGGGAAAAGTCCCATGACTACTCACGCACGCCTATATACAGTGAAAGGGTGAGGGTAACCACAATGTTTGAGTGATTTGATAGGGGGGGATAACTCACTATGGAAATCACAGAGAGCCGAAAAACGGCTATTAGTAGCATATGCATTAACCAGCCCAACCAGCCCAAAAGGAATTCTTTTGTAGGCAAAACAACCCCAAGGAGTAATGAAGGTCGTCTTCAATCGATCTTCAATCACTATCAAGATCTGAATGTAGCCAGAAAATCCATCCATGATTGAGTAATGTTCATGATGTGAAACCTGATTGAGGATTTCATTTAAAAAGGGTAGTGGATAATGATACCTTTTTGTGGCAGCATTCAAAGGTGTGAAATCGAAACGTATCCTAAATCTTCCGTTCTTCTTGGGCACAATAAAAACTAGAGAGACCCATTCGGACTGCTCCACTCGAAAGATGAAATCTGCTTCCAAAAGCTTTGTCACCTCTTCATGAAGTGCCTTCTCATGAATGACCCCCAACCTCCTAAGCTTTTGAACCTTTGGCTTGGCACCTTCTTTTAGATTGATTCTATGCTCGAATCCTTTAGATCCTTGAAACTATGTATATTTAGTGGCGAATAGCTTTGGAAATTCCTTGAACATGTTTTCATACTCCTTTTTTTCTTTTTCTGTCAAGTCCTCTCCTAGCATGCTCCTTACATTCACTTTGGCAGTCTCTACAATTGCTTTTGGACTATCCTTCTCCTCCTTGACCTTCACATCATGAATCAATGCTTCCTTTTCAACACTTATCCCAAAAAGATCAGGACATAATTGCATCAAGCCTTCCTCTACACTTTCTTCTGATGATGTAGATGAAGCATCTCTATCCTATGTTGTGGTTTCTGTCGAATCCGTATCTTGCATCTCCACTAGGGGTTGTGTACGGCTCTCGTGTGTCTTCATGTCGTAGAAAATGGTCCTTCCTTTCTCTTTGTCGGGGATGGTGATCAAGCCCGTGCCCCAATCCTACTTAGCACCAAGGGTTATAAGCCATGGCCTCCCTAAAATGATTGGATACGCATTCTCACCCGCTTGCATCATGTAGCAATCAACCAAGCCCTCAATCCCCAAGACTTTTATCTTCACATCTTCAGATATTCCAAGACACCTTGCCTTTTTGTGGTTGGACATACTCATCCGGATCGAAGCATTCACTGACATCTTAACGCCTGCTTCCTTCATGATAGCCTCGGTCATGACACACACCTGGGCACCACCATCCACATATGCTTGCGCTTCCGTCTTCTTTCCCAGCATAGCTTCAACTATTGGCATCATATCCACTAGGTGACCAACCCTCAAAGATGACACCATGCTTTGATGTTTCTCCTTCTTGGAAGGAAGCCGCATACTTGCACACTTGTTCCACTGCCTCCTCAATTTAGCATTCAAAGCCACCAACTGACCAAAAGATATATTTGCCTTTTGATTTCATATGTCGTCGACAATATCATAGTCTTCAACACCTTGGCCAAGGAGGTAGTCCTTTGGACCAATTTTCCTTCTTTGCCGCCTCTTGCTAATTTTTGGTTTGTCTTCTACCTTAGCCTTTACTTTCCTTGCTCTTGTTTCCCTCTCTTCTTCTGTCTCTTTCTCCCTATCATGCCTAGCTCTCTTATTGGCCAAAACATCCACATCTTGATGCTCAAGGGTAATGATGTTGATAGCCCTACGTTCTCCATTTCCAGGCAATAGTTGTGGCGGCGGTGCTTCTAGTGCCTATTCTTGATGATTCTCTTCTATTCTTCCTCCACCACGTCCATATAGGGAGTATATCCCTCCTGTCTTTCTTGGTGGTTCAGGACAATCAGGGGCGTAGTGACCCTGTTCATCACAATTGTAGCATCTACCTTGTAGCCTTCGTCCCCTGCCTCTCCCAGCTGGCCACTCCTCTCTTTGGTTCCTATTCATTATGTTAATTCTTAATTCTTGCAACTGACCAGCAAGATCATGCAAAACCCGGGACATAACAAGATCTGGACCTTGAACCACTTGCTACACTCTATCATCCGTTTTCAGAGGGACCATTGGTTGCACCACAACTGGCTCACTATGTGTCAGGCCTTGCTCCCACCTTCTCTTGATCTTCTTGCTCTTGGCCTTGGCAATTTCTACAGCTCTTTCAAATGTAGCAGGCTCATCTTGATCGACCTTCTCCTTACACTTGGATGGAGACAATCCATAAACTGACATACTTTAAAGAAATCCCCTGGAGGTACTTGGGATGCCGCCTGTGATTGAACCCAAAGTCCTTTGAAGTGTTGCAAAAACTCTTTAAAGTTAGCATGAATATCTTGCTGCAAACCTCTCAATTTTGTTGTCACTTTTGTTGCAGGGTTAGTTTATTTCCAAACCTGTCAAAAATTGCCAGCTTCACCTACTCCCATGTTTGCTTTTTTTCTTCCTCTAAACCATCAAACCACTCCCGAGATTCTCCTTTGAGCGCAAGAGGAAATACATGAAGCTTGTCTTAGTCATTCACAATGTGCATACCGAGTGTATGCCACTCGAAGTCCGCAATCCAATCCTTCACATCCTCCTTCCCTGTAAACACTGGCCGACTATACGCCATCCCTTTGAAGTCCCTTCTCCCTTGCGTGAGTAATTCCACAAAATTTGAAGTCTTGCACCTCAACCAAACCACCACTTTTCTTCAATGAAGCTCGAACTTCACAACAAAACCGCTCCACCTGGGTGCACAACCGGGAAATTTCCGCTCCGCTCCCCAGCGAGATCGCCAAAGGATAATGGAGCAAAAGATGTCTTGCGCACACTCACACACCCAGACAACTCAAAAAAACACAAGTAATTTACTTGAATTCATCTACCCACAAGCTCAATTCAAACTCCAAATGCCTCGACCTACAAGCCCTTGCCTACCCGCAGACACTACAAGGTGATTCAAGGTGATCAACACTTGAAATCATGCTTGATGGTGACCAAAATATACAAGAAAAATCATCAAAAAACCAAAAACTCCAGCCACAAAAGGCCACTCTCAAACCATTGCAAAAGCTTCACCAAACTCCACTCTGTTGGACTCTTTGGAGTAGCGCACATAGTCTTGCAGAAAGCCGTACCTTCTTCCCTCAATTCCTTGTACACACACATCCATGGAAACTTGAGAACTTACATATACTCTCCCAAGTGCAAAATTGAAGAGAGAAATCTCTCATTCACTCCTCCATACACTCGAAACAGGACGGGAACGCAACGGGACTGCACTAGACCACCTGTAGAAACCCTGCTTCCTCCCACACACATAGAGGGGTGAAAGTGTTGATATTGCTCCTCAAAAGTCCTCACTAAGCCTGGACCATCACAGAACCGTGAGTGATGTGGAAATTTGAAGCCATTTCACACCTTTTTTGGCCCAGCTTTGACCCTTAGCAGGCTTTTTTTGCAAGAAAAACCCCAAATGGACTCCAAAACTCACCAAATTTTTCACATTTGATCATCGATACCCAAAGCACATTTCCACATTTCCACATTTCATTTTTGACCACTTCTAGGGCGATGCACGTATCACTGTAGATCAGGCGCCGCAAATAGACAATTACCGCATGTGTCAAACTTCTCGAGCGGGATGAGAGTACCCACACTTGTCACTTGCATTGTTTACATTCTAGAAAGCTCAAACACATTATATAGAGCCAAAATAAGCCACCTAGAACCATATCCAAGGCCCCGATACCCTATCCAGGCATGTACATATGCTCGACTGCCGACACGTAAGCACGCATATTTACAATGTGCACACATTGCACATTTTTCGAACTTGAAACCACTTTTCAAAGCTCCCAAATGCATGCATTTACATCTTTTTGTACATATGACCATGCATATAAACGCTACTTTGTACACGCCAAAAGCTGTCTATCAACGTTAGGCTAGGTTAGGTTATAGGCTAGGTTTAGGTTATAGGTTAGGTTAAATTATAGGTTAGGTTAGAGCTAGAAGAAAATAGTGGAGAGAACACAAAAAAACTTTTAAAATGACTCGTGTACTTCAAAAAACGCGAACGGACTTTGGCTAGGCTAGGTTATAGGTTAGGTTTAGGATTTGAGTTAGGTTATAGGTTAGGTAATGTCATAGGTTATGTGAGATTAGCTTATAGGTTACGTTTAGGTTATAGATTAGGTTATGTTATAGGTTAGGTTATATGTTGGGTTAGAAAAAATGCAAACAGACTTTGAAAATGACTCGTGTATCTCAAAAAACGCAAACGAACTTCGATTAGGTTAGGTTTAGATTATAGGTTATGGGTTGAGTTAGGTTATAGGTTATATAAGGTTAGGTTTAGGTTATAGGTTGTATGTAACAGGTTAGGTTATGTTACGTTAGGTTAGGCTGTACGTGAAAGGCAGGTTAGGTTAGGTTAGGTTAGGTTAGGATGTACGTAAAAGGCTAGGTTAGGTTAGATTGTATGGTAGGTCAGGTTTAGGCTATAGGTTAGGTTAGGTTAGGTTGTACGTAAAAGGTTGGGTTAGGTTATAGGTTTCAAAAGCGCAATTGGACTTCAAAAGCGCACACAAACTTCAAAAACACTAATATATAGTCATTGACCAATAAAGACAAGATTATTACCCTGTGGTCCGAGTACCTGTACACCTCTAGACCAAGGTGTGTGGGGATCGAGCATGGATAGAGAATGTGAGGTTGTTAGAGCTAGCAGCAAATAGTTGAAAAAATGCAAACGGACTCCGAAAATGACTTGTGTACTTCAAAATGCAAATGTACATTGATAAATGAAGTAAAATAACACAATCGGACTTCAAAAGCGCACACAGACTTCAAAAACCCTAATATATAGTCATTCACCAATAAAGACGATATTATTACCTTGTGGTCCTAATCCCTGTGCACCTCTAGACTGAGGTGTGCGGGGATCGGGCCTGACTAGAGAATGTGAGGCTGTCATGTATTGTCATGTAGTTAGTAGTGTGTAGTTATAATAAGAGTGTTTTAATTGTTTGTTGCATCATTGGTAGATAAATTATGGATGATAGGATGGCGTGTCGTTGTGCCAATTGCAAGCATTAGATCTTTCAAAAACAAAAAATTTATGACCAACACATACGGAATCACGGTCTAGTTCGGATAGAGCAACTACAAGACCTGCGTTATCGATCTCATGGTCCGAAGACAATAGATCAAACTCCACAAGTAGATATTGCTCCAATTTCATTCTAGAGAAGACAATTTTCAAATGAACAGCCATCAACTGAGTCCTCCCAACCAATACCTGATGTGGCATTTCAAGAAGTAGAGATGGATCAGATGTTAGACGCATTCTTTAACATGGATCCCATCATTGAAAACATAGAAGACGTCAATATTCAAGGCAATACTGCCAACCAACCTCAGCCATCCCATCCATATCGACGGCATGATATCAACAATAAACAGGAGAATATGATGCAAACTCTTGCACGCATACCACTTTACAATGGTGCAAAAATCCCAGTTATCCATACCGCTTTGGCAATGCTTAATTTCCAATCTGTCTATAGGTGGTCTAAGGCCTCCTTCATAGAGCTTTTCAAGTAGATACATTGTATCCTAAGCATAATAAAGTGTAAATTACAGTTCAATAATGGGATCAAGGGGCGGACTTGCTCATGTAACGACAGGTTGCTCAACAAGCAAATCTTGCCAAAAGGGAATCACATGCCCCTACCCATCCAAATGCTAAAAATATTCTTACTAATTTGGACTTGGATTATCAAAAAATGCATGCATGTCCTAAAGATTGTATACTTTTGTGCAGTGAGAATGCAAATTTGGAACAATGTCCCAATTGTGGATCAAACACATATAGAGAGGACACACAAGGAAAATTTATCCCTTAAAAGGTCCTTCGACACTTTCTTATCATTCCAAGAATAAAGAGCATATTCAAGTGCAAGTCTATAGCTTCTTTGATGGCATGGCACGCAAATACTAGACCGATAGATGATGTGATGCGGGTAACTGTTGACTCTTTGCATGGAAGCACACAGAGGAAAGTTGGCCTACATTTAAGAATGAGTTGTGATGTATCCGCTTTGGTCCGGCAATGGACGGAGTAAACCCATTTGGATTACGGAGTTCGTCATGGAGCACGTGGCCTATTTTTCTAGTTAATTATAATCTTCCACCATGGCTAGCTATCAAGAAGGTTTATCTATTGTTGTCACTGATTGTCCCAAGAAAGTACAAAGCAAAGAACATGGGGTTGACACCACTTATAGAAAATCTCTAAATCTTATGGACAAGAATTGATGTGGTTGATATGTCCAAACCAATCGGACAACGGAATGTACATGGGCAAGGCATTCTCATGTGGACAATGCACAATTGGCCAGACTTCGGTGAGTGTTTAGGTAAGTGCCTTTGAAACCCTCACACACATGTTATTCCTGGCTATGCCAACGCTTTTATATTTTAATTTGTGCTTTTTTAGGCTTGAATTACTTGTGCAATCATGCATGGCCAAAATGTGGTCCTCGACTTGGCTTTTGCCACTCTGAGCATTTGAGCAAGAAAATTTACGAAGAACATGCTAGACTTTTGCCTGAAGGACATAGCTATGTGGACCAAACATATTCAAACATGACATGCATCCACTGAAAGCGAGCGATTGGCAAAACATATGGCTAGAGAGCGGAGATTTCATGCCACCTTTAATGAAAATACTTTCTATTTTCCATGAACTCCCTTACAAGAGTGACCTACTGATTAATCATCTACTCGACCCAATGCACATCTTCAAGAATGTGGGGGAGATCATATAGAAACCTATCACTGGAAAAAGGGAGAGCAAGGCCCAAAGAGATGGCCTTCAGGCTATGGGTCGAATGCCAAAGATGTGGTCTCGACTTAAACCCAATGGAAAGTTTGCTATACCATAAGGTCCATGGGTTTTGAGTCGTGCACAAGAGCAACAAGTGAAGAAAACTTTATCTTCATTCAAGACTCCCATTGGGTCCATGCGATGTTTGAAAACGGCTTTTATGAGACATGACAATCTTAGTGGTTTTAAGTCCCACAATTGGCACAAATTTTAGAGTTTATCTACCAATTGCCATAAGAATTGTTTGACATATGACATAAGAAGAACAATCTACAAAATCAGTGAGTTGGTACTCTAGATTAATTCAAAAGAGATAAGAGAAGACAACATCAATGCACCACGCTTAAATGCTATTGAAGCAATGTGCATGGTGGAGAAGTACTTTCCAGCAAACATTCTTACCATTTAAATGCATGTACTTGTGCATGTGGTCGATGAAGGTGCAGTTGCTGGCGTAGTCCATAGTAGGTGGATGTTCTTCTTGGAGAGATTTACGAAGACTTTAAAGGGGTTCATTCGTCAAAGGGCTCACCCCGAGGGTGGCATGGCCGAAGGATGGCTTGTACAAGAGTCTCTTGTCCTCATCAATGTATTTTTGGGCTCAATTGATCCAAAGATGGCCCGGAATGTGGAATATTGAGGTCAACGTCAAGGTGACAGGGAATGAGCCGCACGGACAAGGTATCATTAGGAAAATGGACATCACAATGCGAGAAAAGGTTATGATATTTTGCCTTCTCAACTCATACAACATGCAAAAGTGGATAGAGATGTACAAAGGGGAAAAGCAACAACGCTTGGCAGGTCCCCTGTGATTCAAGCGCAACCGTGCCACTAGAAACCTTCCTTTTCTAGATCATCTTCAAAAATTGCCTGACTTTCAAACTGAGTGGTGGTTAGATGCGACAATCTCATAGGCAAAGAGAAATGGAGTGTTGATTATTGAAGAGGAAGAGGAGATATCAATGGTTTGCGATTGGCATGTATATTTTCACAACTTTCTTTTTGAGCTCCATATGATCACATTACTTTAATACTTAAGTCTGTTTCAATTTTGTGGTTGCAGTATCACAAATATGGAGCTTTGTGGTCGCATGGGAAACACTTCAGAGTGCAACGGATCGATGAACAAAGGGTCACTTTTGATAGTGGTGTTTGGGAAATCTTTTCCAAGAAAGTAGGAGTAGTGCCAGGGATGAGAACATAGAGACTAGCCAACTTGAACACTTTGGCTACATCTAAGACATCTTGAAGATTAGCTTTAGAAAGTTTGATATTTTTATCTTTGATGTCAAGTGGTTCAAAGTTATTACTAGTTTCCCTAATGCAACTGTGCGTAAAGACAAGAGTGGGTTGATTCAAGTGAACTCTAGGCCAGTATGGATAGATGCGCTAGATACATTCATACTTCCACAGCATTGTGAAAAAGTTGTGTTCACACTAGATCCACTATGGAGAAAAAATGATGAAATTGATCTGTCTAAACGGCACTAGCTCTATGTTGTTCAAGTTGTTCCACGAAGCAAGCAAGTGTTTGAAGGATTGGACATTCAGATCGAAGAGGTCAGTGGTGAGCATATGCCTGAACCTAGAGATGAGGTGTCAAATATTGAAGCTGATGCAAAGAGCGACGAAGAAAAGAGTTTGATGAATATTCAGAAGTACAGATTGAGATAGACCTCTTTGGTGCATCAGATCTCATAGAATATTGGTTAAGCGTTTCTTTTGTAAACTAACGTATTTTGTGGGTGTTGTTTGTGTATCTATAGCCATAGCTGATGATGATGATACATAATCTCCTAGTTTTAGTTTTCTTGTCACTCCAGTTGGCATGTCACTCAAGTAGATGGGCTCCTTTTTTACATAGTTCACACCAGATCAGATCGCAATGGCATAGAACTTTTGGGCAGTAGGTTCCTCTAGACCTACTATGGCCAATCCTACGCCTAGGACTAGTGTGGTCCCTACACCAACTGGCCCCACACCTCAGTCGAGTGTGCCTCCTACACCAACGGGTGGTTCATCCTCGCGATGAGGTAGACGTCGTTCTGGAGGCGGTGGTTGATGTGGTAGCGGTTCTATCGATGCGTCCACTTCACCGAGAGAGCATCCACCACTCTCTTTAGTAGATAGTTCACCGATTGGCACACCACGTACACCTTGGGGATCACACGAGCATGATCCTAGCAAGGTGTACAAGAGCAGAGATGGGGCTTTTGTGGCAGATAGGGTCCAAAAGGCCATGCTTGAGAGGATTTGGCATCTCTTTACAATTTAGTTTGGTCACTTTGTGATGGAGATTTAGGATAATCTTCATGATTTAAGAAAGAGTTACATCATCGAGGCCATTCACAGAGAGTACATGCCGGCAGAGGAGTACGATGCAGTCTCCAATGGGCTAGATTTTGGGCATGGTGAAGGCGACAATGTCACATAGTTGATCAGAGGTAAGATACAAGTACAATGCCGGTAGTCCAAAGCCGGCATGGTTAGACGTAGAGGAGTCGGCGGAGATTGCACAAGAGACACAAGACAATCCTGACAGATTTTAGCAGTAGAGAGATGCAGCCAGAGCACGTTTGGAGTCTGGTGGATCGTCTCATCTTGGGAGTGGAGACTACGACACACTTTGATATGAGTTTGTAAGTATTATATGTATGCTTTGCATTGTTGAAAATATATATGTTATTTTAAGATTTATCTCATGATTAAACCATAACTTTGTAGGAAGTTGTCGTGAAGCGCCTTTTGACACGCCGAGAGGAGAAGTATGGTTACAAATATGGACTTGTGGCCCTTTAGACCCAGTTGGAGGAGGGAGAGGACATCAATTGGTAGGCATTACCATGAGCGTCTTCTTGATACAGCCTTACTCATTCATCTCGAGACAGTCTTCTTGGTATAGTCTTTTTTGTAGCTGTGGTCTTATTGCTACAGTCTTACTCAGTGATTGTTTGCATGTACAGTTTTGTAGTGCTTATGTTTATGGTTTTGCATTCCGTTTGCGATTATGATTTGTTTTGTAGGTATGGCACTGAGGTTATGGCTATGGTTATGGTTATGGTATGGCACAAATATTTTAGTCATGGTTTGGCAATCAAGTTATGGTTATGGTTTTGCAATGATGGTATCGCAATCATGGTATGGTTAGAATTTGGCAATCAAGTTATGGTTATGGTTTTGCAATGATGGTATGGTTGTTATGGTTATGGTATGACAAGCAAGTTATGGTAATGGTTATGGTATGGGAACTCGGTTATATTTATGTTTTTGTAGTTTTTGAATCATATTTTAATTACGGCTATAAAATCTTTATGTTGTTGTGCCTATTGTTTGGGAGTTGACGTTATAGTTATGCTTTTGAGAACTTTTCATGATTAATATTTTGATTTTGTGGTTTTGTTCTTTTTATTGTTTTGCTAATCTGTATACACTCGCTCTTTAGCGTCAACGTGTGGTGGAGTGCGGTTGCTTGTGCACCCTTCCTTTGGGCAGAGAGGGCTGTTTTTTGTTATAGTACATGGAGCATCCATTCCCAACCCTCTTTGCCCAAAAAAAAAATTGCAGGCTTGTTGTTCATCAGAACAGAATTCGGTACATGTGCCGGTATCGGCCTCGAAACAACCGTCGATATATGAAAAACATTTTTAACGCATATAACAACGTGTATTTTGACGAGATCTACCGATGCATATACCAACGCCATGATACCGGTGTGTATTTTCATGCTTATTCGAGGGCATTTTACTTCTAGAAGAAGCTTTGTCTCATCAATATCTGCATTGATTTTTGTGCAATGTGTTGTAGTGAGACAAAGAGCTTGACAGTGCAATCTGACCCACCTTTTTATGGAATTCCCAACTATCAAAGTCCTTACAGGAAAAATATGCAAGTGGGTCCAAAGAACATAGAAAATTTATTTTCTCAAGACTGTTTTACTCCTTGGAGGTAAGAACTTGGGTAGTCTAGCCCTCCTCATCTGCACTCGATCTATCAGGTTTTTCTTTTTACATAATGTATGGAAAACAAGGAACCTCCGTGTGTTTGAAGGAGTTTCTGAGGTGGAAAGATTCGCAGAAATTATACAAGAAAGCAAAGTGCTAATATGGACGCTCAGGCGCAAGCAAAACTCGAATGATTGGTCTAGGGTTACCTGTGCATTGTTGTCAGCGAAATGCTTAGGAAAGGGGAAAATCATGAAACCAGAAGATTACTGAAGAACATGATAATTAACCTTGTGTATCAAGGTCATGGGGGCAGGTCGTTAAGGGTGGTTCCCTAGATAACTAATGTAAGTTTGGTCTCTGCATGATGTCATGGCTCGGCACGAGCATGGAAAGTTCTTGTAATTCCTTGAGATGATCAATATAATTCACTCACGATTGTGAGTTTTGCTTTTTTTTAAAAAGTTTTTATAGATGTTTAAGCTTACGATTTTTTTTTGGCTATTTTTAACCAAGGGGAATATCACTCTAACCGATCCTACTGAAGAGATGATTAAGTATCAAGAGAGACACATGGAGTTCAATACTTGGAGATGGTTGTTGAAAAACCATCATATCTTTAGTGAGCAATTCTACTCGACAATCAAATCTTTACAAGTGATAAGTGTAATCAATAAATATTGTATTAATTGTTTTGGATTATTGAATGATTTCATTTGATTTTGGTTGTCGTAGAGTCAGAGCAATCAAACTTATGTACCTCTGGACAAGGATGAGGAGGACGAGGAGGGTGAGGACTTAGTTTGATAGATAATTTTTTGTAGTTCTCTTTTACAAGTGCAAATATGGCACAACAAACCCTCATGATTTGTATATAAAACTCATTACGAAGTTTGGATTTATTTGTAATTAAATTTAAGTATTTTCCTTTTGTGCTTCAAATTATGCAGGTAAGGTGTGACATGTAATTTCAGAGTTTATTATTACTATCTTTTGTACACTTTTTCAAATGCATTTGATATTTAATATGTTTTATGTAGTAAAAAATAAAGATGCTTGACGATAAGTGACGTGATAACAGATAAAGATATATATCCGCATTTGTTATCGTACATATTATTGTTGGACCAATACCGCGCTCTCTATTGCTACTATTGTCGCCCATGCATTTTTCTCTCTTTCTATTTTCCTTTGTTAATATGTAGAAATGTTGGCATTTCTAGACTTTTTCTCTTATAGTGTTTTGTTTTGATACGAAAAGCAATTTGAGCTACAAAGTTAATATTTATACTTAATAATAAATAATATATAGATATAACTCTAAGAAAGACTCTATTGCAGCTTGGATTTTGTTTTCGAAGCCACCACCTTAGCTTCAAAAGTTTCAAATATGTATCAACTCTGTACTCTTAATAATAATTAGAGTGTGGATACATCTTTTGGTCTTCTAAATGCAATTTTTTCTCACATGGTTTATAGTGGTGGATTATTGAGCACATTACTCGGGGTCACTTACAAGAAACCATCTATATCATGTGCGTTCCAAGGGTATTAAAAAACCCACACACTTACATACTCTAAGGTCGTATTGTTAATTTTTCCAAATTAAAAACAGCTTATGTTGAACTCACGTGTTGTATTAACATACCTATAGGCGCCCCCCCCCCCCCCTCTTCTCGCGAGAGAGAGAGAGAGAGAGAGAGAGAGAGAGAGAGAGAGAGAGAGAGAGAGAGAGAGTCTCGTGAACCAACCAACCTTGGAAATGATTAACTAATGTGTAAATACAATGGGGGCTGAGGGTTGCTTATATAACAACCTCAATAAATTTCCCTACCGAGACTCTTATAAATAAGTAAAATAGATACCTAGAAGCCAAACAAAAAAATGAGATCACATTGGGTAGTTCACTTGAGATGCCAAAACACACTCTCTCTCTCTCTCTCTTTCTCTCTCTCTCTCTCTCTCTCTCTCTCTCTCTCTCACACACACACACACACACACATCCGAGACACATTTTGAATGAAATATATTCTCAATTTTAGCAGTTCATAATTGTAGCATTGAATGAAGTTGAACTTGAGCAAGTGTTTTATAAGAGATTTGTAATAGCCCTCTAAGCTATTTTAGGCACCTATATATAATGAACTTAAAAAATGCTCTACGATTTGAAAAAGCTGGAGATGTGAATGTGATAGTATTCATTGAATACAAAGAACCATCTCAAAAATAAAATCAACGCAATTGCTAAGTCTTTATTTGGTTGTATAGATGATTGATAGTTGGTATTTAAATCTATATGCAAGCTTTTCTTTCTCATGGGAGGTTTGTGAGGAGGAAAGAAAGTCCATGGATTGGTGGTTGCAGTCGAGAACAAAAAGTGAAGGAAGAGTGGTTAACAAAGTTCAAAGTGGAGAAGCTATCAAAAGAAAGCAATAAAGATGCTAAAACTTCCTCTCCCGCGTTCCACCTTTCAAAAATACCTATAGCACACACATTCAAGAGGTATTCTCTACACACATTTTTCCATGAAATAGAAGACCCTTATAACTTTCATTAAGATTTCAAATTTAACCACTCATATACATGTATGTTGGTAAATATTTGAAACATAAAAAACCCTTTGGGTGAACTCGTATACTCTTACATATTTTGAGGTGGACCCTACGAGATTCCTCTAAGACTTGAAAGGTAGCTTATCAATGTGTCCTTTTTGTTTTATTCCCCAATTGATGTGCCTAGTCTAGAAAACTAAACAAGTAGGAATTCTCCCTTAGATGTTTACCATGGTTCTAATTCTGTATGTCTTAGAAGGTACTTCAAAAAACCTCAAAATTGTCCTACTGAGTGTATCTACCAAGCATGACCAGCTTCTAATGTGATCCTCTTATGCCACTAGATCTAGGTGAGCATTAAGAGTTTGTAGGTGTATAGCTAGGACAATAAAAACTATTTATGATTAGAATTAATGATGTTATATGATTGGCTAGTCATAGTACAACAAGGACAAGCAAAAGTATTTATGTTTACCATGGTTGTTATTTGATTGGTTAGTGGGTGGACCCTGCAAGATTCCTCTAAGATTTGAAAGGTAGCTTATCAATGTGTCCTTTTGTTTTATTCCCAAGATGATGTGCCTAATCTAACAAAGATACTCCAAAAGACCTCAAAATTGTCCTACTGAGTGTATCCACCAAGCATGATCAGCTTCTAATGTGATCCTCTTATGCCACTAGATCTAGGTGAGCTTAAAGATTTTGTAGTTGTACAACTAGGACAAGAAAAACTATTTATGATTACAATTAATGTTGTTATATGATTGGCTAGTTATAGTACAACAAGGACAAGCAAAACTATTTATGTCTAGCATGGTTGTTGTTTGATTAATTAGTGGGTGGAAATTGTTATTGAAAAAAGGGCCTATATAGCCAAATCTTTATCATTGGCATTTTCTTTATTTATGTTTTGCCCATACAACTATGAGTGGTAGGTAGAGATATTACCATAATAGCATAAAAAACACAAAACCTCTATGCTTATAACAACCCATGGATGACATCTGTTCCAAAGGAGAGATGTGGTCATACAAATCAGTCTATTAAGACATAATTATTCTCCACATCACAATCCATTTCTTTTTACATGGCAGCATAGCCCAAGCTCTTACATACATAAAATAAAAAAGATCAACAAAGGAGTCTATTGCGACTAGCCTAAAAGACTACTCCCACTCATGCCAGATACTAACAAACTCACAATATGATCATTAAGAATACATAAAGTTGGAGAGAGATCCTCACAATAGATGCAATCCACTTGAGGAGGAAACAATGAATGCGACCAAGCTAGAAAGCATCTCTCACAAGACCCTAGCATGTCCATTGCTTCCACATACACTCCCACGAGCCAGAAACAAGCATAAGACTACCACTAATAGAGAAAAAAATCCAAGCAAAGCAAGCAACCGATTGTAATGAAACCTGAATCCATGACAACCGATAGTTGATAACCCCAAATGTGCCAGCAAAGATACCCACAAGAGGCTAGCATATGCCATCTGCAAGCGTCCTCCCTCAACCATCCAAGAGATCCACATGCACCTTTTCCCCCTCAAGGGTCTCACAGGATGTCGTCACTTTACCAAGCTTTAAAATAAGGGGTCCAACATAGAGGAATCTAGAATGAGGAGCAGCAGCTAGGAGACCCCCTCTCAGAGCTAGCCCCTTCACCATGCATGTCTTTGTGATCCACACTCTCACAACATGCTGCCACTTCAAATAACAAACCCTGCACATCCCGCCTCATGTGAGCCTCCTACTCTTGAGGTCGAGGTGGCCATAAAGACGGCCAAAAAACCCTAAACCCATCATTGGATGTCTCTTTTTCCAAATGTATAGAATATGAAAACCTCCATTGAAATATAAGACTTAATAGGAACATAGAGAACCTCACAATGTGCATCAAGAGGAATGCAGAGATGGGTGAGGGTTTGCTTGGTAGTTATAGTGTGCTGGAGCGAGAGTGGGAGGGTTGGTGTGGGAAAGTGGGGATCTTGATTGATTATGGGACTGGGTAGCTACAATGTTCAACAATAGGAATGATGTGCAACACTTTAGAGTGGTGGTGAGCAAAGGGTTTTTTGTAGCTATGTGTGCCTCGGAGCAAGAAATCGAAGGTCTTGTAATAAAAGGAGGATATGGGACACATCATCATTCACGTACGTCATGTCGTGGACCCGTGAGTTCTACTCAAAGGGGGAAATTATACACACGTTCTGTGTGGGTCACTTTGGAAATTCTCCCACTTTGGGTGCATGATCATATTTACTCCATAGCCAAAAAGTTTAACCGAGTACTCTTCATGCTAAAGTTGTGGCCAGATGAGATCAAGTTTGGATATTGAGGTGTTCATTTTATGGAAAGTGGACATACCCATTTTGAATCCTTTGGATTTGAAAATGGGGTTCTTTGGATCCATTTAACAAGAATTGGTGTTTTCTTCATTCCCCACGGCATGTTGCAAGTGTTGCTGAATTGGACACTATGCTAGGAATTGCTCTATGGCTGAGGATATTAGTAAACCAACATTCCAAACCCCATGGAAGCAAGATGATAGAGATATCAAAAAAACCTTTGTTGGGATTCCAAGCATTCCAATGGAGAAAAGGAGTTTAAAGAATGTGGAAGAAACTGCCACTAATAGACGTAAATGACATGCCATATGGGGTGGCCTCTACACTACACATAGCCTATATATCCCCAAGCATCATCTTGAGGTAAGAGTTATAACTATAGAGAGGCACCACCCAGCATAAGTGCACCTAGGACGTAGACATAGATGACCTAGGGTAGCAAAAGTGAGATGCCATCTAGGTAGTCAACATGAAATGATGATGTAGCAAACACTCGGCTATAGAAAATGCCTAGTCAATAGTCAGGAGCTGCATTGCATTTATATGCTCGTATAGCAAAAATTATACGTATAAAACGTCAATATACGTCGTATTTCCGAATACCCGTATAAAACAGTTTTTGATCGAGATATTTTTCGATCGAAAATTTTTTCGATCGAAAAATATCTCGATCGAAAACGTCTATATATATACAACCGTCGCCGTATTCGATCGAAAAGCATCCTGGAGTTTTTGGGAGTTTGCAGATCTTGGAGCTTTTGAGAGATTAGCAGATAGCGATAGCCCCTTCGGTTTACAGCGATTTTCAGGTATATTTTTTTAAGTTTCAATAAATACTAACTTTTTTTTGTGTTGTGCAGTAGTTTCGACTCTCACCACAAAGTTGGCTTACGATCACTTCGTGGTGTGTAGCCATATGGCTCACTCCATAAGTGTGTAGAATATAGTCTTCTTCTAGAATGGTAACCTAACAGGACATAAAAGTGTCCTTTCAGGGTTTTGGGAAAAAATTCCAAAACCATAGTAGATCCACTCATTTTAAAAAATCCTTTCATGAGCTTATAGTTCAAGAACTACTACATATGGAAAAAATGAGAAACTTGTAAGTTTTCTCATCCCTTGGTCACTACAAGCCTCCAAAGTTGATGGACCAATGCATTTTGCCCAAAACAACAATTTCTTACGGTTGATTGCATATAAATAAGAGTGGGGATTTTTGTAGGACATGAGATAAAATGCCCTGTTAACTTCAATGGGTTGGTGATCAAAACATATGGTTGATTTTACCTCACTAAATTTTTTTGGGCTAAAAATGTAGGTACAAAAAAGTTGCATTTTTGCCATTCTGCGGACCTATCATCAAAGTTTCTATAGTCACGCTCAATACAGATACTATATACATGTTTTCTTAGTTCCATTTTGGCCTTTGGATTCATAAGGAGCCATGGAGCATGTCAAAAGGATAATGGATCTCTTACTAAGTGCAACCTTGAGGACAATGATAAAGTGCTAAATACAGCAAACATGAAAAAACTGGGTTTAGCATTATGACCTCTAGAAACCCATAGAAACTACTCAATATCTAGCCAAGTTTGTAGTCCATGACTAGATATGGTTACTACCTACAAAATACACACAATTGGCCTAAGAAACTAGCAATATTGAGAAAGTTATACTTGCTACTCTAAAATGTAGCGTATTCTTCATCAATCAAAAAACTCAACCATCATCATATATTATGCTATATAGCATATTAGGTCCCCCAAAACTCAAGGAAGATTAGCTTTATGCTATACATTACACTTACACAATCAAAATTGAATTTGGATATCAAGAAATCCACCAAAAAAATCATAAAAGTGCTAATTTTGGCCAAAAAACAGGATTATGCAATTCTTGTAAGTTGGTCATAACTTTCAATTTTCACACTTAGCTCTCCCCACAAGCATCAAAACATGTTGAGAACTATGAAGGTGTAACCTAGCCATCTAAACCTCACAAACATGAAGTTTAGAGTGGTATAGTTACCAAAAATTTTAAAAAAAGCCAAAAACAGGACTCGTTTTTTCACACAGTTTAGGTTCAAAAATGTTGTGCAAGAGTAAGGTTAATGGTGAGATCGATACTCCAGAAAAAAATGTTAAGTTTTTTTCAGCTCATAAGGCAACTTTGTGGATATATAGCACCTAGAAATTCATTTTCATACTCTTCAAATAATTCAAGCAAAATGGCCACTTAACAGGACACAAAAGTGTCCAAGGACATAAAAGTGTCCTGTTACCATTCTAGTGTTAATTAATTTGCAATAATTTAATATTGTTTCATAAATTTGTATCATCATTTAATATATATAGGGTTAACACTCATTATATAATAACTATGTTACTATGGTGTGCAATCTTTTCGTAAGATTCTTAATTTATAATTTTGTCATACAGATATGGCAGACACGAAGCTAGTGAAACATCAACAAAATTTCGTCTCCGAAGTGATTGTGAGACACTTTCATTACATGTCAGAGAGAGAGATTAGGCGTTGTTTAAACCCTATCGCTCCGGAGCATTTTTATCAGATTACACAGACTCTGACCAAGCCTGTGTTTGAGCAGCTCCAGGCAGAGTTTGCACCAGCTATTTTTGACATAGCCCTCCTGACATCAGGTGCTTTAATAAACATGGTCAAACAAACCATTGGGCAGATCATGAAAACCTTTCAAGAACTGAAAAATACTACAATTACTTCCTTGCCAAACATAGCCGAGCGCATACATCTTGTGCAACAACTTTATACGGAGTTCAAGAGCAAGGAAAAGTTAGAAAGAGCAACAAAGCGTGCAAGAGTGGAAGCCAGCTCTTCCGAAGCTATTATTGAACCAAAAATCCTTCTTAGAACAGAGCCTGCAATGTCATCCGTTGCTGCATTAGACCTCTCTCAGCTACCACCTATTTTACACCTTTTACCTGACACAGCCGGCTTCAATATCCAAGCTCCACAGCTGGGAGAGGGAAGATGGGCACATGTGAAGCGTGTGGGTGTCACACATCCCTCTTTCAAAGATCAAGTGTATGCTGCAAGAGTGTTCAAAGTACACTTACATGGGCCCACCATGGAGCAACAGGTCAAATACAAAGCAACAATTTTGGATATTTCACATCGTGGTATTATCTACCCTCTTGCCATGGTGCTCCACGTGGAGCGACCTATGCTCATTTCATGCTTTTGGAATGGCGTCCATGTGGAGCAATGGATAAAAGAATGCACTGCAGACGGCAGCCAGCCTGTCATTCGCGATTACGTACTCACTGTAGGAACAATAGAGCTATTCCAGGAGAATATTTTGCAGATCATCAATGCTCTCCTCCAAACTCTGAAGCACGTACATATGCATAACTACCTCCACAATGATCTACACTCTCGCAATATGATGCTGCATTTTGGCAAAAAAGGTATTTACGCCGGCATTGTGGATTGGGGTTCATACACCAAAACCAATACGACAGCCGGTTTTCCTCCTCTACGCGATATGCAGATAGAAACTAGAAAACAATATGAGAGAGATTATCCATGGGCAGCTCCCGAATGTATATCTAGTAATCCTTCCTCCTGGACCAAAGCTATGGATATTTATTCCATGTGTCATACATGTAAACGCATTTTGAAGTGCTTACCAGAGCCCCAAGAACAAAGCAAGATACATTTTTTGAGTAATGTACTTACCCATCTTGAAAGCGGCAAGCGTGTTCACCCCAAAACCCGGCCTAATGCTTTTGATCTCTCCTTTTGTTCAAATGGTGCCCATAGAGTGGGTCAAAACATTGTAATGACATCTGGCTTACGACCAGTTGATGATTAATGAAAACGCAGTCTCATGATTTCATCATTATTTTACTTTTGGTGTCAGATTTAAATGTATGTTTAATTGAGAAAAAAATCTATGTTTCTCATTTGATATACTGTCAAATTATTTGAATGGGTATTTAAAAGTAATGACATGTTCACCTGATATACAAATATGGAAGAAGAACTCACCCATGCTGAAGCTCATGCAATTTTTAAAGAAGAACAAGCTAGATGTGGACAAGCAGATCTTTCTACTATTGCCAACATTGAAGAAGATGAATTTGAGCTGCAGGGCAAACCATTAACCCTTAAAGAGTGCAAAAAGCTTTTCCCTAATCACTTTGTACGCCATCAACTATTTCAAATAAGTGGCAATGCAAAAGATACAGCTCCGTTAAAGCTCTCTAATTTGCAACATAAAGGACTGGCACGTGTATTGCTGCAAAGGTTTATACAACAACCAAGTAGAAATTTACTTTATCCAACAATGCTATGTTCGATATGGTTTCCTGAAGAGAGTGGATTGGTCAGATCGTCCAGGCACCGCTCACGTTGGACGTGGACACATTGCAAAAAAGGTGGCAGCACGCAATGCAAATAATACAATGCCTCCTCGCAAGCGTCCTATTGTTTTACTTCCTGAAGAGTCAGAAACACTGACTGAATTAGCCAGCCAAGGAGAAATACCGGACATGCTTCGTGGCCGGATTCTTGAGCTTGAAATAGAGTTAAGTGATGCACAAGCAAAGCTTCAATGATATGAATCATTGTATGGACCTTTGCCAGATGATACTACCACTTCACATAAAGATGTTGCTGAACCATCCCCTCAGCTAGGAATTACAGATTTTACCATAGATGAACTTATAACAAATCTATCAAACTCATAATTTACTCAGAAGCTTTTTGTAATCTCAAAATTATATCAAACTCTTTTCGATTGAGTAATTTCCCAGAACCTTGTTGTAATTTCAAACCAACATCGACTTTATGTAATTTTTATTCGACAAGACATTATCGGCAGTTTATTATTTTCAAATGAAGAGACCACATCTCTTAATTGTGTATATATTTGAGTGTGAGTGAATATGTGTGTCTGAGAGAGAGAGAGAGAGAGAGAGAGAGAGAGGGAGAGAGAGAGAGAGAGAGAGAGAGAGAGAGAGAGAGAGGCAGAGAGAGAGAGAGAGAGAGAGAGAGAGAGTTTTTGATGTGAACGACAACGAGATAACACTTTCTTTCATCGTATAGAAAAACTTGTTGAGTAAGTATTACAATGGTACTCTCACAAATCATCTCCATCTTCAAAAACTGCAACCATATCATCTAATTCGTCCATATCTGAGCATTCTGACACTATCTCCCATTCCATATCACCATCATCATCATCATCATCAACTTCTGCAGAAATAGCTTCATGCGTTTGGAAGACTCCATATTACTTTTGAGTGGCTCTAGGTGCAATGTTTTGAGGCTTATGCATAAGTCTCATATTGCAAAAAACATACACCAAATCAGCAGCCCGTTTAGTGTGAAGTCTGTTTCGCTTTTTTGTGTGCACAAAGTTGAATGCTGACCAGTTTCGCTCACAACTTCCACATGATGCAGGTATTGATAAAACTCTAACTGCAATGTGTTGCAACTCCACTTTCTCTCCACCGTACTCCTTCCACCATAAAGGTGCACTTGTTTTGCCAATGGCATCTATATGCCACGGATCCTGAAACATACCAGTTCTGTTGGCATAATCTACTCGCTGATGAAAAGCTACTTTTCCATCTTCATGCCCTAAGAGTTGGGAGCACACTGTTTTGAAGTCGGACATAACTTCTTTGTTGGCAGATTGCTGATGCATTTGAAACTTAGGATCCAATACAAAAGCAGCACCATGCAATGGCGTATGCAATTGCACCCAACGCTTGTGAACAATTGTAATCATGGTAGCTTTATCCTTTGCACCAAAACTGACATTTTCTCTTAGCTTGCGTATAGCCTCTGACATATACCAGTAGAACCGACCAAAAATAAAAGAATCTATGTCAACTGCTCTCAAAAGCTCTACAAATGGCTTTGACACAGTTACTGTTCTTTCTACATTACGCCAAAAGACTGGGGAGTTTACTATTTGCGCACATCAATCAGCTACTTCTTGATAACTTGGATACTTGCCGAGCCATCCATCCCATCTGCTATATGCTAAGGTTTCCATCAATGCAAGCTTCAACTCTTGCAAAGCAGCAAGAACATAGTATGCCGTAGCAAACCTTGTCGCGCAAAATATTTGCAAATCTTTATTTGGTGACTTGGTTCGAAAAAGAGCATACGGAAAATTGATGCTCTCTAATGAATTTCACCACATGATTTGCATCCAATAAAGTTTGCTTCACACATGCCATTTTACCAATATCTTTTAAAAGCAAATTTAAAGTGTAAGTTGCACATGGTACCCAAGAAATCTCCGGATACTTGACTTGAGTAGCTCTTCCTGCTCTTTTGTAGTTGGCCGCATTATCTATGACAATAGCAGTCACATTCTTTGGTCCATCTGCCTTTGCAATTGCACGCTCATACACCCCTGCTAGGTAGGTGATAGTCTTCTCTTTCAATGAGCTGTCAATTGCTTCCACGAACATAGCCCCTCTAGGGTTAATAATCATTACAATGATTAAAGGTTTTTTCTAATAGTTAGTCCATCCATCCAATGCTATGGTGCATCCATATGCTGGAACAAACTCTAGCACTGTACGTTTGAGAATGGCTTCAGTAATGTCTTTGACTTTATCAAGATATTCAGTTCGTATCTTGTTATAGTCAGGAAGCACAAATCCTTTTTTGGCTGTACTCATCAAAGCATCTTGAAATATTGGATTGCGCATAGCATTGAACGATATACCACACGCAACAAATGCTTGTGTCCATTTTAAATGCAACTCAAGCAACCATTGTTTACCTAATGCTTCAGTCATTGTCTGTCCATTGGATGACGCTCTGTCGGATTTGCTTGTGCTAGGAACTCCTCCTGATGTAGAAGCATGTCCATGAAGAGGGTTCAATTGAGAACTCTGATCGTTTACTTGAGTGGCACACACCTCTTCTGTTGCCTCATTGAATACAGATGGTTCAATATTCGCATGAATATCTTTAGAAACATCACCTTTATGTTTAGCTGCAAGAAGTACCTTTACTTTGCGAGAATACATGGGAAATTTTTCATCAATATCTTTTGGTGGTGCCCCGCACTTTTCAACATTTCTAGGGACTTTAAATAAATTCTCTTTAATTCTGGTTGCATTACCACTAAACTGGTGGCGAAAAGATTTACATTTAAGTCGAGATGTATTTCTCCCATCTTTCAACTCATGCACATAACTCCACTCTTGTCCTTCCACGATGATGCACAAAAGTAATTTGCTAGCGAAAACAAAGTCAATGATCATTTTCATAATCAAAATCAATTTAACTAACAATGATTGAATGAAATTAAAATAATTAAAAACAATGATTGAACAAAAATACAATAATAAAAAACAATACCATTGGATTACATATAAATTGCATCGATTGATCTAAAGTGCAAGCTTGTAGCTTTAACACATTACGATAATCAATAATTACAATTAAATCAAGTATTAAAATGATTATCATTATAAATTGTTATACCTACAAGAGCTATAAGTGACATTTTTAAATGTCAAAACGATAATCACTTAAAATACTTGATAATTATCGTATCTATGTAAAGTGCGAACAAAAAGTTCTTACGCTTTACCATAGATTTTTAAGCGATTGTCTATCTACAATGCGAGCATGTGTATGCTCTCACACAGTACGATAGATTTTACAGTCCAAATAAAGATAAGAGAATATCAATATTTTTGGACATGCTTTTCCTAAATTTTTACTCTAGTGAGAGCATAGCAGTGTGAATAGCTCTACACAAAACGTAAAAATGTAATTTTGTTTCATTATATTCATTTTGAAGTGAGAGAAAATATCTACACATCAAAATCGAACTTTAAATTACATAAAATTAATTTTTATGTAATTATATTTTTAAACTAATTATCTCATGTGAGAGTACACTCTACACACAACGATAATGTCCTAATTTTTTTAATTAGTCACTTTCAAGTGTCAATTAATTGAACACATTGACAAGTGATTCTTATAATTACATTTTGTATCAGGTGAGAGATTAAACTCTTCACAAAATACAAACTTTCAACTATTTACTAATTTATTCAAAACAAATTTATGAATTTGAAACACAAAACTTAAAATACATTGAATTTTAATATTTATCTAAATCATATTGTTTTATTTTTTTACATATTACTCTTTTAATTGTTTGGTGAGAATGGAAAACACTGACTGCGAATGATGGTGTGAAAATTGGCTGTCGCATGTTGCTTTATATTCTAACATATTCGATCGTTATTATTTTAGATCGAAAATAATTTCGTTCGAAGAGCTTTTCGATCGGAAAACTAAGAAGTTATATGTTTAGCCGTGTATGCTAATGTGTCATTGTATAATACGGCCGTATAATTTAAATAAACGAATAATACGCCCATTATTCGTGTATTATCCATCTCCCGAATAATGAATATGCAACTTAGGTCAGGAGTGTGTGTGTACAAGAGAGGTATGTGACAAGGTCAGAATGGAGCAATGGCGCACGTGATGAAGCACATGCAAAGTGATATACAAGAGATGAAACATCTTGTGGATGTGGGCAAAACAAAGCTAAGGAGAAGAGAGAATGGACTAAACGATCATGACAGCATTGCACACTTTTATTGATGATGACGATACTTACAAAACGGTGGTCTTGGATGTACCAACCTTGTTCTTGGCACTGGGGATGCATGATGGAATGCGAGCGCCATATGGTGCATGGCAAACTTTCGGGTTAGCGAGGTTAGCACGTTAGTGGGAAGTTAGTTGTGGGAAACATAAGGGCGATGCAGTTGCCAGTGACGTCAATTGCTAGCATCGATAGTGGCATGGGGTAGCATGGGTCGGTGCATTCAATCCTGTCATGTTGATGTTGCCTTGCGGGGTAATAATGAGTGCCTTACTTGCATGGAGTGGCTATGACTAGTATATCAACCATGATGTGGGTGGAGATTGGTGATGGTGGTGATGTTGCCAATGCTAAATGCCCATGCTTACAACCAAAACATGATACCATGAGCTCCCTAGATTGGGAGGTGCATTATGTGCTTAGTGGTGCATGGAATGTAGAGTGGATGGAGCCTGGGTGGTGCCTCTAGTGTTATCCTCTCTTGTGTCTTAGTGGAGGCCTCTTTATATATGCTTGCAAGGTGGTCCTTGCAAATAACAGTGGCATGGGAAGTTTTTTAACATTCACTAGTTGTTGGCTAGGTTATAGGGAAGAGTGGAGATCGGGGCATTTACAATGGGTGTTGTTGCTGGTTCAGGTGGCCGGTGAGAGGTTTAATGCTGCCAGAATTGGTGTTTTGCTAGTGTCAAGATGCTACATGTTACTTTCGGGGCCGGTCGAGGCATGCCTTCAGTGTCAATCTTTAAATTAGTGCTGATTCCGCATACTTTTGGTCGTCTTCTTCTTTTGTCAATGGCTACGTGTCACTTTCGGGGCCGGTCAGAGCATGCCTTCAGCGTCAATCTTCGAATTGGTGCCGCTTCCACATACTTTTGGTCGTCTTCTTCTTTTGCCGCTCGTTTCCTTCGCTTTTTTGTGCATGCGTTCGTATGGTGTGCATGTAATTGTGTGAATGGGTGCATGCGAGTGTAATGTACTTGTGTATGTGTAAGTGCTTGTGACTGTGTGTGCGTATGTATATGGGGTTTTGTGTGCGTGTAATTGTTTATGTGTGCTGGTATATAAGTATGTGTGCATCGAGCAAGTGAGAGAGATTTACTTACATAGAATGAGAGTTCCTATGTGAGTGTTTTGTGGGGGTATATGTGTGTAGGTATGTCGGTAAGTATGTGTGCATGGGAGCAAGAGAGAGGGAAATGTTTTTTTTTCTTTTTATCTTTGCTTACTAGTTCGGATACACAAAGAGCGTGGGAGGCAGAGGGTGGTGTGAGTGAGAGGTAGAGTGTGTGTGTGTGTGTGTGTGTGTATGTGTGTCTGTGTGTGTGAGAGAGAGAGAGTTTTTATTGCGCCTGCAGGCTGGTTGACACAGGTGAGAACCAGAGAGGGAGAGAGGGCATGTGTGAGCGGGTGAGGAAGGAGAAAGGGTGAGAAGGGTGTATGTGGGCGAGGGTGTGTGTGTGTGTGTGTGTGTGTGTGTATAATGGAAGAGGGAGAGAGCTACTCGTTGTGTTGCGCCGGCAGGCTCTTGGGTCGGTGCCACCATCAGAATAGGAAAGAGAGAGCGTGGTCAATGGGTGGGCAAGAGAGAGGAGGTGAGTAGCGGGCCACGGAGAGGCTGAGGTGGCAAGTGAATGTGTGGGTTTGAGTGGAGGGGAAGAGAGAGAGCTAAGATGCTCTTCATGCATGGCGCCCCCCCCATCCCTGTGACGAGCTAAAGGGAGAGAGATATAATGTATTTTGTTTTTGTTCTTTTTCATGCGCCCTATTGGGTTTGCCTATACATAGAACGAGTGCAGGAGAGAGAATGTGTGAGATAGAGGGGAGGTGAGGGGTGTGTGAATAATAGATGAGAGGGAGAGAGAGAGAGAGAGAGAGAGAGAGAGAAAGAGAGTGTAGCGGAGGGATCCAGTGAGGGAGTGGGGGTGGCAATAATGGAGGGGAGAGAGGGGATAATGGAGGAGAGGGAGGGAGTGGTGCCAAAGGCAAACGTGGCGGCCTATTGCACACACGCGAGCAAGGGAGGGAAGTGGTGGTTTGGCGGCAGTGATACAAATTTTTTATTTTTATTTTTTGTTGTTTTTTCCTCATGTTCCCCAAATGGGGTTGATTCCCACAGCCTCAGCTCCGAAAGCCGAGCCAAGTTTAGTTTCTCTGGCCGGTCTAGAGTGCGGTGCGGCAAACCCGGTATCATTAGACTTCCCCCTAAGGTTAGGGGAATTATGCCTCTAACTCATTTCTTTGATCATTGTCATTGGAGTTGGAGGTTGATAGTGTATCCTCACTAGGAATGTCGATAGGTGAAGTTTGATCAAATCGTAGAAAATAAGGTTTAAGCTGCCAGCCATTGACTCTAGTCTTATGAAGCTTACCATCAGCTTCCATGGGTTGGTAACTCCCATTGGCATATTTCTTTCTCATGATGAAAGGGCCTTCCCATCGGACTAGGAGCTTCTTATCTTTGCGTGTGGCGAAGCGATTGTCATAGCCCTTCTTTAAGTCTTTGCCCCAAAGATGTTGATTGAAACTAAGTCGTCTATGTTCTCCCTGTGCCGCATAATAATTGATTGCTTCTTCTCTGTCCACTTGTAGTCGTTCCAAGTCAAGGATGTGATCTCTCAAATGCATGCTGGGTCGTTGAAATTGGCTTGCATCACTCTAAGACTTGCTAGTTGCACCTCAATAGGTAAGATTGCCTCGTTGCCAAATACCTAATGATATGGGGTGAACCCCAAATATGTGCGGAATGAGGTTCGGTAGGCCCAGAAAGCTGAGAGTAGATACTTATCCCAGTCCCCAGGATGATTGTTAACCTGCTTGGTGATAATTTTACAAACCATTCCATTCACTTTTTCAACTAATCCATTACATTGACGGTAATATAGTGAGGAGTGCCTCCTTGTAATGCCTAGTTTTTGCAATAATACTCCTACCAAGTCTACTCTAAAACCTGGCCTTCTAACATAGATGATTTCTAATGGTGTGACAAACCTGCAACATATGTGCTCGTAGAAAAACTTAGCTACCTCCACAACTGTGATCCTAGTTGTGGTTGTAGCTTTCGCCCACGTAGTCATATAGTCGAGTCTCATGATCATATAGAACTTCCCTGAGTTGGCCCTAGCCAATGGTCCTATGGCATCTATATCCCATTTTTCAAATGGCCCATATGAAAGGATAGGCGTCTCTAGTTCAGGCATGAGTGACATGGTGTTGGCCTTTTGACACAGCTTACATGTCTTACACAGTGGTGTATATCACGATTGAGGCTAGGCCACACAAAACCAGCCTGCAAGATTTTCCTACTTGTTATATCTAGGGCAAAGTGACCGCCGCAAACACCGTCATGACAACTAGTAATTACATCTGTAATTTCATTAAAGAGAGGGACCTTCCTGAGTACTTGGTCCTTACCTTACAATACAAACCATCATTGATAAGCCGATACCTTGTGGCCTTCCTGGTAAGCCATTGCTTTTGCCATTTTGTTAGATCTTGTGGACATTCCCCTGTTTCCAAGAAATGCATGATGTGGGGTAAGGCGTCACTACCTTGAAATAGAGGGAGCTAGCAGTCGTTTCGCTTGCTAAGGCATCAGCTTCATGGTTTTGATCCCTTGGGATGTGATGTAGTTGAACTGCTTAAAACTTACCCAAGAGACTTTTTACAGAGCTTAAATAAGTCCTGAAGCTAGGATTCGTACATGTCCACACTCCATTTACTTGCCTTACCAGAAGTAGAGCATACCCAAATACACTAAGGTGTTTTACCCCTTGTGAGATGCACCATTGTAACCCCTTGGTTAGTGATGCATACTCAGCTTCATTGTTAGAATGTGATTCTAACAAATGGCCAAGCGAAAATAACTTGATACCTTTGTCATCAAAGACCACTATGCTTGTAGCTGCTTTGTCAGATGCTCGCTTGTAGGCTCCATCAAAGTAGAGATAGTGTGCTTTTTCTACCACCTGTGGCTCTGGAAGTGGTTGAATTCCCTCCCCTTTAGGTTGCTTTACCTTCTTCTCAAAGTTCTGGTAGGTCATGAGTCCCCCAAGCTTTGCCCTTGTCGTGCTTTCCACCTGTGCCGTGTAGTCCCAAACTCTTGCAAACGAACTAGCCATTTAATAATCCTAGCAAAAACATCCATGTGCTGTACCACATAGGGAAACATTTCATCCATGGTTAAGATTACAAATCTCCTAGGCACCAAATATGACCAAAACTTTGTAGTTGCAAATCTAAGAGCTAGGACTAGGTGTTCCACATGGGTGAAACCTTTCTCAGTTGCTGTCATCATTCGACTGGAGAAGTATATTGGCCTCATGAAAGATGTTGTTGTATCCTTGTAGAGTAGCACAGACCCCAAGGAGTCATCACCCACGCTTGAGGTGACATAGATTTTTTCATCCCACTTAGGTGGTGAGATAGTTGGTAGGGTGGCTAAGACCTCCTTTACCTTATTGTAGTGATGTTCGCTTTCCTCTTTCAATGTGAAAGTTGATCGTTGAGTGAGCTGTTGCAGCGGTAGAACAAGTTGTGATAGTAGATGTATGAAATACTCAAGTACCCCACTTTTTGTAGAAAAGAGACCATTTGACATGCGGTTGTTGGTGAAGGTAGTGCAATGAGTGCTAACACCTTACTCGGATCCGCATTGATACCTTTAGCTGAAGTTTCATGGCCTAAAAGAATGACACTACTTTCCCCAATGTGGCACTTATCTACATTTAACTGCCCACCTAGGCTTTGCAGCCTTGCCAAACCCTTAGTTACCTTTTCTAAGTATGAGATGCGAGGTCTATATATACAAAAATCATCAATGAACACTCTTATAGATGTTCCAAATAACGGTTGAAAGACCTATGTGACATATCTTTGGAGTGTGGTAAGTGCATTTCTAAGACCAAATGGCATAACTCTGTATGCAAAACAGCCCCATGGCGTAATGAATGTAGTTTTTAGTTGATCTTTCAAAGCTATGCGTTTGCAAGTAGCCGGAATACCCATCACACACGATGTAGCATTCAAAACCAGGTACTTCATTCAAAACTTCATCCAATAAAGGGAGAGGTAAGTGGACTCTCTTTGTGGCTGCATTTAGTGGTTTGTAGTCGACACAGACCCTCCACTTACCATTCTTCTTAGGCGTCACTACTATGGGTGATACCCACTCTGCGTTTTCCACAAGATAAAAAAACCTTGCTTCTAGTAGCTTCCTTACCTCGGTAAGGAGTTCCTTTTCTTGTATGACCCTTAGCCGTCGTAGCTTTTGCACAACTAGTTACCCCTTCCTTCAGCTTAATATGATTCTCCACTACTATAATACCTGTGATTCTTTCATAGTTGTCAATGAAAAGGTCAAGAAATCCCAAATTAACATTTTCAAAAATTTATCCTCCTCTTCAATTGTCAACTCCATAGACAACATACTTGTCAACCTACTTTCTCTTAGGCCAGGTGATTTACTTTCCGCTTTGTTGCTTTTCCCTTCTGGTGATGGGCTGCCAGTTGTGCTTACCCTTTGTAGATCCTTTATGATGATACCCATCACATCGATGGAACTGTCGCTTTCATCGGTGGAAGTGGTCTCCTCCTCAGAAGTGGAAGTCTCACTAGTGGTCTCATTTGCTGATGTCTCTAGGTCCATTTTTTTCTGCTTGTTGGTCCTCATGTCATAGTGGATTGTTTCCCCTTTCTTATCAGTCATGTGTAGAAGACCAGTGCCCCAGTCCTGCTTTTCTTTCATGGCCATCAACCATGGCCTCCCCAAGATCAATGGGTATCCCTCCCCCTTAGTTGGCATCATGATAACATCTACTTATACCTCAGTGTTGAACGCTTTTACCTTCACAGGCGCACTTACCACACCCGCACATTTTACTTTTGTGTTGTTTTCCATCTTTGCCTTGCATGTAAAAGGCATGTCAACCTTGAGCCCTAGTCGAAGCATCATAGCTTCGCTCATCACACAAATTTGTGCACCACCATCAATGTAAGTATTTTCCACCCTCTTACCCTTTTTGTTGATGTCGACGATTGGAAGGATGTCATCCATGTTGCAACCCGAAATTGCTCCGGCTACCTTTGCTCTGGAGCACCTTGTACTAACCATTTTGGACCATTGCCACCTTACCTTTGGTGCGAGATGTAGTAGCTGTGTTCATGTAATCTTTGGTCCTTGCTCTACCACATCCAATATTGGATCATAGGTCCTAGAACTATCCCCTAGCTGAAAATTAGTGATGCCTATTTTCTGTCGTGGCCTTGACGGCCTCTTCCTACTCTCTCCTTTCATGCTTCTCTCATCATCAGTTTGTGTAGTTTTATCCCTCCTAGCTCTCTTTACAGTCATGGCTTTAAATGGTTCCCCAAAGGTGTTGGGTATTCAAGCCCTTTGCAATGATGTTTAGCGTGTGGGAACTCCCTCATAGTGCATGCATCTATAGACCACCGCTTTAGTGGAGTTTGCATGATACACATTTTTGCTTTATATATGATGTAAGCTTTACAAAGCATAGATACATCAATAATAGCGTGATTTTATCGCAGTGTTGAGCTCTCTCTCTCTCTCTCTCTCTGTCTCTCTCTCTCTCTCTCTCTCTCTCTCTCTCTCTCTCTCTCTCTCTCTCTCTCTCTCTCTCTCTCTCTCTCTCTCTCTCTCTCTCTCTCTCTCTGTTATTCTACTGCATCTTGCCATGGCACCCGCCATAGCATGTGCCTTAACAAAAGGTTACCTTATCCTCACCCTTATATTTCTCCTTTACTTTGGGTGGATCCACTACTATAGCCTTTCCTTTCTCCTCTAGCCTTATGATGTTTAAGGTGCGATCAGGTGGTGGTGCTGGTGGAAGAGGTGGAATGGGTGCTTGTAGTGGTGCCTGCGTGATGGACATAGAATTTGTGTTGGTGGGGCTGGTGATCGGAGTGGAGGTGTTGTTTCTCTAGGGGGTGACAGTTGGTTTCTCCTACCTCCTCTATTATAGTTTTGTCGTGGTTTGGGACAGTAGTACATACCGTGACCATCTTCTCTACAGTTGTAGCAGTGATACTCCCTGTTTTGTCGTCTTGCTCTCCCGAGGTCTTGATCTCTCTCCTGATTCCTTCCTTGTTGTATCAAGTGGACAAACAAATTCTGCAGTTGGTCAATAATCTGGGCCAACATATCTTCTTGGTCATTTCTTACCCCAGGGGCCGATGATGATGGAGGAATGGTTGTTGTCGTGGTTGTTGGTCGACCCGATGTTCATGATTTTGTTGACTCAATCTCTTTGGCTTTCATGCATAGCTTCTAGGCGTTAAGGCGAGCAATCTCCACGGCTAGCTCACACGTTGCCGGGAATCTACCCTTCACCTTCTCTTTGAGGAGTGGCCACAAGCCATGCATGAACCGTTCTTTTTTTAGGAAAGTGGGTGAAGCTTCCCTTCTTGCTAGTGACTCAACCCACTGTTCCCACAAATCCACAACTTGGACTCATAGATGGCATACTCTAAAAGATCCTTGTGCTTCAAGTCTCTCAACTTGTCCCACAGCTTCTCTAGAGTGGTACCTCCCCCAAAGCGCCTCTTAAAAGAATTTTTTAAGGGTTCCCAGTCATCCTTAGTTGCTTGTGGGAGTGCATTATACCACAACCTAGCTTCTAGCTTCATGAGATGCTTAAAGATTCTAACCTGGATTCATCTCTATCTTTGTTACTTACTACGCATGCTACTTCAAAGTCATCTAAGAAATCTGTTACCAAATCCTCCCCTTTCTTTCCTTTAAATGATGGAAATGCTACACTTGCCATGATTACTGAGAGAGAGCCCTTTTTATACTATAGCATAGATTAAAATCTCAAACGGTACATTGCCTTGTACCAACAGTAGGAAAAGTGGCTAATCTAACACCAGAACCTCAAAGAAGCACTCCCCTCCCAACATGGTGTCAATGACGTGTTGGTAGTGAGCCTTCTAGTCAAGTATTACCTTGATTGAACGTACTCCTATCCGAATGTGTTTGGAGCACTCGGGGTTCAATAGAGATGCAAAGTTCGTCCAATTGTTCTTGGAGCTCTTCTTCTTCTATCATCCAGTTAGCAAATCTTGCTAACCATTCATCCATTCACAAAAGTTTAGGGTGTTCAATCTTGTAAACTAGATGGTTTCAAGAAAGGATCCTTGGTCGGGGCGCTAAGAAAATGATAGCCAAAAATGACATGCCATATGGGCTGGCCTCTACACCACGCATAGCCTGTACATCCCCAAGCATCATCTTGAGGTAAGAGTTATCCAATAACTATAGAGGGGAACCACCTAGCATAAGTGCGTTTGGGACGTAAACATAGATGACCTAGGGTAGCAAAAGTAAGATGCCATCTAGGTAGCCAACATGAAATGATGATGTAGCAAATGTTTGGATATAAAGAATGCCTAGTGAACAGTCAGAAGTGTGTGTATGAGAGAGGTATGTGACAAGGTCAGAATGAAGCATGACTTACTAGTGATGGCGCACGTGATGAAGCACAAGCAGAGTGATATACAAGAGATGAAACATCCCGTGGATGTGGGGAAAACAAAGCTAAGGAGAAGAGAGAATGGACTCAAAGATCATGACAGCATTGCACACTTTTATCAATGACGATGTTACTTACAAAACGGTGGTCTTTGCTCTACCAACCTTGTTCTTGGCACTGGGGATGCATGATGGAATGAGAGCATTATATGGTGCATGTCGAACTTTGGAGTTACAGAGGTTAGCACATTAGCGGGAGGTTAGTTGAGGGAGACATCAAGACGATGCAGCCTCCAGTGATGTCAATTGCTAGCATTGATAGTGGCCCAGGGTAGCATGGGTCGGTGCATTCAATCCTAGCATGTTCATGTTGCCTTGCTGTGTGATAATGAGTGCCTTACTTACATAGAGTGGCCATGACTAGTAAATCAACCATGGTGTGGGTGGAGGTTGGTGATGGTGGTGATGCTGCCAATGTTAAATGCCCATGCTTACAACCAAAACATGATACCATGATCTCCCTAGCTTGGGAGGTGCATTATGTGCTTAGTGATGCATGCAATGAAGAATGCATGGAGCCTGGGTGGTGCCTCTAGTCTGTTCCTATCTTGTGTCTCAATAAAGGCCTCTTTAATAGTCCTGAGAGGTGGTCCTTACATGATGGTCCTTGCAAATTTCCATTGGTCACTGTAGAGAGTCTAGATGCCTCTCTAGTGAGAGAGATAGAGAGGGAGAGGAGGTAGAGATAGAGAGAAGGGAGGTAAGAGTGGGGTGGGAGGTTTTTCACAATCACTAGCCTTTGGCTAGGTTATTAGGGAAGAGTGGAGATTGGGGCGGTGTTGTTGTTGGTTCGGGTGGCCGGTGTGAGGCTTAATGCTGCCAGAATTGGTGTTTTGTTGGTGTCGAGATGCTACACGTCACTTTCGGGACCGGCTGTGGCATGCCTTTGACGTCAATCTTCACATTGGTGCCGCTTCCGTAAACTTTTGGTCATCTTCCCGCACCACCTTAGCCTCCTCTCCCTGGCCCGCTAAGGTGGTGGGGGAATGTGTAGGTGTGAGTGGAGGAAAAGAGAGAGAGCTAAGATGCTCTTTATGCATGGCGGCCCCCCATCCCGGTGACGAGCTAAAGGGAGAGACATTATATATTTTGTTTTTGTTCTTTTTCATGCGCCCTATTGGGTTTACCTATACAGAGAACGAGTGAGGGAGAGAGAATGTGTGCGATAGAGGGGAACTGAGGGGAGTGTGAATAATAGATGAGAGGGAGAGAGAGAGAGAGTGTGTAGCGGAGAGAGCGGTAAGGGAGTGGGGGTGGCGATAATGGAGGGGAGATAGGGGACAATGGAGGAGAGGGAGGGAGTGGTGCCAAAGGGAAACGTGGCAGCCTATTGCACGTGCGTGAGGAAGGGAGGGGTGGTTTGGCGGCAGTGATACAAGAATTTTTATTTTTATTTTGTTTTACCTCATGCTCCCGGAATGGGGTTGATTCCCGCGAGCCAACTTTAGTTTCTCCGGCCGGGCTAGAGGGCGGTGTGGCTAACCCGGTATCACCACCATTCAAGATACATGCCCATTTGCTATGAAAAACTAGAAGGAAGACAGCAATGTTGGTGATCTTAAGCATCAAGATATGTTGAATGGTGATACCAAAGAGAAAATAGATGCAAGGATTGATACACTAAGGCATTTGGTCATCCCCCTTAGCCCCATGGAGGATCAAAGAAAACTCAAAGGGTCCTTGCATGAGATATCAACGATCAAGAAAACTTAGATGCTTGATGTTGTCACCGAAGCCACTCCAACAAAATATTTTGACCTCCTTAAGTATATGTTAGCTATCCATATCTTGTCCACTATTACTAGTCTGATAAAAAAGAATTCAAAAAAATACAATCTATCTCTCTCATCTACTGAAATTTGGCTGTATAGGTAACTATTTAGGTTATGGCTGTATGGGTAACTATTTAGGTTACTCGCTCCTTCTAGAAGCTAGTGTTTTGTAATAGTCCCATGGGCCAAAAAAAATGCATGGGCTTTCTTTTATCTTTCTTGTTTTTCTTAATACACTTTTTTCCATTGATACAACATCCCACATAATATGGAAACTACAAAAAAACAAACAAAATCTATTAACATTAAAACAGATGAAAGCTCGCAGGGCAATTTGATAGTTTTCTCTCTCCGGAATAGAAAATGGTAGCAAAGCGCAGACTGAAGATGGTAGCACGCATTAAGACACACAGTTGGTAGGTTGCAGGAGTTTGCGCTGACAGCATCGGCCTCTATGGGTCCAGAAGACGAGGGTGCTAAGTCCCCAACTTCGCTCTCTCTGCGTTGACAGGCCTTCAAGTCCTCGACTTCGCTCGGCAAGGCAGGCAGGCAAGCTTCGCAGCTAAGGAAATCTAAGGGCACGCCTCTTTGGCTTCATTCTAAAGAGCTTGTTGGCATCGTTGTCCACATGCCTATAACAGCGCCGCGACAGCAACGTCTTTAGTTTTGTAATAATCGCAATTATTAGTGTAGCCCTAGTTAATAATTGTTGTCTTGTTTTTGCTTGCTACCCTATAGATACCTTAGCTTGAAAAATAAAGCCCTTTTGGTTAACATCTTGTAAAAAATAAAAGAAAAGGAGGTCACTTCTTGGTGGTTAGGGCCTGTGGCCTCCAAGATTCTTAGCTTATTCTAGTGGTGTAAATCCGCGACACTTGCGAATGGAACTCGACGGGCTGGTCGTAAGTGAGGACATTGCCGAATTTTCACAGATGTTAGCGGCGAGGAAAAGGTCCAAAACGGAGCTAACTGTGCCAATGGATATAGGCGATGGCTCGGTCTTGAGACCGATGCATGACACGGAAATGTCAGGCCCCAGCTCGCCAAAGATTTCAACCATGAAAGAGGTAAAGATGGTCCCGACTGAAAATTTTCCCTATGTGGAAACACGAGAGAAAATGGGCTCAGCACAAGGGTTCAAATTCGAGGTAAAAACCATCAAAGACGGGGTTCCTCAAAGACCCATCTACGCGAATATAAATAAATCGTCAAGTGCATCGGCTACTTGCAGGCCAGGTATATCGTTTGCTAGCATACTCAAGGGGCCTAACTCTAGGGATGTGGGAAAAGGCTCAACAGAAGGGATGACAAGTGAAGGAGATATCAAGAACCTACAGAATGCAAAAGCTAGACTTCAACAAGAGCTCTTGGAAGTCAACAAAACGATTGGGGCCGGCCCTAGCAACAACAAAAGAACTTGCTCCCATTCAGAATTCAGTGGGCTGGTAGAAGACGGTTTGGTCGATTGAGCCTTCTCTGCTTTAAAAAAGTCTTTGCAACAGCAGGTGGAGGTTGCCAAGTCTATTACTGTAGCGATTCCGCCAGCACTTATAAAAAAACAGTTAGTCAGACAAGATAAGCTGATGCTTGTATTTCGGTTCAGTGGAAGAATCCCGAACAGGTTTGAGATGATCCAATGGCTTCAGGCCCCTCAAATTCTTGGTCATGGAGGAGCAGTTGAAGGTGCTTCCTACCTAGCTAAAGTTTTTTGCTCAGTGAGATTCAAAGAGGCCTCTGATGTGGAAAAGATCCTTGACAAAGGGACCCTAGTATTTAATAGGACTACGGTGTGTGTGGTGCCTTGGGAGCCAGTGTTCGACTCAGCTGAATCTTTGCAAGCGTTCCATCCGATCTGGGTTGAGTTTGTGGGACTGCCTAGTTGGCTGTGGGATAATCTCAGGATGCTTGCTAGACAACTGGGCACTCCCTTGTTTATACCTAGCAAGAGAGGATTTGGCAAAACCTCTAACAGGGTTTGTATTGGATGGGATGCGTCTAGAATGCCACCTAAAAGCATGGTTATCAATGTCGGAGTTGGGCTTGTTACCATTCCGCTAAACTTTGGAACATACTTTGGGGCATGTTTTAAATGCAATAACTTTGGGCACTTCGCCAAGGATTGCCCCTTGAATTCTAATGGTATTGCAGCTCTGACTGCACAGGCCCCAAACGAAATGGAATCCCCGATGGGGGGATTGAGAAGCAGGGAGACAATAATGAAGGGACAAATACAGGGAAGGATGAAGGAGGGATGGTATGTGAGAAAATGGATACGAATATGCAGGAAAATATTGTGGAGGAATCCATTCCCATACAACGAGCTTCTGAAGGTACAGGCAATAATAATAGGATCATTACTCCCGCAGCTATCCCCAAATTTATGACAGTGACAATGGCGACGATTGTCCAGGTCCCTGGTCTGAAAAGAGCCAAAAGAGTGAATGCAGTGGCAAGAGACTCCAAAGTGCTGCAAGTTGTTAGGACACTAGAGGTGAAAGGATCTAATTCATCCTCAACCCCTTCGAAAGGAGGGGGATTCATTGTCCCTCTGCACAATCCATTTGCAGCACTACAAGAAAAGAAACTTGGAACCCCTAGATTCTCCTGAGACCAAGGAGAAGGGGGGGGAGGGGAATGATTCGGATGCTAAAGAATTTGTTCCTCTATCCCAATGAACCCTGTAATAACGATGGAGTCTCTCACTATCCAATCTTGTAACATAAAGGGGTTGAAAACCCGTAAGAAGAGTACCCTATTCTGGGAGGAAATAAAAAAGGAGGAAGACAATCAACTTTTGGGCTATCCAGGAACACCACCTAGATCCCCATAGCAAGAGAAAGTTGGGACTAGGAAAGAAACTGGTATTCTATGGAGAAGGGGATAACGGCTTCAGTGGCGTCCTTAGCATTGTGGACAGAGAATTTGAGCCGAAGTTGGTTCTTAACCACCCATCGGGCAGAATCCTGGGGATTAGAATCAGATGGGAAAGGCATCCCCTCACCATTGTGAATGTGAAACAGCCCTTGCAATGCAAAAGATAGGGCTAAACTATGGATGCATCTCATAGATACCCCTATTGAAGGGGAATGGTTGTTGGTTGGCGACTTTAATATGATAGAAAAGAGCAGGGATAGAACATGATCCTCTAGTGTGTTGGCTGGCTCAGAAAGGTCTAAATGGCAAAGTCTATGCGAAAAGTGGGCAATGATCGACTTATGGGAAGTTGGCCCATGGAGCAGCACGCTTGGGTTCACCTACACAAGCCTTCAGTACGCCCGCACTGCCTCCAGACTGGACAAATGCTATTGCTCGCACCAAGCTGACTGGATAATGACGTTGATGGAAATGAAGGTAGTCCCAACAACAATCCTCTCGGATCACATTCCTCTGCACATACATTTTAAGAGGAATAAAGAGGAGGAGAAGGCCCCAAGAGGTTAGGAAAAACTGTTAGTAACAGAGTACACCTACTCAAAGACCCTCATTTCAGGAATCTAACCAAGAAAGCATTGGGTAAGCTAAAAAAAGATGTCGACCTCAACAAACACAACGCATGGGACCTCTTTGCTCGGAGCATCCAGAAAGAAATCAAAACCTCGGGCCCCCGAATCAAGAAAGCTAGGGAGGATCACCTTTTGCATCTTACAATGGAGGTACAATTGCTTACCGCTATAAAAGCCAATGGGAATGCTACTGAGGTCGAACACAAATGATGGCTTTAAGCCAAATCGAACCTTGCTAATGAGCAGTTAGAAGATATCAAAAAGTCTAGACTTCTCTCTAGGGAGACTTTTTTGCAACCGGAAGCCTCCAATCAAGCTCAGTTTTTTAGGGCTTTAAAAATTAAGAAGAGCCGGGGCCACGTCCACTCGCTCAATGATGAGAAAGGGACAATAGTGCATAACGAGGATGAAATGGTTGGTCTGATGCTGAGCTATCTCAGTCAAATCATTGGAGACGCAGTCCCAAGATGTGTAAGAAGCTAGAGGGACCTTGCTTCAGAGCGTCAAGAAGGAAATTCCCCACTCAAAAGCTGATAACTTGGAACGCGCATTTTCCGAAGACAAATGTGCACTAGCATTGCAAGCCCTTGGCAAGGAAAAATCCTTGGTTGGGATGGGATGATGGTGGAATTTTATAGAGAATTTTGGGATGATCTCAAGGCCCCAATCACAAGGTTGGCCAATAAAGCCATGGTTGAAGGGTCGTCGGAGACAAGTGTGAAGAGAGGGCTTATCAAGCCCATCCCAAAATAGATTTTTTGCTCTAAACTGAAACATTGGTGCCCTATAATGATGATGTCGGTGGCCTACAAAATTATAGCTAAAGCAGTGGCCCTCAGACTAGACCCCTTACTAACCAAGATCATGTCCCCCCATCAACATGGTTTCATTAAAGGAAGATCCATCTACGATAACATCTTGGCAGCAATGGTGGGCATAGAAAACACAGTTGTCACAAAGCAGGAGTGCATTCTGCTGCAGTTGGACCTGGACAAGGCCTATGACAGAATAACATGGACATATATAGAAGCCATCATGGAAGCTCTTGGCTTTGGGCCGCGCCTCTGTAGGATGGTTCGCATAATGGGGCTGGAATCGTGTGAGAGCTCTTATTCAACGATAGAATTGTTGGCTCTTTTGAGGTCAAAAGGTCAATTAAACAGGGATGCCCTCTCGCCCCCCTAGTTTTCGCCATAGGATCACATCCTCTAATCACGACGCTCGAAGCTAGTGCTAAACGAGGGGAGGTACAAGGCCTTGTTTTACCAGGAAATAGACAACTCCTGGCAAAACTATTTGCAGACGATTCTCTCCTCTTCTTGAAGGCGTGCCCCCAGGTCATTAGAAAAGCTCTGGAGATTGTACAAATGTTCTTAGTAGCTCCGGGGTCCTAGTGTAATATAGATAAGTCAAGGATGATTTCCCTTTCGAAAAATGACTCATTTGACCCTACTGTCTCATCAGGGGAGATTGTCACAAAAGGGAATATCTTTAGACATCTGGGAGCCCACTTGGGGGTGGATGTAACTCACAAGCAAAGATTCGAGTGGGTGCTTGAAAAAATAGAAACAAAAATGAGTAGGTGGGAGTACGCTCTTCTCCCATTCCCAAGTCGGATAAAAGGGATGAATGCCTTTATGATTCCTTATATTGCCTTCACTAGCCCGCTTCTCAAGATGGTTAAGTGTCACTGGAAAGAGTTCTTAAAACCGGTAAAAACATTTTTATGGAAAAATAACACGAAATCTTCTAGGCCATGGCAATGGGCCCGTTGGGAATCAGCTGCTCGATCGGGGAATCAAGGAGGCCTCTGGATTCTCAACCCTGTGGCCGAGAGATCAAGTTTGGGCTGTCATGATCAGAGATATGATAGAAGCAGCTAAACTTGGCACAACGGGTGGAAAGTGGAGAGGGGTGGAGGTTCATGACAAACTGATAGCCCTGGCGTGGTCTGCCTTAAGACTGGGGAGCAGCTCAGGAGAATTGGTAAGAAAATGCAATAGAGTAGCAGGAGTCTTAAAGTGGGGGGAAGAAGCCAGATACTTCAAGAATTCCATCCTGCATTGGTCCCTCTGGCTCTCCAAAGTTGTAGATCCTCCGCAAACTCCCTATTGGATTGAGACAGCCAGGAAGCTAAATAATAAGGGACTGAACCGCCTTAAGCACTTATGGGATAGTGTCAACAAGAGTTGGAAAACCATTGACCTTATGGTTGCCCATTACCAACTAAATAGCTTGGAGGTCTTGCTTGTCCACAAAGTGATGAAAGAGCTTGACAATCTAGTGATGCCAATCTGTGATTCGGAGTTGGACTGGAATGCCTGGAAATGGCCCAGAAGCAGTCTCTTGTGGAAACCCCATACTAAATTCATTTATCAGACATTGATGCAAATGAAGAATTTTTCTAGCCCCCTTAACAAGCTATGGATAAAGCAATGGCCGGAGGAAAGATGGGAGCATGTAATGGAGAACATATGGAAGCCAAAGGTGCCGCAGTACATGAAGGTTTTCTTATGGAAGGTTATTTGGGGTGCTCTATTGACGGGGGTGAAGATTCAGAAGAGAGGGATTGGATTAGATCGTTGCTTGGGGTGCAAGTTAGCCAGTGAAGATCTGGCCCACCTTTTCATGGACTGCCCAGCTATTAAAGGCCTAGCAGGGAAAGTATGCAAGTGGGTCCAGAGAACATGGAAAGTTAGTTTTTCAAGACTTACCTATGCCTTGGAAGTAAAATCTCAGGTAGTCCTGCACTCCTCATCAGCACTCAGATCGTCAGATACTTCTTCTTTCATAATGTATGGTAGACAAGGAACTGCTGTGTTTTTGAAGGAGGATTTGAGGTGGAAAGCTTCGCAAAAATTATACAAGAAAGCAAAGTGCTAATATGGACACTCGGGCGCAAGTATCACTCGGAGGATTGGTGTAGGACTACTTATGGCTTGTTGTCAGCAGATGGAATGCCTAGGATGGGGGCAAATCTTGGCCTTCGGTAAGTAAAAGATCTGAGAATGACAAGAGTATGGGCTTTGTGTACCAAGCATGTGGAGGCGGGGGGGTAGGGGTGGCTGCCCTGATAGCCGTTGTAATTTTGATCCTTGGATGTTGTCATGGCTTAACATGAGTATGACAAAACCTTGTAATTTTTTGGTCTGCTCAATATAATCCACTCACAATTGTGAGTTTTGCGAAATTAAAAAAATAGATGAAAGCTAACCTCAAGTATGATGTGTTTGGTTATTTTAATTCCTAGCACTAGTTCTATAACTGAACGCTCAGAGTTTGAGACAATAAAGTGTCTTGTTTTTTTCAGAAACTTGTCATATTTATTTGGTGAAGCTAGAAACAAGATTTATAGGCCATGTTCATATCTTACGTCAATTATGAGGCAAGAAACATTGTCAATTTAGTTTTTTCAAAATTCATGCCATATTATATTATGGTGATAAGTTTTAGGATAGAAAAATCATAAAAATTTAGTGCAGGTCTAAGAAAATTCTCATAAATTGAATATAACTTCTCATCAAAATGAGATTTTGTATAGATTTTGAGGTTTATGTATAAGGAAAAACTTATTATAACAGGAACTTCGGCTTCATAACTTAGTTCTTAAACAAGTATTTTGTCATAATTCAAAAATCCAAATCTTGAAAATGCTGACAAGGAGAAAAATTTGGTCTTTCAAAGCCTTTTTCAGTAACATGTCCATCAACTAAGCAATTTTCAAGGTTCCAAACTCACAAGCAACTTGTAATTTAAGCTCAATTAAGAAAATTAATAGTGCATATTTTCTTGAGAAACAACCATTGCTATGAAAACCTAATGAAAGTGTGTATATTGCCCAATTGTGTACATCCATATGAGGTATCTGTATACAAATAAATGAAATGAATGGAAAATTAAAAACATGGACTTTATTTTAAAACTAATCTTTGATTAAAAAAAATAAGAATCTCAACATGCGCAATTTTTGGGATATGACATAAATCACCAAATGTGGCTTGCATAACCATGAAATAGTATTACCTTAAGTAATGGAATGGTAGATTAGTATATATGCTCTTGAGTATATGTTGCATAAGACAATGCAAATTTAGATGAAGTGAATGTTTTATGTGGTCTCGTTAATTGAATTCACAAATGTTGCATATTTGACCCACGCGACTTTCTATATTTAATTCTAATCACAAAGAATTGTTTTTCCATGTGAGAGTTGCAAAAATGTTAAGCACATATATAAGAAGCTACCATGGATTATTTCATGCACCCTGCTCATTTCTTTCTTAGACTAGGGGCGTAGGAGTTTTAGTGAAACATCAACTGTTGTTTTTGCGTAGGTGCTTTTCATGAGTATAGTTAATATTGAGATTGGAGAGAAAAGTGGAGGATTTATGAGTATTTTGGCTAACATTTTATAATTTTGCAAAAGAATTTCTTGATATCTTTTCTACATCTCATGTACCACTTTATCTACATTCATGAAAAAAGTACACTGAAGTGTCCTAGTTTTTAGCACCAAACTAGTTTTAAGAACAACGCTATCACTACCAACATTCAAATACTATATTGGCACTTTACAAAAGTTGGTTAAAATGTTTGATCTCACCATAACACTTGTATTCTTGCTTCTCGTTACAAGAGTATAAGATTCAAAAGAACCTCCGGAGGTCACGCAAGGTTGTGATCACAAGTGGTAGTAGAGGTGAACCTAGGAAAGGAATACTACTTGTACAAAGCACTAATAATGATTCTATAGCTCAAACACTTTGACCATATCTATAATTACAAGTGATAGTGTTGTTTACAAAAATTCTCCATAAAGCATGGTGATACCAAGTGAGCATGATATGGTGGTGGGTTTTAGTGACCCTCACATTAAGTTTCTAGATAAGTATTGGACTCGATGGTGGCAAACTGAGTGGCTAGTGGCTTCAAAACTTACAGCAAAAGTGTAAAGGGCTTAATAGAGAACAGTGTCTCTTCGAATGATTCAATAGTGCAATGGAGAAATGGGGCAAAGTTAAGGTTAGTGAAGGTTATTTTTGGTGAGTGATCCGATTGAAGGTGGGCTAGAAAAAATTGGCTGTAGTGAAGATGACATATATGACCTTGGAGAGGGCATCTTAGTGTAAAGGAAGAGATGCAAAAGGGAACAATTAGAGTAGTTTGAACTCGGGACTGTATACTATATTATTGTGTGTGTGTGTGTGTGTGTGTGTGTGTGAGAGTGAGAGAGAGAGAGAGAGAGAGAGAGAGAGGGAGAAAGGGGCAGGAGGTTTTGAACTCAGCACCTTACAGGTGACAAGAAGGGATTAGCAAAACTGGGCGGACTTCAAGGAGAGGGGGTACATGAAGGAGTTACGATACGTGAAGCGGATGATGGTTTGATGTAGCAAGGGCTCGCCCCCGTTGACCAGGCAGTCGTTAAAGGCCAGCCGTCGAAAGAGGCTGGGGTTCACCACCCCCACTGATGCAAAGGCGCCACAGTTCAGGTGAATATCCGACGGCGCGCATGCTCCACACGTGTTGATGATCTGCACGATGAAGAGCGGGATCCCTCCTGCTTGGCCACCCTCCGACTTGCTCTGAATTATACTGATGTCCTTGGTGCTGCATGCTGCACCCAACACCCATGAAAATATTAGTATGCACGTAATTAAAGCTAGTTGTACTGCAAGCCTAGACGCGAGGGAGAGAGAGAGCCTCTTAATTCTACGCAATATATGCATATACATTACTAGTGAGTGGAGACTCTTAATACGCAATATATGCATATACATTACTAGTGAGTGGTATTGTGTGTGGCAGCTCTCTCTCTCTCTCTCTCTCTCTCTCTCTCTCTCTCACCTCTCTCTCTCTCTCTCTCTCATACACACACATACAACAGCTGGGTGGTGTTAGCGGCGGGTAATTACCAGTGGAGGGTATTGTTGGCGGCCGGCATCATGCTCTCTCTCTCTCTCTCTCTCTCTCTCTCTCTCCCCCCTGCACCGCACCTCGTGCGCAAACAAATAATGCCATGTGCATGGAGCTACTAGGGCAAAACTGAATGATAACCTCAAGAAAGTCACTCGTGTGTAAAACTAAATGAACACGCTCTCCATAACTTTTCAACAAAAAGTGAAAAGGGACACAAATGCCCCGTTTTTCAATACCTTACATTTTCTAACATGCAGCATCCATGACCAAAAGATGCCCTTAGAAAAGGAGTTGTTTTACAAAAATGGAAGGGCTTAGAAAGTAACAGGTTCTTGTACATGTAATGGCAGACCTTAGAATTGTGCCCACCTTTTAAATTCCCCATCTCAATCGATCATCATCCTTCACATACCGGCTAAGAATGCAAAGCTCCCAATCACAATCATACAATCTACAAATTCCTTCATATCCAACATAAAATACCAAATTTCTTCATATCCCATATTGTATATGCTTATGCCCTCTCGTTCTTATCAAAAGAGCTTCATATCTATCGATTGTACTTGTCGGTGAAACCAATTGGGGCCTTCCAATTGCAAGTGCAGTTTAACCCTAGATTTTCAAGCACGAATTAATATTTTTTATTTGTCATGTTTATAATATAGCACATGATGGGGCCTTATTATTCAAGATTGTTCCCTAAAGCTCGATATCCTACATCATTTTCCAATATCAGCACAGCTAAAAGGCATATAAGTACATTGCTAGAGCTTACTAAGCTCTGAACCATGCATTCAAGACTGGCTTGGAAGAATCATCTCTCATAGTTTAGTTATGGCAAGCCACTGAATAATTTTCCATCCACATTTTGAGTTGTGAAGATTAAACAACACATGCCTTGTTGTCAGCAGATGGAATTCCTAGGACGGGGAAAATCTTGGCAATCGGTAAATAAAAGATCTCAAAAGGATAACTTTTTGGACCCTGTGTATCGAGGAAGAGGCGGCGGGTTGGTGGGGGTGGCTACCCTGATGTAGTTATAGTCTCTGGATGATGTCATGGCTCAACAAGAGCATGACTAGACCTTGTAATTTTTTTGGGATGTTCAATATAATTAACTCACAATTGTGAGTTTTGCAGAAAAAAAAAAAAAAGACTAAACAACACATGCCACAACTTATTCTTCCTTTACCTAGATGTAGTTACTGCTAACATGAATGTATTATGCATGCAATTATTCTTTGTAGAGTACTGTGATGCTCTCCAATAGATTTATGATTTTAGAAATTCGTTGAATAAGAAACTAATTTATGGTTCCACTACCCAAATTCGTAGGTGATGATTTTGTGCTAAAGATAGATGATCTAACCATATGACCACACAATTAGAGAAAGGCATATTGGGAGTGGTATCCGTTTGTATGTTTGTTTTTGTTTTTTTTTTTGGGGCGCGGCGGGAGGGGGGGGGGGGGGGGGGGGGGGGGGCACGTTCCCCTTGGTAGGTCATTCATCTTTTCTTGTTCAAAATGCAAGGTTTCCACAATTTGGTCTCCATAGAGGACCCATATAATCTTAAAGTTCACATCCAATCCAACCAATAGATGCACCCCTTATACTTAGACTGCATGTATAGGTCACAAGGTGGTCTTACCCCAGGAATAGCCTGTTTGATCCAAACTTGGTACTTTCTTTTCTTCTTCTTCATGTGTCTTCCTCTTGAGATCTCACAATCACTACAAGTGTGTGGGACCATTCTTACCCCTGACAATGGGTGTATAGAAGGTAGTAAGCCTTGGGTAAGGAAGGGGTGTTCACTATATATAAAAACTATATATCGCGCGCGTTCAATTCAGACTATTTATAAAACTTTTAAGCTGTGAATTTTTAATCAATAAAAGGGTCCTTTTCCTATTCAATCTGTAAAAAAATTAAAATTCAAGATCATTTTTTCAACACCCTTTTGTAAGTGAACATGTGAGAAACCATAGAGCAAAATAATTTATATCGGACCCACATGTGATAGGCAATTTTTATTGTAGTGACCCCTTCTAGGTAGTAAGCCTCTATTTTCTTCATAGCCTTATCTTTAGAAGTGTCCCCTAGGGGTATAGATAAATAACAACAACACCATGGCTATGATATCCATTGAAGTGGCATTGGGGGCAAGGGGAAGGGAGGAGGTGGAACTTCCCAAGAGGTCACCCACCCCAATATTGTTCCGCCACATGCATCCTTAATTAAAACTCACAGAGTTTCCATAAACTAATGATCTAATCATCTAGACCCTAAAACTTAAGGTTCTAGAGACATCATGTATGTCCAAATTTTGCATGCGGTATAGTTAGCCACAACTTAATATAGGTTTCAAATTGGTTTAATTCAAACAATACCCTCTCTCTTGAAATCTAGGCGCTAAGTTTTATCTTTAGTACTATAATTGGAGGTATATCTATCAACACACCATAAGAAAATGCAAAACGAACCATGTATTTATAGTGTCCTGTGTTAAAAAAATAAAATTTATTAACTTTTTTATTATAATATCTTATAAAAATCTTAAAATATCAAAAAATACCAATAAATCAAAGTATGTTGCCCAATATGTGCTTAATTGATGTGCAACAAATATTTTGCAACACATGAGTGATATGCATTTTATGTACAAGTCTTTATTACAATCATAATGTTGTGACAACACCTAGCATGTTACATCAAGGAAAAAAAACTTCCCACATAAAATGTACTCTTTTGTGAGATCAATTGACAAACAAGAAATTTTATTCTATTCTTGGCCATGTGTTTTGTGTGGACAGTACTGTTTGGCTTTCAAAAGGGAGCAAATTTAGGGTAACATACCATACTTTTTTTTAAAAATCTAATTTTTAGGAAATTAAGATCTGCACAAACTACTTAAAGTGGGTACACATGATCTTAACACATGCCCATATAAAATTTCTCTATTAGATGCATTAAAGGCTTGTAGGAGAAACCCTTTCAATTTCTTAAGGCTTTGATGCACTCTGTTCTCTTCGTTTGTGTCTATCCCCTTCGTTTGATACCCTCATATAGCTGGGACTAATTGTTAGTTAAGGATCTTTCATGATGTTGTTGAAGTCCCATGGTCCCAAACATATTTATGGTTGAGCACCCTTAACACTACTCATATATTTTAAGTACTTTTGGGCATCTTATGCCCTAGGGGATCCAAATGTAATACTAAGGGGATTTCACCTATGTGCACCAAAATTCTCTTATTTACCTCTCTCTATACCTAAACCACCCCAACACCCCCCCCCCCCCCCCCCCCCCCCCCCCCCCCCCTCTTTAATGATCCCTCCATTATATTCATGCGGTACCATATGATACCATACTCTATATCATGTGCATTCAAGGGGTATTATAAAAACCCTTTGTTTGTGATTTATAATTATAACACAACCTTTTTCTATACATTCAATAACTTTTTGTTTGAAATTCCTTAAATGACACCCCTCAAAAAGTTTGAAATTAAGCATATCCTTTCATTGAGTCCATGTGATAGGTACATCTATTATAGTTGCCACCACGAGCACCACCACCTCGCCAAGTCCCTCATTGAGTCCATGGGGAGCTTAAGCTCCAAAACAATTGAGTGCACACATGGTGTGTATATGCTTTGACCTAGTCATCAAAGGATTATAGGAAATTTGGCTCTAGTTATCGAAATTTTTGAGTGAGGTCTGGTGTTGGGATTTTGTCTAGACTGCCTCAAGGGAATAAGTTCTCTTTAAGATAGAGGTTGAAATGGGCAACTTTTCCATCGATTCCCTAGCAGGTTTATAGGCTTATAGTTATAAGTTTGGTGAGACATGACTTGAAAATTTGACAGCTCTAACTTCTAAGGACTAGACTTTACAAGGGTTTATTGGATGGAATATGTCTATCCAATTTTAGAAAGTGGTTTATTAGATAGAATCGACGGAGATGCTTTGAAATTTTTGTGAGAAAATGGGAGGAGGTGGCACGTGCGAGCGAGAGAGAGAGAGAGAGAGAGAGAGAGAGAGAGAGAGATGACATGTGTCAGCACGAGCGCACATTGTAAAGATTCGAGTTGAAACAGAGAGCAATTTTCTTTTTGTTATGGCTCGTGATGGCATGTGGGAGGCCAAGCCAATTCTCTCTCAACCGCGCTCATCTGTAGAGGAGAAGTGCGGGGTTGGTTGGATGCTCTCTCTGTATGTTGCCACTGTTCGAGTTTGGAGATATCACTATGATCCTCTCTCTCTCTCTCTCTCTATCTCTCTCTCTCTTGCACGTGCCACCTCCTCCCATTTTCTCACGAAAAGTTCAAAGCATCTCTCTCTCTCTCTCTCTCTCTCTCTCTCTCAGCAGTGCGCAATTACAGGACAGCCATCTTTGGAGAGGGCGAGGATTGTGAAGAAGGGGGAGGGGCCGGAGCGACTAGGCCATGGCGAAGGGTGGGGAGCATTTGATGGTGACGTCTTACATAAGGGCGCTACATAGTTCTTCTGTGCAAAACAGAGTGCCAACCACACAGAGTGTGTGTTCAGAGCAAGCCCTATTGAAGTGGTGTTGATCAAGGCAAGGGAAGGAAGCACCATGTGTCTATGCAAACTTGAGGCAAGGTGCAACTAGCAGTGCATGCAGGATGTAGGAGCAAAGTGGGGAGTAGCGCACACTCTTCCTTTGGAAAAGAGGGAAGGAGGGGGTGAATCTCACGATTTGCGTCATATGGAGCTTGTAAGCATCACTATAAACAACTAGATTGGATGTACAGGTGCACTCGGAGGAGATAAAATGCATGGATGATGGGATGCATAAAAAGAAACTCCCATTTAAAATCTAGTCAGTTACTTGTGGGGGATATTTAGGTTCGAATATTTTTGCACAGGTCCTCCTATAGCCCTAAGGATTATTCCTAAGGACACCAAGGAAAATGGTTACAAGAATGTTTCTTCTTTGAGCCTTGGAGCCTTTGAGGTGCATAGAGGGTGCATAAAAAGTCTAACAATATAGCCTAATGCACAGAAGCCAACAATTCATTTCCAAAACGCATATAACCATGTGGGTCATAAAGACCCCTTATCTTCACAATAGACCCCACTCTCCTTTTTGTTCCGTTTTTTGCCATGCTCACAATTGTGAGTGGAGATGCGATATAACTCAAAAAGGAATATAGAAGCAACCTCAAGCACAACATGTGCCTTGAGGGGTAAAACTCACAACAAGGCTAGTGCAATTATTGATAAGGACGCACACAATGATCTGCGAAGCGAGAGCACTCATGTGGCCAATGTATCTAAGTGCATGTTTCCAAACTTTGATATGAGCATCTGTCCCACTCTTTAATCCTACAACATAAACGAGCTCAATGCTCTTACTCAGAATATTTTTCAATTGCACCACGACATGTTTTCCCTCAAAGACTTCGAGGTTCTTGGCTTCCCAAATCTCCTTCAAATAATAGTATATGGTGATTTGGGTGCTATTTGTGAAGAAGGCAATCTTCCATGTCTTGCACACACATTTGTAGAGTTTTATAGCTAGATACTATATCAAAGGGTAATTTTTAAAAAGATGAAGGGGATCCTTCAAAGATGATCATCCACCATAGTAAGTGTCAATGCCGAGCCCTCATGCAAAGAACTTGTTCCCAGTTGGGATGGCTCCCCATAGCACCTTCTATGTCCTTTCAAATATAAGGATGGTAAATGTTTCCATTTGCTCATGTAGTTGCAAAGTACCCAACAACACTATTTTGTGGGTAAATGGTACATAATGAGAATAGCGGCACGAGCTGCTAGATAAGAGAAGAACATGGTCTTGCTCATGAATTGTACAGACCCATTTTTGAAAATGTTGTCCCCTCAATCACGGGTAGTCATTGTACATTCTTTGTTGAGTTAACATAACATCTTCACTCATAATTGTGAGTATAGCACAAAAAACGGGTACGTGGGGATTGAACTTCTATTGCGGCTCATAATCACACACTAACCACTTAGCCTACCTTGTTTTTCATGAAATTTTCAGATTGCATTTGCATTTTCATTGATATACTAGTATGTGACCCGCGCGCTACTACGACGAAGAAAAGCATGATAGTTAGATCTCTCTCTCTCTCTCTCTCTCTCTCTCTCTCTCTCTCTCTCTCTCATGTGTGAGGAGAATGGAACTGTAGTCCTTGGAATCACTCTAAGAAGAAAAACCATGTACATTCGTTACCTTGAGCACCTGTCTACTACTACCAAGTGCTCCCATGGCAGCAAGCAGTGCTTGTCCCCTATTTGCCACCATTTCACAACCGAGTTACTGCTATTGAACATCATGGAACCACCGCTTGGCCTATCGTACCTATGTGTGATCACCACCAACTACCATGGTCTAGGTCTTGGTCCTGTCCCTAGTGACCCACCTCACTTTTTCTCTTTCTCTGTCTAGTGGGAGCTCTGTGTGTGTGTGTGTGTGTGTGTGTGTGTGACACATATAGTGACGGTGACACACACACACACACACACACACACACACACACAAACACATAGTGTGTGAACGTGCATATACACACACATGCAAGCTATCAGGCCCACAATTTTGATTGTACAGTCTGCCCGTTGTTGAAAAAGGTTGGATTTGTGCCCTCTATCGGGTCTCTCTCTCTCTCTCTCTCTCTCTCTCTCTCTCTCTCTCTCTCACACACACACACACACACACACACACACACACACACACACACACGTGTTGTCAAATGCACGATCATAACTATTGCAGGTCATTGGGAAAGAATGGAGTTGCGTAGAATCTGAACCACTTCATGCAATTTTTGAAGTCTCTTTAATGTGTCTACGGAAAGGAGGAGGACCCAATAGGGACTCAACAACACAATTTTGACATTGATACAACAGGCCATGCAATTCAACCAGAAGGCAATGCTTGGAGGCCCTCTCCTTCCTCTAATTTTTCAAGCTACTTATAAGGAACTATTGAGCAATAGAGAAAACATATTGTGTATTGGAGTGTAGATAATGGACTACTGAATAATAGAGAAAAACTATTGTGTATCAAAGTGCTCGAGAAAAAGTTTAGTGTAAATCCACCTACAAATTTTCTCAAATATATATAATGCACCTTAGAGACCCTTGTCATGTGACATAAGGAAAGGGCTTGGACAAAAGGGGGGGGGGGGGGGGGGGGGGGGGGGGGGGGGGGGGGGGGGGGGGGGGCCCCCTCTCTCTCCGTCCATAGGATGAGCCACATACTCGTAAGATTTAATTTGAAGGTTAGGACACCCATAACAATTGGAGTAAAAACCCTAGGTTTAGTATAATCCCACCTATACTTTTGAGATTTATCCTATTTTTTTAAAAAAAACTTTTTAGAAGCACTCACTCCACAAAGTGAACGTCCCTATGCTCCAAAAGAGACATAGATGCTTCTAATTGCAAAAATCCCGTGCAAGTCAAAGCAACCGTCCTTATGAGTGCATAGGGTCGCCTAGCTACACTCAAACCCATGACCCGGGCCATAGAGGGCGAGCACTCAACCATAAATTTTATATTGAAGGTGAGAATACCTCCAAAATTCAAAGAAACTACAAAGTTCAGAGAACCTAAATTTAAATTTAGAAAATCTATAGAGTGTAGAGAAGTATAGTGCAAAAACCTTCAAATATAGTAAATTTTCCTTTAAAAGTTTTGAAAAAAAACATAGTAGGGTAAAGGGGCCAGTCATGGAATGGGGGCCAGCGCATGGACAGGGAGGCCCCAATACATAAAATCAATGGACATCATGTTCAGGATATCTAGTTGCGAGTGCTTTCGCAGCTAGCTCAACTGAAGTTAAATCGTGGCCAACAGATGCAAGCTCAAGTCACGTTGGCAACAACATCCTTTAACTCGCTTCGGTCACTTTGTGCAATTGGACCCTCATTTTTGTACACAAAATTCTCGAGAACAGAGTTGATCTCGGCCTATGGAGTGCCGATAGCTCTGAGATTTATGTTGCGTGTTTCTCTTGAGTGTCGCTATCGAATGTGCCCCTCAACGCTCGAAATCAAGCATCACAAAGAAATGGCGCTCGGCAACTTGTTAAAGGTCTATAATATGGCCCCTTTACCCTATAGACAAATGCTAAAAAATTATAGGTTTAGTATAATCCCTCCTCGAGATTTTGGATTTTGAAATTTATGTCTAAATTCTAAATTTGAAAGTGAGGAAACCTACAAATTATAGACAATTGAGTGTAAACGCCTTCAAATATAATAGATCTGTCCCTAAGCTCCCTTTACAAACTTTTGAGATTTGTCTCAAAAAATCTAATTTTCCTTTAAGCGCTCAAAAAAACTTAAGTTTACTGCAATACCACTATGAATTTTGAGAGTCACTTTTGAATTCCAAGACAATCCGAAGGCGAGAGCATCCGCAAAGCTTAGAGAAATCTAGGTTCTACACCTTCAAAAAGAGTTGTTGGAGTTGCCTCTCATCGTCTACCTTTGCTATCTATTCCTACCTTGGGCTTGCATAACCTTCCTTGGATTCATCGGATCGAACTTTTCCAATTCCATTGATTCCTGATTCCATCGATTCTCATTTTCATATATGTCGATGTATATTATTGATTTTTGATTCTCGATTGAGGATTTTGTCGATCATCACTTCGTCCATTTTTTATTGTAATATATTATCAATGCTTATTCTCCTCACCCTCTCTCTCTCTCTCTCTCTCTCTCTCTCTCTCTCTCTCTCTCACACACACACACACACACACACACACACACACACACATGTAGAAAATGAATCGTATGGACCATTTTCTATTTCTCAGCACTCTCACTTACACACAAAAGCTTGCAAGCAACAACCCTCTCTCTCTCTCTCTCTCTCTCTCTCTCTCACACACACACACACACACACACACACACACACACACACACACACACACACAATACGCGCATGACATCCACAATAAATTGCTAGAATCCCATCACTAAATCATTGAGCTCGTTGCACTTCCTTAATGTAATGTAAATGTGGAAGGCCTCCGTGCAACGCTCCAGCACCTGAGCGAATGATGGTATGTTGATTTTGTCTTTGATACACACACACACACACATAGAGACAACGGGTCCCTCCTCTCCCTCTCTCTCATACACACACACATACATACAAATAAAACAGGAGCACGTGTGTACAATTGCTAAGCTTTCAGCACCAAGATCAGAGATCATTCATGACATGGAAGGACCGTGCAAAGCCTTGGGACTATTTAATAGCCTCTTGTTCGGTGGGATTGACAGTCCACGATCTTGGAAATATGTGGACTGTCCGTTTATTCTCGAGAATCAAAAGATTCAGATCGGGTTGAGCCTCCACGACTTGAACCACCACCTACCACATCAGAGTCTATGACTCCCTCACTTAGCTATCGTGCGTCACATGAAATGGAGGTGAGAACGTAAAATGATATACCAAAAACGATGGGGTGAGGATCACATGGTGTTCACTTAGAGATCTCTTTGGGACGGTTGATGTCACACATTGATCACTTTGAAATAGGTGGATTCACAAGGTGATCGTATCTCGATTGGGGTTCACACCGGGATCACTTGACGGTCACTTGATGTTCACATCGAGTTTATTTGGGGTTCAATTTAATTGTGATCACATGGTGATCACTTGGGGATTTAATTGGATTCACAAGGTGATCATATCTCGATTGGGGTTCACACCGGGATCACTTGGCGGTCACTTGATATTCACATCGAGTTTATTTGGGGTTCAATTTAATTGTGATCACATGGTGATCACTTGCAAAAAACTAAGGATAATTGTTCCACCCCCAATTTATAGGGACAATTGATCCCACTTGACAGAGACGTGTCAAGTAATTATGAGGCTTACAAAGGGAGGTTTACTAGACGATACATGAAGGGGAGTTCTTTATGGCCTTCAAAATGCAAAACAAAGCCACCTTTCATATGGCTTTTAAAAACCAAAAGTAGTTTTTAAAAGTCAAAAGTAGTGAATGGTCACCCTTCAAATTTCATTTTAGAGATGGAATAAAACTACATGGCTTTCCCAAAGACTTTAAATATTATGAATATATTTAGAGTACTCTTTGACTTTACATTGCCAAATCAAAAGTCTTTGTGCTTTTATTTTCTACCATGTCAGTACTTAACGTTCACTTTTGTTTTTTTTATTGTTTTTTGCAAAATTCCTAATTGTGAGTGAAATATATTGATTAACCCAAAAAATTACAAGGTCTTATCATGCTCGTGTCGAGACATGACATCATCCAGGGACCATAATTACATTGGCTATCAGGGCAGCCACCCCTACCAACCCGCCCCCTTATCCTTGATACACAAGGTCCATTATCATGTTCTTCTGAGGTCTTTTAATTACTGATGGTCAAGATTTTTCCCCGTCCTAAGCATTCTATCTACTGACAACAAGACACAAGTAGTCCTAGACCAATCCTTCGAGTCTTGCTTGCGCCCGAGCGTCCATATTAGCACTTTACTTTCTTGTATGATTTCTGCAAAGCTTGCCACCTCAAAACCTCCTTCAAACACACGGTGGTTCCTTGTCTGCCATACATTATGTAAGAAGAAGTACCTGACGATATGAGTGCTGATGAGGAGGGCAGGACTACCTGAATTCTTACCTCAAAGGAATAGATCAGTCCTAAGAAACCAATTTTCCATGTTCTTTGGACCCACTTGCATATTTTCCTTGCGAGGCCTTTGATAGTTGGGCATTCCATGAATAGGTGGGCCAGATCTTCAGTAGCCACCCTGTGCACCCAAGCATAGATCTGACCCAATCCCTCTCTCCTGAATCTTCACCCCTATCGATAGAGCACCCCAAATTACCTTCCATAAAAATACCTTCATGTGTTGAGGAACCTTTGGCTTCCAGATGTTCTCCATTACTTGCTCCCACCTTTCCTCCGGTCATTGTTTTTTCCATATCTTGTTAAGGGGGCTACACCAATTCTTCTTATGCATCATTGTATGATAAATGCCTTTAGGATAAGGTTTCCATAAGAAACTGCTTCTGAGCCATTTCCAGGCATTCCAATCAAGCTCCGAATCTTAGATTGGCATTACTATATTGTCAAGTTCTTTCATCACTTTGTGGACAAGCAAGACCTCCAAGCTATTAAGTTGGTATTGGGTAACCAGAAGGTCAATGGTTTTCCAACTCTTGTTGTCACTATTCCAAAAGTTCCCAAGTTGATTCAAACCCTTATTATTCAGCTTCCTTTCACTTTTGCATTTTAAATTAAGTGTTTTTAAAGTTTTTCTTTAAAATGAATCAATGAATAACACATGGAGGGTCTCTCCTTCCTTGAAAAATTTAAGTTGTTTCATATATAGTGTAGAATATAAAACATGCCAAACTCACTAGCATTTACATTGATGTATGGTACATGCCAAAAAACAATCAGAGAACTAGAGAGCATTGTCTTCCTACATTGCCAAGCATGTTCATGGATAGTAACCACTTTCTTACATAGCATCTCTAGGTGTTACTCACAAATATGTATGCATACGTGAGCTGCTTATTACAAGGAGTAATTTAGTCCCATTTTTTTTGTCATTATTGATATACTGAAGGGTACCGTTGATCAAACAAGACATACAAAATGAAACTAAGAAAGGATGTATTCTAATCATGAAAAATCTACGATTACCTTGATGCACATGATATGGAGGGTCTACACATATTGAGTTGCCCGGAGCATAGCAATACTGTGTGATAAAGTGGGCAATGGACATATAGTGTTGATGTGACAAAACTCTTTCATCTATTTCTTTGTGGACTAGATATACCTCAGATTAATGAGTGAGTCAGAATGATCAGACCATGATATGATGAGTTCCCAAATGCAAACAACTAAGGAGAGCATAACTAATTAGCCACACACTCAACCAATGTAGGCCATGAAGCTAGAGGGACGTTTTTTCTCTCTCTCTCTCTCTCTCTCTCTCTCTCTCTCTCTCTCTCGTGGTAGTTTGGCTATTCCATTTTTCGCTTCATTAACAAGCCTTGTTTTCAAAAGTCATTAGATAGAACTAGAGGTCTAATAGTATTGCTCCTGCCATGTTAAAAGCCCCATCGGAAAGATATTTGAGGACTCTTGGGAAAGTTGCGATGACGTTACAAACTTCCCCCCCCTCCTCCTCCTCCTCCTCCTCCTCTCTCTCTCTCTCTCTCTCTCTCTCTCTCTCTCTCTCTACCTTTGTGTGAAAATGATGTCTCATTCAAACCAGTACAAGGGACTAGAGACGAATCACGGTTTTTCAAGACTATTGAGAGGATGTTTAACTTTTCTCCTCCCCACTCTTTCTCCCCTCCCCGAGCTTCTACAAGCACACATCTACAATATGTATGGAAAGGGAATACTTAGTGAAACGTGACACAAATTACACATGGACATATATCGTGTAGCGTGAGTCGTGACTGTCTGAGTCTTGACATAAGATTGAAAAGATCAATTTGTTAAGGGGACAAACCGAGGGATGGAAGTACAAACATCTCAATCTATGCTTCTTTCGGCTCTGAATTTGTGAAAAGATGTGAGCAAACGAAAGATATCGAATCTACAAAATAAGCAAGTGCCTATCACCTGCTTAATTAAATATTAAATGGAGGAATCCCAATGCCCAATGCCCTATTTTTTAATGGCAATGAGGAATAATTGTAGCACAGTAGAAATAGTACCATTGCTACCACATTAATCTACTAATTACGGTAAAGCCTGCACGAAACGATGCGAAAGACAGAGTAGGACTGCTAATTAGCTAGTTAGAGTGCTAAAATAGCAGGGAAATGGGTTGCGCTGTGCTAAAATCAGCACCAACTTTGCAGGGTCAAGCCAAAATGACGTAGTGGCCGGCTGCATCGCGGTGCAGTGAGCTCGTGAGTGGCGCTAAATTAGATGATGGGAGAGAAATTAAATAGTATAAGGGATCAGAAGAGAAGTAGAGTAGCTACCCTTAGCGGCCCGGGAACAGAAGCCAGGGTTGCTGCTGCTGGTGAAAATAAGCAGCATTAACGCCCGAAGCACCATAGCCAATCCGCGCCTCATGATAGTATGCTGGTCCAATCCTGCGGTGATTTGTAGGCAGCACATTTAATGAAACCTTCAACGTCCAAAACCAATATATGTGTTATTAGCCTACAATCTCACACTTACACTTATAACTGCAGCTTCCATGGCTTCTCTGATATCCTCATTGCTCAAAAGAGCTCTAACTCTCGTGTGGAAACAATGGCAACCTCGATTCTCAAGAATGCAAAACCTCATCCACTGAGGCTCTCCTTATAATGTGTATGCATAAGTCGCTTTTGCAGCATGACTTATTGTCGGTGCATAGATACAACCACTTTGATCACAATTGGATCCGGCCAATTGCTTTTTGTTTTTTTATAGCTGGTTGCCGCCTTACTACCATGAAGCCATCAATCCAACTAATTTGTTATTTGCCTTAATAGCACGTAACATCTTGACACCAATTGGATTGTGGCTTCTTATCAAGACCATAACATCTTGGCACCAATTGCATTGTGGCTTTCTATAAGTGGCCTTACTTGGTATGGTATTATATGGCAATTGTAATTTTGGCCATCATTCCATGATCACGATAACTAGCTCCTATTCCCATTAACTATTCCCAAAGAACATAGCAAATGTGACAAATTGGGCTATTGAAAAACTAAACGTTTTTTTTTCCAAAAAAAAAGCGGACCTTTTGGAAAATTATAAACTAAACTAAGCAATTAAAAAACAAGGTTTTACAAAATACAATTTTTTTCTTCATAAGTAAAAGCCAAACGCACCAGATACATTCTAACCAATCATAGGTTTGCTCTGCACACCATCCCAAATGGCTTTAGGTGCTTTTATAGTGGATGCAAAGCCAACTATGGTCCACATTCTATGTTTGGATGACCAATCTATGTCCAAAATTAGTTCTGCATTCCATTTTATATTGTCGTTTAGATGTGACTGCTTTGAGGTGGGTGTTGAACCTAGCACCTCACAAACAAACTGCATTCCTTATTGTGTTTCACATAACCAGTGTTCATGAGTCCTTGTGCTCGCAAAAGACACTCAATGTCATGCTTACTTAAAACCCATTTTCCATCTTCAAACCTCTTGGTGAAAGCATCTCATTTAACTAAGCTGCCTTATATTTAAAGTCAATTTCATCTTGGCAAAAGATTAATCTCCGTAAGAAAACTTGTTTCTACACTAGACCTAGAGGATTGATTAGCTTCCTACCTGCTAATCCCACTGGCAAATTTTGAGATTTATCTCTAAATTCTCAATCACAACGTAAGACAGCCTACAAAATTTAGAAGAATATAATGTAAAAGACTTCAAATGTAGGCAATTTATGTTAAATAATTAAAGTTTTTGGAAAAACATGGTGGACCCTCATATCATATGAGGCATTTCAAAACAATAAATTGGTACATCCTTTCTCTCTTATCCTCCATGCCATACTTTAACATGTCAAAATTATGTGTTGGCTTTAAAAAAAGGGAAAATTACCAAAATATCCCTCTAATTTGTGGAAATTCCCAAAATACCCTTGTATTTATTTTGGTCGAATTATTCAGGATTTCTAATCTTTATTCCTTTCTGACAATTAATTGAGATCTGTTTTTGAGTGCTTAGCACATGTAATTTGTCAAAAACTACCTCGCAAAAAAAGGGCACTTATGTCTAAAAATAATGAAGAAATTAATCTCCAAAGCCTACATGACCAACTAAAATTCTAGTTTTAGCATTTTGTACTGATAGACGATAGAGAATCAGCCTTCTTATGAAAGACTACAATTTTTTTTATCTTTTGAGAAATTTAGTCTCATAACCAGGGGTAAGTTTTGACAAAATGTTGGAGGTATTTTGAGAATTTTTCAAAATTGAGGGGTATTTTGGGGGGGTGTTTTGGTAATTTTTCCTAAAATATACACAAGAAGATTTAGAAATTTTCTCGTGTAGGAAAATAGAGTCTTTCTTAGTGTTTTTCATACAATGCATAGCTTCATGAGCTTCTGCTCGAGAGGCACCACATACCTAGCTAGGTACAATTGGGTGCAGGGGACCACTTGCCCCCCCACCGGGCCGGCGGTCCCCTACCCACAATTCTATCTAGCTAGGTACACGACGCCTCCCTCACAAAAGCTCATGATGTTGAGGTAAGTCACAATGTAGGAAATATTGTGAGAATTTGTTCAAAACTTCGTTTGATAGGCATCGGCTTTGGGAGGGTTAGCAATGATCGTGGGTTGATTTTGCCAAGCAGCGATTGTGGGTTGGTTGTGAGTGTCGTCTATGCGAGTGGTGCTTCTGGTTTCTTTGACAGAGTACTTCTTCTCTCTCCTCTACTCGGCATGTGGAGTGGGTGGATCTACCCAATGGTAGCACCAAGAGCTTGTTCAGGCTTGGCTCCTGTGGTACCATGTTGCTACTTGGGTTCTTCTCCATGTGTGGTTGACCAGCTTATAGTTTAATGTATATTTGGATGTGAATTTCATGTATAAAGTTGATTACTATAAACTCTTGTTGTCCTGTGGGTATATTTTGTCCCTCATGGCAATGTTGTAGCATGAGGCATGTTGTATAGTGAATATGGCTAGTATGTCTTGACCTTTTTTTTTTTTTTGCAAAACTCACAATTGTGAGTAGATTATATTGAACAGCCCAAAAAATTACAAGGTCTTGTCATGCTCTTGTTGAGCCATGACATCATCCAGGGACTATAATTACATCAGCTATCAGGGCAGCCACCCCTACCAACCCACCCCCTCCTCCTTGACACACAAGGTCCATAATCTTCTCCTTCTGAGATCTTTTATTTATCGATGGCCAAGATTTTCCCCCGACCTAGGCATTCCATTTGCTGAAAACAAGGCACAAGTAGTCCTAGACCAATCCTCCGAGTGTTGCTTGCGCCCGAGCATCCAAATTAGCACTTTGCTTTCTTAAATAATTTCTGCAAAGCTTGCCACCTCAAAACCTACTTCAAACACACAGTGGTTCCTTGTTTGCCATATATTATCTAAGAAGAAGTATCTAACGATTTGAGTGCTGACAAGGAGGTTAGGACTACCTGAATTCTTACCTCCAAGAAATAGGTCAGTCTTGAAAAAACTAATTTTCCATGTTCTTTGGATCCACTTGCATATTTTCCCTGCAAGGCCTTTGATAGTTGGTCAGTCCATGAATAGGTGGCCCAGATCTTCACTAGCCATCCTGCATCCCAAGCATCGATCTAACCCAATCCCTCTCTCCTGAATCTTCACCCCGTCGGAAGAGCACCCAAAATAACCTTCCATAACAAAACCTTCATGTGTTGAAGAACCTTTGGCTTCCATATGTTCTCCATTGCTTGCTCCCACCTTTCCTCCAACCATTGTTTTTTCCATAGCTTGTTAAGGGGGCTAGACCAATTCTTCTTATGCATCATTGTCTGATAAATGCTTTTAGGATGCGGTTTCCAAAAGAAACTGCTTACGGGCCATTTTGAGGCATTCCAGTCAAACTCCGAATCATAGATTGGCATCACTAAATTGTCAAGCTCTTTCATCACTTTGTGGACAAGCAAAACCTCCAAGCTATTAAGTTGGTATTGGGTAACCAGAAGGTCAATGGTTTTCCAACTCTTGTTGCCACTATCCCAAAAGTGCCCAAGTCGCTTCAGACCCTTATTATTCAGTTTCCTGGCTGTCTCAATCCAAAAAGCAGTTTGTGGCGGAACTACAACTTTGGAAAGCCAGGGGGACCAATGCAAAATGGAGTTTTTTAAGTACCTGGCTTCTTTCCCCTACTTTAAGACTCCTGCTGCTCTATTGCGTTTTCTTATCAATTCTCCTGAGCTGCCCCCCAGTCTTAAGGTAAACCCCTCTGGGGCTAACAGTTTTTCATAAACCTCAACCCCTCTCCACTTTCCACCCTTCGCACCGATTTTAATTACGCGATGACACATTTTGTTAAATGTTAATTATTGTTGTTATTACCACTACTTTTTTCATGTTAATAACATATCTAATGTCATGACCTACGAAAACCGGTAGAAAACGTAGAACCGGCGGGACAACCAACAATCCCGGCAGGCCCGGCGGGACAAGCAAGAATCCCGCCGGGCCCGTCGTGTACCCCCTCCATATTTGGCGGCTCTATATAACCCTTTTATAGACATCACATCACATCACCTCTTCCTCTAAATTTGGTCATCCTTTAAAATTTAGAAGAAAAACTAAAGGTAAAAAAATGAATAGTCTTTAAAAAAAATTAAAACTTAATGTAACTCTGATCATGGATCATTAGTTCTTTTTTGGACTAAACTGATTCTTGAAAGGAGGTAGAAAGGTGAATCTTTGGGTCGGTATCTCTACATTTGGGATGGACTGATCTCATGTTTTGTTCACCATTATATTTGCTAAATTGATTGCTAAATTGATTAGAACTTCTATCATGGGTCATTAGTTCTTTTTTGGACTGAACTCATTCTTGAAAAGAGATAGAAAGGTGAATCTTTGGGTCGATATCTCTACTTTTGGGATGGACTGATCACATGTTTGATTCACCGCTGTATTTGCTTGCTATTCCGATTAGAGCTCCAATCATGGGTCATTAGTTCTTTTTTGGACTGGACTGATTCATGAAAGGAGGTAGAAAGGTGAATCTTTGGGTTGATATATCTACTTATGGACTCATCACATGTTTTATTCACCGCTGTATTTGCTTGCTATTCCGATTAGAGCTCCAATCATGGGTCATTAATTCTTTTTTGGACTGGACTGATTCATGAAAGGAGGTAGGAAGGTGAATCTTTGGGTCGATATCTCCACTTTTGGGATGGACCACATGTTTGATTCACCGTTGTATTTTCTTGCTATTTCCATTAGAGCTCCAATCATGGGTCATTAGTTCTTTTTTGGACTGGACTGATTCATGAAAGGAGGTAGGAAGGTGAATCTTTGGGTCGATATCTCCACTTTTGGGATGGACTGATCACATGTTTGATTCACCGTTGTATTTTCTTGCTATTTCGATTAGAGCTCCAATCATGGGTCATTAGTTCTTTTTTGGACTGGACTGATTCATGAAAGGAGGTAGAAAGGTGAATCTTTGGATTGGTATCTCTACTTTTGGGATGGACTGATCACATGTTTGATTCACCGCTGTATTTGCTTGCTATTCCGATTAGAGCTCCAATCATGGGTCATTAGTTCTTTTTTGGATTGGACTGATTCATGAAAGGAGGTAGGAAGGTGAATCTTTGGGTCGATATCTCTACTTTTGGGATGGACTGATCACATATTTGATTCACCGTTGTATTTGCTTGCTCATGTTTGTAGATTGAGGTTTATTCCCTTCAGGCAGCTTCACTACTACGCTTGTGTGTGATATTGATTATAACACTAATGTTTGGTTTGAATAATACTTGAAAGAAGAGATAGCATACTGAGCTATGTTTATTGGTATTGCAGGCATCCAATAAGTATGTCTTCCACCGGGAATGTGAGCGGCGATGTTGGTGTCTCAAGCATGGCTTCCTTGAGGAGACCTCCTACCTCGATGCAAGGTCCTGCTTTGCAGGGCACCACTTCGTAGGGCAAGCGAAAGGCAGGTGGAAAAAGTCCAAGACCCGAGTGGAATTTTGCCACAAAATTAAATAAGTATCAAGATTGGAAATGTAACTTTTGTGGCGAAGAGAAATCTAGAGGAGCATTAAGAATAAGGGATCATTTGCTAGGTGGCAATACCAGAATCCAAGGAGGAAAGTGCAAGGTCTTAGGTGCAGAAGAAGCGGCTATGCGCCTAAAAGCTCTTATTGGTAAGCTAATTTCCACGAGAAAAAGATCAAAACTCTCTACTTTCGACCATCACACCCCGGTATCGATAAGATCAAACCAGGACGAGGGATCATTGGGTGTAACGTCCATCAATGGAAGCACTCAAAGCACGGAACCAACTTCTCATATCAATGGAACTACACCTCCAAACCATGGATCTCCTGACTTTCAGGTAGGATCATCAAAAAGTAGAGAGGTTAGCTTACAGACGAGCTTCAAAACACTTTCCTTAGAAGAAGCACAACTTGCACTAGCTAAAGCCGTCTATTGCACTGGGGGATCATTGGCCATTGTCACCCGTGATGCATGGAAGTCAGCTTGGAAACGCATTGGGGAGTATGGTGTTGGATTTACCCCTCCAACATATCACCATATGAGAAACCAACGGTCGGATAAATGTTACACAAGCACACAACATGATATTCAAAGGGTAATATTAAATGAAACTGAAAAATCTGGATACACTCCAACTTGGCTGCTCCCCACAACTCAAGTGACAGCCATTTACATTTTCTTGCTTAGGCCAAACTGTGTGTCTAAGTGGGATGCTCGCCTTGAACTCTCCTTTTCAGCTCTCCATCTAGTGTTTCAATGCTCTAGCTTACCCTTGTCTACTTCTTGAGGGCATTCCACTTTCAAATCAGAGGCCACCTTGGGCAAATTGCCCACCCAACTGCTCAGTAATGAGTTTATTGATTCGGTTGTTTTGTCTGGATATAACAACAACATTTTGTGGGAAATCTCACTGTATAATGATTGCAATCTAGACTCATCTGCAACAATCTGCGCTATATCGTTGGGATCTAGTGCACTGATGATCGTAATCAACAATTGTCTAATTTTCTTTTTTGAACTCTATCATTGAAGTAGCAGAAGGATCCATTTTGCCTGCAATGGTATTATTGCAAACAACACATTATGAAATATAACTATGTTCCAATGCATTTGGATCTTTTCTACGTGAAAGAAAAAGTGCAATATAGACCATAGATCTCGTATGCTTTTGCAGTGACACACCTAATCGCAATTGCAACCATGTGCCAATGCCTCACCGTACGACAACTTACAAATAGATGCTCCTGTCATTCTAGCAGCAACACACCTAGTCGCGATTGCAACCATGTGCTGAAGCAACATAAAACATAGTCATCCTACGCTTTTGCAATGACACACCTTAGTCGCAATTGCAACCATGTGCCAGTGCATCCACACACGATGTCTTCTTTCAAGATTCAAGCATATGAATCATTATAAAATTATTTAAGCACACATTCATGCATTAGATGCTACTGTCAATCTAGCAACAACACACCTAGTCACAACTGCAACCATGTGCCGAAGCATGAATGAAGGGAAGCAACATAAAACATAGTCATCTTGCGTTTTTTATGAAAGCATCATGTTGAAATATCATCCACGCACGATGTCTTCTTTCAAGATTCAAGCATATGAAGCATTATGAAATTATTTGAGCACACATTCATGCATTAGATGCTATCATCAATCTAGCAGCAACACACCTAGTCACAATTGCAACCATGTGCCGAAGCATGAATGACGGGAAGCAACATAAAACATAGTCATCTTGCGTTTTTTCAATGACACACCTAGCCGCAATTGCAGCCATGTGCCAGTGCATCCACGCACAGTGACTTCTTTCAAACAGATGCTCCTGTCATTCTAGCAGCAACACACCTAGTCGCAATTGCAACCATGTGCCGAAGCATGAATGACTGGGAGCAACATAAAACATAATCACCCTACGCTTTTGCAATGACACACCTAGCCACAATTGCAACCATGTGCCAGTACATTCACGCACGGTTACTTCTTTCAAACAAATGCTCCTGTCATTCTAGCAACAACACTCCTAGTCGCAATTGCAACCATGTGCCGAAGCATGAATGACTGGGAGCAATATAAAACATAATCATCGTACGCTTTTGCAATGACACACCTAGCCGCAATTGCAACCATGTGCCAATGCATCCACGTACAATGATTTGATAAAAGAAATTTTAAACCTTTAAGTTTTAATGCAAAAAACTCAAAAAAACATCAATAAAATAAGGAAGGGTTTAAAAAATTACTACTACACTGCTTTGAGAATTTGGAAAGCTACCAAAAAGTTTGGTGAAGACTTTTCAATGTACCTCTTTTGTGAAAAGACAAGCACCGGCGTCACCTTTATATAGCCACGACCGGCCCGGCGGGCTTTACCCGGCGTGACCGCCGGGGAAGATTCACTAGCCCAGCGGGATACGAGCCGGTCTCCAAGTCTCCCTGGAGGTCAAAAAACATGAATTTCAATTAACAAAATATTTGTTATTTTGCATTTCTATTGTTATTAACCTGAAATTATAGTGTGATCACGTCATTTTGAAATCCCTGACCCTTCGAACCAAGTTTATCTGCTTCTATCATATCTCTGACCATGACAGCCCAAAATTGCTCCTGTTTAGCTAAGGAAACAACAAACTTGGCGCAACAACTTCTGCATGGACCAGAGGGTTGATAATTCCGAGACCTCCTTGATTCACCGACCGAGCAACTGATTCCCAATGGGCCCACCGCCATGGCCTGCAGGATTTCATGTTGTTTTTCCATAAGAACCTTTTTACTGGTTTTAAGAACTCTTTCCAGTGACACTTAGCCATCTTGAGAAGCGGGCTAGTGAAGGCAATGTAAGGAATCATAAAAGCATTCATCACTTTTATCCGATTTGGGAATGGGAGAAGAGCATACTCCCACCTACTCATTTTTGTTTTGATTTTATCAAGCACCCACCCAAATCTTTGCTTGTGAGTTACGTCCACCCCCAAGGGGGATCCCAGATGTCTAAATATGTTCCCTTTTGTGACAATCTCCCCCGACCAGACAGAGGGGTCAAATGAGTCATTTTCTTATAGGGAGATCAGCCTTGACTTCTCTATATTACACTGGGACCCCGAAGCTACTGAGAATATTTGTACAATCTCCGGAGCTTTTCTCATGACCTGGGGGCATGCCTTCAAGAAGAGGAGAGAATCGTCTGCAAAAAGTTTAGCTAGGAGTTGGCTATTTCCTGGCAAAGCAAGGCCCTGTAACTCCCCTCGTTCCGCACTAGCTTCGAGCGTCGTGATCAGAGGATGTGACCCTATGGCAAAAAGTAGGGGGGCTAGAGGGCATCCTTGCTTAATAGACCTTTTGACCTCAAAAGAGCCAACAATTCTATCGTTGAATAGGAGCTCTGACTGGCTTCTAGCCCCCAGTACATGTACCAACTGGCATAGGCAAGGCCTAAAGCCCAGAGCTTCCATGACAGATTCTATATATATCCATGTTATTCTGTCATAAGCCTTGTCCAGGTCCAATTGCAACATAATTCACTCCTGCTTTGTGACAGTTGCGTATTCAATGTCCACCATTGCTGCCAAGATGTTATCGTGTATGGACCTTCCTTTGATGAACCCATGTTAGTAAGGGGGCTAGTCTGAGGGCAACTGCTTTAGCTATAATTTTGTAGGCCATCGACATCATCGTTATAGGGCGCCAATGTTTCAGTTGAGAACAATAGATATGTTTTGGGATGCGTTTGATAAGTCCTCTCTTTACACTGACCTCCAACGACCCTTCGACCATGGCTTTATTGGCCAATCTTGTGATTGGGGCCTTGAGATCATCCCGAAATTCTCTATAGAATTCCACCGTCATCCCATCCCAACCGGGGGACTTTTCCTTGCCAAGGGCTTTCAATGCTAGTGAACATTCATCTTCGGAGAATGCCCGTTCCAAGCCATTAGCTTCTGAGTGGGGAATTTCCTTCTTGACACTCTGCAATAAGGTCCCTCTGGCTTCTTCCACTTCTTGGGACTAGATCTCTGGCTGTCCAATGATTTGACTAAGATAGCTCAACTTCAGACCATCCATCTCATCCTGGTTATGGATTGCTGTCCCTTTCTCATCATAGAGCAAGCGGACGTGGCCCCGGCTCTTCTTGACAATTATAGCCCTAAAAAACTGAGCTTGATTGGAGGCTTCAGGTTGAAGAAAAGTCTCCCCAGATAGAAGTCTTGCCGTTCTGATATCTTCTAGCTTCTCATTAGCAAGGTTAGATTTGGCTTCAAGCCATCGTTTGTGTTCCTCCTCAGTAGCAGCATGCCCATTGGATTTTATGGAGGTAAGCAATTGTACCTCCGCTGTCAAATGCAGAAGGTGTACCTCCCTAGCTTTCTTAATTCGGGGACCCGAGGTTTTGATTGCTTTCTGCATGCTCCGAGCAAAGAGGTCCCACGCATTGTGTTTGTTGAGGTTGACATGTTTTTTTAGATTACCAGTGCTTTCTTGGTCAAATTCCTAAAAAGAGGGTCTTTGAATAGGTGTGCCCCTGTTACTGACAGTGTTTTCTCACCTCTTGGGGTTTGCTCCTCCCCTTTATTCTTCTTAAAATGTATGTGCAAAGGGATATGATTCAAAATGCTTTTTGTTGGGACTACCTTCATCTCCATCACCGACGGTATCCAGTCAGCTTGGTGTGAGCAATAGCATCTGTCCAGCCTAGAGGCAGTGCGGGAATACTGGAGGCTTGTGTAGGTGAAACCAGGCGTGTTGTTCCATGGGCCGACTTTCCATAAGTCGATCATCGCCCACTTTTTGAACAAACTCTGGTATTTAGACCTTTCCGAGCCAGCCAACATACTGGAGGATCCTGTTCTATCCCTGCTCTTTTCTACCATATTGAAGTCGCCAACCAACAGCCACTCCCCTTCAATAGGAGTATCTCTAAGATGCATCCATAGTTTAGCTCTTTCTTTTGCATTGCTTGGGCCATACACATTCAAAATGGTGAAGAGATGCCCTTCCCATATGTTTCTGATCCGCAGGATTCTGCCGAATGGGTGGTTAAGAACCAACTTCGGCTCCAATTCTCTATCCACAATGCTGAGGACACCACTGAAACTGTTACTTCCTTCTCCATAGAATACCAGTTTCTTTCCTAGCACTTGTTTTCTCTTGCTATGGACATCTAAGTGGTGTTCCTGGATGGTCGAGGAGCTAACTGTCTTCTCCTTTTTTATTTCCTCCCAGAATAGGGTACTTGTTTTACAGGTTTTCAACCCCTTTACGTTCCAAGATTGGATAGTGAGAGACTCCATCATAAATGAGGGTTCATTGGGATAGAGGAACGAATTCTTCAGCATCTGAATCATCCCCCCCCCTCTCCTTGGTCTCAGGAGAATCCGGGGGTTCCAAGTCAGGGGATTTCTTTTCTTGTAACGCTCCAAATGGATTGTCCAGTGGGACAGTGAACCTCCTCCTTTCGAAGGGGTGGAGGATGTATTAGATCCTTTCCCCTCAAGTGTTCTCACGACTTGCAGCACTTTGGAGTCTCTTGCGATTGCCTTCACTCTTCTGGCTCTTTTTAGACCGGGAACTTGGACAGGCATCACGGTTGTCACTATCATAAATTTGGGGGTAGCAACGGGCGTAATGATCCTAGTATTATTGCCTGCACCTTCGGAAGTTTGTTGTATGGGGATCGATTCCTCCGCAATATTATCCTGCATCTTAATATCCATTTTGTCACTTACCATACCTCCTTTATCCTTTTCTGCATTTGCCCCTTCGTCACTGCCTCCTTTCTTCTCCAATCCTTCCATCAGGGATTCCATTTTACCGGGGGCCTGTGCTGCCGGAGCTGCAGTATCATTAGACCTCAAGGGGAAGTCCTTGGAGAACTGTCCAAAGGTGTTGCATTCAAAACATGCCCCAAAGTATGTTCCAAAGTTTAGCAGAATAGTAACTAGCCCATCTCCGACATTGATAACCATGCTTTTAGGTGGCGTTTTAGACACATCTCAACCTATACAAACCCTGTTTGAGGCTCTGCCAAAACCTCTCTTGCTAGGTATAAATAAGGGAGTGCCGACTTGGCTAGCAAGCATCCTGAGATTTTCCCACAGCCAGCTAAGCAGTCCCATAAACTCAACCCAGACCGGATGAAACCCTTGTAGAGATTCGGCTGAGTCGACGAACACTGGCTCCCAAGGCACCACACAAACCATAGTTCTATTACATACTAGGGGCCCTTTGTCAAGGATCTTTTCCACATCCGAGGCCTCTTTAAATCTCATTGAACAAAAACCTTTAGCTAGGTAGAGAGTACTTTCAACTACTCCTTCATGACCAAGAATTTGAGGGCCCTCAAGCCATTGAATCATCTCAAACCTGTTCGGGATTCTTCCACTAAACCCAATACAAGCGTTAGCTTAGCTTGCCTGGCTAACTGTTTTTTGATAAGTGTTGGTGGAATCGCTACAGTAATAGCCTCGGCAACCTCCACCTACTGTGGCAAGACCTTTTTTAAAGAAGAAAAGGCTAGATATGCCAACCCGTCTTCTACCAGCCCACTGTATTCTTTTTGGGAGCAAGTTCTTTTGTTGTTGTTAGGGCCAGACTCAATCATTTTGTTGACTTCCATGAGCTCTTGCTGGAGTCTACCTCTTGTATTTTGCAGTTTTTCGATCTCTCCTTCATTTGACATCCCGTCTGCTGGGCCTTTTCCATAATCCTTAGAGTTGGGCCCCTTGAGTATGCTTGCAAACAAAATATCTCGCCTGCGAGTAGCAGATGCACTTGATGCTTTATTTGCGTTCATACAGATCGGATCCTGAGGAACCCCGTCTTTGAGGGTTTTTACCTCGAATTTGAAACCTTGCGCCATTTCCTCTCTTGTTTCCGCAAAGGGACCTTTTTCAGTCTGGACTGTTTTGACCTTTTTCACGGTTGGAGCCTTTGGCGAGTTGGGGCTCGACATTTCCGTATCATGCATCGGTTTCAAGACTGAGCCACCGCCTACATCTATCGGCACATCTAACTCCATTCCGAAAATTTTCTAGACTAGCAAACACGGGAGCCACCCGTCGGTTGCCAAGAAGAATGCACATCAGCCACATGCAACCCTTCCTCTGAAGCAAAGATAGAAGAACAACATGTCAAATTCTAGACGGGGTCCCATCAACGACCTAATTGGTCCAAAGAGAAAAAAGGAGAAGCGAGCCACCCCAATAGCACAACGACCATCTAACACAATGATCGGGCTTTCAAGCAAAGCCTTGCACCTTCAAACAAGGACCGGGTGTTACCACCAATGTGAGCAGGTTTGCCACCCCTACAAGCCCTATTGAGGATTCTAACAAAAGTGCTACCACAAACAACAGCCAAGAAGTGCTACCACGAACAAGAGTTTTCCTTCGTTGTCTTCCAAAGGGGAAGTTGGAGGGAAGGTGTTCCCCAGGTGACAAAAATATGTCAGATCTGTGTCCGCAACCATTGTGGGAGAGGGAAGGTGCAGCACACTACCCTCCTCTCATTGCGAACCCTGTCCCATGAGCCTCGCCAAGAGCAACAACGCAGGCAGGGAGTGTTGCACCCATTGAGCGTGGCAGAAATTACCCAAACGACCCTCCTAAAGGGGCAATATCTTGATCATATTCCTTTGCAAAATTGCTCTAAAGAAAACATGTGAGAAATCTAAGCATGTGCGTCCTAGCTTACTTATCCTACATCTAATTTATTGGTGGGTGTATTAAGCCAAAGAATACACGGGTACTTATGATGTAGTGAAACATAAGTTATGTTTCGAATTTTTGACATGCCAATAAAGAGAAAGGGGGGGGGGGGGGGGGGGGGGGGGGGGGGGGGGGGGGGGGGGGGGGGGGGGGGGGGAAGAGAGCAAAGGTTTTTTATTTTCCCTTTTTCTTTTGGGTGGGTGGGGCTGCTGGGGAGGGGGGGGGGGTTTTGGGGTTTTAATTGAACAAGTGTACTTTTAGTGAGTGAACATTAGAAAAAAAAGGTCCAAAAATGGGTTTTTTTTATATGCACATATGTTGGGGAGGAGTTTTAAGCAAAAAAAAAAAAAAAGTGAAAATAACCTTTTTGACCCTTGGTTATGTACAATTTGTATCTTGTGGCCACAGTCTGTTTCCCCTCTTTACCAAGGATTTTATAATCACTTGATCACAGCTTTTCTTTTATATAACGCTTGTGAACATGTTAGGATTTTTCCATGTTCACAAAAATGTCGCTTTAGGGTAACTTGGGAACTGGCCAAAACCTTGTCGGATTTTAGAGAAGCTCCCCAGACATCTACGATTTTCGACGGTCTCTGTCAAGATCGTCGATAAGATTGGCGGAATACATTATTCTATATATAGGCGTTCCTAACATGCCCCTTGGGATATTGGTTCTAATCATCTTCTCACCCACAGGTACTGACATCTGTATGTGTGGGTGTGTGTACTCGTGCGAGAAGTTGCACACAATCGTCGTGCACGATTAGATATAAACAATCCGCTACACAAGGGGTCCATGCGTGTGTAAGGTGTTCTTTGAATGGATTGGGGCAGTTGGTCGGTAACAGGGCTGAGTAGTGTCCTGTGATAAGTATGGCATGTCGTAGTGATACTAGTCGGTAATGCAGCAATAATAGTATCTTTATGAGAATGTCACCTTTCCTTTTCTTTATCAAATGCGGACATATGGTCGGTAACGCGCTAAGTTATGTTTGTATACAAATCTTATTTCCTTAGATTCGGATGACACCTTGTTGTTTGGTAACGCAACAAAATGGTGTCCTTCGTTAGTGCATGTTCTAATTTTTTCATATTGTAGCATTTAGTCGATAACGCGGGCAAAAAATATTGTAAAGTTGTTTGGTTTACCGGGTACGTGGCTTGTATTGTTTTTGATATACATGATCCATGCGATACTTGGTTGGTAACACACGGTCTTAGTATTTTTTGACTCATAGCTTATTTCATATTATCTTCCTCTTCAATTTGATGAACCTTTAAAATTTATGACATATCATCTAATCTCTCTCTATATCTATCTTCAAGAAAATGAATATTCACACCATGCAATCTCTCTCTCTCTCTCTCTCTCTCTCTCTCTCTCTCTCTCTCACACACACACACACACACACACACACTCAGACACACACTTACACACACACACATACACATTAAGACCCTGTAAAACATTTGAATGCTACATATAATTCACCTTGTTTCTCTTTATGACTCTCAAAATATAAAATAATCCTCAAATATATATTCTATGTTTCTTCAACATTAAGTAATTATAAAGATAATTCAAAATACTACTTGGATCTCACTCTCATTCTCTATCTATGTCTCTCTATAAAAATATAAATCTATTAACAATCCCCAAAAAGCTACTCTTTGTTACTCTATTTTCAAGGTTTTAAAAATGATATGTAATGCAAATCTCTATATGTCCCTCTGTGAAAATATATAAAAAAATCAAACATTACTTTTGCCTATCTTTAAAATTTTAGAAAATTACTCTAAATGCTTTCTAATATCCTTCCCCCCCCTCTCTCTCTCTCTCTCTCTCTCTCTCTCTCTCTCTCGTTTTAGTGTAAATGGATAGCAATGTGATGTTTTGCTTGATATACAATTAATTGTTTGGTTACTACTGTTTGACACTCTGTTTTTGTTTTTATTTCAAAAGATATGGATGCGTAACATTAGGGCCAAAAACGACTCAAAAAGGAATGTGTAAGGAATTGGTTAAATTACTAATTAGCAGAGCCGTTTGTGGTCAAAACGGCTCTATATTTGTCCGTTTTGGTCATTTGAAGTATATCTACGCAATCTAAAGCGTATCTAGGTACATATCTCTAAATATTCAAAAAGATATCGCTTTCTTCACATTCCTTTGTGGCTCACCTCGGAATTTGTTTTCATTTACTTCACTTGGCGGCAAATAGTTGTTTCCACTTTTGAATCTCTCTTTTTTCTCTCACCTTTCGCGAGCTTTTTCTCTTCTTCTCTTATGCACCTTGTTCTGCTGCTACGTTATTTTCATTATACTTTCTGCTCCTTCATTACTTACAATGACTAATACATCTTCCATTAGTGATAACCGCAAGTTTCACTTGAACATTAAGCTAAGCCAGGAATATGCTACTACGCGGAGTGTCTATCAAAGACCAGTTACAACTGCAAATGAAGCACAACAACTTCGCAACAAGGGAAAGAAACACATTGATATATGGACAGATGGGAGCTTGTATCCACCGGATCCTAGCACTGGAAGGTATCCATCTTTTCACACACCTCATGATTTGATGAGATTTGTTGGTGATGGGGTTGATGGCTTACTAGGATATAGTTCTAGGTTATCTCATTTACACATTACATTCAATATCTCAAAATTGTTTTGTCTTCAAATGCAACAAGAATTTTAGAACTTGAAAACCAAATAGCATCTCTAAAACAAGAAAATCACCAACTTCGGACTTTAAAAGAAACTCCAATAGGATTAAGAGTACGAGTGAAACGAATGAGAGATGTAGTAGAAGGTTCTGGACAAAGAAAAAAAAGATTAAAGATTACTAGAGAACATGTGACTAGTCTTTTAGGATTTGATATGTCCAATGGTCAGGAAAGGGTGAGATTTTTGAATGAGGTAATGAACAAAAGTGATATTCTTAAACTTTTGAAACTTCCTGAAAATCAAACTCAGAAAAAATTGGTATTTCAAATTTTACTGAAAGATATGGGTTTACTGGTCCAACCTTCTCAAATGCAAGAAGTTTGTGACACAGTGGGGGTGAGTAGAAGGGGTTACAGGGCCATCTCTAAAACCTGGTTTCTGGTTTTAAAGTAATACAAGATTAAAGCTTTTGGGTTGCCTAGGCCTCATAATGTTGGGAAAGTTAGGACTCTATTAAACGAAGAAATACCCGAATATTTTGGAGAATACTATCATATAGAAGGAACGATGCCATATGAAAAACAGAAAAAAAAATCTTCTTTTGAGTATAATGTTTTTTTTAACATTTGGATGAGTATAAAAAATGTTCAATCTGCTATGGTGAGATACTATAATATGCAAGAAGTAGGTTGTGAAGGAAAACTTATATTTTTTCTGAAATTGGATGAAGCTCAAATTCAAAAATGTCAAAAAATGGAAAGAGTATCCATATCCCTTATGAATAGAGCATTGGACTATAGCTAGGGTAAGCTTGATTCCCCATACCACAAAACTCAATCAGAAATGGAACTTTAATGGTGGATCGGAGCAGCTCAAATACCAGTAGAAAATCACGATACATTGAAATGACTGTTTTTGGAGACCGATATCCCTTCTGTTATACAGGACCAAAATGCATGTGAAAAACTCTATGCAGATGGCATGGGTGACTTTTTTGTAGAATGGCACTTGAGTGCCGACCTAAAAGCATTAAAGTGCATGTTTGGTGTATGTGGAGGTGCGAGTACCAAGTATCCATGTCTATATTGCATGGCAAGCACTGGAACAAAAGGATGGCTTGCTGAACACGAGGTTGGAAAAGCACCATCAAGGAATAGTGTTAACGTCATCGACTACCCATTGTCTTCTATGATTTGGGATCCAATTCTAACAATAGATTTAAAAAATGTACATATATGCACAATGCATGCAGAGATTACAATCTTGGAAAAATTACTTCGACTCCATCTTGACTATGCATATTCTATTAAGCCAACTAAACTTGCAGACGAGTGCATAGAAAAATGTGAGGCTTTGCTCTCTCAAATGGGTTTTCATGGTGGTCAAGTGCATCTAAAAAAAGATCCCACTCTTTCAAAAGAAACCGGTGATGTTTTGCAAGATGTTTCAATGGGTGGAGCAAAAGCCAGAAGATTTTTGAGTAACCATGACAACAAACAAGTTGATGCTATGTGGAACTGCTGGAAGGATCTTTGTGTTATAACAAGCAATGTCAAAAGTAGACCAAATGTAGCCAACAAACGCATGGAAGTGTGGAAGAAGCTCGACAATTTTTTGAAAGTTTTGAGACAACAAGTTAGCTCTGCTACTTATGCAGATGACTTTAAAAAGACAATAAAGCTTTTAATAACTGCTATTACAGATGCATGGGGAGAAAAAGACATCACATATTACTTGGTGAGTATTCAATTACTTTCTAAAGTCTGGATAGTATTTACTTTGCATCCTATTGAGTTCAACTAACTTTTTTGTTATTTTTAGCATATTCTGTACCTGCATGGACCATATTTTGCAAAACAAGGACCCCTTGCAAAATGGAATACTCAGGGAATGGAAAAATCTCACTATCAAGCGAGGACTTCTTTTTTCAAATGTACGAGAAAGGGAGGTGGACAAAGAAGGAACAATGTACTAAAGGAATTATTCAATTGGTTCTATAGGAGGCAACTACAACGGATGAGATCAAACAACCATTCTTCTCAACCACGGATCTGAGATTAATGCTTCACTTTGAAACTTTGTACTGAATCTTTCTAAAGAGATCCAAATTCAAAAAAGATATTTTGGTGCAAAAAATTGTCAAATTTACATCAGTTTTTGATTTTTTTTATATCTCTAGGCATGTCACCCCTATATCTCAAAAACTTTCTTCTTTTATAGCCCCCAAGAAGGTTGACATTTGTCTCCTCAGCTACTGCTGCATAGCTAGAGTAGCAAAGAAAGTATCATGCTCTTGAGGCATTGAATCCTACAGCATATCCAAACATTCGAAGTGTTGCTGCTCTCTCAAGTAGCATAATCTTGTTTGCATTGATTTGAAGGGGAGTGTACCCTAAAAACCGTGACAATATCTTCAATGCAAACATTGGAAACTCAGGATCTTCAGAATACTGCATGTGGAAAGCACAGAAGGTGGCACTATCCAATGTAGTGCATGAGAGAGGAGGCATCCCTTCTTGAAGAGCCCTCTATTGCTTTCCCTCTCGAGCCTTTAGCTCTCCCAAGAAAATTGTCTTTGTCAAGGAGTTCAATCTGCAAAACAAGACAATGAATAATTAAAACTAACTTCAAAAAAAAGAAAGATTTTAGTAGGGAGATCACCTTTTGCAATTCATCCTCGGCAATGACTTTTTCTTGAAGGAGATTGCATGATCCGGTCATCTCTCTTATGTCAACTTCCTTTCCAAAAATTTTTCAGCTTAAAGTCTCTGCCAAAAGATTGGATGCCAAGCTCAACAAGCCTCTTCTCAAAATCCTCATGTTTGAGGGAAGGTTTTTCCTCTTCCACTCTTCTCATGCATAGAGCAAGTGCATCAGGAGCAGGCAAAAAATATTTATTGGATTTATGAAGATCAAGTGCCAAAAACTCCTCTTTTGACTCTTCTTCTGTGTCAATAAAATCTTTGGCCACCTCAGAAGCGTCAGAAATGGTTGCAATACAGTAGTCCTCCCTCATATTAAGCAAACACTGGATATGATGGACAGGAATATACTCTTTCCCATTGATAAAGAAGTAGGGAAGGTTTGGAATAGTAAGGGAAGCTTAAGATACCTCTACCTCATCTGTTGGCTCATCAATGACAATACTAGCTCTAAATTGAGCAACATCAAAATTTGCACTCTCCTGCTCCTCAGCTGCAACATCAACTTCATCCTCTTCTAGAATTTCACTTTTCTCAAGCTGCAAAACTGTGGAAACATTTTTATTTGTTGCCTCATCTGTATCTTTCAGTTCATCAGCTTTGCCTTGCATGTCAACTTTAAGGAACAAAAAGAAAAGAAAAGCAACTTCTTTTGGAACAAGGTTACAAGGTTTTAAATGTAATTGACAAGAAATGGTAGGTGGACAAACAAAGGAAGTCTTCTTAGAAAATCTTCCAAACCTCCTTGTTACTTTGCTCTTCTCAATTGAGTTTGTAGTATATTCGGTTAGATGACAATAAACCTTCCCATCTAAAACCAAACACTTGCCTTCAACTACTTCTTCAAACTCTTTGAATTCTTCTACCAAGAAGTCTTTCAAATGGTCTAACAAAGCTGCAAGATCAAACACAGGGTTGAATATTTCATATGTTTTGGTGTACACCTCCATGTCACCACCATCCATCACAGCCACCAATAGTTTCTCACTTGGACTCTCCTCCAAAATCTCCTCCCGGCATTCAATCATGGTAGAGGAAAAGTCGATAGGTGAAGCTAGGTACAAGGTACGGAAATACGCCCAACATTAATGTACTAGTGCCAATGACAAACCCGAACCACGCGATACGCGTTGGACCCAAGCTTTAGAACTTGCTCCCTACGCGTTGTGCGAGACAAAACCACAGCAAAACGAACAACCCCAGACCACGCGATACGCGTTAGACCCAGGCTTTGGAAGTGCCTCCCTGCATGTCGTGCGGGACAAAGCCACACCAAACCGTAAAACAACACCAAACGATGCGATAGGCGTTGGACCCAGCCTTTGGAACTGCTTCCCTGCGCGTCGTACGAGACAAAGCCACAACAAAGCAAACAAGAAGCGATAGGGGCCACCGATGTGCAATTTGCAAAGGATGAGATTGTGCGAGGCAAAAGGATTACACAAAAATGGATAATATCTCGCGTCGTATGCGACAAGTGAACATGCAACATTCTTAAAATTCGAGACCAAGCTTTATATAACATCAGAAATATGACTGTTAGTGACATGTGTCAGCCATGCACACGTGCCACGTGGCCTGCGCACAACAATCATCGTACAGACGGTCTTATGTATATAAAGCCTTGTCACGTGCTTATTTTGTGCTTTCTCCTATACTCGACATTTGCATCATGTCGTCCTCAACTACCCACACTAAAAGTCATCCGTCCACTAAGCGAAGCCAAGTTTCTTCTCAAACGACACGACCGGAAGTGTTGGGCATGTGGGCGCACCTCCTACCGCTTCCCACTCTTAGCATCCCTTACGACGCGATAGACGCAAGTTGCAGAGTCTCTGTGAACCTCTCATCCCGTCGTACGTGGTTGCTGCTTGACTAATTAAACGTTTTCACAACTTGCATACCCTCACTCTATACCATGTCCTAAGGTGTTTCTGTGCCCTCTATCGCATTGTGAAAGTCGGTTTTTTGGGAATACTCATGGCTTCCCATACGACGCGATAGGCGTATGTTGCAACGGTCAGGTGAGGCTCTCATCGCGTCGTGCGGGGGATCTGCTCGGCTTAAAGATTTCACACCTCGCATACGACGCGATACGGTGATGTTCTAAGGTGTGGTTGCGCCCTCTATCGCGTCGTACATGGCGTTTTGTAAATTTTTTTTTGGATGTTTGGGTGATCACATACGACACGATACGGACCTATTCCACAGCTTGGGTCACCCTTCTATCGCGTCGTGTTGTCACCCTTCTCCTCACACACAGCGCAATAGAAACACCTTGAAGGTTGTGGCTTACACGTCTGTCGCGTGGTATGTTCTTTTTACCCAAATGGCGAGGACTAAGCAAACTGCAAGGAAGGTCTACCAAGCCCCAACTGATCCAAAAATAGGTGATGCTGAGAAAGATGCAGAGAAAGCACCCCTCCACTACCTCGTCAGAGGCCCAATTCCAGAAAAAGATTAAATTATCAGGTGAAGTCCTTGAGAGAAATAAGAAAAGCACAAAAGTCTACTTGTCTACTGATTCCAAAGCTCTCTTTCATGAGAGTTGTCAAAGAGATATCTGATAGACTTGTAAGCATGATGAATATCAAAACTTTTGTCTCAGTAAGGTGGCAATTTCAAGATGCGATGTGCCTTCAGGAAGCTGCTGAGGATTTTCTCATAGACTTTATGAATGATAGCTACATTGCAGCTGCATTTTCTCACAGGGTCACACTTATGAGCAAAGATTTTGTGTTTGTGTCAAGGCTAAGGTACAAGTTTGATAAGGCTCTTGAGCTCATTCCTAGTGAGGATCTTAGAGCCTTCCAAATTTTAAACATCCCTCCTTCCAGGCAGCAGAAAGATTCTGGGGTTGTCATTGAGGATGTTACACATGAGTACGAGACAAGAAAGTCCCAGGATATTAAATTAGGAAAGGAAGTTGAGAGGGAGCAATACATGATATTTGAGGACGCTATCCTTAAAGAGCAAGCTGAAATTTTAAGAGCATCCAACTCTCTTCTTTATGAAAAATTCACAGGCCAAATGGTGGTGGGTGTCTCCTTGTTTGGAGATACTGAGGCATATTCCCTCAAGACACAAGTATGCTTGTAAATCCCAACATTGAGCTTGGTGACAATGTTCTCTATATCTGTCTCAAGTGTGTTGCTTTGCTAATTATTAGTGCATGTGCATGGCAGACAGGCACAAGGGGCTCATTGGGGCTTGTGTTTCCTTTTCCAGGTGTCTTATGAGGGATCTTCCAGAGGCTCTAGCTATGCAAATTGCCATACTTGACCCTCTAGTGACACAGTGCCTTTTCAACAAGCAAGGAACCCTTTCAAGTTTTTTTGATGATTTTAACATGCTGACCTGCAATTACATATTATACCCCTATGTTGAAGGGTAATTCTTAACTCCTTACATGTTATTTTTAACATTTTGTGGTATTCTTAGGTAATTGTTTTTTATTTTGTAGAGGACATTGGACTCTTATTATCTTCAATCTTTTGGAGAAAGATATTATATTTATGAATTCATTGTCAAGTATCCATGGGAAAAGTAAACTGTAAGTATGAAGCATAATCTATGCTTGATGATGGCCCATTGTTTTCTATTAGTAGCTTTTTGATTCAATGTCTTCTTGCATTGCTGCCAAACTTATTGTTGGTCACCTGAGTACCACAAATAAGGATTACAATATAGAAGCTTTCAAGTACTACAATCAAAAAGTGCCTTTACAGACAGACTCAACATCTTGTGGATGGAGGGTGCTTGCAAATGCATGTAGATATCTTGAGTCAAGGTGCCGGATGACTACACTCACTATAAGTGTGGTTCATGTATTTATTTTGATGTTTTATGTATGTATGTCATGTCCTTTAGTTCCTTTTTCTAATTTTGTCAGTTGCATGACTATCCAGAGTCTTGGGTCACGTGGGTGAGAGAGAAGGCTGTTTCTATGGTTTTGGAAAGATCAATAAATCCAAATGATCCAGATTCTCCTTTGCCACCAAAGAAAGGTAGATCCACCAAAGGTTTGGATGCAAAGAAAATGGATCAAAAGAAGAAAAGTCCTGCAAAGATCCATACAAAGAAAAAGGATCACAAGAAGAGTCCTGCCAAGGGGAAGAGCCCCAAGTAGAAGATTCCTGCGAAGGGGAAGAGTCCTACCAAAAAGAAGATCCCTGCCAAGGGAAAGAGTCCCACTAAGAAGACTGCCAAGGGAAAGAGTCCCACTAAGAGCCCTGCAGAAAAAAGAGCAGATACAAAGGGCCATCCATTCCCCTCACCATTGAAATTCAAGGTTCAAAAGCGTCGTACACTTAAGAACAATAAGGGGGAGGCACCTATATCACCTTTCAAGCTACCATTCATGTTGTCAAAGAAAGATGCCAAATCACCCAAGCCAGCCAGTCCTAAGGAGCCCAAAGCACCAACCGCTGCCAAGTCACCCGTGCCAAGCCCTAAGGGGTCCAAAGCACCAATCCCTGCCATGTCACCACCACCACCCACTCCTGAACTTTCACTCCCTTCTGAACACAAAAGGAAAAGGGTCTCTAAGGATGCAGAATCCTCTCAAGCAAAAATAAAAGTGGAATTTCATGATTGAATAGTCCACATAAGCTATGTACACTTTTGTTCATTTTGTCCATATGAACCTATATATATATATATATATATACCCTTTGGTGATTCATAATTTTGTACTTCAAATACTTAATACCAACTGTCGATTCTTAAATGTGTATCATGATGTCATGTAAGTTTAAAACAACATAAGTAGAAAAAAGATAAATATATTTGCAAAATGATTACAATATTGAACTTGTTTTTTCAAGTCCTTGCAAGTGGCTCAAATACAACTCTTTTTGGGGGAAGGCATGTGATGCAAGAGGTTTAATTCTCCATCCTTGTGCTCACCACAATTTCATCCACTTTGAATCTATACTCGGGAGATGTTTCATCAAGAAACTCAAGAGATTCTCTAACATCATTTATTCTCCAATTTGTTGTTACTATCAGGCTTCTATACTCGGTGTGTGGATGGACTATGACCTTTAGTTCCAACTCAAGACAATTTTCCTCAGAGTCGAGAGGAACCCAGCTACCTAATTTGCTTCTCCATCTCCTGTAGTCGTAGCCCAGAACTAATGATTGACGACATAGTTGATATGAGATAGACATAGAATATCGGTGACTCTACAACTAATATTGGCACCAATATGGAAAGTTTCTTTGGTGCTCCATCCGTCTCCAAGAACATTATCCAGTTCAGTCATAGAAAGTGTTCTATTAAGCCACATCGTCTTTGTCCTCTGCAAATCCATTGTTTTGAAACATGCCACAAAGACATGTATAGGCAAGAACCATTGAACTTTAATCCTTCTTGATATCCTGCCCGGAGACATAGCTTTAAGGATGTCTTCTTTGATCTTGGATTTGAAGCTTGATATAGTACATGCATCAGGAGCTTCCCAATCAAGTGAACTTATGGGTGGAATGGGTAACTGATGTAGTTCTCCATATGCACCTTCTCGTGATGGAACTTTGTATTCTACAAAATAGACAAACAAATCCATTGTTTTGTAAAAGGAAGGTGGCTTGTCAGCATACATAGCATCTGCAATCCCTTTATGCATTGCTTTGAACGTCCCACTCAGACTCTCCACAGGCTGCCATTCCACAATTGTTGAAGGAAATATATCTGGAATGGAATCAAAAAATGAGAAAAACAATGGGATAATGAAAAAAATTCATTGTATCAAATAGTTTTTTTTTGTACTTACAGTAAGAATGCAGTGTGGGATGTTCTTCCCAGTCTAACACCATATCCTTGGCCATGTACACATGTTGAACCTTAGCTAGTAGCCAGCCATTGTCGATCACTTTGAAAGCAAGAACACGACCTTTCCAATGGTTTTTTACTTTATCGCGTTTAGTTCTCTTCACTCTGTGTACACCTTTGCATGAAGGAAGCATTGTTACCCAGTCATTCACACGAAAAGATATGGACTTCCAAAGACCATCCTCTCTAACATTATGAGAGTCACAAGAAGTTATGTTATGTGAAGGGCGACGTGCAAAAGATGCCATGGAAACTCAGAGATTAGAGAAGAAAGAAACTATAGACGAAAAAACTTAAAACCTCTCACAAACTATAGAGCGAGAAAGGTATACGTTTGAAAAAAGTAGGTGATTTGTCATTAATGCTCTTGTTTTGAGAGCCTTCTGACATAGATTTCGTATCTTTTGACAACGCTTTTGTGAAATATAAAATAGAATAAAAGACGAGACTTCATTGCTTTGAGCCGCAAATTTAATGAGCTCTCTCACCGAAAGCACCTAAATATAGCAGTTTGAGCCTTGTGATCAAGACATTTAGTGGTTCTCCGTCAAAATAGGACCACCAAAACCCACAATAGAGGAGACAAGAGTGCCATACTTTTGTATACGTGTCAAAAAACTATTGGACTATTCTTTAATCCTTAGATTAACAAACAGCCCTTTTTGAGTCATTTTTGCCCCTAATGATAAGTGTTTTGTGTTGTAATATTTCTTGAAATATACTTATGGTCTAGTTATTGTTGTTTGACTCTCATTTTAGTGTAAATGGATAGCACTGTGATGATTTGTTTAATGTACAATTAATTGTTTGGTTGCTACTATCTCATACTCTATTTTTATTTTTATTTTGAAAGATATAAATGTGCATTAAGTATTTTGTGTTGTAATAGATGTAGCTCTCACTATCTTTGTAACCATGACACTTTCCACCAATGATCATTTTGCGTGCCATACGCACATAAGATGTCATTATAGTATCAGAAAATGTAGATGAGACCATAAGGAAAATCAATGAGTCTGATATACTCATGTGGACCTCGTTGAGGCGATCTGAGAAAATACATTGTGTCGTCTCCAAAGAGAAGGCAATGCAAAATTGTGTGATAGACTGAAGCTAGTCGATTTTAACTATCAACATAGAACTTGCACCATTTTGGATAGTATGCGAGAAGCATAGTAGCATTTAAAAAGATTTGGCACCAACATCTACTGATTTATGTCGACTACAGCTACGGGACGCAATATGGAATGAGCAGAAGGTGAAGAGCAAGCGCATGAAGACATTGGATGTAGAGTCATTTCCAAAAAGAGTGCATATCGTCCAAGACAAATGTGCTCAAGTATCATCTGGGCATCAAGATTTTACAGGGACAAGGGAAATTATGCACACTGTTTACAACTCCATGTGCGCACATCTCATCGGCATCCCAAATGAGGCGTTAATCAAAGGACAAATGATCGGTTCATGTGCCTTTGGTGAATTAAAAGAGTACAAAATACGAGGTATTTATTTTCTTCTTGAGCACATAATGTATTGTGAAAATCTATACAAGGATAACAAGAACTTCAAGTTTGAGAGCTTACAAATAGAGCAGTGCATGCAAGTATTGTACCCAACAATCGTCACGTGCATTGCTTTCACAAATGAGTCGCCTTCGATTACAATGTCCCTTACTATAATGTCGGCTCGCTCGATGACATGCTCTTGAAGGTTCTGTTTAAATATAGTGAATTTATCAGAGCAATGTATCACTTGCATCAAGGGTGGAAAATCCCCCACTCCCCCCCCCCCCCCCCCCCAACATGCGACTAAGCCAGGAGCAACTTGCCAAGGTCAAGGAGGCAATGATGAATATGTCCCACATTATGCATGCTCTAGTGGATGGCATGAAAGTTTCACATATGGATAGCATTATTGACATCGACCTACATCCATTTAATGTAGTGCTGGACTTCACTAAAGAGCTGAAGGCACCCATCAATATCATTGATTGGGGACTTCTGCTAAGAGCACCCAAAAAACAATTTTCGCTTAATTTTGTGTATGAGACAAAGAAAACCCAAGAAAAGGTGACAAAGGCTCAATGCACTACTGAGCGAGAGCGACATAAGCAATGATGGATGGCACCGGAGTTATATGATCCCTTTTCGAAGATGCCTATACTCTAACAAATGATTTTTTTGCTCTGGGGTATTTACTACAAGTACTATATGACTTTTGGAAGGCACTGCATGAAATGTGGATGTGCAACACTACCCACAAAAAATCTACCATGGAAGCTATATATTATAGAGCCAAAAACTAGATGTCCCTGCCAAATTGCAAAGAGAGAAAATATATGATGCAAGTGGTATATTTTTCTAGATCATTGAAGACTGAGTTAGCAAGGACGCAACGCCTGCTAGTCAAACTCGCTCTATCATCTAATCCAATTTTTTAAATGAACATGGTTTTTATATTTTTTTGAAGAAAGATTGATGTGGTGAAGATTATTTGAAATGTGGTTAAGATAATTTGTTTAGTCCCATATTTGAGATGTACTTGTCTTAACTGGATGCTTTCCACTTATTATTACATTCCATCTCTCAATTTTTGAGGGCAATGATCAGTTTGTCTTATGTATTAATCTTTTCTTCACTAAGATCCTTATATCATCTATATTTTTGTAGATATGGCAGACAGACAAGATAACAAGCACTGTAACTTGGCTAAAAATGTGAGACTTAAAGCTCTCGCACAAGGTTTGACTGTCCGCCAGCAACTAGAACGTCTTGCAGATTGTCTAAATGGGAAAATCCCAGTTATGCCCGATGGAGTGACATAAACAAACAGGCCACAAAGGATATGACCAAAGAGAGATGGCTGTGCCCACAAGGTGATATTAAGACAAAAGATGGAAGGTGTAAAGGTACCAAAATAATGACATCAAACTTAACATCGAGCGATTTTTCCTTGAGGTGTATAGCCATCCTCTTCATAATCAAATGCACCAATCTACTTTGCTAAAATTCTGTATATGCATTATATCTTGGGTAGGGCAGTGGACATTGTGTCTAGAGATGTCACCGTCATCACCCATGATATACGTGAGGAGACAATGACATTCACAAACAAGATCTTGCTCTTATGGTGGAAGGGGATGGAATGGAGTTGAGCAAGGCACTAGAAGATTTTGGAGGTCATTTGAGGGCCTAAGAAATTCTATTTCTTTCTTTAGAAAATTTTTGTAAAATGCCTTTGCATTTATTGAGTACGCTGAAAAGGACCACTAGATACTTTGAAAAGTAAACCTAATTTTTCAGAAGTCCTTGAAAACGGTTACTTTTTCATTAAATACGATTGTCTTTTTTCATGAGGCCGACGCCGCTCATTCAATGTGGCTTGCGTCATCACTAAAATGAAAAAATCACAAAACTATCAACTAGCATCAAAATTTGAAGAAATTGAGACTACCAATATGTTCGAAACGCCCAAAAACTTAAAATTGAATGTCTACTTACCCTTTTCTGACACTTGAAGAGGGAGAAATTGCCAAAAAACCTCTAAAAGAGGGTTTTTGCTGAATGGCGCACGAGGGCCACTTCAATCTTTTCTAAATGGGCCTCTGTGCGTCGTTCGGCCGAACGGCGCACAGAGGCCCATTTAGAAAAGATTGAAGTGGACCTCGCGCGCCATTCGGCAAAAACCCCAAACGGCGCACAGAGGCCCATTTAGAAAAGATTGAAGTGGCCCTCGCGCGCCATTCGGAAAAAACCCTCTTTTAGAGGTTTTTTGGCATTTTCTCGTTGTCCGAGTGTTAGAAAATGGCAAGTAGACATTCAATTTTAAGGTTTTTGGGCATTTCGAATGCATTGGCATTGTCAAAAACTCCAAATTTTGACACTACTTAATAATTTTGTGATTTTTTTCATTTCAATGATGACGCAAGCTTACCACATCGCAAGAGCGACGTTGACCTCGTGAAAAGGACACTCGCATTTAATAAAAAAGTGACCATTTTCAAAGACGATCTTTAAGTTTTTGGGCATTTCGGACGCATTGGCGATGTTAAAATCTTCAAATTTTGACATTATTGAGTAGTTTTGTGATTTTTTCTCATTTCAATGATGAAGCAATCCTCATTGAATGAGCGGCATCGACCTCGTGAAAAAGACACTCGCATTTAATATAAAAGTGACAGTTTTCAAGGACGGTTGGATCATTGAATGCATGGATAATACCTTTTTCATATTTTTGTTAATATAAGGCTTATTCCCTCCTCTCATTGGAGGAGCTCCTTTTTCTCTCTCTACTAAAAGGCCCTCCAAAAGACCTCCGAAATTTTCTAATGTCAAGGAAAGTTTGGGGGAAAAGCTTGCAAATAAAGAGCAAGAAGCAGTGCCCCCCCCCCCCGCAGGATTAGTCAAGATGTGCAAGGCTTGTCTCAGGATTTAAATCCTATACGCCAAGGAAATCACATCTCTCACTTTTTGATGCATCTTCAGGTTATGGGAGTCTCACATGTGGCTAGCAGTTTCTCCACCAACCAATGTCTCCTATCCAATATAGTCTTTGACTGTTGGGGCGGCCATTATATGTTGCCATGTGGACACTATTACCATCGTATATGTTTCGTGAGACAAATACAAAATATATCCACATGTGCATTGTGCAGTGTAGCAATTAATGAAGGCCTATATACCATGCTTGGCATGGTCAATGAATACAAACCACTGAGGTCGCAAGAGGTGACTCCTAGTGTACTTCAAAATCTATTACAAGAAAACTAATTGTAAGCTTTTACTAATATGACACTCTTTTACAATTTCAATGAAATTGTTGCTTAATGTCAAGCGGAATCATTTTCCAAGATTCTTTTATCTATGTCTTTTTTTTTGCATGCTTGATTGAGCTCATCTGAGTCAATATCAACATTTTCCTCTAGCTCAAGGCTTGTGCACATCATAGATCCAACGTCAAAGTATTCTTCTTCTACATCATCAAATTCGTACATCCATCTTAGCATATCTTTTTCATATTCTTCACTTTCAATGTGCCGCATAATTTTTTCATTGCAATACAGGTAAACAAGTTCATTTACTCGATCTACAAGAAGTTGGTTGTGAGTAGTGCTGTGAATATATTTATACATGCTCCAATTCTTTTATGAGCTTGAATTCAAAGAACACTGGCTAAAACCTTCATTGCAATGTTAGACAGCAAAGCATATTGCTCTCCACCATTTTCATGTAGGTTGATCTTTTGCCATTTGTTGAACAAGAGAGTTTGAAAACATGCCTTCTTTCAATAAAAAACAGACCTTCTTTCAATGAAAAGGACAACATTGTTTTTATGCATCTTACACGATCATTAACATTGGCATAGAAAGCATTTACCACTTCGTAAAAATCATGAACCACTTCAACATTGGACATCAAGTCCATATTCCAGTATTTAGGATCTAGCATTTAAGAAACACTCTGTAATGGTTTATGTGCTCCAATCCATCTAGCATGAAAGTACTTCAAGAGGACTTTCCTTTGTCGACCAGAGAATGGAACACGCTGTTGGGAAACAAGAAAACCGGAACACCTCTATAGTGATGTCACCCAAGAGCGTTGAAAGAGAGCTACAAGAAACAAAAAAACTTGCCAAATCCTTTTGAAACACCACAAGTCCAATAGGAGTACACCCTTGGGAATTTACTAGCCATCGCCCACCCAAGAGACTATGTCACATAGGAGCAAAACCCGGTCAAAGCACGGATTTACAGCACACGCCAACCAATGCAGATGAAGACAAGAGCCTCTCCTTTCACAATCAATCATCACAAACCCATAAATTCAACATAAATTCCACAATTCATAGATACATGTCCTCCGAATCTGTCTACACACAATTTGCCACTAGGCTGCCATAGCCATAACCCTGCAGAGAACTAGTCGTAACCTGAAGAGCACAACTCCAATTGGGGCACTTTAAAGCTTGGAAAAAAGATTGGAAAATGACTGGCGAGAAAGTTGAAGATGAACAAAATTGATTCCATACGCCGCCATGAGCAAAATTGACGCGAACAGAAAGCTGTCCCAGCACGACTACACGTAGAGAAGGCTAGTCGGGGCAAAACCCTGCATCCAAAAGCAGCAAGGAGGCACAACCAGATAGAACCTGAAAATTTCTGATGTTTGGCTGAAATTTTTTAAGTTTGTACATGAGTTTTAGTTACATACAAGTCTCACTTCAAAAAACTCACTTACGGGCACTTACAATAGCCCGACAGTTATCACTAGACTAGCGTCTTACAATGCATGTACATGTGCTTTCTAAAGCAAGCTAAAAACCCCACAAAAAGAAAGCCCACACACACTTTTGACATCAGGCCTCGTGTCCGTATGTACAAATTTACAAAAAACGGGGTTCTCAAAATGTGCGCAACATAGTTTGCCACACCCCAGCCTGCTAGATCATTCATGATTAGCAGCACAAAAGAGATCCTGTAAACCACATGAGGGAGTCTTCACTTCATCTTCATCATTAGAAACATGATCAAAAAGTTCTTCAAAAGAAGTCTCATCCTCAATCACAGTCATCAACCTTGCAATATAATTCTTCAACCTATAGCCATTCACACGTGCTTTATGTGGGGTACCATCCAAGTCAGCAAGCTGATATGTGCAATTTGGAAACATGTTTAAGACCAAGAAAGGACCTTGCCACTTGATTTGAAATTTCTTTTCAAAAGTGCTATCAAGCTTACTGTTGTAACGAAACACTATGTCACCCTTCTTGATGTCCTTGTTCTTTACCTTCTCATTTTCCTTTGCTTGATTCTTCTTCAAGACCTGCTCATAATGCTCAAAAGCTAACACCCTATCCAATTGTACACATTGCAAATATAAAATTCTTTCCTTGAATGCATCATTGGGCTCTTCTTCAAGCTTTAGCATCATCTTCAAGGCTGGTATCTCCACCTCAATAGGAAGTAAAGCCTCTTTGCCAAAAACTAGATGGAAGGGAGAAAAACCAGTACCTGATTTGATGGCAGTCCTATATGCCCATAGAGCACAAGGTAGCTCTAAATACCAAGTCTTCACATTGTTTCTTGTCATCTTTGTAAGCATCCTTATGAGCTCTCCATTAAACCTTTCATTCATGCCATTGCATTAGGGATAGTATGGAGTAGTAAACCTGCGATGCACATGAAGCTTTTCAGATAGATAATCCACCAACTCTCCCCTGAAACCTGGACCCTTGTCAGAAAGTAACTCCAATGGCATGCCAAATTTGCAGCAAATATCTTCATATATAAATAAGGAAACATCTTTACTCGTGATGTGCTTAACAGCTTTGGCTTCGGCCCACCTGGATAGATAGTCAACAGCAGTAAGTATGTAACATTTGCCTTTAGTTGTCATAGGTAGAGGACCTATTGCATCAATACCCCACTTCTCAAACACATCATAAGCCACAATGGTGCCTCTAATTTCTGATTTGATAACCCTATTTGCCATGCTTTGACACTCTTTAAAAGACTTGCACCAATGATGAACATCACGTTGAACACTTGGCCACACATAACCCTCCTGCAAGACTTTATGCAAAGTGACCACCACAAGAACCCTCATGATTCTCCTCTAAAATTTTGTAAATTTCCTCTTTCCAAGGCACTTTTCTCATCACAAGATCAACCCCCTTCATATACAAGGCATCACCAAGTAGCACATACCTTTTGGCACGACGTAGAAAGGCGTACTTTTTTGGCTTCTCCAACTCTGATGGAAGCATACCTGTTTGTAGAAACTCTTCCTCCCTCTCTAAATCTTCCCTTCCCAAATAAAGAGGAGAATCAGCCCTTATCACATAAAATTGCCCAATTGAAGCTTGCGCTGCACCATGTGCTTCTTCATTTTGAGACCTTTCCACATGCCTTAAACTCCAAGCTTCAAAATGCTTAAGCAGATTCTTCACTTGAAAACACATATTTTTCAGTCTTGGATTCTTACTTTGCCACACCCCAAGTACTTGCTTAACCACCAAAAGAGCATCACCTCTTACCCTCACATGACGGATGCCAAGCTCAAGGCAAAGGTTGAGAAGTAGCATACTCAGCTTCATTGTTGCTTTGTGCGGTAAGCTTCAAACTCCTTTTAGTTAACAAAGCACCTTGAGGATCATAAACTACCACACCTCCTGAAGCTTCACCATGCCCTTTTCTATAAGAGACATCAAAAAACAATAGATAGGCATTGTCTATGTCAGGAGCTTCCATGTGTTGCTTCTTCACTGCATCCTCCCTAAGAAGAAGAGGGCTTTCCTTATAGGTAAGCAAATCAGCCAATGTAGCCCTTGTACTCTCCTCAACAAGAAAAGAGAATTGGAATTCCTGTAGCTCCACAATCCACTTCATGAGCCTCTTTGACAAGGTAGGGCTATTCACCAAGAAAAGAGAATTGGAATTCTTGTAGCTCCACAATCCACTTCATGAGCCTCTTTGACAAAGTAGGGCTATTCACCAATTGAGGTAGAAGAGTGTAGCTAGTGAGGAATGTGAATGGTTTAGGGAGAAGGTAGTTCCTAAACCTTCTACATGCATAAATCACGCTTACCATAATGAGTTCCACCTCAGTATAGCCTCTTTCCACCTCTAGCTTCACCCTGCTAGCACAATAGATAGGCTTCATGTAGTGAGAATTGTTACCTCGTTGAAGAAGCATAGCTCCAATAGCATCCTCACCTACTGATGGATTCACATAAAACTCCTTATCCCAATTAGGATCTTGCATAGCAGGAAGAGAACCAAGAACCTCTTTGATACCTTGAAAAACCTCTTCACATTCATTTGTCCATTGTAGAGGATCCAACCTTGCTACTTGTTGTAGAGGATAAAGAAGTTGAGAGGACAAAGGAATGAAACTTGCCATATACTTCACCTTTTGAATAAAAGTGGAAAGTTCCTTTGTATCTTTAGGTGATGGGAGGAGCACCAAAGCCTTCACTTTTGTTAAGTATGGAGCCTGATTTACCCTTGTAATTTTCTGTGGTAAAAGTGCACATTTGTAAGGCCCCCATTATGAGGAGAAGCCATTGTGCGTGAAGGAAAATCACTCACCGGAAACCAAAATTTTCACGGATAAGAATCAGGGGCAACTTTAAAGGCCTCGGGGGCGGAGGCCCTCGAGACTTTTTTTTTTTGCCGGAATAATATGGCCGGACGGCGGCCGGAAAGTGGTCGGAAAACAACGGGTCGGTTGGCCGGTGGTCGGAAGTCAATGGCCGGTGGTCGGAAGTCTATGACCGGTGGTCGGTGGCCGAATTCAAAAGCGGACTTGTCTTCTCAAGGGCGGCCACACATGGGCGGATTGGAGGGTCCGATTTGGACTTATTCGCACAAGGGCGGCTACGCATGGCTGTCTCTCATAAGAGAGGCAGCCCTTTTGGCCTATAAAAGGAGGCCATTTCTACACACATTTCATAGTGTGAAGTTGATGCAACAAGGTGAGTGTGAGGTGGTGAGAGTGAAGCAAGGCGGGAGCTCCATTAAGGGTATAATCCCTTTGTAAACTACTTCTTGTTTTGAAGTACTGAAGCCATTGAGTGGCTGCTTTCCCGTGGACGTAGCCCACATTGAGTGAACCACGTATATCGTGTGTACTCTCTCTCTCTCTACTCTATAATTTCGTGTGTATAAATCTGTCTCTCTCCATTAAGTAATCTACTCAATTATCTATTTAGCTACGTCTTATTTCCTAACGACTGGTATCAGAGCAAGGTTTGCTCGTAGCTAAATTATCTCAAGGAAAGGATTCCTTGAATTGAGTGGGAGTTATGGCGGAGGAAGGGAAGCTCAAGATTGAGAAGTTCAACGGCAAAAACTACCAACATTGGAAGATGCAGATTGAAGACTATCTCTACCAGAAGGACCTCTATTTGCCACTAGGCGGTCTTGCGAAGAAGCCCGCAACAATGGCAGATGAAGCATGGATTGCCCTTGATCGAAAGGCACTGGGAACAATCCGGTTAAGCTTGGCGTCAACGGTGGCCTTCAATGTTTCAGAGATGAAGACCACGGAGGACTTGATGAAGTCACTTGACGACTTCTACGAGAAACCATCAGCATCCAATAAGGTATTTCTTATGAAGCGCTTGTTCAATCTAAAGATGGTAGAGAATGGTTCAGTTGCAGAACACCTAAATGACTTTAACACAAACATAAGTCAACTTCGATCAGTGAAAATCAATTTCGATGACGAAGTGCGAGCTCTCCTTATACTATCATCTCTACCGGATAGTTGGGACAGCCTTGTGATGGCTATAAGTAATTTTATCTCTGGCACAAATACTCTTAAGTTTGATGATGTTGTGGTTGTTCTCCTAAGCGAGGAAATGCGAAGGAGAAGCACAGGAGAATCATCAAGTGCTGCACTATCAGTGGAAACAAGAGGAAGGCTTAACGAGAGGTTCAAAAACCAAAAGGCTCGTGATCGCTCAAGGCGGAGCAAGTCACGCAGAAAGTCAGTTCTTGAATGTTGGAACTGCGGCAAGAAGAGCCACGTCAAGAAGGATTGCTGGTCCAAGAAGAAGAAGGAGACAGAGTCTCAAGACAACAATCCAACATCGGAGGCCAATGTGGCAGGTAAAGTAGAGCAAGATGCTCTAACTCTCTCATTAGACAATGTGTCTAATTCTTGGATAGTAGATTCCGGGGCTTCATTCCATGCGACACCACACAAGCAACATTTCCAAGACTACACCAAAGGTAATTTTGGGTATGTATACTTGGGAGATGATAAATTTTGTGAGATTGTCGGCAAAGGTACAGTTTCTATCAAAACTGCTAACGGAAATGAATGGAAGCTTAAAGATGTTAGGCATGTTCCTTCTCTTCGCAAAAATTTGATCTCTACAGGACAATTGGACGATGAAGGTCACAACATTGCATTCGGAAACAAACGGTGGAAGATCTCAAAGGGATCTTTGGTGGTTGCCAAGGGTGAAAAAGTCGGTACACTTTACTTGTGTACTGTTAGCACGCAACCTTCAGCTTGTGCAGCAACTACAAAAGTTGACAGTGCGGTGTGGCACTACCGACGTGGGCATATGAGTGCCAAAGGAATGCAAATCCTTTAAACAAAGAAGCTTCTACCAGGTTTGAAAGAAGTGGACTTAGAGTTCTGTGAAGATTGTGTTTATGGTAAACAAAAGAGGGTAAAATTTCAAAAATCAGGAAATGAAAGAAAAAATAAAAAACTTGAGTTGGTTCATTCTGATGTTTGGGGTCCTGCAAGTACACCATCACTTGGTGGCTCATTGTACTATGTAACATTCATAGACGATGCGACTAGAAAAACATGGCTTTATGTCATGAAGAATAAATCCGATGTATTTTCCATATTTCAAAGGTGGAAAGCCTTTGTGGAGAAAGAAACAGGTGATGAGTACATGGAGCTTGAGGACGGTGAAGACTCAAGGACTGCAAACGGTGACAATGTGCAACAACGTCAACCAAATGAGGAGCCTCAACCTATTCCCCGAAGATCTACAAGAGCAAGTAGACCTCCAGAAAGGTTTGTTCCTTCCTTCAACCATCTCTTGATCTCAGATTCTGAAGAGCCGGAAGCATATGAAGAAGCTATGCAACATGAATCCAAAGAAGAATGGATGAAGAGCATGCAAGTGGAGATGGACTCACTACATCCCAACCAAACATGGGAGTTGGTTGAGTTGCCTAAAGGTAAGCGGGCACTTCAAAACAAATGGGTGTACAAGCTAAAGGAGGAAGAAGGTGGGAAGAAAAGGTACAAGTCTAGGCTTGTGGTAAAAGGTTTTTCTCAAAAGAAAGGTATTGACTTCAATGAAATATTTTCTCCTATTGTAAAAATGAAGTCAATTAGGCTTGTCTTAAGCCTTGTGGCTGCTCATGATCTAAATCTCGAGCAAATGGATGTAAATACGGCATTCCCTCACGGTGACTTAGAGGAGGAAATCTACATGCTTCAACCAAAGGGGTATGAAGTAAAAGGTAAGGAGAAAATGGTTTGCAGATTAAAGAAGAGATTGTATGGTTTAAAGCAAGCATCAAGACAATGGTACTTGAGGTTTGATCGATGGATGTTGGATCATGGATTCACAAGATGCAACTCGGATCACTGCGTCTACACGGAGAATTCGGGAGATGGGAAAGTCATCATCCTAATGTTGTATGTTGATGACATGTTGATTGCAAGTGCTAACATGCAGGACATCAAAGACCTAAAAGAGGAGCTGTCCAAATCTTTTTCAATGAAAGATTTAGGTGCTGCAAAGAGGATACTTGGTATGAAAATATCAAGGGACAGGACGAAGAAGACAATAAAGCTATCTCAAGAAGATTACATCAAGAAGGTACCAGAAAGGTTTGCAATGCAAAATGCAAAACCAGTTTCTACACCTTTGGCTGGTCATTTTAAAATAACGAAGGATATGTGTCCAAAAACGCAAGAGGAGATAGCCTATATGTCTAAAGTTCCATATGCTGCAGCGGTAGGTTCTCTAATGTATGCTATGGTCTGGACAAGGCCAGACATTGCACATGCAGTGGGAGTTGTGAGTAGGTTCATGGACAACCCAGGTAAAGAGCATTGGCAAGCTGTGAAGTGGATACTTAGGTATCTAAAAGGGACAACAACAAATGCTTTGTATTTTGGAGGAACTGATATTTTTCTAGAAGGGTATGCTGATGCAGATATGGCAGGTGACAAAGATACTCAAAGGAGCACTACTGGCTATGTGTTCACGGTTGGAGGCACAACCGTAAGATGGGATTCAAAGCTACAGAAAGTGGTTTCACTTTCTACCACGGAAGCAGAGTATGTAGCAATGACGGAGGCAAGCAAAGAAATTCTGTGGCTTCACAGATTCTTAGAAGAGCTTGGATTCAAACAAGACAATTGTGTCTTGTACAGTGATAGCCAAAGCGCTATCCATCTTGCGAAGAACTCAGCCTTTCATTCAAGGAAAAAGCACATTGAGGTGAGATATCACTTCATACGCACTCTTTTGGAAGAGGGACAACTAAAGCTAGGAAAGGTGCATACAAGTGAAAATCCTGCAGACATGTTATCAAAGGTGGTCAACAAGGAGAAGTTGAGCTTTTGCTCATCTTCAATCGGCATTCAAGGATAAGAAGCCAGAATGGAAAGCAGTCACAGGTTTGGTTTGGAGATCAGTCTCCAAGTGGGAGATTGTTAAGTATGGAGCCTGATTTGCCCTTGTAATTTTCTGTGGTAAAAGTGCACATTTGTATGGCCTCCATTATGAGGAAAGGCCATCGTGCGTGAAGGAAAATCACTCATCGGAAACCAAAATTTTCACGGACAAGAATCAGGGGCAACTTCGTCGGAATATTCTTTTTCGCCGGAATATTATGGCCGGATGGATGCCGGAAAGTGGTCGGAAAACAACGGGTCAGTTGGCCGGTGGTCAGAAGTCAATGGCCGATGGCCAGTGGTCGGAAGTCAATGACCGGTGGCCGGTGGTCGGAAGTCAATGACCGGTGGCCGGTGGCCGAAGTCAATGGCCGGTGGCCGAATTCAAAAGCGGACTTGTCTTCTCAAGGGCGGCCACACATGGGCGGATTGGAGGGTCCGATTTGGACTTATTCGCACAAGGGCGGCTACGCATGGCTGTCTCTCATAAGAGAGGTAGCCCTTTTGGTCTATAAAAGGAGACCATTTCTACACACATTTCATAGTGTGAAGTTGATGCAACAAGGTGAGTGTGAGGTGGTGAGAGTGAAGCAAGGCGGGAGCTCCATTAAGGGTATAATCCCTTTGTAAACTACTTCTTGTTTTGAAGTACTAAAGCCATTGAGTGGCTGCTTTCCCGTGGACGTAGCCCACATTGGGTGAACCACGTATATCGTGTGTACTCTCTCTCTCTCTCTCATTATGTAATCTCGTGTATATAAATCTGTCTCTCTCCATTAAGTAATCTACTCAATTATCTATTTAGCTACGTCTTATTTCCTAACAACTTTGTCAGGATCTGCTTCAATCCCATTCTCTAAGATCATATGCCCCAAAAACTTCACTCTTGGTTGAGCAAGATGACACTTCTTTGGGTTGGCCAAGAAAGGGAGAGAACACCTTGTTGACGTGCTTTTGATACCACGCACATCCATTCATAACACCAAAAGAAAGCACACAATAACAAAAGCATCCCCATGGTGTGATAAATGTGGTTTTCTTTCGATCTTCTAAAGCCAAGGTGAGCTGAAAATATCTAGAGAATCCATCACATACACTATACCTCTCATGCCCTGCAATAGAATCAAGTATGTCATCTATGAAAGGAAGCGGGTATGGATCCCTCTTCATGGCTGTGTTTAGAGGCTTAAAATCAACACATATCCTCCACTTTCCATCCTTCTTGGGTGTGACAACAACATGACTCACCCATTCTGCAGTATTCACAGGACATATGAAACCTGCTTCAAGAAGCTTGTCTACCTCTTCCTTTAAAGCATTAAGTTGTACCTGTCCCATTCTCCTTAGCTTTTGGCGTACAGGCTGAGCTCCTTCCTTGATTGGAATGTGGATTTCCTCTCCCTTAACACTAGGTTGGTAATGGGACACTTTTATGTCCTAGGACACTTTTATGTCTTGTTAAGTGACCATTTTCCTTGAATTATGTCAAGAGTTTTAAAAAGGATTTTGAGGTGCTATCTATCTAGAAAGTTGTCTCATGAGCTGAAAAAAACTTGACATTTTTTTGGAATATCAATTCCATCTTTAACCTTGTCCTTGCACAACATTTCACAACCTAAACTGTGTGAAAAAACGGGTCCTATTTTTGGCTTTTTTCAACTTTTTGCAACTATACCACTCTAGAATTCATGTTTGTGAGGTCTATAATGCTAGAGAGCTATCTTTAGTAGTCCTCAACATGTCCTGATGCTTCTAGGGAGAAATAAATGTTAAAGTTATAAGTTATGACCAAATTACAAAAATTGTAAAATCCTGTTTTTTAGCCAATTTTAGCTCTTCTATGATTTTTTTGGTGGCTTTCATGATATCCAAATGTAGTTTTGATTTTCTATGTCCCATATTGTAACATAAAGCTAATATTCCTTGAGTTTTTGGGCACCTAATACCCTATTTTGCATAGTACACAACGATGGTTGGTTTTTTCTATTATAGAAGAAAACAAAACATTCTAGTATATCAAGTATAGCTTTTTCAATACTGCTAGTTTCTTGTGACAACTATATTCATTTTGTAGGTAGTAACCATATCTAGTCATAAGGATCAAATTTGGCTAGATATTCAATAGTTTCTATGGGATTCTACAACTCATAATGTTGAACCCAGTTTTTTCATGTTTGCTATATTTAGCACTTCATCTTTGTCCCCAAGATTCCCCTTGGTAAGAGATGTATTATTCTTTTGACATGCTCCATGGCTCCTTATGAACCTAAAGGACAATAGGGAACTAAGAAAACATGCATATATTATTTGTATTCAACGTGGCTATAGAAACTTTGATGATAGGTTTGCAGAATGGTAAAAATTCAACTTTTTTGTACCTATTTCTTTTGGAAAAACAAAAATAGTGAGTGAGAAGCAATCATATGTTCTGATCACCAACCCATTGAAGTTAACAAGGGAATTTATCTCAATTCCTACAAAAATCCCTAATCTTATTTTTATACAAAAGAACGTAAGAAATGACTGTTTTGATGAAAATGTACTGGTCCATCAACTTTGGAGGCTTGGTGTGACCAAAAGATGAGAAATTTTACAAGTCTCTTATTTTTTCCATGTGTAGTAGGCCTTGAACTACAACCTCATGAAAGGATTTTACAAAATGAGTGGATCTACTATGGTTTGGGAGGTTTTTTTCAAAACCCTGAAAGGACACTTTTATGTCCTGCTAGGTTACCAACCTAGTGTTAAATCCTCTAATTTCCTCATAAGAAGTGATGAATAAATGGGGAAATTGTTGTATCATATGTAGGTACTCACCCTTTTCATGACTAGTCAAGTCGGGAGACAACATACCTTGTATCAGCTCTTGTTTGAGATTAGGATGAACTTTGGGTTGCGTCAACTCTTCATTTTCTCATAAGGACCAAAGATATCCTCATTCTCCATAAGGCAAAGAAATCTTTGTTTCTCATCATGCTCTTCTTCAAGAAACAAGGAGGAAACATCTAGATCACTATCGCTACTATCTTCCACTTCACTGCCATCATCCCCATTGTCTTCTTCTTCACTTGAGGACTCTTCTTCATCACTTTTCTCATAAAAATCAGCATCCAAAGATTGATTTCTAGCCATGTCAAACCTCTTCTTATCACCCCTTCTATTGTAGAGAGTGATGGTACCATGTGCCCAATCCTGTATAGCTTTGTTTCCCTGTAACCATGGTCTTCCAATGATGAGAGGGAAAGCACCAATACCCGCGGGCATAACATGGAAATTGAACAGCACTTTAACATCAAATATATCCACCTCCAAGTCCTTTACAACTCCCAAGAACCTCACCCTTGAGTGGTTGGCAAGCTTTATGCGAAAACCTGAATTCTTCACCATGTTGAGTCCCAACTTTGATACACAAGCTTTAGTAATAACACATACCTGTGCACCTCCATCAATATAAGCCTTTCCAATGCACTTCCTCTTATGCCATGCATCCATAGTAGGGCATATATTAGGTAGCGCATTCAAAGATAGGACTCTCACTGACCCCCTTGTAGGCTCCTTCTTCATGGGGTTGACTACGTGCTTCCATATCCTCGTTAACTTGGGACACATCTCCATGAGTTGCCCAAAGGTAACATCAGCCTTTCTACCCACCAAATCAGCCCTTAAACTATAATTTGGTTGCCCTTCTCCCAAAGGAAAGTCGGATGCATTGTAATGTTTCTCGGGATTTCTCTTCTTCTTCTCTTTACTTGTACCTGTTTCAACCTGTTTCCCTCTTTTATGGCTGGGACTTGCATCACTCATGTCATGATCTCTTGTAACCCTCTTACCTACAGGCATGACCATAGCTCCCAAATCATCCTCTTTCTTCTCCAAAAGAATTATGCTTACCACTTTTGTTTTGCCCTTCTCTTCTGCTGTCAATCCACTTGGTCCTGCTTCCCCTTTAATCTCAATACCATAATCTTGAGCTTGAGAAGGAATTTGTGGAGGAAGAGGAAACATGTCGCCACCCATTCTCTTTGGATTGTCACATTGAGGGCTTTTATGACCCCATTCACCACAATTTTAGCATTGAAACATATCCCCTCTTCCAGCCATGCCTCTTCCTCTACCACCTGTATAACCCTCATTGCTTCCATAACCACGTCCATATCCATAACTTTGACCTCTTCCACCTCCCATAATATGCACACTAAGATTCTTCATAAGACCTACAACCTCTTGAATCTCCTTGCGAAAGGCATTCACATCATGAGAAGCTTGTTGATCATAACCTAGCTCCCTGATGAGGACCCTTGGTTGCTCTACTGCTTTCACTTCAAGCTTTGGCTCGACATTGATTCCAAGTTGATGAAGATTCTCTGCTTTCCACTCTTTATTCTTTGCAATTTCAACTGCTTCCTCAAAGGTCCTTGGTTGCTTAAGCTCTACCTTCAAGCGTAGGTTACTCCTCAAGATTGCAAGAAACCTGTCCTTTTTCAACATGGCTGGAGGAATTTCAGCCCCCAAAGATGTACACCACTTTGTCCACAATGCATTGAACGCCTTCACAAAGTCTTCTATGGTTTGGCCTTCACCCTGGACCAAGCCTTGAATAGACTGCCATACCTTTTGTGGGTCTTCCACTTGTTGAAAGTGTGTAAGAAAAGCATGCCTTACCATTTCATCAGTCATAACTTGAGGAGGTTGGGCTGATTGTAGCTCCTTTTCGTAGCCTTCCAACCATTCCCTAGCATCTCCCTTCAAACAGAAATAGAAGATTCGCAACACCAACGTTGGGTCTTGCTTGTCAGCAGGAAGGCAAGCAAACTCCATTCTCTCAATGAAAGCTTTGGAAATTTCATTTGATTTCCCACTGAACTCCGGAAAATTAAACGCCATGTCTTCAAAACCTGTAAGCTGAAGGTAACTTGAAGCGATTCCTTGGTGGCGGGCACCAAAACACTGTTGGGAAACAAGCAAACCGGAACACCTCTATAGTGATGTCACCCAAGAGCGTTGAAAGAGAACTACAAGACACAAAAAACTTTGACAAATCCTTTTGAAATGCCACAAGTCCAATAGGAGTAGACCCTTGGGAATTTACTAGCCGTCGCCCACCCAAGAGACTATGTCACATAGGAGCAAAATCCTGTCAAAGCACGGATTTACAGCACACGCCGACCAATGCAGATGAAGACAAGAGCCTCTCCTTTCACAATCAAGCATCAAAAACCCATAACTTTAACATCAATTCCTCAATTCATAGATACATGCCCTGATCCGAATCTGTCTACACACAATTTGCCACTAGGCTGTCATAGCCATAACCCTGCAGAGAACTAGTCCTAACCTGAAGAGCACAACTCCAATTGGGGCACTTTAAAGCTTGAAAAAATGATTTAAAAATGACTGGCGAGAAAGATGAATATGACCAAAATTGATTCCATACGTCGCCATGAGCAAAATTGACGCAAACAAAAAGCTGTCCCAGCACCACTATACGTCGAGAAGGCTAGTCGGGGCAAAAACCTGCATCCAAAAGCACCAAGTAGGCACAACAAGCTAGAACTTGAAAATTTCTGATGTTTGGCTGAAATTTTTTAAGTTTGTAAATGAGTTTTAGTTATATACAAGACTCACTTCAAAAAACTCACTCACGTGTACTTACAGTAGCCCGACAGCTGTCACTAGACTAGCGACTTGCAGTGCATGTACATGTACATGTGCTTGCTAAAGCAAGCTAAAAACCCCACAAAAATAAATCCCACACACACTTTTGACATCGGGCCTCGTGTCCATATGTACAAATTTACAAAAAACGGGGTTCTCAAAATGCGCGCAACAACGCCAATGCTTTTCCACCACCAAATGCTCTTTTTTTTTAGGACACTCAAAACTCCTTTAGACATTCCACCATTGGATCCATACTTTTTTGAGATTGGGCATCCATTGGTCAAGATTACATATGTCATACAGAAAAAGCATCAATACACGATTCAAATCCATCACACTACTCCTCCAAGTTCTTTTCATAGGCACTGCCCTCAAGATTTTGATCTTCTCTTTCACTTTTTTATCTTGAGTGCTCTCCCAATAATGAAATGCCATACATGTAAATGTAGTTATGTCTGCATCTTTGTTTCAAGGAAGAGACTCAAAAGTATACAAGTGAGTGTAAAATCTAGTCTTTGCAGGTAGTTCTAACATAACTGACATGCGAGGTCAAATATCTAAAACTCTCTATCTTTTGAGCATAAATCTCACAAGCTAGCGAGCAATATTAACAATAGAGGCAAACCGCTTGGTATCGTCACTTTTATACAAGATTCAAACCATGTGTAATGAAACTAGAGGGAATAACATACGGGTACCGTTGCTTCAAGATTTTACCAGCATTCTTGCAGTTCTTTGCATTGTCAATCACAATTTGGACTAGGTGTTTAGCACCCACTTATTCTATCACAGAGGCAATCACACCAACGATATAAATCCCTGAGTTAATTGAACCATGTGAATCCATAGCACGAAGGAATGTTTCACCTCTAGGTGAAACAATCATTAAATTAATTAGTGGTTTTCTTTGTACATTGGACCAGACATGACTAACTATAGTACATCCAAAAAGCTCTATATTGGTAAGAATTACCCTTTGCACACACTCTTTTACTTGAGCATATCATTTCTCCAATAGATCATTTTGCATAGCATGGTACGTGGGTGGTGAAAACCCTGGTCCAAACTCACTAATTTTCTTCCATGCTCTCTTCTAATACTCACTGTCCACCATCATCATAGCACTTCTTGAAAATTAAATCACTTTAGCAAGAGCGAGCTGTGCATCATCAAGTAGACCGTTACATAAGATTTCTTACAATGAAGTTTGACACATAGACAACTTTCACGGGTCAAAATAAAGCTTTGATGAAGATGCAGTGTTGTGAATATTGCTTTTTGGATGCACATTTGGATTGAGAGTGCAAGCCGATGATGCTTTCGGAGTTTGTTGTTTGGAACCATGATGTTATGGCATCCCTGAGACATTAGTAGTAGATGTGTATTGTTTCTTTTGAGTTTCTTCCCTTAAGCGTTTGACCGCTGTAGTTGCATTGAGGTGGGTATATGTGCGACCTGTTTCTTGAGTCCACCTAGAAAATGTTCCCTTAGTCGAGTTTCCCCACCTGATTTTTTTGCATGGCATAGCTTACACTCCCAATATATGAACCGATCATCGATATTAATTGCATATTTTCATTATCCCAGGTGCCTTTTTTTTGCTCAATTGAATTTGGGTTCTATCACTAGGCCCAATGTTTTCATTCATCTCAAATAACCTATTCAAGAAAGCATGGAACAACAAATACATAACTAAAGTAACAATAAGGATACATATGTATTATAAAAATGTACATCTCTATATAGACATACACTGATTTTGATGATAAAATGTAGCCACACAATAATATTAAAAATTCAAGCATTATGTTTATTATTCTTTAACAAAAGATCACCAAATATGTTTTTTATTTTTTCTTTGTTAACTATCAAAGAATGATATTCATGACAACTCATGCTAACTCCAAAGTATGGCTCAATTTTTTTAGTAGTTTTCTTTTAAACTTACTTTACATGCATAGTCAAATATATAGACTTACTTAATCGATAGTTTTGATGTTCTATAAAATGTCCATAAACATTAATCTTTCCAATGTACGGCTCAAATTTTTTAGAATATGTAGTATTTTTCTTTTAAACTTACTTTACATGCATAGTCAAATATATAGACTTACTTAATCGATCGTTTTGATGTTCTGTAAAATGACCATAAACATTAGGGTGAAAGCATGTTAACCTATCGCGCTTTTTGTGCTAGTTAGCAGTTTCAAGTTAGCACATCTTCAAAAATTTGGGCATCCGGTAAATTTTTTACAAATAATATCAAAATTTGTCGGAGGTTGTACATTTGGATTCCTTGTTTCAAGTGCTTTCTATTGATATATCATATGTCATAGATCTTTGAGATGTAGCTCAAGTTATTGTACTAGTTAGCATATGTCAAAATTGTGCTAGTTAGCATTGTCCGGGACATGAAAAAGCATGACAGGTTAACATGCTTTCACCCATTAATCTTTGTAGGTGTACGGATATCAATTTTTATTAAACCTCAAGAATCTCAGCATGATAAATGCAAGTAATCTTTAAACCATATAAATGTGTGTTTCACATTAGGATACATGAAATTGATAGCATACATACAATGCACATTACACACCCAATTAAGGATGTCTTTTGTACCCAATTAAGGATATTTTATACCAATCAGACCAAGGATATATGTTTGCCTAATACTTTAGTAACAAATAATAGACCCTTGTTTAATGTGGAATGTATCAATATCAAGAACCAATACTAGCCCCTAAGTAGGACTCTTAGCTTTATCAAATCGTTTATAAAACAACATAAGGGAGCAAGGAACATATAAATCGTTTATATGTTCCTTGCTCGCTTATGTTGCATGACCGAAATCACCGTTGTGAGAACTATTGCATGATCGAAATCACCTGTGATAAACCCTTGTAGAGATTTATGAAAAAACCTTCAAGCATAGAACACACTCAAAATACAGATGAGAAATGAAAAAGTTATAGCCACTCAAACATGGAGGTGTCCTCTTTTTTGCTAAAAAATGAGCTCTTTGGAAGTTATAGGTGTTGCACCTATTAAAATGGGGAATATCTTATCTTTTATTCCCCAAAGACTTTTCTCTCTCCTCATCCAACACGGCTCTTGTGGTAGGCATCTTTCAATTGGCTCATTTTTTGCCTTTTTGGGTGAAAAATGAGGTGTCTGTGACCGTTGACCAAGGGAATAGGGTGGGGGCAAGTGGCCGGGACCAAAAAAGAGGGAAGGCACCTCGGTAGGTGGTGTGAATAGGCTGAAAAAAAGGAGAAATCGCTCTCCCCTAGCCTCCATGAGCCCATGAAGCCCATCAAGCCAAGCTTCTCTCCAATTGATACACCTAAAGGATACTTCCCCTTTAGGCTAAATATCCCCCACTTCCCACTTCTCCCTTCTCATGTGGGATAATCCCCATGACACTTGGGAGCTTCCTCATCACTCCTTCCAACTCCCTCATGCACAAAAATTTCCAGATTTTCACCAAAGCATGAGAGCTTCTCGGAGAACTTCCCCCAAGCATAACTTGCTGCTCTAGTCATTGAATGACACACCGTAACACACAGCTCAAAGCCCATCATCTTGTCTACATCTAGAATTCTTACACCTGAGAATTTCTAGTTCAAATTATCAAGTTTGCCCAGTTACCCTTGTTGCATGCACCTGCCATCACTTTCTAACTTCAGACCGCCCACTTCGGATGCTCATAACTCATGATATACAAGTCTGATTCACGAGCTATAAAGCACGACTGAAAATATTTATTAATAACCATGTTTTGGGACTAGAACAATCCAAAACATCATCACCCAAGACTAGAAAAATCATACCTTTGTACATAAATTTTATAGGGCCACTTCCAAAACTTGCAGGGCTATGTACACATATATACATGAGACTAGTGGGAAAGCTTATTGGCACAACTTAGTGACCTTATGCTCATCCAAAAAATTCCTGACATAGCTTTCCAACCCCCCCTAGTCTGCTTGACTATTCATGACAAGCAGAGGTTTCTAGTGTGAACAATTGTTGGTAGCTCATTCCTAGAAACCTCATTTACATTCTTAGATGTTTCCACACTATCTTTCTCTATTGAGAGCATCTCATCTGTTACAATGGTCATCAAACGTGTTAGATAATTTTTTAATATGTAACCATTAACATGATATTTATGTTGTGCACCACTCAAATATGCCAACTCATATGTGCCATTATCAAACTTCTTTACAACAGTAAAAGGACCTTCCCATTTGATTTGAAACTTTTTCTGAAAGGTATTGTCCAACTTACTATTGTATTGCAATACCAAATCACCTTTTCAACTACCTTATCTTGTACGCATTCATTTTCCTATAGCTGAGCCTTTTTTCTCACTTCTTCATAGTAGCTCAAAGCTAAAACTTTGTCCAATTGCAAACATTGTAAATCCAACAACCTTTTCTGCCAAGTATTTGTTTGCTCTTCATCTCCCAATGAAAACAATTTGAGTGAAGGAATATCCACTTAAATTGGCAACAAAGCGTCCTCGCCATAAACCAAGTGGTAAGGAGAAAATCATGTTTTTGTTTTGATAGAAGTTCTGTAGGTCCATAATGCGCAAGGCAACTTTGAATCCCAAGTCTTTCCATGTGTTTGGGTCATCTTTGTCAAGATCTTCACTAACTCTCCATTGAACCTCTCATTGAGACCATTGCGTTGTGGATAATAAGGAGAACTTTACCTATGATGTGTATTCAGCTTCTCGCATAAGAAATCAAACAGCTCTCCTCTAAATCCTGGTCCTCTATCAGAAAGTATCTCTAAGGGCACTCCAAATTTGCAGCATATATGCTCATACACAAACTTTCCCATCTCCTTAATGGTAATTTGTTTCACAGCTTTAGCTTTTGCCCATCGTGACAAGTAATCCACTGCCGTCAAAATGTAAGCATTTCTTTTGCTAGTCATAGGTAGGGTCCAATAGCATCAAGACCCCATTTTTCAAAAACATCAAAATCTAGAATTGTTTTTCGCAATTTGGGCTTCAAAATTTTCTTTCCCATCTTCTAGAAAGGCAAACACAACTTGCACCAATGGTTAACATCCTGCTCAATGCTTGGCTATACAGAGCCTTCTTGCAAAATTTTATGCAACATGATCTTCATGGCAAAATGGCCTCCACAAGATCCCTCATGATTTTCTTCCAAGATCTTGTAGATTTACTCTTTCCACGACACATGACACAAAACTAAATCACTTCTTTTCATGTAAAGTACATCAACAAGAATTTTGTATTTCTTGGGTTTTCTTATAAACGCATACTTTTGAAAGATGGTAAACCTTCATGTTGAACACCTATCAGCAGAAAATCCATCTCCTTTGATAACACTTCCCTTCCATGATATAAAGGGGCATTTTCCTTCACCACAAACACACAAGTGATTATTTCTTGGGCAGCATCATGAGCTTCTTCATTTTGAGACCTCTCAATATGCCGCAAACTCCATGCTTCAAACTTTTTGAGCAACAATTTCACCTTGAAGCATAAATTCTACAGTTTAATTAGGATTCTTATTCTTCCATACTCCCAATACTTGCTTCACGACCAACAAGGCATCTCCTTTCATCTGCAAGCATCTAATTCCCAATTGTAAGCAAATGTGCAAACCACCTTCAAGAGCCATTTATTCTGCTTCATTGCTACTTTTTGCATCAAGTTTCATCCCTTGGTTCCTCACAAGATCTCCTTGTGCATCACAAATGACAATGCCTCCTGAAGCAGCATCATGACTTCTTCGATAAGAAGTGAAGCATCAGAGATGGCAAGAGTCTTGACTTTCTTCTTTCGCACCACCTCTTCTTTAACCAAAACACGAATGTCTTTATAAGTGAATAAATCTGCAAGGGTAGCCCGAGTACTCTCTTTCGCAAAAAAGGTGAACTTAAACTCATGAAGTTCAATACCCCATTTCATCCATTGCTTTTGATATATTTGAATTATTGAACATCTAGGGGAGAAATGAATAACTGGTGAGAAGGGTGAATGACTTTTGCAGCAAGTAGTGTCTGAATCATCTACAAGCATAAACCATACTCGTCATCATCAATTCAATTTTAGAGAAATCTCTTTCATGAGGATTTTTCACTCTTCTAGCATAATGAACATGCTTCATATACTGAGATTCCTTCCCCTTTTGCAGTAACATGGCCCCAATGGCATCATCTCCCACTACTGGGTTGACATAAAACTTCTTTTCCCAGTCAGGAGCTTGCATAATGGGTAGTGTACTCAAAACCTATTTGACTCTCTAAGAAACATCGTCACAGTCATGAGACCACTCCAAGGGATCATTCTTAATTGTTTTCTACAATGGATATAATAGTTGCGATTCCAAAGGTATGAAATGAGACATAAATTTAACCTTCTGTATGAAAGTGGCCAACTGTTTGGTATCTTTTGGATATGACTACAACAACAAAGCCTCCACTTTCTTTGTATCCTCTTCAATCCCATTTTCTGAAATCACACGTCCAAGAAGTTTCACCCGTGGCTATGCCAAATGAAATTTCTTAGGGTTCAACAGAACCCCGCATTCATCATACCTTGCAAAAGTCATTTCAAGCTTTTGAACATGTCCTTTCCTTGAATTGTATACACAGAAATCATCTATGAATCCTTTGACAAACTTTCCAAGGAACGGGATAAGGCCCCAATCCACTTTTCTTTCAAAAGCTCTAGGCCCATTTGTCGACCCAAAAGGAAGGCAACAAAAGTAAAAACAACCCCAGTCTTCAGGAGCAAGGATAAGCTAAACATATTCTGAATAACCATCACAGAAATTATACCTTTCAAAGCTCCACTGCATCTAAAAGTTGATCAATGAAAGGCAAAGGGTAAGGATCTTTCTTGGTCACTGCATTTAATGGCTTGTAATCAACACAAAGTCTCCAATGCCCATCTTTATTTGGAGTACCTACTATAGGGCTCACCCATTCGACATTATGCACTAGCACAATGAACCCTACATCCAAAAGCTTATCCACTTCTTACTTTAAAGCATTCATTTTCTCCTTACCAATACTTCTTAATTTCAACCTTATTGGCTTTGCCCCTTCAACTAATTCAATCTTCACAGGATCTCCAACAAAACCCCTTATTTCTTGGTATGAAGTGATGAAAAGATCTAGAAACTTGTCCAACATTGTTAGGTACTCCCTTCTCCCTATGTCAAATTAGTATACAATATATTTTGAATCAACTCTTTCTTCATTGGCAATTCCTGTTTAGGCTGCATCAACTCCTCAAGTTGCTCCAAACGGCTTGATGCATTAATGTTCTTTGACACTTGCATCATTTCACCCACTTTTCTCTTCTCCTCGTCCAACAATAAGAATGAAACTTCACCCTCGTCACTGGAACTAGAAGCAAATCTACTTTCTGAATCTTCAGAACTGCCTTTGTTGGTAACTTCGGATTCATCATTCTCACTCACATCTTCTAGTGCCATAGGTTGCCTAGTAGTCATATCAAACACCTTCTTTTCACCCTTCCTGCCAGACACATAGATTGTGCCCTTGCTCCAATCTTGCACAGCACCAACAACTCTCAACCAAGGTCTCGGCAAAATGAGAGGAAAAGCTTCCATGCCAGCTGGCATAACATGAAAGTTTACTATAACCTTAATGTTCATTAGGAGATTTCGGAGGTTCTTTGGAGGGTCTTTTAGAAGAGAGAGAAACAATGCTCCTCCAATGAAAGAAGAGCTTACGTTATGTAAAAAATTAGATTAATATTAAGAAAAATATCAAAAAGCTATCAATGATCCTTGAAAATGGGTGCCTTTTAATTCAATGCAAATGTCTTTTTCATGAGGTAGACAACGCTCATTTAATACGGCTTTTGTCATCATTAACATTTTAAAAAAAACACAAAACTATCAATTGGTGTTGGAATTTGAAGCTTTTGACACTGTCAATGCATCTGAAACGTCCAAAAACCTTAAAAATGCCTATCTACTTGTCTCAATCTGACACCCAGAGAGGGAGAAATCGCCAAAAAACCCCCTGAAAAAGGGGATGTTGGATCGAGTGCATTTTATTTGCGAGCTTTCAATTTTGAGCTTTTGCAATCAAACCCAATTTTACGAGCTTTTTTATTTTAGATTTAGAGCCTTTTCTAACGACACAAAAAATTAATCCAAAACAAAGACATCAAAATATTATACACGAACAAAAAGATCTATAATCTCACAAAAAATTGGCTTAAGATTTTGAGTCTCTTTTAACGATACACAGCAAAAACATGTACAAGATTCCAAAAGCCTTAATTTTGAGTTTGTACAATTGTTTAGATAGATACCACAAAGCATGCTTCTCTTACTAAAAGGAGAAATAAAGTCTCATATTTCTAGAAAAGCTACTCCACATCTAATACAAAAGAGAAATCTACTTCAATGCATACCTCTACAAGGAAATCTCTAAGTTTTAGGCTCACTACACCACAGGCTTTATCTTGCGGGTTTGCCCTAATACAAATGCAAGGTCTGTGGAAGTTAGTGCAAGCTGATGAATGACCATGTGCTCTTTTGGTTGAAGCCCTAGAATATGTACATACACATAGTACATGTGCTTACATGCCAAAAACGCTTTATGTGTAGATTCTCTCTTCTGAAAATCGGGACGGGTGCAACTAGATTCTACCTTAATGTATACATCATAACAACTCTCTATCAATATTCGAAAAACTATGTGTTGTTCACTATCAAAATGTATACTCCGCGGTCTCCCTCTGGATTTTCGTTGTCTTGCTTCCATTACATATCCAGGTTTATGTGAGCTTGTACCGACTTCACATGTTTTCTTCTTCCGTTGTATTGTCTCTTTGTCACCTTCCATCACAGGCTCCTCATACAAAGGACTACCAACAACCAATCCTTTTAATGTACTTGTAAAATGATTTGGATTTGGAGATTCTCTGCATTTGGAACTGGCCATCATTGCTTCTATGGAAGGCCCCGTTCCGATGTATCTGCCTGTGGTGTATCCCAATCTTTTTGCACATTGAATATATGGATTCAAAACATCACCGACACATGCATCATAAAGTGAGATTTTATGTTTACCACCTTCACCTGCCAGCCAACTAGCATGGATGCTCTCTAACAAGTTTTTACTTGGAATTTGAGCTCTCTCCCATGGACTCTTACTGACCTATAAATACAAAACAATTAAAACCATATAGATGTAAATCTCTGTTTTCAAGTATTTAATAAGAACCAAAAAAATGATTGATATACCATTGTCTCAGGACTTCCCCAATGGGCAATCCGTTGCTCCCACTGTTGGGTTAAAGGCCCGTGTGCCCGGCTGCCCGTTGTTCAGCCGCCCATGTACAACCATTCTTTTACTTATTCATAATAACTATACTCATAACTACACATTGTAGTGTGAGTTCCGCCTCGCCACACATTGTGTCTATCTCCTTCTTCGTGCTGGCTTTCTGTGTGTGTGCTCTCCGAACCCAACGAGTTGTATCAGAGCTTGGTAGTGAGAGCATTGAGAGATTCATCATCATTGTTGAGTGTGCTGAAAATTGCTGCTGTTTCATTGTCGTTTTTCAGTTTCGCGCACGCGCGCATTTCTAAAGAGAAGAAGGTTTTTCCGAGATTGGCATTGGAAGGTTCAGCACTCCGCGAGTATTTTCAGCCGGCGTCCTGCGGTTTAACCCCCTTTTCAGAGCCATTCGTGCCATCAAAAATCCCATCCGAGCTACAGACTAGGAGCTGCGTTTTTCAGCTCTCTTTGGTAGTTTTCTGCTACTACAGAGCTTCCATAGCCATTACAGGTTCCATTGCTGCAGTGTCTTCCACTTACGTGAGCCCACAGCTCATTTGAGAGTGTGTAGCCTCTTCTTGGAGTGGCCTCATACACACAGATAGAGTGGGAGTTTGGCGGCATTGTCTTCTTCGACTACAGGTACAGGTACAGGTTACAGGGAGCTTTGGATACAGGTTTCTTCTGTGGTTACAAAACATGTATTTTGACTATGGGACAGCCATGTATATGGTTGTGGTTTGAGTGGGAGCTTCTACTCTTCTGGGCAATCTGTTTATGCGTTTTCTTGAGCTACAAGTTTACATCATCTATGTATGTTGATGGATGTGGATATGGCAGTTTGACAGACACTCTTTATGCATGATATTGTGGAGATTTGGTTCACTTATACATAGAGCAGGTTTGCTCTTACTTGCAGTGTTGCGGTTTGAGTACGAACAGGTACTTGGTTGAAAATAGAGATTGGACTTCGTTGAGCTTGTGCATTGGTTATATGCTCACTTGGATCCATTTATGCTCACGGATTTGTGTAAGCTTGGTCAACTTATGTCTCTATTGCGGTTATTCAAACATGGAGTATGTTTATGCCTCTATGACAGCTCATTGTTGATGCATTTTGTGGCACGGTTTGCCTAGGCCAGTTGAGTTACAGGTGTCACAGGTTTATGCATTTGTTTGTGGATTTCTACGTACGTATTTTGACCATATTATGGGATGATTTATACTCTATGCGTTTTCTCTTTTGATTGAGCAGCAGGTGTTGTCAGATTTGCAACACTACTTTGTTGTGGCAGTTTGTTGGTTGGTTACAGGTTTGTGATTGTTGCATTCTTGTTGTAATGGGCACTAAGGAGGACACTGTTTTCAATATTGAGAAGTTGGATGGTGCTAACTTTTCATATTGGAAAGATCAGATTTGGGATGTCTTGGTGCAGAAGAATCAGATTCGACCTCTAAAGTTGCAGGGAGTTAAGCCAGAGAACATGGAAAGGGATGATTGGGAGGAGTTGGATGAGATTTGCAGGTCTAGCATTAGGCTTTGCCTTTCAAAGTCTGTTTATTACAATGTGAAAGATGCACAGCGTGGAGCTTATGAGCTATGGCAACGGATTTGCGATATGTATATTAAGCATTCGGCTGCTTCTATGGTGTATTGGATAAAAAAGCTTATTGATTTGCGAATGGAGGAAGGTGCTTCCATGAATGCACATTTGAATGAGTTCAATACAATTTTCAGCCAACTTGCTACGCAGAAAATTACGTTTGAGGACAATGTAAAAGCAATGTTTTTACTTGTCACGTTGGAGAGAGGGAATAGGGAACACACCCAGCACACAAAATACTTGCCTCTCTATAGTCCAGGGATTCCACAGCACCCCTAACCTCTCAAAACACACCTTCAAATCGGCTAATTTGCACGAACAACTCCACCTTAGCATACAAAGCAACTACCTCACTCCTTGCACAAGAACACCCACAACACAAATGCACCCACACTGCTTAACTCACCCGTTCCGACTCACAAAACACCCCGAATCTGCACTCTTGATAGCACCCTTCCAGCTGCAGGCAAACCCTCTGCAAATAATGGTTAACACACCAAGAGTGAGAGAGAAGGAGGGGATTGGGGAGAAACAATACAAGAGATTGGGCAAACGGTTGGTATTATTGCAGAGAGGGTAGTACAATTGATGTATGCAACTTCAATGGAAAGCTTGGCATCAACACAAGCTTCAAGCTTTCACTTACTCACACAGGCAAAAAAAGCCCTTCAATTTTCTCATTAACAACCTTTTATAGGGGTAGATCTAAGAGGCCGAAAAAAGAAAAAAATGTGAGTTTCTCTTGCCATTGTCAGGAGTTTTTTTCAGCAAGGGATTGCGCATATGTACATACACATGCATGGTGCATCGAATAAAGAATTGCCCATTTCTCAGAGCCAGGTGGTTACGTGGGGCCCACATGTGTACAGGTAGGACAGGGTGTATATAGTGCATCGATTTTCACTATTACCAGTACCACTGTGTTTTTCTATAATAATGAGGAGTTTATAGCCTGTAAAACTTCTCGAGGAAGCTATCCACGGGCCGACGACATGAGGTCAGCAGGTGCGTCAGATGGCATCTAGTGGCGTCAGGAGGGCGAACGAGGTCAATATTTGCACGCGGATGAGGACGGACACAACGTGGGTGTTTTCTTGTGAGAGTTATGCAGATAGGTGATCATTAGGACCACTTTTTGGGGCCACTTCACGTGGTGGCGAGATGTATTATTGGAAAAAAGCTGAGTGCCAGGTGTGCGAATGATGCAAAAAGGTGACAACTATGCACTGCGAGGTCAGTTTTTGGCCTGTTCGGGGTCCGTTTGAGGTCATTTAAAAGGCCAAGGGTGCCCAACTAATAAAGCTAAGTGTGGGAACTTAAAAAACAGAGAGAAGACCAGAAAAAACGTGGAGAAGAGAGGAGGAATAGCCGCAACTGTGTTTTTGCCCATTTTGGAGCCTATTTTGGCCGTAAACTGCTCATCCGAGGTCGGATTTGAGCACTTTGACATTGTAGACTGGGGTTTTGGGCCGTTCCGGACGTGATAGCGCTGTCCATTTTGCCAAATTCCTCACTCTTTTTCTGCTGTTTTTCTGTGTAATCTTCTCCGGTGAGTGAAGATTCTTCTCCAATTTGTGATTGTATCTGGTATCTTTTACCCATATTGTGTGAGCTGTTTGCCCCATTGGTGTTGGCCCAAGCTCATTTGTATCTAAACATCAGAAGTTCTGCTCTTTTAAGCTGAGTTTTTTTTTGTGTGTGTGTGTGTGTGTGTGTCTCTGTGTGGAGTGGGCAAGTGGATAGTCTCTCTCCTCTCACTCCAGAGGTGTGTTCCCTGTCTCGGCCAGGTGTGTTGTGTAAGCCGAGTGGTGCCCCATAGTGTGTGTGTGTATCTTCCCAAGAGTGTGTGTCGGGTGGTTATAGAGGCGCTGTGTGTGTTTCCATCCCGATCACATTCTTTTGGCGCCCCCACGGAGGATCTTCTTCGAGTACCTTCTGCTTCGAGCTTCGAGCTTCGAGCTTCGGGATTACAGGTTGCAGGTTGCAGATTACAGGTTACAGGTTACAGGGACAGGTACAGGTACAGGTGATTCACACAGGTACAGGTAGCTGGAGTACAGTGATATACTAGCAGTGATGTCACTTGCAGTTGTTGTGGGAATGTATCACTTGGCGCCTATTTGAGTGCATTGTCTGCTGGATTGTGCGTTACTTGTGGAAACTGCCATTGTACGCATTTGTGGAGCCATACTTGGTTGTATTTGGCAGTCCCAGCCATTTCTGAGACTTGGTCTGGAAGATAGTCATTTCTGAGACTTGACTATATGCGATTTGCATTAGCCTTCGTGTGAGGGTCGATAGCGTGAGGTTTTTATTGAGCTGGGGGATTCTCAAATGTGGAGATCCTTTCGGTGATACAGGTAGCTGGAGCACCCTTTTGGTGACCTCGCCATAGGCTATGTACTAGTGAGTCCTACTTGATGCTCGGGTTCTATTGTTGACAGTTTATGCATACATAGACAGTCTATATTTTGGGTTCCTACTCCTCTACTTCTGGGGAAACTCTGTCGAAATTTTCCCAAGTTATGATGGCTGGTTTTTTGGTATTTTGAGCCATTTATGCTGTTATGCTGCTGAAATTTTGGCAAAATCAGAGGTTGAGTCAGGTGTGCCTTCTTGGGAGCTTCATGGTTGGCTTTAATGGATGATCAAAATGGCCCTCAGTTCACTCCTTTTCATTTAACTCAAGGAATTCAGATTAATGTTCATGTGTCCAGGAAGATCTTTTTCCAGCAACGCATAGTCTTTATGTTTGGGCCAAGAAGATTGAGAGAGATCCTGGAATGTCCTTTGCCTGTTGTCATTCCGATGATTAACTATGAAAACTCATTTGATGTGCATGTGTTTGTCCTTATCTAAAGTTGAGCTCCATTGAAGTTTCTAGGGATTGGGTAGTGAAAAGTTTTGGGTTCTTGCACGTGTGTTCTAAGGGGTTCTCAAAGCATCATAATTTGGGTAGCCATGGCTTTCTCTTATCCCGAGTTTCATGGAAGAAGTGATGAAGATGTGGAAGAATTTTTGGAAAAGATGGAGGTTGCCTGTATTAGCAACCAGATTCATGACCCTACGCAAATGTTACGCCTTCTCCAAATTTGTTTGAAGAGTGATGCACGAGTTTGGTCTAAAGCATTTGAAGAGGAGTTGCATGTGGCTGATCCACCTATAAGGTTGAGTTGGGACAATCTACGACATGGGTTGGAAGTGGAGTTTGTGAAGATAGAAGATCCTGACAAGGTGTGGCAAGAAGTACAGGCTTTGGTGCAAAAGGAAGGTGAGCCAGTAGATGCGTACATACGTAAGTTTTCATTGTCATGGGAGCGAATGTGCAAGGCTTTAGCACCACAGGTACCCCCGCCTGACATGATGAAGAAGGACAGGTTCTTGGCTGGTCTTTGGGAGAATATACGTTGGAGAGTGGAGCTAAAGAAGCCTAGGACATATGAGGATGCACTAGAGGTAGCAAGGAACAAAGAATGGAAGCTGAGGAAAATGAGCCAGTTAGGGGTGGAGTCTTTGCCAATGAGGTCTGAATTTCAGCTTATAGAGTCTTTACAAGGGCGCATGTCAGAGGTTCATCATGAACCAGTGGTTCTTGTTACTACTCAGGTTATGCCAGCAATGGTCACTACAGCAGTGCAAGATGATGGGCTAAGGCAAGACATGAGGCAAATGGTAGATTTGATGAAGAATCTCAGCCTAAACATGCTAGGTCAAGTGGGAAATAATCGAGGTCAAGGGAGGTTTGCAAATCAGCAAGGAGGTGAAGAAAGGCCTAGGAATGGTGTTGGACAAAGCAATGGTAGGTTTTGGAGGCAGACGCCCACATGTTATAATTGTGGAGAGTTGGGTCACATCAGCCCGCAATGTGATAAGCCACCAAGGATGGGGGGAGACATGTATCCATTGCCAAGACAGGTGCTAACTAGGTCAAATGATTATGGCATCGAAATTAAGGGAGATGAAGGATCCAGTGGACTGACCCAGGAGGAAAAGGGAAAGACAAAAGTGCTAAGTGTAGTCACCTTGGAGAAGGCATCTAAGCTAGAGGATACATTAGTGATGCCTATTGGGAAGAGGACCACAGAGGATAAGGAAGGAAGAAGTGCCCCAGGTCCTAGTAAGAAGAAAGGAAAGAGCCATGAAGGCGAGGATGTCAAGGCCAAGAGGAAAAGGAGAGCTCGTCGAAAGTTTCATGTTTCAGATTTTCCACTAGGGGATGGGCAATTAAGCTATGACTTGAAGGAGGATCTGACGAGCAGGAAGGTAGATGTTACTTTTGGGCAGCTTAAAGAGATGGTGCCTAAGCTAAAGCGACAGTGGAAGAGGATTGTTAACCCAATGGAGAAAGAGCCAGAGAGAGGTTCAGTAAAGGTGTTGGCAATGGACGAGCTACCAGACATTTGTCCAATAGTAGATGTGTGGCATAAAAGGAAAAATTTGGGACAAGGTTATGTGGATGGCAGAGCCCAAATATGCGTCATAACACACTCATGCGTTGAGAAGATGGGTCTCACAGTGGCTGGGGTGTCAGGTTTTCGGATCAGATTGGCAAACCATCAAAAAGTAAAATGCTTGGGTGTTGTAAAGAGCTTAGAAGTGGAGGCATATGAAGAAAAGGCAGTGGTTGATTTTCATGTGATGCCAGCAGGGTTGGGAGAATATCCTATTATACTGGGCAGACCATGGTTACATGCAGTGGGAGCTGTTCAAGATTGGCGACATGGTACGATTAGCCTCTATGGAAAGATAGGTACCAAGAAGCTTTATAATATGGACACAAGGAAACGATTAGAGGAGCTTTATGAAGATAAGGATGAGTCTAGTGATGAAGACTCTTCCACGGTGACAGATGAGGACAGTGATAGCACTACCAGCAGTGATGAGGATGCTATTGTTGCATTTCTTTTGATGGATAAAGAAATCCAGGAGTGTGGTTTAGTCGCATTTGCGAATGAGGTTGAAGATGAAAGTGAAGGGCCTTATGAAGTGATTGAAGGGCTGATGCAAACCAAGGTTGAGTTGTCAAAGAAGCAGGAATTGATGACACAAATGATCAGTGGAGACCTCTCAGCTATGGAGAAGGATATATATTTGCATATGCTGGCTAGTTTTCCTGATTTGTTCATTACTTCATATGAAGAGATCAGAGGGTTCAAGGGTGAAGAGATGCATATAGAGATGAAAGAAGGTGCTAAGCCAGTGCGGCAAAGGTTAAGAAGGATGGGTCAAGAGCAAATGGAAGCCTTGCGAGAAGAGGTGGACAAGTTATTGAAGGCGGGGTTCATAGTTCCAGTGGAGACCACAGAATGGGTGAGTCCAATTGTAGTCAGTCCAAAGAAGGATGGGAAGTGGAGAATTTGTATGGATTTTAAACCCTTAAACGCAGCCACTAAGAAGAACCCATATCCTCTTCCATTCATCGATCAGATCTTGGATTCAGTGGCAGGTTATGAGAGGTACAGTGTGTGTGATGGTTTTTCAGGCTATTTTCAATTGAAGATTGCTCTTAAAGACCGCACAAAGACAACTTTTATTACGCCATGGGGCTGCTATTGCTACACAGTATTGCCATTTGGGTTGTCAAATGGACCTTCCTTTTATCAAGAGAGAGCAAATTGGGTGTTGGAACCATTCATTGGTAGTTGTGTTAAAGCTTTTATGGATGACTTCTGTGTCTATAGCAGTAGGGCTGATCACCATGAGAAGCTGCAGATGGTATTGGCTCGATATGATGAATGTGGAGGACAACTAAATCCAAAGAAATGTCATCTAGCATAGCCAAGGGTGAAGTTATTGGGCCACATGGTGTCAGAAAATGGCATTGAGGCTCATCCAGACAAGGTTAAGTCTATTATTCTTCTTCCATCACTTATGAGTACGAAGCAATTGGCAACCTTTATACACAAAGTGAAGTACATGGCATGGTTTATTCCATTGTCTTCGCAGCTTCTTTATCCATTACAGCAAGTGGCAAAGCATGATCCATTGCAATGGGATGACAAGTGTGAAGAAGTGTTTCAAGAGGTGAAAGAGGTGTTAGGGGGGTTGTCAGCCATGCAGGCTCCTGATTGGGAGAAAGTTTTTTATGTAAATCCATCAGTAGGGGATGATGACATTGGAGCCATGCTATTGCAAAAGGGGAAGGGCAGCCATTATATGAGGCCAGTGTATTGTGCAAGCCGAGTGAAGTTGGTAGTGGAGAGAAAGTTATCGGAAGTAGAGCTAGTGATGGCCAGTGTAATATTTGCTTGTCGACGATTTCGTCATTACTTGCTACCACGGCCTTTTGTTTTCTTGACGAGTTATGCCTTTTTGCCACAGTTAATTAATGGTACTAACATGTCAAATGTGGTGAAGAAATGGATAATTGAGCTGCAAGAGTTTGAGTTCTCTTTTCTAGTGGAAGATAGTACAAGGGCTACCCTAGCTGATTTGTTGACCTACAAGGAGAATCCCCTTATTGTTAAGGAAGAGGTGGTGAGAAAGGTAGTTGAAGAAGTGCCACAGATCAGCAATGCACATGTGTTGTTCTTTGATGGTTCATACAGAAAGAGCCACGATGCAGCTTCAGGGGGTATAGCACTTTATGATCCACAGGGGAAGCTAGTATGCAAGAGAGGGTTCAAATTGGATGCGCATAGTAACAATGAGGCTGAATATGCTACATTGGAAGCCGGATTACACATTTGTTTGAAGCATGGGGTTCGAAGGTTGAGCATAAAAGGTGATGCCTTGTTAGTGGTGAAGCAAGTGTTGGGTGTGCGGAAGAGCAAGAACACCTCATTGAAGGAAATGTGCTTTAGAATTAAAGGCCTGTTAAAAAAGTTTGAAGCATGGATCATCAGACACATTGAACGTGCTCTAAATGGAGAGGCACATGAAGCAGCTCAAGGCATGATTGGGGAGCTATTCGTGTTGAGGACCAATTTACCTCTTTATCATGCCCGGGAAAGTTTGACTCAAGAAGAGGAGTTTTTGCTAACAGGAATCATTCCAAAGGAGATTTAGAAGTCTAAGAAGTATGGTTTTGTGCGTAGAGCATACAGGTACAAATTGATTGGCGATTGTTGAGATGTCGAGCTCTACACCTTGAGCTGGCATCCACTACGGGTCTTGGCCGCTTACGGCATTTACTCACTGGCGCGTTAGGTGACCGACACGGAGGATCTCTGCCAGTGATTCTACAGCTGGACTACACTTATAGTGCCAGCCTAGTACGCTTCTAGCGAGTTCACACTTAGTGACCGCATGTACATATGTGCTACTTTTTAGCTTTAGCACTTAGTCATTTTGTACTCTCTTTTCTGTGAAGAAGAAGAAGAAGCTTTCCATCTCTGTGTGCTTTGTGCTTGTCTTGTGTAGCTCTCTTGCATCCTCATTCTTTACATGGTATCAGAGCCTGGTGCAGGCAAGAGAGGCTAAGAGAGCAAGAGCATCACAATCCCTTCGTTCGCAATCCACGACCAGATGCCGAAGGCGCCTCGTGCAGCGGAAAAAATTTTAGGGGTTTTTCGCACAAGTTTCTGAACGGGTCTCCAAAGTGCAGTATACAGAGATTTACTGTACAAGTACAGTGGTTGTATGTACGCTTGATTGTGGACACTCGTTGAGTGTAGAAAGCGTTACAAGAACCACGATAGCAGGTTCAGCAGATTTGCAGGTTTTTGCAGATTGCAGCTATTTTGTCTTAGTGCTTCAAGATGTCTGACGGTTTCAGTCAGATTGTTACTAAGAAGCTTGAGAAAAATAACTACCCTGCATGGAAGTTCAGAATAACAAATTTCCTAAAAGGAAAAGGTTATTGGGACTATGTAGAAGGAGACAATGAAAAGGAACCAGAGATTCCCGAGGCAAATGCTACAGCAGAACAAAGGAAAGCTTTGAGGGACTGGCAACAAGGCCAGAGCAAAGTGATGTATTGGCTTTCTATGAGCATCACAGATGGCATGATGGGCTATCTACAGGATGCTGAAACCCCCGCCATTGCATGGAAAAACTTAGGCAGAGTGTTCGAGGTGAACACCAAGGCCAGGAAGCTTCAACTAAAGTCGGAGCTAAATCAGGTTAAGAGGAACAACCTCTCCATCAATGATTATGCTTTGAAGATCAAGAGTATCATTGAGGCTCTTGGATCTATTAAAGTCTCAGTGGAAGACGATGACATTGTCCGTGCATGCTTGGATGGTCTAGGAGATGAGTATGTACATTTTAGGTCTTCCATGAATACAAGAGACGACATCCCCGTGTTACAAGATTTGATTTCTATGCTTATTCTTGAGGAGAAGAACCTTGACACATCTTCTTCTCATGGCAGAAATAATTCTGAACAGGCCTTCTATTCTAACTCCAACAGAGGTAGAGGTAGAGGTCGTGGTCAAGGCCCAAGGGGTTGCAGGGGCCAATTTCTGGAAGGTCAATCAAATCAAAACAATACAGGTGGCAGGGGAAACCAGTCTCAAGGCAGGGGGAGTCAAAGAGGTCGTGGTGCAGGATCAAGCAGGCAGCAACATACTCCAGATAGTAGAGAATGTTGGACTTGTGGTGAAAGAGGTCACATGTCACGTGACTGTCCAAAGGGAAAAGCAAGTAGAAAGAGAGAATAGGGCAACTATGCATCTACTAGCAGAGATGCAGATGACAGCAAAAACGAGCGCATGTTTGTTATGCAACATGTAATGAATACAATGACTGCAGAGAATTCCACCCAAGATGATGTTTGGTACGTGGATTCAGGTGCCTCTAATCACATGACGTCTCGTGGAGAGTGGTTTAGAGATATGCGCAAACCAGATGTGTCAGGCTATGTGCAAACAGGAGATGACACAGCTCACCCCATTGCTCATGTAGGGGACATACCTCTAAATACGAAGAGTGGGAAATCAAAGTACTTAGCAGATGTACTTTATGTCCCAAACATTACAAAGAATCTTGTTTCTGTTGGACAAATGGTTGAGCAGGGTTTGCAAGTTCGCTTCAATCCAAATGGCTGTTATGTAGAAGATTTCCAGAATGGCTGTAAGCTGATCACAGAGGACAAATGTGTGGGCAGAATGTTTACGCTGAATGTAGACATGCCTGAGGTAAAAGCTGCATTATTTGCACAGGGCACAGGTGTTGTGGCTGATGTTGACATTTGGCACAAACGCATTGGCCATGTCAATGAGCATAGATTGCGCAGCATGCAATCAAAACAGATTGTAAAAGGTTTGCCCAAATTCAAGGTGGATGGTATGCATAAAGTGTGTGCAGCATGCCAGTTTGGAAAACAGTCAAAGGGCTCATTTCCACATGAGCGCAATGTATGTAAAAAGCCACTTGAGGTGGTGCACACAGATGTTTGGGGTCCAATCGATACTGCAAGTATACATGGTTGCAGGTATTATGTCTCTTTCATTGATGACCATACAAGGAAAGTATGGGTCTACTTCATGCGTAACAAAAGTGAAGTGTTTGGTCACTTTCAAGACTTCAAAGTCATGATTGAGAAGGAGACAGATATGCAAATCAAGACATTGAGATCAGATGGAGGGGGAGAGTACTTCTCCAATGATTTTTCAGATTTTCTGCGAATGCATGGTATACACAGGCAGTTTACATGCAGATATACTCCACAGCAGAATGGGGTTGCAGAAAGGAAAAACAGGCACATTGCAAAGGTTGCACGTGCATTGATGAATGACAAGAACATGCCTCATCATTTCTGGGCTGAAGCTGTAAATACAGCTGTGTACATTATGAACAGGACACCTACAGCTGCGGTGCATGATGTAACACCTGAGGAAAAGTTTACAGGTACAAAGCCTGATTTGGCACACTTGAAAGTGTTTGGCTGCATAGCTTACCTGCATGTACCAGATGAGTTGCGTAGGAAATTGGATCCTAAAGCAGAGAAATGTATTCTTGTGGGATATTCCCTTGAACAAAAGGGGTACAGGTGCTACAATCCTACTACACGAGAATTACGAGTGAGCAGAGATGTAGTCTTTGATGAGATGAGCAGCTGGTACAGTAATGCACATGGCACTATTGCGGCTGATGTAAAAGATGATGTGGTTGTACAAAATGTGAGGCCACAGTCAAAGGTTTTGAGTAGACCACGAGAGTCCTCTTCTCGTGGCTCTGTTGAGAAACCATGGAATGGTAGACTACGTACGCAGGTTACTCCACCAACAGGTACAGGGAATGTATCACGAAAAGGAAAGGAAAAGGTTGATGAACCTCCCTTTATGGTTGATGCATCATCAGGTTTTTCACGTGTAGACATGGATTCAGATGGTTCTGAACAAAGTCTTGATGAGAAATTTGGAATTCCGGCTGTCAGGACACCTGGTGTAAGGAAAGTACAAGAAGATTCTAGAGGGCAAAGGAGTGACCCAGGACCGCGCAGATCTAATAGAGTCAGAAATCCAGTTCAGAAATTGACTTATGATGGGTATCTAGCGCATCACCAAGCCTACATGGCTAAGGTGATACAGGATGTGGAGCCCACATGTTTTGAGGATGCAGTTGGAAATGTGCATTGGGATGATGCAATGAATGAAGAGATGGCTGCATTGGAAGCAAATGACACATGGGAGTTGGTGCCATTGCCAAGTGGCAAGAAAGCTATTGGCTGTAAATGGGTGTATAAAACCAAGCATAAGGCTGATGGTAACATTGAGCGTCACAAGGCAAGGTTGGTCGCAAAGGGTTATGCACAGACGTATGGCATAGACTATGAGGAGACCTTTGCTCCAGTGGCAAAGATGACGACAGTGAGAGCTGTCATAGCAGTGGCTGCATCTAGAGGATGGATTATGCATCAAATGGATGTAAAGAATGCCTTCTTGAATGGTGAGTTGCAAGAGGAAGTGTATATGGATCAGCCACCTGGTTATGTCGATCCAGGTTACCCAGATTATGTATGCAGACTTCTCAAAGCTTTGTATGGTTTGAAGCAGGGCTCTAGAGCATGGTATGACAGGATTGCCAAGTATCTTGTCAGTATTGGTTTTAGGAGAGCTCATGCTGATCATTCACTCTATGTACGTGAGAGTGATGTGGGGATTGTGGTCATTACCATATATGTAGATGACCTTATTATTGTTGGTGACAATGCTATGGAGATTGACCATGTGAAGGGTCTTCTCAAACAGGAGTTTGAAATGAAAGATTTAGGCGAGTTGCGCTACTTTCTTGGCATTGAAGTGATCAGGACTCCAGAGGGTGTATGGCTATCACAGAGACAGTATGCTTTGGACATGTTGTCAAAGTATGGTATGGCTGATTGTAAGCCAATTTCTATTCCCTTGGATGTGAATGCAAAGTTGAGTGCAGAGAAGGGTGATGTTGTTGAGGATGTCAACATGTACAGGAAGATTGTGGGTAGTCTAATCTACTTGACTATCACGAGGCCAGACTTGAGCTACACAGTAGGCTTGGAGAGTCAGTTCATGCAACTTCCGAGGAAGCCACATTTGGATGGAGTACGACGCACACTTAGGTATGTGCAAGGTACTCTTGACTACGCATTGTTCTATGCAGCAGATGCACCATTAGCATTGTATGGGTATACAGATGCAGATTGGGCAGGTAGCATTGTTGATAGGAGATCTACGAGTGGCTTCATGTTCTCTTTTGGGAGTGCTGCTGTTACTTGGAGCAGCAAAAAGCAGCCTACGGTTGCTTTATCTAGCACAGAGGCCGAGTACAGAGGTGCAGCAGTTGCGGCGTGCGAGGTAGCTTGGCTACGCACATTACTTGAGGACTTGGGAGTGCAGGTGGACCAGCAGATTTTCATCCATTGTGACAACCTCAGCAGCATGCAGTTGGCTAGGAACCCAGTGTTCCATGCCAGGACCAAACACATAGAGGTCCATTACCACTACGTTCGAGAGCGAGTGTTGGCGGGCGACATCGACTTGGTCTACGTCAACACAGAGGAGAAGATAGCGGATATCTTTACCAAGGCCCTCGGAGCTGAGAAGCTTCGACGTTTCCGGACTATGCTTGGACTCTGCGACATGCAGAGCTCAAGGGGGAGTGTTGAGATGTCGAGCTCTACACCTTGAGCTGGCATCCACTACGGGTCTTGGCCGCTTACGGCATTTACTCACTGGCGCGTTAGGTGACCGACACGGAGGATCTCTGCCAGTGATTCTACAACTGGACTACACTTATAGTGCCAGCCTAGTACGCTTCTAGCGAGTTCACACTTAGTGACCGCATGTACATATGTGCTACTTTTTAGCTTTAGCACTTAGTCATTTTGTACTCTCTTTTCTGTGAAGAAGAAGAAGAAGCTTTCCATCTCTGTGAACTTTGTGCTTGTCTTGTGTAGCTCTCTTGCATCCTCATTCTTTACAGCGATGTCTTATACATGAAAGGGGTTGATCTCGTGTTGAGGCGTGTACCTTGGCGGGAGGAGCTTTACAGAGTGTTGGAAGAGAATCATGAAGGCGCATGTGGTGGCCATTTTGCTCTAAAGATCACCTTGCATAAGATTTTGCAAGAGGGGTATGTATGGCCTAGTTTGCACAAGGATGTTCACCATTGGTGTAGGTCTTGCAATAGGTGTCAAGCATTTGGGAAGAGAGTGTTGAAGCCAGAGCTATGAAAAACCATTATGGCATTTGATGTGTTTGAAAAGTGGGGGATTGATGCAATAGGCCCGTTACCTATCACAAGCAGGGGCAAAAGCTATATTTTGACGGCAGTGGACTATCTCTCTAGATGGACAGAGGCTATAGCAGTAAAACAGATCACTGCAAAGGATGTGGCAAAATTTGTGTATGATGAAATATGTTGCATGTTTGGGGTGCCATTAGAGCTACTTTCAGATAAGGGGCCAGGATTTAGAGCTAAACTGCTAGACTTCTTATGCACAAAGATGAAGATTAGGCACCAGCATACCACTCCTTATTACCCGCAGTGTAATGGCTTAAATGAAAGATTCAATGGTGAGTTGGTACAAATTCTTTCTAAAGTGACAGAGCACCAAGGAAAGAATTGGGATTTGGAATTGCCTAGTGCATTATGGGCTTACCGTACTTCGGTGAAGACAGGTACAGGGTTTACTCCATTTCATTTGGTGTATGGAAAGGAAGCACTATTGCCTGTGGAGGTAGAGTTGCCTGCGGTCAAGATGTTAGAGAAGTTGCTTGGGTCGCCTAGTGATGCATTCAAAGAGAGGCTCTTGCAGTTACAAGAGGTCCAGTTGGATAGGATGAGCGCATTGGAGCATTATGGGCAGATGCAGGATAAGGCTTTGGCAAAGATAAATGAAAAGGTTAAAAGTAAGGGTATCAAGAAACATGACTTGGTTTTGCGCTACAACAGTAAGCTGGACAACACCTTCCAAAAGAAGTTTCAAATTAAGTGGGAAGGCCCTTTCAAGGTAGTGGAGTGTTTTCCAAATGGCACATATCAGCTGGCTAACCTGGATGGTGTTCTACATAAGTCAAGGGTAAATGGATTGCGTCTTAAATTGTATCATGCTAGATTGATGATGGTGGAGCAAGATGAGCTATCTGTGGAGCAAGCAATGTTGGTGAAGGATGAGGAGATCTGTGATGCGGCGAGTCTCATATCTCTCTTTGCTGCTGCTGATCATGAATGATCTAGCAGGCTAGGGGATGGGCAAATTATGTCAGGAGTTTTTTTGAGCAAGGGATTGCGCATATGTACATACACATGCATGGTGCATTGAATAAAGAATTGCCCATTTTTCAGAGCCAGGTGGTTACGTGGAGCCCACATGTGTACAGGTAGGACAGGGTGTATATAGTGCATCGATTCTCACTATTACCAGTACCACTGTGTTTTTCTACAATAATGAGGAGTTTATAGCATGTAAAACTTCTCGAGGAAGCTATCCACGGGCCGACGACATGAGGTCAGCAGGTGCGTCAGATGGCATCTAGTGGCGTCAGGAGGGTGAACGAGGTCAATATTTGCACGCGGATGAGGACGGACACAACGTGGGTGTTTTCTTGTGAGAGTTATGCAGATAGGTCATCATTAGGACCACTTTTTGGGGCCACTTCACGTGGTGGCGAGATGCATTATTGGAAAAAAGCTGAGTGCCAGGTGTGCGAATGATGCAAAAAGGTGACAACTATGCACTGCGAGGTCAGTTTTTGGCCTGTTCGGGGTCCGTTTGAGGTCATCTAAAAGGCCAAGGGTGCCCAACTAATAAAGCTAAGTGTGGGAACTGAAAAAACAGAGAGAAGACCAGAAAAAACATGGAGAAGAGAGGAGGAACAGACGCAACTGTGTTTTTGCCCATTTTGGAGCCTATTTTGGCCGTAAACTGCTCATCCGAGGTCGGATTTGAGCACTTTGACATTGTAGACCGGGTTTTTGGGCCGTTCCGGATGCGATGGCGCTGTCCATTTTGCCAAATTCCTCACTCTTTTTCTGCTGTTTTTCTGTGTAATCTTCTCCGGTGAGTGAAGCTTCTTCTCCAATTTGTGATTGTATCTGGTATCTTTTACCCATATTGTGTGAGCGATTTGCCCCATTGGTGTTGGCCCAAGCTCATTTGTATCTAAACATCAGCAGTTCTCCTCTTTTGAGCTGAGTTTTTGTGTGTGTGTGTGTGTGTGTGTGTGTCTGTGTGGAGTGGGCAAGTGGATAGTCTCTCTCCTCTCACTCCAGAGGTGTGTTCCCTGTCTCGGCCAGGTGTGTTGTGTAAGCCGAGTGGTGCCCCATAGTGTGTGTGTGTATCTTTCCAAGAGTGTGTGTCGGGTCGTTATAGAGGCGCTGTGTGTGTTTCCATCCCGATCACACCGTGGCCTTCACTTAGAGCTTCTTTTAGTATTTTCTAGCATTGTTAACACTTGGCCTAGTTTGCTTTTGGAAACATGTACATGGTGTGCACACTTGCCGTTTGCATCTTCCACCTTGGCCGGCCAGATCGCTCCCCTTTTGGTCTTGCATTTGGCTTTGTCCACTTGGTCCTCAACTTGGCCGGCTTTGGCTTTGCTTTATACCACTTGGATGCTCCCGGATTTTCTCTCTCGCTCTCTGCTATGGGGCTCACCCCTTACCTGAGGGGGGAAGGCAATAGCGATATCGCTATTGCTCTTCTCCTCTTCCTTCAAAACTTACGGGCTTTGAGAGACGTGGGAACCCCCCCTTTTCGGGCCTGCCACGTCATCACCGGGCTTACGCCGCGAGCGCCGTGCGCCGCCCATCTTCAGCCGGCTCGCTGCTCAAAACTGCCGCATCACCGCCACAGCAGCGCCCGCCGCGTGGACGCCATAGTTGCGCCCAAGGCCACGAGCTCCAAGAGCTCCACACTCCTCCTTTGGATGCTAGTGGGAGGGCCACGGCCCAGCTTATATCCCCCGAGCTAATAGCCCCCGCTTTTGCATATGGGTTTTCACCCTCGCCACGTGTCAGCTCCAGGAGGCTTTAAGCCTTTTGAGTTTCAAAAAGGTCCCTTAACTTTTTTTTTAAGCACAAAAACCTTTTGGCCTAACTTTGTCTGGCTCCCATGTACTGCCTCCACCTCCTATTGCCGAGCCGCAACAACTTACTAAAACCCCACTTTGCCGGCTACAACCACCTTTTCTGTACCTGCACTTTGACTTCTCGGCGTCCTCGAACCAAAGCTTTCAAAAATGGAAAAAACCATTTGCAACCAACTTCGGGCAAAGACTCCCAGTTTTCCGACGGCTATATCTCCTTGCTCCGGCCTCCGTTTGGCATGCAGTCTCTTCCTGTTAGCTCCATATGATGTACACTCTGCTCTAGAACTTTGTCGGGGCTCAGAAGATGCCAGATGGCACATACTCCAATGTGGTCAAGTGGGCTCAGACCCGACCCCTAGAAAAACTTCAAATGACCATATCTTGCAAACCGTGGCTCTGATCCACAATCCGAAAAGACGGGTAGCCTCCATGAATTGATATCTACACATCCATACTCTACACATCCATACCCCAAGTTCCACTTGGATTACCTGTCTCCAGCTGCCCTGTTCGGCAAGAATCTGCAAACCTCGAAAACTTCAACCTTCAATAACTTGGGCTCCGTAGCTCGGTTTGATGAGCCGTCTGGACCTACTCCTTCATCTCTTCAAGCTCTTCATTTCAGGACCTCAAAACTGCACTTTGCATCTCTTTCACTTGCTACCCCAATTAGCACATTATGGAGCCTTTCTTAGCCTATAAGCCGCATCATGCATACACTTACGCTGCTACCTGCTATCCCATGAACTTCATAGCTGCTCGAGTTCTTTGCCATGCTTCTGCTTGCCTATACACACCTATCCATGCCATCTTCTAGAGCCGACATACTTTGGCTGCACCATCATTGCCCACCCCCCTGTTGAGCATTTATGCTCAACCACATAAAAGCTTTATTTCACTATAAACTGCAAAAACCACGCACACACTATGAGAAAACTCAAACCATATGTACAATGTTTTATGGCACGCTATCACCTAAACCTTCAAGTGGGTTGCCCCACCCCCTGCATAAGAATCTGATGCACCGCTGGCACTAACTTCCTTTCAAAGTAGAGCTTGAGACGAAGACCATTTACCCGATGTTTAAGAAATTGACCATCCAACCTGACTAGTGCATATGTACCATTTGGAAAAACATGATGAACCCTGTAAGGCCCCGTCCACTTTTTCTTGAATTTCTTCTGAAAGGTGAAGTCAAGATAACTCTCGTACTTTATCACTAAATCGCCCCTCTCAATTTGCTTAGCTGGCAAATGTTGGTTAAACTTTACTACCCTCTTTTCGCGTTGCTTCACATAAAAATCCGTCGTTGCTTCACGATCCTTCTTCAAAGTTTCGAGACTTGTAATTCTGTCCTGCAAAATATCTTGGTGAGTTTTATCAATGCGCCATAGACCTTTGAGAACCCCTAGCTGCACATGTACAGGCAGGACCTCTTCCTTGCCATATAAGGTGTCAACCAACTCGTATGGAGTGAAGTTGGTTGACACCTTATAAGACGTCCTGTAAGCCCACAAACATTTATCAGGTGTCAACCAACTCGTATGGAGTGAAGTTGGTTGACACCTTATAAGACGTCCTGTAAGCCCACAAACATTTATCAAGGTTAGACTCCCACTCTTCAACCTGCTGGTATATATACTTTGTAAGCATCTTGACTATCTGCCCGTTTGCACTCTCCACCAATCCATTGCACTGCGGGTGGTATGGAGATGAAAATTGGTGTTGAATCCCCAATTTGTCCACCAGAGCACGCACCAACTTGCTTCTGAATCCCTATCCTCGATCTGATATAAGCACCCAAGGTACTCCAAAATGACAACATATGAAACCAAATACAAAGTGAGCAACAGTATGCGCATTTACCTCTTTAACTGCTTTAGCCTCGACCCATCCAGTAAGGTAGTCTATTGCCACTACCACATATTTCTTACCACTCGCTGACTTGGGAAATGGACCAATTGCATCCAAACCCCACTTTTCAAAGGCATCATGTGCAATGATAGCCCCTTGTTGCTCGGATACCAGTCGTCTTTCACCCATCACTTGGCATTGATGACACGTCTTGCACCAATAGTGTGCATCTCATACCACAGAAGGCCACAAGAATCCACTTCTTAAGATACGAAACAAAACTTGACTCTTACCCTGATGACCGCTTTCTTCATGGCATTGCTCCAATACCATGCCGATCTCTTCTTTGTAAAGAACACGACGGAGCACTCCATCACGACCGTACACCATAAGATGCTCGCCAATAAGAGTGAACCTCTTAGCCTTTTGAAAAACTCTCCTTTTTTGTAGTTTGGAAAGCCCGTCAGAACATTGACTTGTATTCAAGAAATCATCAATATCCTTCAAAGTCTCTCTACCTGCATAAGTGGCTGACCCCACATACAAACTTGACACTTGAGTCTGAACACAACTGCTAGCCAAACGATCTGCTTCCTGGTTTTGTTCTCTCCGCACATGTTTGAATTGTACTGCTTCAAAAAACTTCAACAGCTTCTTTATGGAAAAAAACCAATTCTTGAGAGAATCCCTCTTTACCTGCCATTGGCCCAAAAGTTGTTTGATAACCAGTAGAGCATCACCTTTTACGACCAACCTTGAAATTCCAAAGTCAATGCACTGCTTGAGCCCCAAGTGTAAGGTAAGATATTCTGCTTCATTGTTGGTATGCACCTCCTCCAAATTGTAAGCTTTGGAATAAATGACTGTGCCGTGCGGATCCTGAATAACCACACCTCCACCTGCTTTTTGTGTTACTCGTCTATAAGCCCCATCAAACCACATCGTGAAAGCCCCTAACAAGTCAGGTTCCTCCTTATCCTCCTCTTGCACTACCCTTGGATAAATTGGCAACTCAACTTCCTTGTTGACCAAAATGTCCGCCAAATGAGACCGTTGAGTGTGATCCACTTTGAACTCAAATTCGAACTCTTGAAGCTCAATCACCCACTTCATGATTCGCTTCCTAGGTTTCAAGTGCAGCACCACTTCAGGAAAAAGATTGTTAGCAGTTAGCACATAAAACTTCTGAACGACCAAATATACTTTAAACTTCCTGCATGCAAAGACCAAAGCCATAACCCACTGCTTTGCCTCTGTATAAGTAGCTTCACCTGGACTAATGACCCTGCTCTCAAAATAAATGGGCCTATAGCTCCTGCCTACCTTTTGTAGCAATACTGCTCCAATAGCCACCGTCCCCACCGTCATAGAAATATTAAAAACACCTTCATGATTAGGAGGACACACTGCAGGTAACTGACATAGAATACCTTTCACTTTATCAAAGGCCTCTTGAGCTTCCTCATCCCACTAAAACCCATGCACATGTTGAGCCCTTTTCTGAAGAGGGTAGACATATTGAGACAGCATCCAAAAAAACTGGGATAAATACTTTAACTTATGCACAAAAGAAGCCAATTTTGCTGCACTGTTTGGAGGCTCCATAAGAACCAATGCTTTCACACTCGCTGGATCTGCTTCAATCCCATTCTATGACACCACATGGCCTAGCAACTGAACCCTTGGTTGTGCTAGCTTGCACTTCTTTGGATTCAACTGACCTCCTTCTTCATCTAGCTTTTGAAAACACAGTCTTAACTTGGACAAATGCTCTGCCCTGGAACTATAGCAACCAATATCATCCATAAACACTCTAATGAACTTACCCAAGTAAGGCCCGAACACTTTGTTCATCCAATCCTGAAATTTTTCATATGCATTCACCAGTCCAAAAGGCATCCTAGGATAGTCAAAGCAACCCCATGGAGAGATGAAGGTATTCTTTAGTTGGTCCTCCAAAGCAATACCGATCTGAAAATACCCTGAAAACCCATTGATAACAGAATAGCGCTCATGCCCGGAAACTTGGTTTAAAATCTCATCTTAAAAAGGCAAAGGGTAATGATTCCGCTTGGTTGCAGCATTCAAAGGTTAATAATCTACACATACCTGCCACTTTCCATTCTTCTTCGGGGTAATGACAACAGGAGAAACCCACTCAGACTCCTTTACCGGATAAATAATACCTGCCTCGAGCAACTTGTTGATCTCCTGCCATAGAGCTTCCTTTTGAATGTCCCCCAACCTTCTGAGCTTCTGTGCTTTTGGCCTGTATCCTTCTTTAAGAAGAATCTGATGCTCCACTCCTCTAGCTCCCCTCAGATCCTTATATTCCTTTGCAAATAAATTAGGGTAGGATGCACATAGGTCCATGTAGCCTTCTTTCTCCTGCTTTGTTAAATCGGCACCTAACATATCTTCCATCTCTTTAGCTTGCAAACTACAAACCGGAACTTGCATACCTCTCTTTGCAGTGGTAGAGTCTAATGTGACCCCGAACAAATCTGTATCCAACTTTAATAAATCCTCATCACTCTCCTCCTCTTAGACACTGGTAGACCCTTCATCATAAGTAGACTCTGTCTCGTACTCATAACTGGTACTGAAATCTCGATTCTCTCCACTGGTTGAGGGATGAAAATGACTTTCCCTGGTCTTTAGATCGAACACAATCTGTCCGCCATTCTCCCTATCCGGCAGGGTAAACACCCCGGTTCCCCAATCTTGCTGGGCTCCGATAGCTAACAGCCATGGCCTCCCCAATATAATTGGATAAGCATTCTCTCCTGCTTTCATGACAAAAAAATCAATTAAACATTAAATCCCCATAACCTTTACCTTCACATCTTGTGCCACTCCCAGACAATGAGCTTTGGCATGATTAGCCATCCTCATTCGCACATTGGATCTGACAATAGCTTTAATGCCAATTTCCCTCATAGCCGAATCCGTGATAACACAGACTTGGGCTCCACCATCGATGTATGCTTGAACCTGTTTCTTCTTCTCAATCAAAACATACACCACCGGAAGCACATCGGTTGGACTTCCCACCTTCACAGCTAGATTCTGCACAGTATGTACCTCTCCTCCCACTCGAGGAAGCCTAGTGCTCACACTAGTTGACCATTGCTATCTTAACTTAGGGTTCAAAGCAAGCAGTTGCCCAAAAGTGATATTAGACTTCTGGTTTTGAACATCTCTTAACAAATCACACTCCGGATTGCCACGTCCCAATTGAAAATTCTTTTGGGTGATCCTTCGTCTTCGCCTTCTTCTGCTTGGCTCTGGTTGCTCCCTTCCTTCATTTCTCTTTCCCATTCTTGGCTCTAGTTCCACGCTCCGTTTCAGTGCCTCTTTCAGCTCGTGCTCTTTTGTTGGCCATAATGTCAACCTCCTGTCTGTCAACACCAATAATGTTAACCCTGGGTATTTCATCATTACTTGATGGGGCCGCCTGTGCTTGATTTTCAACCTCTTGTTGACCTCTTTGGCCATTAAACTGTGGTTGACCACGACCTCCACCAAAAAGAGGATACATGCCACCCCTTTCCCTTGGTGGGAGAGGGCAAATCTGGAGCATAGTGACTCTCCTCAACGCAATTGTAGCACCTGCCGGGCAATTGCCTAGCTCTGCCCCTTCCTGCCCTTGCTTGACCTCTGTCCATAACACTTAAACGCAACTCTTGCATTTGTTCAGACAAATCTTGAACTGTACGTACCCCCTTTTGAGGAACGATTGCAGCCCCTCGATTGGGCTGATTCTCCACTTGAGCTTCTTCTCTCGGACTCGAAGTCAGATTGGGAACCATTGCCTCATATCCCAATGCACCTTGCTCGATCTTCTTCTTGATTTTACGGCTTTTAGACCGCGCAATAGCAACTTCCCCGTTGTAATTCTCTGGGCCCTCGAAATCCACATTTTCATGAACTTTGGGGTGTAAACAAGACATAAACTTTTCCAATTTAAAGTACTCACCACCATTTACCAATTGCATGGCCACTGCAAAATCCCTCCAGCATTCTTCAAAGCGAGCAAGAAAGGTGTTGAATTCCTCATTCACGTCCTGCTTCAAATTCTTCAACCTTGCATCCAAGTCGATAGGAGACACCTCTTTTCGAAAGTCTTGCAGGAAACGGGTCAGCAACGCCGGCCACATAATTCTTGGCACTCCCTCCAATGCATAGAACCATGTCTTTACTTTTCCCCGCATCAAAAACGGGATCGTTTGCATCTTGCTAGCTTCATCCAGCATATGCAATGACATCATATACAACTCAAAATCGGCCATCCACTCTTCCGGATCTCATTCTCCAGCAAAAATTGGTCCATAACTATGTGCTTCCATCCCTCCTTGATGGAAAGAACCGCCTTTGATCAACACCAACGAGCAATCAGTTGTTCCTCAGTGGGGGCACCAGAAGATGGAGAGGGGGAATAGGGAACACACCCAACACACAAAATACTTGCCTCTCTATAGCCCAGGGATTCCACAACACCCCTAACCTCTCAAAACACACCTTCAAATCAGCTAATTTGCACGAACAACTCCACCTTAGCATACAAAGCAACTACCTCACTCCTTGCACAAGAACACCCACAACACAAATGCACCCACACTGCTTAACTCACCCGTTCCGACTCACAAAACACCCCTAATCTGCACTCTCGATAGCACCCTTCCAGCTGCAGGCAAACCCTCTGCAAATAATGGTTAACACACCAAGAGTGAGAGAGAAGGAGGGGATTGGGGAGAAACAATACAAGAGATTGGGCAAACGGTTGGTATTATTGCATAGAGGGTAGTACAATTGATGTATGCAACTTCAATGGAAAGCTTGGCATCAACACAAGCTTCAAGCTTTCACTTACTCACACAGGCAAAAAAAGCCCTTCAATTTTCTCATTAACAACCTTTTATAGGGGTACCTCTAAGAGGCCGAAAAAAGAAAAAAAGGTGAGTTTCTCTTGCCGTGGCCTTCACTTAGAGCTTCTTTTAGTATTTTCTAGCATTGTTAACACTTGGCCTAGTTTGCTTTTGGAAACATGTACATGGTGTGCACACTTGCCCTTTGCATCTTCCACCTTGGCCGGCCGGATCGCTCCCCTTTTGGTCTTGCATTTGGCTTTGTCCACTTGGTCCTCAACTTGGCCGGCTTTGGCTTTGCTTTATACCACTTGGATGCTCCCGGATTTTCTCTCTCGCTCTCTGCTATGGGGCTCACCCCTTACCTGAGGGGGGAAGGCACATTAGAAAATTTCGGAGGTCATTTGGAGGGCCTTGTAAGAAATTGTATTTCTCTCTCTAGAAACTTTTTTTAAAATGCACTTGCACCTTGTGTGTACGTCCAAAAGGACAACCAGACACTCTAAAAAGTAGATTTATATTCCCAATCGTCCTTGAAAACGGTCACTTTTTTATTTAATGCGAGCGTCTTTTTCAGGAGGCAGGTGCGGCGCATTTAATGCAGCTTACGTCATCACTGAAAGTTGAAAAGTCACAAACTATAAAATAGTGATAGATTTTGAGGATTTTGACACCACCAATGCATCCGGAACGCCAAAATACCCTAAAAACGAATGTCTACTTGTCTCATTCCGACATCCGGAGAGGCAAAAAATGTCAAAAAAACCCCAAAAATGGGCTTTTTACTTAAGGCGCACGAGGAGGCATTCTAAAATTTTACAATGCCCCTCTGCGCGCCGTTAGTACAAAGCTCTTTTTAGTGATTTTTAGACACTTATCTTTCCAAAAAGGCCCTTTTTAGAGGTTTTTGGACATTTTCCTCTCAAAAAGCTCCCTAAAAAGAGGAAAAAAGGGCCTTTTTACTAACGGCGCGCAAGGAGACATTCCAAAATTTTGGAATGCCCCCTCGCGCGCCGTTAGTACAAAGCTCCTTTTAGTGATTTTTGGACACTTATCTTTCCAAAAAGGCCCTTTTTAGAGGTTTTTGGACATTTTTCTCTCAAAAAGCTCCCTAAAAAGAGGAAAAAAGGGCCTTTTTACTAATGGCGCGCGAGGAGGCATTCCAAAATTTTGGAATGCCCCCTCGCGCGCCGCTAGTACAAAGCTCCTTTTAGTGATTTTTGGACACTTATCTTTCCAAAAAGCCCCTTTTTAGAGGTTTTTGGACATTTTCCTCTCAAAAAGCTCCCTAAAAAGAGGAAAAAAGGGCCTTTTTACTAACGGCGCGCGAGGAGGCATTCCAAAATTTTGGAATGCTCCCTAGCGCGCCGTTAGTAAAATGTTCTTTTAGGGGTTTTTGATATTTTTGGCCTCTTTGGATGTCTAAGCGAGGCAATTGGACATTCATTTCTAGGAGATATGTGCGTTCCGGACGCATTGACAGTATCAAAAGTTTCAAAATCTTCCACCACTTGATAGTTTTGTGGCTTTTTGAGTTCTAGTGATGACGTAGCCCGTATCAAATGCACCGCATCTACCTTCTGAAAAAGGTGCTCGCATTAAATAAAAGAGAGTGCTCGTCTTCAAGGACCACTAGATTATTAAATGAGGAGAGGGACACCTTTTATATTTTTGTTAATATCAATCTATTTTTCTACGTAACGTAGGCTCTTCTCTCATTGGAGGAGCTTATTTTCCTCTCTCTACCAAAAGGCCCTCCAAAAGACCTCCGAAATCTCCTAATGATAGCGATATCGCTATTGCCCGCCTCCTCTTCCTTCAAAACTTACAGGCTTTGAGAGCCGCGGGAACCCCCCCCCTTTCGGGCCTGCCACGTCATCACCGGGCTTACCGCCGTGGGCACCCTGCACCGCCCATCTTCAGCTGTCTCGCTGATCAAAACCGCCGCATCACCGCCACAGCAGCGCCCGCCATAGCTGCGCCCAAGGCCACGAGCTCCAAGAGCTCCACACTCCTTCTTTGGATGCTAGTGGGAGGGCCACGGCCCATCTTATATCCCCCGAGCTAACAGCCCCCGCTTTCGCATATGGGTTTTCACCCCCGCCACATGTCAGCTCCAGGAGGCTTCAAGCCTTTTGAGTTTCAAAAAGGTCCCTTAATTTTTTTTTAAAGCACAAAAACCATTTGGCCTAACTTTGTCTGGCTCCCATGTACTGCTAACACCTCCTATTGCCGAGCCGCAACAACTTACTAAAACCCCACTTTGACGGTTACAACGACCTTCTCTGTACATGCACTTTGACTTCTCGGCGTCCTCAAACCAAAGCTTTCAAAAATGGAAAAAACCATCTGCAACCAACTTCAGGCGAAGACTCCCAGTTTTCCGTGGGCTCAGACTCGGCCCTCGGAAAAACTTCAAATGACCATATCTTGCAAACCATGGCTCTGATCCACAATCCGAAAAGATGGGTAGCCTCCATGAATTGATCTCTACACATCCATACCCCAAGTTCCACTTGGCCCACCTGTCTCCAGCTGCCTTGTCCGGCAACAATCTGCAAACCTCCAAAACTTCAACCTTCAATAACTTGGGCTCCATAGCTCACTTTGATGAGCCGTCTGGACTTACTCCTTCATCACTTCAAGCTCTTCATTTCAAGACCTCAAAATTGCACTTTTCATCTCTTTCACCTGCTTCCCCAATTAGCACATTATGGAGCCTTTCTTGGCCTATATGCCGCATCATGTATACACTTCCGCTGCTACCTACTATCCCATGAACTTCATAGCTGCTCCAGTTCTTTGCCATGCTTCTACTTGCCTGTACACACCTGTGAATGCCATCTTCTAGAGCCGACATACTTTGATTGCACCAACGTTGCCTAAGTCATGGGACACATTTAGGACAGCCATAAGTAACTCGGTTCCTGCGGATGAGTTGACAAGTACTGATGTGGAGTCTAGTCTTCTCACGGAAGACATAAATCGAAAGAATAATGCAGGTAGTAAGTCTTCTAGTGCAATGGTTGTCAGAGGCAGGACTATGGACAAGTATAAGTCCAACAGGGGTAAACCTAGAAGCAAGTCCCATGCTGGCACAAGTAAAAAGGATGTGGAATGTTTTGATTGTGGTAGAAAAGGCCATTTCAAAAAGGATTGCTACAAGTGGAAAAGGGAAAATGGAGATTGTAATAAGAAAGACCATAATGCTAAGGACAAGCCTAAGTCCAATGTCAAGATTGAGGAGTTAAATGCAACACAGGGAGAGTGTAGCTCTCAAGATGACCATGTATGTGCTCCGACTAGTGTTACTAGTGAAGAGCTTGGTGATGTGTTGCTTGCATCCTATTTTGATGATGCTTTTCTTCTCACTCATGAGAGTAGTATGCCTATGGATTGGGTCATTGACAGTGGTGCTTCTTTTCATGTTACACCTCATAGGTCGTGGTTTCATGACTATGATGCTTCGAGCACAGGTACTTTCAGGATTGCCGATGGGCGTTCTATGCAGATTCATGGCATTGGGGATATTCATTTGGCTATGCCAAACTCTACTACGTTTGTCTTGCAGCGTGTGCGTCATGTACCGGCTCTTGCAAAAAGCTTGATTAGTGTGGGTCAGTTGGATTCACTTGGTTTCAATGTATCTTTTGGTGACGGAGGTTGGAAGCTCACTAAGGGAAGCCTTGTTTTGGTTAAATGTGCTAAGAGGAATACGTTGTATTCCCTTTGTGTAGCTAGTGTGGTTGATCACATTGTGGGGATCACTGAGCAACCTCCTACTTGTTTATGGCATCAGCGTTTGGGGCATATGTCACTGAAACGTTTGAAGTTGTTGGCACGTGCGGATTACATTCCCGTTTCAAATTTTGGTGGTTTTGAGTTTTGTGAGCATTGCCTTTATGGTTGACATGCTCGGTCTTCTCATAAGAAGAGTGTTCCACATAGATCTTTGGAAAAGCTAGATTTGGTGCATAGTGATGTATGTGGGTCGATGCCCAATGCTTCTCTTGGAGGTTCTATGTACTTTGTTACGTTCATTCATGATGCTAGCAGGAAGGTATGGGCATACCCCATTCGTAAGAAGGATATGGTGTTTGATATATTTAAGCAATGGTTGGCTCTTGTTGAGAACCAATCAAGTTGTAAGTTGAAGTGCTTACGTACGGACAATGGGGGTGAATTTATGTCTCATGCTTTCACTACATTATGTGTTGAGAAGGGTATACGGCGTGAGCTTAGTGATCCCTATACACCTCCTGAAAATGGTGTGGCAGAGCGCATGAACAGGACTATACAGGAGAAAGTCCGTAGTATGCTTTCTATGGCTAGTTTGTCAAATGGATTTTGGACTGAAGTAGTTGCCACTTCTGTGCATTTGATAAATCGTTCACCTAGTGTTCCTTTGGGCTTCAAAGTGCCTGAAGAGGTATGGACAGGTTTGCCACCTTCGTATGGTCACCTTCGTGTTTTTGGATGTGAAGCTTATGTACATGTACCTAAGGCAAAACGCAACGAATTGGATCCAAAGAGCAACAGATGTATCTTCTTGGGTTATGGTAGCTCTGGTGAGATGGGTTATCGATTGTGGGATCCTATTGACAGGAAGATTGTGCGCAACCATGATGTTGTTTTTCATGAGGACTCTATGTATAGAGCATCACCGCGAACGGTTGAGGTTCGGCGTGTGATATTTGAGGAGGATGGTCATCATTATGATGGTCCCATGGCTGCTCATGGGCAGCCCATTGACCCTCAGGTGGGAGATCAACCCTTGTTGGGATCATGTAGATGTGGGACAGCCAGATGCACCTCCTGCACAGTACTAGTCCAGTCCAGTACAATACCAGTCTAGTCCAATACCAGTCAAGTCCAACCTAGTACTAGTCCACCCAGTACCACTCAAGTCCAGTCCAGTCCAATACCAATCAAGTCCAGTCTAGTAGCAGTACAGTACCAGTCCAGTCGAGTACCAATCAAGTCCAATCCAGTCTAGTCTAGTAGCAGTATCGTACCAGTCTAGTCCAATACCAATCAAGTCCAGTCCAGTACCAATCAAGTCCAGTCTAGTAGTAGTCTAGTCTAGTCCAGTACTAGTCCACTGTAGTACAATACTAGTCCACCCAGTACCAATCAAGTCCAGCACTACAAGAGGCTATTCATATTAGCGACGCTCAAAAAAATAAATCCCGGCGTCGCTATGAGCATCGCAAATTTACAAGTAACTTTGCGACGCTCATAGCGACGCCGGCTGGGCTAAAAAAATAAGAGAGAGTGCCCAAAAACTCAAATCTCAGATCTGAGTTTTTCGGCGCCCTCAAGCAAGGAGCAGGTAACGCTCTCCCTCTCTCTCTCTCTCTCTCTCTCTTTCTTCTCCACACACACACACACACACACACACGAGGAGAGGAAGGAGAGCCAGGTATGCTTCTTCCCTCTCCTCACTCTCATGTTCCCTTCTCCTCTTTCTCTCTCCCTCTCTCTCTCTCTCTCTCTCTCACTCACACACACACACACATAGTGTTTTTGAGAGAGAGAGAGAGAGAGAGAGAGAGAGTACAAACATAAACAAAAACGCACACACACATACATAAACAAAGAATGCACACACACATTGAGAGAGGAAAAGAGAGAGAGAGCATGCATAAACAAAAAACGCACACATTGAGAGAGGAAAAGAGAGAGAAACCATGCATAAACAAAAAAACGCACACACATTGAGAGAGAAAGAGAGAGAAACTAATTTAACGTCGTAGGAAACTAATTAAAATTAAAAGACCTAAAGATCTAGCCGACTAGGAGTTGAACTCAAGACCTATTATTCAAGAGGGAAATGGCATAACCAATCTATCATACTTGGCATGGGTGATAGAAAGGTTATACCATTTATCTCTTTTTATTGGCACACACATCCACACACGCGCACACACACAAGAAGAAGAGAGTTATAACGTCGTAAGAAACTATCCTAAAAGACGTTAAAGATTAGGTTAGATGTAGACTTACGTTAAATTAGATTTAGGTTTATTTAAGTTAAATTAGATTAGATTTAGGTTTATTTTTAATTAGATTTATGTTTATTTACGCTAGATTTAGATTTACGTTATATTAGATTAGATTTAGGTCTCCATAGACTGCGATGCCTGCATGAAGCGGGTGAAGAAAGCCCTCAATGGAATATAGGGTATTGTTGCCTTCACTCATGGTGGGCTCCGTCGATCCAAAAGTACTGGTGAAATGTCTTCAGAAGATAGGGAAGAAGGTGGATCTTCACGGTGGCAAGAGTCACTACATCCCCGACAATGACCATCTAGACAACCTCTAGTCATTCAACAGCAACTTCAAAGTTAGTAACAAGAGCAAGAACGGTCCAAAGGGCCAATTGCTGTCGTCAGATGTGGATGGAGATGAGGCAGTGTCACCGCCGGAAGTTAACTCTCACATATTTAGTGATGAGTATGCCAACTCTTGCCGAGTTATGTGAAAAATTATGTGTTAAATCAGTTTTAAGGTTCTTATAATCCCTGTTAGTTTAGTTCTTTGTTTTTAATATAACATAATTTACGTTAGATTTAGATTTATGCTATATAAGATTAGACTTAGGTTTATTTAGGTTTACCCACACACACACACAAGAAGAAGAGAGTTTTAACGTCGTAGGAAACTATCCCAAAAGTCGTTAAAGATTAGGTTAGATATAGACTTACGTTAAATTAGATTTAAGTTTTTTTTAGTTAGATTTACGTTTATTTACGTTAGATCAAGTCCACGCAAGAATTACTTACGGTTTAGGGTTTAGAGTTAGACGAACAGTGAAAAGATCTACGGTGAAAAGATGTTAAGATGCTGTGAAGTGCTACAGCTAGAGAAGAGGCAAAGGGGTTTTGTCCACTACATGCAGTATCATGTAGACGTGGGTCTGTAGATTTCTTGTACCCACAAATATAGGTATTGACCAATAAAGACGAGATTATAACCCGGTGGTTCTGATCTCCGTGCACCTCTAGACCGAGGTGTGCGGGGATTGGACATGACTAGAGGATGAGAGGTAGAGAGAGAGAGAGAGAGAGAGAGAGAGAGAGAGAGAGAGAGAGAGAGAGAGAGAGAGAGAGAGAGATAAGACGAAGAATGCCAATAGAATATTAAATTTGTTGTCCAGGTTATAAGATTTTTATCCTCGTTATGAGTAGTGACGAGGATGTGGGACCGTCCAACCGAAACACCTATCTCTCAACGAGGGTCTTATGTCCTTGTAATCAATGCAAGCATGCTGTGCGACGGACAAGACGTATTTCTTTGCAGCACGTTCGCAAATTTGGCGAGTTCGATCCATCTATTATAGATCGAGTTGTTGCCAATTATAACTCGTCGGACTCTGACGCTGGCCAACAAGCAGCAATCTTGCAACCCAATAGACGTGTTCGCAGGCGCTTTGGTCAAGCAGCATATGTGAGGCCACAAGATGTAGCCTCTGACATCTCGGGGGATGATCATGCAGAGCACCCTCCCAACGAGGCAATGTTTGAGCCCGAGATTGATGAAATGATCGAGACGATCATGGATTCAGAAAGGCTTATCTATGATGATATGAAAAGTGAAGCCGATACACCATTGTATAATGGAGCACGTATGTCTAGATTGAAAGCACTCCCGGTTCTTCTCAACATGCAGGCAAAGTTTGGATGGAGTGACACTAGAGTCACAGCGCTTTTCAGGTGATCTATTACAATTAGTTTACTTTAATAAAACTCTAAATGTATAATGATCTGATAGATTTTTACACGACTGTATCGTATTTTTATGTTGTGTAGATTGATTAAAGAGCACATACTACCAGCTGACAATGTGATGCCAGATTCCCGAGATGAAGCAAGAAAGATTTTGCGAAACTTGGGGATGGATTACAATTCTATCCACGCTTGTCCTAATGACTGCATTCTTTTCAGAGGGGAATACATAGACATGGAGAAGTGTCCGAAATGTGATTCCGAAAGATATCGAGTAGATCTCCACGGGACACAAATTCCACAAAAGGTTTTCCGACGTCGCTATAGACTTCTGTGTAAACGTCACTATAGACTTCTGTGTAAACGTCGCTATAACCGTCGCTATGAGCGTCGCTATAAGCGTCTCTATATAGAGACGCTTATAGCGACGCCTATAGCGACGCATATAGCGATGCTATTAGCGACGGTTTTAGCGACGCGGAGGCTTATAAAAACCCAGTGTATTTCCGTCGCTAACAGCGTCACAAGAGCACACAACCTCTTGTAGTGCAGTCCAGTCCAATATCAGTCTAGTCCAGTACCAATGAAGTCTAATCTAGTAGCAGTCCGATCCAATCTAGTCCAGTACTAGACCAATCGAGTACTAGTCCACCCAGTACCATTCCAGTCCCAGTCCAGTCAAGTACCAATCCAGTCTAGTCCAGTAGCTGTACTGTACCAGTCAAGTTCAATTCTGTACCAGTATCAGTCCAATCCAGTACTAGTCCAGTCCAATATCAATCAAGTCTAGGCGAGTACATTACCAGTACAAAGCTCCAGTTCCAATTATTACTAGTACTAGTACAGTCCAGTACTAGTACCAGTACATGATAAGTCCAGTCCAAGATAAGTACCAGTCCAGGATAATCCAGTCCAGTACTGATTCCAATCCAAGATAATGTTGAGATGTAGAGAGAAAGAGAGAGAGACGAGACAAGAGACACACCATATACGCTCCCAAAGACTGATTCATATTGAGGACAAGATACAAATATATAGGTGAGACCAAGTTGAGTAGAGTGAGCCATATATAGCTCCAACACCCCCACTCAAACAAAGGTCTCTAGCTTTGGATGAGAAAACCCTTGGGGAGTTCAAGGGAAAAACCCAAGCCCCTATACAATGTGAAAATATGAACCAGCGATGATGATGTGAAAGTGAATTGTGCATCTATGTACAAATATTCAAGTGACTTAGAGATCACAATGTGCAAATGTGGAGTGTGCATAGTGCATGGTACCTAAAAGATTACAATGTCATATGTACAAAGCTATTACAATAGCAAAGAAGCTAATCTAGAAAGAGTGAGGTCGAAGCAACTCCAAGCTCCGAGCGCAAGAGGATGAAACGTGACTCGTTGAGGCCTTTGGTCAAAATGTCTGCAATCATCTGGTCACTTGGACAGTGTTCAACCATAATGGTTCCTTTGCGTACTTCATACCTGACATAATGATAACGGACAGCAATGTGCTTTGACTTATTATGTTGAACATAGTCTTTTGCAAGACTAATAGCACTTTGGTTGTCACACCGCAAGGGTGTGCTAGAAAGATGAGAGTGACCAATATCAACCAGCATTTGTCGAAGCCAAATCAACTCACGAGCTGCAAGTGATGCCGCAACATATTCGGACTCAGTCGTAGAAACTGCAACACAACGTTGTTTCTTGCTAGTCCAAGAAACAAGACAACCATTTATAAAGAAGCAATTTCCACTAGTAGATTGCATAGATAAATGTGAGCTTGCCCAATCTGCATCTGTGTAACCCAAAAGAGAAAGAGATTGCATAGAATCCGATGTGAGTTGTCGTCGATAGACTAAACCAAAATCTGTAGTGCCTTTCAAGTATTTCAACACACGCTTTGCAGCAGATCAATGCTTAAGAGAAGGACATGCAAGATGTTGTCCAAGATAATTAGCAGCAAACAAAATATCAGGACGAGTGTTCATGCCAACAAAGTGAAGACATTCAATCAAGTTAGCATAAGGTTGATTTGTGACAAGTTGACCGCCATTGTCAGAAGTGTTCTTCGTAGAGCTTGCAAGACAAGGTGTGTTGGCTGAATGTGCAGATTCCATACCAAAATTTTGAATAGTATCTGCAATAAACTTTGACTGTCTAAGGAATAAAATACCTTTTGTACGGTTCCGTTGGATTTGAATGCCAAGACACGAGTGAATCTCTCCAAGATCCACCATATCAAATGCAGAAGACAATAACTTTTTCACTTGCTGAAGAAATCCCAAATCATTGGAAACAAGGATGGTATCATCCACATAAAGAGCAAGAATCACAAAACTGCTACCTTGGCGTTTTATGTATAAGTTGGGTCTGACGAGCAAGAGATGAATCCTTTAGAGGTGAGAAGAAGATCAAATTTTGTATACCAAGCTCGCGAAGCTTGTTTGAGACCATATAGTGCCTTATGGAGTTGAGCAACAAGGTCTTCTTTACCTCGAATAACAAACCCTTCTGGTTGTTCCATATAAATTTCCTCTTCCAAGTCACCATTAAGAAAAGCAGTTCGCACATCCATTTGATGAGCTTCTAAATCAAATTGAACAGCAAATGCCAATAAAACTCGAACACTTGTAATGCGAACAACTGGTGAAAAAGTCTCTTGATAATCAACACCAGCTACTTGGGAATAACCTTTTGCAACTAAACGCGCCTTGAACTTGTCAAAAGATCCATCTGCTTTTACTTTTGTCTTATACACCCACTTACATTTAATAGCTATACGACCAGGAGGTAATTCAGTTAGTATCCATGTACCTTTAGAGATAAGAGAATCGTACTCTGCTTCCATAGCCTCTTGCCATTGATCCTTTTGTGGTGAAGAGATAGCTTCATCATAAGTAATGGGATCTTCGGAAGTAGAAAAAGCATTATCAGCAATATCGTCATCATAAACATGACATGAGCCATGTTCAAAATCAATAGGCAGATCAACAAAAATATCAATATCATCATTGGCGACATTCGGAATGGATGGTTGTGAAGAGGAAAGTTGCTCTATAGGAAGAGTTTCATCTTCTGAAAGAAATGGAAAAGCTTGAAGCAATGATTTAGTATCATCAGAATCATCCATGGACCATGAGCCTCCCATAAGGTGTTTGTTAAAAGTAGCATCACGATTCACAATTACTTTCTTGGAGGAAGGGTCATAGAATTTGTAGCCTTTGGAAGTGTTAGAATATCCAATAAAAATAACTTTAAGACCAAGAGCATCAAGCTTTGTTCGTGTTTCTTTGGGAACATGAATATAAGCAATACATCCAAAGGTTCAAAAATGAGATACAGAAGGAATGTCACCTGTCCATGCTGTGATGGGTATCTTACCAGAGGGTGCAGTAGTAGGAAGATGATTCTGAATAAATACTGCTGTCAAAGTAGCTTCATCCCAAAAAACACGAGATAAGCCAGAATGAATCAGCATACATCTTACAACATTGAGAATAGTACGATTCTTTCGTTCAGCAACACCGTTCTGTTGAGGCGAATATGGAAGAGTGTGTTCATGATGAATCCCACTGTCAGCACAGTAACTTACAAACTCTTGAGAAACATATTCGCCTCCATTGTCACTACGAAGCTTCTTAAGGCGACGACCAGTTTGAAGTTCCGCAGCCTTGTGGAATTGTTTGAAAACAGATAAGGCTTCAGATTTTTGTCTAAGTAGAAATACAGTCGTATACCTTGAGAAATCATCAATGAAATTAATGAAGTAGCGATATTGTGATCTCGAAGAAGGTAGAGGTCCACATATATTAGTATGAACAAGATCCAATATGTCATGAGAATGAGTTGTATTTGAAAGAGGAAAGCGTTTGCGATTGTGTTTCCCAAGAGCACAAAATTCACAAATTCCCATATGAGGATGGGCTTTAAGATCCATGCCATGAACAAGATCACGACGTTGAAGATCAAGGAGTTTTGAGAAATCAGCATGAACAAAACGGTGATGCCATACTTTGCAATCATGATCACCTGGAGCAGTGACAACATTTGCTACAGCATCGTTGAGAGAGAGTTCAAACAAATTACCATTTCGAGGAGCAGTGGCTATAGTCGGTCCATCTTTCTCAATTCGGCATTTGGTATGATCAAATCCAACAAACAGACCAAGATCAACAAGTCTAGCAACTGAAAGAAGATTACGTTGAAGATTTGGTACATGTAATACTCCTCGCAAAATTCGAGTGGAAGAAGATAAGGTACCAAGATATAAGTCTCCAATACCCTTTACTTGACAAGTAGTATCATCATCAAGATAAACAACATGTTGAACTCGCAGTGGATGATAGTTATGGAGCCACTTAGACTGATATGTCATATTTCGTGTAGCACCAGAATCGACAATACAAAGTGATCCATCGCGTACATGAAGTATTCTGTCTGGAGCAACTGAACATAGGACGCAGCTTGTTTCTGGTACAATGTTGTTTCGATGTTCAATAGCATATGCTCTATTCCGATCTGTGTCGAATCGACGCTTATATCACATATGAGTGGGATGATCAGATCGTCCACAATATTCACAAGAAGAAGAAGAAGAGTCTCTAGATAAACGTGGTTGTTTTGAGGTAATATTGTGTTCTTCATCATATTGACGTGCCCAACAATCATCTTCAGTATGGCCATTTCTGTTGCAGTAAGAACATTGCTTATTAGGAAATTTGAGACGAGAGAAAATATTACCGCGACGGCCACCTCTGCGGTTTCCTCGTTGAAATGGACGCCTTCGAGCATAAAAAGCCCGTTCCATCTGTTGTGACTCAGTCTCCTCGTATGAAATCATAGTTGTATCATGACTAGCATTACGACATTCTTGACGTTGAGAGTATTCAATTAAAGACATGCAGGCTTGGTCGAAATCAAGACCATCTTTATTAGAGAGAATAGTAACAATGTTATCATAAGAAGAGTCCTTCACCGTATCAAGGAGAAGTGTAATCAGTTGCTTTTGTGGAGCAAGATCACCGGCAGCAGCAAGTTGATCAATAATAGATTTGAAAGATTCAATATGTCCCGTCATGGCAGTACCAACTTCATATTGTAACTTGTTAAGCAACCCTCTCAAATAAAGTATTTCTGTAACAGATTTCTTCTGAAAGTTTGCAATAAGGTACTTCCATACGTCATGGGAAGTAGGCAGTTCGTACATATCAAGCAAAAGGGAATCAGTAAGAGTAGAAAGAATATACTGATGAGCTGCTTTATCACGTCGTTGCCAATCCGTATAGGCAACATTCCAATCTTCAAATATAGGTCCTTCAGTGATAAGCACGTTATCATTATCCGTATCAACAGGCTGAGGCGGACAAACACGATTTCCAAGAACAACATCGGAGAGTTCATCGCCTTCAAGAATTAACAACATCTTTGCTTTCCAGCCTAGGAAACCTTGACCTTGGAAAGGAGGAACAGAACGCTGGCCAGAAGGAAAGCCATTGACGAGAATATTCATAGGCATATCTTGTTGCGAGAAGACGTATAAGATAAGATCGCAGAATTTTCACACCATATATGGTGAAGGCCGCAATTGAGAATGAGAGAGATATGAGGACTGCATTCTGTCAACGATAAACGTAAGAAGGATGCTCAAAGAACTTCCAAAGATGTGAGAGAGGTCACCCAAAAAGGGCAGGGTAAAGGAGACGTTAATAATAAAAGAGTCCTCAAAATAGAGTGGCGTGAGACGCAAGATTGACGGCCACTATATGAATAGCAAAAATCTAAATCTTCTCGAAAAAGTTAACGCGAAAATAAGAAAAAAGATCGCGGACGCTTCACGAAGAAGTAGGACGAAGAAAGCTGCGTCAAGCTCAATTGCAGTAAAAACAGCATAACTTTCTGCTGCGAACTCCGATTGACACAAACCTAGAACTCAAATCGAAGAGCTCGAGGAGATGAACAAGTTTTGGATGAAAAGAACCATTGCGCTACGCTCCACTGCGCTTTTCCCGTTTCTCCAAATTTTGAGCAGAACAGCAAGAAAAATTGAGATGAAGTTCAGGGTGTCATCAACAAGAAAACGTAATCAACGATTAGATTGATTAGCAATAAACGTCACACAAAATACTAATCATATTCTTCTTAACACAAAACAACCACAATTAACAAGAATCAATGCTCAAAAATAAAATTTGTAGCAATTTTTGAATCTTACATGCAAATCGCATACACATACTGTTTTGTCACCATGAATTGAATCGGCGTATGATCGTTACTGCTCTAATACCATGTTGAGATGTAGAGAGAAAGAGAGAGAGACGAGACAAGAGACACACCATATACGCTCCCAAAGACTGATTCATATTGAGGACAAGATACAAATATATAGGTGAGACCAAGTTGAGTAGAGTGAGCCATATATAGCTCCAACAGATAAGTTCAGTCCAGTACTAGTCCAGTCTAGTCAAGGATAAGTTCAGTCCAATACCAGTCCAATCCAGTCCAGTAGCACTACAGTATGTTATATAGTATATAATGGTATACTTACAGTAAAAAGTATATAGTAAATAGACTATATAGTATATAGAGTATATTATATATATATATATATATTGTGATTATACATATATTATACATAAATACAGAGTATAGTCATGTTATATAATATTTATTGTTCATTTCACCATTTTTCACAATCTAGGACTTTATTCTAATTGTTTTCATGAAGTTTCAAATTTTGACCCGGGGCACCTGTTGGGAGCTAGTTTTGAGGATGCTAAGGTCGAAATTTGGAAATGTTTTGTATGTAGAAATTGTAGTCCTCAGTACGAGGAAAAATATTGCTTCTTTAAGTTTTTTAGATTCCTTCATTTTGATGCTCGTTTCAGCCCGTAGATTAGGGAAAAAGTGAGAAAATGCTGTTTTGTACTGTTTTTGTAGAAATTGTCAACTTGCAGGTGAATTTTCAGTCAAACTGAGCTGGATATGAATTTTTTGTATCACACAACTGTCGAAGAGCTCAACAAAGCAAACAAATTCATGTGATTTGGCCCCGGCCAAATTCTGAACCATTTGGGAGTTACGGCTCGCTGAAAATGGCCAAGAATCGTGAATGTCAAAGCTTAGGTTTAAGGCATTACTACTTCTAGAACCAATCGTCTACCTGCTCGAGCTAACACAGTCCAGTACCATCGTGTGTGCATCATGTTGGTTCCTCTCTCTCTCTCTCTCTCTCTCTCTCTCTCTCTCTCTCTCTCTCTCTCTCTCTCTCTCTCTCTCTCTCTCTCTCTCTCTCTCACACACACACACACACACACACACACACACTCTCACACACACACACACACACACACACACACACACACACTCACACACACACTATTGTCGTTGCGGCGCCGGAAGATAGACCGTAGAGAACCGTTCAACGCGGAAAAAAAAGGGGGCGCAGAGCCCGCCTATCATCCGTGCGCGTGCGCGGATCATGGGTGGGCTCTACGCCCCCCTTTTTTTCCGCATTGAACGGTTCTCTGCGGTTTATCTTCTTACAATGGACTGGATTTCTTCAAGTTCTGATTAAAAATGATTTTGGTGTTCATAACAAATCAATCTGATAAATTGTATGCTTTAATCAGAAATTACCAAAAAAAGGGGGGAGGGCAGAGCTCCCCCATCATCCGCATGCGTGCGGATGATGGGGGAGCTCTGCCCTCCCCCCCTTTTTTTTGGAAATTTTGGATTAAAGCATACAATCTATTAAATAGATGTCATTAAATTTTGGGATTAACTCCACAAAATTAATAAAAATAGCACAAAGCTCACCAAATCTACAAAAATTTGGTGAGCTTTGTCAACGGTATTGTAGGAAAAATGCTTTTGCTTGAGGTTATTGAAATAAAACCTAAATTATTTGTTCAATAAACACATCAAAAACGCAAAAAAAAAAAGTGGAGACAGAGAAACCCCATCATCCGCGCGCGGATGATTTGGGAGCTCTACCTCCCCCTTTTTTTTCTAGATTTGGTGAGCTTTGTGAATGGTGTTGCTGGAAATAGTCTTTTGAGGTTTTTGAAATGTTTTTCCCCCATCATCTGTGTCGACAAAAAAAGGGGAGGCAGAGCTCCCCCATCATCCGCGCGCACGCGGATGATGGGGAAGCTCTACCTCCCCCTTTTTTTGCATTTTTTATGTAGTCTTATATAAACTAAAAAGTATATTATATGTGTTGTGTAGATAATGGCACCAAAGAGGGATAGCAAGAAAAGAAAACCTCCAGTCTCTCCTTTTAGCAACCGTCAAGTGAGCATGAAGCTTAGGTCCGGTTGTATACCAAAGGGAGATATCGATCAGGAGGCATCATCATGAGTCCGACATTTGGACACTCCACCAAATAAAAAGAACAAGATTCTCAAAAGGTGTGTTTTTATTGATGATGAGGCTCAAGTTGATGAAGACTCCAACAACATCGAAGATGACGTAGAGATCACAGGTAAAGTATGAGTGTGTGCTATAATTTTATGTCAATACGTAGTTTATATTATAAATTTTTCAATGGTAGATTGTTAAATTTGATGGACGTTTTTTTTCATTTGGAAAGTTTGGTAATTAATAACCATGTGGGATAGTAAGAAAGGGTGAACCATTTTTTATATACATACCATTGATAGTTGCTAGAGAAAATATTAAGTATTGTTTTTGTTTATGTTGGAGAAAAGCTCCTTAAATCTCATGTGAGAGCCCTATATAGGGTGTGCGGTTTTTTTTTTTTAAAGTTGTCTCCGTACAAAGGAGACTCTGGCAAAATTTCTGTAAATTAAATACTTTACACTATCTAAGCCTAATTGCATATGTTTTTGGACAATTGAATGTTTGTCACTTGTTATCTCTATGCAGAGACCAATGTTCACATTGAAGATCATCATGACAATGAAGAAGATAGTGATCCTGAAGGGGATGAGGAGAATAAGCATTCCAAACACCTAGGCAAGCAAATTTTGCTTGGCTTGATGAAAGATGTTCTAAGTAAGTTTTATGTAAAGAAGAAGACATTGCCTCCTCCGGTTCCACTTTGTCGACTCATGGTGCATGAGGCTGTTAGGTTTTCTAGAGATGATGTAGAATGTCTCATTTCCTCATTTGATTCTACTAGGTATTTAGAAACTATGGGGCATTTCCTTGTGTCCGTTGGGGATTCTAGAGGAGATATCATTCCCGTGACCGCAGCGGATTTGGAGGAATGGGGACCACTTTGGCGAGAAAGAAATGCTGAGTTCGAGAGATCACTTGGTAGAGAATGGCAGGGGCTCAAAGGAAAAAAGTTTCTGGTATGGGATGGAAACCATAGGCTAAAAACATGGTGGAAGAGAATCAAAGATAGTAAGATCTTTCACCCCTTTCACTCTTTTGTTGTAAAGCTTTGTTTTTACAAATGATGATTTTTTTGTGTGTGATAGAGTACTCGGACAATGGTCAATACCATGTTAGTGCTCATTGCCAATTCCTTGAGTTGTCCAGAGCAAAAGAAGCAGAGTTGCTTCTTTCACTTGACACTCCCAATGCGTAAGTTTGTTAATTGCATGTTGACTCTCATTTTTTTGCAAGCAATGCTTGTGTTCAACTCTTTGTTTTCAAATTTTCTGCAGCATTTCCAGGGCACATGTTATACCAAACATCACTCATGAAGTTTATATGTTTCAAAGATTTGGCATGGAAAATAAAGATTCAATTCTTCAAAAATTGACACTTGATATGAGAGAATGGGCTAGGGTGGAGATGACTGTGGAGGCAAGGTATTACCATGGTGCTGCACCATGGTACAACACTCCATGTGGATTGATATCTCAACTTGTGTGGAAGGTGATACCTACTCTACATGTTGGGTAATTAATGTAAACTTTTATTATGGTCTCAATACAGTTTTTTGTATTAGGATGAGTTCACTGCATTTATGTCCAAAGAAATAGCAAAGCTAGATGCACTTGGACTAAATGATGTTGAAATGAAGAAGAGACTGGACAAGGCCACAAAGGTAGAAGAGGAACGGTTGAAAGATAGGGGCTACAAGTACATGTCAATCGCCAATCCTCTTAATGGTGATGAGTTCTTCAAGTTGCTTTTTAGCATTAAATGGGATGAACCTGGAATGCTAAAGATCACTAGAGATGAACTCTATTGTTTGACAAGCTCTAAAATCACTCCTGAGAGGTATTGAAGCTATTAGTTTCTCATTTTTAATTGTATTCATTCCATTTTGTTTTTCTATATGATTAAGTGGTATTTTGTTCTTATTGCTTGTAGAAAGAAGATAATTTTGCACCTCATGAGCCTCACTAAGTCTAAGGATCCACAATATCTTCATTTTGGTGATTACAAGCTTTTTAGAAGTTACATGAAAAAGGAGACTTATTGGGCTCACTTGCATGGGGAGGCTACACTTATGATTGAAAGGATGCAAGTAGAAGGTCCACAACTTCCTAATTCTTTTGACCTATTCTACAAGATGAGCATGAAGAATCATATTTTGCAGGTAGACGTTTGACCATTGTTTTTAAAAGAATATAGACATGTTTTAATTTACACAAGATCAAGTTGAGTGTTCTTTTTGATTGTTACTATGTATGTAGGCTTTTATTTATCTAATGGATGCGGTGAAGTCTTCGACTCTAGTGAGAAGATGCCAGAGCTTGTGTTGTCGGCTAAGAGAGTGATTTACAGGTTTGCATCTTCCACTTGCACTCTTTGCAAAAAAAAGAGCATACATTTTTTTGTCATGGTTTGGTGACAGTGGGTCATTTTGAGAATGATGAAATTTCATTTTGTGTTTACAAAAAATCCTTAAATTCCCTGTGGAAGCCCTGGATATGGGGTGGATGGTTCTTTTGACAATATGCGTGTGTATAATGTCTATGTTGAAAAAACTTAAATCCCTTGTGGGAGCCCAAGATAGGGTTTATGGTTTATTTTGAAAAAATATTCTCCATACAAAGGAGACTTTGATTTTTTTTTTTTGGATACATGAAATTTATTATGCCATTGTGTTTATATGGGTGAAAGCATGTTAACCTGTCATGCTTTTTCATGTCCCTGACAATGCTAACTAGCACAATTTTGACATATGCTACCTAGTACAATAACTTGAGCTACATCTCCAAGATCTATGACATATGATATATCAATAGAAAGCACTTGAAACAAAGAATCCAAATGTACAACCTCTGACAAATTTTGATATTATTTGTAAAAAAATTACCGAATGCCCAACTTTTTGAAGATGTGCGAACTTGAAACTGCTAACTAGCACAAAAAGCGCGACAGGTTAACATGCTTTCTCCCATATGCTTTTCAAAGTGGATGATTCTCTAAAAATTGTGTAGATGGGTTATGCAATGCGTTGAGGCGCAGGAATTGAATGAATCCCCATTATTCACTAGAGAGTGGATTGATGTACGTGATGAGAATACAATGTTCTCTCCCTCTTTGATTGAAAGGAATCTGACAACATGGGAAGCCAAGGTTTGTCCTTGGTGGTTGGATTATCCACTAGGAGTTATTCCAAAGCAAGAGTTGGAATTACCTAAGAGTAAAGTATCTTAACACTAGTGGCTCTTTTATTTTGAGAATGTATATGTCTTACTTTAGACACAAGAAGAGTCTCTCCCTCCCGTTTCTCAAGGAGTTACTCAAAACACCATTGAGAGTGGCTCTCAAGGTACTCCACTAGCAATCAATGTACTCAAGAAGGGTAAAGGGAAAATGGAGCCTCCAAGTACATCAAGGAAATCCACTCCTTCTTCAATGCCTCCTATTGTGCCATCTGTAGAGCCCGGCATGTCCTCTTTGGGAACCAATATACCCCATATGGCACCCTCTTCTAATGTGCCCACTACATCCTCATTGGTGCACACTACTTCGTTTGTTGCAGAGTCTTCACTTGGGCAAGAGGCTTGGGAGAGAAGGCCGATCACACGATCTGTTGGTAAGTTTAAGAAAATTGTTAGCATATTTGTCTTCCATATTTCCTAATTCAAAGCTCATTTGGATAATGCTTGCAGGGTTCCATTACCAAACTATTGCTTGTGGATATATCACAAATTGATAAGTTTGCCCTTGATAGGTAGATTTTCATAGTGCTTACTTATTTGCATTTTCTTCTTGCATTGTTCTATGATTTTGAACATAATTCATGTTTGGTTTTCTTATAGCATCAACAAATTTTTTGTGACACAGAATACAAATTTATATAGCAAAGATGGTGTGCCATGTCGTGAGGTTGCTAGGCTTATCTTTGCAGATTTTCCTACAAGTTTGCTTGTGGATAGTCTAGGACCAATCCCATTGGGTAAGTAACTTTTCTTTGGATTAGTACCTACAACTAACTATGGTTGTATGCTTACATGTCATCATTCACTTTTGTAGAGGGCATGAGTGTTCCCAAGTGGAACACATTTTCCAGGGGTCTAGTGACAGGGTGCATGGATATTGCTCGTGAGTTTTTGTACGATGAGGGGTTTTTAGTGACCATGTGCATGGCCGAGAATATTGGAGATTTTATTTCAGATGCAACTAGGGTAGGACTTGTGCTCTTACGTACATGGACTCTCATGTGTAATAAGAAGGCATATCGGCATCCACTCACTAGAGAGGCGGTAAGATAACAAACTTAGTTTCATAGTTTAATTTCCTAACTAAAAACATTGTATCTATGCCATTCATTCTTTGAGTTTTTTATTCATGCAGGTATTGATCTTACCATGTGTCTTTGGTATCGTATTGGCCATCTTGTGCCACACTATGATAGAGAGGCAAGGGAGAAAATTGCCGAGAGATTGTTTCCAGCAGATTGTAGCTACATGATAGATGATGTAGTCTTCCCCATTGATATTGATGGTGTTATTCTTAGAGGCGGGGCAGAGAGGTCTTCTTTGTTCTTTCGGTAAGACTAGCCCAAAGTATGATACTAGTGAATGTTATGGTATATATGTGTTTGCATTCGGTTTCTAATTTATTTTTTATATGGTCAGGTGGTTGCTGGCAACATTTACTGAGCCTCATGACTATTTTTTGGACTTGTTTGCGGGGTGTGGTGGTTTGGGTCGAGCTTCTGCGGAAGATATGAGGCATTGCATGTGTATAGAGCTAGATCATGTGCTCTACGAAAGATGTTTGACTGATATTGCATGTGGACCTATGAAATGTTGATTGCGGATGCACATTTGGTTGAGGAAACTCTATTATGATAGTACACATCTTCATGTTTTGATTTATGTTTTTATGTACATGGCAGCCATATGACATTGACGTGGCATTTTGGTATGCTCCATACATTTCATTTGGATATTTCATTTGTGTTTGTTAGGTACATGACTGCCACATGATGTGGAGATGACTTTGATTGGAGCTTTCTTTTGTAGTTAGATTATGTTGACACCATTGTCTTGTGTGTTGATTTTTTTGAGATAAAAAAATCATACAATTGGTGCTTTTTATAAAGTTTCATTTTGCATAAGCATAGACATGCTTCCATATTTCTTAGAAGTGTTTGGTAGTTGAAGGATTGTACTGTAAGGTTTTGAGTTTTTCCACTATACAATGATATTTAAATATATCATTGGTGTAAAATTTGGGTTTAAAAGCTCGAAAAAACAGTTCCAATTGTAAAAGCTCGAAACTGAAAACTCGCAAAAATAAAACCCTCTTTTGGATCATGGCACGTGAGGGACCATCTGGAGAATTCTAAATGACCTTTACGCACCGTGATCCACTTTTTTTATTTTTTACCTCATGGTGTGTGGAGGGCCATTTGGAATTTTCCAAATGGTCCCCCGCACGCCGTGAGGCAAAATCTCCTTTTAGGAGTATTTTGATAATTTCTCCCTCTCTGGCTATCAAATTGAGGCAAGTAGATAGACATTTTTTAAGTTTTTGGTCATTTTGGACACACTAGCGGTATCAAAAACTTTAAATTCTAACACTAACTAATAATTTTGTGGTTTTTTAAATTTCAATGATGACAAAAGCTATATTGAATGAGCGTCGTGTACTTCATGAAAACGACACATGCATTGAATGAAAAAGTAACCGTTTTCAAGGATTTTTAAAAAGTTAGGTTCACTTTTTAGAGCGTTCAGTTGTCCTCTTGGACGTACGCAACAAGTGCAAGTATATTTTAAGAACATTTTCTAGAGAGAGAAATAGAATTTCTTAGAAGGCCCTCCAAATGACCTCCAAAATCACCTAATGAAAGACTTCAACTTCCAAATTCTTAATCATCCCCAAACACTTCACTTTGGCATGGCTTGCTAGTCGAATCCGAAACCCAGAGCTTCCGCATGTAGTGAGACCTAGTCTCTTGACACATGACTGTGTGATCACACAAACTTGAGCACCTCCATCAATGTAGGCCTCTCCCATTCCCACACCTTTGTGCCAAGTGTTCACCACAGGACAAATGTCGGGTAACTCTCCCACAACCAACACTATGACTTGTCCATGCTTCAGCTCTTTCTCTAGAATCAGTAATGACTTCCACTGCCTTTTGAGTTTGGGTATTATATTTATCAATTGTCCAAAAATACAATCTACTTTCCTCCCAATTAGGTCTTCCTTTAAACTGTAAGTTGTTTGGCCTTCTCGCAAAGGTAAATCTTCCACTTCAAACAGTCTATGAAGTCTTCTCTTCCTCTTGGCTTTCGCATCTTCACCCTCTTTCTCTTTTTGCTAGGACCTAGCACGGAATAGCCTTCCCTCTCTCTTTTGCCTACGGGCAGCATATCTGCTTATTTTTTTTCAACTCGCACAGTACCCACATGACCACCAAAGGTGTAGGCCTGATTTTCATGTTCAACACCTTGACCTCCTCATATCCAATGCATAATCATTAGCCCTATTAGGAATCTAATGAGGAAGTGGAAAAATATCACCTCCCATCCTTGTTGGCTTTGAACAATAAGTGCTGATGTGACCAAGTTCACGACAATTACAACAAGTAAGATAGAACTTCCTTTGCGGCTCAAAGACACCTTGTCCATGACCCACATTAGCATTAGGCTGACCTTCACACAAATGGGCCATTCCTCTTCCTTGAGCACGACCACGACCACCTCCACCTCTAAAAACACTGAGCCGCAATTCCTGCATCATGGTCATCATATCTTGTATATTTCGTTGTAATTGTTTAGTTTTAGTAACCCTTTGAGCAGGTTGGGCTCCAGCCTTTGCCTGATTTCCCTCATTTTGGCCACCATTACCTTGTACATGGACCAATTTCCCATACTCATTGAGTCTTTGAGCCTTCCATTCTTTCTCCCTGGCCATAGTGACCGCTTCCTTGAAGGTGGTGGGCTTTTTTACCTCAACTTTGAAGTTCATACTTTTTTTGAAGTTTGCCACAAAAGTTCCTTCTTTAACATGGATGGAGGGATTTCATTTCCCAAAGATCGGGCCCATTTATCCCATAAACATATGAACTGCATGACAAAATCATCAACACTTTGATTAACCTTTTGAGTGTACCCCAAGATTTCATGCCGAAATTCATTCACACTTCAATGGATTTGTACTATGCGAGAAAAGCTTACTTCAGACGATTGTAGTCTCAAACCACCCTTGGACTTTGTGCCTGCAGCAACTCTTCAAGATTGTGTAACCAAACTTTTGCCTCATCCTGTAAACTGTATTGCAGCAGCCGCAACAATATAGCTTGGTCTAATATATTTTTCAGTAAGCAATTGACTTTAAATTTTTTAATAAAAGTTTATGCATTCTCATTAGGCAATCCATGAAACTGTGGGAACTCGTCCGCCATGTTTGACTGCCACAAAAACACTTACATATGATGTCGAAATCTCAAGGGATGTCGATGGATCACTCCAATACCTAATCCACCTCACACTGGGTAACCCGGCCCCCATTTCTTGGCTTCCCAAAACCTCATGACCCTCTATAGGCTACAATCCAATTATATGACCGCCTCAAGTGCTATCCACAATTTTCACATATATAGGCGGTTATCCATAAGGACCCACATCCCTTTTACATTCACTACCTAAAGAATAGACATATTTCACAAGAATTGGAGCATGGGAGCACTTTCTCCTCCAGTGGGGCACCAAACAATGTTAGCGTGTAAATGACAAGAAAACAAAGTGCCTCTATAGCCTTGCACGAGTCACACCATCGGAAGGGAGAAATATGCACGATCGAAATCACCTGTGATAAGCAGCTGTAGAGATTTATAAAAATCCTTTGGGCATAAAACACACTCAAAATTAGGAGAAACCAAGGATATCATGACAAATCGCGTCTCAAGGAGATGTCCGTAGAGTATCCATATGCAAAAAACTGATGAGAAATAAAGAAGTTATAGCCACTCAAACATGGAGGTGTCCTCTTTCTTGCTAAAAAATGAGCTCTCTGGAAGTTGTGCACGTGTTGCAGCTATTAAAATGGGGGCTCTCTTATCTTTTATTCCCCAAAGATGTTTCTCTCTCCTCAGCCAACAAGGCTCTCTTGGTAGGCATCTTCCAATTGGCTCATTTTTTGCCTTTTCTGCGCGAAAAATGGGGTGCCGGCGGTGACCCTTTGACCAAGGGAATGAGGTGGGGACAAGTGGCTGGGGACCAAAAAAGAGGGCAGGCGCCTAGGCAGGTGGTGTGAATAGGCTGGAAAAAGGCACCATCTCTCTCCCCTTTTGACGTTGTGAGCGGGATGAAAACACACACATCGCCTCTATAACGACCCGACACACACTCTTGGGAAGATACACACACACACACTATGGGGCACCACTCGGCTTACACAACACACCTGGCCGAGACAGGGAACACACCTCTGGAGTGAGAGGAGAGAGACTATCCACTTGCCCACTCCACACAGACACACACACACACACACACACACCCAAAAAACTTAGCTCAAAAGAGGAGAATTTCTGATGTTTAGATACAAATGAGCTTGGGCCAACACCAATGGGGCAAACAGCTCACACAATATGGGTAAAAGATACTAGATACAATCACAAACTGGAGCAGAAGCTTCGCACATAGGAGAAACTTACACAGCAAAAACAGCAGAAAAAGAGTGAGGAATTTGGCAAAATGGACAGCGCCATCGCGTCCGGAACGGCCCAAAACCCCAGTCTGCAATGTCAAAGTGCTCAAATCTGACCTCGGATGAGCAATTTACGGTCAAAACAAGCTCCAAAAACCCAAAAAACACAGTTGCGGCTGTTCCTCCTCTCTTCTCCACGTTTTTTCTGGTCTTCTCTCAGTTTTTTCAGTTCCCACACTTAGCTTTATTACTTGGGCACCCTTGGCCTTTTAGATGACCTCAAACGGACCCCGAACAGGCCAAAAACTGACCTCGCAGTGCATAGTTGTTACCTTTTTGCATCATCCGCACACCTGGCACTCATTTCTTTTCAATAATGCATCCCGCAACCACGTGAAGTGGCCCAAAAAAGTGGTCCTCATGATGACCTTTCTGCATAATTCTCACAAGAAAACATCCACGTTGTGTCTGTACTTATCCACGTGCAAGTATTGACCCCATTTGGCCTCCTGATGCCACTAGATGCCATCTGACGCACCTACTTACCTCATGTCGTCGGCCCGCGGATAGCTTCCTCGAGAATTTTTACGCGCTACCAACTCCTCCTTATTGTAGAAAAAACACACTGGTATTGGTAATATTGAAAATCGATGCATTATGTACACCTTGTCCTACCTGTACACATGTGGGCCCCACGTAACCACTTGGCTCTGGAAAATGGGCAATTCTTTATTTGATGCACCATGTATGTATATGTACATACGCGCAATCCCTTGCTCCAAAAAACTCCTGACAACGTGACAGGAGAGAGGGAAATATATTGATAATGCAAAATAAAAAGTATGCAACATAAATAGATTATATAAAGAATGTATATGGATGTAAGATAATCATTATAAGAAGAGCATATCTCGTTTCATAACCTCCGGACCACCCTCGAGTTATCTTAATCTCAATCTCAATCACACTCTCACCCTCAATCTCAATCTCAAGCTTGTGCACAATCTCAATCTCAATCACACTCTCACTCTCTCTCTCACTCTCAATCTCTTGATGAAAACAACAATCATAATCGAAATCGCAATACGATCAGGATCCCAATATCATGACACCTTGCACAAATTTTGTTTCACACATTGGTTTCTCCATTGTCTACAAAATAGTCAAAAGAACATACTCGTGCAACCGATTCAACACAATCATCAAATTTAGAACATCATTTTATACCATCATAAAAGAGTGAAATCAATCTATGATTGAATGAAACAAAAGAGATATTACCTGTCTATATCTCTTTGTAAGCTAGCCTATTGCTGCTTGTAGTCTACCCTGCTGCTGTTGGCAATTTTTTTTTGTCATAACTTTATCATACAAACTCAGAATATAAGATTCCAGGTACTCAAAACGACGAGAATAGGTATGGTCTGCAATAGTTTGTAATCTAACCTGTTGTTGCTTGTAGTATATCCTGCTTCTGCTGGCAATTTGTTTCTGTCATAACTTTATCATATAATTCTCAATCATACATAGGGTAGTTCAAATCATGTCTTCTCCACTTTCTATATTCATATATCACAACTCTTTTCTTCTCATATAAAATACATCCCACTTGTTCTCCCCTTGGATCACATATAACCAAAGGAGGTTTTTCCAATTCTAGAATCTTCAAAATATAATTTTCAATCCTCTTCTTTCAGTGTTTCAAATGTAAATTTAGATGCTCTAGATTATACAAATCTCTTAATTTTCTCTATTAATTCAGTAGACGTCTCACAATCTTAGAAAAATTCTTAACATGTGCTCACTCATATTGTACTAAATCCAAAATACTCCTCATATCTCTCATAGTTTTTGGTATCAACAATTTCTTAATTGTCTGGACCTTGGTAGAATCAATATAAATGTTCTTGTTGGAGATTACCTTCCCATATATACAATTCATGATCTTTTTCATTCTTAGAATAAACAAATATATTATTCAAAAACACCAAAATAAAGTCATCAAGATATGGATGAAATATATTGTTCATTAAGCACATGGATATCACGGATGCATTAGTCAAACCAAAAGCCAACTATAAACTCAAAGAGCCCATATTGTGTACGAAAAGCAGTTCTAAAAATAACTCCTTCCTTGATTCTGATCTGGTGGTATCCAGATCAAAGATCAAGATTTGAATACACTTATGCACTGCCAAGTTGACTTAGCAACTCATCAATGTGCAAAAGATGATATTTATTTTTAATGGTTTGTTTATTAAGATCCTATAGTCAATGCACAACCTATAAGTCACATCCCTCTTTCTTTGGAAAAGAACAGGGCTACCTCAAAGAGACATACTAGGTCTGATTAGCCCTTTTTTCAACAAGTCCTTTAGTTCGAGTTTAAGTTCCGTAAGTTCATCTATGCTGAATGTGTAAGGAGATCAAGAGTACGATTCAAATTGTGGATATAGACATATCCCATGGTCAAGTGATTTAGGAGGAGGCATACATAGCGGGTCATCAGGAAAAATGTCCTTGAATTCATCTAGAAGCTTTTCTACAAACAATCATTTTTAATATTCTTTTTCTTATGTTCATCTTTTAACTCATTTGTAAAAGCTATAAAAGTCTCATACACTTGTCTAAGTCACCTTATCAATTTCACGGCCAAAACTAGATTTAGAATCTCTTTATTTCTCAGTAAGAGTGTGACTATCCTCATCGAATGATTAAAGAGATATTTTTCTTTCTTCATAATCAATCAAAAGATGATTTTCAGTCATCTTCTTAATGCCAATAATTACATCATGCATACCTATGTCTATGATATAAAATTTTCTCTATGATTCTGACCATTCAAAGAAAAAGACAGATTTTTAATTAGTCCTTCGTGAACCTCTTATTATCAGTAGTTAAGTCCACAAGTCTTTTAATTTCTCAATTTAATTTCTCAGTCAATTCAAAGGACAAGAAGTAATGTGTACTACTCGAATCAACTAAGAAATTTAATTTCAAGTTTTTTATTTTACGCATAAATTTAATCATAAAAGCTTTCAAATGACGTACCAAAGACATAAAGCATCACAAAGAAGGGATAGCTGACTTACCTTATTATCCGCATCGTCAAAAGTCTCCAATGAGCCATCTTGGTACGTGATGCCTTATTGGTCACTTTGCTCGAGCATCCAAAAGTCTGGTGGTCTTGTTCTCGATATTGAAAGCATAATCCAAATCTTTGAGTTCTTTAATCCACGCTTCTAAAGCTTGTCTTTCTTATGCGATGAAAATATTTAAACTTAGTCTTCTTTAAGAATGATTTGGTTGTCTCTTCTCTCGTATCGTCATCCTCATTATCATCATCATTTCTTTTTCGCTTCTTATTCTTTGATCGTTTACCTCCACTTTCATCCTCTTCTTTCTTTAATACTTTCTCGTATTCTTTCATCAATGTCGCAAAATCAAAACTGCTCTAATACCACTTGTGACACGATAGGAAAGAGTGAAATACATTGTAGTTTTCATTGATAATGAAAACTAGAGAGTACGCAGCATAAATAGATTAAATAAAGAATGTGTATGGATGTAAGATAATCATTATAAGAAGAGCATATCTTGTTTCATAACCTCCCGACCACCCCCGAGCTATCTCAATCTCAATCTCAATCACACTTTCACTCTCAATCTCAATCTCAATCTCAATCTCAATCTTGTGCACAATCTCAATTTCAATCACACTCTCACTGTCACTCTCAATCTCTTGATGGCAACAACGATCATAATTGGAATCGCAACACGATCACAATCCCAATATTATGACACCTTGCAGAGATCTTGTTTCACACATTAGTTTCTGCATCGTATACAGAATAGCCAAAAGAACATGCTTGTGCAACCGATTCAACATGATAATCAAATTCAAAACATCATTGTATACCATCATAAAAGAGTGCAATCAATTCTTGATTGAATGAAAGAAAAGAATTATTACATGTGTATATCTCTTTGCAAGCTAACCTATTGCTGCTTGTAGTCTACCCTGCTGCTGCAAGCGCACAATTTATTTCCGTCGTAACTTTATCATACAACCTCAGAATATAAGCTTCCAAGTACTCAAAATGACGGGAACAAATTTGGTCTACAAGATAGCGTAGACAAAATTTCGAAAAACTTCTTCGTTTGGCTAAAAATGCAACTTTTAGTTCGCGACTCATAAAACCTCTATTTTTGGATCTTCACGACTTTTTCGATTTCTTTTAAGCTTACTCATGTATCTTAAGCTAAAACACATAAAACTAAAACATTGATATTAATAAAAACATCAATTTTAATTACGTTTCTATTGTACTGTTCATAAGCAGATAATCTTTATCAAATATGTCTTTAGTGTATTTTTTTAAAAAAGAAGAGAATATATTTTCTCTCTCAATATCTTAAACTTATTTATATAAGACTAATACTCTTTATCTAATAGACTATTCAAAAATCTTTCAAATCATGCTTAACGAAAGATATGGCGTATTACATTCTTTTTTACTTTATTACACCCCTAGCCTCCATGAGCCCATCAAGCCAAGCTTCTCTCCAATTGATACACCTAAAGGGTACTCTCCCTTTAGGCTATATACCCTCCATTTCCCACTTTTCCCTTCTCATGTGGGATAATCCACATGACACTTGGAAACCTCCTTCGAACTCCCTCAAGCCCAAAAATTTCCAGAGTTTCACCAAAGCATGAGAGTTTCACGGACAACTTCCCCGAAGCATAACTTGCTGCTCCGGGCACCGAATGAAACACCATAACACACGGCTCAAAGCCCATCATCTTGGCTACATCTAGAATTCTTAAACCTCAGAATTTCTAATTCCAAATATCAAGTTGGTCTAGTTGCCCTTGTCGCATGCACCTGCAATCACTTTCTAAGTTGAGACCGCCCACTTCGGATGCTCATAACTCATGATATACAAGTCCGATTCACAAGCTATAAAGCACGGCTGAAAATATTTATTAAAATCCATGTTCAAGGGACTCGAACAATCCAACATCATCACCCAAGCTTGGAAAAATTACACCTTTGTACATGAATTTTACAGGACCACTTCCAAAACTTGCAGGGCTGTGTACACATATATACATGAGACTAGTGGGCAAGCTTTTTGGCACAACTTAGTGACCTTATGCTCATCCAAAACATGCCTAAAAACGTATTCACATGTTTGTGGTCACATTAATGAAATCCCTGGATGCATGTTACTAACATGTTCACGCATTTGTGAACACATGAATAAAATCCTTGTCCTTCACTTTTAAAAAGCTAGAGAGAGAAAGGAACCTTCTAGATCCACTTCCTACATGGAACTAAAAAAAGGATTGAAAAGATTATTAAAAGCTAGATTCTTGAATGCCTTTGTCCCCTTAACCCTAGACAACCTTAGCCTTAACACTAGGTTGGTAATGGGACACTTTTATGTCCTGGGACACTTTTATGTCCTGTTTAGTGACCATTTTCCTTGAATTATGTCAAGAGTTTCAAAATGGATTTTCAGGTGCTATCTGTCTAGAAAGTTGTCTCATGAGGTGAAAAAAACTTGACATTTTTTTGGAATATCAATTCCATCTTTAACCTTGTCCTTGCACAACATTTCACAACCTAAACTGTGCGAAAAAATGGGTCCTGCTTTTGGCTTTTTTCAACTTTTTGCAACTATACCACTCTAGAATTCATGTTTGTGAGGTCTATAATGCTAGAGAACTATCTTTAGTAGTCCTCAACATGTCCTAATGCTTCTAGGGAGAAATAAATGTTAAAGTTGTAAGTTATGACCAAATTACAAAAATTGTCAAATCCTGTTTTTTAGCCAATTTTAGCTCTTCTATGATTTTTTTGGTGGCTTTCATGATATCCAAATGCAGTTTTGACTTTCTATGTGGCATATTGTAACATAAAGATAATATTCCTTGATTTTTGGGGCACCTAATACCCTATTTTGCATGGTAGACAACGATGGTTGATTTTTTCAATTATAGAAGAAAACGAAACATTCTAGTATATCAAGTATAGCTTTTTCAATATTGTTAGTTTCTTGTGACAACTACATGCATTTTGTAGGTAGTAACCATATCTAGTCATAAGGATCAAATTTGGCTAGATATTGAATAGTTTCTATGGGATTCTACAACTCATAATGTTGAACCCAGTTTTTTCATGTTTGCTGGATTTAGCACCTTATCTTTGTCCCCAAGATTCCCCTTGGTAAGAGATGTATTATTCTTTTGACATGCTCCATGGCTCCTTATAAACCTAAAGGACAATAGGGAACTAAGAAAACATGCATATATTATTTGTATTGAGCGTGGCTATAGAAACTTTGATGATAGGTTTGCAAAATGGTAAAAATCCAACTTTTTTGTACCTATTTCTTTTGGCAAAAAAAAAAATAGTGAGTGAGAAGCAATCATATGTTCTGATCACCAACCCATTGAAGTTAACTAGGGAATTTATCTCAAATCCTACAAAAATCCCTAATCTTATTTTTATGCAACAAAACGTAAGAAATGACTGTTTTGATGAAAATGTACTGGTCCATCAACTTTGGAGGCTTGGTGTGACCAAAAGATGAGAAATTTTACAAGTTTCTTATTTTTTCCATGTGTAGTAGGCCTTGAACTATAACCTCATGAAAGGATTTTACAAAATGAGTGGATCTACTATGGTTTTGGAGGTTTTCTTCAAAACCCTGAAAGGAAACTTTTATGTCCTGTTAGGTTACCAACCTAGTGTTAATCCATTAAAATTAAGCTTTCTTACAAGGCGCATGGAAAATCTATGTTTCTTGCTAACCAATGAGCACAAAATAATAGTCAATTCAATGGAGCAATAGAGTTACTCAAAACAACCAACAATCAAGAAGGTTATAAGAATAAACACATTAATTAGGTGGATTTTCATTGGGTTATCTTTGTAGAGCTTTCAAATTTCATCTTCTCCATTTTTTCGTATGAGATGTCACTATTGATAGTTATCTAGAGTTGTCATATCATAACTTTGGAGTATGATTTTGTCCAATAATGAAGCATCCAAGAATATACTTTGGAATTGAAACTGATCACTTCAGATAGCTCATTCTAGTGTTAGAGTGTACAGCTACTACGTAGGTCATCAGTTCAAATAATAAGACTGGAATAGAGCATTGACTGAATTGAAATAGAGGACTGAATTGAAATGTGATATTGAGGCAAGAGACATAGCTAGAAAACTAAGAAGAATGATTACGAGTTTAGATTAATAACTCAGGGTTAACCAGTACAATGGGAACGGTTCAAGCTCAAACAATTACAAAATGATGATTACAGAGTGAAGCTAGAGGTGAAGAGGGGAAGAGCTTGAAAGTACTAAGAAAGCTATAGCCATGTATACACAGTTTCAAACCCCATTGCAATGTAGCGGGTCATGTTATTACAGTAACTCCTTGTGGTAATTACTACTGGTCCGATTGCCTCCCGCTGCTGGTCGATCTTCTAAGTGACAGTTCCCAACTTCCCACCTCCCAGGACTGTCTTCGCCTTCTACATCCTTCCCTCCTTTCTTGAATTTTGGTATAACTTCAAAAATTTTGGGAAAAAATCCATCGCCTGATTCTGATTTGATGCAGCTAAGTTGGCCTATGTTCCTCATGAGGTTAGCCAATGTTCCTCATGATAGTACTCTTTTGGTATGGCCTTATGACATACTTCATGCTTGTTGAGTGCTTGACACCCCTATAATTGTAATTCCAAGGGTGCCCAACCAAGGAGATCCCAGTGTCCTACTAGAAAAATCCACCGTCTGATTCGGAGATGGAACTACTCAGTATCCTTTTACTGAACCCGCTTCCTCTTGCCCTTGCTTGTTGTTGGTGCCTTTCAGTGGACATCTCAAATTCATCAGGCATGAGAGCGTTGTAAGTTTTGGTGTTGAGATCATACATAGTGCGTTTGCCTTTCGTCAGACAAGTTTTGGCCAATTTGTGACAGTGCAAGGTAGTGTGGATCCATCCTTGTGGAAGAGGTTGATTTGTCTTGATTAGAGATTTGAAGAGAATCTCAGCCATTTCTTTGTATTGTGGGCCCAGTCTTGGTTTGGCCGTGATATCCTTTTCAAGGATTTTGGAAGACTCCATAGTCAGTTGCAGCAACTATTTTTTGATCTTCGTCAAACCTCAGAGCTGGATCTTCCACTGTGCCAGACAGAGTTTTACCCTCTGCATCTCTGTGTGCAACTCCATGGCATCATTCAATTTGAGGGCATCATTGATTAGTGTTTTCCAAGTTTTCCATTCCACAGTGGCCCGCTCATACCAATCTTGAAGGTCATTAGTGATACCAAAGTAAGTGAGAAGGTCCACTGGTTCAAAATGTTGGGGATACAGGGCTAGAAAGAATCTGGAAGTTTAGCTTCATGAGCAAGTAAGTGAGAAGGTCCACTGGTTCAGAATGTTGGGGATACAGGGCTAGAAAGAATCTGGGAAGTTTAGCTTCATGAGCAAGTAAGGCATATAGGAGAACTGGAGAATCATATATAAACTCCAAAAAATTTAAAATGGTTTGATTCTCTTGCTACATCATCTTTCTGGTAACCCAGACTAGCTGAAAAAGTCTTTGGAGAGTAGTTGCCTGTTCTCCTCTATCATTTGAGTCCGAGGTCCCTTGCTACTGGAAGTCTGCTCTTCAATGATGGCCTACATACACTCATTGGTCTAGAACTCCTCTATCTATTTGCATTTGAAGTGAAACTTCTTTCAACTGAGTTCTAACTTCTTTCATACATTTCCATGTTGTCCTGTTTCCAAGGAGCAAGTCCAACTCCAGGGCTAGGGAATGTCGATCTGCAGTGGATTGTCATTGCCAATGTGGACTTGCTAGCCTATCATCAAAGTTAGCGCCCACTCAAGTACCCTGTCCAGTAGCTGGATTCTGTTGGGATGCTCAGGCAATTGGCACACTTCTTGATCATGAAAGGAAGCTGATTTCCAATGTTGTACGATCTCTCTAGCTCCCACATATAGCATCTGAAAGCATGCCAAATCAAAGATGAGAGTATCATCCTCCAGATACATCCTTGTAGTAGGAGCATATTCATGTCTCAGTCTCTTGTTTAGTGTGATGAGGCTGATGATCCTCAGACCGCTGGTTTGGCTTGTCTTTGTACTGGTCTGGCTGGTCTCAATTGGGCTGACTGTCCCCTGTACCAGCAGATCCACTAGCTCCGGATCTTGGAGGAGGAGAAGTAGGAAAGTCATCGTCTTCACCATCTGGCTTGTCAGCCTGGTTGTCCTCTCCTTCTTCATCCTTCTCTTCCTCTCTCTCAGAATCCTCATCAGAATTATTATTTTTTTCAATGTAATCCATGATGGCTAGATTTGCCAACGCTGTATTATATTTTGAGAGTTTATCCTGCAGATCACTCTAAATAGTCTCCATCAAGGCTTTCAGATTGTCCATATTCAGGGTGACATTGACCTCTAGATTCAGAATATCAGCAAGGTTATTGTAGACATATCTCTCAGTCAGAGAAGCCTTGATCACAGTGTGAGCTGTATCAGTTCTTTGTGGTCAACCTGCTTCATTCAGAGCAAAGTCTCAAAGCGATCAGCATCTCTCAAAGTTGTTACCTTTTCTTCCTTTAATTGCCTATTTTCAAATTTTATCTTCAACAATTTTTTCTGCAAATCATTGATTGTCCTTACTGGTTGGTTCTCAACAATAGTATTCCTGAGACTTTGTGCAGCTACATCCTTTTGGAGTTTCTAAACCTGCTATTGGCTGCTCTCCAGATCTTCTTTGAGCTAAACCACTTAGTCACTCGGTGTTGATGCATCCATCATCTGATCTAAGGCATTAACAATGGTATTCCATGATGATTGGATGAGAATTGAGCATCCATTAGCCACATTTGTCTAGTTAGATTGTACTGGCTCATACACCATTAGAGGAGCCATGTATGGTAGATGTGCTAAATCAGTAGTTTGAAATGTCAGTTTTCCTTTAAGGGGATTATTTTGCAATTGATGCAGTTTATCTTTCTTGGCTATTGACAAGGCTAATTCATTGAAAGGAATTCTGCTCCAACTGTCAGGTATGGGACCCTTGCCCTTATCTTTGACTATAGGTTGTTCAACGCTTATCTTTTCTTTGGAGCCCTTTCAAGTGCTGTTGTCTATTGTACTGTGTTCCTTTTGCTAGATCTGCTCAGCACCAGTCTTTGCTAGAGCTTATTCTTCACTTGTAGTTGAATTCTAGCCTGCTGAAGCTTTTCCAGTAGTCTTTACCTGATTCTCAAGCTGCTTAAGAAAAGTAGTGCTTTTGGTCAGGATCATCCTTGGTTTCTTAGAACCACTGGCTTCCTCTTGGGTGCCCTTTCTATTTTGTTAGCTGATTGACTAGATCTTCTTCATCTGAAGACAGCTCAACATTGGCAGTCTCTGTGATTGGCTTCTGACTCTAAGCCATCCGTACTTGATCATGATCTTCTGGCGCATCTGCCCAATATAAAAATTGCCAGACATACCAAGCCTTGAATACACTCTGGGATTTTAGCTTGGCAGTCTGCTGGAGCACATTTATGAGATAAAATCTGACACAAATTTATCTTAGCTAAAGCATTTAATCTTTTTTCCAATAGAGTAGCAAACAATTTTTTTGACACATACGTAGGGTTGTTTTTCAGGCTAACAGCCTTAGCCACAAACTTCTACACTGAGGGAACATCCAGTCATGTTACAGGAACCCCTTGTGCACTGGCTTTGTGTTTCTTCTTTACTGCTTTATTTTATTTCAATGTCGTGCTTATCTGTTTTGCAGAGGCTGTGGTCTCTTTCGCTCATTAGGCATTTTGAAGGCATATGCAATATCGTTAGGAGTTGTTGTAACTCTAACACCATTCATAAGAGCACTACCATCCTCGGAATTAAAGGAATCAAGGACCTGCTTGATTATGGCCGAGTCAAAGTCTATTCTTGTGGCCTGTACTACCACATGCAAGTCCCAAAGTCTTAGTAGCATGTTAGCCTGCTCACTGAATACATACCTTTGTATCTTGCTATGCGGAATAATTGGTAAGTAAGCCTTAAGAGAAGTGATGATAACCGAGGTTTCATTTATGGTTTCCTGCATCTTCTCTGAAATTGTCTTCCTACCCATACATTGTGAAGACGATGAGTCTATAGAGGAGGAAGACTTACTTGGATAGTCAAAACCGTAGCGAGGTGTGTCAGGGAGAGAGAGGTAGTGATCAATGGAGTTCACTGACAATGCAGTTTGTGGTTGTAGTGAATACTCCTCAAATCTCGGCGATGGCATATGTGTAACATCAAGGAGATGTCACGCAGGAGATTTATGAGGAAGAATACCCACCCTCCTTATTGTTATAGCGTTCTCACCATAAAAGCTCCACTACTTACCGTTCCTAGAGTTGTGTGCACCGTCAACGATGTGGCATACATGCATTGGCTTATACTTCCCATGTACCCATTAATGATTATCACTAGCCCTTTTTCCCATAAAAACTTGGACTGACTCTGACACGATATTGACTCTCACACTGGCACTGGTTTGTCATGTTGGAAATTTTCTGTCACCTTGACTGGCTCTGGTACTGGTTGTATATGGAATAGGTTCACAATAGCTGGTTCTAAGAATTCCTGACCTCCAGTATCGTCTTCTTGAAAAGTCTTTTTCTCATTAGAGTAATATAGCTTGATCTTGGCCCCATTATAAATACCTGGCAATAGTAGTCCGGATAAATCCTTCAGCCTTACTGTGCCATTGGAAAACACTCAGTCCACTTCATATGGACCAATCCAAGCTATCTTTAAGTTTGGCTTCTTTGGGCCCAATCTAGATTGATAGAGCAGAACCAAGTCACCTTTCTGGAATTCTCGAACTTTGATTCTCCTATCATGCTAGTGCTTCCTTCTTTGCTGAACAAATCTCTTGTTCCAGCATAGCCCGTTGTCTTAACTCATCCAACTGTGTTAGTTCCTCTAGTCTCTCTTTAAAATTGTGATTAAAATCCAATCCATATTCCACTGCCATCTTGAGACTGGGAATTATGAACTCCATAGGCACTACAGCTTCTGTACCATATATTTTGAACGGTGTCAGTCCAGTGGTAACTTTTTAAGTTATTCTGTAATCCCATAAAGCAGTTTGGAGCTTAATATCCCATTGGTGTGGCTCCTTCTTCACAATCTTGGTGAGAATGTTCTTGATGGTTTTGTTATTGCTTTCAGCGTGCCCATTACACCTGGGATAGTATGTCATTGACTTCTTGTGTTTTACTAAAAGTATTTCTTGAACATCATATATCAGAGATTGCCACCATCGTGCCTGCAAAATTTTCTTGTAGGTAATATCATTGGAGAAATGTCCTCCAGGATCCCCTTCGTGTGCTTTGGAGATAACTTGCATCCCTCCTTCCACCGGCACACACCTTCAAAGAACCCCATCTACTCCCAGTCTATAGAGCAACCCTCCAATAATGGTGAACTTCAAACTCTTAATAATCAAAGCCTTCTTTTGATTTTGAGCCCAGCTCTTTGGGAATTCTCCTTTGGAAAGGCACTGATATACATCCATCCATTCTGGATCTGTGTTCTCCTCAGTTGTTACTTGGAATAATTTTGCATCCACTGGCTCATCTCTCAAAGATATTTCTGAATAACCATTTTTGCTTCTGGACAGGAAATTAGCTCCAGAATGGGATTTACCGGGCTTATGGAATATACAAAATTCAAATTCCATGAGGAACATCATCCATCTAATCAATCGGCCTTGATTAATAACTTTGTTCATAAAAAATAACAATGCCTAATGATCCACATAAAAATGAAACAGCTTGCCCAATAAATAATGTCGCGACTTAGTAGAACTGAAAGCCATTCCTAAAGCTTCTCTTTTTGTAGTAGTGTATCCTTGTTCAGCCTAACTGAATCTCCTATTGGAAAAATATATTGGATAGTGAGTCCTTCCTTCTGGTTGAGCCAGTACTGCCCCCATTGCCAGTCCCAATGCATCGACATCAAAAATCACTTTCCAATCAGGTTGTCTGAGTACTGGCTTACTCATAATGGCACTCTTCAAACATTGAAAACTCTCCTCACATTCAACAATCCAAATGAACTTGTTGGTCTTCTTTGTGAGCTCATACAAGGGTAATTCCTTAGAAGCAAACATATGAATAAATCGTCTATAAAAATTGATGTATCCCAAGAATGAACTTAACTCTGATGCTGTGCTAGGTGCCTTGGCCTGTTGGACACTCTGAATCTTATCATTGGACACCTCGATACCATTCCTGGACACTATATGTCCCAATAATTGTCCCTTCTAGACCAGAAATACTGATTTGAATGGGTTCAAACAGATCATTTTTTCCTTACATCTTTGGAAGACCATTTCCAAAAATAATAAGTGCTTCTCCTCTCTTGAAAATACAATGAAATCATCCATAAATATGGAGAGGAATCGGTGTAGGAATTCATTGAATATCTCCATCATACACCATTGGAACATTACTAGAGCATTGCAAAGGCCAAATGGCATGACCAAATACATGAATGCACCCCATTTAGTAGTAAAAGTGGTTTTACTCCTTTCTTTAGGAGCAATCTTTAACTAATTATAATGACTATACCCATCCATGAAGCTATACATCTCATGGCCTGCAATCTCATCAAGAAGCATGTCTGTAAAAGGTAATAGAAAAGGATGCTTGATTGTTTGAGCATTCAGCTTTTGATAATCCACACAAACCCTAAACTTGCCATTCTTCTTGAACACAACCACAATTGGAAACAACCAGTCACTACTAGCCACTTCTGTGATGAATCCAGCCTTAAGAAGCTTGTCGATTTCTTCTTTGACCTTCTTGGCATAATTTGGATTTATTCTGTATCATTGCAGACGCACTAGTCTAGCATCTGCATTCAGAGGTATTCTATGTTGACAGACCTCTGGATCTACACCTTTTAGATCAAAAAGTTCCCATGCGAATACGTCTTTGTACTTTTGGAACATGTGTCGGGCTTTTGCTTTCATTCCTCGGTTCAGATGCTTGTTTACCTTGATGAGTCGAGGATATTTGTTGTCAAAACCCAGATTCCACTCTTTAATTTCCTGATCATCTGGAAGCAACCAGTTAGGCCCACCTCCCTTCCTTTAGTTGACTCCTCAGTGTATTTCCAGGAAGGTTCTTGTAGTTCTGGACTGTCATTCTGAACTTCAAAAACATTTCCAGAGTGCCTTTCTTCAGTGGTCACTGGTGTCATGGAATGTAACAGTTCTTCTTTGGAGTCAACTGGAATCTTTGGCCATCCACTTAGCTGATCTGATCTTTCTCTAGGATTCAGCTCAGTGAACTGATTTGGAAATTACCTCCTTTGTTTTTCAGCTTGGTCTTTGTCAGATAATATTATAGTCAGATCTATCTCAGTCAAAGGAAAAATATCCATTGTTGCCAACATTCTCTCAATTTTCTTTACCCCATATTTCTGACAAAGCTCCTCTAGCCGCAATGCCTTCTTCTAGTTTTTGGTGTTGTTTGTCTGGACCTGAATTCTTCTACTAGAACCCTGTATTATCAAAGTCTGATTGGCATAGTTATGATTAGCCTGTGTCGTTCGTAGCCATGGCCATCCCAGTAACATCCCATATGCGCCTTGCACATCCAAAACTAAGAAACTGGTCTTGAAATTTTCTTTTCCTACCCTTATCTGCATATTTTCTATCATCCCAGTTGCTTGCACAACTCAGATCGGCCATCCAAATCTTGAATGGTGTTGGTTTCAAGTTTGTTACACCCATTCTTTGTTGAAGGTGTGCCCCCAGGATGTTCACCTGCCCCTCCATCCAGTATGACATCGAATAGTGGTTCCCATTGTTTTCTGACTTTGTAGTCTACCTGGATCACCGGCACTTCATCATCCCTGACAAACGCAAGGTCAACTGTTCTAGCGTCGGCTTCGGTTTTCCTTCGTTGTTTGATGCATTTTGCTGCTTCAGGCAAAGTCTTTCTAATATCTCCTAATTCAACTCTCAATTTTTGAATTCTTTCAGAGATATTCACATGTATTTCCTCTCTCCCCGTATCATAGTTATCCTCAGAACTTGAGAAAACTGAACCATCTGCACGGTGCCAATCCTTCTTTCTGATATCATATTTTTCTTTTGCATTGTTTCCTATTTCAGTTAGATTTTATTTGACATTTTCTAGATATTCTGCCAGTCCTTGGACTACAGCTAGCATGGTCTCAGAAAGTCCATATCTTAACTGATCTGACTGTCCTTTTTGAGAAGACTCGGCTGGTATCTTCTGAATGGCTCAAGCCTCTGAACTTTCTGGCTGCTCTGGTAGCTTCTTGGCTAGATCTTCAGTGATCTTAGCTGCCAGTTCCCTCTGCTCTTGCCATTTGTCAACTACCTTCTGTTATGGAATTGATATTTATCCATTTATTGCACCTGACAGGTGGCAAATGCATCAGCAGATAATGGATTATGCAAAAGGATATTATATTTTATGTATATTTGATTATTCAAGTGCTCTTTATGAGCTTTGGCTAGTTGTGTCCGGCCGACCAGTTTATACTCATTTTTTAGAATTCAAGAAATCTATAAATAAATATGTGCAAGAGGGAAATGCTTACTCTTGCATGGGGGGAGATTGCACAATGTCTGCCTTATTCTTCTCTCTCACCGTGCCGGCATATCACTCTGCTCTAGGAGGTGCACCTGCACATGCGTTGCCTCGCTCTTGCTCTCTCTCTTTGTTCGCTTATGGCTTTGATTCTGTGCTACGAAACTTGTCAGGTATGCGGATTTGTCGGTTTTATGTTTGCAACATGTTACGTTGCTATTTTGCAGGGAGCTCCACGCCTCCGTTTGTAGCAGTGGTATCAGAGCCATGGACACGCTCCTAGATTTTTAAATGTGTATAGATACGAGAACTCAGATTCAACCAGCCAAATCTAAGTGTGTTTTATCATTATGTTGGCAACTTTTGTTTTTCTTTTACTTTTGATTTCAAGCCTTTACATGGAGGCTAGGTGTTTATGCTTGAGAAATTCATAGCTAACTAGTATGGCTAAGTTAACTACATAGTAGAGAAATTAATCACTTATGATAGGCAAAAATTAATTATCTTTGATATGAAGCATCAATGAGCATTCGATTGCGTTTAAGGTTATATGAAAGAAATGCATGTATAATAGAAAAGAAGGAATAAGGATTGAAAATCCATGTAGGATGACTATGATTAGATGCAGGTAGTACTGGTACAAGATGGATTTTTTTAACAAAAAAAATCGAAGTCCATCAATGAGTGGCTATGCCTGATGCCCATATTGCTGCCATTCCTTCACAATCAACGATGCATTTTGACCCCTACATACGATCGACTAGACAACTAGAACCCTCCAAATCAGCCATCGAGCTGGCATGATGACATTTACATAAGATACACACGATCAACTACACTGTTGATCTGAGAAGATTGTGTCATCCAATAGCGTCATCACGACATGTTAGTATGCTCACAATAGTTCAGCCGATGGCAGAGATGGGTACTGCAAGGATTTGCAAGGAGCACTTCCACGTAGGATAAAGTCCAACTTTGGGATTTTCAGGTAGTGATGCCCTGGCCCAACAATCATCAATGGCAGCAGAAAGTCCGCGGAGCCGAGACCCTTGGGAGTGCAACATCAGGGCCAAAGGGCATGGGCAATGTCAACCAACGGCACCTTGTCATCACCACCCACAGCGGCATTAATGTGCAGCAATTTCAGCATCGCTTCAGCATGGCCACCAATAATGGCAACGAACTCTCCTCAATCATCCACTGCCTCTCACAGTTCTCGTTCTTGCATGCAATAAGAGGACTACACTTTTTTTCTTTTTTCTGGTTAACTCTTAGTTCACGTCGCCATGCAACATCGCTACAAGCTCCCATGCTACCATTATTTTTTCTTCTTCTTCTTCTCATCAACCCCGCGTCCAACTCTTTCTCACAGTTTTGAGCCACCTGGGGAAGGCAAACAAGGAGTTCTTCTTGACATACAACATGTCGTAGAAAAAGAATGGAAACCAATGAAAGAAGCGATCATCCTCGTGCTTACTATAGCTACCGGCCATCACCCAAATCCCATGCAAATCTCTCTCTCTCTCTCTCTCTCTCTCTCTCTCTCTCCCCCCCCCCCCCCCCCCCCTTCCTTCTCTCATGCGTTCGCATGCAGCCATCCATGTTTCTCAATCTCATCTTCAACCACCCCACCCCACTTCTCACCCCGTTGACTACTACCGATTTGATCCGGCTCCACCTACTGCAATTCGCAATCCAGCAAACTCCCTCTCTCTCACTCTCCCCCATACTCTCACTTAACAAACGACTCTAGCTCAACCTACATGCAAGCTCCCGTTCTTTGCTACCGTAGTGGCCAAAGTACTAGTGCCCACTCGCTCTATCTATCTCTATCTTCAGTCGTCACCCCACACTCCCTACCTCACTCTCGACGCCATGCACACTTTCAAAGGAGCAGCCCTCGCCATTTTGCAATTAGCCATCTGGCCGTCGTTGCATGCAGCAGAAAGGATCACTACTCTCCCTCAACTTATCCTATGGCCAAGCCGGATATTAGCTATGGGGCACAACACAATGACCACCTCCTAGCAATTCTCCAGCCACTAGAATCTATTGAACTGCGTGCCTGGAGCATGCAGTCACAACCTCTCCCTCTCCCCCTTGTCAACTACGTGCCCCAACACCATAGTTCTTCAACATCAAAAGCACGACAAGAGGGACGCACCCTCCCAGACCTTGCCAGTTTTTCCCATGGCATCAAAGATAGCTATAAGCCTTCATGTCAAGGGCAGCTCCTTGCTCTTGTACAGCTGCGTATTATTCAAGTGCTACCCAAATCTCTAAGATCAGAACGAGCAATGCAGAAAGATTTAAGGACATGAGGGACAAGGTTTGCTTTCATCTTGTCGTATATGTTCATGACCTCATCATATAGTTTCTCTTTGTAGTAGGCTAGCATGAGACCATTGACAGTAGTAGTAGAATCCTCATATGCGGTACCCTTGACCATTCTGTTGAACCATCTCTCCACAAGATCAAACCTGTGGTCCTTGGTAAGCTCTTTCATGACCTTGACAAAGGTAGCACTATGAAGAGTTAACCCTGCTGCACAACCTCATCGTACAACTCCTCAGTGGCTTGCCATTTTTGAGCATTGATGAAGTTTCGGATAGCTGCTGCAAAGAAGACGTCATCATTCAAAATGAAGCCCGACTGAGCTTAGATCCATGTGTAGAGGGCATACCTCGGTATTGAATTAGATCATTAAGGATTGTATCAACATGGTCTCCTAGGCTTTTTGAAGACAAGTAATTTAACATTTCATTTCATTTCGCTCTCTTTCTTTCCGCTCCCAGTATGCCTACCTATAGGGGTGGACATTAACGATGTTCTTCAGTGCTGCAACAATATTTTATCCGAAATACGCCCGTTGTCGAGTAGTCTCACTCATTAACGATGATGATACTGATTTTCATCATGATATTAGGCTCTAGGTTTTATGCTTTCAATTGTACTTCATTTTATTTTATTTGTTCTAGGCATCGGAATAGATACAAGGATTGTATCAGTTGTTCTCACACTTAATTTTTACATTTTTAAGACGGTTAATATAACACTTCATTTCTTCTCTCTGTCTCTTCCTCGTCCCACTACGACTGCACAATGCCGGGCATCCTCGGGCATTCACGACAATGTGGTTGCATTTCATCCGATGAGTTCAGACTTTTAGTTTTAATCTTTCATTGTATTTCATTTTATTTTTGTACCCAGGTATTGGATTAGATCCACAAGGATTTTCTCACTTTATTTTCGTAGGTAATTTTGGCATTTTAAAGACGGTTACTATAACATTTTCACTTTCTTCACAACCCCCCGACACCCCCCTATTGTTATGTTTTGGTAATTGACGTCAATCATGTTATATTTTTGACAATTATGCAATGTATAATAATCCACTAGTTGCATTTAATTTTTTTTATTTTTATTTTTTAGAGAATACACATCTACCTGGTACCTAAAAAACACAAAAGGCATGGCTCATATATAATTTGGACATCAGTGTCCTACCCTAACCACCCTCAGAATTATAACTTCTCCCGAGCAACTTTGCTCATTCTAGTTGAACATGGTCACTGAGTTGAAAGCAATTTTTCGATGGAACGTTCAACCAAAATTAAGTACTTCAAAACTATTTGAGCACAAGTTATCCTGCAACTACTCATGCACTTGATAAGTTGTTGCTATTGGTATTAAAATGTTCATAATTGTGTTCTATGTTTATTTAGCATTCTTTTCAAATGACACCTAAATTTTAACTACACAAACTCTTTGTGCATTATAATTCCACTTTTTATGCCAACGGTAAGCAGATATATTACACATTCATGTCCACTTGTCACTGTTAACATGGCATGTCCTCTGTATGCCTATCACTATGATTGTTCCCATTTTGTACAAACTCTCTCTCAAATTATCAGTTTTAAAATCAATAGACTCCAGATATTCCGGCTTTTTGGCCACGTAAATTCACTGTATGATTAGATTGTTGTTGAATTTAAACAAAATTGTTTTAGTGCTTTTTTTTTTAGAAAGGTTTTGCAGATAAATCTAAATACAATGTTCTCATATCAAGCCCTAGGTATGACATTTCTTAATGCATTCTGATCATACCCATCTTGAAATATCATTTCAAGATAAATATATGATCTATTTCTGACCTCAAAGTAATATTATCTAATTCACCACAAGTGCCTATTCCATCTCTTCTCTTATCTTAGCCCCTCAAAATTCCACCACTCTTCACCACATCTCCTTTTGTGAAAATCCTCTAGTTTAATAGTGGTTTGATAAATTAAATTTGAGTTCTTTTAAGTGACTCTTTTTTCTATTCTCACATCCCTATAGATACCCAAGCACCTTTGTAACAAGCAATAATTTTGTTTATTTTTTCTAGATGCTTTAAGACAACATAACTTCCTTACTTGTTTACATTATGTTGCAACATCCATTGTTTCAAATGTCATGACGTCTACTTTCTTTGATTAGACTCTTATTGAGATGACTTGCATACCACTACTTACATGATCTCACTTGGTGTGCGATGATCACTAACATTTGGTACATGCTTCCACATTCGAGTCTATTCTAATTTCATATCAAACAGGTCATTTGTTTTTCACTTTTGATGCCTAGCCTAGTCCATTGGTCGCAGACACACAGACTTCGCTGATTTAGGCAGTGTGTAGATACTCATCTTGGTGCAGATCCGCCGATTTAGGCAGCACATTGATAAAATGGAAGATTTATGATTTTTAGACAATATCCAATGCAGATTCATCGATTTAGGCACCATTAGTGAAGATTCGCCAATTTAAGCAGCACGTTGGGTATAGATTTGCCGATTTAGGCAACACCACTCACATAATCATGCTGTAGTGGCTGGCCACCATTGTCACTATTGTGATTTTGTTACTCGGGTATAGAAAATGAAAGATATTTTGGATTTGGATTATATTTGGCATTGAAATTGAAGTTGGATTCTCTATATGATGATTTTCTGTCGCGACAATATTTATGGAATTGCAATTGACATTGATGAACATTGACTTATTAAATGATGAGTGTAACCAATGATATCCTGATTCATCAAGATATGACATATACTGCTTATTATAGTGGTATGGTACACTAGAATAGGTAGTATGTGGATGACGGCAGGAATATGCAATGTTGTTAAGTTTCACTATTTTTATTATATGCTAATTTTTTGACACAAATTTCTAATCACTGTTTTTGACAAGTATCGTTTGCAGATTTCTTATCTTTGCAACTAAGGATAGTTGCTTTCCAACAGAGAGGTATGTTATGGAATTGATATTTATCCATTTATTGTAGCTGACTGATGGCAAAAGCATCAGCAGATAATGGATTATGCAGAAGAATATTATATTTTATGTATATTTGATTATTCAAGTGCTCTTTATGAGCTTTGGCCATTTATGTTCGGCCGATCAGTGTATACTCATTTTTTAGCATTCAAGAAATCTATAAATAAATACGTGCAAGAGGGAAATGCTCACTCTTGCATGGGGGGAGATTGCACCCAGTGTCTGCCTTATTCTTCTCTCTCACCGTGCCGACACAGCACTCAGCTCTAGGAGGTGCACCTACACATGCATTGCCTCGCTCTTGCTCTCTCTCTCTCTCTCTCTCTCTCTCTCTCTCTCTCTCTCTCTCTCTCTCTCTCTCTCTCTCTCTCTCTTTGTTCACTTATGGCTTCGATTATGTGCTACAAAACTCGTGAGGTATGCGGATTTGTCGATTTTATGGTTGCAATGTGTTACTTTGCTATTTTGTAGGGAACTCCATGCCTTCATTTGTAGCACCTTCTCTTTGCCCTTTGCCTTCCATACCTCTCTCTGCTCAGTCCATTTGCTAGTTTCAGCACTAGCTGGTTTTGCGTGCTCATCTAGAATTTCCTCAATGACTACCCCTTTACTACATGTAATTACTCTCACTGGAACTGGCTCTAGGGCTTTCACCTCAGTAGCCTCAGTAATAGGTGTTGCAAAGTGCCCATACTTGCCACAAGTATAACAATTCAGACTTTGGTTTTGAAAATTACCACGACCCCGGCCTTGGCCAGTACCTCCCTGGTATCTGTCGCACCCAGTACCAGTACCACTGGTACCTAATTTCTCTTCTTGGGGTACACTGGTTATTTCTACTGTGCTAGTTCAACATTGGTAAATGCTACTACTGACAAATCCTTTCCCTTCTTGAAGTGATGAATGCAAATGCCACAATTGTTCCATAAATGACCATACGCTTTGCAGTAGGTACATTTTGGACACGCATTGGAAACATGATCTTTAGATTTACACCTTGAGCACCAAGTTTCCATTCTCCTAATTGGTTGTCTGGTTTGGCTGATTTTGGCAATTTGCCGGGGCATTTCATCAAATGTTTATGGACCAAGATCCCTTCTTAGTCTTGTCCTTTCCTTTCTCATTTGAACCACTATCAGAGTTGCTCGAAGTTGCACTAAAATCCAAATTCTTAGAAGAAGAGCTACTGCTACTGGATCTCCTCTTCTTGTGGCTTCTCTCCTTTTGAGCTTACTATTTGAGTTTCAAAGCTCTTTGCACTAATTCATTGAATTTCTTTGTTGGTGTATGTACATCGTGTTCTCTGAGATTCTTATTATGAAACACATTTAGAAACCATGCGTGTAGCCTCTTTTCTGATGGTGGCTCCTGCAACTGCCTGGTTAGCTCCTTAATCTTTTCTACATAACTCCTTATTGACAACTTCCCTTGCCTAATCTTATCCAGCTCACAGAGATGTCCTCATCACCCCTTTATTTGAATATTCCAATATGAAATCTTTAAGTAATTTGTTGTATGATCTGAGTTGGCAGGCTGGGTAATGGTAATACCATTTTTTTGCTGCATCTTTGAGTGTCTGAGGAAAATATATATTCCCCCCAGTCATCTTTATCAATATTCTTCAACTCAGTATACTGTTCAAAAGCCTGAATATGAACATTTGGGTCATCTTTCTTCCCTCCTTTGAACACTAGAAAGGATATTTTTAATGAAGAAGTGTAATCATGTCGGACAGCATCATCCATGCTTCTTCTGCCCTTGGAAGTCTGACTTCGGTGAGAAGACATTTTGTAATGATCTGTATCAGCTTCCCAGTCAACCTCTTTTTTAGTCTGAGTCATTGTCTCTTCTCTGGCTTTTCTGCTAGACTTGTGACGACTTTCCTTACTGCCTTTAGCCCCTTATGACTTATGCATGGACCAAGAACCCTTGGTTTTGCGTTCTTCCTGCTCAGCCCTTCTCCTTCTAAAATGACTGGAGTGCTGAGACTCCTTGGCCTCAACAGCATGATGGTGCTCCTCTCAGCCTTAGTCTCACTCTTCGGATCTTTCTCATGCTTACACTTTCTTTTTGAAACCTCACAAATGGGGTTGACGCCACTAAATCAGTGCCTAGCCGGGTTGACGGTTTACGACCATGATTGACTTTAGGCGCCATGTTTTCAGCTGAAAATTTGAACGGGGAGAAAAGAGTTTACTGGTTGAAGAGCGAATAGCTCTAACCATTGTGATAAACAAAATGGAATTGGAGCTGATCTCTTCAGATAGCTGATTCTAGTGTTAGAATCTACAGCTACTGGGTAGGTCATCTGTTCAGATAATAAGACTAGAACAGAGCATTGACTCAACTGAAATAGATGACTGAACTGAAATGTGATACTGAGACGAGAGACATAGCTAGAAAACTAACAAGATTAATTGTGAGTTCAAATTAATAACTCAGGGTTAACCAATACAGTGTGTAACGGTTCAAGCTTAGAAAATTACAAAATGATGATTACACAGTGAATCTACGTGGGTGAAGAGGCAAAGAGCTTGAAAGTACTAAGAAAGCTATAGCCAAGTATACACAGTTCCGAACTCCATTGCAATGTAGCGGGTCCTATTTATAGCTCTCCTGAGTTACTATAGTAATTGCCTATGGTAATTACTGCCAGTCCGATTGCCTCCCGCTGGTCAATCTTCTAAGGGACAGTTCCCACCTACATACTTGGAAGTGCATTATCAATGCATAGAGAATGTTTGCACATGGTACCAACTTGGGGGAGAGGGGGAGGGTGAGGGACAAGAGTGTCATAGAGTTAAGCCTTACTTCTAATTAGCCACAAAAATACGTGTGTCATGTAGTAGTTTCTCGATCAACTGATGAAATTTTTTAGATACCCTCCCATTTCACTTCTATCTCACTATATAGAAATATGCATGACCTTGAAAAATTTATATGAATGAAGTATATATACTTCAATAATTCATTTTCTTTAGTTTATTTCTCTTCTTGTTGGAATAACATGGGTGTAGAAGCCTTCATGTAGTGAGGCACTGGTTGTATTGCGAAGTCTCCATTGGAGCCAGCAATTGCTCTTGAAAGTTTGACTTGATGGGTTCTTGAGAGTCAAAGACTTGATTAGAATCTTCTTTCCTTGCTCTTACAACTAGTTTTAGAGAAAATGTTTTCTAGTTATTGTTTTTTTATACTCTAAGGACTACATGGTGCCTACATAACCCCCCCCCCCCCCCAATAGACACAAAAGAAAACAATGTTCCCTTCTGAGGATCTCAAAGATGAGGAATAGATATGTAGAGATCTACTTCATGAAGGGCAAGTTCTCTATTGAGCCTTTGTCAGGTCAAGGGCCAAAGGGATTGAATGGCTCAATGTAGCTAGGAGGCGAGGGCGAGGCATAAGTTAAGGGGTCCTACTTGCAAGGGCCAAGGGCTATAAGTAGGGAGGTTGGGAGGAGAATGATATGCCAGTCCACCCTTTGGCCTTTCATTGGTATTAGAGCTTAGGGAGCAGTGAGCTATGGAGGAGGGCAAAAATAGGCATGCTCTTATTCTTCTTCTTCCTCTCTCTCTCTCTCTCTCTCTCTCTCTCTCTCTCTCTCTCTCTCTCTCTCTCTCTCTCTCTCTCTCTCTCTCTCTCTCTCTCTCTCTCTCTCTCTCTCTCTCTCATCTTACGGATCAAGGGGCAGACTGCGTGTTGTGAGGGCTTTGCAAAGCATGCATGGAGTATGCAAAGGGGGGCAATCGAGGAAAGGGCCAAGGATGACCGCGTGAGAAATTACATGATCACAAAGGAGAAACGAGTTTCCAACGTCAATGGGAGAAGCCCTCTACACGCAAAGGATCGCCATCACATCTGCATCAAAATCAAATGGCACTTGCTCAAAATAGCTTCACCAGGCTGGTTTGGGCAATTTTTTACACAGTTGTAGGGGCTAGGGAGACTTCCATCATTGCGTGTGAATTATTTCCTTGCATAGCCACGACACAGATTCAATGGAAGCTTCAAATTTTTTTGGTTATTTTCTTGCCCTAAATAGGGCAATACCCCAATTAAGAGTCGTCACTCACAGGAAAACAACGGGCAAGGTCCTCCATCTTCCCCCTACTCTTCAAAGGGCCATGCGAGGGTGAGTTGATCTACCTCAAATGGCTTGACATGACCCTTTCTGAGAGCTCCCAAGCATGGCGAGGAAATTCAATGCTACAACAAGGGCATTCAAGCAAGAGTGCCATGGAGCCAATTTCTGGCCAAGGGCCATCCCTTCAGAGTTGTAGGCGCTCATGCCAAGGCTATATTAATTAAGGAGTCTAGGGTTTTAGGGCATGCAGCCATGGTATGCATCGACTCAAGGATCATGGAAGCTCGAACACTCTAGACATGCAGTTGCTTGCAAACAATTATGAGGTAAGCAATAACTTTCAGTTTTGTTTATTACTTTTCTCATAAACAAGTTGCATCAACCACAAGCAAGGCTTGTACACACAATATTGTTATCAAATTTGCATTCAAGCATGTCAAGACGTAAAAACCCAGAAAGGCTCAACCATATCAAGGTTTTTTGGTTACCGAACTTTGGCTATCCAAAGGACAATGATTGGTTGAAACCAAAATCAAGCACGTCTTGAGTATGAAATGGTTTCGATTAGAAGCACGTCTTCTTCCCATGTACGGCAACAGTAAGGCCACCCGATATTGCTTGATAATCTCACAAAGATTGACATGGCCTGTTGCTAGCCTTAATGAAGGAGGCACAGGGACTCGACAAGGCCAACCAATCAATACAATTCTAAGAAGTTGTTAAGAGATTTTTCTAGGGCATGGCTCCTTGGCAAGTTGTCTTCCATGGATGCAATCAAACAATGAAAGGATCCACTCATTTTTGGAAAGCTTGATTCGACGTGATTTCTAAGTCATCATGGGAGAAAGGCTTTGTCTACAAATCCTCATGATAATATTAATCAAGCCAAGTAGGTACGAGGTACATCTCTTTCCAGTATGTTTTTTATTTTCAGCATGTGGTACAATTTGACATGGTCAATTATTTGCGAATGCTCAACAAGGTCGGGTTTCTTTCGTTATGACGTCTGTCTGTGAGCAAGAGTATCTATAGCTATGAGCAATGGTAGCATCCAAAGTGGGGCTACTGAGATGTATCATGCAAAAACAAGACTTCCCACTTTTGGAATATGCTTTGAGCAAACGAACTTGAAAAAACTTGCCAAGATGTCTGTAGGATTATACATCACTCGAGGGAATATATGATACATATCTTAATTCACTCAAGCAATACATATGGCTATGAGTTAGATTCGAGAAAATTACCAACAACCTGGCCACAAGTGGGTGACAAGGTTAGAAAATTTTGAGTTATGCTTGTTTCTTTTGTCATTTAACCTTTTGAAAAAAATGTTTTTCAACTCTGCAAAGTTGTTAGCAGCGGCTATTAGGCTAACACATGCTGCACCAATTATGCACCAAGCTTGGGATGCGCTATGGATGTGCACAACATTTCCTATTCAGATTGTATATGGTCTTGGGCTCATGTAGGAGTTCCAAATTGTTTAAGGTAGAGGGCTCAACTTAATCCCATAGTAGAAAGTCTTCATTCTTGAGGATCCATTCTTGAGTAGTCATTCTTGAGAGCTCACTCTATGGATGGCCTAGCCTTGAGCGTAATGTCCATGCTGAGAAGGCTAAAACTAATACTTTGTAATTAGAGTAGCTCTTATTGATTAATCTAATCTCTATTTTGCTCATTGATCTTGTCTTCTCTCTATATTGCATTAGTTTCATAAAGTAGTTTTGATTTGATCTAACTCTCTTCTACCATGAGCATTTCAACTATTTGATGATTTCTCTAATTATTTTTATTTGTGTAGTGTGTGTGCACTCTTGGTCATGTGATTAGAGTTTGTGACTGCTTATATGTGTGGAGATTTAAGAGCCTTGAGCTTAATGCCACTTGTGTGTGATATGATTAGAGTACCTTCGTTGACATATGATGATTGGGGAGACCAGCTTCAATGCAATTAGCATGTGTTTTGGTCATGGATGCTTGTGTTGATTGTGCTCTCAAGACTCAATAAGATTGGCAAGTCGGAATTTTGTGGACTTGGTGTGTATAGGAGTTGATTCATTAGTGATTAGAGTATGATTCGAGTTAGTCTTGGCATGGCTAATCTCTACTTGCAAAGGAGAGACATTCTCTTTAATCCTCTTATTCATTGTATTTGATGACTCTCTCAAATGTAGTTGTGTGATTTTTCCATGCCCTAGCCAGGTGATTCTCTCTCCGGATTGATGATTTTATAAAAGCTAGCATATGCTATGACTATCTCCTAACATTTGGTTCCGTTGTCGAAGAGCGGCTACCTAAGCTAGAGTAGTAGAGAATGCTTTGATAAGAGAAATTTCACTACTAATTTCATCGGTTTTGAGTGTGTGTAACTTAATTTTACTTTAATTTGATTGTGTTTGCAAGTAATTGGAAGCTAATTTTGAGTTATGAATACCCCAAATCTCTTATTTCACCCCAAATTTTACTGATTCCATACTAACCCTCGCTAACTTTGCTTCATTTTCATGCTACTTTTGACTAATTCCATGCTAATTTCATGCTAACAATTACTAATTTCTATTAACATTTGACTAATTTTGCTAGCCTAACCACTAACCTTTGATGTGTATTTTATGTTTAATCCCCTTATAAGAGGTTGAATCCTCATTCTAATCAAGTTAATTATGTTAATCCATGCCTAATCTATTGATTTGAGTGGTTGATTTTTTGCCACATTTTGATCAATTTTTTGACTAAATTGGAGATACACACACTTGTGTGTGCAATGATGTGTCTTTGTGTGGAGCAAAGGAATAGCTTGGAGTGTAATTGCAATGTAAGTGTATTCACTTTCTCATTTCAATTCTTGATTGATTAAGGTGGTTCATTGTGTGCTAATGACTTGCTAAAATTAGGTGTTAAATCAATTGACCTACACTTTGCACTTAATTTGATTCACTTGGGATGAAATTGTTGGTCAATTTTGACTAATGACCTTGTCGTCAAGTAATTCTTAATTCTCATCAAGAATTCATTTGTGTGCCTAAAAATCATTGTGTGTGTAATGTCTCAAAGAGGGAAAAAACTGCCATAAAATTCAAGTGTGTGCACCTAATCTTGAATATGTGAATGCATATAACTTGTGAGAATTGATAGTATATGAATGCGCAATCATGTAAATGAAGTGAATGCTAGGCTAATTCAATCATTGGGTAGGCCTAATTGCCAAAAAATTGGGCAAAATTGAGTGTGCGTGCTCAATTGAAGACCACTTGATTTATTGATTGATAGTCAATTGGGCCACCCAAATGATTTTTGATTGAAAAGTGTGCATAAAAAGTGTGTGCAATCATTAAGGATAGGCCTAACTGCATTGCCAATTGAGCTAAATTTTATTTTTGTGCTTAATTTTGGAGTGTTCTCATTGCTTGATTAGGAAAATTTAAGATTGATTTTGAGAAATTGAGCATGCATGCACTTGTTTATGCTTGATTGAGCTTTCAATTTGAGTATTGCAATGAAGAATTGATGGATTTTTCGCATATACTTTTGATCTAAATTTAGGTGTGTGCCTATCTAATGGCATGATCTATCCAATAAGAGAATTAATGATTTGAGCTATAATTATGATGATTGCAAGGCCTAAAGTTGGCCATTGAAAAATTCCCTCTTGGGGAAAAGAGGTTCCCACCTCTGTTCCGATTTTATTTTATTTTTTAAAAGCCAAAACAAGCATCAAAGCATTTGTTCGACCTTGCACCAATTGGAAATCAAAATGGTTGATTTTTGCATTGTTTGGCTTGAAAATATTTGGCATACATTTTTTATATTTTTGTGAGTCTAAAATGCATTGCCTAAAGACCTCCAAGAGCATATCAACAAAAGAGACAAAAGGTAGGTTTGTTGGATATTGTCCTTTTCATTTCTCGATTTGTATGAACAAATGCTAATGAGGGCATGAAAAAATCAAATAGTGTAAATCAAATTTGTCGTTAGGATGGGTATGGAAATTTTGATGGGTAGGTTGAAATTTCTTCATGCACTAAAAGGAATCTGACCTACGATTGGGGCTACCATCACCAAATTTGAGGGGTAGATACATTGCTATATGTTTGGCTATCAAGGAGCCATACATTATGAGTTGAAAAAATCTCTAAAAAATTACTTTTCTCACTATTTCTTCTATATGCATGGATGTTAGTCACCTCATAATAATTGAAAAATCACTTCATCATATTCTCTCCCCTCTTTTTTCTATGTATGGCATATTTTCCACTTGAGAGAAAATAGACAAAAGTACTTGTGTGCACATTGATTTCCATGACCGTGTGATCATTCCATGCATACATAAAATTTAATTGCAAAAAAATTATTTGCTTGTTACATTTTAGTGCTTAATGTAAATGCAAAATTACCACATAGCACTAACCATCGTGCTAGTTTGAATGGCCATGAGATAACATTAAACCTTTTGGGTTATGATTGATCATTTGTGCTTGTGTTGAATATGCTTAAGAGCACTAATGATTGAATTTTTTTGAAGGGTTTTGGAAAGATATGCACTTCCATTGATCCATGGGGAGTCGACATTCCATTAATTTGCAAAATTTGGCTATATACAACCATTGATCCATTTAATCAAATGATCCATTTCATTTGATTAAAGTTGTATAATCACTAGCTCATTGCTTTGCACTAAAAATGCTAAATTTCATGTGAGGTACTATTTAGTCAATTTTTTGAGAGCTCTCAATTATACAATTTGGCTATCAAGAGCAAATTCACTTCATTAGAACTTTCATGATTTCTAGCAGCTTGACCTAAACTTTCACAATTCATTTAAGCTAATGATAATCAACCTTTATTCATGCTTGATGAGAGGTTTTAACACTACAAATTTGCTTAGGTAGAAGCATTTTCTCTCTCATTTTTGATATGTATGCATGCATTTGCTACTAGAAAGCACCATGTGCATAACCAAAGGCACTTTTTTCCCCTAGGGTTTTTTCCCTTTGGCATATCTGGGTATTTGAGACCCTAAGCTTTAGATTTTCAATAATGTGTTTTGCTCAATAAATGGCTTTTGAAGCTTTTGTGTTTGCTAGCACTTAGCTTCAAGAAGCTTGGCTTGCAAATAAAAGGAATCAAGGGGCTTGTACCAAAGTGGATGCTTACTCACAAGGATACTCAAAGAGCACTAATAGGTGAAATACTATGCTCTTTCTTACATCTCTTTGCTTGCTCGGGTTAAGTGAATTTGTTTTTAAGTTATGGTTCTTTTCATTATCAAAATCTAGGAATATATGGAAGTTTCAACACTTTTCTTTGTGAATATTAAACTCATTAAAAATTTGTCTTTATGTATACTAATCATAGGTAATTGACCTTGACCTTAGGTTAATATAGGATCATTGCTTGTTAGACCTAGAGTCCTAGTGATTGTCTTAATACTCCACTCATTTCTAACATGACTTAGGGCTATGATTAGGCTTTAGTTTACTACTCCATTTACCATAAATATCTCATGATGGAAGAAATAAAAATGTGTTAAAAAATGAAACAATGAAAAAAAAAGAGTAGCACAAATGCTACTAGACACATAAAAAAGAAAATTGTATGTTATATTTGTGTCTTTGGTACTTGGTACTTGGTAGGCGAGGAGAACCACTTTGGTTCGCTTGGTCAAGGCCCTAGGCTGATAGATGTTGTTCCTTGCCTTGGTAGGCTAGTAGATTCTTGGAATACCTCCTTGAGGATTCAAGGAGCCGAGAGTCATAGCTTGACTTCCCTTGGGGTCGCCTCGGGGTCGTAGCCTTGTGATATGCTTTATTTTTTTCTATGAAATGCAAAAAGCAACCTTCCATGAGCTTCTAGAAGCTAAGTTACTGATAGATTAGGAGCTTCTTTGTGGCCATAGACATTATAGACTTGGATGCTTTACAAAGATTGATCATATAGTTTTTAGGCTAGTAGGTTTATGAATTTGCATTAGCCGAGGATCATAATTGATTGCTTGTGTTACATGCATAAGTCTGAAATTTTTAGTGGTTTAATTTTCATAATAGTTCAGACATTTTTTTGCTTTATGTGGTTTAGTTTTTGGCTATAATGGATCCATCTTTTAGAAGCAAAAACTCACTTTGCATAATCTTTCAATGCAGTTCATTTTTAATTCATCTTTGTTGGCTTTTGATACTCATGACTTGTCTTATGTTTTGCAGCTCAACATTCCTCCATGGACGTGCTTTCTACCATGTCTCCGTGCTTTGCTTTAGTGGCACACGAGCATGTGTGCCAAATTGGGAGGGGGGGAATGTTAGCAAAGGCTAACACATGCTATACCGATTATGCATCAAGATGGGGATGTGTTATGTATGTGCACAATATCTCCTATTCACATTATATAAAGTCTTGGGCTCATGTAGGAGCTCCAAATTGTATAAGGTAGAGGGCTCAACTTAATCCCATAGTAGAAAGGCTTGGAGTCAATGCCTTTATAAGAAGCCCTTTTATACAAAGAGTCTTCATTCTTGAGGATCCATTCTTGAGTGCTCACTCTATGGATGGTCTAGCCTCCTTGAGCTTAATACCCATGCTTAGAAGCCTAGTGCTAATCCTTTGTAATTAGAGTAGCTCTTCAGCGAGACTAACACATGTTACACCAATTAAGCATCAAGCCGTGGATGTGCTATGGATTTGCACGGTATTTCATATTCACATTGTTTTAATATATGGGTCTCATGTAGGAGTTTCAAACTGTATAAGGTACAAGGCTCAACTTAATCCCATAGTAGAGAGGCTTGGAGTCCATGCCTTTTTAAGAATCCCTTTTATACAAAGAGGCTTCATTCTTGAGAATTTATTGTTGAGTAGTCATTCTTGAGACCCCACTCTTGAGTGCTCACTTAATGGATGACCTAGCCTTGATATTAATGCCCATGCTTAGAAGGCTAACTTGCTAATATTTTGTAGTTAGAATAGCCCATAGTAGAGAGGCTTGGAGTCCATGCCTTTATAAGAATCACTTTTATACAAAGAGGCTTCATTCTTGAGGATCCATTCTTGAGAATTTATTGTTGAGTAGTCATTCTTGAGACCCCACTCTTGAGTGCTCACTTAATGGATGACCTAGCCTTGAGATTAATGCCCATGCTTAGAAGGCTAACTTGCTAATATTTTGTAGTTAGAATAGCTCATCTTGATTAATTTAATCTCTATTTTGCACATTAATCTTGTATTCTCTCTACATCTCATTAATGTCATAAAGTTGTTTTTCTTTGATCTAACTCACTTCTACCATGATAATCTCAATTACTTGATGATTTCTCTAATTCTCTTGATTTGTGTAGTGTGTGCCCTCTTGGTCATGTGGTTAGAATTTGTGCCTAATTGTGTGCTTATGTGTGTGGACGTTTAAGAGCATTGAGCTTAATGTCACTTATGTGTGATATGATTAGAGTACCTTGGTTGGAATGTGATGATTGGGGAGGCCAACTTCAATGAAACTAGTGTGTTCTTTGGTCATGGATGCTTGTGTTGATTGTGCTCTCCTGACTCGATAAGATTGGCAAGTCAGATTTTGGTGGACTTCGTGTGTGTAGGAGTTGATTGATTAGTGATTAGAGTATGATTAGAGTTATTCTTGCCATGGCTAATCTCTATGTCCATTGGAGAGGCATTCTTGTGAATCCTCTTATTCATTGTGTTCGATGACGCTCTCACACTTAGTTGTGTGATGTTTCCATGCCCTAGCCGGGTGATTCTTTCTCCGGGTTGATGATTTTGTTGGAGTTAGTGTAAGCTATGACTACCTTCTAGCAAATGTAAAGTTATTTGCCAAACTTCATGCAAAGCAAGGTTTCTCTCATGTGCCAAGGTATTATCAATTGACTTTAGATCAACAATAATGACACACATCTTTGGCACAAAGTGTATGCAACGATGCAATGTGATGTATCCATGGTAGTGTAATCATGCAAGGCATGTATACTAGGAGGTCACATGGTTGAGACTATCATTGAACCCAAGGGCTTATTATTCTATTTTTTGATATGTATGCATATCATAGTAGGATGATGGACGTACGTCATGCCATCATTGTATAAGCTTCCGCTATAGTACTATCTACTCTGTCAAGGACGAGATTAGTGTTGGGTGTCTTAAAATATTTTTTATTTATGTTTAGTCACATCCAAAGTGCCATACTTATGTCACCCTGATACAGTCACAATCACATACAAGGTAGGTGTTCAAGATGTGACTTATGGTACCTCTATCTATGAGAGTATTGTACAAGTACATTGTTGTACGCTTATAGGATAAGCTACCACACAACCATTTTTTTCACAAAGGCATACGTAGGGGGCATACAATACAGTCAAATAAGGGTTTTTTCTCATCCCAACATTCTCTCTCTCTCTCTCTCTCTCTCTCTCTCTCTCTCTCTCTCTCTCTCTCTCTCTCTCTCTCTCTCTCTCATCTCTCTCTCTCTCTCTCTCTCTCTCTCTCTCTCTCTCTTCCTTCTTCATAATTCTTTACGGGAAAGATGAAATTAAGCATAATTGTACTAAAATCTTTCTATGTCGATATGGTAACAAGAAGGGTTGTGATCCATCTATTTTTGAAGGGCTAAGAGCCATTTATTTGGAATGTCTAAGAGCGTCTATTCGTAGTCCATCAGTGATTTCTTTCAAGATCTAAAAACTCTATCTAGTTGAGTACCCATCAATTCTAATGGACAAGTAAGAGTCTTGCCATTACTAAATTTTTGGGTGTTATTTTAGCACTACATACTTTAACTACGAAGATCACGATGAAAACGATTGTGAAAACGATTCCAACTTGTGTGGATCTCCTATATTATCTATAGCACTAGTGCCTATGCGAGTATAGTTTTAGGGTAAGACCCAACTCGTGATTACTAAACCACTTATTAACTGTTGATGGTCAATTCTTGGAACCTTCACACTTGCACTTTCAAGGAAAGAAGTCCACATGCTGCCAAGGGGTAGTAGATAATTTCAACTTTAATGGACTCAATTACTATTGTCTGCTCGCTGAGCAGTTTCCATTTAAAGTCTAACCAAGGGGTTTGACAATGTAGACGTTAACCAAGGGGTTTACTACTTGAATCTCACTAATTTTCAATTATTGTTCCTAGGCCTTTGCAAGTGAGAAATTTGGGCAGGTGCCTTTGACTAGAGGTAAGTGAATACTATGTTCAACCTCCAGTTACTAGTTTGGTTTTATATATATATATATATATATACTCCATTCATTCTCCAAGTAGGATGCATAAACTTCTATGTTTTTTTCTCTTTAAGATACATGACAAGGTCATGTAGGAGCTAACTATTTTGAACCATACTATCCAATATAAATTCCTGTACTACGCAATGTTGGCACATGGGATACAACATGGTCTAGGAACTCAACGAGTTTGGTTT